>NC_088707.1:3163759-4622509 GCF_028017835.1 Emys orbicularis | reverse complement strand
TCCATCAATGGCTCTTAGCCAAGATGGTCAGGGATGCAACTCCACACTCTGGGTGTCCCTAAACCTCCGACTGCCAGAAGCTGGGACTGGATGACAGGGGATGGATCACTCGATAATTGCCCTGTTCTGGTCATTCCCTCTGAAGCATCTGGCATTGGCCACGGTCCGAAGACAGGATCCTGGACCATTAGTCTGACCCAGGACAGCCATTATGTTCTAGAAATGGAGAAGGAAAGAGACAGGGCCAGCCAGAGGCTCTGCAAGGCCCACAGGTGGGCTGTGTGTGGACTCAGGCCAATGGTTACCTCCCTGCCCAGGAGGGGAGGTCATATGGCTGACATCGACCGGCAGAGGCTACCCTGAAGTTTCGATGGTGGGTCCCTGAGATTTGCCGGCAGGTGAAACCTGCTCTGGAGGATTCCCCGCCTTGTCGCTCAGCTCGGTCCAGCCTCCACTAACGCAGCAGGTGGGAAAATGGGCAGCGACTGGAGCTGCTCCTTGGGGGGACACCACCCTCCCAGCCTTCATGGAGACATAGGCCCTGAGCGCCCGCTTCAGAGGCCCCCCCACCAGCACCACGGCGTTGCTCATTACCGCGAAAGGGCTCTTCCCTTCTGGGCCCCAAGCCTTCCCCGCAGCACCCGCAGCCAGGCTGTGCCCCTGCGGGAGGGAAGCTGAGACAGAGGGTGGGGCTGCTCTGGTCTCCCAGCTCCAGCGGGGAGAGGAGGCCAATCAAGACACGTCTCACCCCCCCTCCCCCCGGCTGTTTGCCGCACCTAGATGCTCAACCTGTTTCAGCCCTTGTCACCACCCACGGAACGGGAACCACTCACTCCATGGCACTGGGTCTTTGCAGCAGACTGCGCGATGCAGCTTAGAAGCGAGAGGAGGAGGGTAGAGCTGGGGGGGAAAGGGGAGCAGTCGGGTATCTCCACCTCTCACCTCCTATTCTCCTCCCCTCCATCGGCTCTTGCCGCCAGACCCCATTTCAATTATCTGTTTTAACTAGAGGTCAATTAAATGGTTGAGGGAGAAAGTTCCTGGTTCCTCCAGTCTCAGTCTCTCCCAGCCGGGGCGCTGGTTGTGGGGGGGCATGAGCAGTTCCAGTGCCAGTCTGCTCCAGCAGGAGATGCTGTGGGGTCTGGTGTGGGAACGCTGGTTGTTGGGGAGCAGGAGTCGCTCCCAGGGAGATCTCAGCCTCTCCACCAGCCTGTCCACCAGCAGGAGTCACTGCCAGGAGTGACACAGATGAAGGGCCACGCTGGAACAGACCAAAGGTCCCGCTTGTCTAGGCTCCTGCCTCCAGATGTGGCCTGTTTCCCAGAGAGACTCCCAGGCACATAATGCACCTGGCCAATCGTGCAGTCTTGAACCATGGGAATAGCCAGAGGGGACGGGAATTTCCTCCCAAGAGCAGCTGGGGGCCTGGGAGCTGGCCAGGGGAAGCACCCGCTGCCCAGCTACCATTTAAGGTATCTCCCATACTGGCCATCCCCTGTATTACACACAGCCCTTAAGGCTGTAACATTACCACTTTGCTGAGTGAATGGAAGGAGGCAGAGACATTTCCACTGCTGAGCGAATAAAACCTGACTGTACGAGCGATGCCACCCAGAGCAAAAGAGCCGGCCCTCAATTCCATGGCCAACCCTCACCCAGCTCCATCCTTTTCCTAGGAGTCTCTCCCACAAGCCATGCAGAGGATGCCACCTTGTGGCCATTGCTGCTGCCACCAGCTGCTGCATGTAATTGAAAAAGAACTCCATTGTTATCAATTATTATTTGTGTTACTGTAGAATCATAGAATCTCAGGGTTGGAAGGGACCTCAGGAGGTCATCTAGTCCCACCCCCTGCTCAAAGCAGGACCAATCCCCAACTAAATCATCCCAGCCAGGGCTTTGTCAAGCCTGACCTTAAAAACCTCTAAGGAAGAACCTCTAAGTAGAGCTTAGGAGCTGCAGAAATGGACCAGGACTATATTGTGTCAGGCGCTGTACAGACCCCAGCTGAGATCAGGGCCCTGTTGTGCCTGGCGCTGTACAGACCCCAGCTGAGATCAGGTTCCTGTTGTGCCTGGCGCTGTACAGACCCCAACTGAGATCAGGGCCCAGTTGTGCCTGGTGCTGTAAGACCCCAACTGAGATCAGGACCCCGTTGTGCCAGGCGCTGTATGGACCCCAGCTGAGATCAGGGCCCTCATGTGCTGGGCACTACATACAGAGACAGTCCCTGCCCGCAAGCATTCCCATTCTAAACAGTAAAGATGGACAAGGCCTGGGATGGGAAATAGAGGGAGAGGGGGTGAAGCAGTCACACAGCAGAGCTGGAAGTAGAATCCAGGTCCTCTCACCCCCTCTCCAGTACTCCCATCTAATAGACCAGTGGTTCTCAACCTTTTTGATACCAGAAACCGGCTTGCTGCCTAACTATACTGTGTCAGGGAGATCTCAGGGACCGGCGCCGGTCCACGGACTGGTCCTTGAGAAACACTAATAGACCACGCTGCCTCCCCCAAACTCCACTCTCACATACCCCTAGCTTAAGTGCTAACCCTATTATTTAATAGGTCTATTGGCCTAACGCCGAGAGGTCTCCTTGTGCTTGGAGCTGTACATGCATAGAACAGACAGACAGCCTATGCCTCAAAGAGCTTACACGCATCTAATGACAAAGAGTAAATTGCTAAAGGAAAGTGTGTGGCTCTTCAGTATGATACAAGAGTGGGCCTCCTTCGGAAAGCTATGCTATAGGTGCTGGGCCAGGTGCAGGGTGAAATTCTGCGCCCTGTACTATACAGGCAGGCAGTCTAGTGGGGAAGGAAGCCTGACCCAGGGGTCAGACTGCTGGGAGTCTCATGGTTAGTTCCATTGGCCCAAGTGCCCCTCTGTAAAGGGGGGATGACAGCACTGTCCTACCTCCACAGGGCTGTTGTGAGCAGGAAGGCCGCACGGTGCCCAGATCCGCCATAATGGGGGCCGTACAAATACAGTGTCATCGATAAATTATCATCATTGTCCCTTCAAACCTAGGGGAAAGAATAATTCACAATCAAAGGAGAAGCTGCTGCTGGACAGCTGGATTATGCGGAGTAGGATTCAGCTCATGGGAGCTAAAATATATATCGATTTTACGAAGGCCCCAGGTTTGCGACAGGAACTGCATGGAATGGGAGGACTTTCTCCCTGGATGGTGTCCCGCAGACTTCCTGGCCGCAAGGGCGTGCCCCTGTCGATCTGATTGCAGGATTGGGGTCTTCAGGTTTATAAATGATAAAATCAACTGACCCTGGGCCTGAACTGTCTTTACAGGGGATGGGTGGAAAGGCCACCATGGAGGAGTTACGAGTCCCTTCCACTCACCTGGCCATGGCTAAGCAGTGTGGAACCGCAAAAGGCGCAGGAGCCAGGACAACATTCGGGGCTGAGACACCCAGCTGCAGAAAAGGAGAAAGCCAGGAAATGATATTGGAGGAGCCAGGGACTATCACTTCCAGCCTCACAAAACTTTATAAGACTATAAAGAGAGCACTGCACACGTTGCATTCTGTGCTGTCATTGAAATCAACATATTTGAAAATGTAAAAAAACATCCAAAAATGTTTACAATTCATTTAAACGGGTGTTCTATTATTGTTTAACCGTGCGATTAAAACTGCCCTTCATCGCGGCTATTTTTTTTTTAAGTCTAGTTATTTTGCTTTGTGTTAATCGCTTGCATTAACGGCGCTTAATTGACAGCCCTAATTATTATATATTATTTGTGTTGTGGGAGTGCCGTGCAGCCCCACTCATGGACCAGGACGCAGGGCGCTAGGCGCTGCACAAACATGCAACAAACCGAGGGCTCCTGCCGCAAAGCGCTTACAGTCTAAGTACCCATTCTTTCTCCCATCCCCCATCCCTTCCATACAACAGCTCCCCACCATGCCTCCAGCCTGGGTTGGCTCTGCTCTCAGTCCCTGCCCAACACACACACACCCTTCTCCAGCCTGGAGGGGCCCCTGAGCTAAGGGGAAATTAGCAGGCAGCCCTAATGGAATCACCTATTTCTGCTGCCAGGCCCATGCTGAACTTATGGTGCCGGCTGCGCACCCAACGCTTGGGGGAGGGGGTGGGAGAAATCCCCTGCGCTCTTGGCCTAAAGGAGATGGGGAGGAGCCAAGAAAGATGGGGAGCTGTGGGGTGAGGGACAGTTCTGGAGGGAGTGGACCAGGGGAGCCAGAATGGAAAGGGGGTGTATGTGCAGAAGGACTGGGGTACACTAAGAGGATCTGGGGCAAGGGGAGACAAGGGCTGTCTAAAGGTAGTGCCCTTAGGGTTGAATGTAGCATTGGCTCCTGGTAGCCAGGGCCTCGGGGATATGTTCGCACCCCAATGTGATAGGAGTTACCACTTGGCTAACCTGCCCCTGGCAGCAACCACAGCCTGACAGTGCAAGGATGCATTGAGATGGCTTTGCAGAACACCCAAGGGAGAGACACACAGAGCCAGAGGTGCTGGAACTCGGGGGGCTGGGGGCTGCCGCGCCCCCTGGCTTGAAGTGGGTTCCATCATAGAGGGGGGTTGCCGTTTGGTTCAATGGCTCTCAGCACCCCCACTACACAAATTGTTCCAGCCCCCTGCACAGAGCTGGGTTGCTCTAGGGGTTAGGGGGTTGCCATTTCCCAGGGAACAAACCTGTAGAAATGTTTTTACACGGGGCTTGCACTCTGCTGAGAGGCGGAGAAGGGACCGTCCGAGCTCTCCACTTACCGAGCGGGGATGGGGTGTCAAAAATAACCAAGGCTTCTATTTAAATGACACCCTCCCCCTTAGTTCAACTGAACCTGCTTAGGAGCCAGAAATTAAACCTGCAGTGTCCTTCCGCGGTCACTAGAGGGGGCTAAAACACATACTAAACCAGGCCTCTCCAGAAGAGTTGGAAACTTTTCTCATGCCACCCCTTAATTCCCAGGAGAAATCTGTCCAAGTTCTGAGTGGGATGGCGCGGTTTAATTGGGACGCTTTAGCACGGCAGGGGGGGCAGTCACCTGGCTGGACTCTCTTTGCCTGTAGGTAGGAAATCCAGGCTGCCAGGTGAACTTGGATCTGTTTTCCCTCCTCCCATACATTAAATGAAATGCAGGGAGGGAAAAACTTTTCATACCCCCGGAACAAGAAGACCCTCCCGAGTGCGTGGCAAATGCGCTCCCAGGCAAAGGCACCCAACCCCAGTCCTGAGCGGGATCACACGGAAGGATATTTAAACTCATGCAGCGGATATTTTAGTTCCCCGTCCTTTCATTCCAGAGCATTTCCATTTGCTTTCTTCCCCTGCAGCATCAGAATATTCCTTGGGCGAGGGGGCCGCAGCGCATCAAAGCTTTAGAAGTTATATGGGAGTGTTTAAATTAACTTCCCTGGGCTTGGCAGCGGGGTCCTATGTATTAGCTTCTTTTCTTAGAAGGTTAAAACTTGTCGGTATGAACTGATCGAAGAATGGGTTGTTGTTGTTTTTTCTGATGGGCTGGAAACAAATGGGGGGAAACCCCTTTGTCCTGCAAATGGGGAAATTAGAAATGACAAGGGCAGTCGGTCGGATTCACGGGGCACGACATTCAGAATATTTCCCCCCCCCCCCAACAGAAAGCTTTGCAAGTATTTGTTTACAAGTCAAGTAGAAAGCTGCTTTTAAATGTTCTGCAGCCCACACTGTAGCATCCCCTCTCCGTGCAGGAGACCCTTCCGAAACTGACCAGAAGCAGAAATGTGAAACTGACTAACCAGTCTGAGAGGGAGAAACGACAAAGACAGCGAGAAACAAATAAGACTTTTTTTAAATCTCTTTAGCTTTAATAATTTCGGGTGTCTATAGTAAGAGGGAAATTGTGTTTTAGCCTTACAGTGTCTCTTTAAAAAAATACTAGGGTCCCCATCTTCTCATTGTGAAGAGGATAATTCCCAGCATTTGGTTAAATTCTGTAGCTCCAGAGGTGTCTGATGGGGGTGAAATCTTGGCAAAACTCCCGTTGATTTCCTAGGGACAGTATTTCACCGCTGGAAGGGAGGGGTCAGTGCTTGGGAGGTTGAAAAGGACAAAGCGGGGGAGTAGGTAGACTGGAATCGGTTCCAAGGTTCTGGGTTGACCTGGGATCAGAGCCTCAAGGGAATTTTTAGGGCCCAACCTTCCAATGAAACCTTTGAGGGTCTGTCTCTAGAGTCAGTATCCTACCAGGGGTTTCTCAGGTCCTGAGGTACCAGGTGAGTGAGGGCCTTTTCCCTTGGCTCACAATACAAGGGCTTAAAGGTGTGCTGGGTTGTCTCCATGCAGACTGGAAAGAGCAGCTGCAGAACTGGGGGGCCACCAAGCCAGGTCCCCTCCAGTTCTGCAGGTCTCTGATTCTATTTGCAGCGGGGCTCTGGGGCTCTGGGGTTATGTGCAGGTCGGGTGACTCTAGACACAGCAGCAGCTGGGGACAGGGTGGGATTTTTTTTTTTGAGGCCGTTCAGTGTCAGAGAAATCGCTAGGAGCCAGATCCTCGCCTGGGCTAAGGGGGGGTGGAGTCAGATTTAGGGTAGAATCAAGCCCTACAACCTATGCCTTCTGCCCCAAATCGCATCCCTCGCCAGGAGCTACCCAGGATCCAGGGAGGGGCTGGTGTTTTTGCAGACAAAGCAGACCCCTGCTAGTACTCACAGACACACCCCTCTATGCATCTGAAGAAGTGGGTTTTTTACCCACGAAAGCTTATGCCCAAATAAATCTGTTAGTCTTTAAGGTGCCACCGGACTCCTGGTTGTTTTTGTGGATACAGACTAACACGGCTACCTCCTGATACTTGACCCCTTTATGGGCACTCATCACACACACACACACACACACACACACACACACACACACACACACACACACACACACACACACAAAGTGCTAAATTGGAGAAAGCAGCTTCTCACATCCTGCGTCCGGCACCTTGGTGCATTCCTATGAACTATTTCATCCCTGGGACTGTTTCAAACCCTTTCTCCCTTCGGCCTGGACCGTGTGAGCTGCAGGGTTTTTTTGTCTCCCTGATCAGCCGCTGCGATTTGAAGGGGTCATTAAACACAACCGCCCAAAGACTCGGGTTTGTGAACTGGCATCAGGCTCAGTCCACTGGGGAACCAACCCCACATCTGCCCCGTTTGAGAAAATCCGGGGTGTGGAGTGAGAGGCGCGTCTTGATTCCTTTCCCTCCGTTCTCTGGGCGTGCAGGGACCATTTCACCTTTTTTTTTTTAAAAAAAATCAGGCTCACTTTTTAGAGCCTGATCACCAGGAAAATAACCCAGAGTAGGCCGCATGGGGAATTATTTAAAAAAAAAAACAGCCCCCCTCTCCGCCTCCCCTTTTGTATTAACACTGACCCCAGCTGAACATCTGCAGCTGAAAGGAGGGAGGGGTGTAGTATAGGGGGATGGATGATTAAATGCTTCATAAATTCAGGTGTTTGGGAACCTTGTAAAGGGGGGCGGGGGGGGGGTTAAGACATTCCCTGACACCATCTGTGTTTTGTTAACTCGAACTGGCTGAAATCAGTGGATGAGTTAGGCCAATCCTGGGGTATTAACTAGGAACCTTTGTGTTGCAGAGTCCAGAGAGGGTCATTTTTTTCCTCCCCTCTCCTTGCAAAGGAGTCTTGGGAGAGAGACAGGAGTTTGAAATGGGGAGGGGGGCTAGGGAAAGAGGGAGAGGCGCAGGGGAAAGATTTGGGATTTGAACAATAGAGGGTGGGAAGAAGCAGGGAGGGGGGAAATGGCGACTGGCAGTTGGGGACAGACTGAGGCGTTTTGCAGCCAGTGACAGAGCTGCACGTGGGGGGCTGATTTGCAGGACAGACCCCACCTGAGGGAGGTGGATTCTGGGGTGCAAGGAATCCCAGCAGCAGTGCAGTCTCCTAGTTCCCAGCCCTCGTGTGTGCGTTCAACTGTGCCAATGCTGTAGCGCGCTGTCTCCATATATATATATAATATAATCCCATTGCTATCAAATACAATCCCATTTTCCAAGGATTTGGAGCTAAGTGGCTTTAAACATGGCTCTGGGGAAAGAACCACAAATCCTTGATTTGAGGAATTGTGGCCAAGGGGGAGGAGAGAATTCCAAATGTATTGCTTTAAAACTTTTTTTCCTCTCTCTCTCTTTTTTTTTTTTACCTTCAATCAAAAATGAAAGACATTTCCCTCCTTTCCCAGTATTAGCCGAGGGAAATGGCTGGATGAAAACAATCCACAATCTTGTTGTCACTTTATTTTTAACTCACCCTGGTGTGCAGTCGCCTCTTAATACATGGGGACATGTTAGCCAAATTGGCAAGGGAAACAACAATCAGAGAAGCAGGAAGAGGCCTGTCTGAAGATAAGGGCTTCTTTCAGGATAGTGCAGGAGGAATCTGCAATGGCTCTTTCTGGCTTCTTCCTCCCCTCAAACTATTAAGTGATCAAACTTTGTCTACACACAAAAAGTGCCCCTAACTAGCCCAGAACAGTTAAAGTGGCACAATACCCCACATGTGGAGGTAGTTATACTTATACCAGTGTAGATTACTGCTGTAAGGGGAATAAGGTATTTCTGTGCAAGGGAGAACTGTAGAACTGCTGATTCAACTAGTTTAGTAGAAAATCACACTCCTAACCAAAGTAGTTAAATCAGTACAAAAACTGTGTGTAGACCAGGCCTCGAAACAGAGCAGTAACTGCCCTGGTGCGAGTATACTGGAAAGGCAAAGTTTCCACACTGCCACTAAATCAATTTGAATCCTAAGGACCGTCACAAACCTCTCCTCCTTCTGCTCCAAGTGCCGGGTGCACTTCTGTGACCTCCCCTTCTCTAACAGAGCAACGTGTATTTTTAAAAAACAACAACTAACCCCCTCAAACCCTACCAAAACACGGCACTCCACCACACACGCTTCTCCCCCTGGAGAGAGGATGACAGAACAAACAACATGTGACAGATGTTAGTCCCATCGCTTAATGCACTGCTGGAAGGGGCTCAGAAGCTACAGAGAACCATAGATAGTTTCCAAATGAAACAGCCTTGTCTGGACTAAGATTTAAAGGTGCACCACTTTAACTATACCAGTGCTACCATTTTCCTGTGTAGACAAGGCCTTAGTAGTGAAGCAGTTTAGTTATTTTGATTTAGATGGAGAGATATATCAATATAAAACAATTTGTGTGTAGACCCAAAGGCCCAGATCCTCCAAGGTAGTAAGTAGCTCCTATGGGAGTTAGGCACTTAATTACCTTTGAACGTCTGGGCCAAAGTAGCTTCTGATGGAATAAAGGGACTAATAGTAATGCAAGCTCTCATATAAAAATAAGCCTTAGGCAGTAATTTTACAATAAATATAGATGGTAGCTTCCTACTAAAACCATGATCTAAACCAGTGTAAGGGCTGGTTTACACACAGTTCGTGCACCAGTTGGACTAAATTGGGATATAAACTGGGTCAGTTAAATTGATGAAATCCCTTAGTGTGGAAGCAGTTATATCAGTCTAAAAGTGTTGACATTGCCATAGCAAATTGAAACACTTCTATAAACATCTAATATCAACACTTTCATATGAATATATTTGCATCCATGCTAGAGAGTTACACCGATTTACCTAAATCATTGTATCCCAATGTAGTTAAATTGATGCAAGAACTGGGTGTAGACGGATTCGTCGGCACACAACCTTGCACAGAAATAATTAAATCAGTTTTAGTTTACACCTTTCGTTCCTTGAATTAAAGCCGATTTAGTTCTGTTCATGCAAGTTTGTGGCCTGATGCACTAAACACACCTCTCAGATGAGCCTCATTTTGAAGGACCCGACTCCTTTTAGCCCCAGGGTCTGATTCTGCCTTACCCCTGCACCTGGTGCAGTCATTTATGCCATGCTACCATTCAGGCTTCAGACGTCCATCCAGATTCCGTACCCCACACAGTTTTATTATTGAAAATGATTTGCATCAGAAATAAAGAACCACAAAACGGAGGTGATTGATCTGGGGGGGTTTAGGTACTTATATGGTTCCCATCACCATTGCACCTCCCAGTATTTACTCTGAAACCACCCCTGTGAAGCATGGCAGTGCTATTTTCCCCATTGTAGAAATGGGAAACGGAGGCACAGCAAGGCTAAGTGATTGCTCAAAGGTTACATAGAGAGTCTAGAGCAGGGGTGGCCATTCTGTGGCTCCGGAGCCACGTGCGGCTCTTCAGAAGTTAATATGCGGCTCCTTGTATAGGCACCGACTCCGGGGCTGGAGCTACAGGCGCCAACTTTCCAATGTGCTGGGGGTGCTCACTGCTCAACCCCTGGCTCTGCCACAGGCCCCGCCCCCACTCCACCCCTTCCCGCCTCCTCTCCTGAGCCTGCCATGCCCTTGCTCCTTCCTCCCTCCCCCCGAGCCTCCTGCATGCCATGAAACAGCTTATTGGGAGGTGCAGGGAGGTGCTGATCGGCGGGGCTGCCGGTGGGTGGGAGGTACTGGGAGCCGGGGGGGAGCTGATGGGGGGCTGCTGACGTATTACTGTGGCTCTTTGGCAATGTACATTGGTAAATTCTGGCTCCTTCTCAGGCTCAGGTTGGCCACCCCTGCTCTGGAGATTTGACCCCAAGTCTCTCAAGTCCTAGGTTAACACCCTAGCCACTGAACCATTCTTCCCCTAGAAAAAGTTACACCAAAGGAAGGGATCCGACAGCATTTAAGTTTCCCACTTGCACAATTTTTGTGTGTGCATCCCTCATTTGGACTTTGGCAGGCTAAGATATGTTTTAAAGCTAATGGCAAAATCCCCCTGTTGCTCTGATGGGAGCAGGTCAGGGCCCCGTTGTATTGCACAGAGCTCCTGTAAGATGCATGCTCTCTCTGTTCATGTTTATTAAGTAAAAACTTCAAACCCCAAACCAAAAATTACAGTCACAATCGGGACAAATCACAAAGAGGAAACGAAAACAGCCCAACCCTCCCTACCTAAAACACTTTGTCCTGAAAACTAAAAGGTCAGTTTGATAGTCTGGGCTCCCAGGCCCATCGCCATTTTGTCAAACTCATCTGTTCTCTCTCAGCCATTGCTCACAACTGAACGACTGCACAAACAGTGTGAACCAGAGTTTCAGGTGGGGCTTTCTGCTCTCTCTGTATGGTGCTTCAGGGTGGAAATCTACGCACTCCAGGACTCTTCACCAGCATGCTGGGTCAGATCCTGCCATGGTCGTTCCTGTCCTGCATTTTTCTCCAGGGAAGGCAAGGTTTGCTATGCAGGATGGGGGCCCGGAATCGGAAATCATTGTTAAAAAACCCATTCGGAATTAGAATGCACTGATTTTTGTCCGCAGTAAGCCTGTGCATTTGTTGACAGATACAGCCTCATAGCACACAACACACATCTGCTCCTCTCAAACATCCACACACACACAATTCCCCCACCCCCTGTTGCATTGTTAATTTAGAAAGAAAAAGCAACATTTTTTCCTTCCTATCTGGGATTCCTCCCCCCCTCCCCCCAAGCATTTATAAAGATCTCTTTGTTTGAAGGAAAAATGGGATCTCCTTTCCTTTTACCTTCCAGGGCAACCCTAACCCCCCTCCCCTCCTGCGAAAACACACAGGAAAGGGTTTTCTTTCTCAGCTTGATTAGATTCAAAGGGATCTTTGTCTGGGGGTAGGTCCGGCAAAGCCCTCCCCCATCTCCCTTTTGACCCCCAAGACTCTGCCTGGTTTTGTTTTAAACTAGAAGAGACAGATCTGCCCCCTTGGGATGTTTTATTTTTTGGAGGAGAGGCTCCCCTTTGATTTTCCTGGATGGCAGTTATATTTTTTGCATTGACACATGTTTCTCTTTCCTTAGCTCACCTATACATGCAGAGGGGTTCCTTTGAAGAAATTTCCTCCCATCGCAGTTTCCTTGAGAGTTTCTGGGACTTAACAGAAGACCTTGCCACCCTCTTCTCCTGTCCCTTGAGTGACAGGGGACGAGTTCCTCACAAGAGCTCTGTAAATACAAATATGTACAACGTGGAGAAAAGAGCCAGGAATCCACTTAGCTCTGCAATAGAGGTTGTGCTTACAACACTACATTTAGTGGAGAGATTTACCATGTGCTACACGTGTACTTAAAAGATATTGAAGATCTACACTTCTCTATTGCTGTGTATGTGTGTGTGTATGTATATATGTCTATGTAGGTACGGGTGTATAAATCTATATGAGTGTATGCATTGTGTATATATGTCTATGTATATCTGTTAGCCCAGTGGTTCTCAAACTTTTGTACTGGTGACCCCTTTCACATAGCAAGCCTCTGAGTGCGACCCCCCCCCTATAAATTAAAAAACACTTTTTTGCATATTTAACACCATTATAAATGCTGGAGGCAAAGCAGGGTTTGGGGTGGAGGCTGACAGCTTGCAACCCCCCATGTAATAACCTTGTGACCCCCAGTTTGAGAACCCCCGTGTTAGCCAATACATAGATCTTAGGTGTAGTATACACCACATTAATGAATATTTTGAGCACACGGGGTGAGTTATATGGGCCCATGATGCCTGTGCTCCACCAATATTCAGGAACGTGGGTCCAGCTCCACCAATGTTTGGGCTTATATTTTCAGAGTCGTTCCATCCATAGGACAGACCGGGGCAACAGCCCCAGTCCCCGTGCTTTGGGGGGCCCCGCACTTTCAGGGGGTCCATGCTTCAGGGGGACATGGGGTCCAGGGTGGCCTGGGGGGCTAGTGGGGGACCTTGCACTGGCAGCAGCGAGTGACCCAGCCACAGCCCACCCTGCTCGGCCCCCGCCCTGCCCCCACTCCACCCCTTCCCCCAAGTCCCCACCCCGCTTCTTTCCAGCTTCCGCCCCCTCCCCCGAGCGATGCTGGGAGTCACCAGGGCAAAGCAGAGGCGGGCTGGAGCTGGGTTGCTCGCTGCTGCTGGTGCCAGGCTCCCCGTTATCCTCCCAGACCACCCTGTACCCCGCATCCCCCTGAAGCGTGGGACCCCCCCAAAGTGCGGGCCCTGGAGCGGTTGCCTCACTCCATCCTATGGGGATGGGACAGCTCTTCTTGGACCCATTCTGGGCACCACCAAAAATTATACAAACGTGGGGCCCATGTTTGAGCATGGTATTAATATAATATACAATAGATAGAGAGATAGATGCAAAGGAGTGAGAGAAGAGTAAAGGATAGATAGATAGATAGATAGATAGATAGATAGATAGATAGTGGGGTGTGTATGGGGATAGATAGATAGATAGATAGATAGATAGATAGATAGATAGATAGATAGATAGATAGAGGGGTGTGTATGGGGATAGATAGATAGATAGATAGATAGATAGATAGATAGATAGATAGATAGATAGATAGATAGATAGATAGTGGGGTGTGTATGGGGATAGATAGATAGATAGATAGATAGATAGATAGATAGATAGATAGATATGGGGGTGTATGGGGATAGATAGATAGATAGATAGATAGATAGATAGATAGATAGATAGTGGGGTGTGTATGTAGATAGATAGATAGATAGATAGATAGATAGATAGATAGATAGATAGATAGATATGGGGGTGTATGGGGATAGATAGATAGATAGATAGATAGATAGATAGATATGGGGGTGTATGGGGATAGATAGATAGATAGATAGATAGATAGATAGATAGATAGATATTGGGGTGTGTATGGAGATAGATAGATAGATAGATAGATAGATAGATAGATAGATAGATAGATAGATAGATAGATAGATAGATATGGGGGTGTATGGGGACAGATAGATAGATAGATAGATAGATAGATAGATAGATAGATAGATAGATAGATAGATAGATAGATTAACTGAATGTATTATGCTCTTCCCACAATTCTGTTCCCCCATGTGAAGTATGCCCCAGCACTTTGCAGAGCTGAAATCAGCTCTGGCATTAGAAAATAGGAAGCCTGTCACAGCCAGGATACATGACTGGTGTGTCTAGCACAGGTTGGGGTGCACCTCTACCACCAACTGCAGTATCCAAAACAGAGATAAGAAAAGCCCAGAACAAAACAACAACAAGTTAAGGGACCGTTACGAATTGCTGGGTTGGATTTTAGAGACTAGAAAGGAGATCTGTGACTTGTCCAATCATACTGTACCCTACATCCTACTAGAAACACTACTAGCTGAAATGCAGATCTTTGAGGCGCACTTTGTGTGTAAGGCGAACATGCTGGGAAATCAGAATTGCTTCCTGCGTGTCTCCTTTCCATATTGTACTGCTTTGTCTTTGGACAATACATTTGGCTAAGTTGGCTTCTTGAATATTTTTAAGAACCAACTGGCTACACCTTTTAGCCAATAATATCTGTATCTCTTTCTAGGCGTGTGTATACACCAATATGGGGGTATAAACATACCTAGAGAAATATTTTAAACGTTTTATACATACCCATGTTATTTTGTCTTCAAACCTGTTTAAAACCTTGTCCCTCTTATTTATACTAAATATATATGGAGATATACCTATCTCATAGAACTGGAAGGGACCTTGAAAGGTCATCGAGTCCAGCCCCCTGCCTTCACTAGGCTAATTTATGGGGGGGGGGGGTACAGGGAGTGGGGGTCAACTCTGATAGAGTTCGAATTTGAATTGTCTTTCTTAATATTCAAAGAGGAAAATGGTTGAGTTGAATTGTTTCAGCTCTCAAAGAAATGAGGAGCTGGGACAATTTACACCAGAGGATGATCTGTCAGTGTCACCAAGGGCGATTCGCGGAACTGACCCTTTTTCTTCCCCAAAAGGTGTTTCACCCACACGTCTCTTGAAAGAATCCAGGTGGCAGAGTTGGTTTCATGGACTGGCAGTTAAAAAAAAAAAAAAAAACAGCAATCAAGAAAAAACCAACGTCCAAACAAAAACCCCAGCAGCCAAAACTCTCTGCTGCAAGGGAGGATGTATTCAAAGGACAAATAAAAAGGAAAATCTATTTCAAAGGGAGGCGGGCGACACAAGGAACCCGACTCTGGTCGGAAGTCTCTCCGCCCCTCCTTAGCATCCCTGGGCACACCGCGCAGGGCAGATTCTCAGCTGGGTTGCGTTGTCCTAACTCCATGGGAAACAACCCAGACAGGACCCTTTACACCCGCTCCCGTTGTCCCTGCGATCACCTTCCTTGTCTCCCCCCTCCTCTGACCAAAGCGCTGCGCTTTCGCAGACTCACCCGCCGGCTCATCCTGAAAGTGGTTGCACCAAAATAAATAAATGCCTGAAAATCACAACGAAAACAAAGGGCCCCACCCTGACTTCTTAACACGTGGGGAGCCGGAGAAACGAGGGGGGAGCTCTTGAACCGGCGAGCCCCCGTTTATGTAGGTATGTATTAATCCCGAGCTGGGAAGCGAGCCCAGCGGCTTTGCAGGCCATCTTTCTACAGAGTAACTGGCTTGTGACCGTGGGCCAGGCAGAAAGACAGATGACTATTTGGCTTCTGCGATTATAGGGTGATAAATTTGATGGGAAGCCCCCAGAGAGCATTGTTAATCGGTCTATTACCAAATGAAAAGGGTTTATTCCTCCTCCCTCCCTTCCCTCTCGCTCCCTACAGGCCCTCCCCCTCCCTTCCCTCCGCACCACCCCCATCCACCCAAAAAGCACAGCTGGATGTTTGAAAGTTGGGGGAGGGAGGGTGCCATTCTCCCCGAGCCCAGCTGTTCTCATGCGAAGAGTTCACAAAGTTCAAACTGCAAAGATTTGAGGGGGAGATAGAGAGAAAACTGACACCCCCGCTTTGCCCTATCGCTAGAATAAACAAGTGGACTTTCCAATCCGGCCACCTCATTATCAAACGCAGGCAACCCCCATGGAAGAGAATGCAAGAGCCTGATTGAAAGGCAGCTGAAATCTCGCCCAGAGCCAGCCAGTACTTTAAGCTCAGCTCCCAGCCAGGCACCTAAACAAGGGGGCAGATTTATCCCAGGGCGCCCTAAATTCCCCATCGACTTCCCTAAAGCCAGGATTTTACCCCAGGTTTCAAAAGAGCTCAGCGCCCCAGGTTCTTTGGGGAAAGCAGCCCCGCTCCTGCACAACAGTTTTGCCTCCATCCAGGGATCACGTCTCCAAGGCCCGTGTCATTACAATAATTCCTTCAATTAAATGAATACCGCAGGTTTGTGAAACGATGGGCCATTCTGTCTTTAAACCTCCCCATCACCCCCACTCAAATCCTGCTCGTGTTAAATATACCCCCCTTTCTGCACACACACCACCCACCCATCCATCCATCCACATTCTGGAGGGCTGCTAGGGATGAGAAGATTTCTTCTATCACCTAAAGCTGGGATTAGGAGAGACTATTGGCACAATGCTCCACAGAGCCCATGTCACTCCTTGCTTCCTGGAAACCTTTCAAACGGGAGAGGGGGGGGGGGGTGAAGAAGTGGTCAGGTTTTCTCCCACTCCCCCAATCCAAACGAAGAAATACTTGCAACATTCTTCCACTTATTTTATTAATCAGCGGTGAGTCTCTCCCCATCTAGCCCTGACCCCTACAGTCATTTCTCAAGCTAAATGCCCCTTGAGGTCAATGGGAATTCTGGCTAAAACGGCAGAGCCTGGCTCTTAACCTGTTTTAACACGAGTTAAAATAATAATGATGATACAAAAATCACATCCCAAATTGTGGTTGGGTCCCAAGTTTCTCCCCGCCAGGATTCTGCCTACATACCTAACCCCTTGCCCCAGCCTTAGGAGCTAGTCTGGGCTCAGGGAGGAGACATATGTTAGCCAGATATTTCCAGGACTGGGGTCAGATTTGCCAAAGACCCCAGCACACCAAGCACTGCACTCGTGTTTAAACCTGGTCCTGTGAAAACCTGGCTCTGAGCTCGTATGGAGAAAGCTAAACCCACGCCTCTAGGGTATAAACTGATGTGCCTGTCTACAAAACAGTCATTTAACTCCCCCAAATGGCCAGGGACCAGTTACATTTTCATTCATAAAACCTCCTCCAAGGCCGCTTTGGAGTGTGAAAGGTGCAACATGCAGAGTGTCGCCCCAGTGGTGAGGGATTTAAATACGTTCTTGAGGCCTGACAGATTTTCTTCTCTTATCCTTTATAGTTCCTATGATTTCCCCTAATGTTATGACAACTCCTCTCCCCAGTAGTTCTGTAGCGAAAACAGCTTTCCTCCTTCAAAGTCTTGGGCTGGGTTTGATCCTGGTGCCATTCAAATCAGTGTGTGTGTGTGTGTGTGTGTGTGTAAATGAAATCGATGGCAAATCTCCCATTGATTTCAATGAAGACAGGCTTTCGCCCACAGTGTGTTGATTGTGTGTGCTTCGAGGAGATGTATTTCCGAAAGCCATCACAATGGCCTCTTCTTATCTTAATCTTTCGTTTCCCCCTTTTGGCGATGGCAACTCTCAAAGTAGCGAGCAGAGGATTAGACAGAGCCTGATTTCCATGGATCTATTATCTCCCACCTATTAGGAGGCCTTCGTGGCTGTTAAAGACATTCACCTATCAGTGCCTGTGTGAACAATAGAAAAGGGCTTGCACGTTTCAGGCCAGGGGTTCAATAACCAATTTAAGACAGAAGGGAGTTGCTTTTTAAAAACCAGGTTCTTTCTAGACTTGGACAGATGCAAGAATCGAGTCGGTTTTAAACACGACATCTCGGTTTCAAAACGGGGAGCAAATGTACAGAAAAAATGGAGCTGTGTGTAGCTGATCAAATTAAACTAACCCCCCTTCAAAACAAAAACAAAAAAACCTCGCTCTTTTCTTTGCTGAAACCTGATGCACGAATGCCTATTTGTCTCCACTGCACCTCCCAGGGCCTTTTTCACTATCAACCTTAAGGGCTCTAATTTTTTTTGCAACTGCAAAAAGCTTTCGCCAGGAGAGCATGTTTAACCCTTCACCCACCAGGGAAACCAGCAGCTGGGAGAAGGGACATGATCCGAAGGGTTAGTCTCAAAAGAAACACCCCTAGATAAGAACGCGGAGTCATGCTAGATTTCAGCATGTCCGGATGTCTGTCTATCCATCCCTCTGGAGTCACCCTCTATCTTTGGAGTTTAATCTAGCGTATTATAAATGTGTGTTGTCCTCTCCTAACAGGCCATTTTTGTACATCTAGTATTTATTATTATTTCCTTTCTGTTCAGCCCTGGATTGAGAACCTGTTTCCAGCATTGTTATGCTTTGTCGTTGTTTGAGTGCATCTCCACGTTTAAATAGCTACGGAGCAGAACATCCAAATTCTTGTGGTTTCTTTATAGTTCCCTCTAAGTGATTTTTTAATGGGAAGTTAAAGAATCATTTAAAAAACGTCATCATTCTCAACATAGGCAAGAAACCATGGCGCATCAGGGCTACATGCAGCAGTCCTTAACTGATGCCAAATGGGAGTATTTGCCATGCTCTGGACGATGGGCAAAAATATGGCCCACAACGTTCCATATTTCTCTGTAATTTGCCATTCAAATTGCACTGATTTCCTGCCAGAGTCTGATGTTATTTCTTTTTATGAAGTGTCATTTCAATGCAAAATCCCAAATGTCCTAAGCAATTTATTTACTTTAAAAAAAAAATCACTGTCATGAATTAATTACAAGAAATCGCCTTAATATTTCAAATGGATTAAAAAGGCTTAAGGATCTCCCGGAAAGGGTCGAAATAAACATAAAATCCGCGAGCGCTTTGAGCTATTCAGTGCACGGAAGGGGGTCGGATTATTTTTGTAAAAAATAGAGCAGAGGCGGTATTTATTTGCAATATTCATTCGGCCGGGGGGGGGCGGGGAGATTTTAGTTGTTGAATTTTGTGGATAATTTTGCTTTTAAATTCCTCGATCAGGGAGGAGATCAAAGGGCAATGGCGAAATACATAATAATAAAGCAAAAAAGGAGCAGAAAAGCTTGGTGAGAACTTAAATACAATGAAAAAATAATGAACAGCCACACCCCAAGAGGTACAACCTGGACATCATGTGTAGCTAGCGGTAACAAACTATAGTCAATTCCCCTGCGACGCTTCTCTGTCTAAACAGGCACACGCTACAAATCGGTTTGCACACAGGAGTAACAAACTATCATCAGTTTCCTTCCATCCTTGTGCTCTAGTTGCTTCTCCCCTAACTCCGCCAAACTCAGTTCTTAAGGTTTCCACTCGGAGTTTTGTTGTTGTTGTTGTTTTAAAAAATGGTTCTGAATTAATGTCGTCTTCGTCTTCTTTTTTAAAGGCTCATTAGCTCGGCAAACCCAGTTCGGAATGAGGAATGTTCCGTTTTGGACGGTTCAGCTCTGAGGACCGCGGGGTTATTTTATGTGTTAAGCCAGAGGCCATGTTTTGGGGTTTGCAGCGTTTTGTTGTTGGGAGTTTAAAACGTTACTGGCCCGTCTTTGCAGACCCGATTTCTGCTAAGGAACGAGGACAAACCGTTACCGCCCCTTCCCCTTTTTTATTGATTTTATTTTATTTTGCTGGGTGTATGTTTCCCCATATGGCCTCATTTAGGCTAATTTCTCTCAATTGCTACAAGCATCAACTCTACCTATTGGTATGTAACCGCTGAGAGAGCTTCAAAAGTACAATTGTTGGGTTGATTTGTTTTTCCTACCTCCAGGAAAAGTTTGCAGATAACTTAAAAAAAAAACACTACATTTTTTTAAAATAGGGTCACATTGAAAACATAGAAGTTAGAAAGACTCTAATAACTCACAATAAACCCTTGTTCAGTCTCTTCTGTTGACTACATGTAAACATGGTAAATTAAAGGCCTTTATAGTGACATCTAATCCCTCAACCCCCCTCCTAGCTTTATCCTCCCCCCCCCCCAGATCCTGGGGTAGTTTAGCCTTCTTTTTCTCACAGCTTGGTGTTTTCCCGAGCTATCTAATTTATCATTAACAACCCGACACTAAACTAAATAAATGAAACTGCCCCCTACAATCCACCTCCCTACCATGCCCTTAGCCCATATATTTCCCCAGGAGCCTTTGACTTGAAATATCTCAAAATATTTACTGAGGGCTGGTGGGTGCATTCTCTCCTCCCCCTTTTCCAGCCCTCCTCCCTTTCCCCTGGGAAGTTGTATGCAGATAATTAACATCCTTATTAAATGACCCCCTTTTAAAAAGATAATAACAGTCAGGGGGTCATTTCACTGGGCTGGGATCTGAGGCGAGCCTGCCACTCCAGCAGCAGGAGTCCAGCGTTCCCGCTCGGCAGAACCGGCCTTTTGCACGGTTTGGGAAATGTTTTCCGGATCCCTGGATGTTCCCGAACTTTGCTTTTAGATGTGAAGAAGCTTTAAACCGGGGAGGGGGACGGGGGGAGGAATAACTTTGACATTGACTCCTTCGCTCCGTGCAAGGGAGTTTTAAAGGAGGAAGGGGAGCGGGGGGATCTTGGCTGGCAATTATCTAGACTGTGGGTTTCCCTTTTTTTTTTTTTTTTAAGGAGCAGTGTGATGATCTAGCCTGACCTCCTGCCAATCGGAGGGCATAGGCTGGTGGCGCTGTATCCCAATAAATACATGATCGCGTAGAGATTTGTGGGATCTCTGCCCCCCGATTGCCTGATTCCAGAACCCCTGTTCTACTGAGAAACAAAAGAATTGGATGGACGTTTCCCAGGTCAGGATCTGAGGTTCAGAGTTTGTATTGGCAATATTATTTGAAGCCCTTGCCAGAATAGAAGCCCTGTGTTTTCTTTGGTTCGTAGATTCATTGTTTATTATATTATTTATTATTACTGTGGGATGGGTTTTTTTTTACATTTGTCGCTGCTAGTCTCGGGAGCCGAGATCTTTCGCTCTTTGGTGGGTTTTCCGGGGGAAAAGATTTCACTCATTCCAGAGGAGGCAGCAAGTCCCCTGGCCCTCCAAGAGAAATTCCTGGATGGGGAGCAGATTCTGTGAGTATTCGTGGCTGGCCTACAAATCAGGCGGAAGTGGCTACCGATTTGCGATGGAATGTTTAGGGGAAATGTTCCATTCAGGCGACATTTGTCCAGAGAAACCCTTCCATAAACGGCCACGCACTCACGCGCACAATCCATCAGACCCATGCAAGCCAGACAAACACACACACAAAGTAATCAAATAGACCCCAAGCTCCCATAAAACCATTCTCCCTCTCACACATCCACATACGACAGGCAAGCACAGATGCACACCCGTCTCACAGTCATATGCACATGTAGACACAACACGTACAAACACAAGGTAAACATAAGCAAAGGAATTGCTGGCTCATGCAGAGAATACACACAAACCGCTCTTTGTACACACACCACACACAAATATGCATGCACTCACAAACAAAGCAAACACCCAAGGCTATCCCTACACCTCCGGTGTACACAAAGGCGCACAAATCCAGTACACCCATTGACACAGACAAACGCCTCCTGTAGGCATGCACCTCCAAGTGTGTGCACACAAACACACCCCCATAAACAAAGCAAAGACCCAGAAATATACACACACCTTCTGTCTGCACAGAGACACACACTCACAAACCAGCGAAACACACCATCAACCCCTCCCCTTCCTCCCTGCCCTAACATACACAAGCCAGGGCCATATACAATTTAGCTCTGTAAAAAGATATTTATTCCTCAGCCTAGATTCCATATTGCACGCAGGGAGTAGCACTCTTTCATAGTCATATACTTACAACAACTTTAAATAAATAAAGTTAAGAAAAAGTCCAATATACGGTTGGGGAAAAAAAGACAACTCCCTCCCTCCCCTGATATATTTTTAAACATGTGTTTCAAACTGTAGGGGGGGGGGGAAGCAATCAGAGGAAATGCAGTTTCTGAAGTTGGATAAAAGCTCATCACAGCAGGGGGGCAGTTTCAGACGTGGCCAATTCTCTGACTAATTCGTGTAAGAATTCACGAGAGGTAAATGCCTAGATTATAATTCCCCCCAAATCCTTCTGGGGATACATTTTATATATAAAGAGAAACTTTATCTATGGAACCAATGTCCAGGAGAAAAACTTTCCCACCTCAGCACCTCTGAAATCACACCGATTCTCTAATTCCTTGGACTGGGGGAAAGTGTGTTATTATTGACAAGTTGGTGGTGGGTTTTTTTCCCCCCTTTGCAGGAAAAACGGACAGCTGTGCCTTTAAATCCTGTGTGCAGAACTCCCCCACCCCCACCCCTTTTTGGATTGATCAGCAAAGCAGGTCAAGTCTAATTTAACCCACCTCCATTCCTGCGGAGTTCAAGTGATTTAAATGAAAACCGAGAGCTTGTTCTGTGCTCTGCTCCCAAACTGCATATCCAATTATGCAGAGGTAGAGCAAAGGGCCCAACCTTTGAAAACCCAGTCAGCCCCCATCCTCCCCAAAATAAACCCTTAAATCACGCAGCAACCCACCATATCCACGCTGAGATTCTCCTGAGTCTAAAACTAACTGCGTTTTTGTAAAATAAAAAATAAAATAAAAAAAGGCAGCCAGCCATTTATAAAAGTTTTTTTTTTTTTTTTTAAAGAAGATATTGTCATTGATTTTCCCCCTATCTGTTCCAACGCTTTTAGGAAAACAAAATGGAATAACAAAAAATCGGCTCTTCCTCCTTTTGCACCCATTTTGGAAACAAAGCGACGTTATACAATTTATTATAAAGGAGCCTTGTATAGCTTAACCCTTAAAGGACTCCAGTGGTGCAAACTGATTATTTGTTGTTCCAAAATACAAACACACTTCTCAACATCCCAATCGGTCCAGGCCTTTTGCGCTCGTGACGTTTATCCAGGAGGTTTTGCTTCTTTTCGATAAAGCACCATATACTCCTTTTATTATTATTATTATTATTATTATTATTATTTTATTATTAAATTTGTTATTTATTTGCGTGTTTATTTATTTTTAAACCACACGATATCAAATTACGGCTGGGTTTTCCTTTTCATTTTTTTTGTATTGCATTGCAACAAGCCTTTTTAAAAAAAAAAAAAAAAACCTTTTGGGAAAGAACATGGAGATTATTTCACGTTTCTGGCTGGGATCAATTTCTTTGCAACATGTAAACAAAGAGTCGGGGAAACCGTATTTCTTTAGCACAGAAGAGGGTGTCTCTGTTGCTTAAGTATACAAGGCGTGCGTGTTGTGGGGAAGAGAGGAAGTTTTGAGGTATATTATATTGTATTCACAGCCTCCATCACATTAGATAATGTATGTATGTGCGCATAGACAATAGTGCGTGTATGCAATCTGTGTGTTTCATATGTACACAGACACAAACACACACATATATACCCACACACTTTTTGAGGTGACTATATCCCTTAGAGAATATTCCTGAGTTATTTGTGTTACTGGTGTTTGTTGCTTTAGCAACATTGATAGCCAAAGTGTTTCTTTTCTGCTCAGTTTATCCAGGCTAAAAAAGACAAATTCTCTCTCCTTTTCACTTCACTGGCAGATTTGCATGTCCAAGGGCTTCAGGACCAGGCATATAATTAAAGAAAAACTAGCTAACACGTTCGGAATGGAGCCTGAGATTCCCAGCAGCCATGCACCCCTCTTGCAGACTTTTTGAATATTTCAAACTGATCTCTCTCTCTCTCTCTCTTTGTGTGTGCGTCTTTGTTGACATTATCCCAAGCTCTTGCATAAATAACAATGGTTTGTAATTAACACACGCCACAAATCTGTTTGCAAATTCCTCCCCCTTCCTCCCCCCCCCCCCCCCAAAAAAAAACCCCAAACAAACCCTGGAAAACACATTTTTAAAAATCTGCTTTGGATCTTGCAGCTACGAGTCCAGAAGCAAAATGTGCAGATTGGAGCGGGCGTTGGAGAACCGCATTCCCCTTAAGACATTAAAAGGAAAACAATATTATTTCTCTCGGTGTGTGCCTCTTTCCCTCTCTCCTGGGCTTTGCTTTTCAAATCCCCTATTCGGGCAGCCAGGACGACCAGCGCAGTGTATGTATGCGAAGAATAAAAGACTCCATTTTTGTACGCGTGTGTACATTGGAGACAAGGACTTAGTCTGCTAGAAAGAGGTTTAAAAGCAAACTGCAGAAGGGAGAGAGACTTCCAACAGAACAGGTATTTCTCTCACACAACAGACAGCAGATTTTTATAACCTTCCACAGTTATTGCACAGGCATAGGAGAAATCCCACCCATTTTGTTTAAACGGAGGAAAAAACCCAATCAATTAAAAATGCAAAACAAAGAAAAAACCCCCACAGAGGAATGTTTTTAGCATCAAAATAATTCAATATGCCTAAGAGAAAAAAATAAATTATTGAAGAGAAAATATTTTGGGCCTGTTATGGATAATTTTTTCCACCAAAGATGGAATGACATTAAAAATCTAAATCACCGGTGGCCAGGTTTGACTATTTGCTTTGATTATAATTCTATAATGATCCACAACTTTTCTTTCTTTCTTTCTTTCTTTCTTTCTTTCTTTCTTTCTTTCTTTCTTTCTTTCTTTCTTTCTATTGGAAGTAAAACCCCGTGTATAGGATGTCTGCTGGAGTCAATTATAACACTATAGAGGGGGGAATTAAAACATTCACACCAATGTGTTGAAATTGAGGGAATCGCATGGTCTCAGACTGTGTCAGATCCGCGGTTTGTTGAAAATATTTTATGCTGGAAAGGAGTGGGAGAAAAGCAAAAAAGCTCACACTCGCTTTGATTTGTCTAACATTTCCAAAACAGAACAGACTTAAGAGCCAGTTGAACTTTGATGTCCGAGAGGGGTGAAATCAAATCAGAAAGAGTCGAAAGGGCCAGTTCCAAAGACACTGGTTTGCAAGATTTCCTTTACAGAGAAGAGAAACTTTCTCTCAACATTCTTCTCCGCATTCCACTTTGGAACTTAATAGAGATCAAATTGTCCATCTGCACTTTATTCCTAATGCTCCTGGCTCCTATTTCTTGCGCCAATAAAGCTTTTACAGGCCTGCTACCTTTAGGCTATCCGACTTAGGGTATCCAGCAAACCACTCTTTTTTCCTTTTCATTTACATGCAGCAGTTTCCAATAACTTCCTCTGAAACCCGCCTGTTTTCTTTTTGCAGACAGAACTCCCTATTCTTTTTCGTGGGGGGGGGGGATTTTTTTCTCTTTGGTAGATAAAGTAGATTATTTAGTTTAAATAGCTGCTTGCAATTTTTCGTATGAGATTGATTAATGCAAAAGAGGGGGTATTTCTTCTATAGGATAGATCATTCTTTCTCTCTGCATGTGATTGTTATTATTTTAACCCAATGCATGTATCAAGGAAAGGAGAAATTAGATCCATTCTTTTCTTGCTTCGGCTTTTTTTTTTTTTTAAGAGAAAGCTTTGATGTGATCAGTTTAATGTGTGTTGGGCTGACAGCATTAAATTCTCCCACAAACGCAGAGGAAGTGGGAAGGGACAATATACAATTAACTTGGGGTGAATGGGAAGGGAGGGACATTTCTCGTTTCACTTGGAGAGGGGAGGGAGGGCAGGACCACTTGAACACTTCCCAGTCAATATGCACATTTTAGCCCATATCACCCTGGTTGGAATAAACCACCGAATGTAAAGGGGGTGAGGTATTCCTCAAGCTGACCTGGTTTGGGGGCGGGTGTTTTATTTTCTCACAGAACCCCCGAAAGGTGGACTCCCCCCCCAAAAAAAGAAATCGTGCAGAAACCAGAGTTGAAATCCCTTTCCTCCCCCTCTCCAAATGTCCAGCAGTAGATATATGTGGCCAAAGTTTCCTAACGTGATTTGGGGGGGTCCATTTGATTGGGGGAGTCAAACACCTTAAAGGGCGCTCGGGGGGGGTTAGAAGCTGGGGTGCTCAACCCTTCCTGAAAATCAAGGCGTCTCCAGTTGGGCACTTCAGATCCCTAGGGTCGTTGGGAATAATCCGGTTCCCATCTCCCTCGCCCCCTCCCTCAACTGTTGCATGTAAACCTGGCTGGCGAACATTCATCCGGCCTCGTTTAGAAACCCTCTAGGCCATAGCCCCGGAATTTGAGGCTGGGGGGCACAGGGAGGGCGCTGCCGCCCACCTGCCAGCTCCACAGCGGGTGCGTTTTGGAGAGCGCGCAGGAGTTCTTTACGCACAGGGAGGCGGCGGGGCGCAGATCCCCATCCTCCCCCACTACCAGCGAAGGGGTGCAGGGGAAGTTGCCCATGAGGCTGAAGGAATTCCTGCCTGGTGCTGGCCCGGCGCTGGCCAGGCGTTTGCAATGGGCCTTCCCCTTTGGGGCAGTTCTCCTCTGAGTCTTTTGTGGCCTCCCCTTTGCGGAGTTTTGTTGCCGTTCTGCCTCAGCGCCTCTGGCAAGGCGTCTGCGCTTGGAATTCCTTTCCGAGCCATTGCCTTTCAAAGCTTTGTTGGACAAGGGGCTCGGGCTCGGTGCGCCTTTGGAGACGGGGCATTGGAGCTCGGCCGCTTTGCACGGCTCCGTCCTCCCTCCGGGCCGCAAACTTTTCCCATCCGCGTTAAACCCCTTTGCATAACACCACAGCTTGGATTGCCTGATGAGCCTGTCGAAATGCTCCCTCCTGGGCTCCCCTAAGACCCTCTGGGGAGCCGGGCTGAGGCTCCCTGCGAATTCCTGAGCGGAGGGCGGAGGAGCTGAGCCCAGGGCTGGCTCTTGGGAAGCAGATCGCCCGGCTAAAGCAGCGAGCTGCCTCTCTGCTTGGTCACTGGGGCCTAACGAGGCTGCATTGTTCGAGGCATCTTTGTGCAAATCCTTCCCTTTGGCGCAGGGCTCTGTCTCCCCACAGCCTCCCGCCTTTTGTTGTGGGTCCCCCCCAGGGTAGCTGCAGCTCGGGGAGGGCTGGGAGGAGGGGGGCTCCTGCTTTGCGCACGCTAGCTCCGGCGGCGGCTGGGCCCCGGCTCCCAGAGCTGGAAGCGGCCTCAAACTTTCCAAAGTTGACGCTCGCAGAGTCCTGGCCCAGAGCTGCTGGGAGAGGAGCAGAAGGTTGGGATCGGGGCGCAGGGCTGCTTTGTGGGGCTCCGGGAGCCTCTCGTCCCCGCTGGGCTCTCTGGGGGGGTGGGGCAGCGGCTGGAACCTGGGCAGAGCCGCCTGCCTGTAGCGGGTACTCTGCACCGAGTCCCCGCTGCACAGCGAGCTGCTCTCCGACTCCGAGGAGCTGCCTTCCTCGCTGCTGCACGACGTGTCCCCCTCCTCTTCCTCCTCCTCCTCCGACGAGTCGCTGGAGGTGGCCGGGCTGGAGCCCCCGAAGTCCAGGCTGGAATCCGAGTCGCTGGAGTAGCCGGCCGAGGTGCCCTGCCTCTTGGAGCCCGGGAAGAGGCGGCCTTTCCTGGCCGCCCCTTGGCCCTTCTCCTCGGGGAAGAGCCCCTTGGAGCAGCAGGAGCCCCGCTTGGGCCGGCCGGGCTCCGGCTGGTGAGACGCCTGCCCGGCTCCGTGCGGCCCGCGGGCTGCCGAGTGGAGCAGCTGGAGGTCCCGGGGGTAGGCGCTCAACACGCCGGCGAAGAGCCCCCCGCGGCCCCCCAGGCCGTAGCCCTTCCTGCCCCGGGTGGCTTTGTCATAGTTTTGGAAGAGCCCGGCCGCGGGGGGATGGGGCGCGGGGGCCAGCTCGCTGCAGATCCCCGGCTCCTGGGTGCAGTAGGGGCCGGCTCCGCATGAGGAGCGCAGCGGCTGCCGGGGGCAGTCGAAGAGATCCGCGGGGCCCGGCAGCAGTAGCTGCTCTCTCCTCTTCCTCTTCCTCCTCCGGGGGCTGAGGCTCTTGCAGGAGGTGCAGAGCGCCTCCAGGTCTGCCTTGGAGATGAGCGAGCATTTCACCGCTCGCGTGGGCACGGAGTTGATGGCTTTGAGGGTCCGGAGCTCCCTGAGATCGCAGCGGCGGCTCTTGATCTTTAGGGTCTCCATCTTCTTGCTGATAGTGGTCCTGGGGATATCCTTAAACAGGTCGCTGAGGACCTGCGCCAAAGCAAACATCTGGGTGCCATTGATCTGTAAGTATCCCAGGTTTATCCCTTCGATTTCTTGGTAGCCAGTCTGGAATTCCCCTGGCCTGGCTTCCCCATTGTAACCCATGGTGGCTGGCACCATTCCGAAGGTCCCTTCGCAGGTCACGAACATGTTGCAAGGAGCATTTACTTGGTCTCTTCCCCAGGGGTCATTGGGAAGAAGGGCATCTGTGTTCCTGCTCCTTGATCACAAACTCCAACCCACACAAAAAAAGGGGAGAAGAGGTGTGTGTGTTGGGGGGAAGCTGCAACGCAGTGGATTTCCCTTTCAAACGCTCCCGTCAATGATTCGTGACATCTTCCAAATACCCAGTTCCTCCTCCTGCGCTGGGGCTAGGTTTCTCCCCTTCCCCCTCCCCAACCAAAAAAGGCAGAGAGGGAGAAAGAAAAATAAAGAAGCCAAACATCTTGCCGCCTCCAAGACTCCCCCCACCTTCCGCTTCAAAAATAACCTCTCTCCGAAAAGAAGCCCGCCAGCAGGTCCCCCTTTTGCTGGGCAATGCCAGTTAGACGCTAAGCAAACAAAGCTAAAGAGGTGGAGGTGGTGGAATAAAAATGGAATCTTGCGGGGGGGGGCACCACACAAATCCGTGTAGCTCCCACCTTTTGCTGGGCTTCTTTCTTAAAGACAAGCTCCCGGAGTACAGTATATGATAGGAAACACCCCACCAAATAATTTCTCAAATCTGGAAGCTGATTGGGTACTTTAGCCATGTGATGTCATAAAACCCCAACATTTCACCCCCCCCCCCCATGTAAAACACTCATAAAAAAAAACCCTTTCATTTAACAGCCACGCTGCTGCCAGGCAGACAAATATCAAGCGGTACATGAGCATGTTGCAGGATTAGATAGGGAGAGGCAGATTTGACTCTGTGCCTATATCTACATTTTATGCAGATGTTATATATGTATAATGTATTTGTATATGCACACAGCCCGGAAAAACAGATGTGCTTATTTCTATAATTATGCATGCTAACATTAAAAACACACACATATATTTATAGATGCACTATTTTAAAACATGTATGCTGCTTTTTCAAGGTAATTTTAATGCTGTCTTCCTTGTTAAGAAATCACCTTTTTAGCAGCTATAGGTGCATCTATGTGTAGTTTTATATTGTATTTATTTTAGCCTCTTTATACAGAATTATTTTACGAGATTTTACCTTTTTCTTTAAAATGCAATTTTCCTAGGTTTTCAGCCAAACCTATTTTTTAAAAATATGAAATGTTACTGCTTTGAGTTCAGAAGGATTGACTCTGTAACCATTCATCATTTAAACTGAAGTAGAATGCTTCTTAATTGCCAATTACTATATTTATTGTTCTGAATGATAGCCTTGATAATAATAATAATAATAGCAATAATAATAATTAATAATTAATAACAAGCGAAGACGCGTTTCTTTTTCTTTCTTTCTTTCTTTTTTTACTCACCCATCTTCTTTTCTTCTTTTCTCATCTTTTTCTTCCAAACTTCTGGATTTGATTTGATTTATTTACTTATGTTTAAAGAATTAATGATTCTGGAACGTGGCTTCACTTCACGGCAAACTTAAAATCCCAAGATTTCTTTGGCATGTGATGGCCTGGCTCCTGGTAACCCTGACCCATCCAGGCTTACCCAAAAGGAGAAAGAAAAAAACCTGAGCTCTATTGTCCCACCAGAACCCATTTCTTTCTAAACCTGAAAGCTGCTCGCGCTATTTGACTGACGCCATCGAGGTTGGTAAGGGAGTTTGAACTCTTTGTCACAGGCCACTTATTTTGGGGGCTTAGTTACCTCGGAAACTTTTGGGAGAAGGGAAGTCCCAGCTTTAAAGCCTCCTTTAAATGAAAGGTTGTGTTTATTCTTTCCCTGCTTTTTGTTCAATGTTCAGTATGAGTCATGTAATAATAATACAATAAATTATTAATATTATTTCTATATTAAGTTGTGAAGCTATATGTCTGATCGACCACAAATTGTCCTCATTTAAAAGCAACCCCCTCGGAGGAGGTGCCACATTCCTGAGTATCTGTGTTGGGGGGGAAAATGAAAATAAACCCAACATAGTTTTGAATTTGGGACTGATCTCGCCTGATTTAAATGTACTTTGCTGATCCGTTACTGACAACGGTATAAAACCCCACATCCTAACCGAAGACCTCCTATTTTTAAGCAGAAATCAATATGGGGAGGTTTGCCTTTAATAACATACACACATAACCGAACTAATGGCCCTGCTAAGAAAAGAAAACGTCACATTCTTCACGTCCCCTTGTGTTAAAACACCACATTTCAGCCCCGGTTTCTACATGCAGCGAGTTTCCTGTGCGTATAGATCCGCCATCCAACACAAACACCAAATTCTTCTTTGTTTGGGGCGGGGGGGAGATAGTTAAGATCGCAGAGGACAGAAAGGGACCAGTTAGTGCATACTGCAGCTTGTTGCTGCAAGTTGTTGTGTGTGTGGAGGCGGGAGAGAAGTGGGGAAAATCGGGGACGATCACAAAAAGAGTCGTTTGCATGAAACAGGTCAGTCAGACGGGAGTTTCCCTTCGCAAATAAGTAGGGAGATCTCTGGTATTTTTGTTTCAACGGAAATCTAGAGCCGTTCTACCCGTATGTTAAGCAGGGCTCTGTCCCAGACGGGCAGGAGGTGAGAGGGGTGTGTGGATGGGGAGCTGGTATATAATGCCCTTTCCAACTGGCTAATTCACAGTTTCATGGCCTTCGAGGGAGGGGTCCATCTATGAAAAGGCAAGTTCCAACACACAACAAACTTCCCCTGGCGGCAAAGGGGGGTTGAGATCTTCGCTCGAAAATCAGAAAAGAGCTCTGAGGGGCTGGCATGATAGGCCAGAGGCCATAAAACATAGAGATATTACATATAACAATAGATCTCTAGGGCGATATAAGGAGGCAGGTTTTGAGCATAATTATACCATATTTTAGCTGAAGATAAAGTTTTATATATATTGATATATAATGTGTGTTTATATGTATAGTAATTGACCCTTGGTAATACAGACTGACAACCATAAAGCATACACAGACAATATTTTAGAGGCTGATAAAATGTTATATATGTGTATGTACACACCAGCACACCGTGGTGTCTATATATATTGTATGTACACAGACAATCTGTGTACTCACATATTCTCTCTGTGTGAGAATGTATAAATGTATATACATACACACTATACTGTGTTTTGATGTGTACACAAACATACATTTTAACCTCCTCTAAACTATTTGACGTTTATATTTGAAGCCTAGCTGGTTGCATCGCCACAGATCAATTATTATACACATAATCCTGAGCCCATCCCTCCCCGCTAGGTCATTTTGAGCGCCGAATTACAAATTTATAGCCGGATTTGGCCATTATTAGGTGGATCAGGGCTTTTATATGTTATTGATGTTTAGGGTTAGGGTCACCCGAGCCCTTATTTATGTCGAAATGGGCGCCCACACAAAATGGATTGCTCGCTGGCTCTCTCTCGTCCTCGTGCAACAGTTATTTGGGTGGTGGGTCATTCCAACCAAGAAGATGAAATAATTGCAAGTGACTGTGCTTTGCAAGACCGGCAGAGAACTCCCCAGCACCTTCCTCCCTTGTGTCGATAGTTCTAAATTCCGGGCAAGGGAGGAAAGTGAGTGTGTGTGTGTGTGGGGGGGGGGGGGGATGAATTTTCCAATCTCTACCTCCTCTCACCCACTCCCTTGCACATGAATGGAAAGGACAATGGGCCAGGGTGATCTCAAGCGGTAATCTTGATTCATAAAGCAGAGCTGGGAGATAGTGTAGGTTTGCCTGTTTCCGCAGGAAGCAATAAATGTGACCAGGTTTTGGGGAGATTCACATTTGGAAGGGACACTAGAGACTGCTGGATTCGAGAGAGGCAAACCCACCACCTCCACCTCTCTGTCCCTGTTGAGAGAGAGGGGTTGGGGAAGAAGGAAATTTACAGCTGCAGTTGATTGACCAAATAAAGGAGAGATTTTTGCTTCGGTCTGGTGCCCTTTTTAGGATCCAGTTTGTGCTGATAAATTTTATACATGTGCCATCAAGCCGGTGCTAAAGAGGAGAGAGCGGATAAGCTGAAGGAAGGTTGAGGTTTAAATCATGCACAGATGTTGGTGACACGGAAGTGCAAAAAAAAGTATGCATGCGGAGGTGCTCTGTAAGCGTTGCATGATAAACACACAGACATGCATAGTTCTAACACACACATGCACACAGTTACAAACACACACATACAGAAACACAAACACACACACACGTCTCTACTTCCCTTCCCCCTCCCATTCAGTCCCAGCCACCAATTAATGAAGTGAACTTCAAGGCAGCTATTAAAATGGGTTTATAGACAGAACAACTCGTCCAAAAAAAAAAAAAAAAAAAAGAAAATCTCCGAAGGATTCCAATTATAGATGGAGTCCACCCAGCCGGAATCTGGACTCCGCTCTGTAATCTCTCCTCAGATATGTTAATGCTGTCATCCCTGTGCAGCACATTTTCAAAATAAAACAGGATCGCTTTAGTAGTGCAAAAGAAGATTATGGCGCTCCTAGCACCAAAGCCTAGGCGTGCAAAGGAATACACGGTTAAGGGTTGGGGCTGTAGGTGAGTGGGGGATACCGTCGATGCCAAGCTTGGCATCGACGGTAAATGTTGCTCCCCAAAAATGGTATCAGCATTGCAAACAGAGTTGTCAATGGTGTCAATGTTAAAAAGTTGCACTGGGATTTGCTTCTCGATCATCCCAGAAGAGGAGGGAATCTACTTTGTGGCAGGCTTAAACATCTTTTCTTGCTTAATTTTCAATCTGACCGGACACAATAGAATCAAAGTTATAGAAAAGCAAGACGTGTCTGATATGATCGTTTTTAAATCACAGATCAAAACTGGAATGTCTCTTGGTGTTGTTTACACTGGAACTCCCCCCTCCCCCTTCCCGCCTCCATTTAAACTGGATGTGGGCGAGAAAATAAAACAAGTTGTTTCTTTGTTTTGTTTTGTTTTGTTGTGTTGTGTTCGAACAGCTGAAAACTCAGTTGCAGATCTCTCAAGTTCAACACCCTTCGGAGTTAAACAAACCAACCAGCCGAGGAGATGTGTTTAAAAACAAAACAACAACAGCAACAAAACAGGTGCAAGCAAGAACACAGTTGGATGAGAGTGTATGTGCATGTATCACATACGGTGAACAATTTACAAAGAGAGCCAGTGCTTAATAAAAAGTTCAGGGACACAAGGGGGAAAAAAACAAAATCAAACTGTGGTTAAAAACTAAGGATGGAATCCCGGCTCCATTGAATTCAAATGGCAAAATTCCCATTGATTTCAGTGGGGGCAGGATTTCACCCTAAATGTGGAGATTTGTCTTCCTTTTTTCATCTGAAAATAATCTTGTAAAGCAGCTAAATCGTGTAGTGCCAAGACCAGTCCACGAAGAGCCTATAAAACAGGGAAAACGTGCCCTTATTCCTTTCCAGCAGAGATTTCCGAGGCTAGGTTTTCATACAACGGTTCCCATGTAGGTACCTACATGAAGTGGGTGTATTCTCAAAAAGTACTCAGCACCCAGTAGTTTCGTATAGAACCCAGGCCTACAGCAGGGGACCATCCCAGGAGACAGGAAAATAACCCTCTGTTTAAATATGAAGGTCCAGGAAAATATTGCAACTGTGATTTTTGATTTAAGATTTTTTTTAAGATGTGTGAATTAATCTACAGCATTAATGCAGGTAACCCTAAATGCTAAACACTGTCGGAGAATATAAAGCAGGATTTAAGATACTTAATAGTCGGATCTGGGGCAATTATTACTGACGGGTACTTAAGCTGTCTTGGATGAAAATGTTTCTACAAATCACCTCATATCCTGGCTATTTTTAAAAAAGTTTCTGTTACATTTTACAAATTGAAGAAATTGTGAGTTAAGAGAAACCATTCAAACCCTCAAATCCATGCCAATTCTGTGGGTTGCTTGGGTGAAGCTATAGAACTTTTCAGAATGCTATCTGGTGGGTTTGAAAGGTTTCCCTAAATGAAAGTGTCACACACACTTGAACTGCATGTAACTTTTTAAATACCTTCCCTTTCGCAGGCTTTCACCTTTATGCTACCAGCTGCACATACACTCTGTTAAAATGCTGTCAAGTCTTATTCAGCAGTAAAGATACCCTTTATGTTACACCAAAATATAATTATTCCCAGGCTCTGTCTATTTTACTCAGAAAGTTTCTTCCCGGCGGACAGTTTGTAGTCCATTTAACAATTTAATCAGGACAAGCTGCAAAATACCCATCTTCCTTGTTTTGAACCTTTAAGCGCATTAAGTCAGCATTTAATAAGAGTGCAATAAATCCCATTAATCGAACCAAGCTTCTAAAGTTAAGTATTTCTGATTATTTCCAGAGCAGTAATCGTTGTGTGTTTGTGTGTCAAGGTGCTTGTGTAATTACATTTGTGTTGTGATACTCATGACCAATACTGAAATAACTTTTTTTCTTGGAGAGGAGGTGGGCAAGGTAATATCTTTTACTGGAGCTCTGTGGAGCTAGCTGGAAAACGTGTCTCTTTCACCAACAGAAGTTGGTCCAATAAAAGATACCACCTCAGCCACCTCATCTCTCTCATATCCTGGATCTATGGGGGGTGGATGGGGAGCTACCACAACATTTTTGTCTTAGGTATTAATATGTAGACAACACTCCCTCTCCTCCACCACCTTCTCTTCTTCTTCTTCTTCTTCTTCTTGGCGAATCATAAAGATGCAAAGTCTGCTTGGGTTTTTGTTGTTTGTGTATATCCGCGGAAAAGGATAATTACTTTGTAAAATCGCTCTCTTCACATGCTCAGAATTGCTTCACAACTTTGTGGAGGTCACATTATTTATTATTATCTATCCCCTAATCCTTGCTTGGAGAACAGTGTTTCAAGACAAGGGGGGAAATATAAAGATTGGGTAATAGAATCAAAACTGCTGGATTGAAAGGAGGGAAAAGGCCTAACCAGAGAAACAGATTGCCTCAGACCAAATGGTGCCATTCTAAACACATTAAAAACCTTGCTTGGAGTAAAAACCAAGACCTTAGACATAAACAGCTACAAATAATAGAACCATAGCTGTGTTTCGCTAACCAGGTCCTCTTCTTGTTTAGATTTGATATGTTCAAACCTATTAGTGAAGGAGTTAATCAATACAGTTCATGGTTTAGAATATGCAATTATATTCTTACCAGAAATATATCTTTTGAGTTTAATTTGTCTTCATAGTTCATTGGCATGTTTTAGTGATTTGAGGGAGAGGGAAGCTCTGTGAATTAAAAAATGCATCATCCATGGAAGTAAATTAAAACAACCCAGTCTGCCTTTTAATACCTTCTGCTTTATCTCATTTTTAATAGATATCCATTCACCATATTTTTTAAAAGAAACCCCATTTCCTAGAGAACAGCTGAAGGGAATTATACAGTAATAAACACTAGCACTTTTAAAAAAAAGTTTGTTTGTTTTCCTAACCAGATCAAACCTAATGGTGTCAACAAAGATCCTTCTTCCGGAAAGAAAACCTCTGTTTGTTTTTTAGAAACATGGTGGAAATGTTTGTTAATTTCTGCTCGTTTGAAGCAAGGAATGAGAATTTCGAAGGGGGAACTTTCAATTTTCCCTTCATTTTTAACTCCTGTTTTTCCCCCAATGCCTTTGAACATTATTCTTGATGCCAATGGAAAGAACGGTATTTTTTCAAAGAATAGCAAACCTCTAAAATAGAGAGACAAGAAAAATGAGTTTGTAGATTCCCAAGAAGATTTCATGCATCAATCTTCAAGCCAGAAGAGAATTTGCATCGTTTTTCTATCTGCCTTTGAGGTTTTCCATATTACACTGTGATTTAATTGTTTCTCTTCCTGTTTTTTTTTTTAATTCATGCCTCTGCACCTTTTAGACAGAAACATTCATTTTATAAAAAAAAAAGTTTGCAGGTTATTAAATGATAAAAACAGACCTTTCTCTCTCTAACAAACTTCATCTGGAGAAATCCTAGTTTGTGTTTCTTCAATCTGGTCCACAAAGATTAGAAGGAAAAAATCTCATAAAAGTCTCCAATTTCCTTTCAATCATTGACTTGATTCTAGTATTTTATTTTGCTTATTAATTTATGATTAAAAGAATGTTGGACTGCTACATTTTTGCTCCTAGTACAAGATTATACTATAAACTATTGCTTGCAATTAAAATTGTACTACAAAATCAAAACAAAATATATGTAAAATTAAAAGGGCATGCTAAGGCATAAAGCACATATTTAATTATTTTTAATAAATACATATTTTTGCAAAGGAAAGATTGTCCATATTGCCTTCTCCCCTTGAAGAATATTTTCTCTATATATAATTCCTTTCTTGTGTAAATCACACTGAAAAATCATCTCTCCAATTATTTCCCCCTAATCTTTTTTTAATCTATTCTTTTGGGTGAAATTCTATTATAGCAGCAAAAATAGGCGGTTGGGAAGCATTTTAAAAACTGTGCTGGAGATAACATTCTGTGCAAAGTTTAATGTTGTCAAACTTCGAAAAGGAAAGTTTTTTTTTTTTTTTTACCTTTTACAAAGTATTTCTCATGCCTGTTATTGATTGACAAGGTTATTATTATTATGAATGGATTCTCCCATTTCCCAGTCCTCTTCAAGGCCTGATGTGGATTGAGAGCCTGACCAGTTGCTTATTGACCCATGATGGCTATACAATGACCCTGCTGCCCCCAGAGTGACCCTTTGACCTCAGGGGAACCCAGCTCAACAGAACAGGGCTCAGATATGCAAAGAAGGGGCTTTATGGAGTTTGGGGAAGGGAGGGGGTGGAAATTGCAAGTGGGCGAGGGTTTCATTAGCAAAAATGTGTTTATTGTAAATAAAAAGGCAAAGGGATGTTTAAAGGAACATGGCCCAAAGAACCACAGCTATCTGCTGCAGGGGAAATGCGGCAGACAGGGTGTCTTCTTTAAAGAATGTTTATCAACACGTGCCGAACTGGCTACAAATTAAAAAATAGTGAGACTGTTCTGGATGCCTGATTGTTATTCCATGGCTATTGATCGATTTTAAGAAGTCATTGAGTTTGTTCAAATGATAAACCCCAACCGCCTCTCAGGAGGGAAATAAGGAGAGAAAACAGAAAACACCCAGCCCCCCTTAATGTAAGAGATTTGATAAAATTATAAATTATTTTATCAGCTAAATGTGTCTGGGTCTTTTCTATTTCTCTCACTGTTTCCCTCCTGAGGAAAGGTTGGGGTTTATAACTTGAACAAACTCAATCACACACACACACACACACACACACACACACACACACACACACTCCCACTTTTATAGGAAATGAGGCTATATCCCTTTCATTGCTGCTGATATATCTAGTGAGATATATCAGCAGTGAGAGGGATATAGCCTCATTTCCTATAAAAGTGGGATAATTACATTTTGTGGAAAATAAGGCTTTATTAATTATTATTGTTATTAAGGGAATGATTTATGGGTAAAATAAAATGTAAGGGTGAATATAATATAATATAATATAATATAATATAATATAATATAATATAATATAAATCTTTGTGTGTATATGTATATATATGCATATATATCTGAAACTGAAACTGTCCTTCACCGAATTCTTGGAACAGAATAACTCAATCTTTTCAGAAAGCAGGAGGCTCTGCCTTCCGCTCCCACTTCCCCCCATTTCATGGAGATGCGGTTGTTTAAATATTTTTCCCCTTCCCAAAACAAATGTGGGAGGATGAGAGCTCATTTTTTATCCTAATGGATAGATCACCGAAGACACCCCTTTGAAGAAAAAGGCTGTCAACAGTGGGAAATACTCGGAGCATCTGGGTTAGATAGGTATAAACCAAAGAGCAACCTGCATTCTTTGGAAGGCTAGTTGCTGTCAGAATAGAAAAGACCGAGATAGTGTTTGATTTCGTCATAAACACCACACCAGCAAATTGTCCTGATTCTCCTCCAAAACATCTGTAGTGTCAAGTTTTCTAGTCCTTGGGAGCAGCAAAGAATCTCTTGCAATAGGGCAAAATCCTTCAGACTTTCAATGAGTTCATTAGGAGTTCAGGATTTGTTCATCATTTTTGTTTCCTGCTTCAGGAAAGAAATTGTTGTAATGTAGATGTGTGTATACCCACACTACATACTGGATCCAGATGGATAAGGAACAGATCTGGAAGGTGGAGACACAGCCAAAATCTTGGATCTAGAGGTATATAGGTACAGATGTGGGCACACACATATACACAAGAAATCCTGTCTCTAGGTGTATAATGCACAGAGGTGTGTGTGTGTGTGTGTACAGACATGGATATAGATGTTTAAGTTCAGATATTTATATATGTATATATACGTACAGGGGAAAGGGATGGAAGATAAAACATGGCCCCCGCCAGGACTCCAGCCCGCAGACTTAAAAAAACAACAACAACGTTATCCCAAATGTCCTCCCTAAATGTGTCTCTCTCCACAGCTTGAGGAAATCTGCCGGATGGGGGCTGTTATACCTGTTATTGGTCTGGGGCTAAAACTGGGGCATCAGGTCATAAAAAGTTATTGGAAGTCTTGTTCTAAATTACTTCCCCCCAAATCACTCCAGTCTATTGTACTTCTGCGTGTTTGTCATTATTAATTATTATTATTATTATTATTATTATTATTATTATTATTATTTCACACAAAAACTCCCTCACAGCTGCCAAGTGGCTCTCGGTTTAGCAGGTCCTGGAATTGAAAGGAAAATGAAAGCATCGCTCTAGGGAGCCAAGAAAAGGGGGGAGGGGCAGTTTTCATTTCACTCCAAAATGTGATTTAAACGTTCGCTCCGTTTTCAAAGAATCGCTAAGATAGAATCGATCTCGTTGGGGGTGGGGGAAGAGGTAAGGGTGGCACACACACACACACACACACACACACCGGAGCAAACGGCGGGTCACAATGGAAGCTCAGAGAGGTCCCATAGTTGCTTCCAGGCGATATCCGACCCAGCGGTCGCTAACCGCAGTCTTTGATCCCCAGCCTCCAGGACAATAATGACCGCCCCCCTCCCCCCGGTCTGAATAATAAGCCCAGAAAGGGAAGGGGATCGGAGGCAGCCACGGGAATATTGCCAAGAGAGAGTGACACTGGCGAGACAGAGACAGAGGATGACCAGAGGCACCTCGGCACGAAAGAGGCCGCTCTGGGTGCTGTGGCTATGAACACGTGCGGGGGGAAGCGGGGCGAGGGGGTGTCTGTGCCCCGCTGACTATCCGCTGGGTGCTGGAATAAGGTGAATCCGCAAAACGGCGGAAGGGCGGCGGTGCATTGGGTCAGTCAGCCCCGCCCCATCACAACCGCGCCTCCCCCGCCCCTCTATTCCAGCATCCCCATCCCAACGCCGCCCCCCCCCCCAGGCCAGCACCTCCTATTTAAACCCTCCTGTCCCATCCCCCTCAGTTCAACCCCCGCCCCTTATGCCCAGTGGTGCTGCTGTACAATTTGTATAGTGTGTGTGTGTGTGGGGGTGAAAGATACTGAACCAAACTGTAAACCCTGTATAGGCTGGAAACCCCTTCAAGCCCCTCGCCTCCCTGTCCCCAGACGGGTGCTTTTCTGGTTGCCTTTGTCCCAGCTGGGTGTTTTGAACCACCCCATTCCTTGCCTCCCCCCCCCCCCCCCTCCATTTCTCCTGATCAGCAGAAGCTGGAATTTCTCGCAGCCTCCTCGTCCGAGCCGGTTAGCAGGAGCTCTGTCCTTTCGGATCGCAGCAGCGTTCAGATATCAGAGGGCCCGGCGCGGCATCCCAGGGATGCCTGCTACCCCGGGGGTAGGACCTCTTTTCTGGCTGAGTCCCAGAAAGGACTGGGGGGGGGGGTCATCCGCCGGTGGCATCAAAAGCCCGGCACATTCCGGGGGAGTCTCACTCCGCGGCTGCCGCCTGTCTTTGTTTATAATGAAACCCAAACCTCCAACCTCGCTTTTATGTCAAACATAGACACACTTCCAGGGGCAGAGAGACTTCTTTTTAATGTTAACCCCCTTTTCCATTGCAAAGGAGAGAGATGTGGGGGGGGGGAGCAGCTCTGAGAGAGAGAGCGAGAGAGACGAGTAAAGGATGGGGAGGGAGCAGAATAAAGGATAGATAGATAGATAGATAGATAGATAGATAGATAGATAGATAGATAGATAGATAGATATTGGGGTGTGTATGGGGATAGATAGATAGATAGATAGATAGATAGATAGATAGATAGATAGATAGATAGATATTGGAGTGTGTATGGGGATAGATAGATAGATAGATAGATAGATAGATAGATAGATAGATAGATAGATAGATAGATAGATAGATAGATATTGGGGTGTGTATGGGGATAGATAGATAGATAGATAGATAGATAGATAGATAGATAGATAGATAGATAGATAGATATTGGGGTGTGTATGGGGATAGATAGATAGATAGATAGATAGATAGATAGATAGATAGATAGATAGATAGATAGAGGGGGTATATAGGGATAGATGGATAGATGGATGGCTGCAAAGGCGAGGGGGCAGTGGAAAGGACATATAGTTAGATAGATGCTGTAGATGTAAAAGAGAGAGCAGGGTACAGGATGGACACAGATAACGGATTAAAGAAAATCTCATTTCCCGCATACTGAGCACTCAGTCTCCTTGCAGACCAGCCACATCTGTAATTTAGATTTCTGGAAGAGTTCATATCACGTAATAAACTGCTCGCCCACCCCCCACCCCTCCACGCCCACCTAAGCTGCGGGTCCCCCCCCCGCACTGCCCGCATAGGACACATGATCCATGCCAGGGACACCCCCCCCCAATCCCCCTGACGCGCCGGGAGAGGGGAGAGCGGCGGATCACTTGGGCTGAGTCCCACGAGCGTTTCCTGGGGCGCAGGCACCAAGTGCCCACGGGAAAAGCGCACTCTGGGGTCCCTGGGGTGGACGGGGAAAGACCCCAGAGGGTTCAAAGTACAGGGGCCACCCAAAACGGGCCCCTGCAGAGGCTGCTTAGGTCCTGGGGTCGATTTAAGAGCGTCGAGGGGAAGCCCAGCTGTGCCGTGCTCTGGAGGATCATTCTGGCTCTCATCCGGACTCTACACATCTTCAGCATCCCTCAAGCACTCCGCCTCCGGGGGCTGCCCGGCTCCCGCCCCTCCAACCCGGGCGGGAGCGCCTGCGTCTTGCTCGGGGAGAGTTGGGGGTTCCCGACTAGCTCATCTCCAGCGGAATAACGTCGCGGCTACACGTGTCATGCACCTAACTCCCCCCTTACCCCCGGCCGTCCCACTTCTCGGATCGGCTGTAGGGTCCCAGTCGCATTCCGCACAGACCAACAGGCGCTCGGAGCCATTCAACATCCTGTCCCCCCCTCGCCCCCCGCCCCCCGCCACCTGCATTTCACCCTGGGCTGCCAGCCCAGAGATCGCGGCCCGTTGGTGAGCCGTGAATTGCTGAGTGAGCACTTTACTTCCCCCACCCACCCGCCCCTCTGATAACCCACAGCCACAAGCCCCAAGTGGGATGGAGAAGAAATGTGAGATGTTGGCGCCCCCTGCAGGTATCACACCTGGGCGCCTCACAGGAGACGGGGAGCATTTCAATCAGAAAGGGATTTTCTCAGGGTTGCCCAGCAGAGGTCCTCTTCCCCCACGAAACACACATACAAGAGCTTTTTATTCACGCAGGGGGCTTTCAGTGAGTAATGGCACAGAAGGCAGCAATCTCCCCTGGATGCTGCCCTGCTGATGATACCTGGTTGGAGAATCCCAGTTATCTCTCTCCCCACTCCCCCGTGCACACCCTTCCACCCATCTGCAAAGTATCTATCTACCCATCCACCCCCGGGGCACACCATCTATCCATCCCTATGGCTATGCACATCCATTTATCTACAAGTCTGTCTGTCTATGAATCTGTCTACCCGTCCTTTAGAGACGAGCCTGAAAAGCAGTATTCAGATCCAGATCTGAATTTAAAATACAAGGGGATTACAAGTCAGAGAACATTTTAGAGGGAAGACCATATGGCCCCAAAATCCTGATCCAAAGCAGCGAGTCACTTGTCTACATGGGAACGTTACACCAATATGAGCCAGGGTGTGAATTTAGACAGGTATAAGTATACCAGTCTAACTCCACATGTAGACACTCTTATTCTGGTATCAAAGGGCCTTTTATCAGTTACATTATGTCACTTTGGAGGAAGTTTAAACTAAAATGAAAAAAGACACTCATTCCAGAGTACACTGGGAGCTATACCAATATATCCATTTAACTATACTGGGATAGTATTTATTATTATTTGTTTCAGAGTAGCAGCCGTGTTAGTCTGTATCCGCAAAAAGAACAGGAGTACTTGTGGCACCTTAGAGACTAACAAATTTATTTGAGCATAAGCTTTTGTACAAATACTTATTTGTATTACTGTAGCACCTAAGAGTCCTAGTCACGGGCCAGGACCTCCCAGTGCTAGGTGCAGTACAAAGACAGAACAAAAAGATAGGTCCCCCCCCCCCCAAAAAAGGATTTCAAATCTAAGTATAAGGTAAGTGGCAACAGACAGGTACAGATAGACAGACTGGGGAGTATAAGGAAAAACAGAGACACTGTTAAATCAGCTTGACAGTGTTGTCTCAGCACACTAGGGGCCTAACCGCTGTCAATTTTTGACAGGTATAAGTGGTAAAACCTCACCATGTAGACAAACCCTTATTTCTCAAACCTTGCCCAACGTTTGAGACAAATTTCTGGAATCGGGAATTCTGGTTCTGATCCAATGGCACCCCAAGCTTCTTTAGAACACTATAATTATTAAATACAGATTAAATGACTAAATAATAATTATAGAAGAGTAAAAATAATTCCAATGATAAAACATCAAATGAAATGTTGCCTTGTGTCAAAAGCACTTCTGATATACAATTTTTAGAGCCTGCTTTATAGGAGGCTAATTCCATGGTGCTGCTTAAGTCATTCAGGGTCACAGGTGCAGTCACAGATATTATCTCTGAAGCTCCCTGCAAGACTAAGGCATTGATAGCCCCATCCCCTGAGACATAAGAGAGCATGAAGCTGGAAGGCCAGAAAAGTAGCTAAAAACAGACTAGTGAGGGGCTTAAAAATTAAACTCACTCAGTGCTCAGGCAGGCAGGAAGGAAATAAGCACATCCTTTCTGCCCATTCCTGAAGAGGAATTGAAAGAGAAACAAGCATTGGAGGTGTCCGCAGGGCAGGTTTTAGGCTTGTGTCAAGGGGGTGGCATAATCAGCATGTTCCCACTCTCAATCCGTGCACAGAACCTTCGGAGCAATGCTTGATACAGAATATGCTCGCCATCCTGAACTGGGTTCAAAAGACCCTTTTATGGGTATCATGTTGTTCTGCAGTAGTTGAAATTCATAAGGCAAAGTGGTCAGGTAATTTGTTTCTGTCCTGCATGGGGACTGGTGAGCTGTGAAAGTGGGAATGACACATAAACATGGGCCCCAAACCACAACCCTAGCTCAAAACACCCCTGAATTTTGGGGAGTTAATGGGAGTACTAGAGGCACAAGGACGGCATGGCTGGTCACCTGAAAGGGGGATGGAAAATATTCTTTTAACAAACCGCAGTAGACAGTGTATCTAGTGATTAGTGCAGGGCACTGGAAGTGAAGACTTCTAGGACCTGTTGCAACTATAACCTATAAGCAGCTCCTAATGATTTCAATTTCTTGAAATAAAAGAAAACAGGAGCCCATGGGGTGGAGAGAAAAAGATCCTACCTCAGTCTATCATTCTGGACTGACAGGGACTGGAAGCGATGCAGGCTCAGTCTCAGTGTCCTTTCCCAGTGACATACTATATGGTCTTTTGTAGCTTCCCGTGGGGATCAACGAGCGTCTCATGACTCTTCGGCTCAAGCTTAGCAACAACCTCTATGCCACGGTCATCAGCGTATCCGCCCCAACACTCAATGATGAGGAAGACAATCAGGAGCAGTTTTATAGAACTTGATGGAGTCCTCACAGCCACAACTAAGGCAGACAAACTCATCCTCCTGGGAGATTTCAATGCCAGAGTTGGATGGAGAGGCACAATAGGCTAAGAAGGGGTGGGAAATGTAAACCACAATGGTATTCTCCTCCTCAGCAAATGTGTGGAGCATGACCTGCTCATCACAAATACCATCTTTAGGCAGAGTAAAAATTTAAGATCACCTGGAAACATCCTCGGTCCAAACACCGGCACCCTCCTCAAGGACAATGCAGCCATTAAACAACGCTGGAAGGAACTCTTTGAGAGCCTACTAAACCGCGAATCCACGGTCTCTGAAGACGCCATCAAGTTTATTCCACAACGCTCAGCAATGGAACACCTTGCTGATCCCCCATCTTCTGAGGAAGTCCAGCATGCCATCACTTAGACAAAAGATCACAAGGCTCCAGGCCCAGACGGCATCCCAGCTGAGGTTTTTAAAGCTGGTGGAACAACACTCCAGCACAAACTTTGCCAACTCCTCGACAAAACCTGGACCTGTGAAGAAATTCCACCTGACTTTAAGAACGCCAACATTGTTACAATGTTCAAGAAAGGGGACAAGTACATCTTAAAAAGGGAGGGGTCAACCCAACAAACTGGGAGGACTTGGCACGGAACAGAACACTGTGGCGCTACACCAGACACCAAGCCACAGCTTACTTGGTGCTCATGAGACAGAGAAGCGACAAAGGGGGAAAGAAAGGGCACAACACTCCAACCAACAACTATGTCTCCTCCAAGATTACACCTGTCATTTCTGTGGGAAATCTGCAGGGCAAGAATTGGGCTCCTCAGCCACTTAAAAACTCACCAATGAACCCCCTTGGCAGACATCATCTTAGCACTGAGGGATAGCCGAAGAGAGTAAGACTATATGGTCTATGGACCACCGGTGGTTCGTGCTGTCCAACCACATAATGAGGTTTTCCCCTCCTTGCTTCCAGCTGCTACATTGCACTAGTCAGCTGAAAATAGAGGAGCACTTTCCTCACATCACATTACACAATCCATTGTTGCTGCTGGCATGTTCAGTGATCACGAATGGGCTGGGAGGAGACAAGCTGTCCATTTAGACGTGGTCCACATGCTATGAAAATGTCAGACAGCCCCAGCATTAATATACCTTAAATGGTATGAAAGTGCAAAGGTTTGCCAGGTGCAAAGCTCAGGAATATAGGAACAAATGTGGAGCATACACTTGTAGGCCCACATCTTGATCCCTGACATGAATGGCCGTTTTGATGTCAATGAAATGAGGAGATGGCCTTTAATAGGCTCTGAGTCTCTGTAGCCCTGAACCTTGTGAAGTCATTTTCACCAGTGCAATGTGAGTGGGAAGAGGATGCAAAACACTACCCAGATCAGAACGGCAGCATATGCACCCCTTTTGCACTGATGTAGATGAATTTACAGGGTCTACAACAATGGGGAATCAGGCCAACTGGGTCTGATTCTCCTCTCACTTACCCCAGTTTTACACTGTTGTGACTCCGCTGACTTCAGTGGAGTGACTCCTGATTTACAGAGGTGTAACTGGGAGCAAAATCAGACACAGAGACACCTCCCACAGAAACAACCACAAACGTTAATGCTATTTTCAGTCAGGCATGAGCAAGAAGTACTGAAAGGCTCCTGCATCCTGAGGTGCACACAAAAAGAGCCCTGGTTTCAATAATAATTACGAGCTTGCCCCTATTGCTATTGAAATCGACTGCAAAATTCCTTAGGATAAGACCCCAGGAATGTGGCATATCATGGGCCCAGACTGTCAGACGGAGCGTTTGCACCAGGTCTGTGGCTGATCAAATGTTCTCAGTTTGGTGACTTTTTTTGTCTTTTTGTGTGGTAGTTTGCTAATATTTGCCATCCCCAAAGCCACCTTGAACTTCTCCTTTACTAACTAGAATGTTCTTTCGATTAATCCATGTGAATGTGTTCAAATCAGGAATTACATTAGATCCTAGTGTTATCCTCAGCCCCCTATGGACTGGTCTACACACAAAAAATGTACCACTTATATACCACTGTATAGTTTATTCCTGTACAGAAAGGGGAATAAACTATACTAGTATAACTGCATCCACATTAGAGGCTGTACTAGTAAAACTGTGTCAGTTAAACAATCACACCCCTAAACTGACACATCTACAGTGATATAACAACTGTGCATTTAACAGGCCTAATTTTCAATTCCCAATCATCTAAGTAGTTTTCCAGACCCAGAGTTAAATAGCGAAAAACACGCTTTGGGCTTGGCTGTATTAGAAAACTTGTGCCAGTCTAAGTAAATGGATTTAGTCACACACCAGTGCAAACCTCTAATGTAGACATACTTGGGAAGAATACTTCAGACTCTAAGGAAGGTCCAGCCAGCCCTGCTCCTTGAAAGGGAAAATCAGTAGGTGTTTGTCTGATTACAGGGTAAACATTCAAAGACAAAAAGAAAGTGCATTGTCAGGAAGTTGTAATCCTGACTAACGCAACAGGAAACCATGCTCCATGCCAAAGTTGTTAATCAACTTCTGGAACTCATTCCCTCAGGAAATCAACTGATCCAGATCTATGGAGATATTGGAAAAGAATCAGATCTTTATGACAGAACACTGTGGTTCTATAGTTAGAGTTGAGTTTTTCACAGAAAGCAGGGACTCAACCTCTTTGTTATGTATGAAAAATACACAGCATCCTCCCCCAAAATTGCAGAATTTTCTTCGGTAGGCAGCGCTGCCTCCTGGATACAGCATTGAACTGGATCTCAGGAGACCTGGGTTCCAGTCCCAGCTCAGCCACTGGCCTGCTTGGTGATAATAGACAAATTGATTCCCCTCTCTGTGCCTCAGTTTCCTCATCTGTAAAATGGGGATGATACTCACATCTCTTGTAAAGCGCTTTGAGATCTACTGATGAAAAATGCTACATAAGAACTAGGTGTTCTTGTTGTTAATTATTAATTATTATTATAGTACAGAATGCAATTCCTGAGAATTTACAAGTAAACATGTTAATTAGTTTAGGAGTTAAATGGGTCATTTTAGAAATTTTGCACCCAATACCAGACTTTTTCTTTTGTCCTTAACTTAATAGAATATTGCAAACTCTTCAGACTTCTCGTAGTTAAAAGTAACTGCAATCCTCTACACATGAATAAGAAAACATGTGCAACTTACCTAGGTGAAGAAGTTACAAAGGTTATGATTATCTGCCCTCATGTTTCAGGGCAAAAACTGATTAGCTACAAAAGCCAGGCAATAATCCCCTTCCTCCACACCATTATATATGATATCAAGCACTTAGTTCAATGCATTAAGAATAATTTTTGCCTTTTTTGGAAGAATTGGGAATAGGCCCCTGATGGGGACAGTGTTAATCTAGACCAGTGGTCCCCAAACTGTGGGGTGTGCACCCCTAGGGGGGCGTGGAAGATTTGGGGGGGGCACACGGTAGGGCCCAGGCCAGCCCCCATGGGGAGCAGGGAGAGAGTACCACCCAGCCCTGCTCTGCCCCCAACCTAGCTTCAACCCCACCCGCAGCTCCACTCCACCCCCTGATCCACCTCCAGGCCACCTCCGGCTCTAGCCCCAGCTCTTCCTCCATCCCCAATTCTGCCCTCAGCTTCGCCTTCAGCCCAAGCTCCTCTCCTGAGCTGACTGTGCAGTAATTGGGGCTGGGGGAAGACAGATTCCTTTACTGGTAATGGGGGGCATGACAGGAAAAATTTGGGCACCACTGATCTAGATTAACTGGACAGCTGGGAAGCTCCAGTATGGAAATCCCTATATTTCCCCTTGATAAGGTTTGGTGGCACACCGGAGCACTGATTAGAAGAAAGTGGGAGGAGAACCACATTGTGTTGCTTGGTAATTAGAGCACGAAAGTGCAGCCAGGACTCTAGGTTCCTAGTTTCATAGATTCTAGGGCCAGAAGAGACCATAATGTTCATCTAGTCTGCCCTCCTGCATAACATAGGCCATGGAATTTCACCAAGTGATTCTTGCACTAAGCACATGACTTGTGGCTGAGGCTCTCTCCCTGATTCTGCCACTAAGGCCTTCTCTACACAAAAAGTTATACCGCTTTAAATATACCAGTATAGTTAAATGGTGCAAACTCCCCCTCCACTCTCAAGGCCTTGTCTATGCTAACTACATAGGCTCTGCTGATACAGCTATACCTGTATAGGTATCCAGTCAGACCTCCCTAGCCTAGACACAGTATATGCTGACAGAAGGAGCAGTTCTACCAGCATAGTAACGTCCCCTCCCCGAAAAGTATTACTTATGCGATCAAAGCCCTTTCCTCCTGGTATAGTTGTGTCTACACTGGGAGGTCTTCCATCAGAGCTATATGGGGTAGGGTGTGTGGTTTTTTGAGTTTGTTTTTTTTACCCCCTCGACTAACATAGTTATGCCAACAAAACTTTCTAGTGTAGACCAGGCCCCAGTGTGGACACAGTTATACCAGTATAAAGGTGCTTATACTGGTATTCCATATGGGGAAGGGAATAATAAAAGGGGGATAAATGCTACCTGACTTCTGAGGGATTATGTGAGGTTTAATTGTGTAATGTGTGAGAGTCTGGATGAAATTATATAAAATACCAAGTCTCATTAAAGGCGGTCTTGCAAATTTAAAACAAAACAGTGAACAAATGTCATGTTAATAGAGTTACAATGTGTAGCCTCTATTCCTTGCATACCCAACATTCCAAGATATTCAAAAGGGGCTAGTGATTTTGGGTGTCCAATTTGAGGCACCTTAAAGGAGCTGGAGTTTCAGAGGGACTCAGCACTTTCTGAAAATCAGTCCCTTCTTTAAGGCGTCTCAAGAAGAGCCCCTACAAATTGGGGCAGCGAAAATCACTAATTGCTTTTGAAAATCTTGGCAAATTTAGTATTAGATGTCCAGGGAAAGCAGGATCAGGTGCAAAATATTCTGGACTGGAAGGATTCTAACACCCTCCCTGACTCAAATTAGATAGCATCTTTCTGAACAAGTAGCCCCATTGGCTTTACCAAGACTATTTCTGAAGTATGCTGCGATTCAAAAAGAGTAACGGTGTCAGAATTTGACTGTCTGCCAGCTCCTAGGGGACGATCTATGATTCACCAGTGACTATAATCTGAGTAACAAGTTACAACCTCAGAATTTGTGATGAGTAATAGGGCATGTAACAAGAACATCAAATCCTTTCTTTAACAGCACACCAAATGGACACATGGTTTAAAGAATAATATTAACAGCAATTTAGAAGTGCCAGTGCCCACGATAAGGCAACAGAATATCAGTAGAGGAAATAGTTGCTTCCTCTGATAAGATAATCAGCACATTTTTAGTAAACCTGCTGAGCATCTGAGAATTGTGTATGCAAATTTCTCAAGATACAATGGAAATTTTTTTTCTTTGTAGCTCTTATTAAAAAACACAGCCCCGTCATCTTTTCTAGCATGTATAAAAAGATGCTTGCAGCTCAAAAAAATCTCACAGTGGTCTGCAGGGAATTCCTGGTCTCTTTTCCTTTTATATTTAACTCCATCTCTACAGTTCTCATACACGGGGGGAGTCAAAAATTAATCATTATGACCCAAATTCATTCATGGTGTAATTGCACTGAAATCAGGCATATTGAACCAGGCATGAATTTTACTTTATATGTTCTATTTGCCTTCTTAAAAATATGTTGGTTGCAAGGGGGCGAAGTTGGGAGCATATTTTAACTTTCCTAATTCAAGGCCCATTTTGATTTCCATGGCATGTGAAATGTTTTGAGCTGGTGTATGAATGGTCCTTATATAAAACAAGAGGGTTGTTTTTCTGTTTCTAAGGAGGGTTATTAACCCTCTGCTGTGTAGGATAGATAGATCAGTATTCTAGGATCTAGGGATGGAGATAGACAAAATTAGGCTTTGGGGTATGGCGAAGGTGTAGTGAGGAGAGAGAGAGAGATTTGACTACAGGTTTCGTGGGACTCTGTGAAGCAAAGCATATGAGTTCTCAGGCAGTTCTTGGTACACACGATATTTGAGACAAGGTTGTAGGTTGGGTTTGGAGGTATCTGTCATTTAGGAAGGCTGGTGGATTGGGGTGTTTGTCACTAGGAGGCACCAGTTTCTCTCACCAGGTAGGGCCATCCCAGGGGTAGGTTTGTGCTGGGATGGATGCCCAAATACGGGGCTCTGTCTCCTTATATAAGGCATGTCTCCGGACCCCCCAAACATCTGCCTCTCTCCCTCATCACTCCCTCTCTTTCTGTCTTTTCCCCAGTCCCTCAGCAAAGCAGTCACAGCCCTGCATCCTCCCCCAAACCCCAGCCATACACACTGCCAGGATGTTGTTGCTTGAATCTCAAAGTTAGACGCTGGGAACCCACGTACCAAAAAAGCCACCGATCATTTCCTGTCAATATATTCACTGAGGTTTCACAGGCTGGGCGGATTCTCAGAAACAGAAACCTAGGTGACGCCTTTTTCGCATCTCCTCCCCTTTCTGCCTGATAATGTCTTGGGTGGCTTTTTTGCAAGAGGCTGGGACCTGATCTCTGGCACAGGGACCAGCAGCTGCAGCTTGTGCAGAAGCGATAGCAGCCACTGCAAGGGGGTGGGAGGGTGGGAAGGCGTCAGAGAGTGTCGAGTTTCCGCTCAGCCCCACAATCCCCTTGTAGCTGTGGAAGGGAGGAGGTCAGTGAGAGAAAACAATTTTCTGTTTGCCAGATCTGCCCCAGCTCTTCAGAGCGAGCGAGACAGAGACTCACCTCCCAGTGGCAAGGCAAGGGACAGAGAAACCACCGAGAAAGAGACACACACACATCAAAGCTTCGCAGGGCCGAAACAACAGTTTACTAACGGGGGGGAAGACCCAGGATCAGAGGCAGATCTGCTACTAGGAATAATCCCTGTTTAAAAGGGAGCTGTTCCAGAAGACACACTGATCTAGACGGGTGCAATTAGGGAAGCAGATGTGGGGAAATCTTCCACCCAGCACTCATCCTTCCCTTCAAAGAAAGAAAGAAACACATAGGCATGCATGTGTGCAGACTGCCAAGTTTTGCGCGGCTCCCTGCGTGACATGTTATGTAATATTATGTACTGAGCTGTTTTGCATATTCGCAACTAATTTGCGTATGAGCATAAAACTTCAGATGCAGGGGGGGGGCAGCTGTGTGGATTTAGTACCCGAGAGTTGTCAGTTTGACAGCAGTAGTGGATTAAAAAATGTCGTTTATCTACTGTTTCCCAAGTAGATTGCCCTGCCAGCATGCCTCAGACCTAATGTGTGTGTGATTTTCTGTAAAGATAATCGGGGGAGTTCAGTCTTCATGGCCCATGCAGTGCTTGGCCTCTCTGCTGTGTCTGCCAATTTATTATTAAGTAAATAATTAATTTATCATTATTATTATTATTATTAAGGCCCTACTTAATTTGCGATATTGCAGAAATTGTGGATCCTGCAATATTAGGCTTCCAGCGTAATTTTAATTTTAATTAGCTTACATTGCACAGTCCACAATTTTGCATATATTTTGGGGGTTGCCATACACACTTTCCCCCCCCCCCCCCCATTAGTCAGTAGAACCCCATTTATCCAAGCTGATAGTGTCTGGGGCTTGGGCTGTCAGCCCCGCCCATGGCAGGACTTTCACTGTCAGCCCCATTCCTTAATGACTGTAATATAGTTGCAGCGAAATGTCTGGTTATCAAAAAAAAAAAAAAATGATCAGGTATAACATTATACTTGAGTGTTTATATATTGTTCCAGCCAATTTTTCTTAAACAAATAGATCTTCTCTGGCTTTTTCAAATTGCCGCAATTAATAAAGGTCCATTATTACTTTTCTGTGATTTTCCATGTCTTGTCCTCAACGCATCCACAATTACTTGACCATCATCCCACAATTCAAGTAGGGCCTTAATTATTTTGTATTACCATCATGCCTAGGAGCCGCAGTCATGGAGCAGGACCCTATTGTGCTGTACAAACACAAAACAAAAAAGATGTTGCCCCAAAGAGCTTACAATGTAAGTACAAGTTTACAATCTGATACAAAGCATGGGGTGGGTGGGTGAGCGGGTATAAGAGACAGCGATAGCGGAAACATGGTTTCCAGTATTACCATCCTAAAAAATCTAATACATAGACAGCAAATGCCTTCACATAGCTTCTTGATATCTATTATTTGCTATCCAGTAGCACCAACAATGTGCTAAGTGCGGTCCATGCGCATACACACATTCATGCACATTCCCTGCTTGGAAAAGATTAGAATATAAGGCCAAGCAACATCCAAATATATAAATTTTATTTCCCAGTATAAGTGATGGCCAAGATTTTCAAAAACAGCAAGTGGCTCTGGGTTGCTTCCATTTTTGTTTTTGTTTTGGGCTCGCTGGTGGTGGTGTCCATAAAATAGCCTAATTTTCAGAGGATGGATGGTCAGTGGAAGTTTTGCTTCCATAGTAGCAGGACTGGAGGCTAGGGAACTCTTGAGTGCTCAGAACTTCTGAAAATTAGTCCACTTCTTTAAGTGCTTAAGTATGGACTTTTCAACATCTTGATCTATAAGATCTCTGGATATAGATCATGTCATACATTTTTCTGTTAATGGTCAGGTATCGATATATTTTTCTGTGATTAATTTATTGTTATTATTATTATTGATATAGGATCATCCCACTAAGTCTGTTAAACTGGATTTCATATGGGCATGTTCCTTGTTATATAGACTGATTATCCCACATTCCTCCATTGGGGAACAAATGAAAAAACAGCAAAACTGTTTTCCAGTATGTGACCTTCAGAAGCCACATGTCCCCTGGTGGAGGAGGCAGGTGGGGAAGAGAAAGAGAGGTAAGTTGGTAATGGTCCATAAATGTATGAGAGAGACAAGGTGGGTGAGGTAATATCTTTTATTGAACCATCATCTGTTGGTGAAAGAGACAAACTTTCAAGCTCCACAGGACTCTTCTTCAGGTCTGGTGAAGCTCTGTGGAGTTCAAAGGTTGTCTCTTTCAACAGAAGATGATCCAGTAAAAGATTTCAGAGTAGATGTTCAGAGTAAAAGATGTTACTTCACCCACCTTGTCTCTCGCATATCCTGGGGCCAACATGGATAAAACACTGCAAACAGAAATGTATAGGCAGTGTGTAACAAAAATGTGGGAGTCGAGGGTCATAGGGGAAAGGAAAATCAGTCTGACTGTAAAAGTCCATTGAAAGTACTCTTATCTGTAAAAGAGTAGTTTTATAGATTCATAGATTCTAGGACTGGAAGGGACCTCGAGAGGTCATCGAGTCCAGTCCCCTGCCCTCATGGCAGGACCAAATACTGTCTAGACCATCCCCGATAGACATTTATCTAACCACAAGCAAACTTATTACATTCCTGTGTGAGGATGACACATGATATTCCTTGACTTTATTGTTTTAAATTAGACAGAACCAAGAAGACAAAACTGACCTACTACTTATTTGATTCAAGTGGTTAAAGAAAAGTGAAGGCATTTTGGATATTTCAGTTGCTACCTTGTAAGTCGTTAATGACATTAGAAGACAAGGTAGGTGAGGTAATATCTTTTATTGGACCAACTTCTGTTGGTAAGAGAGACAAGGTTTCAAACTTATGCAGAGCTCTTCTTCAGGTCAGATATTACCTCATCCACCTTGCTTCTCTAATCTCCTGAGACCAACATGGTGACAACAACCCTGCAACTATTAATGACATTGTTTAATGAATAATAACGTGTACTTACCTAGCTTTTTATACAACTCTTTCAAAGGGTTTTGCAAAAGGGAATCAGTGTTTTACAGACTGGGAAAATGAGGCAGTGGGAGATGAAAAGACTTGTCCAAGTCATTAGAACCCATCTATGGTCATTCATAGCTCCAAACACTAACCACTTGACCATGCTACAAGCTTTGTGGATGGTAGGAATGCAGGATCCAACTTATGCTCTGTCAAGCATGAAAGTAAACCTGCTAATAAGATATAAACACTGATGCAGAGGTCTGTTTTAGTGTACAGTTGCCTCTTATTTTGCAGATGCAATGTTATTAATAAAAAAAAATGTAGGTGTTCCTAGAAAATCCGTTGCTTGTTTGGTACAGGAGAAGGACAGAGACATAAGAAAGAATTGTTTCTTGGTGGATGCAGTTGATGAAAAGCAGAGGCAAAGTTATTGTTTTTCTCCTTTTAAAGCACCACACTACAAAGATAGCAGAAGCTCCTATTCAAACAGAGACTTTGACTTTGCTGATTGCCGTCTGGGGCCCAACTTCCCCCCGGCAGGAACTAGAAGCTCTACTATACCTCTACCTCTGGATTTCAGTGGGGAAAATCGTGTTCTGTGACCCTACATGGAGTGGAACAGGTTAAAACCTGCTGCTCATTACAGTGGAGAACTCGCCATATTGGAGGATGGGTATCTCCATTTTCCCATTTTGTGGGGCAGAGTGGGATATGACACTCCAGCCCTGCCCCTCTGCTAACATTCCTATCTTGCTTTGGGGGGTGCACGCCATTTATTACCAGGGAACAAAACTGTTTTTGGGGTGAGGGGAAATTACACCTTTTAGAAATACCTACATGTTGCCTAGCAGGTTTCTAAGCATCATTGACTTTAGGGCAGGAAACTGAAAGTTCAGCACTGCCAAGTTGGGACAATTTAAAGGGAGAGAGATTTAAAAAAAAAGAGGAGTGTGGTTTTAAAAGTCTCACTGAAACAAAGAGCCAAGCAATGCTTAAGTATTTTTACAGTACCATAGAGAGGGTCCTTCTGACATCAAGGCCCCACTGTGCTAAGCACCGTACAAATGCACACTAAGAGACAGCTCCTGCCCATAACACCTACATGGAAACAGATAAGAAAGAAAAGGGGAAAGAGAGGTGAAGTGATTTGCCTAAGCTCATACAACAGGTCAGTGTCAGAGCTGGGGATAGAGTTTGGTTCTCCTGATTCCCGATGAAGTGTCATGGCCAGGAGACAACACTGCCTCTTTGCCTAAAAAGGATGTTCACGTTAATTCAAGGGAGGTAAACTTGAAAGGTCTGGGAGCTGGCAGTTTGGATCATCTTTCCTGAATGTGGGACATAATGAGACCCAAAACAAGGGATCTGAAGGAAATAATCATATGCAACACTTTAAAGGAAGTCAGATTAATGTCTTCATCTTAAATAACACCTATACTCTCTCCTTCATTCTACACCTCTACCCCGATATAACGCGACCCGATATAACACGAATTCGGATAGAACGCGGTAAAGCAGTGCTCCGGGGGGGGGGGGGGGGGGCTGCACACTCTGGCGGATCAAAGCAAGTTCGATATAACGCGGTTTCACCTATAACGCGGTAAGATTTTTTGGCTCCCGAGGACAGCGTTATATCGAGGTAGAGGTATAGTAACCATTTACAGTAACAAAAGAGAGGCAGATACCACCAGATCCTGTTGGGAAGGAAGTGACTTTGGGTCTAAAATGAAGAATACCCTTTTTAAGGGAGGGATTGAGAGTAGTAAAGAGACTTCTGAAGCTGGAGAACATCCTCATGGCCCACACTGTGCCTCTCTCGTAGTGGCTGGTCCAGGCTGAGGATAAGAGCCTCATACTGCTACCAGCTAAAGGAGTTGCCCCTTTATTTTTATCAGCAGCACCTAGGAGCCCTTAGTTATGCACTAAGACTCCCATTGTGCTAGGTACTGTACAAACACAGAACAGATAGATTGCCCCCACCCCAAAAGCCTTTAGCTCATGCTTTGAAGTGGTAGTTCCTGGATTCTGTCATGGCTGGGGGTTATTACACTTCAATTTAAAATCCAAGGACTCCCTTCCTCCCCACCATCTGGGGAAGTAGGCAAAATCTCCGACAGAAGGAGCTACTTTGAAGATGCATTTTCACTAAACAGGGGCACCGATTTTCTTTCCCAAGTCCTGCCCTGTTTGGAATCAGATACATTATGATACATCCTTACCATGGGCTCTGCGCTCGGAATGGCACTTTCATGGGCTAGTTTTACCAACCTCCATTCTCCATAGTGGAATGGTGCAGGCCGCAGGTATTAGTGGCAAAACTGGACATAAGGAAGAGCTTTAGAAGACGAGGCGGAAGAAAAGACTAAGATGCCATGCAGCTATGTGAGTCTAATCATTACAACTCACTAAATACATGAAGCCCAATACATCCTTGCTGTAATGCTTTGCAATGTCACGTAGGCCATTAGCTAAGCCTGACCTAAATTCAAGCATTTTTTAATCTAGACAAAGTTTTATGTTCTCTTGGAGCATTCGGTATAATTTACAATCATGTATAAGAAGCTTTGATTCTTGTGTAAGTTTTTTCCATTTGTATTTTATTTATTTATATTTTAAAACAAAGTAGCTGCAGTATGAGCAATCTGAAAAACGTTACTAATGTGCAGTTATATTCTGAATAGTGACTCTGAAACTATGGCCTTGTAAGGTGCCATGCTTATTGTATCTTTATGGCTTCCATGATGAAGTCATTCAGTCTACAAGCAAAATTATTTTCTTTGTAACTACTTTCAAACTCAAAGTACATTCTGCCAGTCAAGCTGGGATCATGACCACCAGTACAAATGATTCTGCAATTGGAACTTACTTAACAATTCTATTCATGATGCCTGAGCCAGAGTAGAATCTGGCTCCCTCTTCTTCAGAACTAACAGTAGTAACAATTCATTTTTGTAAGTCACGTCAGCAGTTATGACTTAGCTATACTGCTCTATGTGCCATTTCTACCTAGCCCCTTTTCTAAGCACAACCACATTTTAAAAAATCATAGGAAATAGCAAATGCACAATATAAATAAAACATTTTCGGGCCTCAGTTTTTATGGCTGCAGTTTCCCCCTGATTTTGCTCAAGACACAGATATGCTCTTTCTTCCCTGGTTTCCCCACCACAGGGATTAGTTATGTAAATTAGAACTTAATCCCCTAAAGGCAAATTTGCAGTTCAAGTCCAAGTGCCTGTTTGCATGGCCAACTGGAACCAAAACCATCAAGAAACTGGGGATGTTTCGCATTTTACCCTATTTCCTTAAACTATAAAGGTCTCCGTCAAGTTATAAAGGCAACCGACCAGATTTTTTTTTCCTTTTAAACAAATTCATAATACAATAGATAAAAGGAAAGAGGGGGAAAAAATCTTCCTAGAAAAGTGAGCTAAGGCTCAGTGAATTTCCAGCAATGTGGCAAACATATTGTCTGCTTCTGTGACTCTCAAAAGAATGTAATAAAAGGAAGACAGCAGCCCAGCAGGCAACTTCTAGGGGAGCCGTCTGCCTTCCAGCCCCTTGATGTAACGCTTGAACAGGTGCAGTATAAAGGATGCTAAACTGGTGATTATTAGGGCTGTTGGAAAAGGGTTCCTCTCTGCTGTCTGATGTGAATATTTTTTAAAGGCACAGTATTAAGGGATATACAGGCCTTTTACAGATCACCTATTCTAAGGGGAATACTATGTTTGCACAGAAAAAGAAAGTTGCCCGTTTAAAAGATATTCATCCTGATTTGTGGCATTGTATATCAGGAATACTTCTTGTGAAATCAATGGAGTGATACAGGTGTAAGTGAGAGGGGAATCATGATCACTGAGTTGCATTTCAGATTGGCTATTTTTCTCAGCAATGTCAGCCGTTCCCTGGACTGACTTCAGAGCAATAGCTGACCTCCTAGCCACTCAAGTTTGCATAACAGGCTGCAAAAGTTTTTAGGTGTGTCTATCTTTGTGGGAGTTGAGATAACGTCGTTGTTTTTTTCCTTCTCTGAAGTTGCTGAACTTTCAAGATTATCTGTCCTTATGGCTCAGCAACCAACCAAAGACTAAATAACAAGCAAAGATCCCATATGGTTCAGTGATTTCTTGGTTAAGCTTCTATCCAAGAGACAGCATTCTCTTATTCTTTACATGATTTCTTTTAAAAACAAAACAACAACAGAGATTTACAGGAAGGGAAGTATGTTTAATGTCAACCACCCAACTTTAAATCCTCTTTTTATTGAGGTTACCCTCTTCCGTTCCTCAGCCAACTCTGATCTCTTATGCAACATGCACTACTAGTACAGGAATAGAATTGAGCAATTTAAAAGGACACCTACCTATTAGGCCCCTCCTAAGCCAGTGCAGGATTGTCCCTACACTCTACTTTTTTCTATTGCTTTGTCCAGTCTACTTTTTAGTGCTTTACTCTCTGGGACAGACAGTGCGGCCTAGTGCATGGGGCACTGGGTTGGGTGTCTTGAGACCTGGTTTTGACCTGCTGTATGACTAGGCAAGTTATTCCTGCTCTCTGTTTCTTCCCCACCCTTTGACTATGTAGACTGTAATATTTTGTGGGCAGTTGGAGGTTGTTTGTAACTCTGAAAAGTTCGTAACTCTGAACAAAAAGTTATGGTTGTTCTTTCAAAAGTTTACAACTGAACATTGACTTTAACAGCTTTGAAACTTTACTATGGAGAGGAAAAATGCTGCTTTCCCTTTATTTATTTTTTAGTAGTTTACGTTTAACACAGTTCTGTACTGTATTTGCTGCTTCTTTTTTTGTCTCTGCTGCTGCCTGATTATGTCCTTCTGGTTCCAAAAGAGGTGTGTGGTTGACTGGTCAGTTCCTAACTCTGGTGCTAACTCTGGTGCTGGTAACTCTGATTAGTGTCCTAATAATCTAATCCAGTGTACTGTAATAGCGCTCCTAACGCTAGGCTTTTCCAGCTACACTTTTAGTATTTAACGTCAAGATATCCTCACGCAATGGATGTGAAGCTCGAAGGGCCATTTTCCTCCCTGTTCCCCTGGCAAGATGCTTTTTCTAACAGGTGCCAATGGGTTAACAAATAATTATTTTAGCTTTTTAGGAGCCAACGCATGCCAGACGGTGGCGCTGGCGGTGCCCATATCTGTCAAGAAGGAATTGTATAGATAATAGGATTTGGGGAATGGTCCTAGCTGATCACTCCGGAGATATCCAAACTGACTGGAGTGGGCAAGCATCCTGCATTTTGGAAACACGTAGGGGTGCACATTTAGATTCCTGATCAGTTTCCAAGGGGAAAGATGCTAAAGGGAGGAAGGAGGGGAGAAGAAGAAGAAAAAAAAAAGCTCCCTACCCAGTCAGGCGGCAGTCCCTGAACCTAAGATTTTACAGGTTTCAGAGTAGCAGAGCTTCTACGTAGCCATGATTGCTGTATAGACTGGAGAGCTTGTATGTGTGTGCGTGTGTGTGTGTGTGCCTATGTGTGTGGATGGGAATGTGCCACCCTCCAGCGCCTGCCTGAGCCCTTAGCCAGCGCCTGCTCTGCCTGATTGTCTCCTGGCAGGAACAATGTGGGTTTGCACTGGGGGTCCCAGACCCCTGTCCCCGCCTGTGGAAACCGTGTGAAAGGCAGAAGGGGGCAACGCACGGAGGAGGAGGAGGAGGAGGAGGAGGAGTGTGTCCGTAGCAGGAGGAGGGGTGGAAAAAAGGAAGCCCTCATGGAAGTATGAAGGAGATGGTGGGAGGCTGCTGCGTTTGTTCTGACGAGAGAGGATGGGCAGAGAACCCGCTGGTCTATTGCGATGGACACGGTTGCAACGTGGCTGTACATCAAGGTAAGGCAGGGAGGGGAAGACCCCCCCCTCCCCAGCGCCGGGCTTGGCTTGTGGGGAGTGGAAGGGGTGTGGGGAGAAGGGGGGGGAAAAACCAGATCCCCGCCCCCCTTCCACGCCGACCTTTCCAGGCACACAACAGTGATGGGAAGCTCTGAGCCATCCCGAGCTGGGGGGGGGGCTTTGTTTTATCCCTATTGTTCGAAATAACGGTATTATTGATGGGCCCTGCTGCGGGGTAGGGGACTATGCCCAGGCGGAGCAGGGGGCAGGAGGAGAAGCGGTTTGGGGACCCTGGTGTGTGTCTACATTGGGGTGGGAGTGAAGGGGGGGTGGGATTGGGGTTTTTTGAGGGAGGGGCGCTAAGTGGGGAGTGGGTTCTTAGCCCCGGGTGCTGGGTTTTGGGGGGAGGGTTCGCCCAAGCAGCAGCACGCAAACGGGAGTCTCCCGGGTTGTTTACTATTCGCTGTTGTTATGGTTAGGAGCAGGGTAAACTCTGGGAGTCGTTAGCACGGAGCAGTGACCTCTGGCTGCGTTTCCCCGGCTTCCTTCCGGAGGACTGTGTGTTTATTAGGAGGGACCGAGGGGGACGGCGGTGTGGACAGGATCCTTAGGGAAAGTGTGTGTGGGTTTGTGGGTGTGGATCTGATGGGAGGTGCAGACCCCCGCTGTGGAGGCGGGGCAGGGCCTTGCAGAGGTGACAGAAAGGCAGGGAAAGGGACCGGCGCTGGCTGCTTTAGCAGATTATTAACGTGGGGGCGGGCGGGCGGGCCGCAGGATTGCGAAGAGGGTTAAAAGACCTCGCTTGGCAAGTGTTTCTTCAGCTCCCTGCTGCACATGGCTGGGTTATTAATGCCTCCCCGGAATGAGTTAACCCTTTCGAGGGGCAGCACCGGGACCCTTTCACAGGCTGGGTTCTGCAGAGGGAGGCAGCCCCACTTATCCCGCCCCCCATCCCCAATAAGGATCACTTGCATTTGTACATGACTTTACCTACAGGGCAGCACACACCCGAGCTGGAAATGTTGCCCTCCTCAGATCTGTGGGAAATAGTTGTTTTAGTGAAAGCCCAGCAGAAAGAGAGATGGTAAAAAGCTGAAGAAGCATAAGATTATTATGTGATTTTTGTTTAATAATAGAAAGTATCCTGGTCTCACCTGGTGTCTGTCTATCATCATGCATAAGCCAATATCTATCTATCTATCTATCTATCTATCTATCTATCTATCTATCTATCTATCTATCTGTCTATCCCCACACACACCCTCTATCTATCTATCTATCTATCTATCTATCTATCTATCTATCTATCTATCTATCTATCTATCCCCATACACAGCCATCTATCTATCTATCTATCTATCTATCTATCTATCCCCATACACAGCCATCTATCTATCTATCTATCTATCTATCTATCTATCCCCATACACACCCCACTATCTATCTATCTATCTATCTATCTATCTATCTATCTATCTATCTATCTATCCCCATACACACCCCACTATCTATCTATCTATCTATCTATCTATCTATCTATCTATCTATCTATCCCATACACACCCCACTATCTATCTATCTATCTATCTATCTATCTATCTATCTATCTATCTATCTATCTATCCCCATACACACCCCACTATCTATCTATCTATCTATCTATCCATCCCCATACACACCCCACTATCTATCTATCTATCTATCTATCTATCTATCTATCTATCTATCTATCTATCTATCTATCCCCATACACACCCCACTATCTATCTATCTATCTATCTATCTATCTATCTATCTATCTATCTATCTATCTATCCCCATACACACCCCACTATCTATCTATCCAGTGCACTGCCCTAAGTGCCCCAATAACAAGGAGGTGAGTGAAACCAGACAGTCACTACACTCTCCAATGAATTCACACAGCAAAATGGAAAAAAAAAAAAAAAAAAAGACAAAAACAGTATTTCACCCGTGGGCAAACACTTCTCCCAAGTGATCACTTTGTATCTGAGCTCTGAGTCCTCCTCAAAGGAAATCTGCCCAACACTTTCAAAAGCCAAGCCTCGGAACTTAAATTTGTAACTCTGCTAGACACCAAAAATCATGGACTTAATAAAGACACCAGATTTATGGCTCATAACAACAATCTGTAACTCACTAATCCTCCTTTGTCCTAGGACATCAGAGGTGATGACTGCTCACTTCTCCTTGAATGATCTCTTGCAATGTGCTAACTCCTGATCTGTTCCACCTTGTATTTAGCTGTGACACTCTCAGTACCTTTCCCAGACCTGAAGAAGAGCTCTGTGTAAGCCCTAAAGCTTGTCTCTCTCACCAACAGAAGACATTACCTCACCCACCTGGTTTCTCTTTCTCCTTATTATATATAAACCAATAACCATCATTATTATACATAAGCCAATATCTATCTATTGTACCCCAATATTTCTTTTTCTCTTGTTCTCTTTCTTTCTAGACTTTCTTATACAGGTTGCTGTGATTGGGAAGTTGGGCATTCTTCTGTGGCTTATATGCCATGCTCACACCTGTAAAAAGAGGTCATTTGCAACCAGGCGAGCAAGGGGAAGTTAAACAGAAGAAGCAGAGCTTGCAGGGGAATTCTCCTGACAAACAGATGCAGTGCCTCCTATCATAAAAGAGTTTATTCCAGGATGCCTCTAATGATCTGTTAGCATGTAGCTAGTCACTCTGAAATGACACTGGCTTGTTGTTTTAATGGCACCGGCGTAACTCTCCTACTTCCTATTTTTGTAATACCAGAAACTCGAGGATATTTTTCTTCACTGCTGATTATTGGGATTGGGGGGAAGAAGACATTGGCTTCTGTGCCCCACCCCTGGCCCTGAACATTAACACATATGCTTTTAATTGGTAACTAGGACCATTCCCACTTTTACGGTGCTTTATGATTCTGAAGTGTCTGGGTATACAAGCCAATGCAATTATATTGGGACTGTATATGTTTACTACTTGCTGCAGAGACAACAGAGCAGGCACAGAACATTGTTTTGGTAGGGCCTACAATACCAACTTTTAGTTTATAAAAGCCTGAGTCATAAAGTAGGGTATAAAGTATCCTACAAACTAGATATTTAGACCTGGAAGACTTGCCTCCTTCAGGTTATAATAATTTTAAGGGACATCCTATTTGATATCCAGAAACCTTGCCACCCTCCCTTACTATACTACCTATGAACATGGCATTTGGATATGATTTTGGCATACTTTAAATGTTCTCTTCCAAATAGAGTTGCTTTGTTAATTTATCTCTTTGTGCTTTTTCAACACCTGCAAAGGTAAACCATGTTAGCTTTTGACTGCATGAATAAAATAGAGCCAAAACCAAGCTTACTTTAAAACTTCACAACTGGTCAAAAAATGGAATGCAATTTTTTGTGGAAAATTTAATTAAAATGTTGTCCCTTTTTGTGACTCAAAATTATATTTTTCAACAAAAGTCTCATCAAAATGCAAATTAAGAACATTTTCAACTCTGGTCCATGTCCAGTTTATATTTTCTTTCTTTCTCGCTTCTTGTTCAAGCAACAGGCAGGGAAACTAATAATGTCTTCAGCTGAGTGCTTGCCTCTGGCCGTAAGCCCATTGCTAAAGATGGACCCAAGGCACTCCTTTGTCATTGCTTTTATATAGTTTCTATTTTCTTATGTATATGCCTTGGGCTCGACCTGGAGTGAGCCAGCCCTTTCAGTTTAACTCCACCACCCCCATTTTTTCCCCCGGCTCACATAAAATCTCAGACATTAGAGAAATGGAGAAAACTTATTGTGGCCCTGTCCCGTCTATCCCCAGGGAACATCACATGAGTGCTTCCAGCATTATATTTTCAGATGCTTTGTCCAACCTAGTTTCAATGGTGGGGACTCCATTCCAACTGTCAGCTCAGCTTTGAAGGTTGAGTAGGGAGGATGTAATTTGTTCTTTGCTGACGGGTCCCTACATCCTAGCTGGAGCATGAATGACCCTACCCCTGTCTTCTCTTTGCTTCTGTTGCTTTAAACCCACATGCATCCTTCCAGAGTGAGCAACCCTTTCTTAAAATCCAGCAAGTACATCCCTTGATGGGTTAGATAGAGGCACTGCTGCTGAAGGAGGTAGGGCATCCTCAAGTGACATCGCCAGTCCTTGGAAAGGATTATAATGGCCGGGATGTTGGCTTGCCCCATGGCAGAAGGGAAGCAGGCCGATTATAAAGGAGAGAGCTTCTGTTGACACAGAGGAAGCTGGAGACAATCAGTCATGCTGGGAGAGCAAAGAGAGGGGAACATTTTGATAAGAGTAGGGTAAAAATATGAAGATTTCCTGGATGCTAGCTGGAGGCTGTTACATTAAAATGGAGCTTGTTCCCCACATTGGTCCAAAATAGCCCAGATTTGGTGACCTTCCTGGCATGCTGAAAAAGGCATCTCTTTGACAGGGTTTTTGGAGAGGGCTAAGGGCATGCTTCTTACAGTGATGAAGAGATGGAAGAGATTTTATAGTTGTCTGGCTGGCAAAGTTCCTGGTGAAACGATTGCTTTAATGCTGCTGTGATTTTACTGTATTATTAATGATGGTTAGGGCACCTAGAGCCTTGGATAGGAGTCTTTTTAATTATTTTAAATCTAAATAAAGCAGAACCTGGTGGATTTGAAATTGGCTGGGGATTGTGGGAGTCGTCTCTCCACTCCATTTAGGCCAGATTTTCCAATGAGCTCAGCTCTCATTCGGGCCAGATTTTTCAGAAGCTTTCTGCATGTTGGGTGCTGACCTCTTCTGAAAGTCTGGCCCGATGTGTCACAGTGGAACTGCTGAGTACTTTGGAAAACTTGGTCACTTATTTAAGTGCTGAGCTCAGCTGAAGATCTGGCCTCAGTTGTGGATCTAAGGAGAATGTTCCTTACCTTTAAAGCCCTCCTCTGCAACCTAAAGCTAACTGCATGCCAGACAGCTGCTATGGTCCTGTGGCAAGGCCTTAGGTTTGAGAGCCAGACAATCCTGGGTTTTATTCCCCACTCTGCCAGTAAGGCAAGTCAGTTTGCTGCCTTGTGCCTGTGTTTACAGGGTGAAACTCCACAACCTGTGTTATGCTGCAGGTCAGACTAGAATTAGATGATCTAATGGTCCCTTTGGGCCTTCAGACTGGCTCTCTTTTTACAATGCACTAGGGTCTGCAGGTCTGACCAGAGCCAGAGGATGTTCTACAACAGATTTGTGGGGATGGGAGAGAGAGGTGGGTGTACAGTATTGTGTTGCCTGGTGGTGGGAGTCGAGAGGATAAGCTGCTGTTTAATTTTAATTTTTGCTCTTGTAATTTAAGTCTGGCTGCCTATAGCTTTGGAGAGACAGCCCCCCCCCTCTTTTTTTGTTTGTTTGTGTATGAATCTGAATAATTTAAACAAACAATGAAAAAGCCGAATTAATTTTCTCCTGCTTCCCCCTCACAGCTTGCTATGGAATCGTCCAGGTTCCCACCGGACCCTGGTTCTGTCGAAAATGTGAATCTCAAGAGAGAGCCGCCAGGGTGGTGAGTACGAATCACACCTGTCTTTACACTGACTAGATTATTCTGTTCCCCCTTTACTCCCCAGGAGTGGTCCAGTGGGGTGAGAAGTGGAACTCAGGAGATGTGGGTTCTCATCCCAGCTCTGCTGATAACCTTAGCCAAGTTACTCAAATGTTCTTCCTCCTATTGAAGTTTAATAGGATTTGAGTGCCTAACTCCCTTTGAAATTCCCTGCTTGATTTAAATCAAACCCATCTTGTATAGACAAGGCCAGAATCAGTATAAGCCTGGTTTAAGAGTGCCCACACAGCCTTTGTCACTGGTTTAACTACATTATTTTAAATCACAGCTTTAGTTAAACTAATGTAGACAAACCCTTGCTATGTATTTGTGCAGCACCTATCACAGTAGGGCCCCCAGTCTCAGCTGGGGATTGTAGGGGTCCTGGCAATACAATCATAGCTGTTTCACAGATGGGCACACAGAAGTGAAGTGAGTTGGCAAAGAGCTCAAGCTTAGGGCTTGTCTACACTGCAGAGTAGTAAATGGAAGAGTTAGGAAGAGAACCCATGTCTCCTGGCTTGCAGACCCCAACTCTAACCATTAGATCCCACCCCCTGTTGGAACCGGGACTGCAAACAAGACCTGACTCCCAGACCCCGCCCCTTCTCTAACCACTGGGAAATGCTGCTTTTATATACACTGTGGTAAAGAGTCTGGAATGTGCCTGAAGGTGGTTTTATCTCACGCAAATAGTTTCCTAACAGAGGGTCAGGACAGGAACGGTAATCTGGATTTCACGCCCCTCCTCCCCCTCGCCTGTGCGGAGGGAAGGACACCCTGCTGCGTTAGTTACAATGCAAACAGTGTCTAAGCTGAAATAATATACGTGCACATGCAAGTCCTCCTCGGGGGGGCCCCTCACCTGTGAACCTTGTGAGGACTGTAATGTTTCAGCAGGAGACTATGCCCCACAATCTACCTTTAAGATAGCAGGAGAATAATGGCCCTGCAGGTGGTTCCTCTTTTAACTCACCCTTGGTGAAATCTGTTGGACAATGCATAGTGGGCTTCAGTCATGGCATTCATTCATGTGACATTCAATCCCAGCTCCATAATAACCGGACAGTGATAATCTTATTTCCTAAGAAGAGCAGGGGGTGACTGCCTATCTAAATCTCTTACCTTATGTGTGTTAGACGCCAGCAGTCCTAACAGCAGATGCACAGATGGGTAAATACCTAGAAAGAGTCTAGTCCTTTGATGTAGGAAGCCGTGCATCTGGTGATCAGAGTGAGGGACTGACTCAGCTCTTGTGAGTTCTATGCTGAGCTCTGCTAGCTATTTACTATGTGGCCTTGTATACCACAACACAGTGCATTGGGTAGTACACTAGAAGACGTGGGTTGTGTTCCTGGCACTGCCAGAGTCTGGTGGCTTTGCTGTACCCTAGTTTCCTCCTCTTTAAGAGGAAAATTATCTGCCTGTGGGTAGCCTTGGTTGCAAAACACTGCTGTAGAAGTGCAAGATGTTCTTAGGATCCATTGGCATCCATATCTCACTTGCCGTGATTGGCTCTGAGCTGAACTACACTGAGAAATAACAGCCAGCCTCTAATAAGGTTTTGCACTTACATAGCTCTCGCCACCTGAGAATCTCAAAGCACTTTATAAAGATTAAACCTTACCTCCCCCCAAAACATGAATTGGGTGAATATTTATGGCCTCATTACAAATGGGGGAACTAAAGCACAGGGAAATATATGACTTGCCCAGGGTTTTAAAACCTAGATCTTGAGATTCCATACCCCTGCTCTGACCACACTCCCTCGAGCTGGGAAGAGAATCCAGGAGGCCTCACTCCCAGTTCCCCGCTCTAACCATTAGGTTGTACTCCCCGCTCTAGGAGTCCTAACCTCTAGGCCCCCCGCTCTAACTTTTAGGCTCTGTTCCTTTCACGGAGCTGGAAAGAGAACCCAGGAAGCTAGACTAGAGACCATGTTGGTTGAATGTAAGGAAGAAGTACTGCTAATCCCTACTCAGAACCCCTCCTCAAATTCGCAGGTCCCTAAAGGATGCTGTGGACGTTAGTGTGCTTATAGTAAGCAACTGAAAACCTATTCCACTTTGTAATCAAATTGTCTCTGAAGCCCCGTGAGCTGCAATGGCCCGGAGGGCGGCTTTAGCTGTCTTTTAGAAGCAGGGCTATTAAAAGTCTTGTGTGGGACTGTTAACCCCTCTTGTTATGATCAGAGCTTTGCTAATCGCATGGTGGGAGAGACACTTTGATCTAAGGGTTGGAGGGGAGAGTGTAGGGGCCTTTTCAAGTGCAAATTTCTTATTACAGGGCTTCGGTTTACTCTGTTCTCTCTGGGCTTTGCTGGAGTTGCCGTGCGGATCATGGGAGCAGCTCTTCAGTGCCCTCTCTGGCAATCCCAACCCAGTCAGCAGCGGTGTGCAATGCAGCCATGACTATTCAAATACCAAAACAATACCCAGTGTCTTTCATTCTTGGGGGGGGGGGGGGCTGACTGCTGAGTTCCTGATGGACTCTGCCATTTCCCCCCACATTGCTTATTATTTTTAATATTATTTAGCGCTGGTGAAAGTTGGCTGTTTGACAACCCATGAGACTTGAGTCTCTTATTTATCCAGAGAGTAGGTTCAGCATAGGCCAGGAGAGCAGAAGCTTCCCAAACTCTGCCCATGGCCAACACACACACACACACACACACACACACACACACACACACACACACACACACACACACACACACACACACACACACACACACACACACACACACTAATGTGTATTGCACTAGAGATCAGAGACCAGGGCCCCTGTGATGCTAGGGGCTGCTCAAATACAACTACAAGATGATTACAGAGTAAGGGTCTGATTCTCCATTGTCATGCATCTTCTGCAGTCATTGACACCAGACCAAAGTGGGTGTGAACCATTATCAAATTGGAGTGGGAGGATCAGACGCCCAGTTTGCACTGGTGCAAAGTGCATGGTGATACAGAATCAGGCCCTGGTGCAGCTACCCTGTTGCAAACCCCTCCTGTAGACACAGCTTGCGCTGGTGCAGCATGATTTCCTCTGTTTTGAAACGGGTCTAATCTGCCCTGGGGCAAATTGTGTGTGTTCCACCAGCGTAAAGCACATCTGCACAGTGGCTAACACCCCAGTGTAGAAAAGAGCTCAAGCCTATAGAAGAGGTTACCTCCAGGGGGCAGAGAGGAGTTGGGTCTCCAGGGCCCCTTCAACTATAGATGTTTTTGCTGAGAATGCCAAAAGGGAGCAATTGTTTGTTGCTAACTGTGATGGTGATTTTTCTAACTCGGGACACTATTCCACTGAGGAGTGGAATCTCTAGAGCTTGTTACATACAGCAAACCCAAACAAGGGCCCCACATCCACTACCCCCCCCCCAGCTCATGTTGATGGACCCCATAACTACAGCTGGTCATAAATTTTCAGTGGAAATGGCTTTTTCAACAAAATGGACATTTTCGCAAAAAAAAAAAAAAAAAAAAATCAGTTTTTCATTGAAAATTTTCGGGGTTTGGATTTTTCATCCCAAACCTGAAAAACTTAAAAGAAAAATGTCAATAAAAATAGAAAATACATTTTGTTTGCCTTTAATTTTTCAGGGGAGGAAAAAAAATAATTTCTCTCCTGCAGCCTCTTTTCGCAAACATTAGTGCGAGGTTGGAGGCACAAGTTTGCCAGCATCAGACACGCTCCTGGGAATACACATTTGGTGTAGAATCCACGTCAGTATTGGCCCAGCCATCTTGAAAGCTCATTGTGGGTTGCGGTCATCCAACCAGGGAGCAGGAAAAGTGCCATGTGAGCCCTCACCTGTCACAAATAGTCAGATACAAATAGCCAGTGATATAAAAAAGTGTGGAAAGAATTAATACTGGGACTCACCATCCGCTGTGGGGTGCTGGGTGGATCCTATGTCCGGGGCAAGGTGTGTTAATGAGTCTCCACTTCCATTGTCCCCTACGGCCATTTTAATTAGTGCAGGCAGGTGTGTGTTCTTGAGACAGTCTCTTGTCTGTTCCCTCCTGGCGGCTTCCTTTGCTGGAACTGCAGGGGGCTGGCTGGGTTTGGGCAGGTCTTGCCTCCCCTCACAGCCGGAGGGCATTTCCTCAGCCCCTTCTGGCTCCAGCAGCCTCCCTGGTTGTGGGGCTCCCTCTCCTGCTTCCGGAGAGGCTGGTGGAGATGGGAAGCAGGCCCAGGAAGGACCCGCAGCCTGGTGTGAGGCAGGGAGTTGGTCCTGGGGGGCTGGTGGTGCTGTGGAGGGGGCCCGGGGCTGAGTTGGGTCTCGTCTCCTCCCCGCCCGCCATGGCCATTTCTCTCAATGGGGCCAGCCCCCCTCACTGCCACACTGCACTATCTCTGGGGCCACTTCCTCACTCTCTGGGCTGCCTGCCCCTTTCCCTTCTCCACACCGGGCAGCCGACCCTCGCCCACTGAGGCCTGCTCAGTGACCGGCTGAGGGAAGATGGTGAAAGGTGGGTGGGGGCCTCCAGCCATTGGTCAGAAGGAGAGCTGGGGCGGGGCTCCCTTTGGAATTCCGGCCTCTGCATCCTGGTGAGTCCTGCAGCCCTGGGCAGAGTGCCTGCGCTAGGGTGACCAGATGTCCTGATTTTATTGGGATAGTCCCGATATTTGGGGCTTTTTCCTATATAGGCTCCTATTACCCCCCCAGCCCCGTCCCGATTTTTCACACTTTCTATCTGGTCAGCCTTTATGACCAACCCATATTATGTGAAATATCTTCCCATTACAGGTATAAAAATTGGTGCCTGGGCCCTGATAAACCATGGACAGAAAAAGGTGTAGGATTTTTTGAATTCATTGTTTCCTGCAGATGCTTTGCCCATCTTTGAGCTGAAACCCTCCAAGCTCATTTCACACAGTCATTCATAACTCTTGGGCCCAGGATTGTAAAGGCTTTCTGGCATTGCCACACTCAGCATGGCAATGCCTAACTGATTTAAGAGTCTAAATCTCTTTTTCAAAAGGGATTGAGGCACTTAGGAGCTAAAATTGCATTGACAGTTGATAGGATTTAGGTGTTGCAACACTGACCACAGCAGCGCCTAAATAGCTTTAAAAATCTGCTCCTTGGTCACTACTGACTGAGGCTGGACCAGTGACCTAGAAATGAAAGATGCTGTATCCCCTGAGCTAGCTTCCATCCTTCCACCAAGTGTATTATCACAACGAGGCAAATAGAAAAGTGACCTTGGCTTAGATCCTCAGCTTGTGTGAATCACCATTGTATTACTGAAATCTATGGAGCTATACCAGTGATTCTCAACCCCTGGAGGTACGCAGAGGTCTTCCAGCAGGTACATCAACTCACCTAGCTATTTGCCTAGTTTTACAACAAGCTACATAAAAAGCACTAGCAAAGTTAGTACAAACTAAAATTTCATACAGACAATGACTTATTTATACTGCTTTCTATTACTATACACTGAAACGTACGTGCAATATTTATATTCCAGCTGGTTTATTTTATAATTATATGGTAAAAATTAGAAAGTCAGCAATTTTTCAGTACAAGTAGGCTGTGACACTTTTGTATTTTTGTGTCTGATTTTGTAAGCAAGTCGTTTTTAAGTGAGGTGAAACTTGGAAGTACGCAAGACAAATCAGACTCCTGAAAGGGGTCCAGTCGTCTGGAAAGGTTGAGAGCCACTGAGCTACACCAATTTACACCGGTTAAGGATCCGGGCTCTTAATCAGTCATTGGATCCCTCTGGTGTAAATGCAGCACTCTGGTATGAGAGAGATAAGGTCAGTGTGGTAACATTTTATTGGACCAACTTCTGGTGGAGGAAGGTACAAACTTCCGATCTACACAGAGCGCTTCTTCAGGTTGGGGGCAGGAAGCCGAATAGCTCAGACGGAAGGAAGCAGAGTGACTCAGACACTTTTACTTCCTTCCCCAGACCTGAAGAAGAGTTCTATGTAGCTCAGAAAGTTTATACCTTCCACCAACAGAAATTGGTCCAAGATGTTACCTCCCCCACCTTGCCTCTCTCATGTCCTAGGACCAACACGGCTACAACACTTCAAACACTTTGGTATTGCAGACAGGACAATATCTGGCTCTGCTATTGAGTATCCTCCCCCCCACACACACACACACATACACACACATACACACACACACACACACACACACACACTTCCTCTCAGTGAAGAAAACATCATCCCACATAATCCAGCCATGTGCTAAATGAGAACATCTCTGTCCCCCATCCCCTACCAGGAATCATACTAACCTCATTGTTTCTGTTTGATTTCAAGAGATGCGAGCTGTGTCCCCACAAAGACGGAGCCCTGAAACGGACCGACAATGGAGGTAAATGCCCCTGCACAGAGTAGCCAGCTTGCTTTCTCATTGCATTGTCTGCTGGGGTGATGGCAGCACCAGTTCTGGATGCAGAGTAGTGGTTAACAACCCAGAAATTACTGCACTCATTGTCCATCTAGGTTGCCAGTGCTGGATGCTGTCTAGGTTGCCAACCAGTGGACAATGCTGAATGCTCCAGAGGAAGGAGTAACATCTCCCCTATCATACACACATGTACCTCCTAATGTACCTACAAAGGCAACACTATTCTCTGGAAAAAATTCCTTCCTGACCCCCAGCTGATATTCTGGTTTATGCCCTGAAGCATGGGGATGGCCTTTGTAATTTTCACCTAAGCTAGTGTCACTGCAGATGCTGCTATTGTTCATATAAATATATAACCTACTAAACTATTTACTTCAATCATATGCTGTAGCAGTGAGTTACAAAGGTTAATTATGCTGGAGAGAACACCTCCAAGTAGGGATAAGAGGGGAATTGATTCTCCGAGAGAGCTATTCAATCCTTGCCCTCTCTGCTGAGACTTCCAGCAAAGGAGTTGGTTAGTGGGGAGGCAGCATGGCCTAGTGGATAAAGAAGAGGTTCTGTTCCTAGTTCTGTCACTGGGTTGCTGGGTGACCTTGGGCAAATCACTTCACCTTCCTGTAACTTAGTTTTTCCCCATCTATAAAATAGGGAAAACGATACTTCCTTGGTAAAATGCCTAGAGATCTATGGAGGAATAAGAGCTAGGTATTCTTATCATCATTACTAGTGGCTGTTGGGATGATGGTTCAACTTGGGCACTTGTCCCCAAGGAACTGGGCTGAGACCCTGCAACTCATTGCACAGAGACAACTGAAGAGCCCTCAGGTGGCAGCAGTTACTAATGAATAGATGTGGAAGGCTGAGATTTTTATCGGTAAATGTCAGTAAATGTTGATTTCACCGTACACACACAAACTGGTGAAAAAAAATTTCCATCGATAATTAAAATGCACAGATAGGCAAAGTAAGAAAAATGCTGCTTGAGAACGTCTTAGAATTTGATTTAAGGATATTTACTTTGTATAGTTGATGTGATGTTGACAATTTTTGTGTGAACGGTTAGTAAGCTTTAAGTCTATGAATCTCAATGCCTAGTGTCGTTAAATAATTATTGTCTGACCTCTGCTATTGTCTGGACCCCCCCCCCCAGAATGTCCCGCCATTATGAAAATTTTAATAGATAACAATTATAAATAACTGCTTAAAAATAAACATAGATAGTAGATATTGACATTATCAAAATATACAAATTGAATTTTGCCAAGCCTACTAATCACCTAGGCTATGTCTGAGCCAGTCAGCTAAACCTGAAAGAGTTCAGTTCTTTTTAAGGTGAAATGTTTTCATTTTGGATGGGCTGCCCCTGTTGGCTGGAAGGCAAAGCATGGTCCTGACCTGCAAGAAATTTGTGTCTCAGGTACAGGAGTTCTCTGGTCTGGAAAGAGTGGGCATAGGGGATTTGTGTACCTCTGGAACATGGCAGCCCCTGCTGGCTGGCCTTCAGACTGGCAATAGCATAGGCTCTCTTTCTCTCTCCCCATCCACTGATCATCACCATAGGATCTGAGTAACTAACAAAATTTTCACAAAGGCCAGGATGTGATTTAGTTTAGTTCCCGCCCTTCCAGCCTCCCCCGAACCTTGATTCCAGCCCGCTGCCTGTTTGCTGTCCTCCCCAGGTCTCTGGCATCTCATGGGGGCCTGCTGTGATCTTCTCTCTCCCGTTTGCCTCCCCAGGCTGGGCCCATGTCGTCTGTGCTCTGTACATCCCCGAGGTGCAGTTCGCCAACGTGCTGACCATGGAGCCGATTGTCCTGCAGTACGTACCTCACGACCGTTTCAGCAAGGTGAGGCTGCCTGAGGAGGAAGAAGAGTTATTAGAGCTAAAAGACACGGTTGGCACAAGAACAAATGGGGTTAAACTGGCCATGAATAAACTTAGGCTGGAAGTTAGAAGAAGGATTCTGACCATCAGAGGAGTCCCTCTGGAGCAGTGGGGAGAGCAAACAACCTAACTAGTTTTAAAATGGAGCTTGATAGAGTTATGAACAGGATGATATGACAGCCTGCCAACCCCTGAGCACACCCGCTTGTGGCGTGGCATGGCCCCAGTGCTTAATTCGTGCCAGGGCTCAGCCCTGGCGCCTCTAGGCTTGCTGTGTTCGTTATGAAAGTAAAAAAATTGCTTGAGCCCTGGCACCTCTTTCATTACAAATTAAGCCCTGCGTGGCCCTGCAGGCCCTCTCCTCTCTCTTCCTCTTGTCATGCAATGATTTACTAGTAGACCAGAGTACTTAGACCAAGATTCCGCCCCTCCGGCCCCAGGAGGCTTATTTATTAACTCTTGCACAGAGTACAAACTCCTTAGCTCCTCAAATCCACCCTTTTTCTGGGAGCTAATTCAGACAGGCCTCCTCTCCTTAAATCAGACGTCCCACAGTCTCCACCTGGGCCTGTGTGGTCTCAGCCAGGTAGACTTCTGCCTCCTGCTAGCATCTCTAGATGCTGCTTTCCATGAGAGCCTCTTTTCTCTAGGTGCACCCCCCCTCAGCTGAGCTCTTACCTTTTTATCAGGTGCAAGGGGGTTAATTATTGGCGGGGGGGGGCTGGGCTCATTCTCCTTAAAGAAGCCCTTCGTAGGTAAACTGGGCCCTGACTCCTTTTAAAGGGGCCAGCCTCCCTGGGACATAAGGGCGGACTCTGTGATACAGGAGGTCTGTCAGTCCTTTCTCCCTTTACTCCAGATGCCCCCACCTCCATATGGTCTTTGTTGGGCCTTTTCTAATTCCCTGCATTTCCTATCCACTTTGGGTTCATTTCCAGATATTTTATTCCCTTTCAAAAACATATAATAAAGTGAAGTCTCATTAGAATTCTAGAATCACAGGGTTAGAAGGGACCACACGGGTCATCTAATCCAATCCCCTGCCAAGATGCAAGATTTGTTGTGTCTAAACCATCCCAGGCAGATGGCGATGATCCAGCCTCCTTTTGAAAACCTCCAGAGAAGGAGCTTCCACGACTTCTCTAGGCAGCCTGTTCCATTATCCTGTGGTTCTTTCCGTTAGAAAGTGTTTCCTGAGGTTTAATCTAAATCTGCTCTGCCGTAGTTTGAATCCATTGCCTCTTGTCCCGCCCTGTGGCAATTCTTGCAAGTTACCTTCATTTCCCTCCGTTGCCATGGCTCAGCCTCTGACTTGTGCCTTTGCATTCCCATTGCCCTCACCCGGCCCTTGCCCAGAGAACACTTCTCCTTGTGTATGCAATGCCCCATATTGTGGTGTGAGCGGGACGGGGGAGTGGGATTAGACTGCATCTGTCCCCCCTGTATTATTAGGGGATGGCAGGAGTGGAGCTTCATCTACCTCAAGCATTGCAGGGAGAATGGGGATGGGTCTCCCTTTGACCCACATGTTATGGGGAATTTGTGGGCTGAAGCTCTCTTTGACTCACGGGTTATGGAAAAACATGCGTGGGGAGGAAGGGGAAGGAGGCTGTTATTGGGATCAATGGGGCTGAGGCTGAGTGGAACACTGAAAAATACACCAGTATCAGTGTCACAGGAAGGAACTGACACGGCCCAACGAGGAGGAGTTTGGGAAGGTCTTTGCTGCATATGGAGCAGTGTGCATGGGATGGGGAAGGCCTGTCCTTTGGCTGCCCATTGCATGGCCTCCACGGGGTTAGGGGGACGGCTCACAGCCCTCTGTTTCCTTTCCCCAGACTTGCTATATCTGCGAAGAGCAGGGCAGGGAGAGCAAAGCAGCCTCTGGGGCTTGTATGACCTGCAATCGACATGGCTGCCGGCAAGCCTTCCATGTCACCTGGTGAGTCGCCGCGGTAACGGCCCCCATCCGCTGGTTTCTCTGCCACAGCCTTGAGGCCATGTTAAAGAACAGACAGGGCCCCACTCCAAGGGGAACTGGGCAAATAACACTGGCTTTATATTTGGGGGGGGGGGGATCCCCCCCACAACTACCAGAAGTGGAGGAGATTCCCCCAGGTTGTGTGAAATTTCACAAGAAGGAGGCATTCCCAGGGCGGGGTGGTGAGTGATGGGGAATTCTCTAGTACTGGGTGAAATCCAATGATAGAGAGGCTGACTCATAGCCCAGGGATGCTGTTTCACACGCACAGGGCCTGGAAGAGCTTAATCAGAAATATGTGATTTTTAAGGTCCCATCTAGGGTGACCAGACAGCAAGTGTGAAAAATTGGGACGGGGTGGGGGGTAATAGGAGCCCATATAAAAAAAAAGCCCCAAATATCGGGACACAAACCATTTATTGAACAGGCCAGGATGGGAAGCATCCAGCCCCTCATGGGACGGAGCACTCAGCACATGGCCTGTTGAGGTTTATGCTCTGCCACCCTCCCCATCTTGTGTATTTCAGCGCCCAGATGGCTGGCCTCTTGTGTGAAGAGGAAGTCCTGGAAGTCGACAATGTCAAATATTGTGGCTACTGCAAGTATCACTTCAACAAAATGGTGAGTCCCTTTGTTTCGCTGGTAGGGCTTATTCCCGCTTGAAAGGGGAGGCAGAGTCTTGGGGGTTGACCCCGGATCGTCCCAATGCCTGGCAGCAGGAGAGGACCTGAGGACATGTAGACGAGACCGTCAGTCTGTGCCATGGACCACTCCCTGGTTCTCTTGCTCTGACAGGGCTAGCAGAGCCTGCGAGTGGCTACCCTCCCTGACCTTTGACCCAAAGCACTTTAAAACTATGGGGCTGGTTCTGGCCCCCTGCTCCTGCCCCTGTAGGGTACTCTGGGAGCACTGAAGGGCCGTAAATAAACCTTAAGGGGCCAGGGGGAAATTCTCCAGGTGCAGGAGCAGGGTAGGGATGATGTAAGCTGCCCATTACTGCTCTGGCCTAGGCGGTGGTGTTGGGACCAGTAGGGGACGTGTCAGGGCAGGAGGGAACCCCCCGACTAAGGGGGTTCTGAGCCCATATGCCTTCCTGAAGAGGTTGCTGTAAGACAGAGCTGCCCTAATTTATGCCTGGAATCTGGGGTGGCCCAAAGATGGCATGAAGCCACCCAGGAGACGCAGCACAGAATCTGGCCCTATCTATATATACAGCCCCATCAAAATGCAGCCACTTCTGGGGAGGAGGGTGGCATGCTGCCTGGCATTCTGGGTAGATTTGGGGCAAGAGGAACATGGGCTCCTCCCCATTACATCACAAGAGGAATAGGAGGGAGAGGGACCCTTCCCAATTTAGAGCCCCCTTCTCTCCCCAACCCTACTGGAAAGGACACCTAATCCCCTGCACTCTCGGCCCCTCCTTTGTTTGCTGGCCTTTCCCAATCTCCTTCCCGCTTCTCAGGGCTGTCACATTCAGTGTCTAATACCTCCGGCCTCCTCCCCAAGGTCAAACCAGAGACCACATTCCTGCTATGTGGGTCCCTTCATCACCCCAAAAGCAACAGAGAGTCCTGTGGCACCTTTAAGACTAACAGATGTATTGGAGCATAAGCTTTCGTGGGTGAATCCCCACTTCGTCAGATGCATGTTGCTTTTTACAGATCCAGACTAACACGGCTACCCCTCTGATACTTCATCACCCAAGACAACCGTGGTCCTGTATCTACTTTCCCGACGCACCGATAGGCAGCAGGGCTCCCCAGCAGCCACCTCCCCAGGGGGCTGAGAACAGAGCCTCCCTGACCCAACATCTTATTCAAGAGCATTGGCCTTATCTAGGAAGGGGGCCTGGATGTAGAAGCCAAGCAGGGGGCGGGGGGGGGGGAGTGTCTGGTTTGGGCCTATCTATATATATCTGTGTGAGCTAAGCAAGGGTTTAGGGTGGTGCAAATCAGGTCAGAGCGCCGTTGCTGGCACAATTCACCTCCTCATCATAGGTAAGCTCCTCTCCTCCTTGCTTACAAAGCTCTCACACCCAGGCTGGGCCTAGCTACTTCCTCCGCCTCATGCGTGTCTTTGTGCATTGGCCATGTATAGGGCAACCAGATGTCCCGTTTTTATAGGGAAAGTCCCGTTTTTTGGGACTTTTTCTTATATCGGTGGCTATTACCCCCCACCCCCGTCCCGTTTTTTCACAGTTGCTGTCTGGTCACCCTAGCCATGTGGCATACAGGAATTGGATAGTATCCCTTGAAGCAGTCTGTGAACCCTCCAGTGCAGGGGTAGGCAACCTATGGCACACGTGCCGAAGGCGGCACGTGAGCTGATTTTCAGTGGCACTCACACTGCCCGGGTCCTGGCCACCGGTCCGGGGGGCTCTGCATTTTAATTTAATTTTAAATGAAGCTTCTTAAACATTTTAAAAACCTTATTTACTTTACATACAACAATAGTTTAGTTATATATTATAGACTTAGAGAAAGAGACCTTCTATAAATGTTAAAATGTATGACTGGCACGCGAAACTTTAAATTAGAGTGAATAAATGAAGACTCGGCACTTCTGAAAGGTTGCCGACCCCTGCAGTGGCACTCAGAGCAGAAGTATGCATGTGCAACTAGGCTTGGCATGTCAGTTGTGTGTACTAAACGCACTTGTTGGGCTCCCTGTATGGTTTCTTCACACCATTATTGTTGTGTAAAGGGCAAAAGGCACAAGAGGAGGGATGTGAAGTGGAGCGACATATAAGAAGCGGGGGGGGGGGAAGGGCGGTCCATCTGACCAGATGGAGAGGGGAAATAAGGGAAAGCATGTCTCATTAATCCCCTGACCTCATTCAGCTTGCCCAGGAGGTTGGCAAGCTGTAGATTATCCTGCTTGTAATCTTCTTTCTAGTGAAAGGGTGAAACTCCTCCATCCTCCCTTCCCAAGACTGGTCCAACATGTGCAGATCCAGCAAAGGGCCATGTGGCCCCTGTCTTAGGCCACGTCGACACCACGGGTGTTACAGCGGCACAGCTGCAGCTATGCCATTGTAGGGCTGTAGTGTAAGATGCTTTTACGTCGACAAAAGGGGGCTTTCTGTCCCTGTCGGTAATCCACCTCCCTGAGCAGCGGTAGGTAGGACGAGGAAAGAATTCTTCTGTTGACCTAGCCACGCCTACACCGGGGGTTGCCTCGGCTTAGCTACAGCATTCAAGGGTGTGAATTTTTCATACCCCTGAGTAGGGTGACCAGATGGGATGAAGAAAATATCGAGACACATGGGGGGGGGGGGGGAGTCCCGCTGGCGGAGCAAAAAAACAAACAAACAGGAGTGCGAAATATCGGGACAAATTGCGTCCCAACCAAACATCGGTCGGGACGTGGGACAAATGCCTAAATATCGGGACGGTCCCGATTTTATCGGGACGTCTGGTCACCCTACCCCTGAGCAACGTAGCTAGGTCGATCTAAATTTTAAGCGTAGCCGAGGCCTTAGTCATGATTTTGCTGTAGTGCTGAAGCTTTGGCCCTGAACTCACCGTTGGCTCTTTGTTTTTTGTCTATTCTCCATCTCCTCCCCCCACCCCCACTCTGCTTATCTCAGAAGACATTGCGTCACTCTGGAGGCAGCTCCTTCATCGCCGGGAGAAGAAGCCGGTCTGTGTCACCCGCTCAGGAGAAGCCTGTCTCCCACCATGAGAGGCCAAAGAAGGTAATGCTCCCCTTGGTACGTGTCTGTGCATTGAGAGAGCAAGGACTTGATCATATGGGGTGAAAGAGGGGAGAAGAGGGTGTGGAGGACACCGGTATCCTGTCTGATGTGTCATTGCCATCCAAAGGTGTTCACAGCTGGAGATTTGCCCGTTGGGCTGCATTTTCAAATCGCACTCTAGAAATACCTGCTAAATTTGGAAGCATAGCCATGGTGCATGTGAAACGCTGCACGTACAAAGGGAACACGTGCCAGCAGAGGTGCCCCTGTAACATGCTTCCCCTCCCTTCCCAGCGGCTGCTCCGTATGGAGGACAACAGTCTACTGCTGCCGCCCGCTAGCAGAGTTACTCCTTTAGCTCAAGTGGGAAGAGTCTGTGCTGTGGTGCTGAAAGCAGTGGGTTCAAATGCAGCTGGTGACTTATGCTCGAGGTTGTTATGCACACAGACTTTGGAGGCTTTGCTTTCAAGGACCAAGAGGTTATGGGTCAACTTTGGCCAAGTTGTTAATTGGAAACAATAAAATAATTCATAATAACAAGGAAGGTGCTTAATTAGTCAAATTAAGCACAGTCACATGGAGCCTGCCCTGCGGTGCAAAACTAACCAAGGAAATATCTCATTTTGGTTAAATGATTATTCTGAAGAATGTCACACTCTGTGTCTGTCTGGAAGGATAGTTATTTAAATGAGCAAGATGTGCTCACCGAAATCACGACAGTATTACATGTTAATGAGAGCGACAGAGATGTACTCTCCTATTGTCCACATTGATGTCTTCTGAGACTTTATGGATCAAATTCTGCTCTCAGTTATCCTGGTGTAAGTCTGGAGTGACTCTATTGAAGTCATTCAGCTTTACACCGGTGGAACCGAGAGCAGAATTTGGCTCATTGTACAAATGCAGCTGATGGTGCCATGCAAACGGGAGCAGGAACTCCTAAGGTCTTTTGCCATGGGTGGTGTCTGGGGATGTCTGGCTTGCTAGCTTTTATTTTGTCTTGTTTTAATACTGCAGCCCTCCATAAATAAATAAACCAATTCAAATCCAGCACAAGCTGGTAATAACCAAACTCCAGAACTCCCTGATGGCTTGTTGGGTGATTTCTATGGAATGAGTTGGGTGGGTCTCAGCCCAGTTCCCAGTGGGCAGGCAAGTCCACCTTAGAAAAGCAACATGGCTGCAGTGAACACGCCACCTGACTTCCTTCTTGCCCGCCCCTGCCGAGAGGGGCTGAGTGGGTCATGAAGATTCATCTCCCCTCTCGTCCCTAATGAGGGGTCCCTCCAGATCTGGGTTGAGACACACCAGCAAGTACGTGTGAGCACCGTGCCGTACTTGATCTGTAGTCGAACAAGGGAGACGTCAATTTCCAGGGATGCTGGTATAAATTCACATGCACCTAATTGCTGACTCTGAATGGGCAAATTTCCTGGTGTAGATGAAGCTAAGATGCACCGGGATATATTTACTCCTCTTATAAGTTGCAGCTGCTGGGAAGGAGGGAGAGAGAAAGAGCCTCTGTTTCATGGATAGAGAGAGCTGGAGCTTGGCACAGGGTAAACAGCTGTAATGGAACATGCTATTTTTAGCCAGCACCAGCCAGAGGGGTTGGGGGAGGGGGACGGGATCAGTGTGATTGACAGGAGCTTTGGAGATCCCAGCTGGAATTATAACTGACTGACGCTGCGAAGGTCAGGGACTGTAAGACAGTTCCTATATTTACACAGACTTTGGCAGCGGGGGTAGAAGGGGCGGGATCATTGTCATGTGCGTGGCAGGTAGGAGCTTAGGTGGTGCCGGTCTCCAGGCTGAGGTTGGAAAACAGGTTGGCACCGGAGGGGACGCCAGAGCAGGAGGAATGTATGTTTGTTTACAGGCATTTCTGCAACGCTTGCTGCTGTTGTCACGTCTGGGTGCCTCACAGACATGGATGGACTCAGCCCCACAACTCCCCCCAGCCCTGGGGGGGATCATCGCTGTGTTTGTACAGCCTCTAGCATAGTAGGGCACTGGCCCATGATTCCTAGGGCACTACTGCCATGCAAATAAATAATCATAATCGTAATCATTCCCCCATTACAGATGGGGAAACTGAGGCACAAAGAGGGCTAAGTGTAAACCTCTCTCGGGGGGATGAGAGTTGAAGTCTGTGTGAGTCATGGGTGCTCAGCAACATATAGGTCCGGCCCCAGTTAGTTGTTAAGGTGCGGGAATTGAAAGAATTGCTACTGAATATAGATTGTGCCTGTACCACAACCATTTAAAGAGTGTCTAAAGCGCTAGTTCCAATCTGTTACTCCCCGAACCTTTCCGCAGTAAGCGTCTGGTGGCTAGATCAGGGGACTGGCCCTCAGGACTCCCGGGTTCTATGCCTGCTTCTACAGATGACCTTGGGCAAGGTCACTTGCCCCCCATTGGCATTGCAAGACTGAGCTGTCTCCCAGGGAGCATTGTGAAATGATTCGTGTTTGCAGAGCTCTCTGAGAGTCTGGATGAAAGGGATCTGGGTGTTGTTAGGGTTATACCTTACCTTACTGGTAAAGGCCTTCAGCTGTCCTGCCCTCCCCTCTGGCCTTCAGTCAGGAGAGGATTTGAAACCCTGGTAGACCTTGGGTTCATCCTTTGTTGCTAATTATCTGGCTAGCACAGGGTTTTATACTGCTGCCCCTCACTCTAGTATCTGAGCCTCTTCCATATAAAATTGATAGCAATAGCGAAATTCCTAGTAGACTTTATATTGCTATGGAGTTTGTACCCATGGCAGCCAATGATATGGAGCCTTAATTCCAGTACCCACTTTTTAGCTTAGTAGGGAAGCCCTGGACAGGAAGGACTCAAATGAAAAGCCCCAGTCAGATTTAGGAGAAGGGTTTCCACTTGTTTGCCTCAGCCCTGATCAGGTTGCCAACCCACGGTTGCGCCAACCCCCGCGGAAGTCACGTCGCAACCCGTTACATCACAGCATGATGACACATCCTCATTCTGTGGTCATGCTACTTTGGGGTGCCCCAGAAAAATGTGAGACTCTTGCTGTCCTGTGAATGTGGGATGGACTCATGGAAATCAGCACTGGCCCACATGCTGGACGTAGCTTGGGGTTGGAACTAGCTAGACTACCTTAGCCACAGGGGTAGCTCAGCTGTGCCCGCTGTAATTTCCCTGGAGTCAATAGTCTTCAACAAAATTACACAAGAGGTGGATCTTGACCACTGAGTACTATGGGCAGCTCTCACAGATGAGATCCTAAAAGGAGGGGATCCTGTCAGCTGTTGCATAGTCATTATAGGCCACACGGCACATTTCAGAGTAAATGGGATTTGCTGCATTATCCCTGGGCAAAATCTTCCTTTTTCTCCACTTTCCCCTGCTGTGCAGCATACGGGGTGCCTTCCATCCCAGAGATGGCTGCATTTCAGCAGAGCTGTATGTGCGTAGGACCATATGCCAAGGTCCTTCCATAGGTCTGAAAGCTGCAGGTGCTTCCTGTAATGTGCTTAATCCCATTGATTTGTAGGGGACTCTTCACCAGGGCCGGCTTTATGAACTGCAGGGCCCGATTCGAATACCCGGCAGCGGTCTGGGGCTTCGGCGGCACTTCGGCGGCAGGGGGTCCGCTCCGGGTCTTCCGCGGCACTGAAGGACCCCCTGCCACCGAAATGCCGCCGAAGACCCGGAGCGGACCGCCACCGGGTGAGTAAAAAAAATTAAAAAGGCGCCTAAGGCGCGGGGCCCGATTCCGGGGAGTCGGGGGAATCAGCCTAAAGCCGGCCCTGCTCTTCACTGCCCAGCAGCAATTGTTTGTAACATTAGGATCATGACTTTTTACTTGGTCTTTACTGAAGCAAAGCTCTGACTGAAGTGAAGAGGGAGTCGAAACAGAGTAAAGAAAGAATAAGGAGCTCAGGATTTAGCCCGCTGAATTTGTTAGGAGTTGTGTCTGGGCTTTGCTAAATAAGGGCTCATCGTTTGTACGGCGCGTTCACCACACTGGAAAGAAAAAACCCCAGCACCTGAGTTTCAGAGCCGGAGTCAATTTACTTGAGCTCACAGGGCTTGGGCTATGGGGCTAAAACTAGTAGTGTAGACGTTCCCGCTTGGGAGCTGGGGCTCTGGCCCAAGTGGCAATGTCTACACTGCTATTTTTAGCCCCGCAGCCTGACCTCCATAAGCCCGAGTCCATTGGCACAGGCTTTGAGACTCGGTGCCGCGGGTTTTTCTTTGCCATGTAGACGTACCCTTTTGGACAATAGACGCTGATGGTGTGGCCCTGCTAGCCTGTGTGCCTGTCCCTCTCAGGAACCTCCAAGCCCTCGTGGTTTCAGCAACCCAAACATTTCCTTTCTCTTGCGCTGTTCCAAAAATGGGTCGCTCTTGTTTTAAGGCAGTTGGGGTTTTTTCTCCAACCACTCCCAGGGCCTTAGCAAAAGCACCACCATTTATTTCTTTGCCTTGGCCTTTCCAAAAGGAAAGTTCTTCTTCACGCAGCGCACAGTCAACTTGTGGAACTCCTTACCTGAGGAGGTTGTGAAGGCTAGGACTATAACAATGTTTAAAAGGGGACTGGATAAATTCATGGTGGCTAAGTCCATAAATGGCTATTAGCCAGGATGGGTAAGAATGGTGTCCCTAGCCTCTGTTCGTCAGAGGATGGAGATGGATGGCAGGAGAGAGATCACTTGATCATTGCCTGTTAGGTTCACTCCCTCTGGGGCACCTGGCATTGGCCACTGTCGGTAGACAGATACTGGGCTAGATGGACCTTTGGTCTGACCCAGTACGGCCTTTCTTATGTTCTTATGTTCTTATGTTCTTATGTTCAAAGCGCATGCTCATTGCTCAACCCTTCGGGAGCCTGTGTGCATTTTTTTAAAACAATGCTAAGTAACGAGAAAAGGCTGGATGACATCCGGATGTTGAATGAGGTACAGATGCCCGCGCCCCATCTCCCATATGTCGGCTGTGAAACTTTAAAAAACAGCCATGCTCTGTATGCTGAAGTTTTCTATGCACCTGAAGTTCCCAGGAATGGATGGAAACAGAGACTGCTTCCTCTATGAAGTGGTGGACATTCTAAAAAATATATATGACAGGCCAGATCCTCAACCACTGTTGTTATTATTATTCATACTGCAGCTTTACCTAGTTGTCATAACCCAGGTCAAGGCCCCATTGTGCTGGGTATTCTACATCCATATAGTAAGAATCAGTCCCTGCCCCCAAAGAGTTTATCATCTAAATATAGGAAGGAAATGACTTGCCCAAAGTCACATGGCAGCTCAGTGTTAAAAGCTGGGAATAAAGCTCCCTTCCGAGTTGTAAAACAGTGGTCTAACCACTGGACCACACTGCTTATCTATAGGGGTTTATACCAGCTAAGGATCTAGTCCAGTATATCTAGGTCCCAGCATGTGTTAGAAAGGGGGGAGGCAGTGACATCTCACATCCAAACCCCTTTATGTTTTGTGGACGTGTTAGTGTTCCCATCTGTACCAGCATCAAATCTGCCACGGATCGTTTTGTTTCCACGTTGGATCCAAAGAGGGGAGCAGCCTTCTTTTTTCCTCTTAATGCAGCTAAATACTTGTGAGATCAGCATCCAGGATATTTTTGGTACGGTCAGATCCAAGCCTGATTCAGCCTCAAACCCAGCACCCCGAGCCCTGATCCAGATCCCAGTCTGAATGACACCCCTTTTGGCCTTTCATTAGGGGGCACTGTCTGGCCCACCCCTCCCAGCAAATTCTTTGGAGCAAATAAATAGAGCAGCAACAATTTCAGAGCAGATGCTGCTATCATGCTGCCTCTGAGTGAAATCCAGGGGGTAACCCGCTAACCTGACCCATCTGGGTGCTAGCACCCATGGATAAACAGCTAACCTGACCCATCTGGGTGCTAACACCCATGGATAAACAGCTAACCTGACCCATCTGGGTGCTAACACCCATGGATAAACAGCTAACCTGACCCATCTGGGTTGACTTATACCCTATGCACTCACTGGGCTAGCTTCCCCTCTCTCTTACACTGGTATAACTCAGAAGGAAACCCACTGCAATGAACAGGGCAACACTGGTGGGAGAGAGAGCAGGATGAGGCTGTAACTTTCACTGGGGCAACATTTTTAACTCCTCCTTCCTTTCTCTGCCTTCTTCCTGCTGCTGCACCCATATCCTGGCCTCCTTGATTTCTGGATTATTAGAGAGTAAAAACCGGAGACCGCTCGCCTCTTCCAAACTAAGATCCCAACCCCCCTAGGAGCCTCTTCTTCCTTCCCCCATTCCAAACTGCTTTTCATGGTCCGCTTGCTCGTGCCCAGCGGCAGATTAGGAGTGGGGCTCAGAGCAGGGAGTGGAGTGTGTGGATTGGAGGGGGGAGGGAGTAAACGCCCCAGAGAAACCCTTTTTGGCAGCCAAGGGATCTTGTTTCACTCCGCCTGCCGTTTGAGAGCTACAAGTTGGATTGTGTGTCTCAGTCCCGCCCCGCTATGCGAGCCCAGCTCCCCCCCTCCTTCCCCAGTCAAGTCTCTGAGCTGCTCCATGCCGAGATGCCAGCTGTTAAATCCTGCCTGGGGAGAATGTGTTCATGAAGTTGGTTGCTTTGGGGAGGTCCATGTTCGCCCCAGAGCCCTGCAGGGAGCGTGCAGTGCCTGGAAGGTAGGGGGGTACTTTGTTTTTTCGAGGCAAGGTGGGTGCCTGTGTGTGTGTGTGTATGGTGTGGGGGGGGGTGTTAACATATTTGTCCCCCCCTCTCCTCTAGTGAAGCTGCTTCCTGCCAGCCTCCACTTCTGCCCCCTCCACTGCTGGTTCCCCAGGCAGGCAGGAGCCACTGGCAGCCATCCATCAGGGCTGCACACCAAGATTCCTGGAAAGCAGCTTTGCAAAAGGGGGCTCTGTGTGGAGGGGAAGGGGACGGGGGTGCTGGGCACCGAAGGACGTGGGTTGGCAAGCAGAGCAGACTCCGGCTGTGCCCTTCCTCCCTCGCTCGCTCCCCTCCAGGCGGGGCAGTCAGTGGTGGCTGTAGCAGGAAGCATTCAGAGCAGCAGTGATCCTCGTCCCCTCCCTTCCCCCAGAGCGAACGGACACGTTTAAATGCCTGGGCCGAGCCCTCGGGGGATGGCACGGATGGGGCTGCTGCCTGCCAAGCTGGGCGTGGGCGGCACAATGGAGCAAGGTAGAGACAGGGCAGGGCTGCAGGACCTGGGTGCTGCCAGCTGGCTCTGCGTGCGCATGCTCGCGGGTAATAGGGTAGCTTGTCTGGGGGACTGTCAGCACCACTAAAATACCCATGAGTAACTAGGGACCTGGGCCCCTGGGTGCCTGGGTAACCCAACCCCTCTGGGTGCCAAGGCCCCTGGGTGGTCAGGTAATCTGACCCCTCTGGGTGCCAAGGCCCCTGGGTGGCCGGGTAACCCGACCCCTCTGGGTGTCAGAGCCCCAGGTAATAGCCAGGTAACCCAACCTACTAAAGTATCAGGAAATAACCTGACTTGTCCATTTCCTGGGGTGTCACTAAGGGACTCAGAGCAATCAGGCATCCTGAAACTTGCAAAGTGGAAGCGCAGGGGTTTGAGACCCAGAAAACATGAGGCTGAGGTTCCACCAGGTCGTTTTGGCCTTTTGATCCACCAAGAGGGGAGTGAGTGAGTGACCCGCAGAAGCCTGAAAAGAAGAAGTGTTTCCTAACTGAGCAGGGGAGGAGAAGGAGGTGGCTGTGGGCATGGCCTGGAGCTCTTTGTGTTGGCTTGGAGCAGAACTGCAATTCCACTTCGTCTCCTTGCAACACTCTGGTTTTAATGCAGGAAGTGGCTGCTGGGTAAGTTTAAGCAGGGTTCAAAGTCTGGCCTCTGTAGAGCAGATTTTCCAGCGTTCAGAGCCAGATTCCCAACTGCTCAGCACCTGCACTTGGGGCCACCTTTTCAAAAGCACCGAGCACCCAGTGTGCTGAGCTCTTTGGAAAACCAGGCCACTTATTTTAGGTGCCTACATTGGAGATGAGCTCTTTGGCAAATCTGGTCCCAGTTGTGGGTGCTGAGTGCTTGCGATGTGCGTGTGCATATATATATATACAATCCTAGATGCAACCAGATGCACTGCTCAGTTATTTGTCATAACCTCTATAGTGCTGACAACTAAAGGAGATTCTCCAGGACTTCAAATAGGAGAGACCTGTGGTTTTGGAGCAGGAAGTTCTGAGATCTGTCACAACTGCTACTATGTTAGCTCTGGCTTGCACCACACTTGCCACAACCTATTGGATAAAATCATGACAGCGTTGTCTCGTGCAGCATTTGCATCATCACCTTGTAACGCTGCACTGCAATAAATTTGGGATTTGCTGCCAGGACCTATGGCACTCATGGAGTTTCAGGATCTGCGCTGGTGCAGCTATCTGGTAAAATGCTTCTTACTTATGCATCTGACTCCCTGCCCTATGGACCCTCCTCCTGACTGATACTAGCTTCATTTTCTGCATGTGTCATGAGTGGTGCGGGGAGGTGAGTGCCGGGGACTGGGAGTCAGGATGCCTGGGTTCTTTACCTAACTTCCTGTGAGACCTATGGCAAAGTCACGTCACTGCTCTTTGCCTCAGTTTCCCCATGTGTAAGATGGGGGTATAGATACTGAACCATCCTTATCAAGCACATTGAAAACTTCTTCTGTAAGCCACTAAACAAGTGCTTATTTTTCTTATTAGAGAAATGGACTAGGAGTCACAACCGTTTCATTCCAGTCCTAGCTCTGCCGCTGATGCACAACATGACCTTGGGCAAGTCACTTACCCTCCCCTGTGCCTCAGTTTTCCCATCTATAAAGTGAGTGTAACATCTGTGTATCCTACATGGATGGTTGTGAGGCTTAATTGATTAATTAATGTTTGCAGTAGTACTAGCACAGAGAATTCAAAACGCATGAATCAGGCTCTGAAAAATCATGAGATTGGCTAAAAACCATGAGATTTTAATATAATAGATTTTTTTTTTTAATTTGCCTTCTGGTTTTTGAGTCTTTAAGGGTCACATGGGCAAGTGTGTTTTGGTAATCACAAGAGGTGGAAATGTATGTTTGTTTTTAAGTGAAAGCTGAGATTCTCACATAATCCCTTGCTTCCAGGAGCTGGGGCTTTAAGAACAACACAACTATCAGGAGAGTTGGCAGCACTGCACCCAGGCTTCAAAACATTGGCCGAGGTGTTTGTAAAGTGCAAGGCAGTCCCTGGATCGCCACAAATACCCAGTGGCGTTGCCGGCACAGTATTCCAACTCCATGTGACTTAATGGCAGGGCCGGCTCTAACTTTTTTGCCGCCCCAGGCAAAAAAGAAGAGCGCCGCATCGCCGTAACACCCTCCCCGCCCCCCAGCGCCGGGCCGGGCCAGGCCGGGCTGGCCAAATCCCCGGAGCGCCGGGCCACTCAAACCCCCGCCCCAGTGCCGCGCCGTGCTGCCCAAACCCCCGTCCCCCCGGAATGCCGGCCCAGGCCGCCCAAACCCCCGCCCTCCCCCAGCGCTGCGCCGCCGAAACACCCCCGCGCTGCCCGGCCGAAACAAAAAACAAAAACAAAAAAAACCCTTGAGCGCCCCCCGCCACCCCAACATTGGCCGCCCCTTCTGAGGTGCCGCCCCAAGCATGTGCTTGGTCGGCTGGTGCCTAGAGCCGGCCCTGCTTAATGGATAACTGTTTGGGTTTTTTTTTTTTAACATGACACATTTGTTTGGGGCGAGGTGCACTCTTCTCATGTGGGCAGCCCAGCTGAACCCACCTGTTTCATGAGAAGGATATGGGGGAAGTTAAGGACATTTCCAGCATCAGAGCTGCCTCTCTCTGTGATACCTACGGGCAGGACCTTGGTGTCATCAAGTCTTTTTTAGCTCTAAATGCCCCATTGCTAAGGCACCTTTGTTCTTCATGTGTGAAATCCTATCTCCCCTTCCTTCCATCTTGACTCCTGTTGTGGGCATGCATGGCATGGGGGCGGGGGAGAGGAGGCAGCCATGCCATTTTTTCCTTCTGCTACTGCCTCTCTGCTGATGTTACAACTCTGCCTTCTTCTCTGCTCATGATGGGCCTCCTTCCCTGACCTCAGGGCTGCCGTGATGGAAGGAGGAGCCTTTACCGTTTCTTCTTCCCGGTAGTTTATTTCCTACAAAGTTTTCATCTTCCAAAGACTTTCCTAGAAGTTGTGTCCAAAGCACGCCTGTCCAGCTGCTGCTCAGGGTTGGAGCTGTTCGGTTTGGGCTCCATAGCGAATTCGCTGGGGAGTTTTCACATCAGACCCACCAGTTGGTTGAGATAAGGGGAAAAGATAGAGTGTTTGGGTAATAAGGTGACAAGTATGGGATGGATGGATGGGGAGAAAGAAAGGAACAGATGTTATGGTTGGTTATAGCCAAGTCTGTGTGAAGAGAGACTGTGGTCAAGTGGATTGAACTCATGGCTTGGAGCCAGAAGCTGTTGGTTTGCCGGAAGGAAGGATGGTCTTGTGGTTGAGCCACTGTCCTGGTACTCAGGAGAATTGGGTTCAGTTTCTGGATCTGCTGCTGACTCCCTGTGTGATGTAAATCACTTAGGGCCAGATTTACAAAGGGGTTTCGGTGCCTAGTGGACTGACAAATGTGCCTAAGCAGGTTAGGCACCTAACTCCCATTGAAAGTTAATGGATGAGGTATCTAACTCACTTCGGTGCTTTTGAAACTCCCACTAGATGCCTACCTGCATCTTTAGGCTCCTAAATACCTTTGCAAATCTGGCACTTGATCTCCCAGGGTCTCAGTTCTCCACCGTTAAAATAGGCGTGTGGATCCTTCCTTTGTTTAGACTGTAAGAGTACTGGGGCAGTGACTGTCTCTCACTATACTGTGCCTAGCACAATGGAGCCCTGATTTTGTTTGTGGCTCTTAAGTGATACTATAATACAAATACTAATAGCCCTGGCTCTGCTGCTGACTCATTATCTAGCCTTGGGAAAGTCACATAGGGCAGGCCCACATTTTTACAGCACCACTCTCTTTGGGTAGCTCCGTTTTTGGATGACCAGCGTGCAAGTGCCCCATGTGACTCACACATCCAAAAGGCTACCAGGGGTTCAGGTTGGAGAACCAGGGGGAAATTGACCTACATAGCTATTCTGGAATTGCTCCCCCTGTGGGTACACTGTGAATAAAAGTCTCTTTGTTCTGGAATAAGTATTCTGTTTATGAGCTTTTATGGCAGACGCAATTTCATGCCTTCTTTTTTCAACTGCTTCCTCAACCGAGTTGCACCAGGGATGAATCTGGTCCCAGGGCATTCATCACACACAACACTCAACACAAAGGAAATAATTATCACCCTCTACAACAGAAAGAGCAGGGAGATATGAGCTTGACTGCTGGAGACAGTTCTTTTGCAGGCCTGATCCTGCAAGTGACCGAATGTCCCCGTGGCTCAGTGACTTCCTTGGAGGTTAAGGGTGCGCAGCACCTCCTAGGAAGTTCTCAGCAACCCACAGGATCAGAACCTTGCTCTTCAGAGTAGCTTTACTTCTGGCATGGGAGATTTTAAGAATGGGAAGCCTAGAAAGTCAGAAGTTATGGGAACAGGGGACCCTCTACCCATCCAGCAATCTCATCCTTTAAAAATAATATTATTCCTAGTGCTTGGTACTTCCACAGACAGCCCTCTTCATCTGCATGGCACTTTATAAGCATTCATTTCTCTTGCTAAGCTATTTGCCTCAATATCCTGCAGCAGTAAGTTCTCCAGGGTTAATTATATGTCACATTTATTTTCATTAAAAAGTGTGTTGCTTTCAATATTTAAATCTTGATGCCTTTTAAATAACAATAATACCAAGTAATAATAAGTAATTCTCAGTTATTATTATTTGTATTACTGTAGCACATAGGAAATCCCAGTCACAGATTTTGAATGTTCAAAAATTAGCTTTTTGCGAAATTGGAGCGAAAAATGAAATTTTTTTAAATTCTTCACAAAGGAAAATTCAGATTTTTTTTGTTTGTTTGTTTCAGGTCAATGAAAATGTTTCATTTCAATTTCAACTTTGTTTTATTTTTTATTGTTTTAGGGCATCTGTTGTGGGGCGGGGTTATTAATTTCATTGGGGGGGGGTATTTTGAGCAATTTTTGCGTTTTTTGTAGATGTCCAAAAATCAAGGCGTTTTGGTGCTATCTCTGTGTATATACTGCAGTATTATGTACATTACTCATTACAGTAGTATATACAGTAATGAGTAATCTCTTTGTAACATTCGCTAGTGCACTTTACCATGGTACTCTTTCAAACAACACTATGTTAAAGTGCACTAGAGAATCTTTAGTGCACACCGGCAAGGTCTACACACAGACCAATTAATCTGCCACAAATTAGTGCGCTTTAGAGATAACACCCCCACAGTCTTCGTTAATGCTCTATGTAGACAAGCCCTTAGAGACAAGTAACCACTTCCAGTGTTTTTGCAATGTTGGATAACCACCAACTTCTTTTTTATTTTTTGAATCAGGGGTGTTTTATTAGTGTTTATCGCTTAAAGCCAAAAGTCAAAAGCCCTAATTATATTAGAATCATACATTTAAAAAAATTCAAAACAAAAAGTTGTTTCATAACACATAAATGAAGCATTTTGTTTGGAAGATGTCAAAACAAGACGCTTTGACATTATCAGAACTTTTTCCCCCCCAGTGTATTTGCAAAATGAAATTCTAGCAAAGCTGACCTGATTTGCAAAGCATTTCAATTTGGACTGAACTGCATAATCCCCAACTGTAGTTCCATCTAAATTTTTCCAACCAGCTCAATTTATTATGAACCATTATCGTCAGATAAGAGGATATTGTCTCCAAATCTGTTATAAATCTGGGCTCCTGGAATCACAGGGCCTAAGTGTCCCCTGCCTTGTGTCTGTCTGTCTATCTGTTTTAGGGTTTTATACAGCCACCCATCACTGTGGGATATGAGCACCTGCAGTGTAAAATCATTAGCAACAGTGAAGTCCCTAATGGACTTTATGAAGTATCTGTCATGTCTCCCTTTTTGAGGTAAAAACTGCTTGGGGTAGGGTTTGTTGAGGAGTCTCATTTATTTGTTTCATGGTGGGTTTGGGGGGGAAGGTGTTGGATAGAAGAGATTCCTGAGGTTGTGTCATTCATGCTAGAGTGGAAAGGCTTTTTCAAAGAGGAAGGTATTGTAGAGTTTCCTAAAGAGAGTCAGGGCTTGTCTACATGGTATGGTAATGCACTCTAGGGGGGGGGTGATTTCTAAACCACACTAACGTGTTACACGTTATTTGGTCCGTGTAGACCCTGCTGGTGCACTTTAATGTACCACTGTTTGCAACTGTACTACAGTAAAGCGCACTAGGGAACCTTTAGAGCACATCAGCAGGGTCTACACGGACCAATTAGTGCACAACACCTTAGTGTGATTTAGAAATCACACCCCCATACAGCGCATTACCCTACCGTGGAGACATACCTCTAGACACTGGATTTGCCTAATCTCCCCTGGAAGTGCTTTCTACAGCAGGGACTTTGCATCATCCTTTGTACCTGTGCAACACAGGTGTAAACCGGTGCCTGCCCCTGGTGTGAGCAAGTGGAGAACTCTGATATGCTGGTGTTTTATAGCCACCTTGCGCAGGTGTGCGTGGCTGTCTGAGTGGAGAATCAGGCCCATTCTGTTTGGAATCTTTTATAATCAGGATTTGAGGGTGGCTGTTTTGTTAAACCCCCTGCTAGTGCAAACAAATCAGGTTGATGAAAAATGAATGAGAAATAACCATCATCACTGTGTGTCGAAATGCAGAGTAAAAAAAATCAAATGCTCTCACGCCTACCTACAGAAGGCCAGTTAATGGCAAAACCGCTGTGAAGTCAATGGTACTGTCTCAAGTTGATAGAGAGAGGCAGCATGTTTAGTGTATGAGGCACTGACGTGGGGTTAGGAGACCTGGGTCCTAGTCCTGGTTTTGCCACTGACCTGCTGTGGAACCTTGAGCTAGTCACTACCCCGCTCTATGCCTCAGTTTCCCTCCCACCCTTTGTCTGCCTTGGCTGTAAGCTCTCTGGGGCAGAGACTGTTTCTTACTATGTGTATGTACAGCACCTTGCACAGTAGGGCCTTGATCTCAGTTGGGGTCACTAAGCATTACCCGAATACATAGTAATGCTAATAAAGAGGTGGTGTCCCCTTGTAAAGGCTCAACAGGGACGCTCAGTTGGTCTTCTCTGTATAGCCCTTGTTATTTTCTCTTGCCAGGATCAGTGCCTAAGAAGAGACTTCCTATGGAAGTCTGTGGTAGCCGCAAGGTCTCAGCACCTCTCGGGCCATAATCCTTGCTTGGTTTGCAGCCTGTACAATCCCACTGACTTCACTGGGGCTTTAGGGGATGGAAACCAGGATGGATTTTGCCCTAAATATTCCAGCTGTCATTGATAGAGGGGCCCAAACCAACCCCGCACTGCCTCCCAAGTAGACTGGGGGGAATATTAGAACATAGGAACAGCCATACTGGGTGAGACCAAAGGTCCATCTAGCCCAGTGTCCTGTCTTCCAACAGTGGCCAATGCCAGGTGCTTCAAAGGGAATGATCAAAACAGGACAGTTATCAAGCGCTCCATCCCCTGTTGTCCACTCCCAGCATCTGGCTGTCAGGCTTAGGGATGCCCGGAACATGGGGTTGTGTCCCTGCCCACCTCGGCTAATAGCCACTGGTGAACCTATCTTCCATGAACTGACCTAATTCTTTTCTGAACCCAGTTATACTTTTGGCCTTCACAACATCCCCTGGCAAGGAGTTCCACGGGCAGTCTGTGCGTTGCATGAAGAAGCACTTTCTGTTGTTTGTTTTAAACCTGCTGCCTCTTAATTTCACTGGGTGGCCCCGATTCATGTGTTATGTGAATGGGTAAATGACACTTCCTGACTTGCTTTCTCCACCCCAGTCATGATTTTATAGACCTCTATCATATCCCCCCTTTGTCATCACTTTGGATCCTGAGCTTTGCCGCCTGGGTCACCCCCTTGGCCTGCTGATCTCGTTAACCATGTGTCCCCGTACAGAGAACAGTTTGATGGACTGTCCCACCAACTGCAGTGCTGTGGGAGTCTGAGACCTCTGAGGAGGGGAGAGGGCTGAAGCAATGGGGCACAGAGCCCCTGTGGGAGAAGAGGAGGAGGGCTTAAGTTTCTTGAAATCAGCCAGGGCATGTTAAACCGTTCCCTGTATCATCTTACCAGAAACTGATTAGGGGGATCCTGTGGATATTCTGTATGCCAGATGTGGGCTGCAGCTGGGGGAGAGATAGTGGGAGTGGGACGCTCCCAGCAGCGGGTGTGAGGAGGCAGGGCTGGTGGGGAGAGAGGAAGATAAATGGATAGCTGTAAATCCACCCCAGCACAAACCTCCTCCTCTTTTTTTCTTTTGCAATCTCTGTTCCCACCCCAGCGGAAAACTTGTCCTTTCAACACTTTCTCATTTCCTTTGCAGAGTCGGAAGGACAAGGAAAGACCTAAACAGAAGCACAAAAAACATCCAGAGTCTCCCACCAGCCTCGCCCCGTCCTCTGTGCCCGTCCCTGCTGAGAAGGTACCAGATTCATGAGGTGCTGTTGGGTGGGGGCTGTCTCTGCCACCTTCTTTGGGAAGTGATGGGCAAGAGAGGCTTTATCCCTTTATTTTGATTCCTGTTTTCTCACATTCTTCCTTCTTCTGCCCTTATTCGCTCCTCCCCCTACCACCACTTTGGGAATTTCACACTGCGGCTGTCTCTTGCTTTCTGTCGGCATTGAGGACCCGATCAGTGGCGGCAGGTCTTAGCCTGCTCGGCAGCAGATGTTCGGGTTTAAAGCTCTGGTACAATAGATGAAACATCCATGGGTTGCCCTCTCTGCAGCCTCCATTTCGGGGTAGGAAGGGACAACTGGAGACCAAGGTCCTGGCACTTTGCCTTTCTCTAAGTCCTTCCATCCAAGCCTCAAAGCACCCCAGTAGGGCAGACAGGTAGTTACTGTATTTCCTTAATTTCTGGGGAAACTAAGGCACAGAGGGGCTGAGTCCTTACTGCCCTAAGGCCCCTTCATGAAAGACATCACAGCTCCCTACTCTGGAGCACCCCTACTGTAGGGGCTTCCTTGGATGGTGCAGAACTTTCTACACTGGCTCTACACCAGCCCCAGTGTTGGGGGCATGCAACGCCCCGTAGGGGGCTGTTGCAGCTGAGGGTAAATTAGAACAGCCCTGAGGCTGCTCTAATTTGTGCCATGGGCCAAGCCCCAGAATAATTGGCATAGAAGTGGTAGAGCTTGGTCAGAGCAGAGTCAGGGCCAGAGAGGTGACGTGTTTTGCCCCAGCGTCACAGCAAGAACTAGAACCCAGACATCCTGCCTCCCAGAGCCTGATTCTCCTCTCACTAATGCCAAAGTAACTGGAGGTAAGGCCAGCCTGCTCAATACAGTTACACTGGTGGGAACAGAGCCAGGCTAGAACCCATAGAAAACACGGCCTGCCAGCCCCCCTCAGAAAGACTATTTAAAGGTGGTTGCATGGCCGTGGTTGCATGTATACCCTGCGCTAATGGCATCTACACACAAGGAACACTCTGTGGGGAGGCCCAGGGCTGGGATAGCAGCCGGGCAGCACAGAGGCGGGCTATCAGAACTGTGTGAGAGGCCCAGAACTGGAATAGCAGGGGGTGTGTTTCAGGTCAGGATTGAAGGGAATTATCCAAGTTGCGCATGAGGCCCAGGGCTGGAACAGCAGGGGAGATGCAGGTCAGAACTGAGTTGCAGCAGCAGAGTACAGGGGCCAGGACGGAATAGCTGGTGGGCGCTGCCGGGCACGATCGAGGTGCCCCAGCTGAGCTGGGCATGGAATCCCACACTCCACTTATTTGCACTCTTCCCAGCCCAGTGTTCGTGCAGTTACGCTTGCTCTTCTGAGTGGCAGATTCCCCCAGTTCACAGAGCTGTCGGGGACTGATGTGCTAAGAAGATTATTTCCAAGCTCATGTCGAAATTCAAAACCTGGCTCCCGACTAGCTAGAGTGCCTCTTAGACAATTGCCCACTGTCTCCTCCCAGACCCTGCCAGACCTTTGTAAGAATTGGGGGAAGGGCCTAACTCGATTTATACAGGGACCTTTGTAAGCTGAAATTCAGGTGATCCTGATTACGCTGGCCGTTGCTGAGTGACGAGGCCATAGTCTTTCCACAGGGTGTTATTATTAATCTTCATAACAATGAGTGGCATTCCCATAGTGCCTTCTGTGCACAGATCCTTTAAAGCATTGCTCCAGCTTTCTGCTACTGAAACGCACCCACTTCTGGGGTGGAATGCAGCAGGTGTTTAACAGCATGCTGCAGCATTGCACAACAATTCAGGACTGGAAGTGGAAAATCCGTTTGAAACTGCAGAGGGGTACATGATAGATATTGGCACTGGTGTGACGACACGAGTGCAGTTACACAGCTGGAAACCCCCCAACGGAGATACAGGACACTGGGGCAAGCTCCATCTTGCACCAGTGTTGTGCATCTACATGGAATGTGCACTGGTGTAATGCAAAAATAACACCTGTAGAGTCAGGGCTTTAGGCCATGTCTACACTACAAACTTAGATCGGTGTAAGTTACGTCACGGTACAACCACCAAAGTTAGTATATCGCTGGTGTGCGTACATATTTGGCTGTTTGCAGCAGCACGGCACGTACTCACCAGCAGTGCTGGTGTCAATGCAAAGTTCAGTACGCCATGGGTAGGAATCCCAGTGTCCCTCAGGCCGCCGTCCTGCGCAGTGCCTTTTGGGAAATGTTTGCAATGTGTTGTGGGATAATAGAAATGACTCACCCTGGGATCTCTGGGAGATAGGAGCCAAGCTCCCAGCATGCACCTTTGATTGGTGGAGATTGGTAGAATTACCCCAACTGGACTTTGTCTGGGACAAAGTTAAGTGCTCAGATCTGTGGGGGCGAGTGGCAAACTAAAAAGTATTTGTGGATGGACTAGTTGGTAGAGCTTTGTCATCACGTTTAGATTTATAGTGAGAGAGGCAGGGCAGGCTAGTGGTTAGAGCATGGGACTAAGCATCAGGAGAGTGGGGTTCTATTCCTGATGCTGACAGTGACCTTGGGCAAGTTGTTTCCCTGCTCTGTGCCTCAGTTTCCCTCACTCTTGCCTGTTTAGGTTGTAAGTCCTTTAGGGCAGGGACTTTCCCTGATGATGTGTCTATGCAGTGTCAACTCTAGCACAATGGGGCCCTGATCTCAGTTGGGCCTCTAAGCGCTACTGTGATCTCAACAGTGGCATTGCCTCCCTTGAGATGCTTCGTGACCATGGCGTAGAACCAGAGGAAGAGACAGCGACCGTGCTGCACGCTTATCGTCAAACCCCAGCCAGGTCTACCCAGGGAATGGCTCTTTCCCCATGGCAGTGGAGCTCACTTCTTCCTCCTTCCCTGCAGCCCTAACACACTCCTGCCACCTGGCAGACAAACCAGGTCTTATAAGAGTCTCCCTGATGGGGCCAGAGCAGCCTCTGACCTAGCCGTCCTCCTGGATTCAGACTCTTATCCCTGCAGCTGGGGGTCGCTCACCACATTCCAAGCGTTCCAGTGGCTCTGGGGACACGCTGCCCGGCGCTGGAGCCCGCATCCTGTCCAGCAGCGGTGAAGAGGGCTAACTGGGGGGAGAGCGGGCTGTGGTCTAAAGCAGGAAGTAGCGTGGCTGGCTCAGCGGTAACTGAGCAGGACGTCTCAGGGCATTGGCAACGGGGAGCCCTTTGCCTCTTGGCTGCCAGTCTGAATCCAGACCAAGTTGCGAGCTAGGTGGGTTTCTTCACTGCCGCAGCACATGGGCCTCTGCATGGCAGTCTCATCAGGGAAGCCAAGAGTTTGACTGGACTGGAGAGGGTTTCTTAGGGACCCTCGAAAAGCCTGCAAGGTCTGAAAGAACCAGGCTCTCCGATGATCACCCTTCTGTGTGATCCAGGGAAAGTCACTAGATTAATGGAGAACAATGTGGGGAGGAGCTGTTCTTCTAACCCTGAGCAGGCCTGAATTCAAGAGGGCCAGATGTCTGCGTCCAGGCATCTGAACCCTTCCAAGGGCAGCAGCATCCTCCCTCTCTCCTGGCACCCTGTGCGTGGAAGGGGCACATGGGCAGCCCTTGGCATCCGACCCAGGGTAGAGGCTGCCAGCTAATCTCTTTCAGCTTGGCAAGGAGAGGGAGTTGGGAGCATGGTTGCCAAGGCAGCTGCGTCTCCAATGGGATTTGTGCTTCTGTCCCAAAATGCAGACAGGCAGGATGAAAGCTTGTCAGCGTTTTCAATGAGTGCACGAGTTGTGGGGGGAGGAAAAGGGGGCGGGGAATTGGTAACTCAGGACGATATTTAGGTGCCAGCGATAAGGAATCAGCGTGAGGAGCAAACACTTTCTAACTCATAAAGCCTCCGTCTGTCTGTCCCACACCCTTTCCCAGCAGCTTTAGTCACCGGATCTCACCAGCTTGCACGGGGGGCAGGAGGAGCTGCTGGTGGGACTCGGGTAAGGAGGATGGTGGGGGAGAGTGAGAGGAGACCAAAAGCAGGTTTGACCCTCTCCTTTGCTGCCACCTCCTCCCCTGGAGAGTCAGCCCATTAGCACCCGATGCCTCTTGCAGCAGGGAGTGGAGGTGCAGGGGGGCAGCCCTGGGGAGTGGCTAGGCAAGCCAGCATGTCGCATCTAAGTTTGGGACTCCGGAGACCCATGTTCAGTCCCTGGCTCTGCCTATGACCTTGGGCAAGTCACCTAGAACTAGGCCCCCATTTAAATTGATCAGAGTTGGGCTCCCGACTCCTAGAGGCAGCCTGAAAATCCAGTGCCTACCTGCACTTCAGCCCAGATCCTCCGGTCAGGCTCCTGACTCCCAGTGGAAGTTAGGAGCCTAAATACCTTTAAAATTCTGACCCGGAGGGCGTGTCTACACTGCAGGTGAACTCCTTCGGCTGCACTGTGTCAGCTGGCTCAGGCTCAGGCTGCGGGGCTCTTTAATTGTGGTGTCAATGTTCGGGCTCGCCAGGCTCTGGGACCCTCCCCCCTTCACAGGGTCCCAGATCCCGGGCTGCAGGTCTACGCTGCGGTTAAACAGCGCCCACAGCCCGACTCAACTGACCCAGGCCAGCTGCGGGGGGTTAACTGCAGGGTAGACATACCCTTAGTCACCCTGTCCCTTTGCTTCCCACGCGTCAAAACAGGAGGAAGAGCACTGGCCGACCTCCCAGTGAGGATAACTAGGATAAAGAGAGGTTTCAGAGTAGCAGCTGTGTTAGTGCTCACTAAGGAGGGCCATGTCAGTCCCATAGATAGCTGATCCCGGGTGTGTTCCTGGGATGGCGAACAGGGTGCTGAGAGAAGGTGGGTTGCTACGGGAGGGGAAATGGTGGTGGGGAGGATCCAGGCACGGGGTTGGCATGTTTGGGAGCAGGTTGGGCGGTTTGTGCGACCAGAAACTTGTCCTGCAGCACATGCCCGGCCATTTCGGTACCAGGTATCCAAGCACGGTACACAACGGCGGCTGTGTCTCTCTTCTCCGCCTACAAAAGCCCCTGGGGAGCCATCCTGGCCCTGCCTAGTGCACTTGCAGTAAATCTGCCGCCATTCCTGGCTGCCCCAGCTGCTTTCTCCCACCAGCTGCAGACATCCTGATCACTTGTTGACACGCAATCGCACATGCTTCGGGCTGCAACATCTGGCAGGCAAGGCCGGCTTGCTCTGGATTCTGCAATCCAAGCAAGTCATCCATGCCAAGGCCTCCCCTCACCCACCCTTCTAGGTCAGGTGCTGGGAAGGGGAGTTGGGGAGGGGGAAGCATCTGATTGGACATTTCCATCCAGGAGGCAGGGCAGCTTTCTGGTTTCCCAGCCTGGTCTGAGCCTTTCTGTACACCAGCAGGCCTAAGTCTGTCATGAGCCAGAGCCCCATCCTGGGAGAGCTCTGGGAAATTTTGCCCCAGGCCGGTTTCATCTTGATTTGCAATCCCTGTGATTGCATGAGGGGCAGTGGGGGGAGGGGGAGAGGCTCAGGGTCCCCCCCGCTACCTCCTGGAAATCAGAGCAAGCCTTAATTAAGCACTTGGAAGCCTGCAGTAAGGATCCTCTCACCCTTCCTCGGTCTGAAGCATGGGCCGGTAGTAAAAGCACACGGCTTGAAGTCAGGAGACGTGGGTTCTTCTCTGCAACCTAGAGCAGGGTGACAAAGGGGGGGGGGGCAATTGTACCCAGAAACCGAGCTCCGGGGCCCCCCTGAAACATCCGTAATGTCTGTGTAAATAAAATGAAATGGGACGGGGGGAGGGACCCCAGCAAACGTGATGCCCAGCCTGTCGGGAGAAATTTGGGGTCCCGGTACACGTCACTTCAGGCCTGATTCTGAAGTCTGTTCTTGTACCGTGCTGCACTGCAGTATCTGAGCGCCTAAGTGGTTCTCAGCCAGGGGTCCATGAGCAGGTTTCAGGGGGTCCGCCAAGCAAGGCCAGCATTAGACTTGCTGGGGCCCAGGGCAGAAAGCCAAAGCCCCACTGCACGAGGCTGAAGCCCAGGGCCCTGAGCCCTGCCACCCGGGGCTGAAGTCGAAGCTGAGCAATGTAGCTTCGAGGGGGACCCTGTGGCATGGGGCCTGGGCAAGTGCCCTGCTTGCTAACGCCGGCTCTGGCTTTTATATGCAGAAAACCAGTTATTGTGGCCCAGGTGGGCCGTGGAGATTTTATAGCATGTTGGAGGGGCCTCAGAAAGAAAAAGGTTGAGAACCTCTGCACTAAGCAACGCGACTCCGCGCCCAGAAGGCGCTTAGTTAGTATGGTGATGAGTGTGGTACAAGAACCTAGACAGGGTAGAAATAGCCAGTGGCAGTTTTGCCATGAGCATCATCAGAGCAGCCCCTGAATCTCAGTTGCTCAGTTTTCCCCTCCTGAGGACAGAGGTAACAACGCTGAGTTGACCTGTGTCCTCAGATGGCGTCCATTGACGGCTGCAAGGAGCTTCGAGAGTCTCAGAGGGGAGCTGCTCCAGAAATGCAACGTATTATTATGACCTGAGGTTTTCCAAAGGAGCCTGAATGAGCTAAGTGCCCGGGTCCCAGTGGAAGGTGAGACTAGAGCACTGAGGGACACCCCCAGCTGTTCTTATTAAGCACGCACATTAGAGCTCTCCTAAGGAGAGGAGGGATGGGGCAGTGATTTGGGGATTTGTTTAGGATTTGGAAAATGCGGGGTTGATTTTGCCTGCTCTACCGCCAACTCCCTGTGTGACCCACTTAGGCCCTGATATTTAAAGACATTTAGGCCTTGCTGTGCTCAGCATTGCACTGCCTAACTGATTTAGGAGCCTAGGTTTCATTTTCCAAAGGCCCTTAGGAGCCTAAATCCTATCAACTGTCAATGGGATTCTGTCTCCTGAGTGCCCCCCTAAATCCCTTTGAAAATGCAACGTAGGCTCCTAAATTAGTTAGGTGTTGCAGAGCCTAAATACCTTTTAAAATCTGGGCCTTCAGTCTCTCTGTGCCTCCATTCTCCATCTGTAAAATGGGTAGAACAGCACGGCCCGACCTCACTGGGGCGTTGTGAGGATAAATCCATTCAAGACTGTGAGGCGCCGATGCTGTGGTGATGGAGCCATTCACGTACCTTCGGCAGAAGGCTCTCGCTGCCATGGCCAAAGCTCCATCTCTAACAGGCAACTGGTTCTTGCTGGCCCTTTTGGGTGGCTGCTTCCCTGCATCCCTTTGTCTGGCCTGGGTGGGGAGAAGCTGCTGCTGTCACTGGATTGTTCACTGTTCCCATCCTCGCCACACTCCCCCCCATCAGTATTAGTTTAATCCAAGGCAGGCAGTTCTGTACAAGTGTTTTTCACCCCTCCCCCTGCTTCCTTGTCAGTGGTTCCCTCTAGCTGCTCATCCCACCAATCAGAGCGCAAAGAGATGCTCTTCTGATTTCCGATAAATAAATTAATGAATGAACAGCTCGGGCGCTGCAGAGTGTCGGACGGAGGCCGGGAAACAGGTACAGCTGTGAGGGGGGTAGCGTGTGGCTCTGGGAGTGTATGTGGTGTATGGGTCTGGTCTGGTCCTTCCATCTCCCGGCTCACGGACCCGCGGAATTGGATTCCTCATAAGATTTGTGGACTCGGCTGGGCCGGGAGACCCGTCTCCCTTGTGGTTTTTTTAAACAGGCCTTTTAAAATGTAAATACCTGTGAGTTTTTGCGAGGGATCTGTGACTTTCTCAGCCCTATGGGGTGTCTCTCCACAACATGCTCCTCCTGCCACCCAACACACACACACACACACACACACACACACACACACACACACACACACACACACACACACACTGCATCCTATGGAGTTTGCCCCCCTTGCTCCCCTTCTCTCTCTCTCTCTCTCTCTCTCTCTCACACACACACACACACACACACACACACACACACACACACACACACTGCATCCTATGGAGTTTGCCCCCCTTCTCCCCCTTCTGGTGAATTTAGTGCTGGGGGAAAGTTGACAGCCCTGGAGCCTGAAGGCCTCTGTGTAGCAACAGGGCAGATACAGAGCGGACAGCAACAAGGAAATCTTCCCACCCTCAAACTGCCTCAGGGCTGAGCAGGACGGACCACCTCTAGGAATGAGAGGGGATTAAAATCTCTAGGGTCTATTCAGTCTTTGTATTATGGTAGCGCCCGCCGAGATCGAGGCCCCGTTGCGCTAGGTGCTGTACGTACACAGTCTGTGCCCCAGAAGGCTCACAGTCTAAACGGACAAAAGGTGGGGAGGAGAAACAGAGGCACAGAGAGGGGAAGTGATTTTCCCACCGTCACCCAGCGGGGCTGGGAACAGAGCCCAGGTCTCCTGACTTCTCCTATGTGTGTGGGGGGGGGGGGGAGGGGGTCGGAGGGTTTATTTTGGTGATATGGACGGCTCTGATTTGGGCTGCGACCACCAGTTGGTTGCACATACGCACAGCCAGTACTGCCAGTAACCATCCAGCACCCTAGTGGGAAACCCTGGCCCCTCTGAAGTCAATGGGAGTTTTGCCATTGACTTCATAGAATATCAGGGTTGGAAGGGACCTCAGGAGGTCATCTAGTCCAACCCCCTGCTCAAAGCAGGACCAACCCCAACTAAATCATCCCAGCCAGGGCTTTGTCAAGCCGGACCTTAAACACCTCTAAGGAAGGAGATTCCACCACCTCCCTAGGGAACCCATTCCAGTGCTTCACCACCCTCCTAGTGAAAAAGTTTTTCCTAATATCCAGTACTTCCTTGTGGGCCAGGCTTTCAGTGCTGCAGGTGAACGGCTCTGTAGCCCACTGCCAGTCCCCTGAGCCAGCACGGCCCCTCTGTTAACTGTATCTATGTGTTTATTTTTAATTTTGCAACCAAGATTCGTTTACCAACGCCGATTTCACCCCGCCGTGCTGCTAATCCATGATGCTCCCCGCACTCCCTTCTTGGCCTGCTAGATTAAAAAGAAGGCTCTTTGATATGGGTTGTCTCCCTCTCTCTGCCCCTCGGTAGCCTGGCACACCTGGTGGGAGGATCAGAAGAGATGGATTTGTGGGGAAGTCTTGAGGGCTTTGCACCCATTTTGACTCCTGTTTCAAGGGGCACGTGTCAGTGTCCTGGTGGAGCTGATTGAGACGAGAGGTGTGCTTTCCCTGTGGCGTTCGGACGGCCTCACTGCATCCCATTGCTCCCAGACTCCGCTCTCCCTCCTCCTCTCCTGCCCTCAGCTCGCAGATGAGGAAGGTCGGAAAGATTTTCCTGCTCCCTCTGTGATCATAAATCAAGAGAGCTTAATCTTCAACATCCAGAAGTTAGTGATGAGAAAACACAGATTCCCCCACCCCACCCCTTTCCCAATTTCCACCACTCCCTTCCTCCTGTCTTTCATATTCCCAGCACATCTGGCCCGCATTAGGCTGCCAGCCATTGCATTGTGTGGAGTGATTAGACCAAGCAGGGGAAATAGGGATAGATTTTTATCCGGGCATCCATGTGTCTGCATCACAGGCCTATTTTTTACCCTTTCCAAGAGGAGGTCCTCTGGAGTCAGGGAGCGTGGAGCCAAGATCTTGCTCAAATCTGTCCCTCAGCAAGCTCTGGGGCAATGCAAGGAGCTTGCAGTCGCGTCACAGGTGTTTTATTTTGGGCTGGGACTGTCACATTGCAGCGGTGGCCAGAAAAGTGACCATGGAAGTACCATCTTGCACTTAGTGACTTTCAACGTTACTAGGCTGCGGCTGCCTTCGAACTGGCGAAGGGTTGAAAACACCACATCCTACTGTGGATGTCGTGAGAGATCCAGTTCCCGACCCACCAGACTGTCCTCCTGTTCAGCCCACTGCATTTCCTGGCCCATCCTTCCAAGCTCCCAGATTCCCTAGCATCTGTCTAGTCTGTTTCATTCCACGTGGATGGACACCTCAGGTTCTCTCTCTCTGTTTCTCTGGGGTTTTTCTCTAGCATCGATCACTGCAGCATAGAAAGCTGCCCTGCCAATTTAGCTTTGCAAAAGCATTCTCCACTGTAGACAATGGGAAGGCTCCAGGTGATCTTCTAGGTTAGCCAGCCTGGGGCTCCTGGGCAGAACAGACATTGGCGCAGAATGGTAGCAACAAAATGCAATGGAGGCATGAAGGGAGCTGCATTAATGGATGCTTGGTGGATGAGCAGTGTGGGGCTTGATATGCAGCGGTATCACGTCACCGAGCAGGGACTTGATAGTCGCATCCTGTGTAGGCCTGGCTTCATGTGGAATATTGCATTCAGTTCTGGGCACCTAGATAGCAAGAACGATATGGCTACCAGCTCAGAGAAGAGTGTGGGAAAAGACTAAGGGACTGGGGAGACTGAAAGGGCTGACGGGCTGATTTTGAGATGTGCCCGGATCCTGTGGACTCCAGCTGGAGTTGGGGCCTGCTCGGCATTTTTGAAAATTAAAGCCCTGAGCCTGGAATTTTCAAAGGTGCATAAAGAAGTTAGATGACCAAATCCCGTTGGATTTCAATAGGTCCCTTTGAAGTATCCCAGCCTAAATGCACATGGCTTGGCTAAGTGAGACCGCAAGTCTCCCAACATCTGAAGGGAAGAAGAAGCTATTTAGATGACAAGGGAGCAGAGCTAGGACTAATGGGACGTTCCCTTTTCTTAATATCAAACTTCCCGACAGCAAGGACTGTGAAACTGTGGAAGAGTCTGTCAAGGACAGTGGTGGGCAATCCGATCCATGAGAATTTTTAACAGCAGCTTGGACAAAGCATTCGAAAGCATGCAATAGGGTACAGCCCTGCATTGGCTCCGCCAGGGAAAGGGGAAAATGCCCCAGTAGGTCCTTTCCATCTCTCACGTCTGTGGCTCTGAGTGCTGTCAGCCCCACAAATTGCAAATCAGCACAAGATAATTATCGCCCCAGAGGTTCTTATTGTGCTCATAATTGCTGTTCTGGCCGGGGCATGTCGAGACAGCGCTGCTGAGCTCTGAGCCGTGGCTATAACTGGGATTGAGGCAAAAGGCCTCGGGATGTTCTGAGCCTCTTGGAGTTGTTACCAGTGGAATAGATCCCTTTGGCTCCGGAAGATGCCCTGGCACCATTTACACACCAGCGTGGGTTTTGTAAGTCAAAAGGAGCCTTACCAATTTTAAGGGAGTCCAGCGAAGAGCAGGCAGGTTTTGTCTCATTGCTCCCTTATGCTCCCCCATCTGGCTGTGTCCATCTCTCTCTTCTCCCTTGGATTGGGGCAGGAACTATCGTTTTGTTCTGTGTTTGTACAGCCCCGAGCACAATGGGGTGCTGGTCCACGACAAGGATAAAAACGAATACTTATCAATAATAAAATGTTAATATTATTATATTACTAATAACAATCACTTACGCCACCTTACACATCACCTCTAAATCTGGCCCACAGAATGTGACCTGGAGGAAGTCACACAAGCCCAGATTTTCAAATGATCCCTAGCTTTGCCTGCCCCCAGTTTGGAGGCAGTGCCTGTTTTTCAGTGGGGGTTGTGCACCCACAAGCCCAGCTGAAGTCAGGAGGAGCTGCAAATATCCAGCGCCTCTGAAAATCAGGTCCTAGGACTCTCAAATCAAGTGCCCCCAAAATAGCTGACGTGAGAATATTGCTCTTCTCCCCAGTGTTGAGTGGGGTGAAAGAATTGGTTATGAGCTATGCTTGGCCTATCCCTTTATTGGAATAAATTACATAAAATGGAAAATCAGTAAAGACAGAGCTAGCTGCGTGCACATCTGGACTGACTCTTGGCCCCTGTGTCTGTCTGCTTTCCAGGGTTCCACCGGGCACCATGAAGGTAGCAAAGAGACCTCGGAGGTCGGCAGGTCAGAGGTGAAAGGCAAGAAGTCCTCGAGTCATGGCACCAGCCACAAGGGGAAAAAGACGGGAAGTGGGAAAAGCTCCACCAGCTTCACCTCAGCTCCCTCCAGCAGCACTTTCCAGCCTGCAGGTAAGGGTGTGTGTGGGTAAAGTTGGCAGGGAGAGAGGAGAGCAGAGACTGAGTGAGGAGAGAGAGAAGATCAAGCATCAGGCTGGCAAAAGGAGCAAGGGATCGCTCACAAGGCAAAGCAGGAGGGAACTGTATAAGTCCAGCACATAAAGTGTGGAGAGCAGATACACTCATAGAGTTCATGGTCCTCCAGTTACCAGAGTGGATCAGGTTATAAAGAGTTAAAAGCAATAGAGAGTCCAACTCATCCCTAGTGCAGCTCCACTGCTTCAGGAGAGCAGTTTGTCCCTCTGGAGTTTCTTTTCTTGGGCTAAATGAAATGAACAGCAGTGGGGTGGGGGTGGAGGGGAATCGAGGCCTCGTTATTAAATTCACAGACATTTATTCCTGTTGCCGTCTGAATAACTGAGAACCCCTATCCATACAGGCTTAGGCTCCCCAACACAAGTTAAAATACCACCTCAGCCTGAAAACTCAGGGAGTGTGATCTAGCCAGGAGCTAAGAAGGAGTCAGGACACCTGAGCTCTATTCTTGGCTTTGCCCAAGGTGACCTTGAGCAAGTTGCTCCCCCTCCCCCTGCACCTCAGTTTCCCCCCATCTAAAATTATCCTGAGCCACCTTCTGGGGGAGTTAGAAAACTTCATTAATTACTGATTCTAAAAGCCCTTGAGGTCCCACCAGAGTTTTACTATTATTAATTCCATGTGGGGAGGGAATAATCAGGTCCAGATGTGGACTGGAGTTGCCCTCTTGAATGAGCCTGTCTTCACTACAAGGAAAGGAAGGTCCATCTGTCAGAATAAAGAGAGGAGGAAAAGGAAAATGCACAGAGGAGGCCATTGTAGCACCTGCCCTTTCCCCCTTGATTTAGTGGTGTCCCCTCCTTAACTTTGAGGTGGGCCTGAACCAAAACCCGGCATCCAAACACCCCTAAGCCTTGGATCTGGATCTGAGCTCAGGAGCTCTGACCTCACCAGAACCATTGTAATAAGCATACCTTCCTCTAGCGCCTTTCATCCCATGGGATCCCAAACTAGGCTGGAGGGGCGGTCGCCTCCCCACAGACAGTGCCCTGCATGACGGGGGGAGGAATTGGGGACAAACTCCTTACTCTTACAGAAGAATGTAGTGGGATCTTTACTGTTGTAATGAGCCTGCTAGCACACATCTCTGCTGGAGAGGACTGCTGCACTGTGTGTCCTATACCCTATACTGCTGATGGCGATCCTCCTTTAGCTCAGGCATCCGGGCTTTTGCAGAGGGAGGATTTGAGTTCTGAATTGCTGCCCCCCCCCCTTCGTTCCTCTTTGCTCTCCCTAGGCACCTCATGCAGCTCCCTGCAGGGCTCCCAGGATTTTGTGACATTCCCCAAGCTCGAGCAGGAAGAAGAGAAGTACCGGAAGCCCGTCTCCTCCTCCTCCTCCTCTTCCCACTGCTCCCCGCTGTACGAAGGGCAGAAAGGGGACGTCTTCGAGCAGAAGGTCATATTCTCGGGCTTCGGCTCTATCATGCGCTTCTCCACCTCGGCGGTGAGCCAGCAGCGGGGCCGCGTTGCCTCCCCCGTGGACTACAAGGCCTCGAACCCAGTCAGCGGCCCCTCGGGGGGAGGTGGTGGCACCGGCGGCGGCAGCCACAAGCGCATGCCCTCCCTCAGCATCGAGGACGGGGAGGTGCTGAAGGAGAAGAAGCACAAAGGCAGCAAGAAAAGCAAGCACGGGCCTGGCAGGCCGAAGGGAGGCAAGAACAAGGAGATGCTGGGCACCCAGCTGGCTGGGTCCACGTCTACCTCCTCCTCACCCTTCTCCGCGGGCTCCCTCGTCAGCTCCAGCATCGGCAACTCATCCCGGTCCTTCAGCCACACTGGGACCCTGCCCAGCCTCAGCCTGGAGTCCCCCCTGCTGGGCTCAGGTATGTTCCCCTCAGCACCCGTCCTGGGGCACGTGGCTCCCTTCAACCTACTTTTCCACTGTACAACCGGCATGAGGCCCTCCTCCCAGGGCCCTCAAAGGCATTTCGGTACCTGGCCCCCATTGAAATCAGTCAGTTAGGCCCCTAAATATCTTTTGAGGATCTGGGCGTTGGCTGCTGGTGAACAGAGGAGTCCAGCTTCAGGTTCTTCTCCTCTCAGGGGGCTCTGGTGTGACTCCATTCCAGATGTCCATAAAAATCCAGTTCAAGTTCTCCTTCTTTCCAGCCCCCCCTGCTCCACCCAGGCCTGTGCCCCAAATGACCATAGAAATCCAGTTCATGTTTTTTTTCTCCTTTCTGAGGCGGGGTTCAGAATCCCGCCCAGGTGAGCACGGGATTCAATCCAATGTCAGGTTCATCTCCAGTCAGGAGCGCTGTCCTGCATCCATTCCAGAAGGCCCTAGAAATCCAGTTCAGGTTTCCCCCCCCCCCCCCCGCTACTTTCCATCCAAGCCTGTGACCTGGTATCCGTTCCAGGTGAGCAGGAGGATCCAGGCCAAGTTTTCCTCCTGCAAATCCAACCCAATGGGCATGTCACAGCCACCTTTGCACAGGTGCCATCAGATTTAACCAGACTGGAGCTTATAAACAAAGGAGAGTGCGGATCAGGAAGGGACGGGATGGTCACCATCAAACCAGACCTAGCTGAGATCTGGGCCCCAGACTGAGGATTGATAAACAGATCTTACATTGTCCCCCTTTCTAGAGCAAAGCCACTTTTTAAACTAGCAAATGCCTGTTCTGCTTAGGCCCGGGGTGAGTGAGTGCTAGATGGTGAGGCCTGGTTTAACACAGTTAGGGGGGTGAATTTTTTTTAATTGACCCAGGGCTGGTGTACACTAGACCGACCCCGCTATGTCGCTCCGGAATGTGAAAAACCCGCACCCCGTGAGTGGGGTAGGTACACAGACCAAAGTCCCATGTAGACAGCGCTAGGTTGACTGGAGAATTCTTCCATTGACCTAGCTACTGCCCCTCGGGGCGATGGATTTACTACAGCCTCCCGAGTCCCGTCGCTGTAGTAAGTACACCTCTACCCCGATATAACGCTACCCGATATAACACGAATTCGGATAGAACGCGGTAAAGCAGCGCTCCGGGGGGGCGGGGCTGCGCACTCCGGGGGATCAAAGCAAGTTCGATATAACGCGGTTTCACCTATAACACGGTAAGATTTTTTGGCTCCCAAGGACAGCGTTATATCGGGGTAGTGGTGTATCTACACTGAAGCGCTACAGCAGCCTGGATGTAGTTATACTGATATAAAGGTTTGGCTTATACGCCTTCCCTTATGGGAATACTGGCCAGCGGCGGCTCTAGGCACCAGCGCTCCAAGCGCATGCCTGGGGCGGCAAGCTGCGGGGGCGCCCTGCGAGGGCAGCAGTCAGGCAGCCTTCGGCGGCTTGCCTGCGGGAGGTCCGCCAGTCCCGCGGATTCGGCGGCAATTTAGCGGCGGGTACGCCGAAGCTGCGGGACCGGCGGACCTCCCGCAGGCATGCCGCCGAATCCGCGGGACCGGGGACCTCCCGCAGGCAGGCTGCCTTTCTGCCTGCCGTGCTTAGGGCGGCAAAAAAGCTAGAGCCGCCCCTGATACTGGCATAAACACGCCTAACTAGTATAACCTGGCTAACCAGTCCTCTCACTAACCGACATGACTAACCAGTCCCACTGAGCCCACACTAGGGGTAAACCGGTGTAATTAAAAAGGTGTAACTTTTATGTGTAGACAAAACTGGAGTCGCCTTGCCCAGCCCTACAACCCTCCTTGGCAGAATGGAGGGCAGTGGCGCTGAGCTGTGGCAGGAAAGGGTTAAGGCGAGGGAGCAGGAGGAGGGGCCTGGCGCTTAAGCCTACTTCTGAGGCTTGACACTTCTGGCAGCAGTCAGTCTATTGTGGGTTGTTTGCAGATGCTCCTATTTAGGTCAAATTAGATGGGGGGGGGGATTTTTTGCATGTGCCTGGGAGCAGTGGCCCAGAATGTCTGGGCTGCCTGAGAGAGTTTGTGGTGGGGAGGTGAATTGGGGCTGTAGTCTGGGGAGGAGCTCTCAGGAATTGATGCAACCTCCATAGTCATAACCTTGGGCGATATTTCTCCTCCTCCCCTATCCCCGGGGAACAACAAAGAGACGGTTCAGAGCTGGGGGATGGCTGTCAGGCTCCCTTCTCCCATTCGCTCATTCCCCGACCGCCTTCTCCTCCTCCTGGAAGAGGATGTTGGCAAGGGCTCTGCAGGATCCGAGCCCTGGGGGCCACTGGCTGCCGCAGAGGGAACCCCTCCCTTGACAATCATTTCCTCACCTTTCTACCTCATTTATCCAGCCTCACCGCACCTTGCTGTCTGGGCGTCAGCCGTGGCGCACGTTGGCTTTTCTCCATGGGAGCGTGGTCGCATGTTGAGAGTAGGAGACAGGGAGTCTGGGCTCCTGGGTTCTAGTCGCCATTCTGGGCCTTCGTGCCTCGGTTTCTGTGTCTGTAGAATGGGAGCATCATGAGGCTGCAAAAGACTTTGACATCCTCAGGTGGAAGGACTGAGGTCCATCGCTATTCACTCTGTGTGCCAGGGCTGAAGGGGCACCTGTGCTCATGGCAATCTGGGGCCGGAGATGCCAAGCCTGGCCGTATATGACCATGAGCCGGAAGGTCTCCCCTCCCTTCCATTCTAGAGTCTAAGAGACTAAACGAGGTGCTCAGTGCGCCTGGTCTCAGGGGGCACTCTTGGGCCTCAATTTTCGAGTGTCCACTCTTTACTGGGTGCCTTAGGTTTTGGGGAGCCCAGCTGGAGACACCTTAGGCCTGGTTTTCAGGGGGCGTTGCACCCCCAGAGTTCCAGATGAATCGACAAGTGCTGAGGGTGTTTGACCCCCTCTGAAAAATCATACCCCGGGGGGGACCCCAAAATGGAGGCACCCAAAATCAGTGGATACACAAACAGTTTAGGCCCCAAATGAAAAAGGGGTTCCAAGTCCCTGGATAGGGCTGTTTGGCTTATCCCCCACTTGATTTGGGGCCGGGAGGATTCTAATCTAAGCTGCCTGCAATAACCTTCCAGCCCCCTGACTGTCTTTCCTCAGGCGAGGCGCAGTCATAGATCACTGCGTTGGGAGAACTTAGTCTATTTAGCTCATCAAAAGGGAGATCAAAGGGTGACTTGATTATGGTGTATACGTTCCTTCCTAGGGAGAAATGACCGGGTATTAAAAGGAGCTTTAATCTAGGGGAGAAAGTCCGAATGAGAACAAACGGCTGGAAGTGAAAGCCAGAGAAATGGGAAGTAGAAACAAGGCGCACATTTTTCACATTGTGGGTGATTGACCATCGGAACAAACGCCCAAGGGTAGTGGTGGGTTCTCCATCTCTTGATGGCCTTCAGAGCAGGACCGGATGCCTCCCTGGAAGATGCTTTAGCCCAGCCCAAGGTATGGGGCTCAGTACAGGGCAAACGGGGGGAAGTTCTCTGGCCTGTGCTAGGCAGGAGGACAGATTAGATGTTTTAGTGGTTTCTTTTGGCCTTAATCCCCAGGCAGCTCTGTAATGCTGAGCAGGGAATTCTGACTGCTCCACCCCCTTCTGTTTTCCATGCAGGGATCTACACCAGTAACAAGGACCCCATTTCCCACGGGGGCGGGGTGCTCCGGGCCGTGTGCAGCACCCCCCTCTCCTCCAGCCTCCTCGCGCACCAAGGCACCTCCTCGCTCCCACAGCTCAACCGCTCCCCTTTTGCTAGCACCATCCCGGCCTCCTCCTCTTCCGCGGTGTCCACCACCCAGGTAAGAGCATGTGACCGGGGAGGGAGGGGGGAGTTATAATACAAGAGGTGATTTGGACTGGCCCAGTAGCCTAGCAGTGCAATGCAGCCTGGGGAGGGGGGGTTCCCCTACTTAGGAGCAGTACTGAGGAGGGACCTCTGTTGCTCCACAACCAGATGGGCGGGAGCATGCGGGAGACCTCATTTCCTGCACCGCTGCTCCCTGAGCTCCGTCTTGCCAGCACCCACTGACTCGGGGATTCAGTTCAGTGGAGCACTGCTGGTGGCCTTCCTCTTCCTTCACAGACCACCCGGGATCAGAAGAAGGATGATCCCATGGTTAGGAGGCTAGCCCGGCACTTGGGAGCCCCAGTGCTCTTGTGACTGTAGTTAACTCCCTTTGCTACCCTGTGCCTCAATTTCCCCCATCTGTAAAATGTGGCTAATAGCCCTGCACTGCCTGAGGGTATAAATGTTAGTTCATGGTACTACAGATGCTATGGTCATGGGGACCATATAAGTACCTAAGACAAAGAGCAAGTCTTAGCCAGGATTGCCGTCTGATGTGTTAACCAACGGGATTGCTTCTCTAAGTTCAGAAACCAGCCTGATATTCAGCTGTTCATCTGAACCGCTTGGACTGGGAAGCTCAATCAAGAGCAACCTCTCTTGTGAAACTCCCGGTACTCCCTGCCTTTCTTTTTTAATACTTTCCCTGTTGGCTGGGACCCATTTGGAAGTTCAGAGGAGGCGTGGGAATGCAGCGTCGGGTTCCCCAGGCTGTTCAGCAAGTTTTCTGTCTCTCTTGTTAATTTCCCACCTGCAGGTGTTCTCGCTGGCAGGATCCACCTTTAGCCTCCCCTCCTCGCACATTTTCGGAAGCCCCCTGACCTCTGGCCTGTCTATGAACCCTCTCTTGAACCAGTCTGAAAGCAGCCGGGCAGGTACGTGAATCGGAAGGTCTGTGAGTTCAGAACTCAGAAAGAGTCTCCCTGGAAGAATTGAGACAACCAGGTCCACAGTTTGAGCTCCGCTTCCCCTGCTGTCTCCCCATCCCAAGAGCTGGAAGGCCGAGGGTGTGTGCTGGGAAGAATGAACTGTTGAGATCAGTGGCGTCTTTGTCAGCTCATGCTATGTCTGCATTAGCAGAGCACTTGGCTGGGAAGCTAGCAAGCCGGGGGGGTAGTCCCATGATGAGAGCACACATGCTGGATTGTCCGTGGGAGACTCTTTGTCTCTGGGCGTGTACTAGAATGGTGAAAAATGTGACCGTTTTGAGATTTCGTCATTTTACACACTTGAGCTGCGCAAATGTAGTGAACATTTTTTGGAAAAGTTGGCACAAAATTTTGCACTACAAATGTTCAGCTTTTGTTTTGGAGTGATTTCGTCCCCCTTCGACTCTGGCTCCTCCATGAAATGCAACAAAACCAGCTATGTTCACACTGAAAATATTCTGGCACTGAATTTGACTTTGGAATGGTTCATTTCCCCCCTGCAAAACAGGCTCATTTGCTTTGGGAAAGGGCCATGCTCATGAGGGGGAAACCTCCTGCATGGTAGTGAATGTTTCTAACCCAGCAGGCCCATTTTTTAGTTTGCAAGAAAATGCACATAAAAGGCCCCGCACACTCCTGACTTCCAGCCGTTTTGCCTTTGGTGGTTGTGACTATCTCGCGCTCCTCGGGGCCAGAATTTTCAGGCGCTCAGTACGTTGGATGCTGAACTCTTTGGAAAATCTAGCAGTAAGTGTCACAGCGGGGAGTTGCTGGGGGGTTGAGCCCCATTGCCGATGCCGATCCCTTGAATATCCGGCCCTGAGCCCTTTTGAAAATTGGGCCCCTCGTGTGTGCGGCACGTCGGTTTGTCTGCGTGAGAGTACATGCCTGCATGAGGAGCACGTACGAATGTTTACTCCTGTGTTTCCATACTTGTAAGCCCATGGAGAAGGTATATCGTATATGTGCACACCATGGAGTGGGGGGACGGGGCGGGGGGGCTGTGGGAGCTGTTTGTCTGTCCTGGAGCTGGGGGGTAATTTCCAGCTCCTGTGGTCACACTAGTTCTCATACCCACGCTTGCTCTGATTGAAAATAGCCGTGTAGCCGCGACTGCATGGGCGGTGAGATGGGTAGCTGCCCGCGTACCATCCCATCTGAAACCTAGGTACGTCCTTGGGACAGTTAACCCTAACGCTGCTATTTTTAGCATGCTAGCAGGGGTATGTCTACCTGGGCTGGAAATGACCCCTCTGGCTCCACGGTTGGACGTACCCTGAGTGTACGAGGAGCGTAACAATAGTGCTGACGTTAACTCAAGAGTTAAAGGCCCAATGCAACAACCCTTCCTCCTACGAAGCGCCTGTCTAGTTGGTCTGGGAGAAAAGGATGGTTCAGGAAGGTGCGTTTCCTCTTAACATGATGGGGGATGGAGGAAGCGGCACATCCGCTCCCTTCTGCCGTTACTTGGCCAGGTGAGGAAGGATGAAGGAGAAGAGCTCACTTGCAGGGATGGGCTTGTGGGTGGGACTCAGGAGACCTGGACAAGTCACTTAGGGCTAGATTTTGGTCCTCCAATATCCTGAGTTCTGTTTAAAATCTGACTCTCAATTTCAACTTCCGACATTGCTCTTCTTGCTTCATCGGGATCCCAGAGCTGTTTCTTCAGCCACAGGGCCCTAAACGCTTCCTCTTAGAGCAGTTGCCACAGGGGACCTTTTGTGATCTCTTTGTCCCCATCTCCTCCTGATCGGTCTTAGGCATTTGTTTGTTGTAGCTGAGCACCTGGGAATTGTTCATCTATTTATCCTGTGAGGTAGGGCAGTGCTACTAGCCTCCTCTTACAGCTGGGGCTCCAAGGCACGGAGACACTAAATCACTCATGTGAAGTCACGCAGGAGGCTTTTAGCAGAGGAGGGAATTGAAACCAGGTCTCCGGCTAGCACCATGACCACCGGGCCACCCTTCCTCCTGATACTGCATTCTGGGGATGAGTTAGACCCAACTGCCGCCTTCTGCGGCAGCTGTTCCCGAATCTCCTCTTCAGTCTTGCACCTTCTCCGGTAGCTCAAATGTCTTCATGTCCTCTAGAGTGACCTTCAGAAAAATGGCTACTTCTCCCCAAAGAGGAGGAGCCAGTTGAATTTGACTGACAGTCAAAGACTCCTATCTGGACGGGAAGGTGGGACTTCCAATCTACCTCCCATTCCAGGAGGGGCCTCTCGAAGGGGACTCCACAGGGCTGCTGCCTGCTTGCACAGGGCAGCAGCCTGGGAGGCTGCAGTCAATAACCAGCTTGGGGCATTACACCATAAATCACCCCGCCCCTGCCACCCTGCAGTGCTTCCCACAGGAAAGGTCCTGGATCCTTGCGTGCTATAAAGGCTCCTGAGATGAGGAGGGGACACAAGGAGGCCAGCTGGCACAGGCTGGTGCTCACAGCATCTGACACATACCAGAGTGATGGGGGACATATGCTGGCTGAGTGGCAGACATGGAGGTGGGGAAGAGAAAGCGCCTGGCTGATGATTATACTCTGCTTTTTTACTGGGGGGCTGGGGACACCACACACACGCACACACACACACACACACACACACACAGCCTTGCGGGGGGTGGGGGAAAACTATCACACCCCATTTTACAGATCAAGGCTGTTGGCTGTTCCCAGGCAAGCCACCAGCAGAGGTAGGAATGGAACCCAGGAATCCCGACTCTCAGAGCTGTCAGTTCTAGGCCACGCGTCCCTCCCAGACAGGTTGAGGTCTAAAGAGACGGTGTGGTCTCTGAGTGACTACAGAGAGTTCTTTCTCGGGTGGCTGGCTGTTGGGTCTTGCCCACATGCTCAGGGACTAACTGATCACCATATCTGGGGCTGGGAAGGAATTTCCCCCAGGTCAGATTGGCAGAGACCCTGGGGTTTCTTTCCCCTTCCTCTGCAGCATGGGGCTCGGGTCACTTGTAGATTTAAACCAGTGCAAATGGCGGATTCCCTGTAACTTGACGTCTTTAAATCATGATTCGAGGACTTCAGTAACTCAACCACAGGTCAGGGGTCTAGTACAGGAGCAGGTTGGTGAAGGTCTGTGACCTGCGACATGCAGGAGGTCAGACTAGATGATCACGATGGTCCCTTCTGGCCCTAAAGTCTATGAGACTGTTGGAGAGAGACCTTAGCAACCAAGGCAGCGGACTCTAAGGGGCTGCCATTTGCTCTCTGTTTGGACAGTGCCTAGCACACTGGGATACCTGGTACTAGCTGGGCCAAGAGGGCCTTGTTATAATAATAACCGTCTGCCCCAGAACAGGCGTCACAGTCCATGCTGGCTGGATCCATCCTATCTAGTCTATCCAGGCTGTTCTCTGTCGTGTCTGAGTGCCATGCCATCTGGCTCTGCTCGCCCCTGTTCCTAGGGAGGGGTCGTGCTCCTGGGCAGTGACCTTTGAGATATAATGCACAATGCTTCGTCCAGCTCGGAAAGAGGGTGGCTCCAGTTTAGAATATGTCCGAGAGCCCTGTCTCTCCTAGGAACTTACAGCATCTGAACACATCACAATCTCCAGATGTATTTACCCTCCCAAGCCCCCTGAGGGGGGCAGGGCAGGACTATTTAGCCCCATTGTACAGATGGGAAACTGAGGCACAGCGACTTGGGCAGCATCACACGGCGAGTCGGGGGTCCAGCAGGGAATTGAACGCAGCTCTCTGAAGTCCCAGGCTAGGGCCCTAACCGCTCTCCTTCCTCTCAACTCCCTGAACCACTCCCCCCCACTTCCCCACCCAGAGGAGTGAAGGGGGGCAGTGATTCCAGGGGCACCTGGCCAGCCTACAGACCCTACTGCCAGACCACGAGACAGGCTAACGGGGCTGTTACGTAAGGACAGTAGGGGAAAACTGCTCTGTGCTGCCACCTAGTGGGGGCTGTGGCCCTAGCAGCCCTTTGGCCCAGGCTAATAGTTGCTAGAGGCACAGGAGAAATGCTTTGTCTGCCTCTGTTTCCCCTCCCAGAGCCTGACCTGGAAGACTGCAGTTTTGGCTGCCGAGGAACCTCCCCGCAGGAAAGCCTCTCCTCCATGTGAGTGTCCTCCGACACGGGGGGTCAGGAGGCTCCACCAGGGGGTAGGGTGAGCTATAGGTAATACCAGCGGGTGAGGAGAAACTGAGGAACACGGTGCGGGGAAGGGAGGCAGCCGCTTCTCAGTGTGGAGTGGAAGTTGGGGGTGGGGGGCTAGGAAGAAGTGGAGCGGTGCAGAGACATCCCCTCCCAGTGTGGGGCAGAAGGGCTTGGGAAGGGGGATGTGAGAGGGGCAGAGACCGACCCTCCCTGTGTGGGGCTGGTAAGAGGGATACAGAGACATAGGCGCCGACTCCGTGGGTGCTCCGGGGCTGAAGCACCCACGGGGAAAAATTGGTGGGTGCTCTGCACCCACCGGCAGCTCCCCGCCCCAGCTCACCTCCGCCTCTGCTCCGCCTCTTTCCCTGAGCGTGCTGTGTGCCCACTTTTTCCCCCTGGCTCCCAGCGCTTGCTGTGGCGAAACAGCTGTTTTGCGGTGGCAAGCACTGGGAGGGAGGAGGGAGGAGGGGGAACAGGGATTTGGGGAGGGGTCCAATAGGGGCAGGGAGGGGGCGGAGTTGGGGCAGGGACTTTGGGGAAGGGGTTGGAATGGGGGCGGGGCAGGGGTGGAGTCGGGGCAGGGCCCGGAAAAGTTGGCACCTATGTGCAGAGACAGTCACTTCCAGTGCAGGACAGGGGAGAGGGTCTTCGGGTGGGTGGGGAGATGCAGAGACAGCCCCTCCCAGTGTGGACTAGAGAGGGGTGAAGGATCCGAGTCCCATCTTCTGACAGCCCTTCTCCTGGGGCCACTCCCCAGGTCCCCCATCAGCAGCCTCCCCACCCTCTTCGACCAGACCGTGTCCTGTAGCAGCAGCGGGCAGCTGGAGAACGTCCCCCAGGCCACCCCCAATATCGAGCAGCTCCTGGAGAAGCAAGGCAATGGAGAAGCCGGCGTAAACAGTGAGCCGGGCGGGGAGCGGGCTGGGGGACCCCTATGGGGCTGGGTTGGGGTGGGCTTCTTCCCCTCTGTTTGGGGGTAAGAGTGGGGGAGGCCGCAGACGGGGGCTCGGCAGGGTGGGTAGAGAGGTGCTGAGACAGCCCCTCCTGGTATGGGGCAGGGGCTGGGGGGGTGAGGAGTGCAGACACAGGCCCTCCCAGGGTGGGGAGGGGAGCTCCGTGCTAACCTGTGCCAAAGTGGAGAGGACAGTGGGGGCTGGTACGCCCCTGTCCCTGCACAGTAGATGCTCTAACTGTGTCACCCCGTGTGCCCCCTCTTCTCCTTCCCACCCCTCCTCCCTTCCCTCCCCTCTTCCACTGCCCCCTCCTCTCTCTGCCCCCCCGCCCCATCCCCCTTCCCCCCTTTCGTTTCCCGCAGTTGTAGAAATGCTCAAGGCCCTGCACTCCCTGCAGAAGGAGAACCAGCGGCTGCAGGAGCAGATCATGACCCTGACAGCTAAGAAGGAGCGGCTGCAGCTCCTCAACGTCCAGCTCTCTGTCCCCTTCCCAGTGGTGACCACCAGCAACGGCCCTTCCGGCCACGCCCAGTACATCCTGCCTGCCAATGGTGAGGGGCTGCCTGGGACCGGGACTGGGGGGGATACCCCTGCACTCATTCGTAACGGTCCCGCCACCCCGGGAGCCTGCCACAGAGGGGCTCTCTGGGCCTGGGGGGAGGAAGTTTGAGGGATTTTATCATGGTGCATAAAACCACGCCGGGTCCAGCCATTGGCTGCACCTGCTGTCCCTCTGCGTCACCGTGGTGATGCTGGGCTCTACCCCTGACTCCCTCCTCTCCCCTGCAGTGTGCAACAGCGACTCCCTGAGCATCAACAAGAACTCCCCCTGCAAGAACAGCTTTGGGATCGAGAACTCCCTCTCCACCTCCTCCGAGGTACAGTGGCCGCCGAGACCCTGCAGTGGGGCCCAGGGACTCCCCCACACTATATCGCTGCTCCCTATCAGCGGCACACAGCGATGGCCAGACCCCCTGGACTGAATGGGAGGGTTCGGCAGGGTGAAACCAGCCCGTACCCACCGCCCTGGGTGTTCTGTGATCTAAGGGGCTGGCTTTCTGCAGATGGAGTCAGGGAAATCGATGCCAGGACTGGGCAACAGGAGGCTCCTTAAGCTTTGCCGACTCATCTCCGTGGTGCATCCATCCCCACCCATTGCGTGGAGGGCCGTGGTGGTGGGTATGTGCTAGGTGCTGTACAAAGGGAAGCGAGAATGCTGGCAATTTACTCTGCATCCCTAGAGATCGGGCATTTGGGTGTTAGCTTCCAGCCAGGCATGTGAGAGCCCAGCTACTTCTCCCCAAAGAGGAGGAGCCAGTTGAATTTGACTGACAGTCAAAGACTCCTATCTGGACGGGAAGGTGGGACTTCCATTCTACCTCCCATTCCAGGAGGGGCCTCTCGAAGGGGACTCCACAGGGCTGCTGCACCCGAGGTTCAGTTCTCACCCTCTCTCCGTTTCTCTGCTTCTCCCCCCAGGATCCGCACTCGGGCTGCCCCAGCCGAAGCAGCTCGTCCCTCTCCTTCCACAGCACCCCTCCTCCCCTGCCGCTGCTGCAGCAGAGCCCCACCTCGCTGCCCCTCCCTGGGGTGCAGCAGCAGGTCAACGGCCTGGCCAGGGTGACGGCTGGCTCGCTGGGGGGAAGTGCGGCAGCCAGTCACGGCCTGCCCACAGGGCCCGGGGTGGATGGCCTGCTGGGGAGCCTGGCGGGAGGCCAGCAGCTGCCCATGAATGGGCTGCTGGGGAATCTGAACGGAGCTCCGGCCGCCCAGCCGCAGAACCCTCTGACGCAGGCGAGCGGGCCACCCGCCCTACAGCTCTCCACCAACCTGAGCAGGTGAGAGGGGCCCCCCAGGTATCCCGAGGGGGAGCAGCACAGTCATCCCTGCATCTCCGACCCTCTGCCCCCGGCACAGCCTCTGTCTCCCTGCGGGGCTATGACCCCCGGCCCTTCGTTTCCTCTTTCCTCCAGAACTGCAGCCTTGTGTCCGGCTAGTTCTCTCTGTGCAAACCAACACCGGCATGCTCCCAAAGTTAGGAGTGTCCACGGCAAACTAAACATGTACATCTCAGACCACACAAACCCCAAAGTATGCATCAAGCAACATGTGACAGTGCATACTAACACACGTATGACAGTTATTGCTTGTGTTAGGCACTGTGCTTAATGACATGTGCGCGCCTAGTGAGAGAGACAGTCCCTGCCCTGAAGAACTTGCAATAGAAACAGACAAAAGGTGGGAGGGGAAACTGAGGCACAGAGCAGGCAGGTGACTTGCCCAAGGTCACACAAATGGTCAGTGTCAGAGCTAGCGTCCTGCCCACTGGACCGCACTGTCTCTCATAGAGGCAGCTTAGTTTGACCCGTAAGGGAAGCTGAGCTTAAATGACTTCAGCCGTGTATCCTTACTGAGAAGCCTGGCTCACAGTTTGTGGCAGGGCTTCCCCTCTGAGACTGCTGCTTTCCTCGGGGCTGGGCATGCGGAAATACCCCAGCAGGAATGCAAGGCAGCGGGCTACGCTAACGTCCCGTCTTCCCCGCAGCGTGCCAGGCCTGAGCCCCCTGACGGAGCAGCAGCGGCACGTCCTGCACCAACACGAACACCAGCTGCAGCAGCTGCAGCAGCTCCTGACGTCCCAGCCGTTTAATCCGGTAAGGTTTTAGGTTTATTCCCCCTCCAGCAAGGGCCTGGCCTGAAGTTTGGATTGGGGGAGATTTAGTCCAGTGAAGAAAGACTGATCATGGCCTGGCGCATCCGTTGCTATGTTTGCTAAAGGCCTTGTCTACATGCACAAGTTGTGCCAATTTAACTGTGGGCTGATCTACACGTCTTTAAACTGGGACCAATGCTGCGGAGATCAGCCCTAAAATCAGTTCTTAAACCAGTGCAACCCCCTGTGTGGACATGCTCATTCTGGCTTATTTTGGGGTTAGTTTAAACTGATTCCCAGTCACACACAAAGTTCCACCACTTTGCGTAACTCTGTTTATACTCACACCTTAGTTAAACCAAAGCCAATGTTTGTGTAACCCACACTCCTCCTGAGTGTGGTGTTCTGTCCCCTCTCGTGGCACCAAGGCCACTTAGAGATTAATGACTCTGTTACAGCCTTAGGTAAGAGCCACATGGCTTTTAGTTCATGCAGTAGAAGCTCATGCACTAAGCTTCAGCAGTCCCAGGTTCGATCCCGTCTGCTGACGACCAGGGTCTGTCGGTGTTACATTTGCATTGTAGTTTGAGGTCTGATTGCCGCCCCGGGAGGCGTTCCCACACAAGCACGGTTGAAAATAGCAGTGTAGACACGGCCGTGTGGATTTCAGCGCATGCTGTGAAAGCCAAACCGGAACCCAGGGCGTTGCTAGCCTGTGGCACCGCATCTACGCTGCTACTTGGAGCAATGACAATCACTCAGGTATAGGTAACTCGATAATGTCTACCTATGCTGCAGTCACAGCTCGGATCGCAGTGTAGATGTGCCCTCTGTGGGCTGATCAGGTCCCAGGGAGCCGTCAGCAGGCACAGGCGCCAACTTTCCCCGGTGCCGGTGGGTGCTCGTGCCCAGCCCCACCCCGACACCACCCTTTCTCTGCCCCTATTGGACCCCTTCCCCAAATCCCCATCCCCGCCTCTTCCCCGAGCGCGCCATGTTCTCCCTCCTCCCCCATCCCTCCCAGCCGCGTGAAACAACTGTTTCGCGGCGCAAGCGCTGGGAGCTAGGGGGAAAAAGCAGGCACGCAGCACGCTCAGGGGAGGAGGCGGAAGCGAGCTGGGCGGGGAGCTGCCGGTGAGTGCCAAGCACCCACCAATTTTTCCCCGTGGGTGCTCCAGCCCCGGAGCACCCACGGAGTCAGCGCCTATGTCAGCAGGTACATGAGGCATCCATGTGCCGTGAACACACAGACTTGGCATTTGGTAGGTGGGCAGAACCAGGGCAATTGACACGCCAAACCTGGAAAGTTGGTGAAGCGGGAAAGGCAGTGCCTAACAAGGCCTGATTCTCCTCTCACTTACACCAGTTGAATTCCACTAACTTCACTGGGGAATAGCCCTGATCTACACTGGTGTCAATGAGATCTGGCCTTGTGTAGGAGCGGGTCCAGACTGTTTACCTTACAATCTCGTCTCATTTGCTTTGCCGGGCATTGCATCAATTTGGCATCCAGCGGTATGCAAAAAGGAGCGTGAATTGCACGGCCTCTCCATTTTCACTTGTTTCTCTGGCCAGCTGGCGTGTAACTTACAGCCTCGTTCACGTCACTGCCGAGCTGGGCCCCACGTTTCACTGGCACTCATATAAACCACAAACAAACCTGTCCTCGTGTGCTGGACATAATTGATCTGGTTCCTATTTCGTGTACACTCATGAAACGTCCGTAGAGTTAATCCTGGGTTAAACCAGTGTAACAATCAGGATCCGTGAGTGTGTAAAATATCTCAGGACAGATTCCCAGTTGTTATAAATCAGCATAATTCCATTGAAGTCCATGGAGCTCTGCAACTTTACATCAGCTTAGAATCTCACCCAGTAGGTGTCAGTCTTACATTATACACACAGGTTTCCAGGTTCAACTATTTATAATCAGAACAATATTTTTCAAGGGGATTCTCTTCTACGGTAGCTGATGTCACCATGTCATCCCCTTGCTCCCTTTGTGTGTGGGAACTAGTAGTTAGCTCCACGGGTGTATTCTGTTGGTCGATGGTTTCCATGGAAGCTAAAGTGGTTTAATTTGATTGGAGCACATCTCTGCCAGCTCCAGGTGAGTTGGGTCCCTTCCATCCCCACAGGATTCAGCTCACCTGGAGTAATTAATTCCACCAGAGGAGATTAAATATAACAAGGTCAGTTTCGGGGGAGGGAGGGGAATTGAAAGCCAGTCTGAGAACTCATAGCAATGAACTCCACAGGCTGCCGGACATCAGATTTAATACTGCAGATAGATTGAAAGGGGACTGGATACATTTGTGGGCCAATGTGTTTGTAGGGATCCTAAAATAGGAGTCATCCAATCTCATGCTTCAGTGTGCCTGGTGATGACTGAAGAGGTCAGGAAGGATACCAAGCACACTCCCACCCCAGGACCATATCTACTCTAGAAAAATGGATCATGTTAGAAAAAGTGTTCACGAACACAAGATGTTAAACATGACTTGGCCACCCAGTGTGGACAGGGATATGTTGTGCTTAAAAATGTGCCAGCTGGTTGTGATTAACCTAGTGGGTACAACTTAACACTGCTAGACCAGGGAGGAGCCATGGGATAAGAGCTGAGAGGGGCATGCAAATCCACCTGCTGTGTTAGTGAATCGGGTGTGAGTCTATTTCTCTGCATCCATGCAGGTACATGGATGCAAAGCCTCCCACATGCTCTGTACCCTTATCCAGCCTGACTCTCTCTCCCTTTCTCCAGGAGCAGCAGGCCTTGGTGTTCCAGATGATGCAGCAAATCCAGCAGAAGAGGGAGTTGCAGCGGCTTCAGATGACGGGCACCTCCCAGCTGCCCATGACCAATCTGCTGACGGCCACCTCCACGCCCCTCCTCCACTCGAGCGCCCTGATGACCTCCACCGCCGCGCCCCCTCCCAGCGGCAGCTCCCTCCTGGCGTCCATCTCCCCCCAGCAGCTCAACCCCGGCAACAGCCTGATGGGGACCCCGACAGCCCCGCCCCTGAGTGCTCCGGGGAACAGCTTGATGGCTTCAGGGGCGGGAGTCCCACCGGTCCTTTCCACACAAACCAACCCCTTCCTCAACCTCCAGGCGGACAGCAGTGCCCAGAAAGGAACGGTGCGTAAATTAGGAGTATTAAGGTAACACCTAGCTGAAATCAAGGCCCCCCTGTGCTAGGCTCTGTACAGGGGTGTAGTAAGAGACAAGTCCCTGCCCCAACAAGCTTTCAGTCTAAATAGGGGAAACTGAGGCAGAGAGAGAGGCAGAGTCTTGCCCAGGGTCACAGAATGCATCAGTGGCAGAGCGTGCAATACCCACGGGACTATGCTGCCTCTCGGGCTCATCCGCCTCCCTCATTAGCCAGCCAGGTGGGCCTGAACCTACCTCCACTGACATCAGTGGGGTCAAGACAGGGCGCTGGGGTGAGCGAAGGTGCACCCAGAGATACCCACCCCCGCACACGCCAGGCCAGCTGCAGAAGCAGGCACGGCAGCCCCTGGATTTGTCTCCATTGCTCATGACTAAGGCTGCGAGTCTGTCACGGACCTCACGGGTTCCGTGACTTTCCGTGACTTTCCGTGACTTCTGCAGCAGTTTGGGTGTGTGGGAGGAGGCTCAGGGCTAGGGGCAAGGGGTTGGGGTTGTGGGGGGACGCTTACCTTGGGGTGCGGTGCTCCCCGGCTCCCACTAGCATGGCCCTGCAGCTCCTCCTAGGGGAGGGGCAAGGAGGCTCCGTGCGCTGCCCCACCCCCGCAGCTCCCATTGGCTGTGGTTCGCGGCCAATGGGAGCTGCGCAGCCAGCGCTTGTGGCGGGAGCAGCACGGGGAGCCCACTGGCCCCTTCGCTGCCTAGGAGCTGCAGGGACATGCGGCGCTGGGTAGGAAGCCCCTGCCAGCCCCGCCAACCCTCCCCACCCCAGCACCAGTGGGGTCCCAGGCCCTCTCCCCCAGCACCCGCGGCGCCCCAGGACCGCCCCCCCAGAGCACCCATGGCCCCCCGCCCAAGTTTTAGTCAGGGGTATATAGTAAAAGTCATGGACAGGTCATGGGCCGTGAATTTTTGTTTACTTCCTGTGACCTGCCCATGACTTGTACTAAAAATACCCGTGGCTAAAACGTAGCCTTACTCATGACACCTCGATGGGGCAACACCCCTTCCCAGACAGAGGCGGATGATGATTTTGTGGGGCCCTGGGCCAGAGCAAGTGGGGGCCTCTCCCCACCCCTTCCGCCTGCAGTCCCCCCACTCTCCCCCAGCCCCTCACCCCCGGCATTCCTGCCAGGGAGCGGGGCGTGAGGGCTTGCCCCGCTCCACCCATCACTGCTGTCAGAAATTGTAGTGCCGGGCAGGCGGGGGGAGCGGGGCAAGCCCCCGTGCCCTGACCCCACTCCCCGGCAGGAGCACTGGGCAGGCGGAGCGGGTCAGGGTGCAGGGGCACTCAATTGGCTGGGGCCCCTGGGCACGGGCCCCATTGGCCCAGTGGCTAATCCACCACTGTTCCCAGGCTCTGACCTTATTGGCTTCACGTGGTAAAATACAAGGGGGATTGCTTTCTTGACTGGCAGGGCTCAAGAGGGGATACACACGCAGACACACACATGCAGAGTCAGGGGCACAGAGAAAACAGGATGGTATTGGCTGCTGTCAGAGGCAGGACCCCAGATTTGAGAGGCCAGTGGTGTGATCTGCTATGACAAAGCCCCGTCAAACTTGCCTCCTCCATCCATCTCTTGCCTTGTAGACAGGGCCTAGCAGGCCCAGCCTGGTGGAGCACTAGGGAGCAAATGCCAGAGTCAAGGAGTCTGTTTAAACTGGGAGCGGGGAGGTCTCCCAATCAAGTGTCTCTGCTGATCTCAGCCTCGGGGAGAAGTGGGCATTCCTCATTCCGGCTGCGTGCCCCAGCAGGGGCAAGCCGGCAGCGTGGCAGGGCTTTCGTTTCTGCTCACTTGCGGGTTGCTGCCTGTCTGATGACTCTCTTCTCCGTGTCTTTTTTTAAAGAGCATGAGTGAAAAGGGAGCTGCTGTCACCCAGGACAAGGGCTAAGGCCTCCCAAGCAGACCAGCGGCCCGCTCCTCTCTGCTACAGGAACACGGCTCTCCGCGGTCACACATTCGGATACTTTAGAGCAATGAGCACAAAGCTTCTGAGAAGGTCTTCCCGACCGTGGGAAGTGGCAGGTGGTGCTTTAGAAGATAACGTGTCTCCGGCCAAGACCTGGTATCGGGTGCTCTTCTAAGAGGAGAGATGGGGCAGGGGGAGGTCCCTGCCGGTTTGATCCATGGCGCACTTGCACGAAGCGAAGTTACACTTCTCCTTGCTAAGCAGAGGGCGAGAGTTTGCCTGTGCTCTGACACCTTCCGGCCTCTTCTCCAGTGCGTGTGTGTGTGTGTATGAGTGTGCGCGGGTGTGAGGCCTCCAGGATGGGGCCCTAAACCAAGACCACAGAGTATCCTAGGCCGAGACTGTGGTTGGAGGGTCATCTCTGCTTGTTTTCTGCACAGCATTCAGACAGCTTGCAGCGCCCTCCGGGGGGGGGTGCCAGATACGACGTGGCTGGGAAAGTGGGGCGGGGCCATGGGGGGGGCGGGGAGTCAAGATTCTGTCCCATCACATGGGGAAACGAAGAGGAATATGAGCTGTGAAAACCCTGCCACAAACCTACAGCAGGGACTTCGCTCCTGCCTGTCGCCTTGTGACCCCCTCAAGGAGATGTTCTGCCCTCGGGAACCACCACACCACCGGATCCAAATCCCGCTTGGGAAGACATGGATGGCAGAGCTCTGGAAGGGGATTGGGCATGAGGGGTGAATGCCACCTTCTTCTTACCCCAGCCACTGTGGTGGGTGTCTCTGCTGAAGATTAACCTTAAAGACACTACTGGGACCTCTACGCCAGCTGCAGGGCGGATGCCGGTTGGTCAGCTGGGTGCTGTCCCTTCCACCTGAGAAGCACACTCCTCCCTCTCACACTCTCTCTCGTTCTGTCCTTCCAAAGTTTACAGGCCCAGCATTACCACTTGAAAAGGGCTAACGCCAGTACTGCCCACTGCCTGCCCCGCCGCAGGGGGTGTGTGCTCACCAGGCCGTCTTCTCACGGGGCTAAAACGGCACCAAGGAGGCAAAGGGAGGGAGGGTCTGAAATCTGTTACTTTTGCTTCCTTACCCACCTCCCGAATGTGGCTACTCTGGCAAGAACTTCCTCCCCTGTCGCTGGCACTAGCTAACCCAGGCCCTGGAAATGTGGCCAGTCTTCCCAGCCTAGGGCATTGGATAGCCTCATTGCTTCACGCTGTCTGGTCTTAACTCCACCTTGAGACCTGGTCCTGTGGCAAAGAAACCTGCTTCCTCTAAGGTTGGACAATGCAGGGTTGGGTTTTTTTGAAGGACAGTTCAGGGAGGGGGAATCGGCGTCAAACGTTTGAATTCTCCCTCCCCCGGTTAAATCTGGATCTCTCGGGGGGGGGGGGGGTCAAGACTCCAGCGACTGGAAACACTGAGGGTCTTAAAAAAGTTTTCAGACCTTACCGGATACAAATGATTTTCAGCACACTCCCACCGCCTCGTCTGGTTTGCACTATTCAAATTTGTCAGCGGTGGGTCTGTGCTGATGCCAGTGGAAAAGCTCATCACCGTTTGACTCCATCTATTAAACCCATTTCACGTTTGTTCTTTGATTTGATTTTAAAGATTGTTGCCCCAATGGTTGAGCAGAACCAACAGCAGAGAGCGCCTCTCCCTCACCCCCCCCCAGGGGTCTCGCTTTCTGTTCTGTGAACCGGGCAGAACAATGGTCTCTGTTCGGAAAGCTATTGGGTTGGGTTTTTTTAAGCTATTGTTTAAAAACAAGAAGAAGCTACTGGAAAGACGGAGATGGCAGCTATAAAAGTGAAAATGGGAAAAAAGTAGTTTTGCTCTCATCCTTATGGTCTCTGCAATACCAATAGGAGAGGCTGCAAAATGTGATTCGAGTGAATGTTCCTTCTCGCTCCCCAGCCACCTCCTGAGTGAGTTAAGAATCAAGATGTGCCAAACTTCCATCCGCCTGGTACACGTCACAGCCTGGAACATTGAATTCCGTTTTTCACTCGCCTGATGTTTTTTTTGTTTGCCCCAACCCTGAGTTGCACGATTCTGTGCCTGCACTTTTTTATGTGTAATTTTTTTCCCCTCTGCAAGTGGGGGGCTCCCTCCTGCAAGCCCTCCCCCCACTGGGACAGTGATACAGGGCGCCATGTTCCCACATGCAGATTGGGTGATCTGATGCCGACCTGGCGTGCGCGTGGGAGGATCCAAGTGGGCCTGTGGGATCCCACCCGTGAAAAGCTGCCCGTGCAGAATTACAATTTCAGAGGCTGGCTGCGCTAAAAACCGGCCCCGAAATATTTTGCCAGCTGCTGTCCTGGGCTGGTTTGTTCCTTTACTGTAGAACTCCAGATCTGGGTTGCCATCTACCCCCCTGTTAGGACAACAGTCCATTAACACGGTGGGGGGAGCGTTTCACTTCCCGGCCCCTTTTTCATTCCAGCCAGTTCTACTCACGATGCAACAAGTTCATTCTCCAGGATAAATGAAAGCAAATCCAAGGAATCTGTTTCCCAACCATCGTCTCCATTGGTGTTGGTTCCATTCAAGGCCTGGTTCGGTGGATTCCTAGCTACCCCTGTGTGTATTTGACACATATTTTTTTGTTGGCATACCAAGCCTCTTAGCTCTAAGGCAGCTTCGTAGATCAGACATGGGCGAGGTTGAGGATAAGAGGAAGGAAGAGACAGATAGCACTTAAAGAAAAGATTTCTCTGGCTTCTTCCAAAAGCACCTGGTCCCTTTAAAGTATGCTCCTTGCCTGGTCCTGTCAGGAGATTAGGATGCGTTAAAGGGCCACTATTAGAAGGTTGACATTAAACTTTGTATCTGCGTGAAAAAGAGGAAGAGGAGAAAAAAATATAAAAGCTAAAGATTATCTGTGTTTCGGTTGCACTGGGGTACACGGTTCTTTACCCGTTTTAAGGCTAATGTCACATTTAGTATGTTGCATGTGTCTTTTTTTTTATTATTAAATAAAAGAGAAAAAATGTGTATATTTTTGGCAATTTAAGGTAATGTAGCTAAGATATATTTTTTTCACGCTGCTTGACTGTTCTTTATTATAATAAATAATATTAATATTAAAATTGAAGACCTTTTTGATACATTTAGGGTTTCAGATTTTAACTAAGGAAAGGGGTCGTGTGTTGGAGAGGCGAAATATAAAAATATCGTAGTTTCCGTTAAAGCTACCGACAGTGTCTGAATCATCCGTGTAAAAGGAAAAAATGTTGCTCCTAATTTATTTTAAGGTTCCATTTCTATAGATGTTTTAATAAATGGATTAATCAATTGTTATGGGTTGTTTTAGAGTCCAGTGAGTTAATAGGTTGCTTCTGACCAGCTGTAGCACCTTCTCCTGGGGTGTTTATAACCCTCTCTAAGACATGCTATTCATCCTTATGACACCGCTTACGAACTATTGATAAATGAAACCTTACTATAAAGTATGACCAAAATGTTATGTCTGCTAATTGTTAATTTTTTTTTTAAAAAAAGCTAAGGGTGAATTTTTCAAGTGACGAATGGGGTCTTTGGGGACGTGATCCCAAGCCTGTTGAAATCAGGGGGGTTCTTTTGCATTGATTTACAATGTGTCTTAGACCCTGATTAAAGAAAGCACGTAGGCATATGCTTACGTCCATCCCTCTGCAGGATGGCACCTGGACACATTCTTAACTTTAAGCAGCGGTGCTGAAGTCCCGTTGACTACAATGGGACTTGAACACCTGCTTAAGCGCGGTCCTGAATATGGGACGCTTTCCGGGAGCGAGGCCTTTACTGGGGCTAGCTGAGTGCTGACCTCTGAGCTGCCTTGGGCCTGGTTTTCGCAGGCACTCTGCACCCAGGCAGCTCCTGGTGAAGTGATGGGGAGCTGTGGCTTCTTGGCGTCCTCAGGAGAATCGGATCTGAGGTGTCTTAACCTTGGGAGCTCCAAAATGGAAGCACGCAGTCTTGGGAAAGCTTCGGCCGACTGAACTGATGAGGGGTGAGGGAAAAGAGCATTGTCCCCTAGCCAAGAGGAGTGCAGCTTAGTCATGTGGTCCTGAGATTGCGGGCTTAATCTTACGCCTGGCTGGGAAGGGAGACAGTCAGAGGCTCCAGAACCTTTGTGGAGGGGGTGGAGGGGGGGCAAGACCAAAGTGCCCCCTCCCTCTCCACAGCTGGCTGCTCCCCCAGTGAGCCAGCTGCCCTCTCTTCTGGTGCCACAGCAGCCCCTGGTGGACAAAAGGTGTAATTGCGCAGCGCCTCCTCAGCAGAATCTATTATTCTGTTGGGGACATGAATCCTGTACTTATGTTTCTTTTGTTAAAAAGTAGGGGGATGGCCCCCTTCCCCACCACCCCCGGTCCAACGCTGGTGGACCAGTCCCCACAGAAGAAAGAGCAGTCGCTACCTGGGCTCGAGATGTCTTTGTAACCAGTCGCGATGGGCCTAAAACCAAACCCTTGCTGCCATATCTGGCCCTTATGCCTGGTTTTCCAAAGGGGTCCACTTCCAATTAGGCAGTGAAACAAGGTTATACTACTGGCCCTATTGTTCCAAAGAGGCCTGCACATCAGGTGCTGCGCTCTCTTGAGCTGTGGCTGCTTATTTAGGTGCCTCTGGAAGGACTGGGCTTCTTAGGAAATCTGGTGCTGATGGTGGGGGCAGAGCCTGTGCATATCCAGCCCTGTGTCTGCACAGGACAAACCTCTGGACCTAGACACACTCTAATGAGAGGATAGTTCGGATCCAAACGCTTGTGGTCTCCATGGTGTTCATCATCCGAAGAAGTGGGTTGTAGCCCACGAAAGCTTATGCTCTAATAAATTTGTTAGTCTCTAAGGTGCCACAAGTACTCCTGTTCCTTCTATGGTACTAATCTAGCTCCCCTTTACCACCTCGCAAGCTGAAATGTATTTTCCCCTCCCAGCACCCCCTTGAGATAGGGCACGGCTATTATCCCCCTTGCACAGATGGGGAAACTGAGGCCCAGAGGTTCAAAGGTATTTTGGCATCTAACCCCCATTAATTTAAATGGGAGCTAGGTGCCTAAATACCCTAGAGGATCTGGGCCAAAGGACTTCCCAAGGATTCACAGAGCGTATGTGAGAGCAGGGAACTGGACCTCATTTTCCTAAGTCCTAGCCACTATATCATCTGTCCTCCTATCCCCAGAGTTTTCCTGCTCTCTTCTTTTACACACACACACCCATCCTCTATCACCGCTTTTCATGCTCGACCATCAAATCCACCATCTTAACTCCAAATGTGTTTTGCCATACGCAGAACTGGGCGCCCGGTCTACACTGCAAAGTTAGGTTGGCCAAACTACATCAGTCAGGGCTGTGAAAAATGTCACGCCCTTTGTGACGTAGTTAAACCAACCTAAGCCCCAGTGTAGACACCACTAGGTCAATGGAAGAATTCTTCCATCCACCTATCCCCCCGCAGTGGGTTTATGACAGTGACGGAAGAGCACCTTCCGTTGATGTAGTGAGTGTCTATACTGCAGGGAAGCAACTGTGCCACTGTGGTGTTTCTAGTGTAGACATACTCTGATTTTTAAACTGATTTAGTTAAACTGGTGCCAAATGCTGTGTGGACACTCTTATTTCAGTTTAAATTAGGAGAAGGCCTACTTTAGGCACAAAGTTGGACCAATGTAACTGAAGGTGTGATCTTATACCGATGTCATAAAACCGGTGTCTTTTTCTTTGTGAACTCTTACAGGAGTTCACACCTGGCTTACGTCTATTTAGCTTGCACATGTAAATTTACAGACGCAAGCTCAACCCATACAACCAGTTTTAAACCAATATAAGGGCATCCATGAGGGTTCTTGCTCCAGTTTAACTAAATCAGCTGTCTGTAGCCAAGGCCTCGGAAATGGATAGCTTGTTTTTCCTGGGATTGTTCCTCCCAAATTTCCCCTTCCCGTTTTTTTCCCAGCCAGCTATATCTCCATTGCTGGCAAAAGCCCCAATTCAGGAAAACATATAAGGACATGCTTATCCATCCCTGTTCTGGGAAGCCCTTAAGTGTTTGCTGACCTTTGACTTCAGTGGAAGTCAAACACATCCTTACAATTAAGCACAAGCACATGGATCACTTGATGATGACCTGTTCTGTTCGTTCCCTCTGAAGCACCTGGCATTGGCCACTGTCGGAAGACAGGACACTGGGCTAGATGGACCATTGGTCTGACCCAGCATGGCCGTTTTTATGTTCTTATGCTTAAGCTTAAACTATAAGCAGATATTTGTGTGATTTTTTTCCTAAAAAAGGTTTTCATTTTAGGCCCAGAGTCATAGTCAGGAGCGTGCTAACTTTCTTATAATGTTTGTATGACTGCCATCAACCAGGCATATTCCGTTTTTGCTTGGAGAACGTTCACTGGGATGACATTCTTTAAAAAAAAAATCTTTCTATGGACAAAACCCCACTTCAGGTGCTAAATAGCAGTGGAACGTCTTTGACAGAAAACTGCTCCTATTTTCCCTTCCTCTGCCGTCAGTGATAAAGGAATTCAGTGGGCCTCATATTCTCCCTGTTGTGTAATATGCAGATAAGAGCGTCTTTGTATCATTAATGTATTTGTACAACCAGAAAATTGTTGCAGTCCTTGTTCTTTTACTAAAAGAGTTATTTCCAAAAAAATAAAAAGTAGGACCAAAAAAAAAGTGAGTTCTGTATTTTGTTTTATTTTATTTTTTTCACTTAATTGTCGTTTCTGCCACAGCACGAACAGTCCAGGAATAATTATAGCATGGTGTCTTTCTAGCGGGATCTACATCCTATAAAGCATTCCTAGAGAAAGTCACAACTACTCAGATGCAGCCAGCTCTAGAGTGGAGCACAGCAGCTGTTTAACAGCCCACAGCTACACTGCACAAAAGGTTGGTGACCTATCCAATTGAAACTAAGGGGGAATTTTAGAGAGGCAGAACATAGTTATCCGATTCAGGTTAACACTTCTACTCTTATACGTCTAACTGGAGTTAGGGGATTAATTGCTCTGTGGCTAGGTTATTGCAAAACTGCCAGCTGCAGGGTTTCTTGCATCTTGTTGGGATGCAGCTGGCCAGTTGGAAACAAGGTTAGATGGACGATGGATTTGATCTGGTACAGCAATTCCTGCTTCTCTTGAGGAAAATGCCTTTGAGGGTCTGTAATAACCACAAGAGGCAGCTCCAGCAGCAATACACCGCCCAAAACCATGCTGGGCCCTACTGGTTCAGTTCTGACGCCGGCCCTGACTCAGGAAAGCACTTGCGCACGTGCTTAATTCTCATTGACTTCAATGGGATTTAAACATGCATAACTGTTGTCCTGATGAGGGAGGTTTTCCTGAATCAGGTAAAAGAGGACTAACTACTAAAGGCCCAGGCCACTTCATCTGCTTATTTCTTCCCAGCGTTGTGGGAAGAGGTGTGACATCTCTAACCCCTCTCTTTGGGGTGAGCGCTCTTGAGAGAAGGACTAGGGCAACAGCAGAGCGAACAGAAGAGCAATGCCCTGACACGTTTTGTCACCTGATTCCTCTGGAAAATGGCACAGACTAAGCCAGCAATCTTCCTGGCCCCTTCAGTGCTTAACCATCTGCGCAAGTTAAATCATCACAGCTGTCAAAAAGTTACATTTTCCCCAGGGTAAATGTTAAAAAACCAAACCAGAACACCCTCTGACGCTTCAAATAGTCATTCAAGGGAAGTGGCTGAGTCATGGGTAGCAAAGAGGCTAAATTCACTCTTCAGTTCTGATGTTCCGGTTGGGGGAAATCGGCAGAGCTCATGGAAAGCACAGTCGGAGGACACTAAGATGAAATTTTCTCTTGGTTTATTAGGTCAGCAGAATCCCTTCGTGTAACGACAGCCGTGGAGTTCACTTGGCTATTGTATTTAGCAGATATAGCATTACAAAAAAACACAAAATGACTGCAAAAAAAGGGGGGCATTTCTGTTCCTGGCTCTGATGTAATCCGACATCAGTCTGGATTAAGGGCTCCATTCTAAAATGAACAGTCCAGCCCTGATGCTTAAGCACATTGCTTAGTTTTCAGCTCTTGGTTAGTCCCATGGAAGTCAACAACACAGTGTTCAAGGTCGTCCCACTAAGACTGCAACAGAGCTAGGAAAAGAACCCAGGAGTCCTGATTCCCCATCCTGTTATTTATTTATCTGTATTTCCCTAGCTCCTAGGAGCTCTTATCATGAACCAGGCCCTCCCTGTGCTAGTCACAAACACAGGACAAAAAGCTCCCTGCCAGGGCAGGATAACTGAGTGGTTTGAGCATTGGGCTGCTAAACCCAGGGTTGTGAGTTCAATCTTTGAGGGGGCCATTTAGGGATCTGGGGCAAAAATCTGCCTGGGGATTGGTCCTGCTTTGAGCAGGGGGTTGGACTAGATGACCCCCTGAGGTCCCTTCCAACCCTGATATTCTATATTTTTTCTTTCTTTAAAGTCCTTACAATCTAACTTTAAGAAAAGAGGCAACAGATGGAGACATACAGGGGAGTCCACTTATTCTTTAACCAGACCAATGTGCGAATACTGTGTCAATCAGTTCTGAAGCTAAAGCCGGTCAAATTCCAATGAGAAATAAGCAACCTTTTTTTTTTAAACAGTGAAGATGATTAAACATTGGACCAAACTCCGGGGAAGTGGGTGATTCTCCATCTTTTGATGGCTTCAGAGCAAAACTGGACGCCTGTCTGGAAGATAGTCTTTACTCAGACAAGTTATTGCCCTGGATCCAGGGGAAGTGGGTGACATTCCATGGGTTGTGCTATACAGGAAGTCAGCCCAGATGAGCCAAGTGGTTCCTTCTGGCCTTAGAAGCTATGACAATACTCCAAGACTCAGAACCCCATAAGAACGGCCAGACTGGGTCAGACCAAAGGTCCATCTAGCCCAGTATCCTGTCTTCCAACAGTGGCCAATGCCAGGTGCCCCAGAGGGAATTAACAGAACAGGGAATCATCAAGTGATCCATCCTGTAGCGGGGCGGTCACCCCGCTCCAGTTAGGAAGGGGTTAAAAGCAGCCAAGGGAGGCTGGTTGGGTAGTCAGCCACAGGTGTGGTTGCACCCAATTAGGGCACAGCTGGTCCGGATAAAAGGCCAGGCTGAGGAGCAGAGAAAAGTCTCTTGCTCCAGCTGGGGAGCAGAGAGGACCAGGCTGCTGGGGAGATCAAGCAGGGCACCTGAGGCAGAGTAGGGCTGGGGCGCTCTGGCCTGGTGAGTGCCCAGCCTGAGGCCTTGCTAAAGGCCAGGGGAGGTACTAGGGCTGCAGGGAGGCAGCTGGGGCTGGAAAGGCAGCCAGTCCAACCCTTGCCAAAGATGAGTGGTCACTTCAGACTGCAGTTTGCCCCTGAGGGGGTCTTTGAGGGAACCAACAAGCATGTGGACAAGGGGGATCCAGTGGATATAGTGTATTTAGATTTTCAGAAAGCCTTTGACAAGGTCCCTCACCAAAGACTCTTAAGCAAAATAAGCAGTCATGGGATAACAGGGAAGATTCTCTCATGGACTGGTAACTGGTTAAAAGATAGGAAACAAAGGGTAGGAATAAATGGTCAGTTCTCAGAATAGAGAGAGGTAAATAGTGGTGTCCTCCAGGGATCTGTACTGGGTCCAGTCCTATTTAACATATTCATAAATGATCTGGAAAAAGGGGTAAACAGGGAGGTGGCAAAATTTGCAGATGATACAAAACTACTAAAGTTAAGTCCCAGGCAGACTGCAAAGAGCTACAAAAGGATTTCACAAAACTGGGTGACTGGGCAACATAAAAATGGCAGATGAAATTTAATGTTCATAAATGCAAAGTAATTCACATTGGAAAACATAATCCTAACTCTACATACAATGATGGGGTCTAAATTAGCTGTTACCGCTCAAGAAAGAGATCTTGGAGTCATTGTGGATAGTTCTCTGAAATCATCCACTCAGTGTGCAGTGGCAGTCAAAGCGAACAGAAGGTTGGGTATCATTAAGAAAGGGAAAGATAAGACAGAAAATATCATATTGCCTCTATATAAATCCATGGCACACCCACACCTTGAATACGGCCTGCAGATGTGGTTACCCCATTTCAAAAAAGATATACTGGAATTGGAAAAGGTTCAGAAAAGGGCAACAAAAATGATTAAGGGTATGGAACAGCTTCCGTATGAGGAGAGATTAATAAGGCTGGGACTTTTCAGCTTGGAAAAGAGGTGACTAAGGGGGGATAGGATAAAGGTCTATAAAATCATGAGTGGTATAGAGAATGTAAATAAGGAAGTGTTATTTATTCCTCATAATACAAGAACAAGGGGCCACCAAATGAAATGAATAGGTAGCAGGTTTAAAACAAACACAAGAAAGTATTTTTTCACACAACGCACTGTCAACCTCTGGAACTCCTTGCCAGAGGGTGTTGTAAAGGCCAATACTACCACGGGGTTCAAAAGGGAGCTAGATCGATGCATTGAAGATAGGTCCATCAATGGCTATTTGCCAGGATGGGCAGGAATGGCTGTATGTGGATGGAGGAGCCTTCATGGTAGGCCCCCAACTTCACAAAATCCCACCTCTGAGTTTTGGGTGCCCCTACTAACTGGGCCAGCAGGTTGCTGGACGCATAATTGCACCAGGGGCTGTCCAAGGGTGAAGTGAGCCAGACGCAATCCCCATCAGCCCAAGCCTCCGCTGCCGGGAGGAGTTCCTAAAAACCTCCTGCGGTCTCGGCAGCTCCTCACTGGGGTTGTGGGCAGCCCTTTCCCGGAGGCAGCAAGAGCTGCACCTGAAGGGAAGCTCCCCCAGCGAGGCTCGCTCCATTAGCAGCCTGAAGCCCAGAGGAAGTGGGCTCAGCTGAGGCGGGGGGGTCCACACTGCAAAAGGGGTGCAGAGGGGGAGCTTCCAAGCCTGCGCCCTTGCAACAGGCTGGCTGTATTGCATTGCATTGCATTGCAACGGGCTGGCTGTGCTGTATTGCATTGCATTGCAACGGGCTGGCTGCATTATAGGGCCGGGCCGCCCGCCGTGCACAAAGGTGGAACCCTTCTGCCGCTCGCCCAGCTCCCCGGCTGCAAACCGGCCCGGCATTGCCTGCGCCTTCCGGCGGGGCGGAGCTGGGCTGCGGAGCAGGAGCCGGGAAGGTGACCCGGCAGCCGGCTGCGCGCCCTCGCTTAGCCAGCATGCCGGCGCTGCAGAGACCGGCTGCTCTTGTGACACTGGTGAGCGGAGCCTGCGCTAGGGCGGCGGGCTGCTGGGTAAGCGCACGGGGCAGAGGCCAGGGCAGGGCTGCTGGTGGATCTTTAGGGGGCGGGAAAAGAGGGAACCCCCCTCAATTAGCCCCCTAACTCCCCTCCTTTTCGTGTTTTTCCAGGGGGTTCCCCATGTGCCAGAGGGTTGGGCTTTAGCCTAGACTGAAAAGTGTGTGCGTCATCCTGGCAAAACAACCCCCCCTTGCCTGCCCTTCACCCATCATTAGGGATTATTTGATTAATGAGGTTTACTAGGCTAGGGCCTAGGGACCCCCTCCCCCCCGAGACCCACCATGGTACCGTGCAGGGTGCAAACACACCTCAAACTTAGGTCGGCCTCCCTGGGTCGTTCAGGGGTGTGAATTGTTCACACCCGAGGCCTGGGCTCCGTGGTTGACGTAAGTCGCCCTGGCCTATCTGTGCGTGCGTCTACGCTCAGTTTTCTTTCCGGCCAGCCCGAGTGCCCTGTTATGGCGATGCAGTAAAAAAAAACACCTCCCCGAACGGCGCGGTCAACCTACTGAGGTCAAGGCAGACCCAGTGTAAACACTGCATAACCTGTGTCAACCCTAGCAGTCCTCCAGCAGCTGTCTAGGGTGACCAGACAGCAAATATGAAAAATCAGGACAGTGTTATAGGAGCCTATATAAGAAAAAAAAAACCAAAATCGGGACTGTCCCTATAAAATCGGGACATCTGGTCACTGTACAGCTGTTCCACAATGCCCCATTCCCTGAGACAGCAAGAGGCGTAGTTAAGACAGCCGAAGCCCAGGGTAGTCACCGCTGGTGGACAGAAGAATTCTTCCATCGACCCAGGGGATGGATTTACTACAGGCATAGTAAATAGCTGTAGCAAGTAGCGGCAGTGCTTGAGTGTAGACGTACCCTCAGGGTACATCTATGCTGTGAGTTGGGGGTGTGATTCCTGAGGAGACCCTCCCTGCTTGCGAAGCAGCTAGTGGGCTAAAAATGGTGCGGCTAGCGGCCTCTCCCACCACTCGCTCTGTTGCAACTACACTCTTGTTTGTCATGCACTAGCGCCATCCAAGCTAGCATGAGGACGTCGAGCTGGGGATTTATGCATCCAATCCAGCTCGAAGCATAGACATATCTTACATGAAAAAGCTAGACAAAGGGCAGGAGAAAGGGCTGGAGCGCGCTTTACCATGGGGGTGGAGGGGGGAAATTAATTGTGTTTTGCTCGCCTGTCAAAACAAAAACATATCCCCTTTCCCCTACAACAGCACTGTCCTAGAGCAAATGGAGGAGTAAACTATTGGCTGAGACCCATATCGAAACTGATGATAAACTTCTTGTAATAGAATAACTAGCTCTTTTTATCTGTATTGCTCAAAGCACTTGACAAAGGAGGTCTCAGTGTCATTATCCCCATTTTACAGATGGGGAAACTGAGGCACGGGGAGAGGAAATGGCTTGCCTAAGGTCATATGGCAGAGCCAAGAATAGAACCCCAATCTCCTATCCACCAGGTCATACTGCTCTGAAGGGAGACCAGCGTTTCTCTAGGGGTGGGGTTTTCATAAGCCCCAAAGGCCTTGATCTTGCAAACACTGATGCCCATGCAATGACTTAAGAGCACAAGACCGATTCACTTTCAGCAGGATTTGTGCTGCTAAGGTATTTGGAGTTGAAAAATCTCTGCCTATGATATATAACATGTATGTATGTGGTCGTCTGGTGTTTATTGTATGTGGTATGTATGTATGGTATAGACTGCTTTGGTGTTTGTTGTAGGTATTACTCCTTTATATTTAAAACACCAACAATACATAACTTTAAAAAGCTACCTCTACAAAAAATCGGATAACCCTCAACCTCCCAATTCCTTGATTTAGTTATTCTTTAAATCCAATGATTTTTGAATGCATAACAAAACCGAGGATCTGATCCCTCTGCCACCCTGGCTTGCGTAGTCCTTTGCACCGGTGTCGAGTGGGTATACAATGCTAGCAGAGCAGGGCGGTGGGGAAATCAAGTTGTGCAATGAGAGTCCGGTTCTTTGGGGAGCTGGTGGCGGGCTTATAAATTCAGTGATTATTTCTGTGACTAGAGGCCCCCACAAAGGTCAAGGGCCCATTGTGCTGGGCGCTGCCCAGACACACAGTGAGAGACAGTCCCTGCCTCAAAGAGGTTCCAGTTGAAATAGACTAGACACAGCAGGGATGGGAGGGAAAGCGGCACAGAAAGGCAGAGCTGAGACTAACCCAGCTCTCCTGAGCTTTAGACTGGACCGGTCTGTTGTCTGGCTGGTGAGAGATCAAAATTTAAAGAAGAGACAAGATTAAGTTGAGAGGACTCAAAAGTGCTTCTCTGCTGAGGCAAATATGATCTCTTAATCCAGCCTGGAGTGTGTTTTCCTCCTCTCGCAGCCCTGCTGCTTGTTTTCTGGCTCTGCACGTGGTGGGAAAAGGAGTTTATTACTTTTGAGAAGCTCAGGCTAATAAACCCCTTTCCCAAGCCGTTAGCGCTTCAGGCATCATAAAACTGCTAATGTCACTGGCAGTAAAATATGTATATTTTAAATCTGCGGGATGTCTTGACATAAGAAAACATTTTGCTATGGCATCTCCCACCGATAACAGAAAAACCCTGTTAATCTCTCTCTGTGGGAACATATTCACACAGTAATATTACAGTAGCCTCAGCTGCGACTGGGGCCTCGGGGTGCTAGGTGCTGTACAGACACAGCGCAAGAGACATTCCCTGCCCCAAAGAACTTATAGTAAATAGACCAGACAAAGGGTAGGAAGGGAAACAAGCACAGAAGAGCCAGAAGTAGAACCCGGCTCTCCTGATTCCCAGTCCAGTGCCCTAGGCAGTAGACTGGCTACCCCCTGTTGTTATGCTCCTGGCTTAGATTTTTAGTTTCACCCAGTCCTCAGGTGTTACGCACAATGAGATCTTATAAAAAACAAAGATTCCCCGGCTGAGTTTAACCTAATAGGACAGATCCTTTACAGCAGATCTCTGTCCCTGACCGTACCTCCTCCTCCACAGGTAAGGAGTTCTTCAGGTACCTCTTCGTCCCCTTCCCGGCCAGCAATTGCAGCCAAACACCCATACCAAGTGGATTTGAAGGCAGGAAAGCGTTACGCGTGGTGTGCCTGTGGCCACAGCAAGAAACAGGTAACTTCCAAAATCATTGTGGTTTCTCCTTCATGCCCGCACTCCCCGAGCTTCTTAGCAATTCACCCAGCTCAGAAGCATTTTTCATTGGCCTACATGACTTCCTTCAGCATTCATGCAAAACTCTGAAGACTATGGGACTTCCATACACCCGTTTCACCTAGTCCAAGGTCTTGCTTCCAACACCAGCTGCTTCAGAGGAAGGAACAAGAAATACCTCCCCCCAGTGGACATGTTTGGGATAACCTAGTTGTCACCCTAGCTCCTATCAGTTCTAATTGCCTTGTGCCATGAAGCTTAACATGATTATATTAAAATATATGTTTTAAATTATCTTTAAGTAAGTGTCCCATGGTTGAAGCTGGTGGTAGCTAAAGACAAGGTGTTCTCAGGATCGGGCCCATGCCTCTGCAAGGCGCTTCTAATGGAAATATTTTGAAGCCTAAAATGCGGCCCCATTTTAGCATGAGTTCGCCCAGCTGTGAGCGATGACGTGCCGAGGCACTGAGCCATCTGGCTAGATACTCGCCTTTCTCTGCCCTTTGAAAGCCGGGGTCTGTAGGAAACCCGGGTCTGTTTGCTGCTCTGATTTGGAGATTGCTGAGGTCCCAAATTCCAAGTGCATCCAGACACTGCACTGAAAGGCAACAAGTGAAATACTTGATAATTAGTTAGGGAGAGGCAGCTTCACACCCACTGCTGGCCATACTGGGTCAAACCAATGGTCATCTAGCCCAGTATCCTGTCTCTAGCAGTCGCTGGTGCCAGCCGGTTCAGAGAGAGTGAACAGAACGGAGCAATCTCGAGTGAGCCGTCCCCTGTCGTCCAGCCCCAGCGTCTGGCATTTGGAGGTTTAGGGACACCCAGAGCATGGGGTTGCGTCCCTGATCATCTTGCCTAATAGCCCTTGATGGACCTGTCCTCCATGAACTCATCTAATTATTTTTTGAACCCAGTTATACTTTTGGCCTTGACAACATCCCCTGGCAACAAGTTCCACCGGTTGACTGTGCGTTGTGTGAAGAAGTACTTCCTTTTGTTGCTTTTTAACCTGCTACCTGTTAATTTCATCGGGGGCCCCCTAGCTCTTGTGTTATTTGGAGAGCTAAACAACACTTCCCTATTCACTTTCCTCACCCCAGTCATGATTTTACAGACCTCTCTCATATCCCCCCTTAGTTGTCTCTTTTCTAAACCGAACAGTCCCAGGCTTATTAATCTCTCCTCATACGGAAGCTGTTCCATCCCCCTCCTCATTTTTGTTGCCCTTCTCTGCACCTTTTCCAATTCCAATATCTCTTTTTTCGAGATGAGGCAACCAGAACTGTACGCTGCATTCAAGATGGGGATGTACCATGGATTTATATAGTGACATTATGATATTGTCTGTTTTATTCTCTATCCCTTTCCTAATGGTTCCCAACATTCTGTTCGCTTTTTTGACTGCTGCGGCGCACTGAGCAGATGTTTTCAGGGAACGATCCACCATGACTCCAAGATCTTTCTTGATCCCACCATTGTGTGTGTGTGTGTATAGTTGGGATTATTTTTTTCCAATGTGCATTACTTTGCTTGGGACGGTTCTTATTATTTATGTGATATTAGCCTCTAATGGCCCCAGTCAGGATCATTGTATGTTTATACCATGCAACACTTCTCATCAAGTGCAGTGAGTTAAAATCTAGAGAGTAATAAATGCATTTAAGTTTATTCTCTTCTGATCCCCTCTGCCTGTGAATGCTCATGTTGCTGTTTACAAGCAGACAGCAACCATAAATGGGAGTCATCTCTCAGCTATCCCATTCTCCCTCTGGACATTACATTTCCTAATAGGAACATCTCCCTGTCCACCTGTGTCAGTTGGTATCTCCCGCTTGGAGAAATACCTGTTTTGTAGGGGGATTGAAGAGGTTTCTGCTATAGTGTTTCCTTTAAATCCTGGAATAATGGAAGAGTCAATCAGGTTTATTATTATGCAGAAGCGGAAGGCCTGATTTGGCAGATAACTGGAGTATGGAGCCTAAATACTTTATTGATCAGGTGTATTACGGTAGCACCAAGAAGCCCCAGTCATGGTGGTAGGTGCTGTACAAACACAGAACTTAAAGACAGTCCCTACCCCAAAGAGCTGACAGTCTGTCTGAGACAAGAGGGGTTGAAAGAAAGGTCAGGTTTGACCCATTTGTAACGCTCTGTCAGGCCGTGGGGAAAATGCCTCCCGTTTAGTGATCCTCCCTCGTACAAACTAGGAGCCAGTGCAAAATCCAGCAGGTGAAATTAACGTCATGACGTGTTGTGAGCTGCATTGTCACCGATCGTCTGGCTCTCTGTATACTGAGGGGGGCCTAAAACATTGACGCTTCCTCGGTTATCTTTTGGTGATCTCTGCTGGTGTGGGGGAAGGAAAGCATAGGAGAAAATGCAGAGGCCAGTATTGATTCCCCTCTTGCTTGGAAATGCAAACAGATCTTTACCCGATATGGGGCAGACTGGATCTCCGGCTCCTCCTAAGAGGAAGGATGGACCAGTGGTTTGGGCACTTATCTGAGATGCAGGAGACCTGCCTTCAATTCTTTTCCCTGCCCCAGATTTCCTGTGTGGCCATGGGCATGTCACTTAGTCACTCTGTGCCTCAGTTTCCCCATCTGTGCTCTGCCCTCCAGGGGCTGGAAGAGAAATACATTAAAGGTTATGAGGTGCTCAGGTAGAATGGTGATGGGGGGCTGAATAAATACCTGAGCTAGATGGAGCTAATCCAGCTCCGTGAAACGGTCTCTCCTTCCCAGCAGCCCTGCCACACCCCTCATTGCACAGTGGCGCCAAGTAAAACCACTGCTTTGTTTCTTTTGCTCTACAGCCTTTCTGTGATGGATCCCATAAAACAGCGGCCCCAGATCTCTCTCCCCTGAGGTTCCAGCTGGAGGAGGCCAAGAGCGCCTGGCTGTGTGGGTGCAAACACACCAAATCCCCTCCTTACTGTGATGGCACCCACAAGGAGGAGTTCATTCAGAAAGCAGAGGTCCCTGGGCAGCCTTGATGGGGGGCTTCCTATCCTGACGCAAGTGGGGGGCCCTTGCAGCCTGTTTCGAGGGGCGGGGGGGCTGTAGGAATGGGAAGATGTTCAGGCTTTCAATGTTCTCTGGTGTATTGGATCAAGTTGTCCGAACAGCTCCAGGTTCCGTTCCTCTTTCCCTGTAAATGAAGTTCTGTACAGACCAGGCCAGTCAAACACAGGGGCACTGGGCTGGTGGCTTCATCCAGCTGCCAAGAAGGATCAAATAAAAGCGACAAGGCCTTTTTCTCGTTGCTGGCACAAAGAGAAAGATGGGTTTGGTCTGCATTGTTGCAGCTCCATGTTATAAAATAATCCCAGCGTTACAAAAACAGAGCCAACTGGGTGGGTAATACATAGATTCTCTGCAAAGAAACTTCCAGCCCATGGGAGCAAATGGGATCCTAATGCACAGATGTTGTAGGAGGAAAACTGTGTATCATGATCTATCACCAGTTCCTCTGGGCTGTCCCCGCAGCCTTTGTAAACCGTCAAAAAATGAGGAACTCTGTTGGCTTCAGATTAGCGAGCCTGCTGCTCATATCAGCCCAGCTGTTCCCCGTTTGCCTTGTCCCCAGCCTGATTGTAGCTGGATCCTGTTTCTTTGATGACTTTGTTGCCAGTTGAGGCTGGAGATTTCCCACCCCGACCCCAATTGAATTATTCCTCGTTGAGTTGGCACTTGATGTCTCATGGAAGTAAAGTGAAGCACGTACCCAAGTGGTTGCAGGATCAGGGCCCAAATGTTTAAGTTAAAGGTGGCCTGCAAAGGGAAAAAATAGGCTTGTGTGGTTTTTCTTCTTTATGATAGATAAAAAGAACCAGAAGAATTGGGAGGTTTGGGCTTGGAAAGGATGGATTTTTTTTCCTTCTCTGCTTGCCTCTTTCCTCGGGGATGTCAAGTTTTGTGTAGTTATCTGTTTCTGGTGGCAGATTCCCCGGAGGACTCAAAGATGCGGATTGGGAATTTTCTCAGCCCTCCAACAGAAGGGGTGTCAAAGCCTTTCAAAGAGATTTTATTTGTGAACTCCTTTTCCCTCAAAACTTCGAAAACCCCACCGTTTTAAGCAGTTGGACTGAAAACCGTCAGGTCTTCCCTTCTGAATGAAACGACGTGTCACTTCCTTGCTATCCGCCATAAACCTCCAAGTTCAAGTTTTCCATAGACTCTCCCAGGAAAGACAAGATCTGAATTTTTAAGGCCTTGTCTACACACACCCAAATTGTATCAGTTTAACTATATGGGTGGATCCATTTATACTAGGGGTACGTCTATACTTACTTCCTGGTCCGGATGTAAGCGATCGATCTTCTGGGATCGATTTATCGCGTCTTGTCTAGACGCGATAAATCGATCCCGGATCGATCCCGGAAGTGTTCGCCGTCGACGCCGGTACTCCAGCTCAGCGAGAGGAGTACGCGGCATCGACGGGGGAGCCTGCCTCCAGCGTCTGGACCCGCGGTAAGTTCGGACTAAGGTACTTCGAATTCAGCTACGTTATTAATGTAGCTGAATTTGCGTACCTTAGTCCGAAGTCGGGGGTTAGTGTGGACCAGGCCTGGTATAAAGATGCTTATACTGGTATAACTATTTCCCATATGGGAAGGGGAATAAGTTATACTTGTGAAAGGCACTTTTGTATACCAGTGTAACTGCTAGAGATTGTATTGGTATAACTATATTGGTTAAAAAAACCATACCCTTCAGTGTACCTAGTTATACAGGTATAAAACCTGTGTGTAGCCAAGGCCTTAATATATACAAAACAAGCAGAAGAAAAAGTAACAAAAAAGCAACTTTTCAGGGCTTCTTAACTCATAATCAGGAAGCAAAAAAACCACATTTATTTTTCTTTACAGGTCATTTTTTAACAGTCAAATTGCTCTTTGTTCTCACAAGGGGTTTCTTACAAGGCAGCTGTTTTTGAACACGATGGGGAGAGCTGTAACTGACACACCTCCACTTTTTTGTTGACCTCTGTTTAGGCACGACGGGTAAAAATTTTCAAAAATGCCTTAGTCGCTGGAATTCAATGGGACTTAGGCGCAGATCCTCAGAGATATTTAGGCACCTACCTCCCATTGAAATCAGTGGGAGTTAGGCATTTAAACGCCTTTGGAGAATCTGACCTTATTGCTGATCTACACAGAAAGTTGTACCAGTTTGATTTAAACTAGCACCGTTTTGTCTGTGGAACAAAACTGGTTTATGTTGCTTTAGCTTGTGCATCCTAAAAGGTGAGGAGAGTGTCCACACACCAGATTGCATCAGTTTAATTAGAGCAGTATACAAGTTAAACCGGTGCTGCTTGTGTGTGTGGGCCCAAGGGCTAAGTCACTGAGGCACTTTTAAACCTTTAACCCCGCAAGCCTGGTTCTCTGCTACACCGTCATTTACATCTGTGCAAAACAAGGGATCCGAGTGACATGGTTGGAAACCGGATCAGAATGGCCGTGTTTTACACTGGTTTTATACTCGTGTGAACAATGGTATAAATCGCCAGGGCCATGGAAAATTAGACCCTTCTTAATTAGCCAAACATTCAGAATAGAAGATGCGCGCGGTACATCTGAATGGCGTTTTTCTATCAGGCCCTATGAGTCGGCTTATCTGGAAACCAGAGGAGGTTATTTCTGCCAATGTACAAGGGCAATTGCTCCTGTAACAGACTGCCATTATGGGGGAGTTCTTTGCACAAACCCCAGAGACTTCCAGAGGCTGCCATAATAATAAACCGAACCCAGTTGTCACGCAGAGACGCGACTTGTTCTTGTACCATAGTGTCCGCTCTAACAACTCAGGTGGTCGGGGCTTCAAGAGATTGCAAGGGACCCCTGTTTCTCTTGAATGGTTGTTTTGATTATGAAACGGTTAATAAAATATTAACATCCAGCTAGATGGCTCTGCGTCTTTCATTTCAAAAAAAATTCCCAGCCCCTGCGGGTTCCCCCTCCCAGCCCTACTCCAGTGGGGTCTGGTTGGGGGAAGGGAGAAGCCTGCTTTTAAAGTTAGCAATGCAAAGAGGGTTTGGAAAAGTTATCTTCCCTCGGGGGCTGTGAATTACACCAGAGGAAGGGAACACCTGTGCTTGTCTGTGGATCAGTTTTTCCAACTTGCCTCTCCTAATAATCCCTCCACCTGTCCAGAAATCTCTGTTGGTAGATATTAGACACAGATGAAGCAGATCACCTGGATAGGTCGTTAGTGGGGATTGAACCCTAACTCTCTGGATCTAAAACCATGAACTGCTACTCTTTGAGCCAAATAAACAAATCCATTAGCCTGGAGGCAGTATCAGACTCATGGACCCTATACCTGGTCCAACCAGTAGAAGGAGACAGAGATCCACACTGTCTGTCTTATCTTGGTGTCAGTCCAGAGTGACTTCGTTTGAGTTGCCTTAGGTAGAAACAGATCAGGATCTGGTCCCTTCTCCTGTGATCACTCCCTGGTTGCTTTACCTTCAGCTAAAGGCAGTTGATTGATTTTTCTGCCCCCCTCCCTGTCCCTATCAAACCAGATTATTTTCTCTCCAAAAATAAGTTGCAATATTGTGGAGAGGAAAGAACCAGCTTTAAACAAAAAAAGACCTCAAAGAGCAGAGCCCTGAATGCTCTGGACAAACGAACCTGCAAGATGGGGTTGGTTTGGGGCTAGTGAAATGTATATTTGAACAAAGACTTAATTAGCATCACAGAGCTGTCAGGCCCCTCAACAGAAGCCGGTTGACATTTTGAAGGGGGATTTTAGGATTGCTGCGGAAGATTCACACACACTTCACCCAGCCGCCGGGAGATTCCTCCCCATGTACACACCAGCTGGTGCCAGCTCAGCGAGGAAAGGGAGCCATTCACAGAGCGGGCTGAAGCTGACTTTTCCTTCACCGCTTTGCTCGCCTCTCATGCTAGGCGCTAAGTCTTCCCAAGTGGCACAGCAGAGACCTGCTGCCGGAGTGGAGCAGTCGGTGGATTGCTTTCCAGAAAGACCCAGCCTCCGGATCTCGCCTGAAATGCAGCCCGCCGGCCAAACAACCGGGCGGTCTTGTCCGCTGAAAGATTTCCTGCCAGGGCAGACAGAGCCAGGAGTCTCCACAGGGCTTTCCTGCGCCTCCGGCTAGAATCCGAGAGTAAAACCTTGCAGCAGCCAGGAGAAAACTGGAGCTTTGAAGGAAACAGCCTCAATTTTGGCTTCATTAAAACACAAAGATCCCCCCATGTGGGAATAATGGAATCCCAACCGAAGCCAATAGGGTGCCCGGGTAATTTGCTTGTTGTTTCTGCCCTGGCTCCTCTCGAACCTGGGACACCGTTTTTGCTTTTTACATTTAAAAAAAAATGTTTATTTTGCTTTTCCCCCTTTACCTCCAAAGACTCTGGTTGGGACAGAACCCAGATCTGCCTATTGCAGAAGTGAATAAACTAACTTCCCATCCACCCCTAAAGTTTTGTGTTTCAGTAGCTGCCAGGCCAGAAAGAAAAAGAAATCGAGTTCTCTCTACACCGGGAATCCCTCTAATAATCCTTGTTCCCCTCTCGCCCCCATAACAAGTGGCGAGAGGGGTCCCTTTAAGAAGCCCATGCATGCTCTGAGCTTGTCTCCAATGCCTAGACACCTACCTCCCTGTCAGTTCTCCAGAAGGCTGGTTCTGCAGCCAGAAGCCATTGGTGGCTTGTGTCTTTAAGCAGGTCCACCCCTCTGACGAGGCAGCTTACAGCAGCTAGCCCCCCGCTCAGGTATTGTGCCTATAAAGGAGGGTTTAAATTTGTACCTGAAATTAACAAGCAGATCGCTTGGAACGTTTAAGGTAGGAGGCAAACCATGAGTTGTCTGGGGAAAAAATTAATAGTGGGAGGAAGGGAAAGGGGAGAAGTCAAGCCCTCGCTATAAAACTTGCCTGGCTCTATTGATGGGAAGATGGTTAGCACACCAAATAATCGACTCGTTTAAAAAAAATATCGATTCGCGTTTGGATTTGTCCTTTGTGAATGGGGTTTAAAAGAACAGAGCGAGGCTGGAAGAGGAGAAAAGAGCTTGTAAAATCGCTTGGGTTGTTGTTTTTAAGCCGGAGAGGAAACATCCTTTGATCGCAGCAAAATGCGAAGGGATTTCAAACTTTAGCCTCACGTGCATTCGACAGCTGGATTCCTACTTCCCCTCGGAACCGCCCGAGACACTCACTCCCCCGTGTCTGTAATGCGCAACCAAGCACGTTTCACCATGCATCACCATGCACTTGTGCTCATGGGCTTGGGTTGAAACCGTGGGTTTAAAATCACAGCGACTGTGCATGGGAAGGCGATCGTGTTTTAAAAGCCCGCAAGGGGCCAATTCAATCCGCAGCGTGTTTCCCCTGAAATCGGAGTGACACCGAAGAGAGAAAGAGCGGCCCAAGGAAACGGATCCTTCGCTTCCTTTGAGCTAGGAGAACTCGACCAGAACCTCAGGCGTTCAAGTGAAAGCTCGGAATAGCCGCGCACCTCCAGCTAATTGCTTCTTTGTGGCTCTGGAATTAACCAAGAAGGAATCGAACCAGATCCGAAATTAAAACATCTACAGCTCCAGAGAAAGCGAAACTCACCCCCGTGGTTCCTGCACGATCTCTACAGTTCACGACCAGGCGGGGTTTGACAGGTTGCAGTTGGTTTGTTTGGAGGTGGGGACAGGGAAGTTAAACATGATTCCCGAGCTCTGTTCTCGTTTCTATTTAAAGGGGCTGCGATCAAAGCATGGCCCGGTCAGTGATCATGTGCATTGATCCCCCGGAGCGCCCGACCGAACTGCAAAGGGAAGTATAGAAGAGACTAAATAGACCCCCCCCCCTCCTGAAATATTTCCCTACACCGTGTTGAGTGCATTATGCGGGACATAAATCCCAGCCCCACGCTGTGAGCTGGGACATGTACAGCCCTTTGCTATGAGCTGCCCGGGGGATGCCACGGGGAATTGTAATGACATTAACCACGAGTTATTGCTGCGGGTGACTTGTTGCAAACGCCAGGGCTGGGATTCTGCTCCCGTTTGCGCCAGTGAAAAATCCAGTGTGATTCCCCACTCGCTTTCGTGGGGCTGCTCTTGATTTACCCAGCGGCGTAGTCTCGAATTAACACGTGTCTACCTCCAATCTCTGCAAAGCCGCTCCTCCCTGAACAAACAACCTCGCGGAGGGGGTGGATGCAGCTCTGAGCCTTGCAAGCTCTGGGTTTGTCAGGTGAGCGAGTGGGGGGGCCTCACTTCTTTGCAGCTCCCCTTTTCTGCTAGCCTCTCCCCTTCGTGGGCTTCTAACCAACGACCTTCCTTGACTCCACTAAGCCACCTAAACCAAACCTTCACTTACCCAGCAGTTTCAATCCAAACTTTTCAGAGGGTGAAGATTTTTGGCTCTCTCCTTGTTAATTAGTTTTGAAGCATGCGCTGTTGCTAATTATTGGCCTACATTTTTATTTTTAATATAACGTTTTGACATGTTAAGATCTAGCATTAGATATGAAATGAAGAGAATTTTAAAATAATAATACTATGGGGCAGGGAATGTTTCCATATTCCTCCCAAAACTGGGCTGAGCTTCGATCTGGTAATCAGCAAGTCTAGTTTCTAAATCAGATCTGTTACATTCCCAGACCGGTGGCTACAGAAGAAACTTTGTTCCCTCTGAAACCCTCATAGATAACATAGATTCAGCTCTGCATTTAAAATATTATTTTTTTAAAAAAATCTTCTTCCTTTATTCATAGATTCTAACCCAGAAGGGATTCCTGTGATCATTCAGTCTGACCCCCTGTATAGAGAACTTCCCCCTCCCGCTCACCCCCCCCCCCCCCAAAAAAAATCCCAGAGCAGATCGTTTAGGAAAAAACATCCAATTTTGATTTAGAAATTGTCAGTCATGGCAAATACACCACAACCCTGGGGAAATTGTCCCAATGATTAATTACTCTCACTGTTAAGAGTGGATGCCTTATTTCCAGTCTGACTGTGTCTAGCTTCAACTTCCAGACCTTTCTCTGCTAGACTGAAGAGCCCACTGTTAAATATTGGGGTATCTTTTCCAGACATCCCCTGATTGCCAGCCTTAGTTATCTCCCACAAAACTGGGCTTCATCTCATTGTACATCACGTTTAAAAACAATGGTGATTCAGGGCCAGGTTTATCGAGTATTTAGGTGTCTACAGCTGGATATAGGCAGGGGGGCTGGAATCCTCGGCAGGCAGGATCGAACCTGCGGTGTCTGGAGCTTAGTGCATGGGCTAAAAGTAAACTGGCTGTTAGCTAAGGCTGTAGAGCAAACTCATTAATCGCTCTCTCCTGTCTCCATGCCACTAGATGGGACAGAGCGCCACACCCAGGAGGTGTGTGGGTTACACTAGCACCTATGGATACAGGGGCATAGGCCCAGATCCAGAAAGGTAGTTAGACACCTAAGTACCTTTGGTCTCTACGAGGATTTTCAAATGTGCTTAGATGCCCCACTGGCAGAGTTAGGGAGCGGGGCAATGTGTCGGCTCTAGGCACCAGCAAACCAAGCATGTGCTTGGGGCGGCATTCCGGCTGCCTTTTTTTTTGCTTTGCGCTCTTGGAGGTTTTTTTGTTTTGTTTTTGTTTTTTGCTTGGGGCGGCAAAAAACCTAGAGCCAGCCCTGAATAGAGATCTCCTCTATAGAAAAGATATAATCTCTCCTCCCCACCTGCGTTAATAGGCACGAACAACCCAAGACCAGCTGAGATTTTAAAGCTGTTGATTTCTGGGCCACCCAGCGCTTCATTCCTAAGCATTCTCTTCAAGGATAACCCATCACCAAAATCAGTCCTCATTACTCAACAGAGGGATTTGCTTTTGACTAAAGCCTTTTCCCCAGCTAATGTCCATTTATGTAGTGGGAGGGATTGGATTCTAAAAGCAATGTAGGTGACTTGGTTGCTGAAAGTTCCCTCAAGTTGATGGTCTATTCTCTGTATGGACCTTCTTTTCTCTCCCCTCCCCAGTTCTCCTGTTGGGCACTTGATGCTATTGAATGGCTTCGCCTGTCTCTGATATTAAGTGAAATCTAGAAGGACTATTACAAGGAATTTAACACTAATGAGCATTCTTGGGGTGGTTGGCCAACAGCACTCATCCATTTAAAGTCCTTTCAGTGACTGCAAAGCTCTGATTACATCAGGACTTTCACCAAGGAAACGCACACAGACACACTGAATATGAAATCCTGCTCCCGAATCCAAGACCACATCACTAGCACTGCTGCTGGTGGCTTATGTGGAGTCAGATTTGCAAGGGGCTTCGGCCCAGGTCCTCAAAGGTATTTAGGTGCCCAACTCCCATTTTCAATGAGAGTTAGGTACCTAAATACCGTTGCCCCTTTTTGACCCGAGTTGCTAGTTAGATTTGAAGGCCCTGGTGGGGGTGTTCCAGCTGGAAATAGAAATTGATGGAGTCTGTTAGCATCAAAGAAAATATCTCCTTTGCCTACAAGGAACGAGCAAAGTCCTGCTTCTCTGAATGCAGGAGGACCCAGGAACAAAAGGAGCGGCTTCTTGGCTCATAGCCCCAAGTTTCTTTAGCCAACAGACCCAAAGTTCTCATGCCAGCTTTTTCCAAGGTCACGTCTACAGTGCAAAGAGAAACCTGCAACACAGGGCCCTGTCAACACTGGTTTGATAACTCCCTTCTCTTCATGTGTCAGTATATAATGCCTGCAGCTGTAATTTTCACTCCATGCATCTGAAGAAGTGAGGTTTTTTACCCACGAAAGCTTTTGCCCAAATAAATCTGTTAGTCTTTAAGGTGCCACCGGACTCCTTGTTGGTTTTGTGGATACGGACTAACACGGCTACCCCCTGATACTTAACTTTAAGCCGGAGAGTAGCCCTATTGAAGCCAATGGGGTTATTCATAAATTTTTAAAGGCAGAAGTGAGCGGTATGATTGTCTCGTCTGACTTCCTGCACAGCACTGTAGGACTTGCCTGGATTAATTCCTGCTTCAAGTGATCACCCGCTGAAAGTTTAGCCTGGATTGTTCTGTAGGATTGAGGACTTGGCTCACAAGAGCTGCTAAACTCCCTGGCAAATAGGGCCCTTCCTTAGGTGGCTTTAAATGAGCTGAGGGATCTTGAACTATTCACCCCTGCTTTGGGGGCCGAGTCCAGGCCAGTCTGGCCCCCAGGCCTGAGCGCTGCGGCACCCCGCGTTTGAAGTAATAGCAACCGAATGAATGCACGGCTTCCATCCTAGACACTGCGGACAGCTTTGTTCAGTAGCTTTCAGCGCCTCCAGCCCTGTGCGAATTCTGGATCAAGCTCCCAGTGAGACACATCTGATAATGAGGCGCTAGCTAAGCAGGGGACTTTTCCCCTCCTATGATTAACTATGCTGGATGCATTGCTGGAAAAAAAAGAAAACCTAGCCTCTTGGTTGGACTCCGAAGCCCTGCTGTCCTGCAGAGAGGTCAGATGCGTGCAGGAGAGGGAACTCAAATGGCTCCTATATACTCTTTAATGGAGGAGGACAGGGACCAAATTGTTTATAATGTAGCTCTTTGCTAGGCTAATCTTTGATCATCTGCCCCCTCCACTCCCCCACCAGCTAAGGCTGATGAATATCCGAGTTCCTTTGCTGCCACGTCCCAAGGACAAAGCGATTCGCCGAAGAGACTTGTGGTGGAAGGAGAGTCCAGAGCTGAAAGCGAGTAACCCCCTTGGCCTGAGCTCGGAGAGGGGAAGTGGCTGCAGTTTTACTGGGGAAGGTTGGTTCCCAGATGCATTCGTGTCAGGGACGGGGCCATCTAGCTTTAAAAAATGGACTAGATCCCCCCTGGCCCCGCAGTCCTGCAGTGATTTATGGCTCCTTGTATTGGTGAGGACACTATGGTTTGTCACTGTCTGGCAAACGGGGGGAGAAGGCAGCAGAGGGAACAAAACTGATTTTTAAAAATAATCTTTCATTGGGAAAAGATGTGTGGAGGGGTTCTCCCCCTCCCGCCAAAAAAAAGTTAGCGGAGGAGGGTGGTCTTGTGGCTAAAGCACTAGAGGAACCTGGTGATCTGGGTTACATTTTCTGCTTTGCTATAGACTGCCTGGGAGAGTCACTTTTGTGATTTCAGTGGGCGGCAGGTACCGAAATGGCTTGGAGGATCTGGGCCTTACATACTAGGGTCATGACAGCCGCAGATAAATAGACTAGCCCAGATCTTTTTGGATTTAACAAATAAATGCCCTTAAATCTACTTAGGCTTTGTCTAGACAAGGAAAAGTGACCAAGTTTAGGCCAGGTTTAGCCAGCTTGTGGTGACTAAGCCCAGCATGTGATAATACCTAGCTCTTGCGTAGCACTTTTCATCTGTAGATCTCAAAGCATTTTACAAAGGGTCGTGAAGTTGTCGTTGGCATCATCAGCCACCATTATCCCCTTTTTACAGGTGAGGAAACCGAGGCACAGGGAGATGGCATGGCGTGTCCCAGGTCACCTGGTAGTGGCGACAGGAATAGACCCTCAGTCTCAAGTCCCAGTTTAGTGCTTTATCCACTGTGGTGGACCCAGGCCAGTTGGGAACAGCAGAGTAGTAGAAGGCAGATATACTGACCACTGGATAAGCAGTTTTCTGTTCCCTAACTGACCAGAGCAGGGGCTGCTCCAGGCTAATGAGAACACCTGACTCCAATTAACCTGCAAAGAGTCAGATGAGGCTGTTAAGCACCTGACTCTAATTAAGGCCCCTCTAATGCTATAAAAGGGCTCACTCCAGTCTGGTCAAAGAGAGCCAGGGGAGAGGAAGTGCGGCTGAAGGGCTGGGTAATGAAGACACCCTGAAACCACTGGAAAGGGAGCCCTAAGGTTAGGGTGAAGAAAGCGTTGAGAGAGTGAAGCGGGGGAGCTGTGGGGAAGTGGCCCAGGGAAATGTAGCAACTCTGGCGGTGAAAGGTCGGCTACCAACAGCTGCTGCCATTAGGGTTCCTGGGCCGGAACCCGGAGTAGAGGGCGGGCCCGGGTTCCCCCCAACCCGCCACTACAGAAACACCTCCTGGGAAGGGAAGACAAGACAGGCCCCTGTCAGGACAGGAGACTCAACTGTTCTTGAATAAGCCTGTAGGGACAACAGAGACTAGGGGAGTTTTCTTACCAACTTCCATGCTGGCATATGATGGACAGGGCTCAGTAGACTGTACCCTGGCCCTAGAGAGAGAAGGGCTACGTGGAGGGTCGCAGTGAGCCTCTGAGGCTAGCATAAACCGCCTGGCAGCGCGGGACCCACAGGGACAAGGTCGGAGCTCTGCCACACCACTAACCCATCTTGCCTCCCTAAATAACCTTTTCCCTAGTTAAGACAAAGCCACTGAGCTCTGGCTTTGCAATGCTGAATAAAGGAGGTGTGATAAACCAGGTCAAAATGGCCACCAGAAAAGGGGAGAGCTTGTTAACATGCTGAGCGGAAGGGGAGAACAGGGAAGAGTAGCATTATTTTTTTTTTCTATTAGGGTGACCAGATGGTCCGATTTTATATGGACAGTCCTGATATTCAGGTCTTTTTCTTATATAGGCGCCTATTACTCCCCACCCCCACCCCCTGTCCTGATTTTTCACATATGCTATCAGGTCACCCTATTTTCTACTGACCTGGGAGGATGGGAGCGAGGGGTAACTTTAAGCACCTGAAGTGACTAAATCTTAAAAGAACATGAATGTGTCAAACCTCACTGCATCTCAGATGCATGGGTGAAGTCTATATATAGACGAGGCTTAATGGATTGCATATGAGCGAGAGAGAGGCTGGATGGATGCTAGGTAGAAGAATAGGCAGGCTGATGTACAGAGCAGATTGATGGGGGAAGGATAGGATGGCAGATGGATATACACAGATTGATGGACAGGCTGGTAGATGGACATATATAGGCCGGATGAAAGGCTAGGCAGGCTGATGGCTAGATCTGCACACACAGACAAGTTGAAGGACAATCTGCAGCATTTATTACATTTACAAAGCTGTATAGTTATACAAATGTTTAACCAATAACGATATATGAATATCCAAATATATTACTGGACATTAAAACATCATACAGGATGCAAACATACAGAGCAATTTGGTTTGTACCATATTGGGGGGGGGGGGAACCAACCCCCCAAATTGAGGCAGTGGAAGTGCCCCATTTAGTCCATTTTGGCCTATGTACAAGGAGAAGGGATACCAAAGTCCAGTGAATATTTTCAACCCATGAAGCCCCGTGAAACACTATTGAGCTCGCAGTCCAGCCCTAGCCAATAGCAGGGGAAGAAACAGAAATGGGAAAGACTAATAGAACAATGGCAGCTTTATGTGTCTTTCCCCTGCAGTCGACCTGGCTGCCTTCTCCTCCCATGAGACAATGCAGGGCAGAAGGGAGCCATCTTCAATACATGCAAATTGCCCCCGATTTCCCACACACACACCTGCCCCCCATGACCCAACCGAAGATGCGTTCTACCCACTTTGGCTGCTTCCATGGGAAATTCGGATGGCCCACCCACCCACCCTCCACCTCCAAAAAAAAGTGTATCTTCGCCCATTAGATCCCTCATTCTTGCTGGGGATAACGTTCTCAAAGGTTTCTAAGAAGTTACGGTCCCAAGCCCCGCCTAATTCAGCGTTAACCAGTTCACCCTACGCTGAACTCCCGGTGGAGACCTCACCCTATGCAGCATTCTGAGGAAGAAAGTCCTTTAACCGTAACCTGTACCCAGCTTCCTAGAGCCTTACCACGAATGACTTGCACAGAGGGCTCTCTGCTCAGGCTGGCTCTTCCCAGCAAAGACACCTCTCAGTTCTTTGGGAGAATACTTTAGTGTTTTGTTTTTAAATCCATGTTTGCTGACCTTTTGGAGTCAGGCTCTGTATACGCAGTTCCCTTCCCCACTCCTGTCGGTTTCAGTATGCCTTCAGGATTCCCCCCCCCCGCCCCCACTCTACCCGTGGCCCCTGCAGAGAAAACCCCAGCTCCTTTCTAGCAGCTTGACTCTTTCCTGTCCCCTGCAGGAATTTTCCTGTTCCTGGGATCTGCAGGCACTTATTCATTCATGGTGGAATGAATTAATAAATAAATAAGGGGAATAAGTTTCTTGAGGCCCAAGAGAACATGTGCTTCTGAGAATGCAGCCACTCCTTCCCTTCCCCTTCTCCCCCACCCCATGCTCTCTAACTCACACTCACACCCCTACCTTAAAGGAAAAGTATCACTGCGGCTTGGAAGGAAATCTTTAGCGGATGATGCAAGAGAATTCTCTGCAATGGGACCTGTGCGCTTTCCCCCCCCCCCCTGCATGGGGACAATTTCATAACACAAGATGTAAGCAAAATGCAGCACCACATACTATAAAGCAACATGCCTTTTTAAAGAAAACACAGTAAACCCCCCCCCCTTTATTTTTTTTTTACCCTGTCCCCTTCACAAATAAACCACCTTTCTAAAGGCACTGTTTGTTTTTTTTAAATCCTGCATGAGGAGGATGAAGGGGAGATGGTGGGACAGGGTAGAACTAAAATGAAGCTTTGAAATGCTGAATTTAAACTTTTTAGCAAGCAAGGAGCTATTGAGGAGGAAGAAATGGAGAGCAGAGTGTTTGATGGGGAAATACATTGGTTCTTCGTTTTAGCATCATCTCTGGCCACCCCACCAAAGAAACCACACTCCTGGTAACCATCACCACCGTGGAAGGACTGAAATGCTGGTTTCCTGGGTGGGATGGGCCCTAACTCTCTTCCTTTCCCACCCAGGCAGGTTATTTCAAGCTCATGAATGTTGAGGCTACGTGAAATGCTGCTATGGGTCCAATGAGTGAGCACTACCTGTTTTGAAGGTGGTATTCATTACTTGAAGCCCCCATCCTGCAAAGTCTTAGAGTGGGATTTTCAAAAGAGCCCTTAATGACTAAGGAGCCCAGGAGAGGTTCCCAACTTCTGTTGACCTGAAGGGCTAGATCCCTCGGCCTCCATTGGGGGGGGGGGGGGGAAATCAATGACTTGTGCTCTTAAATTGCCTAGATTCTCCTGAAGATTCCACCCTTAAGGCATGTGCTTAATGAATGGAACTGCTTGGAGTGTGTCAAGCACATGCTTAAATCTTTGCAGGATCGAAGCCTCAAATAGTCATTAGAAAGCTACTCTGCAAAGGAGAAGACAATTTACATGGGGGAGACGAAGCCACATCCTTTTGCAAAACCAGTTCCTGGGTTCTTTAGATCCCTTCGCCAAGTCCACCTCCAAATGGAATGTGCTTTGGTGGCCCTTAAAGCTGAGATCTCTCCCCCTTCCTGCCCCACTGCACAGAAATGTAGGGGGAACATCATTATGAAGTGAAGACAGGAGCAAGGATGTATTTACAGAGGGATGGAAATTCTCCTTGGAGACTACCCAGTGATTAAAATGATCAGATAAGACATTGCAACAAGGTAGTGGGAAAAGCTGTCATTCTAAAGGGAGCCAGGGAAGGAGCCTCTGGCTGAGAAATTTAAAGCAGGCTAGGGAATGATTTAGGGCAAGATTTAGGGGGGGGAAACAACACACTTCAGCATGTTCCCAGAAATCTGGCCCTGACTTCTTTTGAAAAATGTGACTCATGGGACCTGATTTTCAGAGGTGCACAACACCTGCAGCTCTTGCTGGCTTCCGCTGGGGCTGTATGCAGTCTTGGGGGTGGGGGAGGAATCAGACCAAACTCTTCCCTTTAAATTAATGGAAGGTGTGTCTAAATCCCCTAGGCTGCTCTGGACATAACACCCTATGGGTAACATGTTCAAAAGCACCACAGTGATTTGGGCTCCTAAATCACATAGGTCATTGTCTTTCAATGGAACTGGGGCTCCTAAATCATTTAGGTACTTCTGAAAATTTTAGCCAATGGCCCTAACTCCAGGCAAGCTTCTGGCTTAAAGTCCATGAGAGTTTGGGTAGTGGAAGAATTGCAGGATTTACAAAGCTCTAAGACCCACTTCCTGCCTGTCCATACGCACAAAAGACTCAACACCTGCTTTTAGGTTCTTCATCCCTAAACCAGTCAGGAAAGGGGGTGGGGGAGGCAGACACAAGCATGACATCAGATGTGGCGCTTAAGAAATGCCTGGACAAGCCTCATCCTTTTGGAAGAAAGTGACAGCACCACAAATGCATTTACACCGAGGATTGAGGCTTTCAGTCCATGTGCTTTGCCATTACCTGTGTATCCGTTACTACGGAGTCCCATTAGCTCCTTGGGTGAGCGAAGGTTTAGAAAATGAAGGGGCTGCCGCTTTTACCTAAACGTGGGCTCATGGCATGCAAGTTCCATAAAGTTGAAGACAAAAAAAAAAAAAATCATTAAAAAATACTCAACCACATTTTGTGTCTGTTGTTTGCATTTTAAATTAATCTGGTCAATCAATAGAAAATAAGTATGTATAATTTTTTTCCCTATATACACATATATATTTATATATAAAATGGAAAGTCATGCCCCAGGGGTCCCTTCTAGGTCAAGGCGGATGCTGTGCTGCCATTCACAGTCATTTTGCGCCCCCTGCTGGAGGAGTGTGGCATTTGGTGGCAGTTCGAGGTGCCATTGAGTATGGTGCCGGGGTTGGCAGGGATGCTTATCGTGGTGGTGTTGGAGCTGGGCGACCCGTGGGAAGGTGTGGCAGGGCTTGGCAGGGACGAGGAGGTGGCGGGCAAGGTGGCTGGGCTGTTGGCTTTGTCGCTGACGGATTCGCACTCGGATGCTCCGCTGGTGTTGGTGCATTCAGAGTTTGCAGGCTGGGACAGTTTTAGTCTCTTGCAAGCTGGCTGCACTCGGTATTTCAAAGGGAGAGGCCCATTCTACAGCGGGGAGAAGGGAGACAAAAGATGTTCACATGGGTGTTTTTAGAGACGATCACACTGATATCTACACCAATTAATCTGGACATAGGGTAGCTGTAGCTGTTGGTCTCAGGATATTAAAGAAACAGGGTGGGTGGGATAATATCTTATTGGACCAGCTTCTGTTGATGACAGAGACAAGCTTTTGAGCCACACGAGCTCTTCTTCAGGTCTGGGACAGCAGTTTGGGACTCAGAAGTGAAGCTAAAGGGGGAGAGATTCAAATGTATAAAGGGGTAGCCAAGGGGCCTAATTCCCATTAGCTGCCAACAAGAGTTATGCATCTGACTGCCATTTGTTCCTGGGAACGTCGCCCCTAAAATCATCAGTGTAAATAAACTGACTTGACACCAGAGCGTGCTATGGCCTAGCATTTAACTTCATGTTTAAAAACTCAGCCAGGGCCCCAATTCAACAAAACACAGGCTTAAATCTGTCCCAAGAACTCTGCTAGATCAGGGCTCAATTCAATACAATGATCGTCTAAAGCCCAGTTTTATTATGGCCTTGCTGTTGTGACTCCCGAGTTAAGTTTAATTCTCCTGAATTAACTGAACTTTGTACCACAAGCTTATGTTGTAAAAGTCTCAAAATGGCAAACATCGAAACAAAATATGAAGTTTAAGTATTATCTAAATTGTTCATGCTAGCGTCTTCTCAAGATAGACGTATACATAAGAGAGGAATGGAGATACAATATTTTTAAAAGGAACAGTATCAGTTTAAAAATCCTACTTAAACCAAATGCATGTCCTTACCTGTGCTGCTAATAATACCTCATTATTAAAACTATATGAATTTTTATTTACTTTATCATTTATGAATGTGTTTCCTTTCCCCCCCTCTTATATTCCACTCTGCTTCAGCAGTGTAAGTTGACTGGTCAGTTTCAATTCTCCTTATCAGTTTAACTTTAGGAGTTCTCAAGCTCTGGAACAAAACCCAAGTTCTGGTTGCAGAATGCTTTGGGAGAGTAGCAGGGTATGTTCAACATCTAACCCAGATCTGTTTCATGTTTTGTTTTTAATTCAGGCATAGACTATTTCTATTAATATTAGTCTGTTTAAAACTTTCCCCTTTCATGACCTAAAACTATGTGACAATGTAATTTTAAAACATTGCCATCCATCTATAAAATGCTTTGAGATCTAGGGATTAAAAGCACTAAGTATTATTAAGAAACATCTGCAAACAGGTAGGTTCTCAGTTCTGACAAACATTTTCAAAATATCTTGCCTGACAAAGTTTTGAGGTAATACTGATGGGGGTTAAAAAGTTCTACCAAAGGACTGTGGCATTGTCTCATTAACTAACCATTTAAATGGTGGCAGGTTTCTGAGTGGTAGTTGTGTTACTCTGTATCAGCAAAAAGAATGAGGATTCCTTGTGGCACCTTAGAGACTAACAAATAAATTAATAAATACATTTGTTAGTCTCTAAGGTGCCACAAGGACCCCTCGTTCTTTTAACCATTTAAATGGTTTGTTATAGGACGTTATGTTCTTTCTCCATAATACACAATCCATTGCGTCCCACAGGCTAGCTGGATATCCAAACTACGATCTAAGAATGAAGCTAGAGAGAAAACACAGGACTGAAAGAGTCTGAAAATATTTGTCTCAAATAAAATCTCAGTACTTGGATATAATAGTGAAGGGCAGAATGAGTGAAATATTAAATTATGGGCACCAACATGCTTTCACTGGCTGTAATGGGAGATTTGCCATTTGGTTTCTCAGTGGGAAATGGATTGAATCTTACAGTCACAGTTTCCCTTGACTGCACTTTGTGTAGCCTTTTACACCAGAATCGTGGTGTTCAACACCCACTAGTATGAATGGCTACACAAGGTGCAGGGCACTGATGATTCAGGCCCCATTGTGCAAGTGCACAATCCTTTGGCTATAGGATTTATTGTTTTGTTTTATTTTCATATGAATTTCCAGTGGCTCTTTCCAGGCACACCTGTAAAATTTCAAGTTCTGAGATGTCTTTCCAGGAACTGAGCCAGTTGGCTCAAGAATTTAGATGTTCATGAAAGATTAAAAGCTAGTTTCTGGAAAAGATTTTCAGGCTGCCTTCCAGAAAAAAGTGATGAAGGATTCAGGAATTCAAATGAGATGCATCTTAAAACCCACCCACTAGCAAGTGGCAATGTGAAAAATATCCTACTGAAAACCATTTAAAATTTCCTAGCTGGTCTCTCAAGGAGCCAGGGCTTTATCATGTGAACTGTTGCGCACTGGTCTAGCACAGCCCTTAGACTCACATGCTTACCTATTGAGTTCAATGAGACTCCCCGTTTGCTTAAAGTTAAGCATGTGCTTAAGCCCCCACTTCACGAAATGCGCACATATTCAAAATGTGTTCCTATTCTGGAAAGCACTTGAACAATTCAATAAAATTAGAAGATGGCAAATTCAAAACTGATGAAAGGAAATCTTTTCACAACCAAACAGCGGAACTCATTGCCACATGATGTCATGGTGGTTAAAAACTTAGCAAGATTCAAACAAGGACTAGATGTTTATATAGATAACAAGAACAGATAAAATAAGTAGGTAGTTTCTCTTCCAAAATATATATTAACATTAAGAAGGGCTTAAATGCATCAGGATTTAAACCAATCTCTAACTCCTAGCAATTAGGGGAATTTTGTTCTTCTAAAGCATGTCCTACTGACTGCTGTCAGAGAAAGGATATTGGACTAGATTAGATCTGTGGCCAATCTAATGAGTCTATGTTAGGAGAAAAAGGATGTTCCAGATGTTAGACCGCAAACCTAGGACCCAGGTTCAAGACCCTGCTCTGCCACAGACTTTGTGTGTGACCTTGAGCAAGACATTTAATCTCTCTGGGCCAGATTTACAAAGGTATTTAGGTGCCTAAGTCCAGATCCTCAAATGGCGATTCAGTGGTAGCGAGGCACCGAAATACCTTTGTACATCTGTGCCTCAGTTCCCTATCTGTAAAAGGGGAATAACTACTTCCCTACCAGGGCTGCTGAGAATAAATCCATTAAAGATTGTGAGACCCAGCTATCACAGTGATATGGGCCAGATAAGTACCTTAGATACAGAGGAGCTTAACCATGTGATGAAGTCCCATTGACTTCAACAGTACTTTTAACCCAGATCCTCATTGGTATTTGGGTGCCTAACTCCCATTCATCTGGGTCCTTCTGAGCTTTCCTGAATTGGAACTGAAGTGCTTTAAAGACTCGAGCCACAAAAGGGGAAATCTAGAGCTGCTGGAGTTCATTTGCAATGATCACTAAGAAGGGTAACGTTAAACCCTTTTCCCCTTTAAAAAACAAACAAACAACAGTTGATTTGTGCAGGGCAGCTATGTCTGGCTAGGAAGAGGGTGGTTGTTGAAAGTTCGCCCCTGTGCCCCACCGCAGGCTGGGAGAGTGAATCAAGGCTCTTCGGAGCACCTGGTTCTAATTAAACGCTCTAGCAGAGAAAGCGTCAACAAGGGAAACATGGTTTTGGATGGATCTCGGTTTTCAAACCCGGCACTTTCCCTCCTTCCGATGCCCTTTCGGAAGTGCCAGCAACACCCCCGTTCCAGGTGTGGGGGCAGCGGGTAATAGTCGGGACCTGGGTTTTTTTCCAGAGTTGCTGAACACAGTATTGCCAACACTGGGGGGAGGGGGAGTGTCAAAAATCGCAAGTCAAGCCCCCCAAATCATGAGATTTTTATAAACTGGATTTTGTTTGTTTGTTTTTTAATTTGCCTTCTGATTTTTTTGCCTTTCATGGTCACATTTTCAAGCTTTTATCCACAACCATGTTCTATGGCCCATGTTATAGAGGAGGTCAGACTCACAATGGTCCCTCTACATAAGAACGGCCAGACTGGGTCAGACCAATGGTCCATCTAGCCCAGTGTCCTGTCTTCCGACAGTGGCCAATGCCAGGTGCCCCAGAGGGAATGAACAGAACAGGGAATCATCGAGTGATCCATCCGTTGTCGCCCAGTCCCAGCTTTTGGCAAACAGAGGCGAGGGACACCATCCCTGCCCATCTGGGCTATTAGCCACTAATGGATCTATCCTTCCATGAATTTATCTCGTTCTTTTTTGAAGGCCAAGACTATAACAGAGTTCACAACGTCCTCTGGCAAAGAGTTCCACAAGTTGACTGTGGCGTGTGAAGAAATTCTTCCTTTTGTTTGTTTTAGACCTGATGCCTATTAATTTAATCAGGTGACCCCTAGTTTTTGTGCTATGAGAAGGAGTAAACAACACTTCCTTATTTACTTTCTCCACACCAGTATGATTTTATAGACCTCAATCATATCCCCCCCTTAGTCGTGTCTTTTCCAAGCTGAAAATTCCCAGTTTATTAATCTCTCCTCATATGGAAGTCGTTCCATACCCCTAAACATTTTTATTGCCCTTTTCTGAACCTTTTCCAATTCCAATATGTCTTTTTTGAAATGGGACGACCACATCTGCACGCAGTATTCAAGATGTGGGCATACCATGGATTTATATAGAGGCAATATGATATTTTCTGTCATATTTTTTATCCCTTTCTTAATGATTCCCAACATCCCATTAGCTTTTTTGACTGCCGCTGCACACTGAGTGGATGTTTTCAGAGAACTATCCGCAATGACTCCAAGATCTCTTTCTTGAGCGGTAACAGCTCATTTAGACCGAATCATTTTATAAAATCATGAGAATTGGCAAGATTCTTAGCACCCTGCAGCTCCCATTAGCTGCAGCTGGAGTAGTGGGTGCCCAGCATGTCTAGAAAATTGAGGTCCAAGATATTTTTGGAAGAATAAACCTCTCCTTCTGAAACCTTTCCCCTAACTATTATTATCCACCACTGAAAAAACACCCACTCATCACAAAAAGATTTCATTTGAAAAGGAGCTGAGTTATTGCCTGAAAATTAGTATTGATTAACTGATATTAATCATTAGGAGTCTTGCAGTAGCATCTATGGACTTCAGAGATCAGGGCTCCCTTACGCTAGGTGCTGTACGAACATAGAGAGAGAAACCCAGTACTGAAGACTCAGACTTAAGGTCAGAAGGGACCATCATGATCATCTAGTCTGATCTCCTACACATTGCAGGCCACAGACCCTCACCCACCCACTGCAGCAATAGGCCCATAACCTCTGGCTGAGTTACTGGCGTCCTCAAATCTTGATATAAAGACTTCAAGTTGCAGAGAATCCACCATTTGCACTAGTTCAAACCAAAAAGTGACCTGTGCCCCCACGCTGCAGAGGAAGGTGGAAACCCCCCCCCCCCCCAGAGTCTGTGCCAAATCTGCCAGGGGGAAAACATTTCTTCCTGACCCCAATTAGAGTGATCAGTTAGACCCTGAGCATGTGGGCGAGACCCGCCAGCCAGCCGCCGGGGAAAGAATTCTCTGTAGTCACTCAGAGGCCTTCTGCTCTAGACTTTAAGCTTTGGAGATGGGACACCAAGTGGACAAATGGTGGGAGGGGAAACAGAACAGGGAAGGGAAGTGACCCACGAAGCCAGGGCTGGCACCCGTGTCTCCTAGATCCCAGGCGATTGCCCTGCCCACTGGACCACGCTGCTTCTCAATAAATGACAAAGATACTTCCAGCACAGAAGAGGGAGTTTCTTACTCACCCTTCTCCAAGGATAGATATAGGCGATGTCCATAAGCGTGTAATATTCCTTTAAAGGTTCGTCTTCGTAGAGAACTTCCACCTGACAAATACAGACCACAGTGAATCTTTCCCCCTCCAGTGACCCAGGGGTCCCAAGGACAAAATAAAATAACTTGTTTCCCAATCCATGGTTGGACAGAAGGGGTCAGATTTCCTCTTCCACAGAGCTCAGCTCCCATTTAGGCATCTAAATAATCTCCATGGTGCCCCATTCCCACTTTAGACCAGATTTTCCTAAGAGCCCAACACCAACCGAGCTGCGTTCTTTTGAAAATCTGGCCACTTACTTTGGTGCCGAAGTGGGCTCTAAGCTTCTTTTGAACATTGGGCAGTCGGGGGTGGAATTAACCATTGCTCCACACTTTGCCCAGCAAAATGAATGTAAACATGCTACCAAATCAGAGTGACTCTATACAAAATGCAGTGAATCAGGTCCAATGTCCCTGTGTCAGGTCTCCTCCTGGTAGGAATCAGTGTCAGAATCATTCTGAAGAAGGCCCTGTTAGGTAGACTGGATAGGTGAGGGTGGTCTGGTGGACTGAGTTCTGACCCTTGTGCTAGCTTGCTGAATAGCTCTGGGCAAGTCTAGCTTCCCCCTGGGTACAGAATGAGGAGGCGGATGCTTATTTAAAAGAGGGCTGCAAGACTTAATTAGCAAATGTTTGTACGGCAGGGTGAATAAGTGCTAAGTAGTATTATGACAACTGCCAAGTCTTTAAACAAGTGTGTGTTTTCAATAAGAGAAACACATAATAAATCTTTGGAAAATCTGGGGAGGTCTTTGAGATTGGAATTTCCAGCACTGGTGCGGGGCTGTCAAGAATGTGTTTGGTTTTATTTGGGGGGAAAGGCGGAGGGAGGAGGTTCTCTGAGATACGCTCTTCTTCTGAAACGGACGGGGGCAGCGCCTCTGCCGGTGCAAATCAAGGCCGTTGACTTCAAATGGAGTAATGCAACTTGATGCCAGCTGTTCCTCTGGCCCCATTGTGCTAGGCAACGGTGGGTCGCAATCTTGGTTGGGGTCCTGAGGTGCTACTATAATGCCCATCAGATAGAATATAGCTTTGTATTGCAATAGTGCCTCAGTCAGGATCCTGTTGTGCAAGGTGCTGTGCAAACGTAACAAACAGGGGTCTGGCCTAAAGAGCTTAATAGCTAAGTATAACCAACAATAACGACATTGAAAGGAGAATGGGGACATGCAGTTTTTGAACCCAGCAAGGACCCCAGTTTGTATTTAGAATGAGGGGTGTAAGAAGGGACTGTCCAAAGCCAGCAGGCCCCAGGGACAACGTTTAAATGCTCATACACCTTCCATGGATGTAATAAACGACCGTCCAAATACAACCGGCCTAACGGGTGCTGCACCCGTGGGCACGCACTGCATGGGACCTTGACAGAGGTCAGCAGATCAAGCAGTGACCTAGGACCAGTTGCCGGTCGCTCGCTACTCACTTTGTACTTGCTGGGAACATCCATCTTATTGCGGAGAAATTTAGCCAGATGCATGACTGTCATGGCAGCAGGACACCGGAGGAACCTTACACCGTTCTTCTGGGGCCAGACCAGAGGGAAGGCAGGGGGAGGAGGGGAAGAGAAGAGCGTTACTGAGAGCTGAGCAGCTGGAACGGGAGAGGGGATGAAATACGTACAGGAGCAGCTGTAAATCTATCGTACACAAACAGAGCATGAAAGACCTGCAGGTCACACGCAAAGGGCTCTGCTGCAATCTATACTGTTCTGGTTTTGCAAGGCAAGGGTGGGGAGCAGGGGCTAGAGCGCCTCACAGAGAAAACAGCAGCAGCAGAAAAATGCCTTCGACTGATTTTTAACTCGGAGGCCTCTGGGACATAAATGACTCACACCCCATTAAAAAGGACCAAAATAAATATCTTGCTAACTGGTTAGACTACAAATCAGATCATTCGATCTCTCAAGGGCTGCACAAAGTAAGCAGAAAAGCCCTTATGAGATAACCAGAGAACCAACAGTGTCTTTATATATTTATACAGAGACAAACATATTCTACACGTGTGTCTGTGTTGATTTCCTCCTTACTAATATTTCAGAAGAAAGATGAGCTCAAATTGAAATTCTCGGGATTAATAGTGCCAAACTCTAGAAAAAAAAATTCTCTCAGATCATTTGCTCTAAGCACAGAGCTGGGAGCCAGGAAATCTTGAGTTCTAACCTCATCCAGCACGCTGTTTATGGCCCTGGGGCAAGGTTCACTCAGGCCCTGGCCTAACAAAGAATTAGAACTAATTGTCCTTAAAGTTACAGATGTGCTTTGTGGGACTGGTAGCCTAAATTTCCTAAAGTGGCCACTGATTTTTGGATGTCCAGTTTAAGACATCTTGGGCCTGCCTTCCAGAGGGTGCTTGCGGTGCATAGGAATAGGATGGTATCCTTTTAAATAGTTTGTGAGATCTCTAGTGATGCTTACTGTGTAGTGTTTTAGTAGCTGCCAGAACCCAGTAAGCACCACAGCGTCTATATAGCTAATCCTTGCATGGGGTGTATATACAGCAAACATCATTATTTAGATGAATAGATTTTAAGGCCAGATGGGACCATTATGGCATCTAGTCTGACCTCCTGTATAATACAGGCTGGAGAATTTGTGTCTGTGTGGTTCCTTGATTGTTGTGTGAATAGCAAAGACCACCCCACATTGTAGTTGAAATCAATAAAAGCTACAGGGCCTCAGTCCCTCTGAAAGTCAAATCCAGATCCTCAGATTGAAATCACTGGGAGGGAGGCATCTAAATACCTTTTGAAGATCTGGGCAAAAAGTCCATCAAGAGTTGGGCATCCAAAATTTGAAACACCCAAAGTCACTGGCCCCCTTTAAAAAAGTGGACCTTAATTTCTGCCCCTCAGATTTTCCACCCGTACCATGAGACGAATAGTTCCTACTTATCTGCCCCAACGCAAAGGCCCTAACCCTAGGCCTTTGCACCGCACCCAACCTTTGTAAAAAGCCATTTCTTGGAGTGAGTTTGATTCTTTATTTGGATCCATGTGTAAAACCAGGGGGAGGGCTGGAGACAGGATTACTGGGGCCAGGGGAGCAGCAGCTCAAAGGCCAGGGGAAAGAATTGATCATCTGTTGCTGTCTCATACCCCCTGCCAAAAGAAACAAAATGTGGCTTCCACTTCAAGCTCTTTGGAACTTGCACAGACCCTAGTGCAAGCACTAGCGGAGCTGCCCCAGTGCAGGAAGCATCAGGTGCCTTCCGCTACCGCCTTCCCAGTCCCTAGTGTAATAACAACGCACTGACTGGGACCTCTTTTGTTTACCTGCAGGTCTCTTTAAGCGATCAGCCTGGCAGCACTTACTTTTTCCTTCTCCGCATCCCCGTTTTCAATCGTCCCTTTCTTTTCATCTCTAGGGAAGAAGGGACAGAATGAGCATTTTTGTAAAAAAGTAACCGAAAATAGAGTCACCCCCTTAACCACGGAGAGGGGATATTAACCTCGCCAAGGCAGTCGTGACACAAGGGTTAATTTCTCTCTGGATATGCGGTGGTGAAGAGGCATGTACCATCTAATCATCTCCAGCTAAGCCATAGAGCCAGTGGATAAAAGGCTTCGCGACTGCAATATGCTCTACTCAGGGCTTTGTTTTAGCTTGTGTATTGCAGCTACAATGCTCCACGCGGCTGACTTCAGGTCACATGACGAGCCCTCCATTCATAAGCTTAATTAGCCCCTGCACATCCACAACACACCTGAGGCTCTCTAGTCTGTACACAGCCACTTTTAAGGGTATGTCTACACTACCCGCCGGATTGGCGGGCAGCGATCAATCCAGCGGGGATCGATTTATCGCATCTAGTCTAGACGCGATAAATCAACCCCTGAGCGCTCTCCCGTCGACTCCTGTACTCCAGCGCCACTAGAGGTGCAGGCGGAGTCGACGGGGGAGCGGCAGCAGTCGACTCATTGTGGTGAAGACACCACGGTAAGTCGATCTAAGTACGTCGCCTTCAGCTACGTTATTCACGTAGCTAAGCGTTCTCGGTCTTTTTCACACTTGCTGTCTGGTCACCCTAGCTGAGAACAGTCTTCAGGATTCGATCCGTTCCCGCAAATAAGATCTTAGAGGTAGCCAGAAAGGGCAGGATTTTGACTCAGAACAGAAGGAGTTTAGCAACAGCAACAAAATCTTACCTCATTCCTTCGTAAAACTCTATGGATAAGCTGACAATTTCATCATCTGTCAGGTTCCCTTTGTCTTGTTCGGAAACTTCCCCACGATCCTCATTAGACCCATTGGGAACTACACAAGGAGCAGGAAGAGAGACGTTAAACCCCTCCCAAAATGTATTTAGCATCGAGACAGAGAGGAGAAGAGAACAGAAAGGAAGAGACACTGCGCGGCTATTCCTGTTTGCAGACACTTACCGTCTGCCATGGGATAGGCTGCATAGAAGTCACGCCGTCTCTTCATTTCATCTGCAAGAGAAGATCAATCAAAGCAAGGAAGTGGTGAGAAAGAAAGAATGAAAAGAGAGGGAGAATAGAAGATCGAGTCCTAGTCTACACCATTTTTATGCCCAGTTGGGAGTGTGATGTTTTACCAATACAGTCATACCAGTATAAGCCTTCATGTGGATGCAGCGATACTGGTTTGAATGTGTCCTATACTAGGGGCTAGTCTACACTACCCGCCCGGATCGGCGGGTAGAAATCGATCTCTCGGGGATCGATTTATCGCGTCTCATCTAGACGGATAAATTGATCCCCGAATCGACGCGCTTACTCCCACCTCGTCAGGAGGAGTAAGCGCCGTCGACGGGGGAGCCGCAACGGTCGATTTGCCGCCGTCCTCACAGCGGGGTAAGTCGAATAGGATACGTCGAATTCAGCTATGCTATTCGCGTAGCTGAATTTGCGTATCTTAAATCAATCCCCCCTCTCCCCCCCCAGTGTAGACCTAGCCCTGGATAGCTTATTCCCCCTACGGAAATAGCTACACCAGTATAAGCACCTTTATCCCGATATAACTGCGTCCACACTAAAGCAGGTTGTACCCCTGTAACTAACCAGGTATAGTGAAAGGGGTGCAACTTCTGTGTTTGCACTGGGCGTAAGGGTGGCAATTTCACAAGCCCTTTAACCCCACTTCCAATGATGTAAGGGGATCGACTTCAACAGGAGCAGAGTTGGGCCAACACAGAGCATCACACCCAAATCATCCCCGTTATTACTTGATTTGATTATTGCTGTCTGTATCTGTACCTTTGAAAAGCCCAGGGACTAGTTTGTACACTATGTCTTGTAAGGTTTTGTCAGACCTGAAAGACACAAATAAGAATTAATCAGGGAGGGTGAGTGTAGTTATTTCCGAATCCATTCCAGTCACCTGTCTGCGTTCTCCAGCCACACCAAAAGAGAGCACCTTCCACTCCTGGGCAAAAGACCGTCACAAGGCTTATGCACCATTTAAGCCCTCAAAACAGGGCTTACGTGGGACTTAAATAGCGCACAGACATTGCACGGGTCCTTTGCAAAGGAACACAGTCGGATGAATTCAAGACCACGTTGTACCGGCTCTGCGCCAATTTGAATATTGCTGGTAAAACTCCTATTGACTTTGATGTATGTGGACACAGGTTGCAAGTAGCCTTTGGGAAGTCATAACCCCATTGCATATTATTGGTATCCCGAAACTTGGTGCTGAATGGTGCCAAGCACCTGGCAGGATTGAACCCATAGTCCTTAATATGTCCATGACTGACATTTCTGACAACACAGCTGGGTATTATGCAACTCAGATGGAGGGGGAAGCAAAAGAGAAAGGAAAATGACTAACCATGCAAATTCAGAGTCTGCTCCAAAACCCAATGAAGTCAAACAGGGAAGACATGAGGACTTTGGATCTGGCCCAAAAAGAAGGGCTATGTCTCTAGTTCCAAGAACAAATGGGAACATCAGGGTCACTGATCATATATCAAAATTATTTCTATAATATAATAAAAGATACCTCGCTCAGATATAGGGCTTTTCATCTTTAGCCCCTTCCATCTGAAGCTCTCAACATGCTTTGCTAACCTTTGTGAATCAAATCTCCCAAGACCTTCATGTGAGGCAAGCTGAGATCAGTATTCCCACTTTACAGATGGGGAAGCCAAGGGAGAAAGAGATTATGGCTAAATTTTAAGTTTGTGTGCCTAAACATAGACTTCGACTGACATGCAGTGAGAGATGTGGGCACCTCTGGGAAAAGTTCAGCCACCTTGTTTAAGAAGTAGTTTAGGGATCCACCCTAGAAATGTTTGGTCTAAGGCCCAGATCCTCAAAGGTATTTAGGTGTCTAATTTGCATTGATTTCAATAGGAGTTAGGTTACCCACATGACTTGAACAAGTTTTCTTCCAGACGCTGACACAGATTTCCCACACCCTTCTGATTCCCAAGTCTATGCCTCAACTACCCGACTCTGATAAAAATAGAGAGAAGACTGTGGATTTGATTCTCATTCACAATCCAGGCCCCTTGCCGCTGCTAAAGTGGTGTAAAGGGGCCCTAGTGCCAATGAAAATTGGGGTCTGATCGGACAAGGATGCAAAGATATGGTGGTAGAGTGGCTAGCATAATGGCAGGAGACGGAGGGGTTGTCTGTAACTAGTAGCTACTGCAATGCAAATTATAAAGTAAGGTCTGGGTGATATCTCAGAGCTTGGAAGATCGGTGCAATTCTAGCCTGCTGCTTTGTGTCTGTCTGTATGTTGGCAGAGTGCATCTCCGTCTGGGTCTGTGCACACATTCAGAGATATTTAACAGAAAGGTCTGTGGGAGTTAGAGTGTAAATATTTCACAGGGAACCAAGAAAAAAAAAATAAAGAAGTGTTACTACGGAAATGGATTTACATGGAAGAGCTAAAAAAAGCCCCTAGTGATGTATTGAAGCCTTAACGGTTTCTATGCCAACCACCTGCAGAGCTAATTCTACAACTGACAAGACATGTCTGGCTTCCCCAAACCCAGACGAATAGGGAAGGAGCGAAGCCGGCATAAAGCATGCACCAAGCGTGGGGGTTTGACTGCATTAGTTTGATCCTAGTGGTTCTGGGCATGGAACAGGGGTCTGGAAACCACCCACCCACCCACCCACAATAGTAGCGGCTGAGACACAGCCAGCCGCACGCTCACATAGAATAACCCTCCACTGGGAGAAGAACGCATCGTTCCAAGGCAAATGGATCAATGAATTATAAACCACAAGCGGGTTCAGGTTAAATTTCTCTTGTCGTGGCTTCAAAGCCTGACGGCTGCGGTCCGGGCACTGTCTAAAGATGACCTCAGGTACTCAGTCCAAACTGACAGAGGATGTAACTCACATTGTGCCTTTCCCTGCTAATTAATCATCCCAATCTCTTTACAACATCCTTAAAGGGGGCTGGAAAATTCAGAGACGCTCCTGGTCCTGTCTGTCACATCATGACACTTGTCGTCTGCCCTTCCGGCTCGGATCTCATTGATATTATACAACACAGAGAGTGGGGCCCCATTACATTAGGCGCTGCATCTGGACACTGGAAGCTGTTGAGGTGGGACTATCTTGACATCACAGCCCTGCTGGGGCTTTGCTTATGATGTCAAACTCCCCAGGAATGCCCATGATGACATCAAACACAAAATAATGACCGGGTACAGAATTCCCTAGCCCGTGCAGCTGTTATGAGAAAAATGAAAGTTAGGATGCTCTGGTTCTGATCATTCCTTCCTCTCCTCCCCTGCAAGCATTCAAGGAGATAGGAGAGACTTTGGGTCAACATTCAAATAACCTACATACAGTAGACTATAAGGTGTCAGATATAGTCTAGTAGGCTATTCTAGTAAACTAAGGCAGGGGTGCTGGAACAATTTGTACAGTGGGGGTGCTGAGACCCATTGAACCAAACTGTAAATCCTGGATATAATGGAATCCACTTCAAGCCAGGGGGTGCGGCAGCACCCCCAGTTCCAGCACCTATGCTATAAGGCGTAAAACTGCAGAGTGCAAATCCTGTTCTTCCGGGGCAGCAGATTTCACTTGGCTTCAACAGAAGATACTTACTCTTTTTAGTAGAAAATAACGCTCTTGATCTTATAGACCATCCACTGCAGTGGCTGAAGGAAGAAAACCACAAGAGGTCTTTCCCAACACAAACGTCTATGATTCTCTGCTGCGTATGCCCGGAGTCAGCACACTAAGGTAGTTGTCTGGTGCCCATGTCAGTAGTATGTGAGCCCCTCACCATCTTTAATGGATTTATCCTCAAAACATCCCTGTGAGGTGGGGAAGTGCTGTTGTCTCCACTGGAGAGATGGGAAACTGAGTCACATACAGACTAAGGCCTGGATCCTCAAAGGTAGATAGGTGCGTAACTCCATTGGGTGGAGGCCTTTGAGGCTCTGGGCCTAAGTGCCCAGACACAGGAAGTCTGTGGCAGAGCTGGGAATTTGATCCAGATCTCCTGAGTCCCACACCCATGCCTAACTTTAAGTAAATTAGTCCCATTGGAGACAATGGATTACTCACATGCCGATGGTTAGGAACATACCTTGCTGAATAAGGGTCAGAATTACATACAGAGACCTCAGTTTTCCAAAGCAAATAGTAGTTTGGTGCCCAGTTTGGGGGACTTTAAAAAGGGACCTCGTTATTTGTTAATTCTGTGCATCCACCTTCTGGAAATCAGGGCCCCTTCAGGCATCCCAAGTTGCCGCCCCTCTCAAAAAAAAAGTAATAGATGCACCCAAAATCACTATTAGTGGCTCTGGAAAAGTTAGGCCAAAATATCCATCTCCCAACTGCAGCAAAGCAGGGAGGAGAATTTCCTGTGACAGTGAGGCTCGGTGACATGCTACAGCCGAAATCCAGAGCCTGATGCTTCCCAACTTCTGTGTTATCGGGGCTGTAGGGCAAGAACCAGAACAGTGAGATCCCTCACCTGATGCTGAGCAGGGGCCTGGTTTTATGCACCTGGACATCACACATGGGACAGTATTTGTTGGTCTCCAGGTAGCGGACGATGCAGGTTTTACAGACTAAAAAAAGAAAGAAAGAAAAATAAATAGGGTGAAATCAACATACAGACTCACGGGGTGACTATCACCCCTGGGCAAAGGGTCAGCACAAGGCCTAGGCGCCACTTAAGCACAAGGTATTAAGTCTCACTTCAGCTCCATTTATATCCTGCTTAAGAGGGACATAAATGGTGCCAACGCAGGATATAAGTGGTGCATCACTTGCCCTGGCCCTCTGTACAGGGCTGGCTTTGACCCACAGTGAACAGGCAGCTGCTTAGACATTCTGGGCAAGATAATTTTTTACCCTCACTGATTGGAAAGTAATCTGTGACTGCTTCCATTTAATCCACCTGTTAGCAGCCATGTATCAATGAGAGGGGGATCCCACCAGTAGGGGCTATTCCACATTCCCCTCTTATCAAGGCATGGTTTCCCTTACACCTTGCTTCTCTCTGCAGGTATATTAGAGGAATTGCTAGATTGGAGCAGACCCTGGGTCCAGCTAGTCTAGGACCTTGTCTTTGAACAGTGGCTGGAACTAGATGCTTTAGAGGAAGGTAGAAGAACCCAAAAGTAGGCAGATATGGGATTATCCGCCTCACACACACATAGCTCTCATTCTGATCTCTAATCGTGAGAGATTGCCTTAAGCCCTGTATAAGAAATATGGTAGGATTCTAGCTTCACCACCCCCTCCCCAATTCACCTCAAAATTATTGAGCGAGTAATCCGAGGCCAAGAGTGACTAAGGGTTTGGGGTGCTTCCAATTTGGGGGTGTCTCACATGACAAGGAGGCCCTGGTTTCCAGAAAGGGAGAGCTCTGCTCTTCCTGAAAAACTAGCATCAGGCCTCTTTAAGGTATCTCAAGTTAGGCACCCAAAAATCACCAGCCACTTTGGAAAAAGCTTGGCCCATGGAGTTATATTCAGGTGAGCAGCTGGGGACTCTCTCATCACCACCAGCTGGCTTCTGATCTTAACACCCAAAAAGGAGATCTGCCTGGTGGAATGAAAGAAAAGAGCATTTCATTGGGAACAGCGGATTTCTCCTTCTTTCTCCCCCCAGGTACAGAGGAAACTTACAGGAGTGTAAACATTCCACTATGGTGGTTGCATCTATGAAGTAGCCGCCACACAAAGCACACATCAAGTGGGGATTCAGCTCAGTGATCTTTATCCTGGTGGTTCTGTGCATTTTGGATCCGGGCCTCAGCAGATCCTCTCTGGAAACAAACACACACACCCAGAGGATCAAGTTAGCGGCATCTACAGGGTCATCACCCCTCCTGGAATATTACAGCAACCAGAACCAAGTCATCAGCTGGAGCTAGTGAAGGCAACATTCCAGAAGCAAATGGCTCAGTAGGTTACAAACCACAGGAGTCTCTGGTTTTAGGATTTATTCCCCCTCCCCCCCACACACACACACCTTGTAATCTGGGTTTTGTGGTCAGGCCTTGCAAAGCGTCTGAAATTGCAATAATCCAGAGAGCGGGATGGAGGACTGAGTATTTGTATTTTAACAAAACAAAACACCTCTTTTTCAGCCCCCATAGAGTCCGACTGGGATGGGTAGCACCCTTTCCAAATGTAATCTTGTTGATGAGCCTAACTGGTTATGGGTTTGCACAGTGCCTAGCACATAGGGGCCCAGAACTGGTTGTGGTGTTTGGGTGCTACCACAGTATAAATGTAAGAAAATAATAATACTCCTGGGGGAAGATATAACTCACCTAGAGTATTACAATCTGGCCCATAGTGATCCTACAGCTTACATTATATAACGAATCTCTCTTTTTACTCCCAAATCCTGACCAAAACACATACCAGATAAAGAATTTATTTAGTAATGTGGTTTTATTTTTTTTAATGGAGACAAATCAGTTCAGAGAAAACAACAGGCAGCACAGCGGAGTCTAAAGAAGTGATGTGCCTAGTACATCTGAATAGATTTGGGTAGTAAAGGAGGTAAGAAACCGACACACCATGCAGGTTTCAGGTTTTATAGCTGCTTCCTTAGGTTTAGCCCTATTATTTCTGCCCAGCTTTGAAACACACACAGCCCAGTTTTTCCACTCTGGATTATGCACGTTTTGTAGATGCAAGGATGGAGATTATTATAGGAACACTTTTTTATTAAATGGAGACCCTTAACAGGGAATGCCCCCAAACCCCTCTAAATTATATATTTAAACAAAAATAAAAATCGAGAGCCTCGTTGCTCATCATTAGCTAACAATAAACTCCTCCATCCCCAATAGTCTCTTCCTCCAAGTGGAGCTCTGCCACCAAAGTCTGGACACACACTACCTCCCTCCCTGCCTCTTTCTCCCTCAGCTGTAGCCCATTACAGGATCATCTGTAATCAAATTATGGCCAAAGCAAGCCCTCCTTTTGTGTGTGCTACTTGGGCAAACCTCAAGGAACGGGAGAAGAAGAAGAAAAGACGAGCAAAGTCTGCAGCCTGTGAGGAGAAGGATCACATTTCAATCCTAGCCAGCTAGGAGCTGCAACAGCTTCACCTTGGCTTCTGGCTATCCACATGTCCTCTTTAATTCTTCCCCAGCCTGCTGCTGACACCAGATAACAAAGCCGAGGGGAGATTCCACTTTCGTGGTCTTGCCCCCAATCCCCATCCCCCTCCACCACGCCCCACACCCACTCCCAGCCCCCCCCCTCCCTCCAGCAAGGCAATGGTCCGGAACAAATCAGATAAATGGTCTAATTGAACATTAACATGCAATTCATTAAACGCACAAGCCCAGCGAAAGCCAGACGTGAGAAGCTCGGCTGAGGATTGCTTTACGCGACCTATGGGTACCTGCGCGTACAGACCGGAAGGACAGGCGTGTCAGACTCTATGACACACATCACACATGCATTTCTCAATTAACACTACAAAGGCACATAAACAATATGCAGAGAATAGACACCACCCAATGCACATCCAATGGGCGTGTCTGGGTGCATCTGAATCATCTGCGCTCATACAGAAGTTTACATCTTCAAAGCACTGTAATATTATACACACAGGCATAGTGTAACCTCCATGACATACACATTCATAGTGTGCGTCTGTCCACCCATACCGAGGATGGATACACGACAATTATGTTCTTTATGCCTTATTTTGTAATCAGTGTGTGTCTATATTTTATTTCATGGGCGCTTACATTATCATATTGGTACAGTACTTTGAAGATGTAAACGGATGTATAACTGCAATACACACACACACATATGGCAGCATGTAGCCTGCAAATACACCTCCATCTACAAACACAACGCAGTGGCCTAGGAGGCCCATTTAATAACGCATAAAAGCCGGCCATAATCTGTCCCCCATATTAGCACATGGAAGAATAGAGAGCACCCGTCCACACCCACGCACGGCATTGTCAGGTCATGCCACACCCACCCGAAACAGTCTCCGATGATCTCTACCGCGTCTCTAGATCACATCTACTGCCCTCCCCAGGCCTAGACACACATTGTGGGGTCGTTTCATTGCAGCCAAATTCAGGCACACAAATACCCCACCCCCTCCATTCCCTGTGCCCCGTGGCGCAGCGTGGGCACATACCGCAGACAATGATTCCCCGGCACGGATCGAAAGGTGCCCAGACAAGAAACCCTCAGCGCCCCCCGACCCACAGTTTCCTTCTTGTCCTTCACCACTCCGATCTCCCAGCCGGAACCCGAGGGGGGGGGGGGCGGACTACCAGGCTCCGGGTCCTCCGATTGCCTTTCACCCGCCTGACAGCCCAGGCTCCGGGCGGGGAGAGCGGAAAACGGAGGCTCGGAGAGGCTGGCCAGCCTGGCAAAGGTGCGAAGCGGCACCTTTGTCTCCCCCGCGGCTCCTTCTCCGCCTGCCTAAGCGCAGCGCCGCCCCTTCCCAATGCCTTCCTGCATGCATGCAAACCAGCCCCCCTCGCCCCCCAATCAGCGCCACCGACACCCGCGAGGGGGCAGTGCCCCCGACCCCCGGAGGGGGGGGTATTTAAATAGATGGATATATATGGCTCGGTGGGGAATAGACTGAGGGACCGCATTTAAAGGGACAGGCTCTGCCTCCGGGGAAATCTAGGAAGGGGAAGGGAGCGATTGGTGCCAGCTAAAAAAATTAATAAAAATCTGGATCCACTCGCCTCCAGGCCGATGGGCGAGGGCCGTTCATCGCCTGGTTGTTCTGCCGGCGTGGGTGTGGATTTGTAGGCAGTGGGATCGGGCCCTAAACCCACAGCGATGAACTGCCTCCCCTAAATCGCTGTCGAAAGCAAGGAAAGGGGGCGTGCGTGTAGGGGGTCTCCTGGACTTCTGGTATGTCTCCCCCCGCCAGTAAAAGAAATCTGGATTGAGACCGTCCCTGCTGAGATGTCTCCTAAACCGCTCCCATCGCCCCTCTCCCCAAGCCTCAACTGGTGTGAATGGGAACTCAGCCTTTTGTCTGCCTCCCTGCCCCCCTTCGGGTATTTATATGTTTTAATACGAGCGCATTTTGTTTTATGGTCAAAGGCATTTTCCGCTCGTGCCCCGTGGTTTCTATAGAGACTCCAGAGCCGGCTGCTGGTTCCTTGCCCGGGGCAGAAGCCACACGGCCACACACCTCATTAAGACAGGAGATGAATTTAACAATTGGACCTGGATTCGCGGGCACGCGCGTGAATTTTGTGGTGGTGGTGGTGTTTTCAAATCTGGGACGCGCTTTGGCTTTTCACAGCCAGGCACCCAAATAGAGAGAGAGAGAAAAACAATAGCTCGCCTTTGCTAGAATGACTAGATTTGCTTTGCGGCGGGGGGTGGCAGGGGGCAGTTCGTGTGTCTACCTATGCCCGCCCCAGGTGAGAGAGAGTGGCATATTTGCTTGGAAAGCAGAAGATGATTGAAGTAAAAACTCCAGGGCTAGGCACAAAGATAAGCACGCGGGAAAACATAATTTGTCTGCAAGGTTCAGTTCCCTCCCCACCTCCCCCACCCCCACACGAAAGAAGGCAACGTGGAAAGGAAAAACAAAGGGTTTTGCCAACATTTTATCCCGAGTTTGAGACTCTGAGCAGGACGTTTGCAGCACTAAGTAAAGTGGGGTTACAATCGAGTCCCTCTGGGAAATACATCACCCGTCGATGCAATCAAGTGCAGAGAGATGCAGAAAGTCGCAGATGTCAATGTAATTGCTGCCCCCCCCCCAGCCCCTTCCTCTTCCCCTTCCCCCTTCCCCGTTACTTTAATATTTACTATAGGAGACGTTCTAGCTGGGGCCCTGAATCGCTGGAGTTTTATTGTTTCTATGGTAACTCCTATACTTGGCGAGGAGCCAGAATATTATTACAACCATCCGAGGTGGAGGGGAGGGGGGGGACTGAACTAAAATCTATTTCTGTGCAAATGAGTTTGTGCGTGACGTCAGTCGGAGGCCAGACTGTTAGGAACACACACACACACACACACACACACACAGAGAGAGAGAGAGAGAGATTCAGTCCCCTTACAAGCCATTCGCTGGGTATTTTTTATTTTATTTTATGTAAAACCCTTGTTATTGAATTAAAAAACAAAACACCCACCCTCTTGTGGCTAGTCCAAATGAGCTGCTTCTTGACAAGTTCTCCACATGCTGGGCATGGAGGGGATTGATTTGAAAAAATGGAAGCTTATCTACCTATTATAATCCAGACCTGGCGTTAATCTATATCAGATAGAGTGCAGCAAACTCCTCAGAGCAACCTGGGAGAGGGGGTTACCCTTGGGATGGAGAACCATTGTAATAAAGGAGAGGTGCAGAAGTGTGTACACACACACACACATGCTGGGGAAAGCGTTTAACATTCATAAAAGCTGTACACAATACTGTACCAATCAAAGAATCCCCCATCGGTACACAATATATACCTCCAGACCAGTGGCACCGCTATGGGCACCCGCATGGCCCCACAATATGCCAACATTTTTATGGCTGACCTGGAACAACGCTTCCTCAGCTCTCGTCCACTCACGCCCCTTCTCTACCTACGCTACATTGATGACATCTTCATCATCTGGACCCATGGGAAGGAGACCCTGGAAGAATTCCACCATGATTTCAACAGCTTCCACCCCACCATCAACCTCAGCCTGGACCAATCTACACGGGAGGTCCACTTCCTAGACACCACAGTACAAATAAGCGATGTCCACGTTAACACCACCCTATACCGAAAACCCACCGACTGCTATGCCTACCTTCATGCCTCCAGCTTCTACCCTGGACACACCACACGATCCACCATCTACAGCCAAGCACTGAGGTACAACCGCATCTGCTCCAATCCCTCAGACAGAGACCAACACCTACAAGATCTTCACCAAGCATTCTCAAAACTACGATACCCACACAAGGAAATAAAGAAACAAATCAACAGAGCCAGACGTGTACCCAGAAGCCTCCTGCTACAAGACAGGCCCAAAAAAGAAACCAACAGAACTCCACTGGCCATCACCTACAGTCCTCAGCTTAAACCTCTCCAACGCATCATCAGTGATCTACAACCCATCCTGGACAATGATCCCTCACTTTCACAGACCTTGGGAGGCAGGCCAGTCCTCGCCCACAGACAACCCGCCAACCTTAAGCATATTCTCACCAGCAACCACGCACCACACCATAACAACTCTAACTCAGGAACCAACCCATGCAACAAACCTCGATGCCAACTCTGCCCACATATCTACACCAACAACACCATCACAGGACCTAACCAGATCAGCTACAACATCACGGGCTCATTCACCTGCACGTCCACCAATGTTATATATGCCATCATGTGCCAGCAATGCCTCTCTGCTATGTACATTGGCCAAACTGGACAGTCACTACGCAAGAGGATAAATGGACACAAGTCAGATATCAGGAATGGCAATATACAAAAACCTTTAGGAGAACACTTCAACTTCCCTGGCCACACAATAGCAGATGTAAAGGTAGCCATCTTACAGCAAAAAAACTTCAGGACCAGACTCCAAAGAGAAACTGCTGAGCTCCAGTTCATTTGCAAATTTGACATCATCAGATCAGGATTAAACAAAGACTGTGAATGGCTATCCAACTACAGAAGCAGTTTCTCCTCCCTTGGTGTTCGCACCTCAACTGCTAGCAGAGCACCTCACCCTCCCTGATTGAACTAACCTCGTTATCTCCATACTGATTTATACCTGCCTCTGGAAATTTCCATTACTTGCGTCTGAAGAAGTGAGGTTCTTACCCGCGAAAGCTTATGCTCCCAATACTTCTGTTAGTCTTAAAGGTGCCACAGGACCCTCTGTTGCTTTTTCCATCGGTACAGTGACTGATCAAACTTCAAGGCAAAGGTGCCCCCCCCCCAGCCTCAGTAGACAAGCAACAGAGGTGAGACTGTGGGACAAAACTTAAGCACAGAGGTGGGTGTGTCTAAGGGGAAGGGGGGCCGAGGAGAAATTGGGAGTATCCTGCTCTAGGTAGTGGCTAAAGCCACCACTCCCTGGTTTGGCACCCAGCATTAGCGCCTGCCCGCTGGGAAGCATTTGTGGGGTGGTTTGCAAACAAGCCAACACCACAATAGATGCGGGTCAGAAAGAGACACGCGGGTTTTTTGGAAACGCCCGTTCTGCTTTCTGGACTGGATTGGGTCATTTCCCCCCCCCGCCGCCGCCGCCCCACAAACACACCTTTCTCCCAGCCCCATTTCCCTTTGTAGATTCCCAAGACAAAAGCACGGATCACACCCCTTTGGGGTCCTCTTGGCTTGTTTGCTTCCATTCCCCCCCCACACACACACCCCTTGATTACACTTAATAGCAGCACGTCTCCCTCCCCCCGCCCCCTTCAAGCCTCAGCATCATCAAGGTAGCTCTCCAGAGTGAAGTGCCCCCCAGACCCCTTTACAAGTCGCAGGTGACGTTGGGGCTGCTGATAGGCTCCCTGTGCGCTGGTTTCTATAGTTACCTGCAGGGTAACAGCTGGCAAGATGCCAACACCAACAGCCAAGCGAAGGGGGGGGGGGAGCTTTGGCCTGCTTGGTGCACCTGAAATCCAATCCCCCTCCAGTGACTTGGGCTCTCGCCGGGCAATGAGTTCTGCAGGTCCCCTGCTCCCTGCAAGACTCTTGTATTTTTTATGTTATCCTTCCAGTCTAGCAAATGGCGTCATGGGTCTCTAAAGGAGAGGGAAGGTGGAGGGGAGGGAGAGCCCGAGACGCCAGCAAAAACCGGTTTTAGTAAAACGGACGATAATCATTATGATTTCATGATTCAGAATGGGGGCTGGCGCTAGTCTCCTTTTAAAACACCCCCCCGCCCCCACCCCCAAAACACCCTCCACCGCCCTGACCTTTTCCCCACCCCCACCCCCAGAAAATAAATAAACTCAATCCTCCTCCACTCCCGGCATCCATCCACCCCCCACCTCCCTCCCTGTCTATGCCCCCCTTAAAAAAAAACCTATTTAAACAGCTCGGATGCATCTTTCCCCTTCTACACCAAACCAAGAGTTGATTACCTTTAAACTGCCCCCTTTGGGCTTAATTCTGCAGAGGCACCCTGTTCCCTTTAAAATATTTACTCCTTAGGGGCTTGAAAGAGGATGGTCTGTGATGGAACTGGGAGATTAGCGATCTGCTTCCTCCCCCCCACTCCCGCTCTGGCAATGACCTTGGGCAAGGTGCCTTCCTTCTCTGCTGCCTCAGTTTCCCCCCCACCTGCGAAATTAGAGGAATGATGCCTTCCCCCACCTGGCAGGGCTGCTGCAAAGCTTGAGTCATTTCACATTTGTAATGGGCTCCTCCTTGATCCTCTGGTTGAAAGCGTTATATCAAAGTGGAGCGCGTTGCTTTATTGTCTGATTAAAGGCATCGGGGTTGGAATTGTTGGAGGTGTCTCTCCCTCCAGGACACAGTCACCAGAAATCCAAACGGATACCCCACTCCTTCGCAGAACACCCAGGAGTCACCACTTCCCCTCCTGCTACCTTCCCTAACAGTTTAGCTAGTTTCGCCACCTCTTGGGCAAGTTTTCTGAGCAGAAAGATCCAGATATTTCCAACTCCTGACTCCACGGGTGTGGGCAGGAAAACAATATATCGATTGGCAATATCAGAGAGGCACCATTTATCACCAGACAAGATATGCACAGCTGGTTATGCGGGCTCCCAAACGCTCATTAGAAAATAATAATAAATAATAAATAATAATAATAATAATAATTAATGCCATATATATATATATATTTGCAAAATAGACACGCTTGCATTTCACAAAGAGACGCCCGCGACGTGTTGGGTTAATGTAGCCTTTGCTAGCAGGTACAGTAGGCATCAGATCCCGACAACAGGAAATTCTCCTTTCGGGTTGGCAAAGTACAGTGGGAGCGAGCGAGAAGAGGGTTTACACAAAGCAAGAGGGCACATGACCTCAGATGTGGGTCTGGATTTAAAAGGCTCCAGAATCGCCCTTTTTCCCCAATCTCTCTCTCTCTCAGCCTCCCTCAGTCTGTGCCTAGGACACGTTATCTTTCCAGATCACCAAAGTTTTCTCTTGCTATTACCAAACAATTTTTGCTTTGTTGCCGTTGCCTCGCAAGAAGGCGATAACAGGTCTGCAGTGCAACCATCCCAGTTTGAAAGGGATGAGAAAAACATATTAAAAGCAGACAACAATTCCGAGACACAGATTATTCCTCCCATGGAAATAAATTATTTTGCATGTTGATTTCCTGCAAAACGCTGTGGGTTATGCATCTTGCTATTATATACACACATATATCCTGCTGCCTTTTTTAAAAAAAAGTTTCCACACTCTCTATGAACAGAAGACATGACACATATTTTTCAATTTTTAAAACAGATTTGGAGGGGGAGGGGAAGAATGAATTGTTCTGATCTTTTACCCTGACATTTGATTTGGTTTTAGAAGAAGATGCATCAGAGCTTTTAAAATGTAGAGAGGAAGCTCAAATCCTCCCAAGAAAATACAAGTTAAGAATCTCAAAAATGCTTGGAGATTTGGGGTGCTTTAATTTTGGGGGTGTCCCAGCACTTTCTGAATATCAGACCCTTTTAAGGTATCTCAAGTCAGGCACCCAAAACCACTTGAAAATCTCAGTTAAAGTCAGTATGGAGTCAAGAAGTCTTCACACGACCAGGGACTTTTGGACTGAACATCCTCCTAATTTCTTTTTTTCTAAAAACCCCAAAACTTTTTGCCAAAAGGCCAGAGTCCATTCTGCAGTATCCCTAAAAAAGCAACGTCTAAACCCCTTTCTCTCTGTCTGCCCCTCAGGTCGGAGTCTATATATTTCAAGATCCTTCATTCCCCCTGTGTCAAATCAGAAATGATGTTCTCTGGGGCTTTCCCCCTCAGATTAATAATAGCAACAACAACGACCATTAATTAATTAATTAATAAACCAGAAGACTCCAGTCTGAGATGGTTTTCACATGTGAGAGGGGCGCCTGGAACCTTTAGAACTAGTCCGACCTCCATAACATGAGAGTTGAAATTAGATAGATCTTTGCCTCTGGACCTACCAGTGACCCGTGAACCAACTTCTCAATGTTAAGGGCAGCTTTAAGGTATTCCCCCTTCCCCCACGATGGGGTCATTCAGAGAATTAAGCAGACGCGGGTGCGGCCCCCTTCCTCAAAATCAGGAAAATATTTGTACAGATGTAACCAAAACATTGGTGGCTGATCTTTTCTCTCCCTCCCTCTCTCTCTCTCTCACACACACACACACATCCCAAATTCACTGCAACTGTGGACAATTTTTATCTCCTATGGAAACATTCAAGACAGCATCTGACCATGAATGCAGCTTTATGCAGGCGAAGAGACGCCTTTCCACAGACGGGCCCCAAAACTGGATTTGAGGAGGGGGGGGAGGGAGAGGAAACAGTGAGTAATTGAGTGGAAAAGCCAGTCAGGGCAGCATTAGCCTGCTAGTCCTTGCTTTCTCGGAGCTATAAATAAAAAATAAACCAGCCACCAAGTACCCCTACGCAGCTGAACAGAACACTCCATGGTAGGTTAACCATCCCTTGTCCTTCAGGGCGAATGGAGGGGCAGTTAGTACTTAGCAATTATATACAAAGGGCCTGATTCTGCTCTAATTTACCCATGTCTCAACGCAGAGCCAGTCAATGAAGTTGCTAGAGATTTGGAGGAATAGAATTGAGCTTTTCTATATTTCAGGGACCAGGCGGCAGCTCAGAAACCCCTGATATTAGAGTGTCCATGTATCTGGATAATTAGTGTTTGTCCACAACATGCAAAAGTTAAGACTTAAGAGCAGCCCGTGGAAATGCTGTCAGAAAACCCCAGTGGTGAATTCTAAGGCAGCGGGAACTTTGTCAGAACCAGCGAGCCCCATTCTCCATCATGTCCTCAGACAAAACTTCGATTGACTTCTCCAGCTTAGCCCAGATAGGATCGGGCCCCCTCACTATGGCTTTTTAAAATGCTGTTTGGGGGTTGTTTTATTCTTCACATTTTTTCTCTAAAGTTCTTCCAAGGAATTTGTATTAAAAAATCCAAGAGATCAAACTGGATCTTTTTTGCAGCCCTTGAGCTTAGCGGTTGAAGGGAGGAGGTGTCATTTTCCTTTTCTTTCTTTCTTTTACTTTTTCCCCCTTTTCCCTTTTAAGTGCTTAATTTACTCAACAGAGCAGAACAGGACAGAATCAATAAAAAATCTCATCTGACTGCTGCAGGTTTCTCCTGCCCCAGAAGAGGACTTGCTACAGAATCTGGCCCTGCCAGAAACAGTTGTGGGAATCCAGGGCAACATGTATTTGTTAGTAATTAAGTATTTTTCCAGTGAAAAACCCTTGGCATCACATCTGTTGGTGACAAGCATATTGGCTGCAACAGTCTGGAGAGGTTTGGAGGCTGAGTTGTGTTAGACACCACAATCAATGACGTGACAGCAAATTCCCACAGTCCATCTGCCTATGTAAATCACTGGCATGCAGAGAAGTGGTGCCAAATTTTCAAAAGAGGTGATGAGGGGTCCTGATTTTCAAGTGCTCAGCACCAGATTTTCCAAAGAGCCCAGCTCAACTTTAGGCATCTTAATAAAGGCAAGATTTTCAAAAACAACAACAAAAGGGGGGGGGGAGGTCCAGCACCCAGCATGACAATTTGGCCGCTTATTTTGGTGCCTCCATGAGAGCAGAGTTCTTTTGAAAATCTGGCGCAGTGCGCTCAGTCCAGGCTAGTGGTGCAGTGAGGGTAGATACAGGTATCTGGAGTAAACTCGCTTTTTATTTTGGAAGACATGGACGGGGAGGAAGTGATGCTCCAATGGAAGACGATGGCAAAGCTCTGCTCTGCGCTTCAGTGGTAGCAGGGAACCACCCCTCTTAGTGCTCTCAGTAGCTGCTCAATCTCTCCCCAATGGGCTGCTGTCACTTTTCAATCCATTTTTAGCGGTGGGCTAGCTTTTCGTGGGTTTCACGGGGAGGTTCCTAGTCCGGGAGAACTTTTCTAATGATGATCGTTTAAAAATGAAGCGCCTCCGTGGAGGTAAAAAGGAATTTGGAATTTCCAGGTCTGATCTTGGCTTATTTGTGATATGATGTTATTTGTTTGTTTTGTCTTTCCACGCAGCATAGTTAATCATTATTAACAGACCAGGAGGTCTGAAGGCAGGAGTCGGCTAGGCCTGGGAATGAAAGCACCACCCTAGTGGGACTGTTCCAGCCACTGGGCCTTGAGAATTAGAGACACTTTACGGGTTCTTTTGTTGAAATTGTTCCCAATACACATTGGAAAGGGGCGATTGGGGACAGGGTTCAGGTGTGTGGTTGGCCAGCATCCGAAAGGAGGAGCGCAAGGGAAGGTGAGTCTATATTCCCAGATGGCAATTCGCACCACCCGAAGGCAGGGGAAGGTGGTCTAGGCACATCAACCCAAGGGGTGAATCTCACATTCCCGGGAGTTCTTTCCCCCTGCTCCCAAGCTCGCCGGGGCAGCGGTTCGCCACTCCTAGCCGTTGCAGAGAAAGGAGACCGAATCTGCGGGGAGCAGGAGGACATTTCAAAGCCCCCCATAACTTCTAGACAGCTGTCACCCCCTCATTCCTCTCTGCCCCAGCTAAGAAATAACCCCCATGTCCCTCCGTTTGCATGTCATTCTAAAACTTGTCCAGGAAGCCGGGAAGCCCTCCCCCAAGGCAGGAGGAATCCCCCAGACACAAGACACACACTCACACAACACCTCAAGCTGCGAAGCAGCGCTCACTGCTCAAGATCAACCTTGCGAACAACCAACCGAGGTGCAAACCTGCTGTTCGCAAAGAAGCGGAGCTCGCTGGCTCATACATGCTCTCTCTTCCCTACCCCCCAGCCCCCACTCAGGGAGCTCGCAGGGACTTGTCGGTACATGTAAACAAAGGGATCGATCGCCGGTACAAAACGCTACTAGGACTTGGTTTGTGGAAGTTTATATCCTCCTGCACCACCCCCTCTCCAGACTCCAGTGTACGCAAGGGGGTGAAGGGAGGTTCCCAGGTCCGTTCTCAGCTCCCTGTATGGAGCCATCCTGGGTCCTAAGACAACCCTCGAACCCACGCGAGAAAAGCCCCGTGGGTTGTCCTCTCCGCAGAGGAAGCACAAATACACCGACACCTCCCCGGCCACTAGAAACGGTCCCAACGTTCTCCAATGGAACGGGGTTCCTTCCATTCACAACTTGGATCCATCCCGCCTAAAGACCAGCCACGCGAGCACGACTCCTGGGACACTCTGCAAAGGATGGCGAACCTAGAACTCAGGGCTCCGATTTCCAAGGGCAAAACCAGTCCATTCCCCTCAAGAATTGGCTCACTACTACCAAAGCTTCCTCGACACGAGATTTCTCCCCTTCCTACCTCATCAATATCAAACAGAACATCAATCCCCTTTGCAGTGATTTTTTTTTTTTTTTTTTTTTTGGTTACACAAGGGTTATTTCATGCATCTTTTTCTCCGAACAAAGCAGGCTTTGTGCGCAGACGCTCCATAATAATGATGATAATACAATCTGGGGTGAGGGAGGAATATTTCCAACACACAGCTCTATGGAAGAGGTGATGGCTAAACTGGAGAAGGAGAAAGGGACCTCCATAATTATAAACCTTCCCTCTATCCCACACATTCCCCTCCCAAAAATATATATATGCCCCCCAGAAAGAGTTCCATAGACAAAGAGAAAGTAACTCTTTAATGGGAAGGGGAATATAGATAAATGTATCCATACACAAGAACTCCCTCCTTGAATTCTGGAGGGAAAGGTATAGCAAGAGAGGCTTTTTCTCTTTGAATCTTGGAGGGGTTGGGAATTCTTTATTTTATTTGTTTATTTATTCTGTCCCAAAGTAAGAAGAATGGCCCCCTTTAATGAAAAAAGGCGAAATGGAAAGCGGGGGGGAGGGAGAGCCACTTTCCTGCCAACCCCCCCCCCCTAAGCCGAGCTGTGGGCTCATTTTGATATTCTATTGCAATCTATTATTCATCAGGCATGGAGGGGCGATCCGCGCTAATTAACTGCGAGGTGTCCACACGTAGTTGGGGAGGGAGAAAGACAGAAAAGAAAAAAAGACCCTGACGGGATCTAAATGGGTTTTTGTTTGTTTGTTTGTTTGCTTGGGGGGGGGGGGGTCGCGGGTGAGATGAATTGCAAAGTGGATTTTAATTCCTACCTCTCCTTTGAGGTAGGAATTAAAATCTTTCTGATGTAGGAAACTGAGCCCCATTCACATAGCTTCGTTGGACTTCCATATTGATTCGCAAAACATCGCGACAATTAAAACCAAATGAAAGATGCCCCCCCCCCCCCCCAGCAGCTCCCCTTGACTCTGTTGCAACGACTTCACTCCCACCCCCTCCCCCACGAGGGTCTCCTGGCAAACCCCTGGTGGCCACCTCTATTTTATTTTGGAGCGGTGGGGGTGGCACATTATTTTGCTTTCTATGTATTTGTTTTCACACGAGCGGATGGGACCCAGATGACTTCGGGAATGACAGAATAACAAGGACCCCCTTCCTCTCCACACACACACACACACACACACCCCTCTTCTCTCTGTCGGTCCCCTCTGGGGTTGGATCCCAGACCCTGGAATCCCCACCCAGCCCGAGGGGGGCGCATCGGCACAGTACAATCGCTGTCTAGTAAACTTGGGGGCCTTCCCCACACACACACACACAAAACCTTCCCCACATTCATTTTCTGTCCAACCGTGGAGAAACCGCGCCATATTGCTCTAACATCTCCGTTCCTAAGACACCCCCCCCCCAGCCACCCACGTCCATGCGCCCTTGGGCATGTCTTGCGCGCCCCTTGCCCTTTGCGCGCCTACAATGTGGCGATCCCCAGGGTGGGGTAGTTCCTGGGGGCTCTTGGGGGGGGGGGGTCGGGCTTGGCAGGGTGCTGTCAAAGCCGGTTCCCTCTCCACAGACCCCCGTCTCCCTTGTCCCCCACATAGCGGGGCAGCCCCCGCCCGGCTGCCAGCCTCCCTGCGTTGGGGCCAAAGAAAAAAAGGGGGGGGAGAGAAGGGATCCAAAAAGTTAGGCGTGCCAATTGGAGAGCGAGAAGGAGGCGAGATCAGCGGCCGCTGCCAAGAGCCAGCCGCCGGAGGAAGAAGCCAAGCGAGCGGGCACGGGGGAGCAGACACCCTCCCCGGCTGGGGGAGAGAGTGGAGAGGTTGGGGGAGGAGGGGGGTGAACTGCCATGTCTGGGGCGGGGAAGGGATCTCATGCAAATTCCCCCCCCCCCGACCCTGCCAGAAAACCAGCAGCAGCAGCACAAAGAGAAAGATAGGAAGCCAGGCAGGAGATGGATAGCAAATAAACCGATCGGCCATCTTGAAAGCAGAGAGAGAGAGAGAGCGGAAAAATAGAAAAGGAAGGAACTAAAACCAACCCCCGAAAGACAGAGGATGTCACAGAAGCCGAGGCAGGGAGCTTGCAGCATGGCCCGCAGACTCGAGTCCTTCCCTGGAGGGGGGCGGGAGGGAGAGATCTATTCCCTCCCCCTCCACCCCCCAACACCCCACAGGGCAAAAGGGATTGTAGGGGGAGGTGCGTCCCTACCTGATCCCGGATCTTTTCGGGGGGGGGGACGAGCAGGGTTGTGAAAACAGCGAGCTCCCCCAAACCCCCCCTTTCTTTCCTTTCCTTTTTTTTTGTGCCAAAGCGGCGGAGCTGGAAGAAACGCGTCTGTGTAGCTGCTGATGGGATCTGATGGGAGGGGGGGGGGCACAAAATGGCTTTTTTTTCCTTCCAGACAAGAGCTTGGCCCCGCCCCCTTTTGCCTCACGTGATCTCATTCCTTTAGGGTGTTTGCAAAGGGGCTGAGGTGCAAGCGGGGGGAGACAAAAACTGAGATTTGTTTTCCCCCCCTTAGGCATCCGCCCCCCGGAGCATCCTGACAATACACAACCGGCAGCATCCGCCGAGGCAAACCCCAGCCCAGAGACCCAGCCGCAGTCGTGAAACCTGGGAAAGCTACGAAACATGAGGTTCCAATCGGAACAAAAGCAGCTACGCTTTTCCCTCCATGGGGGTGGGGGGGAAAGAGGGGCAGGGGGCTGGCAATCAATCGGAATCATAAGCGGGAAGAAATCGGTGGGAGGGAGGGGTCGCTGATGAGACCCGGCCCTTCTGCTCCCGGATTTTGCCGTTCATGTCTGGGGAAGGTGAAAAAAAATAGCAGATAATCTAGTGTCATAGCAAGTTATGTTCTGTTTCGTTACAATCTCGAAGCAAACGATTTTTTTTTTGCACAAGGAAAAATATATGCGTGTGTGTATATATATTTCTCCCCCTTGCTCTCCGCTTTGTATCCATTCACAGACCAGCCAGGCATTGCTTAGAGTACACCATGAAGGGAAATAGATTTAAAAGGCGGTGACATATCCTAGAAGGCAGAGACACGGGGATATTCCAGATTGTCCAGTTCTGCACACACACACACACACCCCACACGTCTTTATTCTCCCTCCCAGACGACTGTTGCGGTCTCTCTTAAAACAAGAAACAGGCTCACGAATAAAAAGAATCAAATCAAATAAAGCAAAGGAGCCAGGGATGAAATGAGACAATTTGAGGGATTTGTTGTGAAAGGACGTGGCTTTATTCTCGCCCCCCTCCCCCCGAACATTTTGATTCAAACCCAACGCATTAAGTTCCAAGCACAAAGACCCGCTGTCGACAACTTCGTGTGATTTCTTTGGAGACGATCTTGAAGTTTGGGAAAGTCCAGCCTTCAGAGACAAATAACCCGTCTCCTTCCCTGCATTTGTTTTTAAACCACAGAGGCAGGACTTTAGATTTTCTCCTCCCCCCCGTGCCCCTTTTCACTGTTACCCTTTATAATTCTTACTACCATGCGACCATCCCTGTGTTCGATACCAGATTTTCAAATATTCCCATTCGCTTCGTTTTGTTAGATCTGCCTCGTGGTGGGTTTTCTAAAGACCTTTCCACTCCTTTATTTCTCCTTTCATTTTCTCCTTTGCCAAAGGGAGCGAGGGGGAGCGGGTCATCCAAGGGGAAGCAGGACTTCGACTTGCCTTGTCAATTTCATTCCCATCCCTGTTTGCGCCCCAAGCCGTCGGGGTCAGTTTTAGCCTTGTTCTCTACCTCGTGTCTTCATTGACAGGAGTGCGAAGGGACTGTACATGTGGTGGGGGTTTAAATGAAGGCGTGAGGCGAAGGGCAGAACTGAATCAAGCTCTAGAATTACACACACTCACAAAGATGTATACACATAACACGTGTCGACGATATGTATTTAAACCCGCAAACATTAAGTGCCTATGATGACCAGGATACTCCTTTCAGCCTATTGTCTTGCTACATTTTTATGTGATTCCCACTGCATCAAAAAGTATCACTTGTCCCTGTTTATTGGCTCTAGACTTCCCATGGTTATTTGCCGCTCCTTGTCAGTTACTCCTGTGCTGTCAGATGGGGTGTTTGGTTTTCGATCTTAAACCAGAAGGCATCATCGGTTTCTATTTTGCAGCTGTAATCAGCGGAAGTTTGCTGTGAGGAGGCGCCAAATGCTGGATAAGTGTATTTCTGGGCCTTGCGGTAACTTTATCTTGCCTCTTAAAACCTCAAAAGTTCTCTCTGTTGTTCCTTCTTCTTCTTCTTTTTTTTTTTCATGTGAGCAGCCAGGTTTTCTTTACGTCAACAGCTGTTGCTGATGTTGCTCTTGATCGAGTCTCTTCTGCACTTCAAGGTGCTCTCAGACGGGAGAAGACTTTAAAAAAGAAACTCACCTAAAAGAGAAAAAAAAAGTGGGAGGAAGGAAAAATTGATTCGTTCGGGGGAGTATATTTCCAAGAGGCAATGAAGCCACACGCATGAAGTGATTGCAAACAACAGGGACCTCTTTTGGCTAAGTGGACACTGTCCAAAAGCAAAGATTCAGAAAATAAAGTCTACCCCCCACCACCACCACCCCAAACTCCTCTCCCCATGACTCCTAAAAAAGAAATTGACACGAGTACATTTTAACATTTTACGAGCTGGGAAGTTTTTGTTGGCAAAATTAGAACGACACGTCCCAATTGACTGCAGAATCTAGCACCAGAATCTAGCATTGTGTCCTTTTCCTGAACATATTCTGGACGAGAATAAAACTCATATTTTTTTAATTAAGGTCACTTCCATAACAAAGGATTTTTTTTCTGGTTGGCCAAAACCACCAGTTTAGTAACTTGCATATGATTATACATTTGTTGCTAACTCTTTAATAAGCTTTATAACATAAAAGTAACTGGTTCCCATCTATTTTATTTTATTCTCTCGTGTTTTTACTTATGACAGAGAGAAATAATATGCCGAGGCAACAATTATATCAAAACAGTATCTAAACTACTTTAGCCCACAGCTTCTACTTTCTTTCTCTTGAAAAGGGGGGAAATATAATTCATTTGTCAAATTAGCCCCGCGTACAAATAATCATGGCAGGGCACCTGATTAGTGGGATGGATTTTTTTAGGATCTTTGTAAAGGAATTTACATATTGACGTCACATGCGTTTAGGGAGAGGACGAGCAAGCTAGTGCCAGCATAAAGATGACATTTTAATAAGCAGGCTAAATGAAAATCTATTGCAGGGGTTCTCAAACTGGGGGTCGTGACCCCCCCAGGGGGTCGCGAGATTATTACCTGGGGGGTCGCGAGCTGTCAGCCTCCACCCAAAATCCCGCTTCACCTCCGGCATTTATAATAGTGTTAAATGTTTTTTAAAGTGTTTTTAATTTATAAGGGGGGTCGCCCTCCGAGGCTTGCTGTGTGAAAGGGGTCACCAGTACAAAAGTTTGAGAACCACTGATCTATTGTAATCAGAACTCTGTGTCAGATCTGTAGTATACACTGTGCATTCCTCTTATTTGATTTCTAAAACTTACCATTGGTTTGCAGATCTGGTCGTTAGATTCAGCTGTGTTATCATTTAAGCTCTGATGGGTGACCTAAAGGCAAGGGTATCAGGGGGTAGCCGTATTAGTCTGTATCCACAAAAACTGGACTCCTTGTTGATTTTCTAAAGGAAAGGTGCTTTTTCCCTCTCGTCAGTTTTCTCTTGCATTTGTCTATCTAATGAGACCAACAAGCCAATGTATTTCTCTCTCGCCGTTTACATATATATGTGCAGCTCACTATAGAAGAGAACACTTTTTTTTATTTTTTGGTCACAGGACTGCAGAAAGTTAGCGTCACCCCAGTAAACAGAGACACTGTCGGTTATTTTTTTTAGCATTAATCTCTTGTGGGATTGAAAAAAACAAGGTAAGCCACAGACTGGCGTCTGCTGTAAGCAGCTTTTATTATTGTCATTAGTATGTGGGGGAGAGAGAGGGAAATCATGTGCGTCTCTAGGGGTTGCCAGAATAGAGACGTGCGGAGAAAGATACAGATCTCGTCATGTTCACTTTCTCGGCTGTATCCACAGGATGCATTATTGGGGTGGAGTCTTTCTCTCTTTTTTTGGGGGGGGGGCGGTTCTCCACACAGTGGGAGCTGCACATTTAATGGATGCTTCTTTAATACATTGACTCTCTGGGTGTGTCTTTACCGTTTCATGAAACGCAGAATCCTTCTTCTAGCTAGTGTTTTGTCTCACAGCCGCTTCCCCAGACGCACGCCCATGCTCTACTGGCAAACGCGCCCTTGACGTCGAAATCTGTGCCGGTTTCATTACCGGGCTACAGAGACCCTGCAAATACAACCCCACCACTCCTTGGGAGCACTCAGCCACTGGCCTTGCCTGCCACGTGCGTTGTCCACGTGCAAGCGGCTTGGGGTACCCACCTGACCTGTATGTAAAGAAGCCCTTACTGCAATTTAAAGCCACAGCTTTCTCTCCCCCCCCCCCCCCCCCAGAGGCTGCTTGTTGGCGCGACGGTCTGTAGATATAAAATAAAGGCAATAAAACTCTAACTGTATGATTTATTGTTCACAGCCTGCCCGGGCTACAGAAAACTGTTTCCTTTTGCCTCGCTGGATGGTTCCTTGAGAGCTCTGGCCAAAGCTGTGTCTGGGTTTTTTTTATTATGATTATATATAGACGTGAGGCTCTGGGTCTTCCTCATCCGTTGTTGCCTGTCTAGACTCATCCCTCCGTCCCCATCAATGGCTGCTGGGGAAAGGGAGGGGGCTCTAGGAGGTCTTAGCAGAGTCAGCTCTCGAGTCCAGGGAAATAGCTGGCGTGGGATGCAGTCACGCGTGTATGTCGGGGAGGGGGTTGTAATTCGGAGGCTCCATGGGATTCAGTCGGGCTCCGCTTACAATGAAATTCCTTGATTGGCCATTATCTCAATTAACAGCCCCGCCACAATTAGCAAAACATAACACGGTATTTAACTGGGCTTTAGGGCGTTCGCTTCCTTCCAAGCACAAACTGCGGTGGGCGATTGGCGTTCGGGTGCGGGATCCCCGCTGCGGATGGGGAACCGAATGGAAATCGGTTCCAAGGAAAGACCCAGAGAAGGCTCAGGAAGCGAAGCGGGCTCTGCAGTCGGTGTCCATCTCCTTAGTCTGCGGGAGGCGCCAGGCTTGGGGCAGACCCATCTCCAAGAGACCCAAACTACCCTGCACGTGTTGCAGGTTGATTTCAAACAACACCGTTTTTAGGACGGGGGAGTAGGCACCCCATCTGCTGCACAGCTAGTGTAAACGGGCATAACATTTTTTTTCTTACCCGCTGAGGATCTAACCAAAGGTTGCTTTGCATGTTTGTAGTGAATCTCTCTCTCTCTCTCCATCCCCATCCACCCCCATGTATCTTTCTTTCTTTTCTTTCCTAACATCGCTAAATGTATTAATTTCCCCTCATGTGGGAACTGTCTATTCTCGCTCTCTCTCATAGATTAAATTACATCCATATAGTATAAATCGCTCGGGACAAACTATCTTTTCAAAGGGAGATTGGTAAACGGGGTGAGTTCAGACCGCACCAGACCCAGTCAGAGGCAGCAGACTCCCACATCTGCCGGTTCCCCTCCTGCTCTCTGGGGTGCCGGGAGCCCAGAATCCTGGGGGCATTGGTCAGCAACGCGAGTCGCTTTTTAAATAGTTTACTATTGTCTTAACTCCATCCATACTTTGGAGAGGTGCTAAGATCCCCAGATATCTCATCTTCCCCCGCCACACACAGAGACCCTGGGCACAGGAAAGAAGCCAAGAACTAAGGTTTTAGTCTCGGTCCTGCTGTCCACGTAATTTCTCCCCAGTTTGAGGAGCTGGTGCCCTGAGATGGGAAACTGCACGTAAAGCGACTCTGTGATGTCTTCCTCCAGGGAGAGGTGCTGGGATGCGATGCATGGGGGGAGGGAGTGGGGGGGGGGGAGAGAGAGAGCGAGATCTGCAAAAGGCATTTGGCCAGATGTCCGCGAAGAGAAGCAGGAGCTGCGGGACAAAGTGGTGGTTGGTTGCCCCCAACCAACCCTGAACTTTCCACTGAGGCAAACCCAGAGAGTTTGTATGAAATAAACAAATTCAATGAAATAAACAAGCAAGGAAACAAACATCTAAACATCTTAGTTAGGTGACAGCTGTTCTCCTCCTCTGCTGTCACTCCGAAAACAGGGGTCGGAGGCTGGTCGGAGGGAGCGGGGAGTGAGAGGAGAGATAAGCCTAACGATACTATTTTCCCTTGATTCCTCTATGAATATTTCATAGAGCAGGGCTGTATCTGGGTGTACACGAACCTGTGTCCATAATATATAAATATATAGGCGTCATCACACAATCGTAAACATACCACGCACACACATTCCTTACCTCTTGCTAAAGCGACCAAGTATCAACTCCCCAATTTATAGGCAGTGGTTTGTTTTTCTTTCTTTACTGACCTAGTTAAACCGGTTAGATTATAGTTCTAAACCACGGTACACGTGGGGACAGGAAACACAGCCCAACGCTGTTGCCCCATAAAGTTGTTAAAGGGCATCCTGGTTTAATGACAGGGCTGTTTGGAAACAGATTAGTGTACAGGTGAGCATGGGGCTGTTTGAACTAAAGCTCTGTCTGGGATCCTTGCCGAGACACGGTCTTTGGAGTCTACTTTCCTCGATGGTGTGATACCTTTTAAAGGATCCTCATTGAGAACAGATATTTCCCTGTGCAGACCGGATGTTTAACACATACACAAGTACTACCCAGCCCCGTCTGATTTTGGTTCAAGCCCACAGTTCAGATCCGCCCACAATGCACCTGGACTCAGCCTGCGAACATCAAGAAAATCAGCGGGACAGACAGGAACGCCCCAGACTCAGCAAAAAGGTGGCTGGCAAGAAGGCTTTGGGTGGGGGGCATGAACATGGGGAGGGTGGTGTCACAGGTAATCCTTTTTAGAGTAGCAGCCGTGTTAGTCTGTATCCGTAAAAAGAACAGGAGGACTTGTGGCACCTTAGAGACTAACAAATTTATTTGAGCATAAGCTTTCATGGGCTACAGCTCACTTCATCGGATGCATAGAATGGAACATATAATAAGAGTATATTAATGAAGATGACCTATTATCAGCAGGAAAAAAACTTTTGTGGTGATAATCAAGATGGTCAACTGTCTGTAATTGGCCATCCTGATTATCACTACAAAAGGTTTTTTTTCTTGCTGATAATAGGTCATCTTCATTAATTAGCCTCTTAGAGCTGGTATGGCATCTTCTCTGTATGTGTGTATATATATATATATATATACTCTTATTATATATTCCATTCTATGCATCCGATGAAGTGGGTTTTAGCCCACGGACGCTTATGCTCAAATACATTTTTTAGTCTCCAAGGTGCCACAAGTCCTCCTGTTCTTTTTACGGGTAATCCTGAGCCCTTTCCGGGTGGCATCTGAACAGAATGCTGCTGCTTCTCATGTTCTAGTTCTTTTAGGGCACCAGCTGCCTGTTTAGGAGGCAAATCGAAATAAAGCAACCGCCCAATCTGCAAATATCCGGGCCAGATCCTGCTCCCATTGAAGTAAATGACAAAGCCCTCATTGGCTTCAATGGGTGCAGGATCGAGGCCCTCTTTCTTCTGGACCCGTGGCTCCAAATGGGAAATGAAAACCTTCTCAGTGGCTTATCCCGAGCACCATGGAGTGTTATACCAACTGCTTGGGAGAGTGTCCCCCTGTCAGTGTTCACCATCTGACAAGGGAACGAAACCTAATGACTCTTTTAAAAAGTCTTACGGAAAACACAGAGAGAAAATGAAAAACAAGGGTTTCCTGATCTGGTGACAGAAATCTTTAAAATTCTCTCTCTCTCTCTCTCTCTCTCTCACACACACACACACACACACACACACACACACACACACACACACACACACACACACACCTTTCTCTCTCTGTTACACACATATCCACATACACTCGCGAGGTCATATCTCAAAGACACTGGCACCTGCAGGTGGCCTGCTGCGAAATGGATTAAGGATCCATTCAAACCGGTCCTTCCTCCTAAGAGACTGGTAGGGTTCCACTCAGTTGCCAACTCGACATTTTTGGTGGCTTCTGGCAAGTCGGCCTCATCGATCTATGCCCATCACTGCAAACTGGCAGAGACAGCCTGCAAGGAAAGTCACCCACCCAGCCAGTCTCCTTGTTAATGCTCTCCTTCAGCTTCTGAATAGCAATCATTTTTCAGGAAGCTGAGGGGTGTGGGTGTGATCTAATCTAATCCAGTTTGATGGACAAATAGATAGAACTAGACAATGATATAAACACGTTTTATACACGTGAGTTTATATATAATCATCTCATTATACCTATGCACATATCAAAGTTTACAGATGGATCTTCAAGCTTCCTTGGTTGCTTTCATTGGTGCTGGTATATATTATATATTGTATGTTGTATATAGCACATTATTATATACACACATATATAGAAAGGGAGTGTGTGTGTTTCTGTGACTGTACTCACACACACATCATAACTATCCATCTAGCTATGCACACACAAGTTAAATATATTGTCTCATGTAATCTGAGCTAGCTTTCTGTATAGATGGATATATAGCTAGATAATGTTATATACACAGATACATATAATTGATGTGTGTGTACTTAGCTAAATATGATATGTGATGTGTGTATATATGATATACACATGATATATAGAAAAGGTGCGTGTGTATATACATCATGCATATTTATCTGTACACATATATCATATCTATCTATACACACTACATATATGTATCTGTGTATATAACATTATCTTGCTCTATATCTGTCTACACAGAAAGCAAGCTCAGATTACATGAGACACAACTATATTTATAATGTCCACGCACACACATCTTTGTGTATCTATGTACATAATTGTTTTCCAATCCAGTCTAGCTAGATGGACAAATAGCTACAATTAGACAATTACATGAATACATGTTATAACATGTTTGCTTGTCTATAATCATCTCACTATGCCTATGCACACACAAATGTTTGCAAATGGATCTTCAAGATTCTCAGTTGCTTTCACTGATGTCTACAATATAGAGTACATTATTATACATACACACATATATAGAAAAGGAATGTGTGTGTGCATCATATGTATTTATCTATCTATCATACATATATTTATCTAAGTACACACACATATCTATCTATCATACATATATTTATCTAAGTACACACACCTATCTATCTATCAAACATATATTTATCTAAGTACACAAGTCAAGTGTATGTATCTGTGTATATAACATTATCTAGCTATGTATTGGTCTATACAGAAAGCTAGCTCAGATTACATGAGACACAATATAATATACTTAACACATCTTTGTGTATCTATATGCATAATTTTTGCCTCTCTCCCCCCTCCCCCCAAATAATTCCTGTTGTGGCTCTGTCAGTCACTAAAAAAACATCATAAATTAGCAGAACTGCTTTTTGTTCGGTTCCCTAATCTCTCTGCCCGTGATTTCCCTATTTGCTGGCAAAATGCGCATTCAATCGCAGGAGCCCATTGGCTGCATTTAGATCGCTGATGCAGTCTTCCACCCAATCAGGGTCCAAGAGCTGGCACCTCTTGGAACCGGCCCTTCCTCTGACTAAATATGGCTCTATTTTTGTAAGGCGAGTGGCTGGTGCGGGGTCTGCTTTGTTCCTCACTCCTGCTGCCTGCTGGCTGAAAAGAAAGAACGTATTAATTTTAAAAACAACCCAGTAAGGTGGACAGTAAGAGGCGGGTCTATTTGATCTCTCTCTTCATTTGGGAGGGAAACAATAAGGACAGTGGATGAAGAATTCATGACTTCGATGCTTCAGCTCTCAAAAGCAAGAAAAGCCACTCAAGATCCTTCTCCAGATTTTCCCACCGAGTCTCAAAGAGTCCAATACAATCAAGGGGTCTCATTCCTGACTTTGAGGAGACTTTCTTAATAGTGTGTGTGATGGGAGGAGTGGGGGTATGGTGTTGTGTTGTGTGGGATTTTATGTGTGTGTGTTTGTGTTTCTGTGTTCTGTGTGTATATTTCTGTGTCTGTGTTTGTGAGGTGTTTTGTGTATGTTTCTGGGTGTGTGTTTGTTCTGTGTGTATATTTCTGTGTCTGTGTTTGTGAGGTGTTTTGTGTATGTTTCTGGGTGTGTGTTTGTGTTTGTTCTGTGTGTATATTTCTGTGTCTGTGTTTGTGAGGTGTTTTGTGTATGTTTGTGTGTGTGTGTTTGTTCTGTGTGTATATTTCTGTCTGTGTTTGTGAGGTGTTTTGTGTGTTTGTGTGTGTGTGTTTGTTCTGTGTGTATATTTCTGTCTGTGTTTGTGAGGTGTTTTGTGTATGTTTGTGTGTGTGTGTTTGTTCTGTGTGTATATTTCTGTCTGTGTTTGTGAGGTGTTTTGTGTGTTTGTGTGTGTGTGTTTGTTCTGTGTGTATATTTCTGTGTCTGTGTTTGTGAGGTGTTTTGTGTATGTTTCTGTGTGTGTGTGTGTGTTTGTTCTGTGTGTATATTTCTGTGTCTGTGTTTGTGAGGTGTTTTGTGTATGTTTGTGTGTGTGTGTTTGTTCTGTGTGTATATTTCTGTCTGTGTTTGTGAGGTGTTTTGTGTGTTTGTGTGTGTGTGTTTGTTCTGTGTGTATATTTCTGTGTCTGTGTTTGTGAGGTGTTTTGTGTATGTTTGTGTGTGTGTTTGTTCTGTGTGTATATTTCTGTGTCTGTGTTTGTGAGGTGTTTTGTGTATGTTTGTGTGTGTGTTTTATGGGCTGTCTATCAGGGTCGATGATTTGTGTGTGTTGGTGTTTTATGTGCGTGTGTGTCCTTGTGAGTGTGTGCATTCAATTGTTCAAGGTTCTCCCAGGAATTAGTTTTCAAGGATTGTCTCGGAAATATTTACCATACGGTCTCCAGGATGAGCATCGGGCCATTTCTTTCATATCCTGTTTACCACAAGCAGGAGGAGAATTTGCCAATTTCTCTGAGACAGATTCTTCCAGCTTTCCTTACAGTGCTCCGGATTGACACCGATGTGAGAGAAGACAAGATTTGGATTTGCCCCTAGTCTGATCTGTGGAAAGAGGGGCTACTAACACCGTGGAAACAAACACTAGGGTTGAAATCCTGACCCACTGAAGTCAGTGGGAGATTTTCCCACTTACTTAACTGGTGCAAGGATTTCACTCAACCTGGAGAGGTGTGGGTAAATGACAGAGAGATCTGGTTCCTCATAGGAACAAGAGATCATTCACCTTGTCCCATCTTCATCTTGTATCTACAAATAATTATTCTGTCAAACTCAATTTTAAATAAACCTTTGTTATTTGCTTCTATATCACACTTCCCATTCTGTATGGGGGAAAATCATACATTTCTATATACTTCCTTCATCGTGTGTGTGTGTGTGTTTATTTAATTGAAAAAATATTGTAATGTACTTATATCTCCTCCCTGATCTCTCTCTGACCGCTCCCTCTGGAGGGATAAATTGGATAGAACTGAATCTACTTGATAAATAAAAAGGGCTCTTAATTATGTTTAATTAGGGGCTCCATTTCTCAGTTCATATCCAGGCAAAATTCCGTGGGAGTTTTTCTCTGAATCAGGATTTCAGGATCGGGCCCATAATATGTTTCAGTCAGTACGGAATCTGGGTAAGGTTCCAGGAGCAGGCGAATTGAAAGAGAAAGAAATCCTTATATAAGAAAGCACCGAGGTCGAAATTACTCTAAATAGGGAGCAACATATCCAGGAAATAAAGCCCAGACGAAAAAAGGGATCTGTCATCTCGTGTTATTGCAGTCTGTCTCCCAAACAGAGTGAGTTATCCAGGTAGATAGATATGTGTGTGTGCTCTGAGCACATAAACACGTTTTCTACATACTGTCTAAAGCCCCGATCCTGCAAACCTTTACGCACGTGCTTAAGTTTACCACTGCGAGTAAAGTTAAGCACGTGCGTAAGTGTGCAAACATATATCAGAGCCTAAATCCCTTGTGCCAGTCCCATTCTGCAACCAGGATCCATACTAAAGGCACCAGGAGAATCCAAATGTAACACAGTGAAGGTACACGCATTGCTTTCTACTTTTTTTTTTTTTTTTTTAATTTCACCCACGCTCTGAAATAAAAAAATTGCCTGAGGAATAACTAAGCGCGGGCGCGGGCGCAGGCAAAGAGCATTTGATTGGAAACACGCTCCATTCGTCTCGAGGCCATGGGGCTAGTCACTCCTCTTGGGCCCTGGTGGAATGGGAACCGGAGGCTCTCTGCTGGAGCCTCCTGCTAGGAAAATATACAGAGCAATTCTAAAGGGTGAATCAAAGAGTTGCTTTATTCGTCCGCACACTGTGTGCATAGCAAACTATACATGCCCATAGACATGGACATATTTGTTATGGAATCTATCTAGTCCACTGCAGATATTTGCACAGACACTTGGCTAGAAGGACAGATCGATCAAGAACTCAGAACTAATCTCAATTTCAGATCGATCGATCTAAAACTGATATTGGTCCCGAGCTCCTGAGTTGCAAATAAAATACTTGCCTCTGAAGAAGTGAGGTTCTTACCCACGAAAGCTTATGCTCCCAATACTTCTGTTAGTCTTAAAGGTGCCACAGGACCCTCTGTTGCTTTTTAAATAAAATACTGTAACTCAAATTAATATGAATTAGGTGAACCAAAGAAAGATAGTTTCTGTTGCTTGGTTCACACCCCCCCCCCCCGGGTAATTTGCATCTAGAGAACACAGGAGTTGTTGCTAATCTTAATTAGCTCTTAATCTTAATTAATCTTAATTAGATCGCTATAGATATAAGGACATGTAAAACAGATCTTCAGTCAAATAATCACCTATCTATGCGTGTTGAAGAATTTAGCTGGGAGTATAGAAATATGCATATTTTTTTCTCCTTCTATACATGTGTGTGATTGTATATACAATATGTGCTCATATAGGTATCTACCTACATACACATATCTATCAGTCTTTCTAGCTCTCTGTATCTATGCATACATGTGGTATTTCTGTGTGTGTGGATTGAGAATTGATATGATTGATTATGATAGATCAACAGCAATCTCTGTATTCCTGAATTGGAAATTTTAACAAACTTGTTAACAACTTGTCTGCAGGTGACTTAGAGTTCTTAAATTAGGGTGCAATTATGTACCGCTGTGCAATGATCTGCTCTGAAACTGTCCAATGGAACCATGAAAACCAAGCAGCCTTCATCTGGCAGGTCATGAGAGAATGGAAGAGACCCTCCCCATGTAGGGTTCTGACGAGGGGCAGTATTGAAAGCAATGGGACTTTTCCTTTGACTTCAATGGGAACAGGCTTTAAGCACCAAACGTGCATTTAAATGGCCTCTAATTCTACTCAATCTTCCCATGGTAAGAAAAAAATAAAACGTGCAAAGTGGCAATAAGAAAAAGAGCGGGGCTGTGGTGTTACTTGTCTTGCAAAGGGATAGTCAATGATGTACCATGTATTTTTGTTGGTTTAATAAGGAGCAGGGGTGAGATGAGTGTGCTTATGCTAATACATAATAACAGAAGACTGGTTTATATTCAGTGTGTTGAAATGTCACACCTACGCTGCATACATGAAATATGCCCAGGGAAGTGAATGCCCTGCATTGTGTAACTGGAGAGTGATCCCCCGTTTAAATAGGAAAATCAGAGGACTCTAGAATTAACAGAATTAACCACCAGGCCAGTCCTCTGTCTTGAAAAGGAGCTGAGCTTGATTAAAAATCGCACAAACTGGCCCATCCTCAGGTATGTCCCAATAGGACTGAGGGTATCTAATTGTTCCAGGAATGAGATTAGATGGACTAGAGTGTTGTTATGTCTAATTGAATGTGAGTAAGGGGAGTCAATTCAGATCAAAACAAATCTTGATTTTCTTATTTACAAATCGAATTCCCCCCGGGGGTCAGGCGTACGAATCCTAACGGCAGCGGCTTTTTGAGACCCGGGAGTAATACTTTTTACCGCAGCTCTGTAATCTTGACCCAATTCACGGAGTAATTCCATGCCTCAGTTTCCCTCTCAGCCTAATGGAGATTATACCACTGTACTTCCCCGTTTCAAAAGAGCGCTGTGAGGTTTAGCCAATTAATCCTTACCAGGAGCTTTGAGATCTCAGGATGAAAAGTGTCATGTTAGTGTTGAGAATGATTAGGTATTTGTTTTTAATATTTATTCATCATTTTTCCGTTTTGAGCTCCAGTTTGCAGAGGGTCACAACAAGTAACTTTGGATTTAGTAGAAGTCTACAACCCAGAACCACATTTTTTTTTTTTTAACACAATATAGAGAAAACTAGCTGAGTATGTTACAGGTTTCAGACTGGTTTGCTCTCTCTCTTTCACAATGGAATTTGGTGGCCCACTAAATCATAATTTGCCCAGTCATAATTTGCAAATGATTTTATTTAAAAGGCTGTGGCCTGCAGGACAGAGTCCAGAGTCCTATTTTTCAAGTTCTCATCACCCACCGTTGAGGGGTCAGATTTTCAAAGCAGCTCAACAGCATTCAGGCCCCAATGTACTGAGCTTTTCAAAAATTGGTGCTTAAAGAACAACTGAGCTCTTCTGAAAATCCCATGGAATTAGCTATTTTTACCCCCAAAACATCAGTGAGCTCGGTTTTAAGGGCGCTTCTCTCCTGAAGAGCTTGCTTTGATGTGATCACTAATATTTTGACACCGAGGACAAGCCAAGATCTAAAATCATCCGGCCTCAAGTTTCTTTGGAGAACATCTATCTAGGGCTTTTATAAAAGGCTTATCACACTCCCCTTTCCTCCCGCAACGCTGGGCTATTTGTAAAGCAACCTAATTACATTCGATGGATTGATTCTAACCCAGAAGCAATCATAAAGGGATTGGTTGGCTGCCTGCCTCCTCAGTTTGCCCATACTTCTGTGCTCTACTCTAGGAAACAGCCTGCGGGTTTGGACTGGACTGGACGAAGCTGGGTAGGATAATATAGGGAGCCCATCCTGAGTTAAAAGCAATAGAGAGTCCCGTGGCACCTTTAAGACTAACAGATGTATTGGAGCATAAGCTTTCGTGGGTGAATCCCCACTTCGTCAGACGCATCCTGAGTTAAAAGATCTAATCGACTGTCTCCAAATGATTCCATGGGTTTTTATCAAGCCCCCTCTTTTTAAGCAGAGCTCCTCCATTGACTTCAGTGGGGAGTTCTTGCTTATTACTCAGTGGCACAACATAGTGGTGTAATTCTGGACTTTATGAATGCAGACAGAGGTAACCCATTCAAACTGCAACCGAGGGTTCTGCCTGAAACCAACCTTTTCACTCAGCTCGAGTCGGGAAAGGACAGAATCCCAGCCAAAGGCAGAGCTCTCTTCCAGGAAAGTCAAGAGAGAGATTTCTGAGGTGTAAAATTAGAGGGTGTCTAGCAAGACCTTTCGAAGATGCCCAGGCCAGCAGCATATGCCACTGAAACGCAGCCTAAATCTCGGTAGGAATCCGTCTTGTAAAACATCTACCCTGTGTCTTGCGATTCTCTGTCCCTCTCTTTCCCCCTGGGACAGTGCAGACGTGGAAGGGGTGACTGTCTCTCCTGCCCCCAGTGGCCACCGGCAGCGTTGCTAGGGCTTGACTCTGCTGGCCGCCAAGCCCGCTCCCGTCCCAGTCTCTGTGGCGCAATCGGTTAGCGCGTTCGGCTGTTAACCGAAAGGTTGGTGGTTCGAGCCCACCCAGGGACGGGGAAGGGAAGCAGTCCTTTTTTTTTTTTTTTTTTTTACAGTCTTGGCTCCCGTTTGGGGGTTGATTTTATTTGCGTTGCATTGAAAGGACGCGGAGTAGGGAACCGCGTTTGCAAACCGGATTCGCCCTGTAAGCAGCTACGCAGCTAGAGAGAGCAGGGATTGCGGGGAGATGAGTGAGTTCAAGGTACCCCTTGTGTAATGGGGTGGGGACAGAAGGTCTCAAACATCCAGGTCCGGAAGCTCCAAGGTATTTAGGCTGAAATCAATGGGTGCTGAATCCTTGTAGGAACCTGAGCCCCAGAAGCTATAAGGAGGAAGATGAATGAATGCAATTCTCAGAGGGGGCTGGGAAGCTGGTGTGTGCAGAGTTGTTGAGGGGCTGCAGATGGTTTTCTTTTAGCTGCCACCATACCCCCAGGAAAGGAGGGGAGCTGGGGAGTTCTGAGCAGCGATTAGTCCCAGGTGACTCTGGTCAATATTAATGGCACTTCCTGTGCCTAAGAGTATCAAGGGTGCCCCTTCCTTACCAGAGAAGGGAAGGAAAGGCTGTCACAGAGATTAGCCTTGCTGTTCAGGTTCCTTTTACCACGTTCAACCCCCCTGAATTTATGATCAACCCCCCCCCCCTCCAGAAAATAACAAAATTGGGGGAGGGAGGACTTCACCAAAAAATCTAACTGCAGTGGTTTTCAGGCCTGCTAGGAGACGGGGTTAGGGCTGAGATCCACAAAGATATTTAGGCTCTTAACTTTGAAATCAGTGGAAGAGAGGTGCCTAAAGACTTTTTTGAATCTGGGCCTAAATTTGCCAAAATCCACAGTCAGGGGCAGATTTTCTAATGAGCTCAGCTCCCATTTAGAGCCAATCCTGCCAGCATTTATACCTGTGCTTTGCTGTAATGTCAGCAGGTCTACGGCTGGGATTAAAGTGGAGCGTGTGCGCCGGATTGGGCCTGGGGAAGACCCACAGCAGTCAATGGGACCCTGCATGTGGGTAATGTTACACACATCCTGAAGTGTTTGCAGGATTGGGAGCTGAGCTCTTTGGAAAATCTGGCCCTGGTTGTAGGCGTTGAGTGCTTGGAAATCTGGTCTCTGGAGACCATTTAACGTGTAATACAAACATGTGGTTCCCTCAAAATAAGCATCTCCATCTGCAAAGAAGAAGAAAATATGAGTGGCAGGATATTAAAAATAAAATGATCAGAGACCTGAAAGCAATAACTATTCTAATAAAAGAAAAAAGGAGCAGAGGCTACGGAACTTCCAACCTTATCTAATTCGAGTGCCCTATTTTGAAAACATCTTTTTTCCCCCCTAAAGCCCGTTTAAAACAAACCAACCTCTGCCCTCACTTGATTTGTTTTTTACTATTGAAACTAATAGGGCAAGATTTGTGTTTTAATGAAGGGCCTGAAATACAGCAATGTCCTTTCAGGGGGAATCTCTGTTGTTTTGGAAGAAGGAAGAAATAAAGCTATTAAAAATCCAAAACTAATATTTTAAAGCAAGAAGGCATAATTCATTCTATTGTCAGAATTAATGAGTGAAATTCTGTGTTATCCAAGAGGTCAGACTAGATGATCAGAATGGTCCCTTCTGACTTCAGGATCTATGAAATATTGTTCACAAAGCAAAGAGAAAAGCAACTCCCCAGGAAGAGAATCACAATGTCTGTTTATTTCTTCAGTTTACAGCATGGAATATTTTCCTACAGAGAGGCCCAGTAATATGCAAAAGGGAGGAACAATGGGACTGCTTAGGTCTGGCTTTACAAAATATTTCCATCTAGCTGCTTCTGCGTTTGATGCTTTTCCTCTTCTCAGTGAACTGCATTAAGGTATGAGGTTTCCTCCCAGTCCCAGATACACTGTGGCCTTTAGATTACAGTCTGAGAGCTACACTTTAAAGTGGGAAACACTTTACATACCTGCTTTGAAAAAGAAAAGAAAAGAAAAGATGTGGGGGGGGGCTGTCCCTTTAAGAGAGTTGTCCCTTTCAGCAGTGTGAACATAAACAAGCCTGAAGTTTTCATTTAAACCAAGCTGCCTAATCTGTTGTGCATTTTGAGGTAGTTTTATACACATGGATCCTTTTCCGTTTGGCACAACATCACTCCTCTATATTAAACATTTAATCCTGTCTCCTACAGAACACTGGAGAGCTGGGGGGAGGGGGGAGGATAAAGAAACCCAATACCCTTTAGAGAAGCAAATTTCTCTTTAACTTGTGCATTAAAAGAAATCCGGCAGCATCATTTACAAGGATTTTTTTTATCCCCTCAGTGGTCTGTGGCTTATTGTTTTAAAATGCATATTATTGTGCATTTGTTTTCCAAGGAGGTTTTTTTTTTTTTTTTTTTAAGACAACTATTTTCCCATGGCAGAGGCCTGCAGGCTTTCACATGGAAGGGGATTTTAACCCTTGGTTTTGAATGTGAGGGTCCCCATCCTGCAAACACTTGACTGCCAGAATTCAGGTGTAAGCTTTTGTGGGTAAAAAATCTCACTTCTTCAGATGCATGAGTTTTTTTACCCACGAAAGCTTACGCCCAAATAAATCTGATAGTCTTTAAGGTGCCACCAGACTCCTTGTTGTTTTTGTGGATACAGACTAACACAGCTACCCCCGATACTTGCCAGGATTCAGGAGCTTCATTGTAGTAAATTTGAAAGCACATGTAGGGTCGTTTGCAGGATGGGGACCTAAGGTTATATTTGGAGTAGCCACTTAGGTACACACACAAACAGAGAGGAGTCAAGGAAAGACAGAGAGAGAAAAGGAAAGAAAGGGAAAATAAAAGAGGAAAAAATACGTAGAAAGGAAAGAAACAGAGGGGAGCAAGAGAAAAAAAGAAGAAGAAAGAAAGATGAATGTCTTGGAGGAGATCCTCATAGCCCCTAGGGTCACAGTAATACAGACATTCTGCCCATAGGTGATCTTGGTATAATCCCCAGCCCCTGCATACCCTATGGGATAGACACCTTGTTGGCTCCATAAGATTCTGTTGGAACAGAGATCATTTGAATTTTCCCTTTGTCTTCCCTGTTCCTGACCATCTCTCCCCCCGCCCCCCCATTGTTTCCATCATCCTCCCAGCCTCCTGTCTGCCTCTCAAGTCTCCCTTTCCCCTATCTACAGCTACTCAGCCTGCCAATCCTTGCTCAGTCAAAACTCCCATTGAGATCCCCCGGGGGGAGGCAGGATCGGGCCCTTAGACCTAGCTGCTATTTCTTATGTTGTCCTTCTCTTTGTCCACTCTGCGGCCATCCCTGCCCCCCCCCCCCCACCTCGCCCGTGCAGGGATCCGTGGGTGTCTAGCGCCAATCATACCCCTATGCAAACACACACAGGCATGACATATATAAGGGCATCCAATTGGCCCGATCCGGGGCTCTTTAAGGCTCCCAATGAGAGTTGTATCCAGGTTCTGGACTATTTTGAACCCGTTTCTCTGCTCAGGGCTGGGTCAGTCCTATTTTTACAGGGTGGGTTTATCAACGTAGAGTTAAATAATCTGGTATTTCTCCCCCCGGGGACTTTACTTTTTTCTGTTATCCAGCTTCCTTTGATCTGCCCTCCCCTCCCTCCTATAGACACGTTTCTTTGTTTGCGCTCTCTCCGCCACTTTTCCTCTCTACCTCTGCTGATTTGTTACTAAGGGCTCGATCCAAAACTCATTGAAGTCAAGGGGAATCTTGCCACTGGTTTCACTGGGCTTCGGATCAGGCCCCATGCGTGGTCTGTACATACCCACCCATCTCTTCATTTGTCTCGGAGTCTCTTTTAGGTTTCTATATTTCTCTTGCTGGGATTCCTTTCTTTCGCTGTGCATTTGCTATTTCCCAATCCTTTAACTCTATCTATCTATCTATCTATCTATCTATCTATCTATCTATCTATCTATCTATCTATCTATCTCCATACACACCCCAATATCTATCTATCTATCTATCTATCTATCTATCTATCTATCTATCTATCTATCTATCCCCATACACCCCCATATCTATCTATCTATCTATCTATCTATCTATCTATCTATCTATCTATCTATCCCCATACACCCCCATATCTATCTATCTATCTATCTATCTATCTATCCCCATACACCCCCATATCTATCTATCTATCTATCTATCTATCTATCCCCATACACCCCCATATCTATCTATCTATCTATCTATCTATCTATCTATCTATCTATCTATCCCCATACACCCCCATATCTATCTATCTATCTATCTATCTATCTATCTATCTATCTATCTATCTATCCCCATACACCCCCATATCTATCTATCTATCTATCTATCTATCTATCTATCTATCTATCCCCATACACCCCCATATCTATCTATCTATCTATCTATCTATCTATCTATCTATCTATCTATCCCCATACACACCCCCAATATCTATCTAGCTAGCTAGCTATGTCCCTTTGTGGCACAATACATTTCTGAGAGAATGACACTGACATTATCCAGTACTCCTTCTTTAAAATGAAGACTATTTTTAGCTTGACACTCTTTTTTTTCCCTCCTGGAAATGTATTTTCTGCCATCTTCTCTCATCCGAACTTTCTGGGGGCTTTGAGCGCAAACTCCCCTTTTCTCAGCTGCTTTGTAAAAAATAAATAAATACCATTGTTGGTTCATTTAATTCAATGTCCTCTCCTCCCCCCCCTCCCCCGAAAGGACAGGATTGAATTAAATATATCAAATCATAGATTATATCATTGCATTTCCGTCCCCTCTCGCCTCAGGTCTCCTTCCAGGCAGAAGGAGCTCAGAGGACATTTGTTCTAATTGTTTTTACCCTCTGGTGAGAATTAGAACCTGGAACTCGGGTTGTTGTTTTTTTAAAGGAAGCGACAGTTAGAACCCATCGCGCTCCCATTCATTCATAAAAGACACGGCCCGGATACTCAGTATTGTCCCTCTCCTACGCGCCTGCGTGAAGTTTGTTTGCTGCAAAATCCCACTAAAACCTTGAACCTGAGCTCCAGCCAGTCCAGCCTCATTTCCAGCCTTCGCACCCCGCTGCCAGCGAAGGCACAAAAGATCAGAGACGCCGAGCTCTTCTCTTGGGTTCAAGCCGCGCCGCTCCGGGCCCAGGGGATAACTCCAAACCACATTTCTTCCCTGATAGCCGGGGCACCCTTGAGAATCTAAGCCACGGATTGACACACTCGAGAGATGCAAAGGAAGTGGCGTGAAATCAACGGTATTCCCAGCATGATGAAACCGGCTCAGCGAGCCCCCTCCCTGGGAATCTGGATTCAGTGCTAAGAATCACATCCCCTAAAACCATTACTGGAATTTCTTCCATCCATCGATGAATCCTAGATCAAGCCACAAAATCTACCCCAATGCCGACTGCAGTATCCGCCCCGTTTGTAGACTAGGTATTTAGAGAGGCAAATATTCACTGCATAAATGGCAAAGAAAATAATATGATGCTAATTTCACCACCTATTGGGGCGGGGGAAAGCCCTGGAGGTCAAGAATATAAGATCTAGGTGCATTATCCAGCGATTTGATCAAATAGTTCAACAAAACTGACTTCTCATATACCTAGCCCGATCCTCCCCAAAAATATTGACCCAAAAAGTCAGATCTGGTAAAACAAGAGGCTCTATAACTAGATAGATAGAAAGATAGATTAGATTAGATAGTGGGCTGTGTATGGAGATAGATAGATAGATAGATAGATAGATAGATAGTGGGCTGTGTATGGAGATAGATAGATCGATAGATAGATAGTGGGCTGTGTATGGAGATAGATAGATCGATCGATAGATAGATAGATAGATAGATAGATAGATGAGTGTGTATGGGGGATCGATAAATAGACTAGATTAATGATTTTATATAAAATCGCTGGATAATGGTCCCAGATCTTACATCCATATTTTCTGTCAGACTAGGTATATAAAGAGAAGTCAGATTTATCCCATGGCGGTAGTTTTGCACTTTACAAACAAAAGCCTTCGTTTAGGAGAAAAAAATGCTGTCGTTTTTGTCTGATTGACATATCAGCATAGCTGGGTAGGAAACTTCCTCCCCAAGAAGGTGCATACATTTGTTCAGGCTTTAAATGAAACACATACACTTGTACATTTCAATGACCGAAAAATGCCTACCTCCGATGGTATTAAGTAGCAGCCTGAAATAAATGCCTACCTCCGATGGTATTAAGTAGCAGCCTGAAATAGACCAAAGGCACGTTTGATGTACATCCGTGTGTTGAGCGGTTGTGCGGGATCTTGCATGCAGGGCAATGTTTACACATAAGGATGAAACAGTAATAATGATAACTAATAAACGAGGGGGAACTACGTTAAATCAAGGTGAAAGACAGATTCGTTGGGGAAGAACCCTTCCGCTTTTCTTTACGTTTCGATTCAGCCAGGTCTCTCCATCCTCAAGAGAGCTCTGCGCTCTGGCCCCAATCCAGCAAAACTTGCCTTGGAGACGAGCCTAAAATGAAGCCTGTGCTTCAGTGCTTTGCTGGAAGAGGGGGTGCGGGGGGGGGGGCAAAGTGTTCAGAGCCTGCAGGAGCCAGCCCCTCTCGGGTATCATTTCACAGCAGAGCAGACTATTTGTATTGCAATAATTTAATTGCACCGCTCATCAATAATTGCACGGGTTGGTTGGCATTTTCTTTGCGGTTTCGCTCATGCAACGGAAAGTGAAGGTCCCTTTCCCCTCCCCTTGTTTTGCAAGGTTGTCTGTTTCCCTTACTGCTCCAGGCCGCGCCTTGGTTTCCCTCCACCCCCTCCAGTATTTGACTTTATTACCGCCTCGTGTCTGCGAGCTGATCAATAAATCTCGCCTTTGGGGGGGGGGGGCAGACAGAGTGAACATATGTCATCTGGACAAGAAGAGCCTTGATGCAAACAAAACCCTGTTCCATCCAATAGGCAAAACGCCATGGCAACAGCCAACCCCTTAGCCCCCAGCAGTGTCGCTTGAGCTTGGGAGCAAGGACTGCTGCTGCTGCCTCCCGGTGGTGGAAAGACGAATATCCAGCCTACATAACCAAGAGCTCAGGTATGAGGTTCAGGAGAAGCAGGAAGCCATCCAAACAATCCTTCATCTGAGCCCATGTGTGTAACTACATAAAGCATTCCATGCCTTATAGGGTCAGTCTGGTGCAGGATCCCATGACTGGGGGGGGGGGGTGTGAGTGGGTATTTTGGGGCCCCTGGATATTGCTATTTGAAAAATCAAATAACCTTCCAGGAGCTAGTTAGACCCCCTGGGAAAATCTTGGATTTTGAAGAGTTTTTACAAAGGAAAAGTTGGCTACTGCATCAGTATTTTGCTGTCAAGTATCAGAGGGGTAGCCGTGTTAGTCTGGATCTGTAAAAAGCGACAAAGAGTCCTGTGGCACCTTATAGACTAACAGATGTATTGGAGCATAAGCTTTCGTGGGTGAATCCCCACTTTGTCGGATGCATGCATCACAGTATTTTGCTGTGATTTATCGTTTATATAAAGGATGATGCCTCACCAATCTGCTGCTGTTTCACTGCATAATATAGAGTAACTTTGTACAAACTTTGGCCTTTCTGACAATAATTTGTAGGTCCTTAAAGATTGTTTGGAGGGGCCAAGTGTTCTGTTTGGCCCCTGCTTCCCACAGCGCCGGGCTGTCATGGCATGTGAGAATCCAAATCAATACAGTCTTGATGACTCTTCCGACACAACTGGAAGTAGAAGGGTGTACAGAGATTATCCTTGCTGGCGTTAAATAATGAGCATCACTAGTTGTGGGCTGAGGAAGGATCCTGAAGTACTGCTCATATTTAGCAACTTTCCAGCTTTACTGTGGTTGATTAACGCTCACAACCCCTTGTGAGATGGGTTGTTATGATTACCCCTGGTTTACAGATCCTTCCCGGAAGTCTGCACCTTGATGTGGTGGGAAGGTTTGTTTGTTCCAATGTCCTCAGGAGTGATGCCACTGGGTGTTTTAACTGCCAGGAGGGCTACCCAAGCTGGACAGGTGCAGACAAAAAGCAGTGCATTATCGGGACACAACAAGGTAGCCATTCCGGCAAGAAGCATGACGGACAGGCATGGCAAAGTCTAGTTTGTGCCCTTAAGTTACATCTGATGTGCAGGAAGGATTCGGGTTTTACAGATGGGAGAAGCGAGAAGGACCAAGGGACGGATTCTTGAACATGTGCGGATCCTGTTCAGGCACCTAGATGAAACAGCTGCATGTGCACTCATGTTCAGCACACAGTACCTCTCCCTGTTCTCACTGCGAGCCGCAGAGCACTGAGCATTTGTGCAAATCCAGCCACTTTGGTTAGGTGCCTAAACAGGATCTGAGCACTGGTGAAAATCTGACCATTTATCTGGGTGTCTAAAGCTACATCTACCTCTGAGCTGTGAGGTGCAGTTCCCAGCTCACAGAGATGTACTCACAGTAGCTCGAGCAGAGCTGGTGCCTAAAAATAGCCCTTGGGCAAGCTGCCCCCAGTACAATCCTGCCCAACGCCTTGGGTACGTACTCGGAGCAGCTAGGCCAAACTGCCACCCCTACTGCCATGAGTACAATGCTATTTTTAGGTGCTAGCTGGAGCAGAACTAGTGCAGGTACATCTCTATGACCTGGAAATCACACCTCCCTGCTCAAATGTAGACATATCCTTCAGGGGAGCTAAGTTCTTTTGAAAGTATGCCCCCAAGTTACTTGCGTAAAGCCACAGAGAGTTAGTGTTGGAATAGCAGGAATTCAAGCCACTAGGAAATGCCAGAGGCGAGAGAGGGAGAGGGGAAATTCTACATGAGAAATGTTTTAAAACCCACACATTTTGCCTGCAGTTTAATAGATGCTGACATGAAAAGGAAAACAGTGCAGTCATAGGGTCAGAAATAGTGTTTTCTGTTTAGTCTCCAACAAAGCTGCTCTCTGTATCTCCATGCCACACTTCAATAGTAACAAGAGTCTCTTTTTTTAAACAAAAGCTCCAACTCAAATGTTTCCAAGTGTTCCCACAGCAGCAGGCTCAAAAGGTGGTGTGAAGCAGCATAGGTACATGAAATATGAGGTGCAGGAGCAGCTGGAGAAGTTATCACTAATAAGTTTCCAAAGATTTTGTGAAGTTGTGGTTTAGGGCCGTCACGAGAAAATCTGGATCCTAGAGAGGTTATGCAAGTTCTGGCTCAATGTTACCCCCATCTAATTCACTGTATTTCAAGGTCACCAAATAAACTGTATTCCAAACCCCTTGTGAATCCAAACAGCCTTTGAAGTAAATGATGCACAGAGTGAGGTTAAAGGCCCAGATCTTCAAAGCAATTTGGGTGCCTAATGCTCATCATGTTGAAGTCAATAGGAGTTAGTCACTGACCTAAATACCTTGAGGATCTGGGCCAATATCTTTTTAGGAGGATCTTAGGGACTCCTTCTCTGAAATACGCTTGTTTTCTTTCTTTCTTTCTTTCTTTCTTTCTTTCTTTCTTTCTTTCTTTCTTTCTTTCTTTAAAAAAATACTTACTGTTTAAAATAATCTGGTGCATCCCAAAGGCAGCTACTTTGCTCATCAGAAGAGGCAAGAGGCAAAAGACACCTTGGAAAAGGTAGATTTAGCAGAATCCAAAAATGTGGAGAAGGGTATAAACTGCATCAGAGACAGAGAAGCCTTCCCCATCGCCCCTTCAGTTTGAATGCTGTTAACAAAATCACATAGTTGAAAGATAAGAACGTACCATCAAGGGTTGAATATATTCCCAGGCCCAGCCTTCAAGGGGAATATTGACTGAGGAAGGTCTCCAGGATCAAGTCCAAGTGAAGAAAAATATGCTTATTTGTCACATAAATAATAAACAGCCATAGAAAGACACCTGTATTTATCCAGAGACTCCTTTTCTCTTGCTTCTGCATTTATATTAAATGTTTATTTTAGTAGCTAATTGAATTTGTTTGTACAACCCAATGGAACCCATATAACTGTAGATCTCTGGCTGTAAAGGTTTGGGTGTTGTTTATCTGTCTCCCTTCTTACAGTTATCACAATGTAATTCTTTGGGTCCTGGCCTTTCATTTTAGCAGACTAAGTGAAATCTCTCTCAGATATTTCTGGATTCTTTATGCAACCTCCAGATATAAGAGGACCTGACCTCTATCCTGCCAATCATACAGCAATATATGAAGCAGTCAGCAGCAAACAATGCACATAGTTAGCCAGCTGCATCGCCAGCTATACTGCATCATACAGGCAGTGATGCGTAAATGCAGCATTCACAACTCATGATTTTATTTAAAAAAATGAGGAGTACTTGTGGCATCTTAGAGACTAACAAATTTATTTGAGCATAAGCTTTCATGGGCTAAAACCCACTTCATCAGACGCACTGAGTGGAAAATACAGTAGGAAGATATATATACACAGAGAACATGAAAAAATGGGTGTTGCTGATACAGACTAACACGGCTACCCTCTGAAACATGCTTGTATTGTGAGTCTCGTGAATTTTAGTGTTTTTCTTCAAATGGCAGCTCCTGGAGTTGAGTGGGTTATGTGAGAATCTCAGCTTTTATTTGAAAGCAGATGGACAGCAGACTAGGTGTGCTGGATACAACACATTCTGCAATGTCATCAAGGAGAATTAGGCCTTGCATCTAGCCCTTACAGTTGCAGAGAAAAACTTGCAAATGTGAAGCAAACGCACCTCAAAAGCTGAGACCCCTGAAGGCAAAGGAAAGGAACCCTGCATATCATGTTAAAAATCTCATGATTTTTAAGTCCATCTTTTTTTTGGCGGGGGGGGGGGGGGAAGAATGGGGGGGGGGTGCTGCCTCGTGATTTTTGAGCATTTGCGGTTGGCCAGCCTGTGACTTGCCCAGTCTGATGCGCAAGCACCAAGGCATGTAGCCAGCCAGCCAGATGTGGCGCGCCACATACATGTGCAATGCAGCCATGCAGCCTTCAATGCATGCAGCCAGCTGCGCGTGCGCCCGCCCTTGCAGGCTCAGCCGAGTCCGCCACGATCCCATCGTGCCCCAGCGGGCGCCGCTCGCTATGACTCTTCATTTTTTCTCGCTTTCACACCGCCCCTTTCTCTTCTCAACCAACCTTAACCTTAACCCCAGGCCTGGCCCCGCCCCGCCCCGTGACTGATGGCGCAGGTCCGCCAATTCCAACAGGCAGCGGTCCCGGGGACTGGCGCTGCCCGCCAATGGGAAGAGCGGGAGGCGTGTCTCGGAGCGGTAGCGGGTTCGGGTGCGCAGCGCGGCAGCCAGGAAGGAGTCGGTGGTGGGGCAGAATCGTTGCCGTTGGTGGTGTTCTCGTCAACCGGCGCCATGGTGAGGCCTGGGGGACCGGGACCCGAGTCTTGGGGGGGGACCCGGGACTGGAGGTCGGAGGGGAGTCCGGGGGGACCGGGGGGGATGACCCGGGGCTGGGGGGACCGGGGTCTGGGGGGGGCTGGGGGACCCGGGTCTGGAGTCTGGGGGGACCCGGGTCTTGGGTCTGGGGGGGATCGGGGGGATGACCCGGCGCTGGGGGCGGGGGACCCGGGGGACCCGGGGCTGGTGGGGGCTGGAGTCTGGGGGGTGGGGGGGGGGCGGGGGATCCGGGGCTGGGGGGGCGGGGGGGCTGGAGTCTGGGGGGGCTGGGGGACCCGGGGCTGGAGTCTGGGGGGGATCGGGGGGATGACCCGGCGCTGGGGACTGGGGGGCTGGGGGACCCGGGGCTGGGGTTTGGGGGGACTGGGGGGAGCTGGAGTCTGGGGGGCGGGGGGGTTGGGGGGACCCGGGGGGGCTGGAGTCTGGGGGGGCGGGGGGGCTGGGGGACCCGGGGCTGGAGTCTGGGGGGACCCGAGGCGGGCAGGGACACCTAGGATTGGAAGCCGGGGAGGTCTGGGCATCTGCTGCTGGGAGGGAGGCTGGGGGGCTTTGGGGACGGGGCTGGCCTGGCGAGGTGGGGTGAAGATCTAGGTGGTGGCCCTGTCTGGGTGTGGGGGAGGATGAGACCCTAGTGGCTGCTTGGGGATGGTGGCCCCCCTGGGGTGTTTAGTGGCCATGTGATATGAGCTGTAATCAGGGAGTCCTGGGTTCTTTTTCTGTCTTGGCCCTTGGGCACGTCGCTTTACCCCTTTTTAGGTGGAGATGATGCTTCCCTGCTCAGTGCTTAGCAGATGACCGAGGGGCCTGCTGTTTGTAAATTGCATTGAGATTCTTGGCTGGATGGTGCTACAGCAAAACTAGTGTGTAGAACCCTGCAGCACTTGTTACTTTCTGCTACAATAGGGCTGTGTTTGCTTATACCGAGGACTGGTCTTTGGGGGCAGGGGACTGCCTCTTATTCTGTGTTCACAGAGCGCATAGCACAGTGAAGTTCAGGCCGCTGTGTTTTGTTACACACCAATAACTGTCTCCCGTCTTCCTACTGCATGTCCTCAGTTAGGAGGATACTTAAACTTTTTCATTGATGCTGTTTCAATTGTGATGGTTGGCCCCAAAGCACCGGAGAGTTTTATGCTTTGTTACATTAGATCAGTGGTTCTCAAACTTCATTTTATCCTGACCCCCTTCTGACAAAAAAAAAAAAATTACTACACGACCCCGGGACGGGGGACCGAAGACGGAGCCTGCCCGACAAAGCTGAAGCCCAAGGGTTTCTGCCTTGGGTGGTAGGGCTTGGACTTCAGACTTGCTGGGGCCCAAGGCCAACACCAGCCTTGGTGACCCCATTTAAATAGGATCCTGCCCCACAGTTTGAGAACCCCTGCATTAGATGGATTGCTTAAAATATTGCTTTAATAAGCCAATATTAAGTCTGCTGGGGAAGTTTTTTTGTTGAAAATGGAAATAATGATACTTACCACTTCTCTGTTAATCAGATGGACAGCAGACTAGGTGTGCTGGATACAACACATTCTGCAATGTCATCAAGGAGAATTAGGCCTTGCATGCAACAGAATGTTTTAGAGAGGGGGAGCAGGAGAGAAGGGCTTTGCCCTCGGAGTTTATTTGGTATTCTGAATGGTGAGGAGAGCTTATCTGTGGTCCCGGACATGAAGCTTCCTTTATAGCCACAGATTCAGTCTCAGGAATATCTTGTTTATACATAGAAAGTGCATACAGCATGTGCATGAGGTGATCAGGTAATTAAGTTGGTACTGCAGTAAGCCTTATTGCAGTCGAAAATAAGAATTAAAAATTGGAGAACCTAATATTATGGTTAAAATACGGTGCCAGCGAGAAAATGACTTCAAATGAGGAATTAATTATTTATGATCAGTATAACTGGCATTTGTTAAAGGAAATGAGATATTTGATGCTTTTCTGTAGCAGTGAGGCCAGCTAGATAATGGCTAACTTTGCTCTGGGAGGACCTGCAGGTATTTCTAGAAGGTACTTGACCAAACGATCTGAAGATTTAGCACAGACTGTACAAGACAGACCTAAGCAAATGCAGTGTAAGAGAGTGTAACTGATTCAGGGGATCCCTTCCAGCCGTGTTATCTGATCTGTGTGTCTTGGCTAAGCTGCATGGCTCTATTGATGCTAGTTCTTGTAGTATAGTTAATGAGTGTACTATAAATGTCCACTGAACCCTAAAATTATCTTTTTCTTTTTTTTCTTTTATAGTCTATTATGTCCTATAATGGAGGGGCTGTAATGGCCATGAAGGGGAAAAACTGTGTGGCCATTGCATCGGACAGACGGTTTGGAATTCAGGCTCAGATGGTGACCACAGACTTTCAGAAGATTTTCCCTATGGGAGATAGACTATATATCGGCCTGGCTGGGCTTGCCACAGATGTGCAGACAGTGTAAGTGGAATCTTCTCTTGTGAACACTTGATATTCCTGGCCTGTAGGAAGGGAGTTTGTTGTATATCTATAAAGACACAACATATGTTACACACAGATGTTTAGGTAGTATCTTTGTCTATTCATCCAGGTGTGGGCTGCCGGAATACCAAGACTTACCTTCTCTGAACCCCACTCCAGTCAGTCCTGTTGGGGTTATTCTTGAACCATCCCAAAAGTCTTTGAAAACATGCTTTCTCCACAGTGCCAAAGACTAGCAACATTGGTTGTTGGCTAATTGTGCCCTGCTTAAAAGAAAAAAAAAATCCACTGTGTTCCAAAATCAAAGCTGTGTCTGATTTCTTAAGAGCACATGGCAAGTGAGAACCAGATGTCCACATTTGAAATGCATATGTGCATGCATTCTAAATACGTGTCTGCATCATGTGTCCATCAGATGTTAATCTCTAGTAGCAAATATTAGCCATTGGGAGGATGGAAGAGGTCTTGATGCATGTGATTTTAATACGGATTCTGATCTCATCTGCAGTGCCCAGCGGCTGAAGTTCAGGCTGAATCTCTATGAACTGAAGGAAGGCAGACAGATCAAGCCCCAAACTCTCATGAGTATGGTGGCCAACCTACTCTATGAGAAACGGTAAATATCAAACAGCTGAGCCATTCTACAAATATCACTGAAATCAGAGCATGGTTAATGGAGTTAAATTACGACTCTTGAGGAGTCGAGAGGCATGTTAATTTTCCTAGTGTCGGCAAAGACAATTTACCTACGTTGACTGTGGTAGCTGAACTGGAGATGAACACTGCTGAACTCCACGTATAGATGGACTCAGACTGTGAATAAACCATATAGTTCCGCCAGTTTCTGAAATGGTGCTGAACATAGTTTTACTACATGTGTAGACAGGAGTAAGCCATCTTCGGCAGCACCAGTTATCAGTAATGGGAAACCTTAATGGAGACATAACTATTGTATGGGTGTCGTACACCAAAGACTTAAGAGCTAGGTCACTGAAGCATTCACTAGAGAGATGGATAGTTAACAGCATAGAGGGGAAGAGTTTTTGGAATGAAATTGTGTCCCTGGAATTGGTTTCAGTTTGGGTCCAATGTTTAAGGAAAGCTCGGTTGTTTCTAGATTCTTACTATTACAAAGAAGAGTTGCACACTGAGTGACAATTAATAAACAGGAAGCTGCTATCTTGAATCAAAGTGTTCCTGACAATCGCCTTTCGCATAGAATATTATCAGGGAGTTAAGTTAAGTAAACTCTGATTCGTAGATCAGGCATTCTGAGTTAGGCAAATTCTCTAATGTGCTGAAATGACCTGGAATTCTCTTCTAGATCAACCCCCAGCAGAACAAATGTAAGATATTTATAAATAACACTCAGTTCCAATTGTACCACATTTCTATTGCTGAAGGCTGTTTGGAGGCAGGCCAGTGGGATCTAAAGATTCTCCCCCACCACTTAAAACATCAAAACATGATGGTTATGTGCTCATGGATGCAGAGGACACCTGCTTTTGAAATACAAGGACCACTTACTTTTTCCTGAACCCAGATCAAAACTGTTTGTTCCTACAATTATTGATTTGCCTAAACACCAGAATCTGGAAATCGTAAAGTTTTTGAAACTTTGACTTCAATGGGGAAGCAGATTATTTCAGTGTGTCTTTTTGTCACTGAAATATTGCTGAAATAAAAGTCCATTCACAGTTAGGAGGTACTAACACAGTAATTGGGTAATTCCAAACTAATTTGAAAGACTCCTACTAACACCTGAGATGGAATAAACACTTTCCTTAAATACCTACTGAGTTAGAATTCTGCTGTTACTTCAAATTTTTGCATCCTTAGGCTGTTCTAACGTTAGCCTTGCTGTTCACAGGTTTGGACCCTATTACACAGAGCCAGTTATTGCTGGACTGGACCCCGTAACTTACGAACCTTTCATCTGCTCTCTGGACCTGATTGGTTGTCCCATGATAACAGATGACTTTGTTGTCAGTGGCACCTGCTCAGAGCAGATGTATGGCATGTGTGAGTCTCTCTGGGAGCCTGACATGGTGAGTGAGGAGGTGGCAAGATCTGTGTAGTTGTTTAACTTCCAAGTGATTCTTGGATTTTTTGGAATCCTTTGCTGTTAAATTGGACACAGGGAATTCAGGCTACTCCTGTTATATAATAATGCCTCTACCTTGTGAAGTGCTTTGAGACTACTGATGAAAACCCCTATATAATCTTTAACGTACTTATGTTCACAAACACCCCTGTGAGGTAGGGAAGCATTATTTTAACATAGAGGGAACTAAGGCACAGGGAGGCTAAGTGACTTGTCCACAGTTACACAAGCAGTCTGGAGTGGAGTGAAGAATAGAAACTGGGTCTCCCATGTGCTGGGCCAGTGCCCTAACCCCCCTGATGGACAATAGTAAAAGTTTTACGGTAAGTTCTGGCAGAACTATGCGAGATCCCGAGTCAAGTTTCTCTTGGGCATGGAGAGGGTCAGATTGTTAGTTAGGTGAACTGCCCCAACCCCTAGTAGCTCAGCTATAGAAGCCAACTAAAAGAGTTTCCCTTCCTCTTTTTTCAGGAGCCAGACCACCTCTTTGAAACTATCTCACAAGCTATGCTGAATGCAGTGGACAGAGATGCGGTGTCTGGCATGGGTGTGGTAGTGCATATCATGTAAGTACAGCTCACACAGTCTCTTTCCCATGGAGAGAAGTGGCAGAGTTAAACACAGAGCCTTAAGTCAGTCAAGGAATGACTACCAGGCCTGACCTCTGCCGTTCTTTAGTGACGTCTTGTCTACACTAGATCTTTACATTTCCCATGATTGCTAACCTACCTTGCTGCAGCAGCACCAGTGATAATAAATTAAGAGTTTAGCATAGCTGCTGTTAGCAGCATTCCCTCCTTCAGTCATGATTATTTGCACCCAGGAAGTGCTACTACTTCACACTGAGATGAAATGAGATGCCACCGTGGAACTCAAGATTTCCACACAGGACTAAAAGCTGCCTTGTTGCTGGGTCAGCCAACCCTTATGTTCAGTAGTGTCTCCCTACTGCGTCCTCAGCAGTGTCCCAGCCATTGTGTTAGGAAATAAAACTAGTTTTGTTAAGCAGCGAATGAAGGGAGGGACTTGTTTAGAGCTCCATCTGAAACTGTAGTGGGAGATGTGGCTCAGGCTCACCCCTGCAGGTTCTGGAGGAGAATGAAGTGTCAGTGACCTATTTCAAACCCGTCTCTCTGCACAGGTGTTAGTGCTAGGATGCGTGATAGGGAGCCATTTATTCATGAACATCTAGCAGCCAATCTACATGGTCTCCGATAAGTAGGGAGACCTCTAAAACTAGGGCATTGCACATGCTCAGGGTCGAATTGACCACCATATTTGGGGTCAGGATGGAATTTCCCCCCAGGTACAATTGGCAGACACCCTTGGGTTTTTGCCTTCCTCCACAGCATAGGGCTTGGGTCACTCGCAGGTTTAAACTACTGCAAATGGCAGAGTCTCTGTAACTTGAAGTCTTTAAATCATTATCTGAGTTACTGAAGTCCTCAAGCAGAGGTTAGGGGTCTGTTACAGGAGTGGGTGAGGTTCTGGGGCATGCAATGTGCAGGAGGTCAGATTAGATGATCACAATGATGCCTTTTGACCTTAAAATCCATCTCGTAGCAGCTGTAGGCCAAGCTCACTGCATACAGCAGGGGCTTCTTGCATCCCTCTCTGTCTCCCTCCAAGCTCCCTGGGTGCCAGCTTCCCCTCACCCTTCCGAACCATTCTTATCCCCCCAGACAAGAGTCAGGGTGTTGACACGTTAAACTCTTTTTGGGAGTATGAGCAGAGATGAGGTATTACGCTGGAAGGCAATAATGGGTGCTATCAACCAGTAGTTAACGGCAGAGCTGCTTGAAGCTTGGGCTGTGTGAAATAGCTGGCAAGGGCTCCATTCTTCTCCAGATCAATAGGGTTCTCACCTCTTAACACCCAGAACATTTCCTGAAATTTAGAATTGATCAGAAGGGGGTGTTGATGAGTTACTGCATTACATAGAAACATTCCACCTCATTTTTGGAAGGATGAAGTGGTAGTTTGTCTCTCCTCTCTTTTGCAGTGAAAAAGACAAGATCACCACCAGGACACTGAAAGCACGCATGGACTAGCCTCAGAAGTTTGTGCTTGTTTCACATGCCAGGCTATTTTGAATTTTTTAAATAAACTCTCTCCATTATTGTATGGGGCTCGCTTGTTCTTGAGTCAATACACTCTAGGTAGAGAATGCAGGCCTCATGTAACAAGTACACTTATTACAAATTAACTACAGAACAGGAGAATCTGGATTTATTCACTCTGCAATACCCCTCACCACAATGAGAAGGCTTGGTTTTTAGCTGTATGGTTGGAACAGAGTTCGCTATCATCCAAGCTGGAGAATACTAAGAGTAGTGGTAAACTGCTGAAGCTGTTGCTTTTTAGGGTAGGCAGCAGTGTTAGTTTCATGTCCCATTTGCCAGCTGTGCATACATTCAAAGTGAGATTCTTACAAAACAGCTAGTAGGGGCCTGCTCAGAAGAAAACAGTATTTACTTGAACTGGGATTATACCTGTAAAACTGTACTTGGAATTGCAGCAGAGGATAGGAATCTGATTTTGCACAGCTTGGCTACAGTAAAAACAGGCACACCAGGAAGATCAGAACTTATTAGACAATGATGTACACAAACTTTTAATTTTATTTTTTTCTGGCTGAGACTCATCTTGTAACATGCATGCATTTCAAAACAGTAAGTTTCTCAAATTGCTCCTAGCAAACAGACAAGCACAGAGGACTTGATTCCTATTTAAAAAAACTGAAACAGCAGTGAAAATCTAGAATGCTCCATTTTTCTTAGTTTTAGATTTAATTTATTCACATTTTTTCAGTTGCACTGATTAGCCCCACCCCGGACCTGTGTGTAATAGGCTCATTTAACACAGCTCAATCCAATTGCATTTAGTATCATACATCTAAACAAAGAACAGCACAAGATTTGAGTGGTAAACTTAAACCACTCTAATCATAGATGACCAAAAGCTGGGTTTCCCCTACTTTTACTGGTGCTATTACACAAGAATTAATTACACCTGTCAAGGAAAGTCAGTCATGGCTAATTGAAAATAAGCTCTACGAGGACAACAGAAACTGGTAGGCAAGTTGGAAATGGTGCATTGAAAAGCAGGAGGGGAGGGTATTGCAATGTTTTCCAATTATTATAACAATGTTTTGAATCATTAGTTATAGGATGGTGCAACAAAGTTTCAGCGCACACACCTTGAGCTTTGAAATGTTTGTTTATACCACCTCAAGTTTAAAAAAAACTCCAACCTTTCTACAGCAACAAGTGGGGCACCTCTGCACAGTAAGTATAGGATAGGGAGTCCTTCATAGGTTTAAGCCAGAATATAAATCACCCAGCAAAAGACTTTTTCTCCATAATTAGTCACACTACAATTTTATGCCTCTAGTTTTACTGGGTTTAGAACAGTTGAAGGCAGTTCCGATAGCCACTGGCAGGAAAAGCAGTCATTCTTTGCCCAGACGGGCAAACAGCAAGCACCCCTCATTATTAAAAACACACTTTTAATTTTTACTGTCAGTAAAAATTAAATCAAGTTAGCTTTCCTGGAAGTGGAAGAGCAGGCCCTTCATCATGCTATAAAGTCTGTATCCACCTCAAAAGTGCATTGTTTTACATAAAGAAAATTGCATGCCATCTCATATTTAAACAAATGGCAACATGTTGAATATTTTCATAACGTCCTTGGTCCTATCCAGTATTTTCAGCTGAAAATTCCAAGGCTATTTGACCCCTCTGGGATTAAGTCAAACACCAGTTGACCTTTTTAAAGTACACTCCCACCCCCTAGAGCTTCATAATTAGCTAAAGCAACTACAATCAAAACTAGGGCATCATTAGAGGCACTGTATTAAGTGATAAGTAGAAAAGATTTGATAGTGAGGGAGGAAACAGAATCATACACACACACGTCTTCTTTGAGAAGTGAATTCCATAACCACCCCTGCTTGCCACTCTTGTAGGTGTATGACCAGGACAATCAGTCTGTACACAAAAGAAACCAGAGACTGGCCAGGTAAGGTTAGGCCCAGTGCAGCAAGAGAGAGAGAAATGCTCCTGCCCTGATTAATTTTTCCTAAAGTTAGGGAATGTTCTCACTTCCAGCACACCCCCCACTATCTTCCAGCTCCACCCTAGCTTTTTTTCCTTTTCCCCAGCATTCTCTAGAAAAAGATATAGCATGTTAGCAAAGAGACTTTCCTGCCATTTGGCTGGAGTTTCTTAAGTGACCTGCTATTAGAGTTTATTCTACAGCTCTGAAGACTGCATCGTTTTCCACATGAGCTATGGTTTTAATTGCAATGCACTTCAGTGTGAAGTGATTTGGGAGGGCACATGCTACAGGCAGAAGTATATCGACATTCAGCAACCTCGAACACAGTCAGACAAACTAAATTAAGCTATTGCAGGCAGTTGTAAAAAAAAAAAAAATCAGGATTGGGGGGGGAGGGGAAGGGGAGTTAAATACTTGAACTCGAGAATAAAGGAATTCTGTATCAAGATTAAAACAAACAAAAGCAAAAGTCCCTTTTAAAAACAAATCAAATATTTGCAGCTTCACCTCTTATAGTAACAAAAAAATACTGTCTAGAAACAAAATTAGCATTTTTAACATAATGCTACCTCTCAAAATGTAAACAATATACAAACTGCTTATGTTAAACAAAGTTATACCTGGGTAATACATCTTTAAATGATAAAATTGCATTTAGTTATTTTTTATATATATACACACACAGTATGGCAACAAAAATGGCAAAATGGGGTAAGTGCTAAAGTGAATAGATATTTTTAGGGCTTTTATACCACTCGAGGCATTGAGACAACCAAATGGGGGTCTAACAGAGGATTCTTTGCTCCCTATCTAGAGTGGGAAAAGAAATCACTAGATCTTAAATCCTTAGCGTCATGTGTTTTGTAACATTGGCTGCAAGAACTACTCGTTTTGATTTCAGCTGTTTACCAAGTTCCAGTGAATCCGTTTTTTGCCCCAAGTTACATAAACGTCATCCTTTGACGGTCCTTGGGTTGCCCACTTAAAAATATCCCGCTGCAGTTTACTTCCCTATTTACCATAATTAAAAAAAAAATTGCATATGTATAAGTCTAGCACACTAAAGTTTCAACTAATTTCCCACAAGGAGAGTGGCAAACTTACTCGGCCAAAATTGTAGGGTCAGGACTTTTTAAACTGTCAAGAGTAAAACGCGATCGGTATTTAATTCCTATTTCACAACAGACATAAGTGCATTTTTTGTTTAGAGGAAAGCAACCAATATCCTTCTTCACCCCTCTACGTTTTCTCTTATCTGCACTTGATTTGTGGTATTGTCAGCCAAACACCCTAAGATGTGTGAGAATCTTACCAGGGTGTCAGACAATAGCATGTTAGTTCCCCAAATTTACACAAAGACAATGGATTACAATGGCATAAAAAAATTTGTCCCCCATCAAAGGGAATGACCCATGAATGAACAAAAAGTTTCATGTCCCATTAAAACCAATGATTTGTTTTAGACCTTTTTTAAACAATATTTACAATGTACTCTTCTAAGCCTAGTTTTCAGTCTTGACAAATCCCCCGTCATCCCCTATGCTAAGAGCTGTGGAATCACTCAGGAACGTGGATTTAAAAAAAAAAAAAGTCATCCCGCATTCAGAATCCAATCACAGCTAGCATTAGTCTAGTTAGTTACCAGGACACGATGAGTACCACCTATCTCTCACACAGGACCGAATCGACAGAGCAAACTAGCACATGTTATAGCACAGGACACAAACATTCTAACAGCTTATTCCTGAAACAAAGGCATTTGTGAAAACAGTTTCAAGGCAGATAAGCAACTTATGTCAACTGCAAGGTATCTCTTCAAAACGGCTAAATCCTGCTTAAAAAAAAAACAGACAACTGTTCTGCAGCAGAACTAATTAAACTTACAGCAAGTTCGACAAGCTTGGCTGTGAAAAATATTACAAGCAGTCTGGAGACAAATAGGACATAATTCAATCACGCAAATCAGTTCAGATTCCTTAGGGGGAAAAATATCTGGAGGAAGTGTTCAGTCATTTATGCCCATTGACTCACTCTACCAGCTAGAGTTATGGACCTGGAGCAGAGCGGAGCGTAGACAAATACGGCTCAAGTTCGGAGTCCTCTTGAGCAGTGGAACTGGGGACACAGTCACAACTACCAACACTCCAAACTGACAGCAATTTACATTTCTCAAGATGCACTTCATGTTGACTTGGTTGGTTGGTTGGTTTTTTAAACCTCTCTCAGGCAACAGTTCAAGTACTTGTAACAGGATTGGATGAGTTAGGAAGACTCTGAACATTAGCTAGATTAACACTGGCAGAACTGTCATGCGTCAGCTCTATTTTAGAGGCAGGGAGATTTAACAATTGTCATTTTTTCTAGACAGCCAAATGTAACCCAAAACCTGCAGAATAAGTTAACGTGATTTTCTTCTTCAATGGAATCTTCCCAGGCCGCCTATCCTAAGCATGATGGTTCTGTGGCTATCCAGTATTTTTCATACTACTTTTTTAGCTTCTATGAGTTATGCCTTAAGTGACCATCTTTGGTAGATGTTCATTTCCCTCGTCTTTCTTGTGACGTTAATTTCTCAAGTAAAAGAAATTTTTAACACCCCCCAAAAGAAAGGTTCCCAGCCTGAATTTACCTAGTTAAGGTTCAGCAGCTCCTCAACATTTTCATCCTTGAAATGGCAGACTACTTTTTCCCCCCCGACTCCTACCAAGAAGGAAATAAAAGGGTTTGTACGGCTTTCTGTTAAAAAAAACTGTCCATTAAAAAGAACAGCAGTTTGTGGAATTAGGTGTTGCTTCTCCTCTTATTTAACACAAGCTACAGGTTAGAGCTCCCCCTTTTCAACAGCCATTCGTGGTATCCTTACTGGCGTCTCTTGATCAGAGAGGAGAAAATGTCATTATGAACAGCATTGCTGCAGCAATTCGATTCTCTTTTTTAAAAAAGCCTCAAATCTCTATTTGGGCATTTCTGTAACAAAAGGAAAAAAGCCACTTTTCCACCTGGGTCAAGTGGAATATTTGAGAATGCACCTAGATTAGTTTCCTGTAAATCATACAGTGCCACACGCTCACACTCACTCATACCCCACGTGCTGCTACAGTGTCTGTTTTAGTGTCACAGGCTGTGTTCTCTGCTTGGAAGTAGCCCCTCTTCTCTTCCTTTCTGGCTCAAGGTAGAAGGTGACTATGTCAGGATATTGGACATAAATTCATTGAAGCGTTTAGAGTACTGCTCCGGATTCACCGTGGAGATCTCCGCCCCGGCCTGCAATGCACAAAGGACAGATTACAAGGCAGCACTGCGGCAGCTGCAGGGGACTGTTCATAACTGCAGGCTAAGCCCCGGGGAGTGAGGAGACAGCAGGAGGTTACTGTACCAGCACAGCTAAGCACCAAGAATCACACAAACAAGAATCCACAAGTTACCTGGGTTCCAAGCTCCATGACAACTGGACTCCTGAAGGAATTTGCTTTAAGTCTAAGTCTGGGGCTCTACTCAGGAGATGAATGCGTGGAAAGGCTCCATATCCTACCCACTTGCCAGCTCCTTTCAAGCCCTCTTTGGTAGTGACCTAAAGTTATTGCCTGATGGCTGTTTGGTGACCTAGGCAAAGCAAGTTGCTGGGTGTCAGTCCACTTTCTAGTGGTTCAGGGTCACCAGGCACCACTGCAGCAGGCCCACATGTTGGTAGTCTGAGCAGAGAGGGAGAAGCCAATCGGCCAAGGAGCTTGATCTCTCCTCTCATCCTAGAGGCGGTTCTATCCAGGTCAACTCTGAGGCATGTTGGCTGTTCTGTAACTGTTCTGGGGATGGAAGACTGCAATCCTCAGGGCCGGCAAGCTGGCACCTTGCCCAGCACTAGTCACTTGCGGAAAAGAGCAGGAGATCTGGCTAATGAAAGTTTCCCTCAGTGGTCTGGCCCAGTAGCTTAGTGTCTGTTGTTTGTATTGCTAAGAGGGGGAGACCTGAGCCCTTGCTCCTTGAGTCAGAGACAACGGGACAGGAGGCTCAGCCCTGGTGAACAGATTAATGAGGGATACCACCAGGTTAAGGATCAGTTCTGTTGCAGATGGAAGGATCTCATGGGCAGTGGGGGAATTTCCAGGCCCCTGAAAAACTGGTTTTAGCAATTATTCAAAAGTCAGCACCACAAACAAAACGAGAGCGACCCGGACTTGTCAGAGGAGAGACCTGCTTACCCCATGTTTCACTGTTTTGGCAGCATGTGCAGCTTTCTTCTTTGCATCGTATGGTGTAAGAATATCTATAATGGCCATGAAATACACCTCCTTCTTAGGGGCACCTGAGAAGACACAAAAGTCTCTAACATACCCCCAAGCTACATCAGCAGCACTTGAAAAGCCACCTGCAGCCACCTCTATTAATAGGGTATATAAATCTGCTTTAATGTAATTAACAGGCAGGTGGGAGAAGCAGATTGTAAATGGTTGGAGATTGTAAGGGATAGAACAGAGGAACTACTGGGAACATCAGAGCAGAGACCCACATACCCTCTAGAAACATCTACACCCCACACTGAAAGTCTTGTTTCCATGGAGTTTAAACATTTACCATTTACAACAAGGGAACTGAACATCCAAGTGGACTGGTTCCCAGGAGGGGGTCTGGGTTAGTTCTCGTTGGACATACTCCACCCACAACAGGACACACTCCTGCCCCTCCAAATAACAAGACCCCTCCTCACTCACTGTCATGGCTTTTCATGGCATATACGTCGACTGAAGGGTCAAACTCCCCAGGCCCGAAGAACCGCGGGAAGTTGAGGAGGTTGCCGGGGCTGTCAGGTGGGGTCCCATAAGAGCCAATAGGATTCCCGCCAATGCCATCGTTCTCACACTCCTCGTCCTCGGCCCGATCCTCCACGTCCATCTCCTCCTGCTCTGCCCGGTCGACGTCATGAATGCCCACCAGCAGGCTGTAGTCCATGATCTTCAGTTGAGCTAAAAACTGGGAGGAGGGAGCAACAAAAGCATAGGGACATTTCAATTGGCTAAGGCACATCTCATGAGCCAACGCTACCTAAACCTCAGCAAGTGCTGCCTCCAGCGAGCATGGTCTTGTGACTAGAGCAGAGAGGGGAGAGTCTGGTTCTAGATCTGGCTTTGGGATGACGTGAGACTTGTTCCAAGGACATATAGCGGCTGGCAGTAGGGCTGGGAACAGAACCCAGGAATCCTGACTCTCAGTCCCCTGCTCTGACCATTTCTAGCTCGGTTGTGAATGCTTAACATTTCGTTGGTTTGAAGGCCTTGCCTGGAAAGGGGTTATAGAAGTGCTACTGCAGCTGGAGAAGGGTGTTAGCAGTGTGTCTATATAAACGTGATCCCATCAAGATACCCAACTGCAATAAAACCAACTGGCGGCATCATCAACATGGAGAGGAGAAAACACCTCTGCACTCTGAGCAGAGACAGCCAGTGACCATCACAGTGTGTTTGATCAAAGGACTGCAGCACCGGGAATGGCCTGCTGTGTCTGTTCAGGGCCATCTGAAAGACCGAGATCAAATACAGTCAGTCTCTCATCTCTCAGACACTCAGGGGATAGATGCTGCACTTGCTTCCATCTGGCAGGAAATCAGTCCAAATGTTTGCAATGTGTGATACAGGCGCTTGGTTACCTATAGCGAGCCAGAGGGACTGAGGGGTGTTGCCAGTTTAGAAAGGAAGGAAGAAAACATCAGGATGGGGAGAGGATCATGACAGAAAAGATGTAACAGTGGGTAGAGCTAAGCCAGCTAACCAACGTGGAATCAGCCAGTGGGGCCTTCTAAGGTGGAACTCCAGAGAGGTTGCTGAAACATTTGCATCCAGTAGGCGGCCAGCGTTTGATACACAAACGCACACAGAGTTGGGGCGATGCTGTATGAGCCAAGAGGCCCACCTAGTGCTGGACACCGTGAGAGACAGGATAACAAAATAGCTGAACCACAGGCCTTGGGCTACTGGGTCAGATGAGTATTCCTAAAGCACCCCATGTATTCACTAAGGTGTTTTCCAATGCATTCCGATTGGGAGGAGACAAGAGATTCTCTCTGCCCTGTTCTTCCTCGTCATTTCCCAGTCTCCTCCATAGCAATTGCAATAGAGGATGGATACTTCAAAAATAATGCAGCTACTGTACCATTTGGCCGAGAGGGTGCGGGGGAGGAGGGGAGACGGACGGGACTGTGGGGTCACAAAGCCCAGCTGTCGGAGACCTGTTCATGGCAACAATCTGAGCCCCATTTCAATTCTACCTCCACGTCCCGCTTTAGCTTTTCGAGGAAGTGCTTTTTACTCTCTTCTCCAACGTGGAGCTTCTGGCCTTCGTTCAAGAAGTCGTTGTCTTTGAACGTTGGCAAATCCTTGGCCTATGAGAGAGAGGACTGCGTTAGGTGTCCTGAGCCTAATGCCAATGGCCACAGCTATTGGTGGTTTCATTCTTTTGCAAAATATCAACTGGATCAACATGGCAATGGGAAACAGAGGAAGCTGCATTGACTCAATTTTCTAAAGCAAAGAGATTCGCTCATTCCCATACGCCTGCAAATGGCATGGAGCAAAACACCTGCATTTATCAGCAAGTCCGTTTGCTTGGCTCCAGCTGGGGGAGGAGGCGGCAACAGAGATACCGTTAGCAGCTCATTTCAAAGGCTGCCAAAAATAGTTGCTTCAGGCTGAAAGCTCGATAAACAGTCTCAGCCAAGGAGGGGCTAGCCAACCCCACAAATAGAAGGAAAATCCATGTGGTTGTTTTCAGATTAGAAAATCTTGAGACAAGTGCTCCCCTCCCCCAGCCATTACATGAAAATCAATCCACTGCATTTTGAGGACTTTGTAGTGGGGACCAAGTGTTTCTGCAATGTAAGTGCTTCTCATGGATATTAAAGAAATTAAGTTTCACAAACCCTTTGCATGTACAGCTGGGAATTGCATGCTTTCATCCTTAGAATGGCATGGCAATCCACGGCAATTTATATAAATATTATGTGGTGTCAGACAAGAAATCATAGGGAGTAACCCCACATAACCAGGCACAACGGGGCAATTGTAAAGTGGGGTTAGATTATGCCCAGGTATTGGAGATTTAATTATGAAAAGGGAATTCTCTATGGCTTGTGCGAGAGATCTGTAACTTTTTGGGAGGCTAGTGTGTAGCGAGGAGAGGAAACCTTCCAGGATCCCTCCAATTTCTCCACTCAAAGACCCTGTCAGCAACCAATCCAGCCTTCCGGCCCAGCCTTCCTGCGGGAGTGAAGTGCTGCTCCTTAGATCATCATGACAGCTCCAAAAAATTGAAACAAAAAAAGCGTGGCCTTAACAAGGTGTGCTCAGCTCTACTAAGTGGTTTTGCTGTTTGTTATGTCTCATCCCCCTGGACTATACTTACTGCAAAGCCTTACGCATGTGCTTCAGTTTACTACCATGAGTAAGTCCGTTGATTTCACTAGTACTATTTATGGCAGTAACGTTAAGCATGGGCACAGGGGTTTGCAGGACTGGAGCCTTAGGTTGGAAACTCTTTAGAGAAGGGAATCTGGACTAGATTTACAAAGGGATTTAGACACCCAAAGATGTAGGTAAGTGCTTAGTGGGATTTACCAAAGTGCCTATCCCAGTTCGGTGTCTAACTCCCAATCTGGCCCTTTGGCTTCAGATTAGTCTACGAGATACCTGGCATGCTGTGGGCATTAATGGGCAACATTTCTGGAAGAGCCTACGTCACACTGACTTTCAGTGGGACTTAGGCACTTCCGAAAATGTACCCTATGTGAAGTTATTATTAGGTAACTTCTCTGGCAGCGCCAGTAGCCTGGCAAACAAGGGGACCAGGTTGTACCACACCTAGACTGTCAGGCAAGCCCTTTGCTTTTTTGTTAATACTTTAGTCCCCAAAAGGTTGTGCAGTGGCTTAACACACAATTGCTATAATGGGGAATTTGGTACAGACAAGGGGAGCGTTCTACTGAACCAGCAGTTTAGCTTGTCACCAGGTTTCACGGTTCGTTAACCCTTTGGTACGGAGACACAATTAGCTGCCTAGACTCCTGGTAAGCACCACAGGGAACGAAATGTTGTTCCTGGACAGGCAAAGTAGCAGTATCATTCATACCTTTTCTTTGTCACTCGCTTCCCTGGAGACTGTTGAGCCCTGATAAGAACAAAAGAAGTTGGACATAATTCACCAGGAGCAGCCATCGGCAGAATTTAAATTGACCATCACTAGGGGTAAACGTACAAGACTCAGTTTATTTTTTTAAAATGCTTCTTTGCTCCTGATGAAGAGGTAACCTCACCAAAATATATTTTAAAAACACACAATATAAAGGCGTCAGACAATGGTGTGAGCTGGTTGGAGACTGCGTTCCCTTTTCCCTCGTTCGCAGTCTCTCTCTACTACATCCAGTAATTTGAGCAATGCAATGTGTTGCCCTGATTTTAAAAATATACCTGATCGAGAGGAGAGAGACCTGCACCTTCCTCTGAATCGTCTGGTCCTGGCTATTATAGGAGACCGGAATCTGGGCTAGATGGCCCAATACCTGAATCCCTACGTGAACCCGTCTCTCACTACGACCCACGCTTTGAACAGTGAGGATGAAATCCTGCCCCCCATTGAAGTCAATGGCAAAACCCCCTGAGCCAGACTTGTGCTTCCACACTTTCAAGGCTCAACTTCCTCACGTCCATGACAATGGACCACATGGTTTCTCTCTGCATTAGCACCTCCAGGAACTACACAGGTGCAAAAAGCTTCCGACCTTTGCTTGATGAAAGGCAGCTCCCCCGCTACACTATGAAGAAGGGGATTTCAGCTCACTAATATGCATCTCTCCTAGTGCAGACAAGGCAGGATGAAAAGAAACACAATGAACCCAAGTGACATGCGAACAAAAGGAAAGTGAATACTTTGGTTCAGTGTTGTTTGGCCCTTAAGGTAATCCCGTCTTGGCCACAAGCTGTAGGAGATAAAACACATTGTGCCTAGAACTTCCTAGCCTCAGCAGCTACAGAAATCAACCATCAGGCTCTTTATTAGAAGTACCAGGTCCCTGCTGCACTGCTGGAGCTGAAGGGCTGTCAAGCTTTAGCGGAATAGGAAGGTCCTGGATCTGAGTTATGGGACTTATTCAGTATCTCTTCCCTCTTCAACTAGGGGCTGGCACAGATGCCACTCATGTTTCAGCCTCAAGAGGTGTCCCCATCCAGGTCCACCAAAGCTTGACAAAGTCCTTCAGCAAAAAAGAAAGTCAGGACCTTGTTGATCTAGTGTGAAAAACAATTTAAGAACGCTCCATAAAGAAACAGGAAGGGGCTCCTATACAGGGAGAGGTACTGACCATGTACGGACTGGCCGCTTTCAAACCCTTACCTTCAGATCATACTTCCGATGCACAGTCAGCCTGTGACTAAATACATTCCTGGTGACTACCATGTAGGTTTCCACTCCATCCACGGTGAGTCTGTACATGCCTAGGAACTGAGGGAGAAGGGTGTTCCCATGGCATTCCACTATAAACTGAAAGGGTGAGGAGGGAGGGAAAAAGAGGAAGTCACACTACAGGTAGTGCACAATGTCAAAGAGAAGCGAAGCGTCTAGCTCCAACTGAGAATGGGGCTTTTTAATGGCCATCCTATATCTCTGCTCAAGGGAGGCAAAAGGACACATTAAAACACAGCAGAGCAGCAGAATGGAGCAGCCATTTCTATGCACGGCAGCTGACCCGGATTACTTTTTTCCCCCTCTGCAAAATAGCATTTTCCCCTCCTTATCCATCTGGAAAGCTTTCCTAATCCAACGTGGAACCTTAGGAAGAGGTCTCGGTTTATAGCTTTCGAGCATTGGCAAGCCTGCAGAGCAGGGATATTTACACTGTTAGGAGGGCCAGGCCTTTGGGGGAGAGGTGAAGTTAAAAATCCCACTGTGCTCCCAAAAGAACAGAAGACAACCTGGAGCCACTGGCAACATCCAGTTTCTAACCATACAACCTCCCCCGCGCAAAAGCTGCCCCGCGCTGTAGCTGAAGCTATGGCCGTTCCACTTGAATCCAAGGACTAGTCTCAACTCATCAGGCTCCCACTGCCATGCATCAGACGAGCCCCTAAGGCGTTATCTGCCACCCTCTCCTCAGGGTTCTAGACTCACCGTACCTGATGGTACTTCTTTAGTATGTTGTGCATCTCTGCTACGTCTTCGCTCGACACTGCCTTAATGACAAACCTCCTGTCGTAGGTGGTCAGGAAACGGGCCCCGCATCGCCCTTGGCTGTCGCTGTTCACTGGGGCGCTTCGTGTTACGGAGTTCTGAAGGGGGAGAGAAGAGGTGTGATTTTATCAGAGGAGAGGGGAACGAGCTGCAGGCCCCCCCTTTTAAAGCCAAGGCATCAGCTCAACAGGTCCAGCAGTTCTCTATCTTCTCACCAGGATAACCAGATTTCAGTGGGACTGCCTTTGTATTCTGTGTTTGTACAGCACCTCGGCACTTAGTACTTAATATTCTGGTCCGTGACTGGACCTCCTAGACTCTACGGTAATACAAATAATGGGAGCTATTAGATGCTCAACGCTTTTGAAGGCAAGGCCACTTATTTGGGTGCCTAGATCTGGGATCCAGCACCCTGATTTTAGGCCTCCATCTTTAAAAAGCTTGCCCATCAATTTGTTAACACACATTTAATGCCAGTGATTAACACACATTTTGAAGCAAGGAAGTCTTCCCTAAAGATTCATCATCTCTCACCCCTTCAGTGATGATGCAAGGTCTCACAATACACATGGTCAGAGACGCCTTCAAGTTTCTCCAGCAAAACCAAGGACAGATTGGACATTCCTGATACGTCCAGGGTATAAAAACAAGTAGGATTAAAGGAATTTTTAAAAGGTCACTCTCTCTCGATCCATCGTAAAGCAGCAACAACTGGCACACACCTAACTGCTTAGAAATCCTCGGCAGGTCACCTTGGAACCCAAAGCCGTTCTCTGCTATTCTTGTTCTTGAGTTTGACCAAAGGGCCCAGAGAACAGAAATACGGATTGTTCTTCCAACATGCAAGAGGAGCTCTCCTTTATATTCCTGTCCCCACCCTTCGGAACAAGACGCAGCCGCTTCTCTCAATCCTCACAGCAAGACTGGAAAATCCAAACGGAACTGCCGAGTAGAGTAATCCGTGACAATAATGTTCTGCGACAAGGCTGCAATTAAGTTGTTTCATCCTTTGACCACACCACTTAATAAACAGCCTCAAGTCCTGAGGAAAGACAATACAGTGGAGTGCTAGAAATGTGGCAACTGCAATTTACGTAGTAGCCACAGAAGACGTATCTATTCTAGACTGTTTTCCCTACCCCTTAAGGATTCCCACCATTGTGATCTTAGTCCAGTTTTGCTGGTGATAGCCGAGGTGGGGGACAGCTCTGGGACAGCCAGGGTTCTGGTGGCTGCCAGAGTTTTAATCATCAGGTCATCTATACACGGAAAGCAGGGTTATATAATGTGGTGGTCAAAATGCCAGCGGATGGTCTACATTAGCACTTTCACCACTACTGTACCAGTGGGACATTTTTAGAAGTTTAGTGTAGTCAAACCTTTTTAGAAAAAGCTTCTTTGGTGTCTTTACTATAAGGTGCTACCACAATATTAAATCATCAAAGGCCCAAGCCCCATCCTGTGAGGCACTAAACCAACACAAATAGAGACAGCCCTTGCCCCAAAGAACTTGCAGTCTAAGCAACTTTGGCAGGGAACTGATTGTCAGCTTCTGTTCTTTCCCCATCCCTCTTTGCTGCACGCCTGTAGCTGAGCATTTGGTCTAAGCTGTCAGACCGACATCCTCCTCAATCCATAACGAACTAACATAACAAGCGTTTGTCACTTTGCCCTTACCCATTACTGCAGCCGCTCTGCAAGAACAGCTGGTTTGCACCTTTCCCGCTTCTATTACCATACCCTGTGTACGTGCTGGGTGCTGCACACACACACAGGAAGAGACTGGACAAGACCCACAGAACTTGATACTTAGAGTGGGAAGGGATTGTCCTCCCCATTTCACAAGCTGGGCAGTTCAGGCACAGAGCGATGAAGTGACTTGCCCAAGGTCCAACAGAGATTCTGTGGCAAAATCAGGAACTGAATTCTGATCTCTCTCCTAGCTACAAGGCCATCCTTCCGCTTTTAAAGTTCAACTCTTTTCCTTCCCTCCGCAGCCCTGGACATAGTTTTATGGATATGAGCAAAATCATCATTTTACTAGACTCTGAAGCATTCCATTTTATGTTGCTATTTCCTTATATCTACCCACACAAGCTAATCCTTACACCTGTGCGTGTGCTTCAAAATGCACATCAGGATGAAGGATGCTATGTCGCCAAACGTACGTGTGCTTTTCTGGATCCCGGTTACACACATCACCACCACATATTTTTACGCCAGTAATTACTACTGCTCTCTCTTCTCCATTCACGGAGCTTTTTGAAAGCATACCAGCAGAGGGAGCCTGCTTTTCTGCTCCTGTGGAGCATGGGACATGTAGGCAAACAGAGCCTGCTGCGAACTAGGGGGGTTTCCAGTTGCAAACTAAAAAATAAGCTGAGGAGAGAGTTTTCATTTTAGAAGGAAGCATTTAAATGCACCTCACTTTAATGCAGAAGGGGAAAAACTCACTTCCTGCCAATGGCCTAGAAACCATCAGGGAAAGCGGGGGTGGGGGGAGGGAGAGGGACATGGGGGAATTGCTTCTTGCTGACATTTGCAGCTTAGTAGGTGCTGTGTGGGCCAACACGCATCATCTCAAAACCCGAGCAGTTGCCACCATCAAGCCGACTTCCCTTCTTCTAGAGGAGACAGGAAGCCGAAATCCTGACCATTTGTGGTCATTTAGAGATCCTGTCGTGACGCTCCGATTTACTTTATTCTCTCTCCCCCATGGAGTAGGGATGATAAAATAGAGCTTCCTGGCCAAATTCCCACTCAAATAATTACATTCTACCTGCCTGGAACGCCACTGACATTTCTGCTGAATGCAGCATTCTTTACTTCCTGTCCTACACAGCCTCAGTCCAACGGAGTGCTGTTAAACAGCTGACGCTGTCCCACCCCAGAGATGGGAGAAATGGTTCTTGCAGAGTGACAGACACTACATAAATGACAGATTAGGCAAGAGAGGAAAGTGACGCAATAATGATGTTGCCAGATAGGTTACGCTGTATGACTCAGAATCACTTCCTAAGAAAAGAGCATCTAGGCTACATAAAAACATGCTAAGGCAGATTAGCCAGAGGACAAAAATAACGACAGAGAGAAAGCAGCTAACAACTTTCACATAAACAGATGTAAGAGGCACATTGAATTGTGTGAAACCAACACCCACACAGTTATTTCTTACAGCCAACCCGCTACACCTCAGCTAGAGTTAGGATAGCTTTGTCTAACCTTCCGCCTCAAGATCTGGATAAAGCCTGGCATGAAATCATGCCAACAGGCTGGGCGACAGCGGCACTTCCTCTGCCAGTACAAGGCAATCACTGTACAGAGAATGTCTGACAGCAGGAGGGAAAAAAATAAAGGCTGGCGTAGACCATACCATTGAAAGGAGGGACTAGTCATCTCTAGTGACTGGCTTATGTGGGTTCTCTCCAGATGTCACCGAGATTCCAAAGATGATACTGTAACAAATCAATGGCCTATTGACCCCATCACTAGGCTGCACATCACAGCCACTCAGACCTTCACAGTGACTTCAGGGAGAGAACTCCGATCCTCCTGCTCCGAGTACACAGCCCCCAAACACTGCAGCGGACGTGGATCCGTTAGCAGTACGACGACAGGCAGTTGTGACCAGTATGAGCGCGCAGACACGCACTAGGGCATTTCCATCTTTAGTATTTAAAAAGCAACGTCAACGACCTTAGCACAATTTTTTCCACTTGGTTTTGTAATACCAGTAGCCCAGGATTCCTGGACACTTTACACATATTCTGCTTTTCACTGGATGATCTCAAAATTCCTTATCAACATTAAGGGATTTCATTGGGTGGTTTGAGAATATCCGCATTTTTATCAATGGGGAAACTAAGATGTACGTAAGAATTCCTGTTCACACGGTGAATCTGTGGCAGAGCGGAGATTTGAGTGCAGGAGACCTGCCTTTTACTCCTGACTCCATTGCTTCTCATACCAATGTGCAGGCAAGAGATGAAGTGCGAGCAGAGTGGGGGCACAGGGTGTGGGGAAAGGATTCTGTTGCAAGCCTTTTCAGAGCTTATCATATTAAATAAAAAGTTATGAAAAATACCCAACAGCACCTTGTTAGAGAAATTCCTTATTTGTGATGGAACCAAGTGTAACCGATACACTAGATGCTCATTAGTAGCAACATATCAATGCCTTTTGCTGTGTCGCTCCTAAACGGCTCTTGCTGTTATGGGGAGTGTCGACAATTCGCAGTAGGGAAAACGTTCCCCGGGGAAACGTTGCTCGTAAGCGGCGGTTGCTCTTCCCAGGTGCTGCTGCAAACAAGCGTCTACTGTAGAGCACTTTTCATCAGTGAATCTCAAAGCTCCAAACTTCGGGTGTCCCTAAACCTCCAACTGCCAGACGCTGGGACTGGGTGATGAGGGATGGATCATGCAATAATTAACCTGTTCTGCTCATTCCCTCTGAAGCATCTGGCACCAGCCACTGTCGAAAGAGAGGATGCTGGGCTAGATGGACCATTGGTCTGACCCAGTGTGGCCACTCTGATGTTCTTGAAGTGCTTTAGCAAAGGTGGGTAGTATTATTACCCCACTGTTTTAAAGATGGGGAAACTGAGGCACGGGGCAGTGAGGTGACTTGCCCAAGGTCACCCAGCAGGCCAATGGCAGCACCAGAAATAGAACGTCGATCTCCTAAGTCCCAGTCTACTCTCCTAAGGGCCAAAACTCAAGAAAGCACGTGCACCGGAAAAACACAATGTCCAGGAGATAAGATGAAAGGAATTTTCCATCACAAGCAACTTCCAGCGGAGATTGTGTGTGCAGCAGAGTTAATCATTCAGCTGTAGCTGTGAAGTATCCAGTGTGCTCCTTGTACATGTGCGTGCGTGTACACACACACACACACACCCACCCCTCTCCTCATCCTCCAACAGGATCGCTCTTTATAGTCACCTCTGCTCCATCTCCAAAGCAGCAGATGGGCTGTCACAAGAGCTAGCAGGGTGAAATGTGGCCATGGAACTGCAGCCACTGTTTATTTCTCACTGTGATGAACAGTCTCTTGCAGAAGAGAAGCAAAGAAAACTGTTGCTTCTGCCATAGGAAATCTGCTCTGCTCTGTGAAAACATCCTGTGTGTGTCCATTCTGACTGGGTGTGCAATAAGGCAGCAGACTAGAAGGGAGTCTAACAAGTGGGGGGAAGGGTATCGGGAAAGAGGCTTCTACTGAAATATAGTTACAGAAAAAAACCCTCAAAATAAAGTTCATCAAGAGCCCCATCATGCTCCTAAGAGGAGGGAATTGCGCTTACACAGCCTTTTTCATCCAGAGATCTCAGTGTGCTCCACAGACCTCATTCTACAGGTGAAGAAATTAAGGCAGAGGGGTTAAGTGACAAGCCCAGGGTCACAGCAAGACAGTAGCAGAGTGACAAGCAGAACGCATGCTCCCCTGGCTCCTAGTCTCATGCTGTAACCACTTTGTCTCTCTTCTCAACATGCTCCTAATAAGGCTTACAGGACATGAAGCTACCTTGCTGTAGAAACGAGACCTGACTCGTACAATAGAAAAATAACTGGGAAAACCTTTAAACAAATTAACCAATGTAAGGCTAAGGAAAGATGCTGGATTGACAGCTCTGAAGACTGAAGGACTAAGGACAGCTACAATACAAGCAGCTCAGACCTCCACCAGGATGCCCACGGGCAATATATCAACTCAAATCTGGACAGATCCATTCTACAGGGGTATTCCGTTTCCATGGCCCGTTCGATGCGTGATCTCTTGGTGATGCCGGCAACAATGGATCAGAGCAGCACCAAGTGTGCGTTTTACTGACATATGCTTCCCTCCGGGCCCCTGAAGTAGGAGACTAGAAACTGGACTGAGTAGCTCGCAATCCCCCTCCTGATGAGCCCTGCGCTGTCATCCGGAGGAATAATAGCAGCAATTGCACCTTTGCTTCCAATGCTGTCTGGGGTGAGAAAACAAATCTCATTACACTAGCCTCGACACTCGCCGGAGGAGGGTGGGTGAGAACTGAGACATAATGAGAGAGAATTGGGATGATCTTTCTGAAAAATATTGCCAGGATGCCAGAAAACATTAAGTGGGTGAAGTGCTGGGGGAGAGAGAATTTTTACAAGGAGATCATATACACGAAAACACACTCAAATATCAGGCTTAATCAATACATTGTTCCAATGCTGCAGGTTTCAAAGAATATGTAGATACGCATCAGCAGACCATTGCTGGCACGATGCCAACAGTTATCCACTGCTGCACAGATAAGATGTTTTAATTACCTGACATTCATACTGCTAAAGGTCAGGCTGCAATCAAAGCCTTCCTTTTTTTAATCTGTTTTATCTAATTTAAGTGGCCTCTTATCTCCCTGCCTGTTAAGTATCTGCTACCTCTTTAGAGCTAAAAACTACAAATAAGAAGGGAGGCTCCATTACATCCCAGTGAGTTGCAACCACTCTGACAACTGGATTTAAGCCAAACTGCAGGACACAATGGGCCGTTCCCCTCCCTGCCCCCACATCTCAGACAGGTCTGAATGGTCACAGCTGTGCTGTTAGGACAGGTCCCAAACACAGAGCATCTTGATAAAACCCTAGTGCAAAAATAATTACTCAGCGCAGTCACTTTGTTGAAGAGGCCCCCAAACCTGCAAACGGGACACGCCTCCTTTCCACTGCGGCTCTTTCAGAAACCTGCAAAACCAAACGCTGCAAATATCTAAACTCTTGCAATCTCCACAAGTGGTTTTTTTCCCCCCGTACCTGATAATCTTGATCGTCAATCCCAAATCTTTCGCGGAGGTTTCGGAACACCATGGGGCAGTACTCCTTAAATTTAAAACGACTTGGCAAGTTTTCCCTAGGACAGACAGCAAGACGTTATTCAGGCACAGCAAACTCTGTAGTACAATTTTCAAAGCTATTTTCCTGCTCTAAGCTCCTACTACTTCACCACTAGCCCCGGATGTGTTTCAATTACTCATTTCTCCTCCATTCTCAGCTTTGTGTTTTCATGAATTATTGTTCTGCGTGTTCCCTAATAGCCTCATTCTGCAAACACTTACCTGTACTATGCAACTGGTCATATTCAATTCTGTAGGTTTTAGGCACTATGATAATACATATAATAAATAATAACTCATGAAAAGTTACTAATGTAGGTAAGTGTTTTCAGGATCTGGTCCTTAGTTTGCAAGCTCTTTGGGAGAGGGTGTATGTCTTACATGGTTGCGAAGGACTGTGTAAATTCACAATGATGTGTGCTTTTATCAATCATTATCATCTGCTCTACTCCGCGCTGATTAGGCCTCAACTGGAGTATTGTGTCCGGTTCTGGGTGCCACATTTCAGGAAAGATGTGGACAAATTGGAGAAAGTCCAGAGAAGAGCAACAAAAATGATTAAAGGTCTAGAAAACATGACCTAAGAGGGAAGATTGAAAAAATTGAGTTTGTTTAGTCTGGAGAAGAGAAGACTAGAGGGGACATGGTAACAGTTTTCAAGTACATAAAGGGTTGCTACAAGGAGGAGGGAGAAGAATTGTTGTTCTTAACCTCTGAGGATAGGACAAGAAGCAATGGGCTTAAATTGCATCAAGGGAGGTTTCCGTTGGACATTAGGAAAAACTTCCTAACTGTCAGGGTGGTTAAGCACTGGAATAAATTGCCTGGGGAGGTTGTGGAATCTCCATCATTGGGGATTTTTAAGAGCAGGTTAGACCAACACCTGTCAGGGATGGTCTAGATAATACTTAGTCCTGTCATGAGTGCAGGGGACTGGACTAGATGACCTCTCGAGGGCCCTTCCAGTCCTATGATTCTATGATTATGAAAGCCTAATCGAAAAACATAGTAGGATTGTATTCAAAGGCCACAAAAAAAAAAAGTCTCACACAAAAGCTCAGAGTCCACATTCCCAACTGTATTGTGGCACTTCCAATCAACAGCACAATGCACTTCGGTTCTCAGTGCTTTAGAAGCTGCGTGCATCGTTTTCACCATTCTGCAGGGAAGGGAACTGGCGCATGGAGTTGTGGAATGACTTGTTCATGGGCACAGTGAGTGATCCAGGTCTCGTACTTCTGTTTCCGTGCCTTAACCATTGCACAGCACAGCTTCCTTAATCCAGAACAAAGTTTTCAAGCAACGGAACGTACAGTCCGAGATGTGTCTAGAGAAACCAGTTGGTCCCCGGAGGCGAATTTGGGCAGAGGTACCCTGTAATACATCATGACTGTTTAAGATGAAAAGCTGGGGAAACCAGTCCTCTAGTTTCAGAACAGATCTTCGGGACTTATAAAGCAAGGTAAGGAGGAGGTCAGTCGCTGGCAAGTGGTTAATGGTCAGGAGACAAAGGAGAGTGGATGAATCTGCTCCAGTCTTGCTCCTCTTAATGCATAATGCAAGATTCTCTCGCACATCCCTCTCCCTCAATTGAGGCATCACGGGAGGCTCAGAGCCAGGTAACATATTGCCACTCCCGATATCAGTTCCATCTATTGGTTCGGAGCACTTCCAAACACAGAATCTTTGGTGGTCTCCGTCCAGTTCCCAAGGACAAGAGTCCACATCACAAAGCCCCCCAGAGCAACTGGCTCCCGTGTCAGCAACCTCAGCAGAGAGGCAAAGAACCCAAGGGATCGTGCAGAATGAACCCCCCACACATACTCTCCTAGAGGTAGTCTCTCTGGGGCAGGTTTGAGGCAGACAGGTCAGGCAGGGTGGGAGGAGGAGAGAGAACTTCAGCCTTGGGATTAACAGCCCTCCACGAGCACTAAAACAAATTCAACCCAATCCAGCAACTACCCCTCTGTGATTACAACGATAGCTTTTCTTTATCACAGCACTGACTGCACCTCTGCATCACCAAGTAAGTGACCAAGGCCAAACCACAAGACAGCATGCCACTGACAGTCAGAATACCCACTTCCCCGCTTCGCAGGTTTGGCATGTCACATAGGTGAGCATATTTCAAATCATGCCACATTCTCTCCACATGGAAACATCTGAACTGGTCACTGCCAATCCTCAGGGAGAGCAGAAGCTCTTTACAGACAATGAACAGCGAGGGGTGGGGGAGGTGAAACCACACCTACTTACTTGTTGAAAAGATGATTGTCCACCTTAATCTTACTGTAGGCTTTAAAGTCATCCGGCATTAACATGACAGGGACAGGGACATTGCTTAGCTCATTGATCTGTAAGAGAAAGGAAAACCAACAAGACTCAAACTTGAATCATGATCCCCTGTCATTATCAGTGGGTTTACTGGTGACCCCGGAAACCTATGGATGTTGTTGAATACTTGCTAGAAACGGATTTGGAAGCGATACAATTCATTCAACTTTTATAGCATATTTCTGTGCTGAACAGATCTTGGAAAGTACTGTGGTTTCAAGTTTAAAAGGGCATTATACAATGACGTGGCAAGTGCGTTTCCAGCCAACCTCTGCTCTGCATTATTCTAAGGCAGCTACAATTTGTTAACCTTCTATTGATCACCCATGATGGGATTCGAGAACGAAGATTTAACCATGTCCTGCAAGGCATCACTCAGATTTTCTATTTTTACACTCTTCTCTCTTTAGGTCAAAAGCCGCACTGGCAACAAACTCCATAACTAGTTCTCACTGTTATAAATAATGGGTTGGACAGTGACGGAGGTTCTGGACTGCTTCTCTCTAGCCAATACAGCTGTCTCAGCGATACCAGCTCCTTCCTTGGCTGTCTCTTGTAGTTCTTATCCCACACTCCCCCAAAGAATGAATCACTCCATCGGCTCTCTGTTCATGTGTGGCAACCACAGGAATATCTGGAATCAGGCGATTGGGTATTCAGCTGCCACACTGCAGAACAGCGACTTTGGAGAAAGCCATGTATGAACATTCAGTCTGTTGCACCAGGGACTGAAACAGCCTGTAGTAAAACAACGGGGGGGCTAAATGTGGCTATAATATGCTAAATGAACCAATGTGATAAGAAATATCAAAGTGTGACTGTCCTCAGTGACGCATTGAAGCATTCTTCGCAAGCATGGCTCGCTAAGCAATGCCCTCCATTTCAGCTTTACCTAAACCCCAAAGTTTGCTCAGACTACGACAAGTCCAATCGTTATTCGTTAATTTGGAAGACACAGTGGCCACATCAGTCCCAACTCACTGATCTGGTATTAACACAGTGGATTTACAAAGTAATTCCACCGCAATTCAATTACCATTGTTATTTTAAAATGTGCCTGCAACAATCCGGTAATACTTGAAGAGAAGCAGCCTGCCCTTGTAGTTAAAGCAGTGGGCTGGGAGTCAGAAGACCTGGGTTCTGATCCTGACTCTTTCAGAGTCCTTGGATAAGTCACTTAACTTCAGGGTGCCTCAGTTTCCCCATGTGTAAAATGGGGGTGATATATCTCTACCTCTTGGGGAGACTGCAAGGTTTAATTCATTGTTTGCAAAGAACATGGAGATCTGCTGATGGAAGGCACTAGAGAGATGGCCAGGGGATTATCTAAACCGTTCTAATATCTTAGCACACAATCACTGAACAGACAAGTATTTTTCACATCTCTGTTCCCATTGTTGCCCATGAAAGAAATGCACATAAAGAACTGGGGGATCAAACACTGGACTGCATTTTCACTGCAAAATCAGGTGTGTTACCAAGGGAAAAGAGAACTATTAAAGAGAAAAACCCTGGGAATCAGCAATGAGGGAAGAAAGTAAAAGGGCCATTGTCTGGTTAAAATTTGAAAGCAGAAGCTCTTTAAAGCACTGCCCAGTATTTACTCTGTAGCAGCATCAGGGGATGGTACCCACTTACATAAAGTGCTTTGTTGTACCGTACAGATGAATGAATAAATAATGTTACACGCTGCCTATCATTTGTAAATTGCAATGGAGCGAAGAGACGGAGACTCTCACTGCATTTCCTGAAAGCCTGATCCCGGACAAGGCAGATACCGAGGGCTGTGTGTAGAAGTGCAAAGTGAAAGGAGATGGCCCAGGTGGGAGGTGTGGCAGACCCTCAATTCTGCATTAATAAGAGGTGCTGCTTGCAGCTTCCAAGTTATCCTGCCTAGTAGGAGGGAACTACTAAATCGCCTCTCCTGAGACATACCCATTTTCAGCCCTTTTTTATCCTGCGCCATGGTGAGAGCTGGCAAGTCATAATCTGCCTGTTCTAGAACAGATCTCGGAAAGAGCGCCAAAGGCAACATTACAGTGCTCTTCAGAGCCACAGAGGTATCCAAAGCCAATGGCTGCGAGGAAAAGGGAATTTGGAGATGGCGAAGATTTATGTATGAACTGCTCCCTGATGGGAGGCAAAAAGATTTCAGCCTGACCTTTGTCTCTCCTGGCTACTGCCACAGTGGCTTTACCTGGTACAGTCCTTTCGACTGACAGGTGTGATTTGCACCGGGGCTACTCCAATGCTCATTCAAAGCACGCCCTGCCCCACAGGACAGAGCGTCAACGTCCAAGGGAAAAATCCTTCGCTGGCAGCCTCCTCGCCAAGCCAGCTGCATTCACTGGACCCCGCTACCAGCTTTTGGACACTGAATTGAGGGTCAGCGGAGAACAGCCACTAGCCGTTACCGGGGTGTGATTTTATTCTGGAAGGCATTGGAGCACAGCTCAACCATTCATGAGCGCCAGGCGGTCACACCGTGAGTAGCACGGCACCACCTCTAAAGGCATCAGAATGATGTGGTCAGACATTTAGACACCGGTATTTCACGCTGCCCTCTGTGAACTCCTGACATCCAGGATTGAGAGGGTAGGTGCTGTACTGGGGTGTTGCATTATTATAAGCATTGCTCTTTGGATTGGATGTTTAAACCCAAGCACCTTCCCCCATTTACGCTGGTCTGCGTTAAAGATCCTAAGACCCTCCTGGTGCCTCGCTAACACTCCCCTCCCACTCATTTTTTTATAGCTCCTTCTAGGGATCTCAAAGCTCTTGAGTTACTTATGCTTCATAGCTCCCTTGAAAGGAGGGTATTACAATCCCATACTGAACATGGGCAGTGACTTGCCCTGAGATGACAGGGCCATCAGAGGATCATTACCTTACAAAGTGATCAACAGAATAAAGAGCTGACCAGGTGTTTTTAGTCCCGGCTGTTCACAAGCTATTTGCCTCTGAAACTATGTCAGGTCTCCACTGGTCCCTCATTCTTGGCAGCAGTCCAGGATTGAATATAGCAAATCCCAGACCTTTGACTAGTGGAACCCGCACACCTTGTTACTAGAACAGATAGCTGCCATATTTTACATCCTTTTTTAGGATTTGAAGGACAGGAAATAAACCTATTGGCCTCACATTGCCTTTGAAAGCTCAAGTCAGAACCATTACTACTGGTTTTCAGTGCATCCATCTTTTCCCACCAAGTCATAAGAACATAAGAACGGACCTGCTGGGTCAGATCAAGGTCCATCTTGCCCAAGATACTGTCTCTGGCAGCGGCCTGCACCAAAGCTTCAGGGGGAGTGTCTAGAACAGGGCAACTATAGAGCGATCCACCCAGTCTTCCACTCCCAGCTTCTGGCAGTCAGAGGTTTAGGGTCACCTTGAGCACGGACTTGCACCCCGACCATCCTGGCTAATAGCCACTGAACTCTAAAAGTCCCCCCTAAAAAGACCAACCAAAGGGCCTGTTAAGCATAGTCCTCTCAGAGGAGTGAGACACTAGATGTTAAATCTTGGCCAAATAAAAGTGGAACTACAAAGGCATGCTATAGTACGTACGTATTTATACTGCTCTCATCACCATAGTACCTGAGTGCCTTCCAACAGTGCATTAAGCAAGGTGACTAACATCTGTCGTGTCTGTTCTTTCATCCGCTCCCCAAGGAGAGGAGTGTGTGCAGACGCACGTTACTATGAATTTATGTTAGAGAAAGCAAAATCAAAGAACTGCGCGCTTGGCACAGAAGGTGGCGAGGTTTGTGATGGTCCCTGTCTCCTGGGGCAGTCCATTCTAGTGTTTTGGGCCAACCCCCGAGAAAGTTGTCTCCTGCACGGACGAGCTTTACCCTTATTGTAGAAGCTCCCTTTGTGCCAGAGGAGTGACGTTATCAGCCACACTCTTTTATCTCAGAGTTTTAGGCAATCTTTTAGATACCCTGGGCCCACGCCATGGAGATGAGAACCAAGACTTTGAACCTGACTCAATATTCTGTGGGAAGCCAGTGGAGGGAGAAGGGGACAGATTTGATGTGCTGGCCGTAGCATGGTGTCCCTAGCCGGTTTGCCAGAAGCTGGGAATGGGCGACGGGGTGGATCACTTGATGATTCCCTGTTCTGTTCATTCCCTCTGGGGCACCTGGCATTGGCCACTGTCAGAAGACAGGATACTGGGCTAGATGGACCTCTGGTCTGACCCCGTATGGCCGTTCTTATGTTCACTAAAGAGACACTGAGATTCACCTTTCAGTCAGTGCATTTGCTGACTAATCTAATCCCATCGATACATGTTAGCTACTGTCCTAGACCATAAGCACTCAGGGCAGGGATGCCTTCATCCCTGTCTGTAAAATGCCTGGCACACTGTTGGCCCTCTACAAGTTGTTTCCAACCATTCTCCTCCCCCCATCTCCTCCCACCAAAAAAGACCTTTTAGAAGAAATCAGTTCTTGGGCGGTCTTGAAAAATAAACTGTCACTTTACAGGGCCCATTATGCCTTTTTAAATTGCCATTGGACTTTCTATTCTCATTCCAGGCGAGACCACAGCAAAGTAAAGACTCAAATGGGACACTCAACCCCCCCAGCTCTGGTCAGTAAAGGAGTGCCAGTAAGAGGGGCATATGCTGCTGCTGCCCATTCTGTACCTGGTCTGTTGCATTTTTGCCGGGGTTTAGTCAATCTGGCATCGATCCCCTTCCCCAGAATTCTGATTTAAATAGGATGACACATGCCAGTCATCATCATGATCAATTTAAAACAAAACCCACCAGATACATGAGAATCTGGAGGGCAGATTACAGAATTTAGCAGTAGGTCACACTTTAGATCGAACTATTTGACGATGTCTCAAACGGCAAAGTCACCGCAACAAGGAGCGAACGCTTCTGGTTTCACCTGAGTGCAAGCACAATACCACTAACTAGGACATGTAATTTCCTCCTTTGTACGAGATAAAATAAAAACAGCTCGTGTTGCTCTGTAAATACACAGGCAGGGCAAGCTGTGGTGCTCTTCAGTGCCTTGACTTCTTGGGCAGCAGTAATCAATAGGATTCTAGGTTTATTTGCAGTGGGTAACTCATCCTTATTAGCAAGGGTGATTTCTTATTCAATAAGACACATCAATATTCTGTGCAGTTCAGGGCCAGCTGTTCTCAGGATAAACAGGAAAAGCAGAATTTCATTTCAAAACCTGACTCTAGCCTCAAAGTGGCAATTACCATTAGTAAATTGATGGGACAACGCAATTTGTTTACAAACAAGATCTAAATGACGGCGTATCCAAGTCTATTCTCCAGAATTCTTTAGAGCAGGAATTTGCTCAGAAAATAAAAAAATACTTTGTTCCCTTCTAGTGCCTTTCAGCCAGGGAACACAAACTGCTTTGCAAGCATTAATCAAGCTCCACAACACCCTCATGAGGTAGGTAAAGGATATACGTAGGGATCACTTTCATCAGCACTGAGATCTGACCACATCTGGAGCAGAATACAACCGCTCAACTGCAGACCGCAATACGGTGCAATGGTTTAGGACAGAAAGTGAAGAAGAATACTGTACATAACTGAAACCCTAAGTGTGGGCTGGTTTGAGAAAATAGTTTTCCTGAGCTGAAGTGTGATTAATTAGACAGATTATGCCATGGAACTCTTCGTAACCATTAGCAGTAAGTTTTGGTTCTACAGCTCATGCCAGAGATGGAACCTCCTGCAGGAAAACAGCCCCTAGCACCACCCTTGGATATTGTTTGATTAAGGGACGAGCATCTCCTAGTGACACTGAACAAACCCCTTCCTGAAGCACCTCAGAGATCTCCACTGACCTGGCCCAATCTTGAATAGCTTGTGAGCTGTGATGGAATCGCAGCCCAATATGCTAGGGTTGCAGGCCATGAGATCACCCAGTCGAGTTTTTCTGATGTATTTTAGGTACTTATATGGCCCCAATCACAGTAACTGTCTCACAGTCTTTAACGTATTTATCCTCTCAGGACCCCTGTGAAACAGGTAAGTGCTATTATTATAGACAGAGAACTGAAGCACAGAAAGACTAAGTGACTTACCAAAGGTCACAAAGTCAATCTGTGGCAGAGCGAGGAGCAGAACCGTGGTCAGTATTGTCAAAGTCAGACTCAGGACTCACAATTTGTCAGACCACTCTGTTTATTAGCAAAACGCTCTGCTAATACACCCAGATAATGTGAGCACCATGCAAGACTCAAACTATCTTATTTATACAGATAAAAGGGCACGAACGTAACAAGATAACAAAAGGAAGCAGAACTGATAAGTTTACCTGGGGCTAGATATACATATCTTATTTCCTTACTAACTATTACCGATCTCCTGTTAATGTCCCACCATTAGCTTAAGTGGACCCATTGTTTCATACCTTAATGTTTCTCTTCCTGACAACTATATTTCAACATTCCTTATTCCTGCTTAAAGGAACATACAGCATTTCTTTAATCCATTCTATTTTAACAATATAATTCATTCTACTTTCACAGTATCCAGCCCACTGGACTATTTCTCCCCTCATTATCTCAAGAGAAGGTTCCAAAATACATTCTGTTGCAACATGGGGTCACAGTATGGCAAAGATCGTTGATGCTGGTTATCAATCCTGTTGCCATACACCGCACTTCCTAAAGGTCAATTACAGCCCGGGAAGAAACAATCAACATTAGGGATGTGATGAATATTGGCATATGGTAGGTTGAGTGCATCAGTTTAGTGGACTTCAAAACAGTATATAGCAGATGCATCTCTGTGGCCAGAGTTTATATGGCACGCCAAAAACAACAGTATGTTGCAAATCCAAGTTTTACTATTTGGATTGAATACCAAAGAGCTGCCTTGTGTACTGGCTGAGCACAAAATCCCAGTAATCCTGTGAGATTGGGTGGTGCTTCATTCAATAAATGGAGATTCAAGACGAGAGAATGCTGCCATTTGCAAGATCCACAGAGACAGCATCATGAATATACAGATTTAAATGGAGGTGCACCCGCTTACACCAGATCAGAAGCCAGCCCTTTGTTCCCACCAAACGCCACAGATCTACAGCTACCATCTCGCTGAACAAAGGCTAACTTGAGCTGCACAGACATGGCTGTTCAACATGTAGAAACAGGGAGAGACACTCACCACCACTGGCAAACACTAGAATCCTGTCATCTGGTACAACCAATACCTTACAATGAGAACTATGGTCTCACCACTTGCACAGAACACTGTTGCTTCATGAAGTGTAGTTATCCCCTCCAAGAATCTCATCACAATTTAACATTTTCACCTCCCGTCTTGGTGTTCCTCTCCTCCACCCCTTACACAAACACTTTCAATCAGGCTATGAAGTGATGTGCGGGAGGGACACTAAATGTAAAGCCAGCAATGAAAAGCCTAAATCTTCTGATCTCCCCCAAAAGCCATGACAACAGCATCTGTGGCCAGCCTCCAAAGGATGCCATCTTTAAAATGGTTTAATTCTTCAATGCAACTCACGAGCCATTCACAAATGGGACTCAGAATCTTTCCAGCTCTCTCTCTTTCTCCTATTTGCATAACTTCTCACACTTCTTTTGGGGGGTGGGGGGAGGAAGGGAGGCAAAAACAAGCTTCCTCCCCCCACTGCAGCTGTCAGGTTCAAAGATTCAGCTGCCAACCATCATTACTGTTGGTCCTGTCTACACAGGGCCACAAAGTATCAAAATACAATCAAAAACCAGTTCAGACTCACTCAATTTAAATGTGGTTTAGCACAGTCAGTATGGATGAAGACAGACCGTGTTAGAGAGAATTATAGCCTGAACTGGTGTAAAAAATAACTCCCAATCTCCATGCACTAACATCTCCAGACACATCATCTACTTTTGCCCACCATGCACTGTATTTGCATCAGCTGCCAGCAAGCCTGTTTAAACCCAAGGGAGGCCTAGCTGTTACCAGAATAAGTTAATGGACCCCAGGGTGCATCTTTACAAAACAAGCAGACGGATTGCATAAAATGGTTGTTTGTCTGATTTGTCCATGGAACAGTTTGGCCCAACTATTTTTGACACAACCCTCACAATCACGATTGTACCAACACATTCGGGCACTCCCAAAGGGTTTATCCGATAGGGCCGTGTATTATATAGCTACCGAGTTCATCCTTTGCAGCTCCAGAATGTAAGCTTCTAAAAAAATGTCTCTAGCCCTTATAGTTGCAAAGATAACGTTGAAAATATACTTAAACTTTAGAGAGCACACAGCCTGAATAGGAGTGGTGAGGTGTGACTAGGGTGACCAGATGTCCTGATTTTATAGGGACAGTCCCGATATTTGGGGCTTTTTCTTATATAGGCTCCTATTACCCCCCACCCTCTGTCCCGATTTTTCACACTTGCTGTCTGGTCACCCTAGGTGTGACCCACCTCATTCATCGCAAGAAGCAGTTAACTCTGAAACCTACAGATGGCAGTGACATTGCCAACACCGTTAACACTCTCACTGCTGACCACTGAAGCAAACCTCCAGCTATTTATTTTTATTCCACAGTTGCAAAATAAATGCCACAGGGCTACTGGAACAATATTATTCATTTTTATATTTCATAAAAATCTCTTTAAAAAAAACCCCCAAACATCTGGAGTTGTTGCAGAATTTCCTCTACAGTGGTTCAGAGACCAAGATTCTGCTTGCCATATTATGGGGCCTTGCCTATGAGCAGGAGCTTCGGGTACATTGTCAGATGAGAGACAATGCATCATAGGATGGAATTAAGAAGATTTGCAGCTGTCCTCATGCAGCCATGCTTGTGGCTTCCTGTTCGTACTGGATCGATTCAGCAGAAGCGGAGATAGCTTACCAACCAGTACAACCAGTGCCCAGTAAGGCATCCTGGACAACTGCTGTGCTTGGATGCAAACCTAGTACTGTATATTCAAACACTAAGTCTGTTTCAATACCTTTGGATAGGAAGATAGGACTCCATGCGTGACCTATAACTTCCTGGGGACAATCCCTTCAGATTTCTAACCAAGCCTTTGGAACAACCAAAGGAGAGACTGGGTTGCAGAGAATCCTTCCTACATATTATACCATGCCCAGTTCAGGCTGGGACAGGGCTTTGGAACTTGAGGTAGAACTGTGGCATAAATACACAGGCAGTGGACGTGACCAATAAAACTCATAACTATATGCCTCACTATCTAGTTTCAGGAACTCTCAGTAAGCCCAATTGGGCTAGTCCATGCGCTGGGCAGTGACAAGACTCTCTCAAAGCACTTCCCTCACTCCAGCTTCTGTTATTTGTCATCCTAAGAGCTGGGCAGATTTCTTTTCTAATTGTAAAGTAAAAAAGGTGCTTTCCTGTCAATATTTGTTCAGGGCTGGCCAATTGTAAAACAGGTTCAACTGTTCTTTTTCATTTGCAATGGGCCTTGTTTACAGACAGTTGCTGCATGAAAAGAATTGGCCTAATTCATTTGTTTGTAGCACATAAGTGATTCCACCTCATATACAAATAACTCTGTGATGCCCTATTCTGAGGACTCCTCAAACACAGGCTTGCATGAGCAACTGCTCATTAGTAAAGCAAATAAAAATAATGTAGACTATGATCTGCTTTACACAATGGTGGAACTGGGCTCCAACTGTTTTAGCCTCACCTAAATGCCTTCTCAGCAACAAGGCCAGTGGCAACAAAGTAAAATCAAAATTAACTGACAACAATTCATTAGGAAATCACAGATGTTTGTCAGTGGGTGGGGATGAGGAGGGTCACAACTGATATTTTCCAAACCCTTTGCTGGCTCTACAGGATGCAGCTTTGCAGTTTCTGGCAGCAGTTTCATTATAATAGCCAAGGGCCAATAAAAAAAGGACCAGGGCCACCAAGAAGTTCCAAGTGGCAACTGCTCCAGTGACTATGAGGCAGCAAGTGAAACTGATAAGAATCTTGTTAATTTCACTGCTTCTAATGGAGGCAGGAAGCTGAGGGAAGTCTTGTTAATTTCATTAGACTGCTTCTTGGCAAAGTTCTGAGCAGCAGCAGAAACACCTGAGCATCTTTTGACTCAGGAAGACAACATGTATCCAGTCATATTTGGGAGGTTTTCTTCACCACCATATGAGCTAGAAAGCTTTATAAATAATAATAATCAGCAAATTAAGTTCTGCAGGAATGGATAGCTTAGGCCCTTTCACTCCATGGGAAGGAATAATGTTTTCCCAGCCCTGAAAAGGAGTACATTAAATTTGAAGTGAGGACGGGAGGAGAGAAAGGTTTCTGGAATTGCATGATCAGAAGCGACAGAGTCCTGTGGCACCCACGAAAGCTTATGCTCCAATACCTCTGTTAGTCTATAAGGTGCCACAGGACTCGGTCGTTTTTTTACAGATCCAGACTAACACGGCTACCCCTCTGATACTTGACACCATGATCAGAAGAATATTCTACTAGGATGATGGATTTCAGATCTTTAACTGCTCCCATGGCAGTTTATCTGCTACAGCCATGAGGCAGTCATTTCCAATCCAGCCCATCTGGGTATATGAGGAGAACGGTGCAAGATTTTGGGTGCAATCACAGCAGCTGGGGGAAGAAGTTTACTGAGTAAGGTATGAAGCTGTCAGAAGCAGGATCCAAAGGAGACTGCAACAGGTGAGGAGCTCCGAGCGCTTCACAGATATTCATGTCAACCCCCACAGCTTCCACCTGAGGTAGGTGTCACTCCATCCCCATGGGAAATCTATGGCCCCCAGTGCCCTGGGATCTCACCTGGGACATGGCCCACAGATTGTCAACATTCAGCACAGGCTCCAAGGTTTGGGGTGAGGGTTTCCATGGGAAGAATGAATGGGAACCGGATCCTGGCATCTCCTCATTGTGCATCTGACCCTACCATGAGGATGCTAAGGCTGGCTCTGTGGTTTCTTAGCATTAGGGAATCTCCAATGTGTGTGTGAGTAGAGGGGAGGGGCCAAGAGTCCTTTCTGGCTAACCACATGAGGGTAGATTCCCACATAAGGATGTGGAGGGGCAGGAGGATCTTTGCGAATGGGAGGGCCAGAGACACAGGGTCTCCTAGGATCTCACTGTGTAGTTGGCCTCTCACAGAGAGGATGGGGATCCCAGGGTGATATCGGGGGGGGGCGCTCTGGGTTTTTCCACCATGTTGTTACCCCCCCCCCAAGCAGGACCTCCTGGTTCCAGGGAGATGGGGGGCCCTGTCCTTGGGCTGTGAGGCGTCAGAGCCCTGAGGGGATGAGGAAAACAACGGGATGAGCGCCGAGACCTGAGCCATAGATGCCCAAGGAAAAAGGGGGGTTCCTGGGGTGCAGGGATCCCCAGGGGGATGGGGTGGGAGTGTCCGGGGTGGGAGCCCTGATCCCAAGGGATGGAAGACATCCCTGAGGCAGGGAGGTGCCTGGGATCCCCTCACCGTGGGGCTGCCCCCCAGGATGAGGGTGTCCTGGGGAAGGCGGGGTACTCTCAGAGGGATGGGGAAACGCCCCCAACCCCAATAGCAGGGTCTCCTCACGATATAGCTCCCCCCCCCATAGGGGCACTGCGGGAAGAGCCCAGGCTATGGGGGGGGTCCCAAGGAGGGGGGCTGTCCCCAGGGCGGGGTGGCTGAGGTCTCCTCACTGGGGGGGTCCCCGAGGGGATGGATGGGGGCCCCGATCCCGGGCTCGCCTCACCGTGTGGTTGGCCCCCCACATGAGGACGCTGAGCAGCGGCTCCGAGGCCCGGAACAGCTTCACCTTCTGACACACGAAGTGCTTCTTCTTGGTCTTGGTCTTGCTGGCGCTGAGCGCGGCCCCCAGCGCCGCCCCGGCGCCCCCCGCCGACGAGCCCCCCGCGCAGTTCGAGGCCATGGCGGATCCGCCCCCCCCCCCTTCCCTAGCAGCGCCTCCGCATGGTTCCGCCCCGGCCCGTTACACCTCCCTTTCCCCCCAAAACAGTGGTTCCGCCCGAACCCCTACACCCTCCGCCCGATGGAGCCGTCCGCTGCTGCCAGCTCGGTCCGGCCCGTTCGCTCCTCCCTCTCCCCACAATGGTTCCGTCCGCCCCGCTAGCTGCCCCTCCTGCCCGTCCCTGCAGTGGTTCGCTCCACCGCTAAGGAGGAGCCGCTATAGCCGGCCGAGCCCGCTCCGGCTCCTGCACTGAGGAGGCGCCAAGATGGCGGAGGCCTGAGAAGGAGGGGAGTGGGATGTACCATTCCCCACACTGGCAAGGGGTACTGAGAGCAGGAGTGTAAGAGGGGGAGCCACTGCCTGGTCCAGGGTTAGTCCCAGACGAGTTCCCCTAGGAAACCCTAAGGGTACATCCGACATGCTGGGCTGATGGGGGAACCGCTAGAAGGGGCGAGGTAGAGAAAGGGGACGGAAAAAATACCTCCCTCCTTCTCTCGCCAGTGATGGTCTCGCCCAATTTGAGTGACGTATTACGTCAGGCCCCGCCCCGCCCGGCTGTAGCCAATAAGCAGCGAAGCGCCTGGAATTATGAATGGCCTGCTATCTATGTCACACACACACTCTTAAAGGGCGAGCGAAAGGGGCACAGCTGCACATGGGGGGTGGCGCTTGGCAGCTTCCTCCCTCCTCATCTTCCACGTGCCGCACTAGGGGCCCCCCTAGCTCCTCCTCCAAGATCCCCGCCTTGGAAGGGGGAGACCTAGGAGCTGCCACTCTCCTCCCACTCCAGCCTACACGGAGGGGAGCATGTCACTTTCCCCAGGGGAGGCTCTCTTTCCCCTCCCACCCCCCAAATGACAGGGGCCAACGGGCAAAATACCCGTGGCTTTTCCAGAGAGGCAGAGGGTGAGCCCAGGCTTTCTCTTAGGACAGGGTGCCATCATAGCAACTACAAGGATGGACACATCTGTAGTTTGTTAGCCAGCTCTGATTATTTAATAATGGCAGCTGGTTGGTTTATTTCCTTACCTGGCTATAAGGATTTAAGGTTGCTGGCTACTCATTTAGTGTAAATCTCATTTATGCTTGAGGAGACCTAGAATGTTTTGGTATGGCCTTTTCCAATCACTCTGTGCAATTCTAATTCTGTCTCTCGCAGTAGAGCTTTTTCTGCTAGTGCCTCCTGTTGTTTCTGTGACAAAAGTGGTTATGAGCTATGAGACCGAACACACAGTTGTAAAACAGGCCACACAACATTTAATAAAACCCATTGCTGTAACACAACAAGGATAAAGGATTCACGGTGCTAATATACAAAGGCGGGTATGAGAAATACTGTCTTTTAGATATAATTTTTAAAAGTTGCTTAAAGTAAATGGGTTCATTTCTGACTCCCATTTGCACTAATTTTAGAATAACCCAGCAGTAAGCTACTATAGAGCAATAATCATCTGCCAAAGGAAAACATTTTATACAGCGTGGTCAATTCAAAGAGAGTACTTCAATCAGCTTTGCAAAACTGCCATGAAAATTTGCTCTCTGAGCTACAAAGTACATTTGCCTGACCCCTCATAAAATGGAGAAATCCCCAATTCAGTCTCTCACATTCCTACCCTCAGCCTCCAAATAATGACCCCCTCCCCCTTCTACACATGAGCAAACAGAATTTTGTTACTCAGCATTGCAAATTTTTTTTGCCTGCTTATCAACACAACAGTTTTATTTTTGAATGCAATACTCATTTTCATCATAATGTGGGGAGGGGACATTTTTATGACGGTTTTCCAAGGCTGCTGTAACCTATTGCACTAATTGCTAATTGGCCCTAAATGATGAATTGACAGTGCTCCCTGCAATTAGAATCTAACCCTCTTTTCTGGAAATGAGTCAGAGATTTTTTTAAAAGTACTTTAAAAAAAAAGCCTAGTCAGATACACCCCTGTACTTAAGCCCATTACTCCATGTATATGTACAAAATCCCAGAGAAATATTTTATTCTATTACCTGCATCTTGTTTGAGTTTTGTTTCAGTTTATTCTTCCTTTCACTCAAGTCTCTGCCTTGCTGACACACATCATTCAAACTTGTGAGCAACTTGGCATATTTCTACAGATATTTCACAGATCAGATACGTCTGAAACTAACTCCATACACCCTCCTTGCCTATTCCCAAACTGTGATACTGAATACTAAACAAGCTAAGTCTGTCTCTGGTGTCACTTCACAGAAGTTAGCAGAGTTATGCCACAGATGAATTTGTACCCATGGCCGATTCTACAGCATTGATAAAATAGATCCTTTCTCAAGCATCGAAAAAGGTCAACTTGCCCAGTTAGTCTGGTAATTAGTTACCAGAAATTTGTGTCTGAGAACAGTATTAAAAATGGATGCTGGTTTAGGTGGGCAACAGGAAGCAGGATCTGGCAAAGTGTTAAAAACAGAATACAAGGGTGGAGGGTGACTCCAGCAAACAGCTTGTTGCAATGTAATACTCTAGGTATAAATGCCTTCACAAAGCTAGAAGGCCAAGGAACTCTGTGCTGATATAGAGAAGTCCAGCTCCCTTTCACAGAGTAAGTATCATTGCAGGAATCTGTGTAGGTTGTTGGAGGATCCCTCTGTGCATGGGGCAGCTGCCCTCTGAGAAGAAGTGTCCTGTGAACTGTTCTGAAAGAGCCCTCGTGAGCCAGCACATCAGCAGGAGGAGAGCAAGTTTCATCTCTGCATAAAGTTTTTTTCCAGGGCAGCTGGTGTTCTCTGGATGGAATGGATGTTGCGTTTGACCCGATCCTCTACAGAGGAAGTGGACGCACTCTCCAGTTTTATGTGGCTGCAGAAGAATTGAATGAGAAAGAAAATCAGATCATCCGTCTAAATTTTACTGGCTTTCCAGTAAAGCTTCATTGTTCCTGGACTCTCATGCATGAGCTAGAATAGGAAATAGGCTGCTGCTTCCTAATGCAGTCTGCATTGGAACATTTGAACGACTACAGTTTAGCCTGTGACAGACTAAATAACATATATGCAGGGTCAGTGTTTCTCTGTATAGATTTTAAGAGGTTCCCAATTACTCCTCAACCTTCAAACAGAACTGTTAATTACCAATGCATCTGTCACAGGAGAGTCTGCTGCTTTCTGAGAAGCATGCAAGAGGGAAAAGCAATCTGTCCCCAAACCAGGGCAGTGCTCCTCTGGGAACTCAAATGCTACCGCTCATGCTGTAAATTGCGATGTTAGCAACAGACAAGAAGGGATAATTGTGATCCCTGACGTATTACCTTTAAGACTCAAGCCACATTATTAAACAATATCCTGTGCTCCTCTCACGCCCTCAAGTCACGCACAAAATGCCAAATTTGTCAACTCGTCTGCTCTGAGAGGGGGAAGGAGGAATCCACCCTCCTCCTTTGGATTCTGCCCAGGAGGATTGTCTATGGTGATTTTAAGCTACTTTGTACCTTCCCAATTCTGCTGCTCCAGGGGCTAGAACAGCCTCCAGCATAATTCAGACAGTTCATAGGGGCTCCTTGGGCTACAGCACTGTATACAGTAGCCCTGCCTTATACACCACTCCTGCCACACCCCCTATGCCCAGGTCTGTGAGCGGGTCCTCAGAAAACACCTACACAGCTGTCTTCCTCAGCTTCCACGCTGGGAGAATCCTTCCCCAGCCCGATATGGGGCTTTCTAGCCACTTTCCAACACTCCAATTCTTACCCAGCATAAAGAGCCTGGAGCAGGGGGGGGGAGGATCTCACCCCTTGTGTTCACAGATGCCCCTCTCTCATAACACCCCTTACCCTGCATGGTCTGTTATTTCTTGATCTAGTTAGGGCCCAATCACACAAGCCCTCTGCACATAGACTCCCATTGGAGGTCTGTGTACAGGGAATTTGTGGGATCAGGCCTTGATATTGCCTGTTCTGAGAACAGGGAATTTTTCTTTATCTGCTTGTAAAGCACCATGCGATTCTATAGTGCTCCACAAATAACTTGCACTGAATGACTAGGCAGCCATGAAAGTCTTGATCACTCTTTTTTAGAGAGTTAGATTAAAAAAAAAAAACACACATTTAAACCTCCTTAGTTCTACTGTACAACATGGAATCAGACAGTAGAGATGGAGAAGCTCCATCAGGTTCTACCTCATCCCATCCTGCAGCCAGTGCAGGATTATTCTCTACAGTGTCTTTGTCGAGTCTAATTTTAAATGTCTCATCTGCTGTCTCACCCATTCCCTTGGGAGACTATTCCCTGCGTTTAACTCGTCTAGAGGAGTGGGCTAGCAAGACACTCACTGTAGGAATTTCCCATCTCGGGAGCTGAGTTTCTCCAGTTCTCGTTCCCGCTCCTCCTCCTTTCGGTGTCTCCTGACATTGTTTGCTCTCTCCTCTTCCCGCCACTTGGCGTTTTCCAACATTTCCTGACGCTTACGCTCTAGCTCCTCTGCGGAGAGCTTTCTGTTGAGAGGCAGAAACAGCGCTGTTAATTAGGATAGCTTCCCCCTCCCCCTTGCCTCTCCCATCCCCAAACTCTACTGCAGAAGTTATTCATAGCAAGGACACAATCCACTACATTATTGAACACAGCAATCCCATAGGAGAACTTCCTTGTTTGCTGAGGCTCTGAAGTATGAACATACTCAAGAAGGTCCCTCATTCCTTATAAGACAGAAACGGGCAACATAGCCACCCATCTCCTGGATGTTTTCCATAACAGCTGTTTGAGCCTCAAGTTCTTGGCATTTCTGACACAGCTTTCTTTCGGGCCTTGATTCAACTAAGTGCTTAAGCACATACTTAAGTGGAATGTCTTTTGTGTTTTGATCTTCACTATTCTCCTTCCCTCCATGGCCCAATGAGATCCAAGCCTTTTTGTTTTTTAAACTGTTTGGTAAGAGGACATCAACAGGGGCATCACATTATCCTGATGGCCTTGATATAGAATGCTTCTAGCTACCAGTCTGTGGGATAAAATGACTTCACGTTCGCCCCCGCAGGCTGGTACATGGCATGTGAACAACTGGTAGCCAGGAAGAGAACATCCATCGCAATGGGAAGCAGTTCAAGATGGTAAAATACAACACACTCGGAAATATCAAACACTGTTCGGACTGTTCACCTGTCCTGCTGTGGTTCATTCCATTCACCTTTGGTCCATTCTAGTTAATAGAATTCTGTTTTTGCATTACTCACTGCCTATTATTTTAGGATCAGCATGGGCAGCTTCCTTATGAAGGTGCCACATGTGCAACATTTTGCCTACCTAGTATACCCTGAAGCATGCTGTCGTCGGTATCCTTTTTTAGGGGAAGGGCTCCTAGCTCTTTCCTTTTCTTTCCTGTCCACCTTGGTGCTGTACCTGTAACCCAGGAAAGAATTTTTAACACCACATGCACATAATATCAACATACCTATAACCCCTTCCTGTATCAATCAGATCACAAGGACTATTGCTGGCGTTTTGAAATAAGAGCTCTCCTATAGTTCCAAGTGCATTATCTGTCACTTTCAGCAGAATGGATGTTGTTTTTAAAAATTAATGTTTATACTTAGTTTATTTTCATGGTTTTATCGTTTTATTTTTACCCAATTCAAGTTTTTGCACCGGCAGGGAATAACTAGTATCCAAGGTTTATCAACACTTAATGACTGTGGAAGTAAAGATTCATAACAATAATTGCTTCATATATCATTTTTCAGAGCATCTCGCGGTACCAAATATTTTGTTAAGGCCAGTGACATCATATTAACCCTCAAACAATACTTAAAAGGGACACTATCAACTTAAAAAAAAAAATCACACTGCCTGAATTTTTTTTTTTTTTTTTTTAAAACAAAAAGCCCCTAAAATGACTATAATTGAAAGAGATTCAAGAGGGGAAAAAAATTCCTCCGCTCGTTTATTTTGTGCATTTGGCTGCACTTTGAGTAAACTTGCTTTCACTGATTTCCCAAATAGTTGCTCTCCCCTTTTGCTTGTTTGTATGGGTCATTTTTATTCACAGCAACAGGAAAGAAAAAAAGTTTTAAAGAATACAAGGAGTGGCAAGGAGACCAGGGGCTGCAACGATTTTATAAAAAAACTGACCAGATTCCAAATTGTCAATGTCCCTTTAACAATCTATTTTAGGGTTTTATACGGTCACCCATCATCTTTGTATCTGAGCTCCTTCCATGTAAAACTGATAACAAGAGCAAAGTCCTTAGTGGATTTCATGGAGTCTCTGGTAGTTCTTCCTCTATGGGATCACAACCCTGTTTGGGGTAGGAATTTTGATGAAGATTTTATTAAACTTCCTTTTTTGGGGGAAGGGTTGATAGGGATTTAGAAGTAGAAGGGAGTGTCAGTGATGTGAGAATATTTGGAAAAACTTTCCACCATAAGAATGATTAAATTTAAACAACTTCTCTCTGCATGGTGTGTCTCACCTAAGGTGACCAAATGTCCCAATTTTATAGAGACAGTCCCGAGTTGGGGGCTTCTTTTTATATGGGCTCCTATTACCCCCGACCCCCTGTCCCGATTTTTCACACTTGCTATCTGGTCACCCTAGTCTCACCCTACCCTGTCTCTCCTTGTTCATTTCTGGGATAAAGAGATAATTCAAGGATTACAATTTATTTACTAAATAAAATCAAATGCTTCCCAAGCCCTGTTTGTGGTTTGGGAGATCTGTACAACAGCTACAAAGGCAACCCCTTGAACTTGATGCAAAGCCAGCCATCCGTAGTTCCACCAGCTTTAATTTCAAGTCATTGGGATAAAGTGATGTGAGAAATTAACGCTGCAGAAACATTAGGAAAGAGTTACAAGCAGGCTGTTGGGGTAATAGGAGGAATTTTGCTGCTGAGCATTCAACGGACTTCTGAGAACTCCTCCCCTGAGAGAAGCCATGCATGCCCTTTATTTTAATCTGTTTCAAAGTGAAGGTTTCACACTCACTGTTCACCATGTCTAGGAGGAGATCTTGACCTCCTGTGCTCAGACTCTTCCTCCTCTGTACTCTTCTTGCCAGTGTCTCTCTTAGGAGATCCGGACCGGCTCCTTGACCTAGCGCGGTCTCGGTGTTTGTGGGTGGCTCTTTCCTGGCCAGCAGCTGGAGAGCGCCGAGGCCGGTGACTGTGGTCAGGGTCTCTACTCTGGAATTAGGAAGAGAACATCATTCAAAAGAGAGCAATTAAATGCACAACAGTCATGGGAGCCCCGGCATGGTGCTGGTTAGGCAGAAAGAGCTAGGCTAGGCAAAGTGCATGCATATGTATGGGACAGAGGCTAAAGGCATCATCTACAACTCCATCCATTCACAAGAAGGTCTCTCTGTACATAGTCCACTGCAGTGGTTTTAGACAGATTAAACATATATTTCTATAGGGCCTTGCATCCCAACGCACTTACTACTACACACATAGAGCACCAAAAATACAGCCACTTCTGGTGTGGCGTGCAGCAGCTAACCAGAACAGTAAGGGGACAAGAACGTTTTGCCAAAAAAACTGGGGCAAATCCTTGCTCTTGTGAAAAGCCCCACTAGATCTTTAGCGGGCACATAAGAACTAGGTTGTTAAGGCCTTTTCTGGAAGACAAGGGGTGAAATCCTGGATCCAGTGAAGTCAATGGGAGTTTTATCCTTGTCTTCAATGGAGCCACTATATCACCCCAGGTGCTTAAATAGCATGATATAAAGTCAGACAAACATATGACCCTGGCACAGTAAATGGAATGGAACTTGACTTATCCACCTGGAAAGGCAGGGGCGCTGGAACAGCTTGTATAGTGCGGGGGCTGAGAGCCATTGAACCAAAACTGTAAACCCTGTATATGATGGAAACCACTTCAAGCCAGGGAGTGCGACAGCACCCCCAGTTCCAGCACCTATGTTGGAAGGACAAAATCCTTGATGGGACTTGAATCTCTGGTCCCAATGGGAGCTTACCCACAAAACCACCTCCTTTCTCACTGTCCTCTTCCAGAGCCTAAAACCACTACGTCATCTCTAGAGCCATGCTTTCCTAACAGCTACATGGGCACACTCTACAGACAGTACGTTGTGAGAAGCACGTGTGCCTACCTGTAAGCCGTACCCTGGGACTTTGGGATGAACAGGTTCCCAAGAACTATCCATCTTCTTGGATCTAAACACAAAAATTAAAGTACGGTCTTTGGCTTCTATCCACTGTAGCCATTAAACCTTTCAGAGTTTATCCAACAGTCTAACATGACAGGTATGTATCTGGAGTGTGTTTTCCCAATTTGTTTTTCCCCTACATAAAATATTAAAAATAATAAAATGTAGTCCCCTCAATGATACTGGCGGTTCGTGTATCATCCCCCCAAATCACCATGTTATAACTAAAGATAACACAGGACCACAACATGATCCGAGTGGTTTACAAAAGCAGAATAAGACATTCTTAAATGATAAGCTCTTTGGGACAGGGAAAGAGAAGGTAAATGAAAAGCACAAGAAATGAGACAGCAGGCCAGGGATGGGAGGGTCAGTTGTGCAGAGACTGATGAAAAATATCAGATTCATAAAAATGGGGTTTAAAACGGAATTTGAAAAGGGGGGGGGCTGACAGATTAGAAGGAAATAATTCCAAGTATAGGGGCAGCATGAGAGCAACAAGAGAGGTGAATGGAGTCATAAAACAAGAGGATTGTATAGGTATTAGGTACAAGTAAAAGTATAGGAAGTGAGAGCAGAGATGTAGGCGGCGGCAAAACTGTGCAGGGCCAGGGTAAGGTGCTTGAATGGGCTTTCGGTAAGATGGGGATACTGCCGAGCAGGGATTCAAAGGACTGGGGTGATGGGATGAGAATGCAGGGTGAAGAAGAGGATTTCAGCAGTAACATTTTGGTTAGCAATTTTCATCTTGTGCTAACAGTGATCTTTATCGTTAATGGCACCTGGGGCTGGCATAGCAAAAAGGGAGGGAAACTACAATATACCAACTACTCCTGTTAAAACAAGACGCGGAGGAATCAGGATTAGGTTGCGGTTTACGTTCAACTCTGCCCAAACGCACATGACTGTGCAGTCAACTGCAGCACAGCAAGCCGCCTTAGGGACCTTAAGAGTCACAGAGTGAACTCTCTTCCCTCCTATATTATATGCAAACCCAACGGGCTGGGTAGAGATTTTTAAAAAAACACAGCCCCCAAACGTACCTCGCTCTGCTTTGCCCGTCGTCACTGCTGGTGCTTTCACTGCTAGAACTTTGATGTCTGCGTTTCTTGTGCTTCTTTTTCTTCTCCTTCTTCTTTTTTTCCTTTCTTTCCAAGCTGCTTTGCAACTATAATGCAAAAAAAAAAAAAAAAAAAAAAAATCAGTGCTGATCATTGTAGCTCGCACGGTCGTTAGACAGTCACCATCATGGGTGGCTGCACAAAGATTAGATTCTGTATGGAAAGAGTCTCAGGACAACACACACTTTGCAAAATCTCTTATGAAGGGGCAAGGGACTTTTACTATGGAGCCCAACTGAGTCCTCCTCACTGTCTTTGTGACTTGGCATAGCTGATCTGTGACAAGAGAATCTAGAATGAAAATAATTTGTTACAATAATGTAACAAATAAGTGAAAGGGGAAAGATAACATGGCCCATGGGTTGGGTTTTTTTTTAAACAGTTGCTGAGAGACTTTCTATATGAAAGAGCTTATTTTGTTCTTATCCAAAAGGAGGCAGGGAATAAAAAAATTCCTCTCTCTAAAGCAGTGGTTCTCAACCAGGGGAACATTTACCCCTGGGGGTACGCAGAGGTCTTCCATGGGGTACATCAACTCAGCTAGATAGTTGCCTAGTTTTACAACAGGCTACATAAAAAGCACTAGCAAAGTCAGTACCAACTAAAATTTCATACAGTGACTTGTTTATACTGCTCTATATACTGTACACTGAAATGTAAGTACAATATTTATAGTCCAATTGATTTATTTTATAATTATATGGTAAAAATGAGAAAGTCAGCAACTTTTCAGTACTAGCGTGGCTGTGACACTTTTGTATTTTTATGTCTGATTTTGTAAGCAAGTAGTTTTTAAGTGAGGTGAAACTTGGGGGTACACAAGACAAATCAGACTCCTTAAAGGGGTACAGTAGTCTGGAAAGGTTGAGAGCCACTACTCTAAAGAGTGTTTCTTCTGGACCCCAATTCTGCTCTCACTCAATTCAATGCAAATTCTGCTTCTGATTTCTGTGAAAGAATACATACCAGTTCTTTGATTTTCTTCATTTTTACAGGATTATTCAAAACTTCCCTTTTTTTCTCTTCCTCTCTTTTCCTAACAAAAATAAGCAACATTGGGGTTTTCAAAGAACATTAATAACATCAAAGATGAAATATTAATTCAAAGCACAAATCAAGGCCTGATTCTGCAAACACTTATGCACATAGTTAACTTTAGTACCAGGAGTTGTCTCATTGAAATCAACGGGGCTATTCGAGGCAGTAAAGTTATGCATGTGTGTATTGGCTGGACTAGGGCTTACGGCAGACTTTGTAAGTGCGACCATACAGATCCAACTGTAGGATCGGGGCCTTTGGGGTTTTTTTTTTTCCAACTTGAAATGCTGACTAGCAAGGTCAATCAAGAAACTGTTTTATATCCCTGTGTATATTGGCTCCATGGTTCCATCATGTCCTGTCTAAGGAACTGACTTGTCCCGATGCCATCCATCCTGGCTGAGACACTGGTGAATGTCTGATACCTCAGCCAAGAGCAATATATATGTAATGCAACCAGACAATTGCGAAGTCTTGCCCATGGGAAGTAAAATTCCTTCTAGAGTCACAGAGCAATCAGTTTACAACCTGCAGCATGAGATACAGCACTCCTTTGCAGGCATAACTATGATTATTGGTCATAAAATTATCCAGTCTCTTTCAAAATCCAGCTACAGGATTTAATTCTATGCAACTCTGATACAATCATTTACACCAGAGCTAGATGTAAAATTACAGCCTTGTAGAAAATGCAGCCTCTTTTTCCTACTGAAGGATTTAGAATTTACACCTTCTTATTGGAGGGCATCAACTGCTTAAAATCCCATTCACATCGGGCTACAGCATGGGCAGCAGGATACAGCTTGGGCCCCCATCCTGCAAACACCTAAGCCCACAAGTAACTGTCTGGATGCGGGTGGTCTCACAGACCTCAATGGGACCATTCAGACATGCAAAGTTACTCACATGCTTAAGTGTTTGCAGGATCTGGCTCTTATCCTGGAAAGCAAATGAGTGCTTGGTATTTACAAGTTTGAAATAAACAAAACCAAACCACAAAGGGAAGCTTGGATGTGTGTGTGTGTGTGTCTGTGTGTGTTTAATAGTGTAACATTTAGGAAAAAGGAACCAAAAAGATCTCTAGACAATCTTCAGTTTCTGGAAAAACCATACGTCAAATTGTGCCTTGCTCAAATCCTCTTGCTTAACAGAATACAGCAAGAAAACACAAAAAAAGACTCCAAATCATAGCATGCAACATCTCTGAGAGTCAGCAGAGAAATCTAAACAGTTGCAGGCCAATCAGATCAAATATTAGTATTGCAGAAGTACTTTGCAGTCTCAACCAGGTCCCTATTGTACTGTACAAATATATAGTCAATGACAGTCTCTGCCCCAAATAGCTTCTAGTCTGAAAGACAAGACACAACAGGTTGATAAAGGAAACAAGTGGTCAGGGGACATACGGGGTGACAAACAGAATATGAGTCTTAAAACAGATGAGCTATGTGCAGTTTATATTATATTTAATATTTAATGGAGATATCCGATCTCCTAGAACTGGAAGGGACCTTGAAAGGTCATTGAGTCCAGCCCCCTGCCTTCACTAGCAGGACCAAGTACTGATTTTGCCCCAGATCCCTAAGTGGCGCCTGCAAGGATTGAACTCACAACCCTGGGTTTAGCAGGCCAATGCTCAAACCACTGATCTATCCCTCCCCCAGTTCTTGGCCAATCATCAAGCAGTGATCACAACTTACTACCTGCCTAGGTTAATTGTCCCTGTCAATATCCCATTTAGTACCTTATCATGAAAAGTGGATCCTCCCGGATTTTGCTTGCCATGTCTAGGACAGAATTGGCACCTGTGGGGGCAAAAATGGAGCCTGGGAGAAGTCCTGTTTCAGTGGAACAACCTGCCTCTTTGTCTTCCATCTTCTCAAAGACATATTTATCCACAGGGCGGCCCATCAGATACTCTTCTCTGTTCACCATACCCCCGGGACCCTGGTACATCCAGTCCAACTTCTCTTCTTTTTTCCTGTTTCAAGCAAAAACTCCATGTTACTTTGTTTTCCTTCCAAGCAGCTCTAAAGTTTCACTTTTCTCTGCAAAGACGAGCAAAAATGCTTTAGAGTAAGCCGACCTTAACCCCCTATCTTTGGCGCTGATCCTGCAAAAACCTACGCAGGTGCTGAACTTTACATGCAGCAAATAATCCCACTGATGTCAACAGGACCATTCACAGGGTGGAAAGTTAAATGCCTATGGTAAATTTTTTACAGGATTAGGGCCTTAGAAATTAGATGGAAGGGACCTATTAGGACTAAGTCTTATCTATCTCTCTGTCACAGCAGGATTATTCTCTACACTCCAGCCCTTGTCCATTATTAAATGACAACTGGAGATAATTCCACAGGGTAATTGATCTCATTGCTAGGAAATTTCTCCCAGTATGGAATTATCTCCCAGCTCTAAGATACATGGAGAGCTCTATTCTAATCAACCAGAAGTAGTAATTATTGGCCCATTATAACAAGCATCTTCATTTTCTTATGGCACCTACAGTTTATAATGTGACAGCCAGGAAAGTTAGTTATTTGGTAGCTGTGACTCAAGTCCTAAAAGAAATGTGTTACTAGAACGTCCCCATTCAGAAATTCCTCCTGGTGACAAAGTACTTCAAGTACAAATGATGCACACAGGATTTTCAAGGGACAAAACCACACACCCCCTAACTCTTACTTGACTGCTCCCACATCCTCCGCATAGCGCTGCATCTCCTCCCGGGCTCGCTCCTCCCGCAGCTCCCGCTGCAGCTCCTCAATCTTCTTCCGCTCGGCTTCATGTTTCTGCTCTGCCTTCCACACCTTCTCCACATTGCGCAGAGTCTGGGGATGCCAGCTCTTCTTCAGATTCTACAGAGAAGAGGAACCAGTACAAGCAGTTTTTAGAAAGCTAATATCCCAGACCCACAAAGTCTCTCTGCGAAACGGGAACACAAGCTTCTCACAAGGGGCGCCAGGAGGATGAATCAAAGGGGCACAGAAGTCATATTTTAACAAATATTTCCTCATCTACTTTCTGAATGCTTTCGATTATTAATATTGAAGGCAGGTTAGCGAGCAAAGTTAAGGACTGCTCCTGCATTCCACACACCCTCTCAACTCCCCCGACTTCAGTGGGAGCTGTAATCGTGCAAGGAAAGCAGGCTTAGGTCTTTACCTGGGGGTTGGGGGGGGGGGGGGGGGAATCAATCAGATTGGCCAATAAAAACAGACAAAACAGTTTCACTTTCACCTAAACCAGCGCTTGAAGTGCCTGAGCAGCAAACAAGACACAGATTTTAAATCAGCTGAAAAAAATCCCAAAGGTTTAAACATCAAAGTGCGGGTTTAACTTTGCATTCTACCTTTGGGGTTTTGTAAAACTGCTGTGTTCTTCCAGAGTCCCTTTTCTCCAAGGCACTGGTATTTGTTTACCACCTCAATTTAACAAAGGGAGGGTTGGTTTGTGTTTTAGGCAGAGGGTTAGGGAATTAAATTAAATTAAATTAATGGAGATATCCCATTTCCTAGAACTGGAAGGGACCTTGAAAGGTCATCGAGTCCAGCCCCCTGCCTTCACTAGCAGGACCAAGTACTGATTTTGCCCCAGATCCCTAAGTAGCCCCCTCAAGGATTGAGCTCACAACCCTGGGTTTAGCAGGCCAATGCTCAAACCGAATAATTATTTATTATCTGAAGGTGTGGTAGCACCTCAGGGTCCCAGCTGTGGACCAGGGCCTGACAAACACAGAGCAAAACGACAGTCCCTGCCCCAAAGAGATTACACTCGAAGAGATTACAACGTGTCGCAAGCCCTTTCCTCTCACTTTTGCCCCACACAACCAAAGTTGGGCCCTGATCCTGCAAACACGTATGCGTGTGTTTACGGTTAAATTCAAGCCCCCTGCTCCGGGGCAACTCGCTTGGTTCAAGTTACGCCCCGGCGCGAACACTTGGCGAGATGGGGGTGGGAGCTGGGCTCTCGTTGAACAGTCGCTTTCGGGCCTGGATAGCAAAGCGATGAAAAGAGGCCACTGCCATGCAGCGGAGCATCCCCGAGTTACCCGGGGACTCTCTCCATGGCTTTAGTCATTACCAACAAAGGGGGGGGGGGGAGATGCACCATAATGGCAACGGCTTTTCAAAATACAACCCCCCCATCTCAAACAACGCCCCTCTCCCCAGGGCTGGAGATCCCCCCCCAATTTAACCCTGCACCCCCCAATCCGCCCAAGCAAACTCTAGGGGGATCCGGCTCCAAAACCCCGGGGGGCTCCCAGGGGCCAAGCCCCATATCCCCCGCCCCAGGGGCCCCGCTCTCCCCCTCACCCCCCCGGCCCCGGCCCCTCACCAGGTCTCCTCCCCCCATGGCGGCGGAGACTCGAGCTCGCCCCGCTACCGCTACCGGGCCCGGCCGCGCGTCAGCTCCCGGCGTCGAGTCCTTCCCCGCGGGGCCCCGGCTGATGGCGCCACTTCCTGCGCCCCGCCCCGGCCCGGCCAAAGGGGAGGCCCGGCGCCTGGGGGCGTGTTGGGGTTCGCGGTTTGGGCCCAAGAAGGAGGGGCGGGGTTTGGGGAGGGGAACTAATGGGGGGCTGTGTCCCTAGGAAGTGTGGGGGGGCAGGGTTTGGGGAGGGGCTATGGGTCTGGGAAGTGTGGGGGCAGGTTTGGGGAGGAGACCCAGTGGGGGGTAGGGTTTGGGGGGGGGAGGAGACCCAGTGGGGGGCTGGCTATGGGTCTGGGAAGTGTGGGGGGCAGGTTTAGGGAGGTGACCCAGTGGGGGGCGGTTTGGGGAGGTGACCCAGTGGGGGGCTATGGGTCTGGGAAGTGTGGGGGGAAGTTTTGGGGAGGGCACCCAGTGGTGGGCTATGGACCTAGGAAGTGGGGGGGGGGCAAGTTTGGGGATGGGCCTGGTGGGGGGCTGGGAAGTGTGGGGGGCAGTTTTGGGGAGGGGACCCAGTGAAGGCTGTGGGCCTGGGCAGTGTGAGGGGCAGGTTTGGGGAGGGGACCCAGTGGGGAGCAAGGTTTGGGATGGGGACCCAGTGGGGGGGCTGTGGATCTGGGGAATGTGGGGGGCAGTTTTGGGGAGTGGACCCAGTGGGGGGGCTGTGGCTCTGGGAAATGTGGGGGGCAGTTTTGGGGAGGGGACCCAGAGGTGGGCTATGGGCCTAGGAAGTGTGTGTGGGGGGCAAGTTTGGGAATGGGCCTGGTGGGGGGCTGGCTATGGGTCTGGGAAATGTGGGGGGCAGTTTTGGGGAGGGGACCCAGCGGTGGGCTATGGGCCTAGGAAGTGTGGGGGACAGGTCTGGGGAGGGGACCTAGTGAGGGGCTGTGGGCCTGGGAAGTGTGGGGGGAATGGCTTTGGGAGGGGAACCAGTGGGGGGGGGGGGCTATGGGCCTGGGAAGTAGGAGCTAGGGCTTAGGGCCTAAGAAACAGTAGCAGAGGGGGCGATCAGGGGACCACAAGAAGAATCCTCAGGTGATATGAGAGGAAAACCAAGCTGGGGAACAGGTGTGGCTCTGCTGGCTCATCGGCCTGGTAATGATGCCGTGAACCATCAGTGGAAGACGGGAGTCGGGTTTAGGCTAACACTCAAGTTATATTTCGAGCTAACAGTGTAGTGAAGACAAAGCCTTGGATGATTTATTACTACAGTATGGCTAGCCCTACTGTTCGGCTCTGGGCCTACAAACTGATGTTTTGCTGCAGATGTGGTCTCTATCTTTCTCCCAGAGATTACAGTGCAAGTCCATTATCTGTCTAGGACTCCAATTTAGTAGAACTGATACCATCATTCACTAAAGGGGACAGTAAGAAAAAATGTCAAAAGGAGCTACTACGAATGGTCTTTGTTCATTTTAATAAACAGTAAAATAATTAGATGTGAGTTAAAGAAATAGAAAGAAGTATTTCTTCACACAATTCACAGTCAACCTGTGGAACTCATTGCAAGGGGATTTTGTGAAGGTCAAAAAGTATAACTGGATTCAAAAAAGAATTAGCTACCTTTATATAGAATAGATCCATCAATGGCTGTTAGCCAAGATGGTCGGGGATGTAATTCCATGCTCTGGGTGTCCTTAAACCTTTGACAGCTAGAACCTGAGACTGGATGACATCTGGTATTGGGCACTATTGGAAGACAGGATGCTGGGCTAGATGGACCATTGATCTGACCCAATATGGCCAGTCTTATGTTCACTGATGGAGAATCCACCACAACCCTATGCAAGTTGTTCCAATTGTTAATTACTCTCACTATTAAAAATGTGTGCCTTATGTCTAGGTACTACAAATTGTCTCCATTGATTTGAATAAAAGATACATTAGTCAGATGCTGGTTTTTCAGAATAAATCTAATAAATCGAACATATTTAAGAAGGAGCTTTTAATAACTTCCAGTTGGTTGTTCCATGGACTCATCAGATTGTAGCATCACAATCTTAAAGAGGCACAGCCCAGAGTTACTAAGGTGTCTTGTATCTTTACGTTCATTTTAAGCATTGCCATTTTGAGCAACTCCTGAACACACTGGAATGGTCAGAAATATAGCACTGTATTTGAACCCGAGACCTAATACATTCACCTTTCTTTGTATCTGAGACTTCTGCAGAAGATCGGAAAAAGCAGTCTTTGTTCGGGGGGCACCTATGCGTTTGAATGAGTGACCTCTTACTCTGATATTAAATGCCTCATGACTGAACTATACCCCCCTTTGCCAATGGTAGATAGGAACCGGTGATCTTATTTATGGTGATCATCCCTGAATCATTTTAATTTTTATTATTAAATGTATTTATTTGTGCTAACACCCACTTTATGCTGGTTGCTTTCCAAACAGCTCTTGCTCCAAAGAGCTTCCAGTCTAACAACAGATGTCAGGGAAGAGGAATAACAACAGGCAACTCATACAAATCAATCAGCTCCCAGTATAGGCAGGATGGGGTAGGACTTTAAAAGGGGACTTACATGTGGCCAGGACAGCAGACGAGCTCAAAATGATCTTCCCATGTATAGAGGGTTGCGTGAAAGATGACGTGCTTTGGTTCATTTTAATGCAAGGTGACTTAAGAAGATACGGGTTTTTCGTAAATACAGTGGATGCTATCCTGACTCCATTGAAGTCAATTAGAGATTTGTTATTGCCTTCAATGGAGCCAGGATTTCACCCAATATATTTAAGGAGCTATTGTAATAAGTTCCAGTTGATTATTCTATTTGCTTCTATTTTTGTAACCACAAATTATTCTTAAAACTCATTATTCTTAACTAGGCTGTCCACATAAAAATCTCTTTTAGCTCTTAGTCAATAGCATGTTTACTGGTGTGGGTATAGCTCTGGGGTACAGCATTTGACTGAAGATCAAGAGGCTCCCCAGCCCAAATCTGGGTGACCCCAGTTCTTTTTCTGACCCTTCAGAGTTCATTCTTGATGTTCCTCCACCTACACTAAAAAAGTATTCTACAAAAAATCAAATGATATGTTACTGAATCCCCCCCAAAGCCTTCTAACTTACCTTGTCCCAACCTACGTCTTACAGTGAATCTCCTGATGAAGAATGTGAGTAAAACATCATTTTCAACCATCAGCCCATGTACATCATCTACTGTTCTGGAGCTGTGTATTAATTATTCAATTAATTATTATTACAATAGCACCTAGAGGTTTAAGACCAAGAACATCAGGGCCCCATTGTACCAGTGGCATTTTTAAAACATATTTTTAAGTAGGTGCTTAACTACCCAATGTCAAATTCCTGCAGTTTTCCATTCAGTAGAAGTACTAATATTGCCCAGAAATTCATAGTTTTGTTGTTTAGTTTGTGATTTTAAACAAATAATGGGTCGTTTTGATCATGGATATGAACAGGTGTGGGTATCTTGAGGTTAAATTTTGTAATTCTGTGCAAAATGTGAACCTACTAAAACAGTGCTAGTTACAGACCCATTGTCTTTTTTTGTTTTTCAGAAGTAGATAAATAAAAGAGAGGGGGTACCTGGATTTGAACCAGGAACTATTTGATCTGTAGTCAAATGCTCTACCACTGAGCTATACCCCCTTTATCTTTAGTATTAATTTGATGGAAATCATTTCATATTAATGAGTGGTCCCACGGACTCTGAAGCCATATAATTCAGTTCTGCAGTATGAAATACACTTTAATTAATGTCCATGTTTCCATTAAGGAGTCCCAGATTGTTACTCCACTTTCCACTAGTGGTCTATATCTTTGTCACTGGCTGAAACCTAATAAAAGAAAATCAGTCCACAGTGACTGCATACAAAAGTAAATATTTAACTAATAAGTCTTTATTTTGATTAAAATGAGGGGGCACCCGGATTTGAACCAGGGACCTCTTGATCTGCAGTCAAATGCTCTACCCCTGAGCTATACCCCCACCTGCTGAAAAAAAAAGGTGACAGGTAATTCTAGTTACAGATACTGGTTCTGTCACATTATTATTCTTCACTATTTCTTGTAATAGGTTCATTATACTCATTGTGCCAGTAGCTATTTCTCAGACTCACTGCACCTGTAATTATTTCTCATACTGCCCATACAAACTATAATTAGTTTTTGTTTTGCATTTAACTCCCCCCTCCCCCCCCCCCCAAAAAAAGTCTCACTGCAGTTTGAATTGGGTTCACTTGGGCCGAGGTAATAAAGTTCTAGCTCTAATTCTCTATGAGTTCTGTTTCTTTAAACCAATGACATGACAAAAATCTCTCTTCTTTTCAATGGCTTGTGTGCGTTTGCTTTCTCATGGCCAGCACACCTTGAAACCACACAAGCCATATTTAATGAGCTGGCAAATCACCCGCCTCCAAGAATCCTTTGCCTGTGATTACACCCACTATAATATCTACTTCTGTAGCAACCTGAGTGATGGAAATGCAGCTATTTCTGGGGCAGAACATGCTGGCGGTTATACACCACAAAAATAACCTCAGGTAAACTTACAGCAAGGAAATGAAGAAGGTGATGTGGATGAAAAAGGAGTTTAGTGGAGCAGAATGTAATGAGTCAAATAGAATAAAGCAAAGGAAGGGGGAGATGAGAATCACAATTATGATTATTATAAAAGCTAAAATACCCCTCTACTTCATATATCATTTGTTGCAAGTTCCTTGAGGGCAGGGATTTGTACAACGCTTGGCTCTAGGGGTTCCTGACTTTGACAGAGGCCTCTGCTTACTTTTTCTTCCATTGCAGTGGGGCCCACATTCCCCCACCCGGAAGCACTGTCTGGTTGAAATTTACCAGATGTCATTTGGATCAGTTCATTTCTTCCAGCTCCCTTTATAATACCAGACCCTGAGCCCGCAGCTGCAGCTGCATCTGCCTACATGGAGCCCCAGGGCAGTTAATGGGGATCTATACAACTGCAGGGTTCTGCCCATCTTGCTGTAGCTGCAGGATCAGGGCCCGACAGGTGACCAGCTGTGACTCCTGGCTAGATGTCTCTGTGCAGCTCCCTCATGCCAGCCAAACAACCGGGCTTTTTCTCTGGGTGTGACCTCTCTAATTAGCAGCAAGGGCTGTTTTATTTTCACAGAACTTCAGGTCTGAGACGGTCAAAATGTCTATACTGGTGCTCGCAGTGGTGATAGTGGGAGACACCCCCCCCCCCCCCCCCCATGCTAGCATAGACAAGGCCCATATAATCCCTGGCCTTGTTCTCATGCTATACAAGAAACCATAGCATCGCCTAATTAGGCCTTGCCCAGCTTTGCAACATGCGTAACACAACTTAGAACCTCTGGGGAGTCCAGATCTGCCCTGGGGTAGCTTCAGAGTCTACGGAGCCCCAAGTGAGACTACATCCTGCTGCTTACTGGAGGCCTGTGTTAACAGCTCTAGTGCCCTACATGGAACTAGATTAGAGCACTCCATTGGGCCAGCCTTAAAGCTTTTCAGCACTGTATTCCCACCACCTCACCCTGCTGCTGACTCGCTCAAAAGCCTGCCCATGTCATTGCATGTGCGGGGGGGACAGAGAGCAAAAAACCCCAAACCAAAACAACTCAACAAACACGAGGCAACCACTCAAAGGGTATTCCAGGTAGGGGCCCTGTCTTCATCTCTCTGGGTTCTATAAAAATATTAACTGCTTCTTCTCCCCAGGACTTGAGCCCACTAGTTGTCATCCACCTGGCCAAATAGGAACAATATATTTTCCCATTTTTCTCCTCCTTTAATGCTCTGTATACATGAAGATCTGTTGTCAAATACATCTGTTTTATTATCTATCTAGGCTCTTCTATAGATAGAGATTAAAGCTCCTTGTATTACAGGTAGTATCTTCCCCGTCTCCCTGGGGATGAAGGTCTGGGCTGTCCCACAGATTCTCTTCTGAACACCTGGGGAAGCCCATGCATGAGCTAGTCATCCTGCGCTATCACCTGGCATCAGTCAGCCTAGTTCCAGAGCAGCTGGTAAAAGCAGGAGCCCAGATGCTGCATCAACAGTGCGTATCCTAGGCGAATAAATCACCCGTAACAACAAGCTGTTAAAATAGAACAAGCGAGAACAAATATTTTATTGTAGCTCCCGTTTCTTACTCCTAATCAGTGTCTCCAGGTTTCCATGGCACCCGGAGGGGCTGGCATCGGGGGTATGTGAGAAGCCGCTCGTTCGGCATCAGTGGAGCGGGAACACACTGACTTCGCCGAAGCAGGACGAATTCACCCGCAGGTCCGGGGTGTTGCGACGATAGCCAAAGCGCCCGTTGTAGCCCTTCATGGGTTTCACGTCTGCCAGGAAGCTGTAGTGGCCGCCCACCTGCTCAGAAGAGTGGCCTGTGGGGAAGAGAGTTGGCCCCATCAATCTTTATAGCTCCTTCCTTTCCAGTTCTGCTCCATCTAGCGATTCACCCAGGCCACTGAGCGAACTTGGACTGGTGGGCAAGCTACACACAAGCTCGGCAGCCTTGTCGATGCTAGGGAAAACTTAGTAAAAATCCCCCACAACCCGTTCAGCTCTGCTATTAGCAACTGGGAGTCCTGGTGGGTCCAGGCCAGTGGCTGCTGGCGACAGTTAGAGCAACGTGTCGATTTGACCTGCCCTAAGTGTGAGGTGACACAGGCTTAGATTCTATGGAGGTGCAATTCAAAGGAAAGACGGGCAAAGTCAGCTTGGTGCTGTCTGGGGCCCTAGTGTCACTTAGCCTGGGGGGGTTGCCCTAAGTTACAATAGTTTTCCCAAGACCCATAACTTGTGGAGTGGGGACTGGGGACCAGAGTAGTGCCACCTATGAAGGCCCGAAGCAGGGCCCACATCCCACACCAAGGGCATTCTCTGCCATCCCCTTGTGAGTTGTTTATGACTTCTGTACTCTCTGGCTACAGCACCAGCCTGTAACTTATAAGACCTAGGTTCTATTCCCAGCTCTGCTGCTGCGTAACCTTGGGCAAGTCATGTCCTGTCTCTCTACCTCAGTTTCCCATTTGTAAAATGGGGGTAAATGATAGCAACCTCCTTTGTGAAGTGTGTTAAAGATGCTATTATATTTATTTAACAGTAAGGAATTTTTACCAAGTGATGCTGTGGAATGCAGCATTGTCGACTCTTACAATTTTATCATCTGGGATTTTTGCATAAAGCCCCAGCTCCTGGAATCAAGTGATTATACAAAAAAATCAGCTTTCCTTTAAAAGGAATGTAAGTTTGTAGCCTTATGATTGAGGAGAAAAGCTTGAAAACTTGACACCTTTACCCCAAATTCTATGAAACCAGAAAGCATGTCAATAAAAAAAAAAAAGAACCCAATATTTATTATTCTTTTAAAATCTCATGATTCTTAACCCAATAGGTGATACATAGAGTAACTGATGATTGGAGAAGAGCTTATTGAAGGGAGTCTTACCTGCACCTGCCCAGTTCCTCCTGTTCAGGTACCTCTGCTCTGGCCCATAGATGTGGAAATAATCCACTATCCAACCATCCCTGGATGTACCACCTCGGTGCTGGGGCAAGTCAGAGAAAGAACAAAAACTCAGAGCAAAGCCAGATTTTTGGCTCATCCCTAAATCCCAGCATGAAGAGTCTTGTTGATGTCAAGGGCAAAGTTCCCATTCACTTCAGTAGCATCGGATCAGGACCTAACAAACCAGCTACCTGACTTTGTTCTGTCTCTAAAGACACATGGACACAGTGTGAAAATGCACTGCATTTAGAAACAGCTCTGGGTATGCACTCATAATGTATCTGGGGTGCATGAAAACAGGAGCTTTATTGTTCCAGAGTCTGAAGCTATGCAGTCCTGCTGCTGTGAAAATATCTTTAATCAATAATACCTAATGAGATGAAATACATAAAATATCGGCTATATCCAGAGAATTCCCTCTAAAGAGACAGAGCCAGATTCATCACTGAAGTAACTCAAGTGTCCATGCTAGCAGATCTGACTGCAGGAACCAGGTCTAAGTTATTTATTAAGCACCAACAGTGTTTGTCATTGTACAAAGCACAATGAAAGACACAATGGGCATTATTTTCATATATTCTAAAGCCTGAAGGGATCACTGTGATCATCTACTCTGCCCTCCTGAATCTGAATTTGTTTAGCTTCAGCTTCCAGCCATTGGATCTTGCTATATCTTTATCTGCCGGACTGAAGAGCCCATTATCAAACTTTTTGTTCCTCACATAGGTACTTATAAACTGTGACCAAATTCCCCCTTAACCTTCTCTTTGTTAAGCTCTTTAATGCAGTGCATACAAATGCAAAGGATTATTATTTCAAAAGTTTTCTATGAAGCATCAGTGAGATTTTAAACAGTAAATTGAGATGAAATGCGATTTCAGTTAGCTGAAAAGAATATGAATGAGCATTATATCTCGCTTTCTCACCATGGCTTGGGTAGCACTGAGCTTCGGTAAGCAGCACAGAAAGCAGATAGCAAGAGGACAAGGTCAGCGCAGGTGGATCATGTGTGACTATGATAGCTTGCCCTGTATATTTTTCTTTAAAAAATAAATTTCACGCAGACTGCAACAGTCGTTCACTTTTTGACCAAAACATTTCAAAAATCATTATTTTTTTAAACTGATCTGATATTAAGCAACCAAGAAAAGATCCCAGCTGCATAAAGAACCACAAAATCACCATTATTTAGAGATTCTCTCTTTCCCACACCCACCTTCAGCTGGAATTCTAAAGTAGATGCAGCTATCATTCTTAAGCAGAGAGAACACTATGCTAGGGAAGAGGAGTGAGAGGGAATTATGCTGTAGACTGCTGTCCACTATTGGCTGAGGTAATACCACATCATTCTTTGAATTATAACCACAGTGTTATAACCCAACATGCCACAGATCTGCCTGTTATTCTACCAAAATCTGGACATCAACATTTTATCAACTGCGTCATTTTCAGGACCCAGATCAATTTGTCCATCTATGGTTCTGTTTTCTCTTTAAATGGCTAATTTTTGCTAATCTATTACTTTCCTTCTCCCTTTCCCGCTTGCTGGTTTGACCATGTATGGTGTTTTCATTCTGACATCACAGTTCACTGAAAATGACACAAGAACCATGGTGAGGTCAGAAACAGCAAGGATCTCAAAAATCTAAGCAGAGGAAAAGATGAAATTTGAGGGGGGGGAAGGGATGGACTTCTAATAAAGTTAATTACAGGTCATTTTATTATTATTTGTATTGCCTGGGAACCCTGTCATGGCCTGGATGGTACAAACAGAACACAGAGACAATCCCTGAATCCAAATAGTTTACAGTCTAAGGTACATTTAGTTTTTAGTTCAGAATTTGGTTAGAAATTTGTCAATTGAATATGCAACGGCAAGCTGCGATGGTGGGATTTCTTAATCTTTCCACAAAGAAACGAACCATCTTTTCACCAAACAGCTCCCGGATAGTCCACATTTTTGATCCGCAGGCTGCCTGCTTTGGATGAGAACTGTGTACATAAGAACGGCCGTACTGGGTCAGACCAAAGGTCCATCCAGCCCAGTGTCCTGTCTACCGACAGTGGCCAACGCCAGGTGCCCCAGAGGGAGTGAACCTAACAGGTAATGATCAAGTGATCTCTCTCCTGCCAGCCATCTCCACCCTCTGACAAACAGAGGCTAGGGACACCATTCCTTACCCATCCTGGCTAATAGACATTAATGGACTGTGTAAAATTCTGTCTCCTTTGAGCCACCTAAGAGCCAGACACGGTTTTTGCCCTTACAAATAAAACCATTTTTTGTCACAGACACAGAATCATGAACTAAGATGGTAGCTACACAACCCACCAGGGACAGAAGCAGGATGATCACATGGCCACTGGCTCCCCCTGCGGTTCATTCATTTCAGCACTCAGGCGAGCTAAGCTAACCAGTTCTACTTGCCAGCCAGAGCCCTGAAATTCCCAGGCCCGGGGCTCGGCGAGCCGGGCTGTCGCTACGGGCAGCCACTGTACCTGCTCCGTGTTCTTCAGCAGGGACTTGACCCCGGGGGACGCGAAGTAGCTGGCGGCGTGGCCATCCAGCTGGGCGTTGTACGGGGGCAAGGCGGACCACAGCTTGGGCGGGATGTGCGCGTAGCTGCCGGCCAGCGTGTCCACGGCCACCCCGTCCAGGATAAAGCCCTTCTGCCGCTGCAGACACCGCCTGCTGAGACAAGCCATGGCGAGCAAAGACAGGACCCCCGCCCCGGCCCCAGCCCCGGCTCCTTGTGAGCCCCAGGCCCCGGCCGCCGCCTCCCTCCCCCGGCTCCCTGCATTGTTACGTTCGGGCGCCGCCCCTGGGAGGCTCCCCAGAGCCAGCTGCAGGGCAGCTGCCCTCCCCGGCTGGGAAAGGAGGAGGGGGGGGCACAGGCCTTCCCATCACCAGCCCCCGCAAGGCCGGCTCCCAGCCCAGTCGCTCCATCACGCCACGTGGGGCTGGGATGGAGTCAGCTGTTAGCCAGCCGCAGATGGCTGCGGGAGGGGGTGTTACCAGGTACCAGCCCCAGCAGAGGCGGCCGGTTTGTTTGAGGGGCAGATTAAAGCAACACGGGGCGAGGCTCTGCCTCCCCGCTCCCCTTTTCGTCCATAGCTCACGGGGGGGCTAGTCTAACCTACCTCCTGCTGCCCTGTCCAGCACCTGGGCACCTCTGTAAACTGGTCCCTCATGCTCACCTCAAGCCATCCAGAAAATCAGGGCCGGACCCTCCCCTGTGCCTGCACCTTGGAGTCCAAGCTTCCTTTGGAGAGGGGCAGCAAGGGGCTAAGCTCTGCTCCAAGCAAAGCAGTTAGGTCGCATGGAGGTGCTTTAAACCCCGCACTGCGCCCAGTAGGGAAGTGGTCTAGTCAGAGCCACTCAAACTGTTTAGCACAATCCGAAACTGACAGCCCCTAGAAGCAAATTAAAACAGAATCAGGGATTTATTTCCACACCTTGCAGGGAGTGCAGTGAATGGCTGCACCAGGAAGGGAGTTTGACAAGGGCTGAACCTACAAAGCTCTACAAAAGCCAAACTTTCAGCATACAGTATTATTGTAGGGTTTAACTTGACTGAAGGACTTTTCCACTCCCACACAGGCTATGGTAAAGATCCAGATGTGGAGCCCTTAACACTTCATGAGGAACCCCCCCCCCCCATGCATGCTCCCAGCAGGCCAGCTCCTGTATGCTGAAAAGTTACATCAGCATAACTAAGAGTCAGGGGTTTGACAATCACACCCATAATCAAGCAGCTACGTGGACATAACCCCCACTGTAGATGCAGTTATGTCGACAGAAGAGTGCTTCATTCAACATTTATAGGGCTTGTCTACACCACGCAGCTTTTAGTGTCTCGACATAGCCTTGTCACTAAGTCAGCGTGTGTAAATGCTCTTTGTCGGCACTTTTGCAGACAAAATACTTCCAGCCCCGTGAGCGGTATTAGCTGTCAGCAGGAGCGACAAAGCCACGTTCACACTGCCACTTGTGTCGGCAAAACTTTTGTCTTTCGGGAGGTTGAGGGGGGGCTTTTATTAAGTACCTGTGAAAGACAAAAGTTTTGTGGATAACTTTGCAGTGTAGACATAACCATAGTTAATATTTTTGTGGAAGTGGTGTTCCAATACTGACCAAAAAACCACTTGTTGGTGTCTGCTCCATAAGTGTTGACATACCCTAAGGTCTTGAAAGTTAGGGGTTGTGTAAGCATATTGGTTAAACCCCCCACACCCTTAACTGACACCGTGGTAAGAAGGAAAATGGATTTATTTGCAATTCCATTCAGTCTCACATCCACAATTCTGCACTTAGCAAAAAAAAAAAAAAAAAAAGGTTGGGGATAAGATATGCCCCATCACAGCAGAAGGACTGCAGCTTTTTGCACTATGTAGCAGCCTGTACTATCACCTTTTGCAATGTTTTACCCTAAATGCTGTAACTCTGGTCTTAAAAAGTTAAAGAGAGCCCATCAGCTCATCCTTACAAGGTATTTGGAATTCAAGTCTGCACATATCAGTTTGTGATGTGGCATTATTTGTCAAAGGAAGCGCATCTTAGTTCACCTTCAAGCTTGTTTCACCATTCCTAGGGCTTAGTAGTACATGCTGCAGCCATCGCCTCCTCCAGCAGCGGTGGGCTCTGCTATGCCCTTGGGCCACATTAAGCAAGTTCTCAATAAGAAAGTTCCTTTCCTGAGAGAGCTTAACTCTACCGCACGAGACCCAATAACGACCAGTGCTGTCGTTCAAACTCAAACAGTGCTTTTCTCACAAAGCTTGTCTGTCATGAGCATCTTATACAGTAGAACCTCAGAGTTATGAAGGAACACCTCAGGAATGGAGGTTGTAACTCTGAAGAGTTCACAACCCTGAACAAAACATTTGTTCTTTCAAAAGTTCACAAATGAACATTGATTTAATACTGTCATGTCATACTATGTTCAAACTTTACTATGCAGAAGAAAAATGCTGCTTTTAACCATCTTAATTTAAATGAAACAAGCACAGAAATTTCCTTACCTTGTCAAACTTTTTTTTTTTTTTAAACTTTCCCTTTATTTTTTAGTAGTTTACATTTAATACAGTACTGTACATGTTTTTATTTTTTTCCTTTTAACTCTGCTGCTGCCTGATTGCGTACTTCCGATTCCAAATGAGGGGTGTGAGTTGACTGGTCAGTTCGTAACTCTTGTGTTCATAGCGGAGGTTCTACTGTAGTACCAAATGTAAAAATATCAGGTAGAGTTGCAATACGAAGGAAATTATTCTGTCATGGGTTATTTCATGAAGATCTGTCTCCTGGTGCATAGGGGTCGCAGCTTTTAAAGCCAAGTTGCCATATTCCTATTGGAGCCTCAGGCCTTGTCTACACAAGAAAGACATTTTGGTATAACCGTAGGGGTGATTTTAAACAGATATTGTTATACCCCCAGAACCCCTTTCTGGAGACTCTTATTCTGGTATTAGAGAGCCTTATTGTCGTTCAGTTTGTGTTGCTTGGGAAGGAGTTTAAGCTCAACAAAAAAAGTCATACTTTTAAGTGTATCCACACAGGGTATTATACCTATATGACTAAAGCTGTAAAGGTAAACTCTCCCTAGGCAGCCAAGCCCTCATGCTAGGAGCACCTTAGCCAGGTTTGTCAGGGAGGTAATATTCCAAGCTTTACAGTATCAACACAGACATTAGGAATTTTGGTGCAACCACTTTTATTTTATCTTTACAACGAGGATGGAGCAGGTTTATGCGATGCTGCCAGCATTGGAGGCTATCCTGGGCCACAGATCTGCGCATTCCTTAGCCACGGGGCCTGTGATTGCTGAGCCTGTAAAAGTGGGGGAAGGAAAAGGAGAAGTTAAGAACTAGTCAGAGCTTATGTTCTACACTCCGACCACATCCCTCTTCTGCGAGTGCTGTTCAGGCAGCATGTAGCATGTTAACAACAGAGCCATCAGTATTTCTCTGCAGGAGCATCCAAGATACCCACTTTTCATGGCACTAAAAATAGATTGGTCCTTTTGCCTGAAGACAGTGGTACTCTCCTTGGGCCAGGAATGCAGACATTTGTGCTGCACTATTCTTTATGAGTTTGCTCTTGTCCAGTGCAATAGATTGCCGTCTGTACCTTTCATTTCCCCTTTGTTATTTACTATCACTCCCGCGTTGTCTTCAAAATAGAGGAACACCCCGTCTTTTCTCCGGTACGATTTCCGCTGCCGAATTACCACTGCTGGGTGCACTGCAGGGAGAAAGGCAAGCTCAGGATCCTAAATTTCCAAGTACAGCCCAACAGCAGAAACTCAAAAGGAATCACCCAGGTGCAATGCTGTGCTCAACACTAAGTGTCTTCTTCTGAGCCCTACCCTTGCAAGGCCTCAATAGGCAACTGGATGGGCATATGGGATTTTGGTCCCAGTAAAGGTTTCCTGTTGTACGGGGATTGCCACCAAAGTTATTACCATCAGTGGCCTCTGGGACTGATACCACCAAGCATCCATGTCACAAAATGTTTTTTGTTGATAGCTTCATCTGAGAAGCCAAGGACTGGATGGGCTACAGAAACCGTGAAGAGTAGGGTTGAGGTGGGAGCAGTCCTCCTGCCTACTGTCTGCTCTGTGAGCAAAGGGGTCTGCAGTTTCCCAGCCTGTCAAGCCAAAGCCTTTCAGCGGAACTACATTTATGACAAGTATTTAAAGCAGGTTTCCACCCTAAACACTGCTCCACCCATTTACTCTGATTGAAAGTCTTTGATATTTAGTTTCACAAGGGCTAAGACCGCTTCTCTGCTGAGCACGCATTCAGTGCGCTGGTTCAGAAGGAAAACCCAGCTTTGCGTGTGTGTGTGTATATATCCATTAAAATAAAAACTAGTCCAATGCAATATTACACTTGAATCTACACCAGAGTGACTCAATACCATTCATGTTCTAATCCAGTGCTCAAACAGCCTTTTGTAAGGTAAACCTGGCCACATTTCCAGACGCAAGGTCACTCCCCACAGAGACATCCAGCAGGGAAAACCCTTCCCCAAACACTTAAGACTAATTGAAAAAAAATATATATATATATACTAATAATCAAACCAGAATGTGAACTTTCAGGACTGTCACGCCACTCATTGAAGTTAACAGCACATGCTGCTGCTAACCTCACCCAAAAGTGAGGTTTTGCTATCCCCTTCCACGACAACTCACGGAGCCACTGAGCACAGACCCAGCAAGTGCTTTTTAGAAGGGGGAAGCTGCTGCTTCAGAGAAGGCTGCCTACTTCTAGCATCATTGTTGGTATGTTGAAACTGCTTTGCTCCTCCCATGTGGAAGGGCTGCCTTTCCATCTCCCAGAGGAAGGGCAATCTGCGAGGGACTAGGAAGTCCAGCAGCAGATGGAGGCCTGATGAGCTCATGCTGTTATGTCAGTTCTAGTTCTGTCTGGGGTATGAGCTGCAATGCTGCGATCATCTTACATCAAGGTTAGACCCAGCATACTCTACATGCACAACCATGTTTGTGTGTCTGGTTTGTGTTATACCTGGTGACAAACACAACTCAGTTGTGTCCAGACAGTACTCCCACCTCCCTCCCCAAAGAAACAAATCATGTTTGTAGCACTGCCTTGTGGGAAATCTGGGCACATAAGGTCTTAAACCTACAGGACAGCATGTCTGTAGCAGACACTTACAGAACAGCCCATGGGATACTTCCAACACTCACCCTTCTTCCTGAGCTCGGGTTTGCCCTTCTTGACAGTAGCCATGACCATGTCGCCTACACCAGCAGCTGGCAGCCTGTTCAGGCGCCCCTTAATCCCCTTCACAGAGATGATGTACAGGTTCTTGGCACCTACATGGAAAAAAACATTTTGAATTAGCCAACTCATCACATAATAGATGTCCCCTCACGGATCTCTGTCACACCGCTCATTGAAGTTAACAGCACATGCCGCCACCTCACCCAAAAGCGATGCCTTTTTTATGCCCTTCCACGACAACTCACTGAGTCACTGACCACAGACCCAGCAAGTGCTTTTCGGAAGGGGGAAGCTGCTGTTGTTGCTTCTGAGGTAGGATGCATTTTTTAGCATCATTATTGAGCGATAAGTTTAAATTCTACAGAAGCAGATTAACAGATACCCAGATGTTAAGGCCAGAAGGAACCATTATGATCATCTAGCCTGATTCCTGGCATAACCCAGTAATTTCTTTGTCAAGCCCATAATTTCAGTTTGACTTTAAGCAGCATCTCTCTCAGCGAGGTATCCAGCCTTGATTTAAAGATTCCAAGTGATTGAGAGCCCACCCAGTTGTTCCAATAGTTAATTACCCTCACTGTTAAAAACTAGCACCTTAATTTCTAGTGCGAATTTGCCTGGCTTCAACTTCCTTTAGTCAGTTACCTACACAAACCCTAACCAGATAAACAGACAAGGCAGAAGGGCTGCCGAAGCAGAAACAAGTGATGTTGACTCCAGAAGGGAGCCAGACAGACTCACCTGTGTTATCTGCACAGTTAATCACAGCTCCCACGGGGAGACCGAGGGAAATACGGAATTTCGCACCGGACGAACCACCACGTCCTGTAGGTTAAAAAGAAGAGTATTTGTAACCTCTTTCCTATGTCAGGGATGATATGAATCATGATTAAAAATAATACATTTTATTTAAACTATAATTTTATCTAAAGTGATTTTTAGAACCCGAAACACATTTTTACTTGTATTACTAGTTCTTTACTCCCTCCTCCCCCCAATTTACAATCTAAAGTGGATGTTTTCTGGTGGTTCTTTAGTTTCCTAACTGTTGTTAGTGTTAGTGACATTTATGTGGAAATGACATAGGTTTTGTTCCTATAAGTTTTGCCCTGAAAGCTGTTCATATCTACTGAAAGAGACAAGCTCAGGTCTCACATTAACATCCTTACTAGGAGAACACAAACTCAAACACAAAATTGATAAGCAAATAGCCAGTGCCATGTTTGCAACCCATACCATCTTCTGCTGCACTGGAAGACTTGTGCTACTAAATAAATTAAGCACTTCTGAAAACCCCAACTACAAGTGCTTACATTTGCATCTAATTTGGAGCTATTTTTGAAAATTCTGGCCCACGGCATATGAGAAAATTCACAACAACTTTGTTAATGTACTGAAACGCTAAATAAATCTTCACTGTTAACAATGATACAGTCTTGTTTTGAAATGACAGATTTTACAGGAAGAGAAGTTTTTAATGAATATACCATTCTAGTCTCTGAGGCTATAAATGCTTATATGTGAATAAAGTTACACATCTATTTAAATATTTGCAGCACCAGGGTCGTCACCGGCAATATTTTGTTTTTTGCCTATATCACACCGTAATTCAAATCAAATACCCTACCAGCAGGGGCATTATTAAAAAGAGCACTGACTGATCTCTCCATTTGCTATAAATTTTAATCTAAAATTGCAATAGCACAATTATCCAAACAGTCCCAAACCCTATTTAAACCGGCTATTTTAAAACATGCGATTTAAAACGCTCCACTCAGGCCAATGTATTTTTAACCTGCCCATGCCTGTAGATTCTAGGCATCAAACACATTACTCAACCCAAGGAAAGCACCCTATCTCTCAGCTACTTTTCCTTCTCTTACTTACAGGGCTTGTTCCTTCTCTCGCATGCCGAGGTGCAAGGAGCAGTTTCCAGCCATGGGACAATCCCAGGTCCTGAGCTCCCCCGCGCACGCCCCCCAAATTGGCCCTGCACCTAGGATCTTATTTCGACCCTAATTTCTCATCCACATGGGCCTCAGCACTCCCCGTTCCAAGCTAAGGCCTCACCCTGAAAGCCCCCCCACCCCCGCTATGGACCGTCCAACGCCCCCTTCTGGCCACCGATCTCCCCCCCAAGTGCCTCTAGGCCCTCCCGCTCCTTCACAGCCTCAAACCTCCGCACCCCCTCCAAGGCCCGGGCTCCTCCACCCCTTCAGCGGGACCCGCCAGTCCCCGTCCCCAGCGGGCCTATCCCCGCTTCTCTCCCTCCCTCAGACCCGGCCCCGAAGGGAGTCCGGGCTCCCCCTATTCCATCCCCCCGGGTCCCGGAGCCGCGTGACCCGTGGGGCCGGAGGATGGCGACGGATTCTCCCCGCCCCGAGTGGGAGCCGCTCTCGCAAGGCCTCACCTCGCTTGGACATCTTGGGGCCAAAAAAAAAAAGAGAAAGGGCGGCGCAAAGGATGCCGGGATATTAGTTCCCGCACGGCGCAAGGCCTACTACGTCACACGACGACACGGAGGCGATGACCTCCCTCGACACGTGACGCAGTTACGCCCTAGTCCCTCATCACGTGATAAGGAATGGCGCTCTGGTCTCTGCCGTCGCTGGTAGTCTCAGTGCACCACAGTGCCACCTATGGAGGCAAGTGGGGAACTGCAGCCTATTTATGTAAAATCCTTAACCCACCAAGCACACGTGGCACAGGCACTAGAGGGAGGAAGGGTTGGTGGTAGGTTGATGGAGAAGGGGGGCATTTGCAAAGGAAAATCCTCCCTGCATTGGAGTTTGGCCAGGGCACCTGGGGTAACAACCTTGCTCTGATATAAAGTGCTTTGGGGTGGGCAGGACCTCAGTTTTATTCCCAGATCCAAACACCCCTTCATCTAGGGTGACCAGATAGCAAGGGTGAAAAATCAGGACAGAGGTGGGGGGTAATAGGCACCTATATAAGAAAAAGCCCCAAATATCGGGACTGTCCCTATAAAATCAGGACATCTGGTCACCCTACCTTCATCCAATGCCGGTGTAACGACAGAAAAACCTCCCTCTCCCAATTCCCTCTGGGCATCAGTTCAGAGGCAGGCACCCACCCTATTAATAGAACCCTGCAAATCTGCGGATATCCGCTTTATATCGTCGACCATGTTTGCGGATTGGATGCGGATACAAATTTTGTATTCTTTCAAGGCTCTGCCTATTAAATCACGCCATGCAGCACTACTTGTTTCAGCATCTGTGTTGCTGGCCTAATCAAGTGCAGCAGATCTGCATGCCTTACGATTTCAACCCAATTTTGAGAAGGTCACAGCTAAGGCCGTGGCACTTCTCTTGCAGGATATGAGTTGGAAATTAACTGGAGCAGACTTAAATTAAAACCTCAGAGAGAAAATAGAGACTCTTGCCAAAGAAGGTAAATAATCACAGGGGGAAAAATGACATTTATCAGAGCATCAAAACTGAGACTAGATACAATTGAAACTACATTTGGTTCCTGCAGAGTGAAATGTCAGCAGCTCAGAAAAACAGATTTTTTTCCACAATGCAGACTTTTGTATTGCAGGATCTGGATGAAATCTGGCCCTAAATAACTGCAATATACTTAGGGATGACAGATTGTAAAGAAGCCCTTTTTGGGGGTTTTCAGAATTCACTTTGCAGTTTTGTTAATTATCAAATAGATTTGTTTTGAAAGACGCCTTTTCTCTTCCCAGCCCTGCCTCCTCCAATCGCATCTTCCCATCCAGAAGCCTGTTGAGTGAAGTAACAATGCGGAATTTGTAACCTCTCATTCAGTTCTAAGGCAGGATGCAGGTCCTTCATGTTTTCAAACAGTCAGTCCTGCTTTTCTAAGGTTTGTCCCCTTCTAGTACAGTGACAAAACCGGTATTTGATGGGGGGTGCCATTTTGAAGAGCACACTGGTCCACCTGCGCTGGCATGATGTTGCACACACGGTGTGGATAATGTCACGCCGGCAGGGTCAGAGCGGCGCATTCTTCTAAATGGTACATGAGGCATGCCAGTGGGGGCAGGTCCACACTGTTGCCTGAAGTTCCTGGAATGTCCAGTCTTCTGGGACTGTGTGAGTGGCCACGCTAGCAGGCAGCAAGGTCATAAACACAGGGCTTTGACTTTGCTATGGGTTCAAGTAATAATATATTTTTTTGACTTATATAGCACTTTTCTTCAGCAGATCTCAAAGCACTTTACAAAGGTGGCAGCCGCACATGAGCAGCGCGTGAACCGCCCATTGGAGGAGGCTAGCCTCTGGCCCCACCCCTTCTGGCCAAGGCCCTGCCCCTCCCCTCCCCCATCGGAGCCCAGAGCCCCCTCACCATGACCACCAGCCCCCCAACCCCAGTCCCGGGTCACCCGAGTGCCCCCAACCCCAGAACGCTGTGTGGGCGGCACAGCCCCAGCCTCTCTGGCCCCAGCGCCCCCAGCCCCAGCGCGCCCGCCAGCCCTGGAGCACCGAGCAGTGCGAGCACTGGCCCCAGCAGCCCCAAGTCCCAGCCCCAGGCAGCCCTAGCACCAGGGCTATTTTTTTAACAGTCTTTATAAAATCACCGGCATTAAGTAAATACTAACTAGATTGGGATTTAACTTTGGAGGAAAATTCTACAATATTGGTTAGAACCTGAAAAAGAAATGAAAATAAAGAGGGGCAGGAATGATTCCTGATAGTCTCCCACTCCCAGGTGAGGTAAGATCTCTCTTCTTCACCAGTATAAGCATCTGAAAACACTTGAAAAAGCTAGAATCGGGTTATTGTAACTCTGCAGCCCCAATAGGAGTTAGAAGACAGAGCTATACATGAAATCCTCTTTTCAGCAGAGATGATGAAAAATGACTTTTTCAACAACAACAAATGTTCACAGTTTTTGCTTTGGTTGAAATTTTTTCTTTCTTTTTTTTTCAGTGAAAAAATGTTGAAAGGAAATGTTTGGGGTTTTTGGCAAAAATTCTTTTAAAAAAGGGTTTTGTGTCCATGTTTCCCCCACTGGAAGAAAAGACAAAACAAACAAACAAAAACCAAGTGACACAAAGTGGTGCTTTCAAAAAAAAACAAAGGAGAGAAAGTTTGTGTGGGAAGCAGAACCCAAACCATCCGCCTTAAAACAATCATTTAAAAATTAAGATAAAAAACCCTGAAAAACTGAAATTACATTTTTCAGTTCAAAACTAAACAATAATGTTCATTTTCTTTGAATTTTTTCCATTACAAAATCGGCACATTTGATTTAGGTCCCCATTGCTGTGAATACTCACAACCAAACCGAAATCCACTGTTGGGCCTGGTGGGGGAAAAAATTCAAATTAAGATTATAATTCTTTTTTACAATTCATATCAATTAGATTTTTTTTTTTGCTCTTTTTCCACTAACCCTAACTATGGATTTTGATTTGCTCATGTAGAATCACAGATTCTGTAATTTGAGCAGAGAAAAGTGCGAGAAGTAACATACAAGCTCTAACAAGTAGGGTTTGGGCAGCATACCTCACATTAGCTCTTTCAGCGGGACTGTATGTCAGTGATAGAGTATGTGTGTAGCTCAAAAGGTTTCTTGCCACCTGGGTGGGTGCTACCTTGTTGCAAATTGCAGTGTGATTTAGAAAGACTAAATAAATGTAGCTTAATAGTAAATAAGAGCAGCATTCCCTTGCAAAGTCACTCGAGTTCATTAACAGTCTCTCCATGCTGTATTTTATCTTTCATTGAAATTAACAAGGGAAAGAGTGACAGTAATGAATCCCTTTTAATCATTGTTTTACTTTAGTCTCACAGTAAGGGCTGTTTCATTGCTATTCATTGTGAGAGCGGCAGAGAGATGTTCGCCTTCAGTAACAAAGTGGGTGGGTTTGGTGGATGAAGAGTGGGAGTGTGTCAAATGAAAGGTTTCAGAGGGGTAGCCGTGTTAGTCTGTATCAGCAAAAACAATGAGGAGTCCTTGTGGCACCTTAGAGACAAATACATTTATTTGGACATAATCTTTCGTGGGCTAGAACCCACTTCATCAGATGCATGAAGTGAAAAATACCTGCTCCTGTATTTTTCACTTCATGCATCTGATAAAGTGGGCTGTAGCCCACAAAAGGTTATGCCCAAATAAATTTGTTACTCTCTAAGGTACCACAAGGACTCCTCGTTGTTTTTGTCAAATGAAAGGAGAGCGACAATGCACATGCTTATCCCCAAAATGGGAAGATAATGGGAGGATGGTCTTCAATAGATAATCTGCCTCCCTTTAGCTCTACTGTTGCAAGGCAGTGAAGACATGGGGCCAAGCTACCAGCATCATATTGTCTAACCCCATGCAGGGCAGGTCTAAGCAGTACAGTGCTTAACATGTAGATGCTCCATCTACACTTGGTTTCCCAATATTGCTAACCCCAGTGGGATAACTCTGCACAATGTCCCTCATATAGGCCAGCCTGATGTCTGGGCCTGATTCTTCCCTGGCAGAATACAAGTAGCTGTCATCAAGGTTAACAGAATTATTGATGTTGTATGGGAAGGGGGAGGGGGAGGGGTGGAGAGAAAACAGGCCCCAGGATGGCAATAGGAGGGAAAGAGTGAGTATATGTTGTGACAGTTTTGGCAGTGATCTGTTTATACAGAGGAGGTAGAACCTGTGATTTCAATTTAAGTAGTAGTCCCTAGTTCAAGGCTAAGGGTCTCTTTGTTGTTCTCTTCCTCAAATACACTTTTGTTTCCTAGGGACTGAAATGCTTTGGTCTAACTAAAGTCTTTGGGTGTCTGGGACTGGGTGGAAATTAACGGCCTGTGACATAGAGGAGGTGAGATGGGATGATCTAATGGTTCCTTTTGGCCTTTATAAAACTTACGAATTCTGACTGATTTCATGAACGCTATTGCTATGTATAACTCTAATCCTCGGTGTGTCTTGAATCCATCATGTGCTGACCGGGAGGGACCATGTCACATTTCACACACCCTGTCTGGAAGCAGCTACAGGACAATCAAAGATGTCGAGAGAGACAAGGTGGGTGAGGTAATGTCTTTTACTGGACCAACTTCTGTTTCACAAGCTTCCAAGCTTTTCTCTTCCACCAGCAGAAGTTGGCCCAATAAAAAGCTATCACCTCCCCCACTGCATCTCTCATAACTTGGGACCAAAATGGCTACAACAACACTGCAAACAATCAAAGGAGGTGTTAAGTGGGAATAACTGCCCTGGCAATACAGTGGCTATGCTAAAGAGATTGGAAACTGTTTCTTCTTCCCATAGTGTCCGCCGGAGGGCTGTGGAAATGCCCCAGAAGAACAAGAGGAGAGATGTTCGAAGCTACTGTACAAAAATCTCTGACCCAAGGGGAGACTTTTGACCATGGGACCTGAACACACTAAGAAGACAAGGCCTAAAGGCTGAGCAGAAGAAGAGAAGGGTCTTGGGACCCTCAAAGGACTGATCAAAACCCACAGGGTTCTTGGTGTTGTGAGGACACTGGGGGAGTGGTTTGAATGCGGATTTGTGCATAGAGCTGGAAGGGTTTTATGTGTTCTTTATTAATAACGTGTGGGTGTGTTTAAGAAGTTACTTTGCAAAGCCTCTGAGTTCCTTGTTGTAACAGCCACATGTCCCCAGAGCAGTGGTTCTCAACCTGCGGCCTGCTTGCGGCCCAGTCAGCACACAGCTGTGACCCATGTGACATCCTCAGAACCATATGGGCAGTATATATATTGTATGGATGCGGCCCACATAACACACAGAGAGCTGCATATGCGGCCCACAGTGGTAACTAGGTTGAGAACCACTGCCCCAGAGGGTTAGACTGTAAACCAGAGCAGCTTTTTGGGGGGAGTGCTGGGAAAAGGCAGGCTGGGGAAACTTGTAGGGTTAGTACAGATCTGGGGGCAGAGACCACCTGGACCACAGGGTCTCACTTCTGAGGAGTACTAGACAGGGAATCTATCCAAGGAGTGAGCCCGAGAGGCCAGAGGGAGAACCTACATGCTGCTCAGACTCAGTGGGCTTAGAAGAGCTCAGTATGTGAGCCAAACACTACAGCCTGATGAGTGTCCAGCAGGGGGAGCATGATCTGATCTTTGTATATGACCATATGTCCTGGGTGGGTGCGTGGGGGGCCTTCTGGGAGAGAAGGAGCCGCTTGGAGCAGGAGGCTCATCAGGGGGATCTGCGGCTTGCCCCCTGGGGCTCTGTCTTCCAGCCAGGCTCACTGTGAAATCCTACATGGAGACAAGGCACTTGTGGTGCTGCAGACTCTGTCTTTTGCTGCTTAAAAGGGTGTGTGTGGGGGGTTCAATGTGTGGTAAAAAGCGTGAGGATCCTATGAGGTAGCTAGGCAACCCCAGCGGTTATACCCTCTCCTGGGGGTTTTCTCGCCTCGTTTACCTTGCAAGAAAACTAGAGCCCCTTGCCTCCCCGGTGTTTTTTTTTTTTTTTTTTTTTTTTTTACAGCAAGACAGCTAATACAGGTGGATTATCCCACAGTAAAAAACCCACCTTTTTGGTCAGAGACAAGCCCAGAAGAGAGAAGAGAGCCGTTAAGAAGCATCCCGCATGCACAGAGAGGTGCTGATGTTAGAAGCATTTCACAGGTTTAGCCATAAGGGGCACCTCCAGTAAGCCAGGATTCATAACAATAAATAGTTGTTTTTTATTTTGATTTCTTCACTGCTACATGCTGGATGCAGCATATTTGCAATATATGAATTATTAGGCCCAGAATATCACAGTTCCTGGTTGGAATTTTTTTTCCATGGAACCCCCTCTTCTCCAAGCTGGAGAGGTATACCTGGTGGTGGAACATTTGACTGCAGATCAAGCAGTCTTTGGTTCAACTCCAGATACCCCCCTGAGCCTTTTTTAAAGGGATCCAAAAATCACTAGTCAATTTGGGGCTGAAAAGACAAGGAGGGTTGTGCCTGAACTTTTTAATTAATCCTTGTGTGGTCATCAGAATGGATTAACTCGTGTGCATTTTTTCCCCTTAATATTATTATATTTCAGCCCTAGTGGTTTTGTGAATCTCAAAGCAATTGAGCCACAATGTGAAAGACATTTTCATCTAGTGGCAGTAAATTATTTTAATTTATTCTGGGAGTGTCTAAACCTAATTTCAGGATGGAAATACAAGTGATACTGAGTGTAATACAGGGGTCGGCAACCTTTCAGAAGTGGTGTGCCGAGTCTTCATTTATTCACTCTAATTTAAGGTTTCACGTGCCAGTCATACATTTAAACATTTTTAGAAGGTCTCTTTCTCTAAGTCTATAATATATAACTAAATTATTACTGTATGTAAAGTAAATAAGGTTTTTAAAATGTTTTAAGAAGCTTCATTTAAAATTAAATTAAAATGTAGAGCCCCCCGAACCGGTGGCCAAGACCCAGGCAGTGTGAATGCCACTGAAAATCGGCTCACGTGCCGCCTTCGGCACGCGTGCCATAGGTTGCCTACCCCTGGTGTAATAGTTCAACTATCCTGCCGTTCGAGCCCTCCCTGTATACAACTCTAGCAAAGTATCTTGACGGCTTGAAAGTTAATAATGGGAAATATATGTTTCAAATAATTACTTCAGTAGCAAACAAATATCTTGCCATTTCATGGCCGCAAAAATAACCACTGACAATAAACATGTGGTTTGTAACAACTGAGAGAAATACAATGTAACACCGCCCAAATACTGTGCAATGCGAGTTTCTGTGATATAAATTGTTGGCTTCGCGTTCATGGTATGCATCCACAACATTTGCCAAGGCTATGCTTAGAGGAACAGCTCAGCAGGGTTTTTTCACATAAACTTCCTTGGTTAGAGTATATTCAAAATTCTTTGCATTCACTAGGTTTCTCAGAATTGGAAAATGATTAGATTTAAGTTTAAAAATGTGAAATCCCTAATCAAACCGAGATTAGAAGTCATTAATAAGCACCTAGACATGGCAGTTGTTTCCATTATAACTATGTCACCTGGGTTCCCCCTTGTTAAAAAGACTCATGGGTATGCCAGATACGTTTGTGCAATAACAAGTTAAGTAGGGCCTTTATAGTTGTCCTTTTTCAATCGCTGCAGACAGCTTACTCAGAAGTCTGATATATTGGCATTGAGAAATATAACTGCCTCTGTCCATGTGGCTCTGGAAAGGTGGAAAACATGCCCCATTATTTATTATATTGTAATTTGTATTGCCACTTGAGCTCAAAATGGCTTTCCGTGGTATTGACCTGGATGCCTTTTTCTACGACCTCTCAGAAAATAGAACATTTATTAGGCACTAACAGTATATCTGTGATCTGAGCGATTACCCTATTGGCATGGTCAGCCACTAAAATAAGGGAAAGGCAAGTGGCAAAGTGATTGCATATGGTTTAATTGGGTTATGTTTTTTTATATGTATTTATATGTATTCTCATATTTTAAAATTCTGGATTTAGTTTTAAGTTTGAGTGTAATATATTTTGGTTTTGATGCATTGGCCTATGGCTCAGTTGCTATTGGCCATGCAAGTCCATTTTGTATAGTGCCTTGCATGTGAACCGCCCCCCAAAAGGCTATTACGTAATTACATCATCCTTCTGAAACAGTAATGGAAATGTACTGGCCCCGCCACAGAATCTACTTGCCCTTTGCCATGAAGATGCTGGTGAGTAAAATTTTGCAAGGCTGATGAAAATAATGTATTACTAGTAGAAAGCCCAAGAAATGAAGAGACATGGAATAAAAGATCTTGCTTTCAGGGGATATCTGAGTTGACGAAGTGGAGAGATACAGCCTGTTTCAGATGACAGGTGCTGTAGAGAAGAAGGCTCTTGCTCTAACAGCAGGGAGGTTATGTAGAGAGACAAGAAGGCCCAGTGCTTCCCGAAGTGTGGGGTGTGCCCCCTAGGTAGTCACAAAGGATTAGGTGGGGAGTGTGTGCAGAGCAGTGGTTCCTGTCTTTGTGGGTAAAGGAGGGGCCCACCTGGCTTTGTTAAGCTGCTTTTAAAGGTTTGGGGCATGTTGGGCTAGGTGATAAGAGACAGGACGGTATTTGAAGTAGGCCAGATCAAGGCCTCTGGGGGGTTAAAAAAGGGGGAAGTCAATTTTTGAGCAGAATCTTGAAATGAACAAGCTGCGTGTGGCCTGGCTTGCATTAAAGCCTGTCTCAGAATAGCAATCAGCGTTGTTCAAGAAATAGGGGTCGGCTTTGAAAATCTGTTTAGAAAAGCGAGAATATTAGACTAATGGATGTCACTGAATATCTGTATATTTATCTCACTGACAAAAGGGCCGTATATTTTCTTTTATAGGTATTTGTAATATATTCATCTGAATTGCTTGAAGTATATATTCAGCACCATTCACTCTAATAACTTTAATTTAAAGAAACCATAACACATAATCACACACAGAGGGCAGATGTATTTAAATCCAGCAGCTCTTGTTCTGTCACCACATTATACTCCCACAGCTTCTTGGAGCTGGAGATTAGTATTTTTGTCCAACAGCCTGTTTCAGATATACATGGCTTTCCAAATGATTGTAAATAAATGAAAAAGGATTTGAAGGAATGGTTGCATGTGTGAACATGACTATTTGGAAACTGAATCAGGTGCACAGACAGCTTGTTTGCTACAGTCGGAAATTCAAGTTATAGAGTAACAATTTGACACTTCTACTTGTCATTGTATGCACGGCAAAGGAAAAACTTCCATTAACTTCAATGGGCTTTTGATACAGTTCTAAATGATGACTACATAGATTTCTCTTTGCTTAGGTCCATGTAGGTGGCAAAGCATTTTACTCTAGCAGCTCATACTCTTCTGTGATTCAGATGTGCACCACCTTTGCTTGTTGTTTTCAGACTCCAGTTCACTTCCCCCTTGGAAAAAAAATCAGTGTAAATGCAGACCATGATGTCGCTTTAACATCAGTCATTCCACAATCATAGCTGGTAAAATAAAACAGACTTTGGATATGAGCCATGGTTCAAGGGTAGCATATATAACTACAGATCAAGTAGTCCATAGTTCAAATCTAGATGCCCTCCATCTGCTCCTAGGGTACATAATTTGCTTTTGCTGTATTGAAAGTACTATAGAATTCTGTCTCTTTCTCTTACAGTAATTGCTCAAAGTTGAAACTACACATCTAATGATTAATGAAATCAATCACCCTTGCACAGCTAAACTCCAATATCTGTACAGATGTTCTATTTATGAGAAATTAAACAACCCCGATTTAATCATTATGAAGTTAGCAATTACAAAATCTTATAGAAGTTTGTTGTGATTTTATTTATTTTAATTAAAGCAAAAATTGCAAGAAGGCAGGACTTGTAAGAAAGCGTGGTTAATTGCTAACTAATCTCTTATTAATGGGCTATTTTAATGATCAATCATTCAGTATTTCATAACACTAATTTCAGGCCCTAGCATGTTTTTTTGCTTTGTCGTTGATATTTAGCAGGGCTTGTCAGAATTCACAGAGGTTTTAGGTAGTACATGCATCAGGCTTTGAAAAAGAGATGATTAAATTCTTAATCAAATATTGGAACATTGGAGTATTTCTCTTCTGCTAAAGTCCATTTAATAATAGTGTTATTATTACAAAACACTTATATGATGTTATCCGAGTACATGGCGCTTTACAAATATATACAAAATCTTTACATTTTCTATCCCCCTGAAGATCTCATTGCATAAGCAATTAAATACTTATTTCCCAGAAAGCAGTATTGAATTACTACTGGAGACACTGCCTAACCTTTGAGTACACAGTTTCAAATATTTAAGCCCGATCTCAGTCCAAACCCCACAAAACAAATTAAGTTTCATGACTGACAATCTCACTATGGAGCAAAGAGTGTATATCCATCACCTCATTTTGTAATTTGATTAATTTCCTCCTGTGTTGCTAGAGTCCTTAGCTGTTAGCGTGTATATTGATACCACTGTAATTGGGGATTTTATAAAGATGTTGATAGGCCTGGTTAGATAGTACAGGTTAGGGAACATGGAATGTTGGTAGAGCAGTGACCCTGGTATGTTTGTAAGGTCGGTAGGCTGGTACCCCTTCACCAGCACAGAATGAACGATACTTATTTATTTAATGCTAAATCCGGGGTTAGACACATTTGCACAAGATTGAATTTTTTTGGTGACTCTGCCGCCTCCCATCCTTATGGGAGAACAAAAGACAAATGTTGCCAACTTTTTATGAGATTGACTCCATGAGACCTGGATGCAACACGTATCATGCTGTCGCTGCTGTGTCAGCAGGTGCACAAAACTTGTGAATGTACATTTATGCAATGGAGGATTGATGACATATGATCATGGATATGGAAAACTGACATACAAAAGGCAATGTATGGCAGGCAAGGCTAATATTGTAACAAACTCATAGCTAACTAGGACTTCAGAGTTGTCACTCTTGCTGCATACCGTGTAGGATGACCAGATGTCCTGATTTTATAGGGACAGTCCCGATTTTGGGGGCTTTTTCGTATATAGGCACCTATTACCCTCCACCCCGTCCCGATTTTTTACACTTGCTATCTGGTCACCCTTGCTACCGTGGGCACTCCAAGCTTCACAGCAGTAACAAGGATAGAACTTGAATACTCCTGCTTCAAAACCATAGCCTGCCAGTGAGCATCTCCATCAGCTGTTAGCAGTACAGGTCCTATGATGCATGAGCAGTTTGGATTCCATCCAGTAGTGGGCGATGATATGTGTGTGTATATATGTGTGTGCACCTGCCAGTTCGTTACACAGCTGTTTCTCATGGACAAGCACACCAAATTCATTACAATAAGGTATTTCATGCTGGGGAACCTCCACTTATCTTTGTGTGAAGTTTTGCTGTGTCCATTCAATGCTGCTATTATATAGAAGACTATAATACAAAAACAAAAACCTTACTGAAAGTGGACTATTTTAAACGGATTGGGGTTTTGATAAATGTTGGCTAGTGGGGGCTTTGGTTGGCAATCACAAAACCAGGGGTTCTGGGTCTCATATGATCCTAATTCCCAAAATGTAATGTGGTTCAGAGAAATGATTCTGATTTTGGTGGGTCCTAGCTGGTTCATTTTAGTCATGAATGAAATGCTAATTTTTGCATCTATATTTCACACTTCCAAACAACTCAATTCTGGAATTCAAAGGGGTTTATGGCAAATAACATGTCAATTTGAAGCAGAAACCTCCAGAGCTATGGCTAAGCAAGCTTATAGAAAGAAATTATTATTGGATAATTTAGCCAATTGTCTTGAGAATGCAAGATATGGTCCTCTTGACTGATACACAAATTATATAAATATAAATCGCATTACTCTGTGCTTGTAAAGTGCTGTGGAAATTTGTGGCACTAGACAGCTTATTTTTTATAATAATAAAAACTGCTTTCCTTACACACACAGAATTTTAACTACATTTATTTAAAATACTAGGCAAATACTCTGTCATTGAGCCATACCCCCTCTACTGGGCAAAAAGGAAAGCTGAAAAGGCCTCTCTGCAGCAGTAACTGACTCATTGACGTTAAATAATTTTTGCAGTAGAAACTATAGGTTTAGTTTTTTTCTTTTGCTCAATACGTGCAAAAATTATGCTTTACTCTAAATAGGATTAAAAATAAGAATTCACAAAAATTTTTCAAGGGGGCACCCGGATTTGAACCAGGGACCTCTTGATCTGCAGTCAAATGCTCTACCACTGAGCTATACCCCCGCTCTCGAGCTCAGTTTGTCTAAAAGGGTTTTTGAATGCGACCAGATTGGCGTCAACAATCTGAGTATTGGAGGAAGTGTGTGTGTGTATTGAGTGTGTTAGTCATGCACTGTCAGAAGAGAGTTGTATGTGAATATTAAGTGTGTGAGTATTTCACCATGAGAAGGGAGGTGTGTGTGTGTGTGTGTGTTTGTGTGAGAAGTTGTGTTCAGCTTACACAGAGGGAGGGGTGTGTGTGTGTGTGTGTGTGTTAGATTTACAGAAAAGGGATGTGTATGGAGTGTGTGTGGCTGATGAGTGAGGTTTTGGGTGTGAATGGGTATGGGGATGTGGGCTGGTTGTATGGTATGTGGTGTGTTGGAGTGTGCTGGTGTGTGGAGACATATGGCACATGTGTGACTATATGTGGAGATGTATTCAGGGTGTGTGTGGAAGGTGGGTGAGTTGTGGTGCGGGGTATGGTTGATTTACTTGGTGTTGGTCCTGCTTTGAGCAGGGGATTGGACTAGATACCTCCTGAGATCTCCTCCAACCCTGATATTCTATGATTCTATGTCTGTGTGTGACTGTATGTGGAGATAGTGTGTTGGGTGCGTGTGATTCTGGAGTGTGTGTGTGTGTGTGTGTGTGTGTGTGTGTGTGACTATGTGGAGATGCCTATGTGAGTGGGACTGGGTGAAGAGGTGTCCAGTGTGTGAGGTTTTGTGTCTGGCTGCATGTGTACATGTGTGGGGTGTGTGTTTGGATGGGGAATGAGGTGTGAGTGTGACGGTATGTGGAGATTTGTGTGTTTCTATATAGAGGTGGGGGGTATGAGTGTGACTATGGGGGGCTCGTGTGAATAGATGTGTGGTGGGGGTGAGTGTGTCCTGTGCGTATGAGTGTGACTGTGTGTAGATGTGTCTGTATGAGTGTGTCTGTGTGGAGATGTGTGGTGGGGGTGTGTATATGAGTGTGGCAGTGTGGGTGTGGTGTGCATGTGAGTGTGACAGTGTGGAGATGTGTGGTGTGTGCATGCCGAATGTGTCTGTGTGGAGATGTGTGTGTATGAGTGTGTCTGTGTGGAGATGTGTGGTGGGAGTGTGTATTTGAGTGTGGCAGCGTGGAGGTGTGTGGGTGAGTGTGCCCGGTGTCTATGAGGGGGCTGAGTGGACTCGGAGAGCTCTGTGTGTGTGTATGTGTGTGTGTGTATGTGTGTGTGTATGAGGGGGTGTATATGAGTGTGGAGGTGTGTGGGTAAGTGTGCCCGGTGTCTATGCGGGGGCTGAGTGGACTCGGAGAGCTGTGTGTGTGTGTGTGTGTGTGTGTGTGGCAGTATGTGTGTGTGTGTATGAGTGTGGAGGTGTGTGGGTGAGTGTGCCCGGTGTCTATGCGGGGGCTGAGTGGACTCGGAGAGCTGTGTGTGTGTGTGTGTGTGGCATGTGTGTGTGTGTATGAGTGTGGAGGTGTGTGGGTGAGTGTGCCCGGTGTCTATGCGGGGGCTGAGTGGACTCGGAGAGCTGTGTGTGTGTGTGTGTGTGTGTGTGGCAGTATGTGTGTGTGTGTATGAGTGTGGAGGTGTGTGGGTAAGTGTGCCCGGTGTCTATGCGGGGGCTGAGTGGACTCGGAGAGCTGTGTGTGTGTGTGTGTGTGTGTGTGTGGCAGTATGTGTGTGTGTGTATGAGTGTGGAGGTGTGTGGGTGAGTGTGCCCGGTGTCTATGCGGGGGCTGAGTGGACTCGGAGAGCTGTGTGTGTGTGTGTGTGTGGCAGTATGTGTGTGTGTGTATGAGTGTGGAGGTGTGTGGGTGAGTGTGCCCGGTGTCTATGCGGGGGCTGAGTGGACTCGGAGAGCTGTGTGTGTGTGTGTGTGTGTGTGTGTGTGGCAGTATGTGTGTGTGTGTATGAGTGTGGAGGTGTGTGGGTGAGTGTGCCCGGTGTCTATGCGGGGGCTGAGTGGACTCGGAGAGCTGTGTGTTTGTGTGTGTATGAGGGGGAGGAGTCGCGTGTGCCTGCAGCGCCCCCCCCCCGCTACGGCGCGCCCCCGCGGCCGCCCAGTCCCCTCCGCGCGCTCCCGGCCCGGCCCCTCCCCCGAGCGCGCCCCCGCGGCCCCTCCCCGTGTTTATTAGGGGCGCCGCGGCGGAGGCGGAGGCCAGAGCCCGCTGCAGCCGCCCGGGGAGCGACCGACGGACGGAGCCCGGCCATGAACCCCAACTGCGCCCGCTGCGGCAAGATCGTCTACCCCACCGAGAAGGTGAACTGCCTGGACAAGGTGAGGAGCCGCGGCCGGGGGCAGCTGCCGCCTCAGCGCGGGGGGGGGCCTGGCTGGGGGGGGGCACGTTCCCCTGGGGGGGGCCCTGCTGGGGGGGGCTTTGTGAGGGTGCTCGGTCTTTGGGGCGTCCGGGAGGCAGGGGGTGAGTTGGAGGGGCTCTAAGCTTTTGGGGGGGGGGGTGAATGCAGGGGATTGGGGGGAGAAGGAGGGTCTGGGGGTTTGGGGGGAAGGGGATGGGGGGAGGGGGTGCAGAAGACGATGTACTTCAGTAGTGTGTGTCACAGTTGCAGGCCCCTTATCTTCTCTTCCCTCCCCCCCCCCAGCTGCTAATACACGCCCCGGGATACAACCTTCCCCTTTCGCTTTAGGGCATGGGAGATTGTGCTCAACTTTCTGCCGAGTCTGTGGGTGTCGCTTTAAAAAAAAAAAAAAAAAAAAAAAAATGTCTGATTCCAGCCCAGATCTCTTCCCTTCTTGGAAGAACAAGTTCCTAGCTGGATACAAAAACCTCTTCCTAGCTTCTCTGGAAAAACAAAACAAAACTGTAGAATGGCTGAATCTGGCACAAGGATTTACTGAATCTGACTTCTTTCCAGGCAAATTCTTGCAAGAATGTTTGAAGGTCAGAAGAGTTGGTCTGGAAATGACACACTGAATTAGATCAACTTTGTTCATTAGGCTCCCCTAAGAGCCTGCTTAAAAAAAGCAAAGGCCAGCAGACTGTAATGTCCAGATACTGCTTTTCATAATTTAAGAAAGTCATTTCTGAACATCAAGGCAAGTAGCAAAGGAAACGGTAGCCACTGTTCTGGTTTTTCTTCTTTTTTTTTTTTTTTTCTTCTTCTTCCTGTGTTAGGAGTGCAGCTGGGTGTCTAAACAGATAAAATGGAAAGAAACAGTTGATGCTTCCCCTTGAAGTTGAGAGCCCCTCATCTGTTTTAAGTTAGATGGCTTTTTCACTTTTCGGTTCCAATTCATATTTTTGTTCTGCTCCAGATTTAAATATATTCTATATAGATTCTTGCACGGCTTCATCACCGATAGTATCTGAATACCTTGTCTTTTAATGTCAGTTTCGTAGGCTTTTTTAGAAGGGCAAATTCCTCTTTTTATTAAATAAATAAATGATCACAACTGTTACTAGTGGTGACTGGATTCTGTGTGTTATACCAGGGCTGGAGAGCTCAGTAAAGCTCTAATACTGTTGATTCTCCATTGAGAACTCAAATGGTCGTCTGGTTATTGGAATCTGTTTGTTTGTCACTGGCCCAGAAAAGTCTTCCATCAGCTCTAATGGGTCCCCTTTTTGTAGATAAACTATCGTGTGCTGCTGTGCGTTTCCCCACCCTCTTTTCCACTCCCACTCCCACCCCCACCCCTGTAGGGTCCTGGGATGACCAGTTTAGGGACTAAAGGAGCAGCTTGGAGAATGCAGATGTTTTAGCTACAGCATTCCTGAGTCACAATGGACCCTGTTGCTCACATTTTTAACACATGATGTTGCTTTCTTTCTATTTAATGAATCATTCTTTTAAAGCTGAACTAAATAACTCCTGTGGCCCAAACCCCATTGTATCTGGTCTTGATTGTGTAGTGGCTGTGTTTTCTAGAGTCCTTATTGGACTTAAATATCCAATGCAAGCATAGCAACGGTGCCTGGTTGAGTTGTAGCTAGAAGGATTTTTCATTCCTACTTCTACTGTGCATCCTGCATCCGTGGGTGCTGTTTTGGCTCAGTTGACGACAATTTCCTCTGAGCTGGCAATTGCAAATTCCCATGCCAGCACAACTAATGCTGACCTTGATGTAGGGTGTTCTAGCAGTATCTATGGTGATCCTTTAATGCTGCCCCTCAATGGCTGGCCTGATGTAAGCTGTAATCTGCTACAAACCTCAACCACTCACCTTTTTTGGAAATCCTGTGTCTGAATGTCCACCTAGTTTAACTCTACTCTGAGCAGGTCTGAGTGACGGTGGCAGAAAGTCTGAGCACCGCCAGGTGCTTGCTTTAGTGCTGCTGCTGGAACTGAACCAAAGATGAAGGCTGAGGGGCTTCTGGGGAGCAGAGGCATGTAGGAAAGGGCCATTAGGTTTCACCAAGAGCCATGCCAGTGCACCTTGATTCTTTTCTCCTGCATCCTGATCTCACAAAACTGGGTGACTGGGCAACAAAATGGTAGATGAAATTTAATGTTGATAAATGCAAAGTAATTCACATTGGGAAAACATAATCCTAACTATACACGTACAATGATGGGGTCTAAATTAGCTGTTACTGCTCAAGAAAGATCTTGGAGTCATTGTGGATAGTTCTCTGAAATCACCCACTCAATGTGCAGTGGCAGTCAAAGCAAACAGAATGTTGGGAATCATCAAGAAAGGGGTAGATAATAAGACAGAAAAAATCATATTACCTCTATATAAATCCACGGTACACCCACACCTTGAATACTGCGTGCTGATGTGGTTGCCCCATCTCAAAAAAGATATATTGGAATTGGAAAAGGTTCAGAAAAGGGCAACAAAAATAATTAGGGGTATGGAACAGGTTCCATATGAGGAGAGATAATAAGACTGGGACTTTTCAGCTTGGAAAAGAGGCAACTAAGGGGGGATATGATAGACGTCTATAAAATCATGAGTGGTATAGAGAAAATAAATAAGGAAGTGTTGTTGTTTACTCCTTCTCATAATACAAAAACAAGGGGCCACCAAATGAAACTAATAGGTAGCAGGTTTAAAACACACACAAGTATTTTTTTCACGCAATGCACTGCCAAACAGTGGAACTCTTTGCCAGAGGATGTTGTGAAGGCCAAGACCATAACGGGGTTCAAAAGGGAGCTAGATAGCCATTGATGGACCTATCCTCCATGAATCTATTAGCCAGGATGGGCAGGAATGGTGTCCCTAGCCTCTGTTTGCCAGAAGCTGGGAATGGGCGACAGGGGATGGAACACTTGATGATAACCTGCCTGTTCATTCCCTTTGGGGCATCTGCCATTGGCCACTGTCAGAGGACAGGATACTGGGCTTGATGGACCTTTGGTCTGACCCAGTATGGCCGTTCTTATGCTCAAAATGTAGGTGCTTTAGTAGAATGGACTCTGCACCTCAGCTGTACTAAGCACTCCAATTCTGAGCCATACCTGGCAGCTCCAAGGAAATGAGGAAAAGGCAATTTGTGTCTCTAAATCTGCATTGCGAAAATTGATGGAGAAGTGAGAATCTAAGCACTAAGGGCTCAGCAGGTGCGGGGGGGGGGGGAACTATTCTGTTTGGATCAGGGCTTTACTGGTATTGTGACAAGGTAACTGATTCAAAAGTCTCTAGGTGACAATCAGTTGAGGCTTCAGGGAGTACATATTGTGTGTGGCAGTTGTAGCATATTTTCCCCGCCCCCTTCTTCATGGACTCCTATCAGCTCTCCAGATAAAATGTCGTGTGAGGAGGCTGTGACATCCGTTGTGGAAATGATCTATGTCCTGTGTGTGTCTCATAACTGGAGCAAGTGGTGCCTGGTCTAGCAGTTGTGGCTGTAATTGCTAAGTTAACAAACCCACCAAAAAGCTGGTGTCAGGTGACTTCATGGTTCTGACTTTTTAGATTTCATTCTAATGGATTAAAAAAGCAGACCAAGAACCTGTCTGCGCTCTGAGTTCAGAATATTTCAAACAGGCTGACTGAAGTAGCGTGTGGTGTTTCCAAAATAGTTTCGCGGTGGTATATTAACGCATTACTTGAGGCTTTAGTCGCGTAAGGGCCAGTGGTGATACCTGTGGTGCTAAGCTTCCCTCAGCACAGCTGAGAAATCTTTTTGCTACTAACTGTAATTGACTTGAGGAGTAGATACTTCAGATGTACAAGTGTGGCCTGGGCAACAAGCACAACTTACTTAGGCTATGGCTGCACTGGCGCTTTACAGCGCTGCAACTTTCTCGCTCAGGGGTGTGAAAAAACACCCCCCTGAGCGCAGCAAGTTACAGCGCTGTAAAGCGCCAGTGTAAACAGTGCCGTGAGCCGCGCTCCCAGCGCTGTAAGCTAATCCCCTTGGGGAGGTGGAGCCGCGACCACACTCGCACTCCAAAGCGCTGCCGTGGGAGCGCTTTGGAGTTCCGAGTGTAGCCATGCCCTAACCGTTTGAGAAGTAGCAAATTGCAGTAGCCCTCTTTAGGATGCAGGCACAGCCTGCTTGGGACCTGTCCTGGCAGGCTAGACTTCTTACCAAACATCAGACTGGCTGTGGAGTGAGCTGTACAATGCAGCAGTAGCTAGACTCTGCTCCTAGGGGTGAGGAGCGGGGGGAGTTAGAGGATTGCACAGGAATACGGCTGCTTTGTGGGAATCCCCTGGCCTGTTTGGCTAGAGCAGGGGTAGGCAACCTATGGCACACGTGCTGAAGGCGGCACGTGAGCTGATTTTCAGTGGCACTCACACTGCTCGTGTCCTGGCCACCAGTCTGGGGGGCTCTGCATTTTAAATTAATTTTAAATGAAGCTTCTTAAACATTTAAAAAACCTTATTTACTTTACATACAATAGTTTCATTATATAGTATAGACTTAGAAAGAGACCTTCTAAAACCATTAAAATGTATGACTGGCACGTGAAACCTTAAATTAGAGTAAATAAATGAAGACTCGGCACACCACTGCTGAAAGGTTGCTGACCCCTGGGCTAGAGGGTGAGGGGTCGATAATGTATGCCTGGCATAGGTGACCAGTGTGGGGTTGCTCTCCTCGCCCTCTTCCCGTGCTAGTGTAAGCTCTTTGGATTGTTCTAGTCTCTCCTCCTGCAGTGGATTATTGCAGCAGTGTCTGGGTAAACAATACTGTGTTGCAATCTGTTTGATGTGAGGAGGAGCATCTAGTCCGCTCTGGCTGGGAGAATACTGCCCAAGCCCAGCTCCTCTGCATATGCTTAGATACAGCTGATGCCTGCTGTGGAAGGCTGGCTGGGTGATCTCCGCAAACCATGCTAGCTAGGAAGGAGTTCTCAATCCCCTCTGGCTCCTGAAGACTGGGCATTCCTCAGAGAGGAGGCTCCATTTAAGTGATGTTATCTGCCAGCTTGGCTTTGAAGACATGAGGCACTCTGGTACTAGGCTAAGGGGGAATCATAAATACCTCCGAGATTGTGCCACAAAAGTTTGAGAAGCCAAGCAACACCCCTGTCAAGTAGGTCTGTGTTTTCCCCATGGTACAGGTGGGGAGCAGAGACCAAGGGCTGGAGCCTTAAAGGGATGCAGAGGGGGGGTTTCAAAAGTACCTAGGTGCCGAAGGCTAAATGCCTTTAACTCTGCCCTTAAGTCACTTCTTCAAGGTCACACAGGAGGCCTGATGGCAGGGAATTAAACCCAATTGTCCAAGTGTTGCACCCTGACCACTGGACCATTCATGCCCTTCCTCTTCCTCCACAAGGCTGAAGTTCTGGGAGGGTTAAAGATAGAAACCCATGGTGGATGTGTGGATAGAACAAGGCAAGCTGAAGTGGGACTATACCATTGCCAAGGGCATGGAGCCAAAATTGCCTGAAAAAAATCTGACTGGTCTCTAAAGGAAGTCCCCTTCCACTGCCTAGGTGAACAGACACCTGCCTATTGTGGAAGAATTATCGTGTGGGGACACACAAGGAAAGGACAAATACGTTGCCCTGAGCAACTGAAATGAGCCAGCCGCCCTCTACTCCTGCTGAGTCATAACCTCTTTTGCTGGGCTGCGGCTGTGTTTATACACCTGGGTGTGGTATCCACGGGCAGGTAGCACAGGCTCCGTCTTGGCCCTTGTCTACACATGTTTTATCTCCAAAATGTTTCACCAGTTGTGCTGAACCTCTGTGGGGGAGAAGGGGTGCAGGGAGAGTTCTGAAGCTTACTGCTGGCACCCCAACAGAGCAGCAAATTCAGCAGCTGGCCACCCAGAGCTTGGGGATTTTTATCCAGGGTTGGGAGCTTCGCTATGCAGCTAGCAGTGACTCCTTAGCATGACAGGGGCTATAGAAATGCAGCCTCAAGGGGGACTTTCATGGCTTGCTTCAGCTTGGAAAAGAGGAGACTAAGGGGGGAATATGATAGAGGTCTATAAAATCATGAGTGATGTGGAGAAAGTAAATAAGGAAAAGTTATTTACTTGTTCCCATAATATAAGAATTAGGGGCCACCAAATTAAATTAATGGGCGGCAGGTTTAAAACAAATAAAAGGAAGTAGTTCTTCACACAGTCAACCTGTGGAACTCCTTGCCTGAGGAGGTTGTGAAGGCTAGGACTATAACAGGGATTAAAAGAACTGGATAAATTAATGCAGGTTAAGCCCATTAATAGCTATTAGCCAGGATGGGTAAGGAAAGGTGTCCCTAGCCTCTGTTTGTCAGAGGGTGGGGATGGATGGCAGGAGAGAGATCACTTGATGATTACCTGTTAGGTTCACTCCCTCTGGGGCACCTGGTATTGGCCACTGTCGGCAGACAGGATACTGGGCTAGATGGACCTTTGGTCTCACCCAGTACGGCCATTCTTATGTTTATCTCTTCTTAAACCATGTTATTCCCCTAGGTTTGCAAGTCTCTAGCCCTCATGATGACTTGAATTTCTCTGGGTGTGGGGAAGGAGGGTGATCTGACGCCGGATGAAACTCATGCTGGCATGGGTGGGCTCTGCTTGGGTGGGGAGGCTTTATTCCCATGCCCTCACTGAGAAGCCTCTGGGCACTGCATGAGCAGAGCGTCTGGGCCTGGAGGGTTTCCTCTGCAGCACCCCTTCATGTAACTTGTACACTTAGTAGCTGTAGATGTTTCTGGGAGTCCGGCTGAGAGATGGGAGCCTAGGTCAGGGGTGGCCAGCCTGAGAAGGAGCCAGAATTTACCAATGTACATTGTCAAAGAGCCACAGTAATATGTCAGTTAACCCCCTATCAGCTCCCCCTTCTCCTGCCCCCAGTACCTCCTGCCCGCCGGCAGCCCCACCGATCAGCACCTCCCCCTCCCTCCCTGTGCCTCCTGCCCACCACAATCACCTGTTTCATGGCATGCAGGAGGCTCTGGGGGGGAAGGGGTGGAGTGGGGTCAGGACCTGGGGCAGAGCTGGGGGTTGAGCAGTGAGCACCCCTGGCACATTGAAAAGTTTGCGCCTGTAGCTCCAGCCCCAGAATTGGCACCCATGCAAGGAACTGCTTATTAACTTCTGAAGAGCCGCAAGCGGTTCCGGAGCCACAGGTTGGCCACCCCTGGTCTAGTGTTGGTTTCAAGGTTACCACGGGGAAGGTCTGGATTGTTTCTGTACTGTTGGTACAATTTTGTCAGGACTCCTTACAGCTTAGGGAGGCTTGTCCCGTCAGTCAGATTCTGAGTGCAAATATTTCCTTCTGCCTTAGCATCTCGGAGATGCTTCGGCAGGGTAGATGTGTGTTCACTGAATGTCATAACCTGTAATGTTGGCATATTAGAAAAGTGGGTCATGGACTGGATTTCAAGGAATGTCTTTTCTGGCCTCCATTTAAGTGCAAGTATTGCATTTGGGGTCTGTAAGGGAGCAACTGGGACTGGCATTCTGCTCTGTATATGTTTAGAGTACAGGCCTCTTACTGGGGTGGGGGAAATGGGGTATCCTTATGGGGTGCCCATAAAAGTGGGGAAAGACAAAGCTGCCTCACTACTGGATTTCAACCTAGTTAAATGCTGCCTTGTCAGGCTAAAGTTCCATTCAGCTACACCGATCTCTTCCCAGTTCAAAGCTTCCCCATGGCATGAAAGTAGAACCGTTTTTTTCTGGGGGGCCACTCACTCTGCCTGTAGGAGCAGAGAAAAGCAACTACAGCAGGTGCAGCTGTGCCATGGGGAGGGGAAGAGGGGAGCTGATCCCAGGTGCCCCCCAGGGGGGCAAGGGTTCCCCTGCCAGGTTTCAAGTAGCTCTGCCTCTGCCCAACCATATGAGCTCAGGGAAGGAATTTGCTGCAAGGGGGGGCATCCATACCTCTAGCCAGTGGGAGCAGAGGCAAGCACCAGGAGCAGGGACCTTTGGGCTTCTGAGTTTATCTTTACCACTCCTTTTTTTGTTCTTCCAGACAATCTGTTCGCTCTCTTTCCCTCCCTCACTTGCTTCACTTCAGCCTTGCTCCCTTCATGCTCCCCTTCCCCTGCTTTCTTTCTTTCCTCATGGCCTTTCTCCCCTCCCATTAATGTGCCTTCTTCCTTTTGTCTCTCTGATTAGCAAACTCCCTCCCAGTAGCAGCCCCCCTTGGCACAAAATTAAAGATGGCACTAACGTGGAGCTTGGAAACCATTGTTCACGCTGCCTGTAAATTATAGCCTCCTGCTTTGTCTTGTGTATTTGTATTGTAAACCCTTCATGGTTAGGGACTATTTCATACTGTGCTACCACAATACTAAAAACCATAGCTCTTTTCCCCCCTTCCTGTTAGTATGTAAAGATGCCTGGTCTCCCTGATGTGAACCCAGGGTCCTAGGCTGGTAGGAACACTTGATCTAATCTCTTCCTTGAAAAGTCTCTCAGAAGGATCCTGTGTCAGCTGAAGGAGCCATTGAGTTCCAGAAAAGAGGCTCGGACCTGCTGTTCTGAGGAACATCCTTTCTGAGGAGAGGAATCATGTGCTGTTAGAATTGCAGAGGTCTCACGTTAACTGTTCTCTTGTTTGTCTATTTGCAGTTCTGGCATAAAGCATGTTTCCACTGCGAGACCTGCAAGATGACCCTAAACATGAAAAACTACAAGGGCTATGAGAAGAAGCCGTATTGCAATGCGTAAGTCTCTGCTCCTCATTCCAATAACGCCTTGGAGAGTGTCATGCTGGAAGTGTCATTCAGGGGCTGTGCTGGCTCTGCAAAACTTTGTAGGACTTGGTTTCTGGCTACCTTGAACTTTGCTTAGACACTTCCCAGCTGCCAGGAAGTTCAAGCTGATGCCGGCGGATGCAGGGGACGTTCTTGGCTAAGGTCTCTTGATGCTGGAATTTGCTTCCCCATTGCTCCCACAGAACGCTTGCACCGAAAGCCATTCTTGATGCCCCCGCTCTTATTTGAGGGGGGTGAGGGTTAGAGACCAGTCCCATCTCAACGTTCTAAACAAAGCCGCACAACTCGAGACAAGTTAGATTATCGTCTGTACCACAGTGGGGCACTCCAGACAGGAAAGCAAACATCCTCTCTGACTTAAATGCCAAGTTAAGCCCTCTGAACAGGATAGCTCTAACTTGGTGGTGGTGGGGGGAAATGTGTTTGAACCCTCGCCCATGTATCACAAGGATGCATTATGGTGATCTATGTGGCGTTTGCAAAATGCCTTCAGGGAAGGAGTCTGGACCATGCTGAGCGTAGGGTTGGGGGGAGGGAAATAACTCCTTTATATGCAAAGAATAAGGATGGTCCAGTGGCTGGGTTGCCGGTCAGGATCTTGAGAGATCCAGTTTCAATTCCCTGCACTGCCATAGGCTTCCTGTGACCTTTGGCAAGTCCCTTAATTTGCCCATCTGTAAAATGAGGAGGAAAATGGCACTCCCCTACTTACCAAGGATGTTGTCATAAGTACACCGGAGTGAGGTGTTCAGATACTGTGATAACAGTGACTGAAAGTACCTGGGAGAGATGAAAGGGGCAGTGAGGATATAAAGGAGTGAGAGCAGAGAGGTACTTGAAAGCAGAGCACAGCTCTGACCGTGTGTGCTCTCACAAGAAAGATGCTTAAAATGAGTTTCTACTACCAGGGCTTTCTTCAAATACACAAGTTCCACGCCCCCAATCTGAGGCCATTCAGTTCACTGTCACTTCTGGATTGGCACAAAGTTAGCTTTCTGATTGGTCATCACTGCCTACTCTCAATCCTTCTGTTGTCAAAAGGGACTTTCCATTCCTCCTCCTGTAGTCATGCCACTTAATTCAGTAGCCAGGGAGCTTTGTCTTCCTCTTAAGAGGACTTGAGTACAGGATGCTTCATAATGGAACACGAGCAAGCATTAACACTTTCGGTGCTTAATCTGCACTGTATCTTACAAGTGATTAATCTTTTGGATCAAAACAAAGTGAACCCTTTTGCAAAACCCTATTTAAAGTTCTACTGTAAACCCCTTTTCCTGTTCATAATCCTCCATCTCCCTTTGTCTTGGACTTTTAAATCTCTGCAGGGGAGAGTGAAACTGGTGCATACAAGCCTGATCATTCTGGTTTCAATGTGCAAAAGCTAAATGAATAGAGAGAAATCAGTTTAACTTCTAAGGTTATAGTGGTAGCAATATACAGCTGCCCCCTGCATCATTGGCCCCAATCTTACTCCCATTGAATTCATAGGTAGGAATTTGACTGTTAATTTGACATGTCTGTCGAATGACTATAAAGCAGCTTGTACTAGGGGATTTTTCATTGCTGCTTTACATATATCAAGTAATTCTCTTTCTAAGAGCTGTTAAGCTAATACTGCTTAGAATTTGTATAGCTTGTTCCATTTATCAAATACTTTAATCCTGATTATAAAGTGGGTATTCTCCACCCCCCCCCCCCCAAACTATCAAATGGGGTTAGGGTAGAACTGAGGTGCAGGCCTTGCTACACCAGGTGTGCTGTCAAAAACTTCCTGCTGCTGTTGCTTCTCTAACATAGTGCTCCCCCCCACTACTGACAACCCCGTGGACTGTAGCAATGAGGAAAATCTTTGCCAAAAGTGTTGGCAACAGCCAGAGGTTAAGTGACTTGCTCAAGGCCACAGGAGTTGGTGTTAGAACTAGGAGTGGACCACTGCAGTTCCTGGCTCCCAGGCATGTTGAGCATGATCTCTATAGGTTCTGATGATCTGAGATGCATTGCTAGAGTGAAGTGAGGAAATGAGTCACTTGCTGCTTAACTCTCTCTGGCTATGCACAGGTCATGTCCTGGCACCTTCCACTTCTGGCTCTAACATGTAGGCAGAACAGGAAACTTCTGTAGCACCAATATGTTTAGTTTCTGCAGGCCAAAGAAAGGAATATTTATTGCCAGCCCTGGATGTTGGCTGTTCAATGCTGTCAAATCTGGGTCCTGCAGGCTCTTACCTTGAATTTCTGTTACTGATTTTAACATAGGCCACATCAGTGACCCAGCTGTGAGTTGGAGACCTTGCTGGAAGGCTCTAGGTTGTCACAGGCACACAGGACAGGATGTGTGTTCAGCAGTAGACATGCCTGCTGGATCTCAGTACTGAGTTTCATCCCAACATCTTGTCTCTGGCTAGAGAAGCTGGATGCTCATACAATGAGATCCTGGCTGGCTGCTCTAAAGAGCTACATTTTGACAAGCCAGTTCCAAACGGCAGAAAGATGATTGAGGCTTATGCCTAAACTGGTGTAGAAATGGATGTTGACTTGGATTCAAGGGTTGTGTGCTTACTGTGTGTCTCCAATGAGCAAACTCCCCCAGTCTTTTGCCAGGTCTCTTTCATGGGCAGGGACACTTCAGAGAAGCTACAAAAGAAAACTGGGTAGGACCTCCCCACTTATTTGGTGTCAGTGCAGCCTTGTGAAGAGCTGGGTGCTTTCCAGCACCCTTCAGTACAAGATGCAGGATCCTGTAAGCCTTTTTTACCTCAAAGCAATGAGTAGTTCCTTCCTTCAGATCAAAGATCAAATAGTCTCCACTTCTAGGGCTGAGCCCGCCCCTGACCCTGGGGGTCTAGAGGCCTGGTGTGTGATCATCTTGCCACTGATTTCATGGACTCCCAGAACTCTTTTTGAAGTAGTGCTGTGGCTAGGAAGAGACCTAGCTCTGCTCGTGATGGCTGATCAGCTCAGATAAGGGTCTCCTTTCTGGGCATCCCTATGTGCATGATTCAAAGACCAACAAACATGAGTCTAGCCAATAGCCAAACCTCAAAAGGTAAATGCTGTTGTCAAGGGTTAACTCTGATCTTGCAAGGCTGATATCCTCTGTCTTAAACACATGGAAGCCATTCTGTCTCCTGACGTGATATTTTTTGTTTGTTTGTTTTTTGGTGGGGTTGGGGGGGAGGGAGGCAGGGAATGGAAGGTGAGAACCAGAGCCTGCACCCGGAGTGCCTCTCTTGCTCCAAGCAGAAGGAAGGGCTCAAAGTCCTCTCGCCCCGCCTTTGGTGAAAGGGAAGTGGGGATAATAGTGGGAAATTCCTGAGATTCCAAGGAGTGTACGCAACCCTCTCTTGAGCAGAAGGGGTTGAGAAACTGAGTTCCCTGTGATGCAGAGTTGCTATCTTAACCCTTTGGTGACCTGAGGAGATGGTCTCTGGAGAAGAGGCAGCTTTCTGTCCATCAGGGATGGATGCAGAGACTTGAACAAAGCAATTAACTGTCCTAAATCTTTTACTTCAAGCTCAAAGAATCTTTGTCTTGTGTGGCCGGGTTCCATTTGCGAGCCCCACATCAGACAGCTGTTCCATCTCGACCCAAGAGATTCCTGTAAACACCTGAACTCCTGGTTGCTTTAAATGCCCTGAGGTTTGCCCCGGGGCTGTTCTGGGTTGCCAATGACTAGGCAGCATGACATGTGGGGACAGCATGTAGTGACTGACTTGATAATTTGCAGAATCTATCCTCTTCCTCCAGACTCTGGCCTTCAACTCTGAGGCTGGTGCCCCTCACCTGTCATAATGTCAACCTTATTTGTTGGGGTAACGGGGATCTACACTAGTCAGACTGGGGTTCAATTCTCTGCTCCACCACAGATGTCTTTGATCAGGTCACTTAATCTCTGCCTCCAGTCATCTGTCTGTAAAATGGGGTTCATAGCCCTTCTGTACCTCACCAGGGTGTTGAGGATCAATGCACAAGGATTGAGGTGACTGGATACAATGGTAATGCAAGACCTAAGTACACCTCTACCCCAATATAACGTGACCTGATATAACACGAATTCAGATATAACACAGTAAAACAGCGCTCCGGGGAGGCAGGGCTGCACGCTCCAGCAGATCAAAGCAAGTTCAATATAACACGGTTTCACCTATAAGATTTTTTGGCTCCCGAGGACAGCGTTCTATCGGGGTAGAGGTGTACCAGAGAGATGACCGAAGCAGCCCATGTCTAGGGCACCAATCGCCACAGAATCTGGGCTCCAGCCGTTTACATCTTAGTCTTACATTTCATTCAGCTGTTTGGTTTCCTGCTTTCACTTTCTCCCTTTAATGTCCCTTTAGCTCGAGCCACGTGGCTCTCAGGGTGCTCTGGGGAGGAGGTGGGCGTGGCCAGGGAAGGTGAGCTTTGCCTCCATATGACCCTGTCTCTGGCACTGGGAGAGCCCAGATGGGGCCCACCCTTTCTAAACAGCCTCCACCAATGATAAGCTGTTCCCTTTGCGGCTCTAGATCTTCCAAAAGGAAGAAAAGCAACGTTTATACCGGCAAGGAGAGGCTGCTGTTTTCCAAGCATGCCTTAACATAGGCATGTCTGTCTCTGTGCTGGCCTCTTGCCAGCCCCTAAGCCTCCATCTTCAAGAAAGCAGTAGGAAGAAGGCTGGGCTTCCTCCTTGCTATCTGACATTGCCCTGTAATAAATCTGTACGCAGCCTTCCAAGAAAGCTTGGCTGTTTAACTCTGCCCTCTGACTCTTCCCCTCTCCCTCCCCCTCCCCCCAGCGATGGAGGCTTGTGTTTCCACTTGTTTTATTTTCCCAGCACATTTGAGTGTGGTGTGTGGGGTTTTTTTTTTTTTTTAAACCTCCTTTGTAAATCTTTCTCCATTGACTTCTGATGCAAAGTACTAGAGCAACTGACACAAGCTGTTCATTGTTGGCAGGTTTGGCCGATCCTATGGTACTCTATAGTGTCTCATGCAAATTGGGTGCCAAAAAGCTCTGTAGATTTAAATACTGCAACAAAAATGGAAGAGGCATAGGCTGGGCGGGATGTGGGGGGACTGGTTTCAGCTGTAACTTTTGAAGTAAGATACAGAAATGCTTTTCTGGATAGCAAGAGCTGCAGAGAAGGCTTTTGTCAACAAGGCTGAATATATGCCACGGGTCTAAGCATGTTCAGGTAAGCAGGGTAAATCAGGTCTTTCAGGAAGATTGAAGCAAGATCCTGGGTGGTAGCTTCAAACAAGTTAGAAGTGTTACCCCTACTCCTGAAATAAATTGGGAGCCAGTGGCATTATTGGACTGAGTGCAGTCAGCTACTTGGCCCATATAAGGTGGGTAGCAGAACTCTGCAGAGCTGGGACTTGGGCACTAGGCTCTGCAGTTCCTGCTGTCCTTAGCAACCAAGGCCTGAATTTGGATGGCCTCTGCAGTGACACTAGCGTCATATCCCCTCTTATCCCAGCATATCCCAAAGCTCTGTGCAGAAGACCTAGCAATTTCAGGTAGCTCCTACTTAATGTACATATTCCCAGTTCATAGGCTTGGTGTCATTGCAGCATAAGGCCCTGCTTAAATCTGCCATGATGGGTATTCTGCTGGGGCCACTGTATTGGCTGCAGTTCTCCTCCTTGAGCCTCTTAAATTCCCTCTGCTCCCAGCAGTGGAACTGACTTCTCTGGTCAAACCTCTAAAGAGCTGCTGCTTTTAAAGCTTGTTTGAGGTCTCAGATGTGTATATTTAACCGTGTAAAGTAGACTGAAGAATCAGCATCCCCTCCCTGGAGTTCCTGTACAGCACTGCTTGCTGCAACATGGTAAGGAGGGGTTGGTAATTTTTTGGCAGTCCAACCATTGACCTCCATCACTGCGTGCGTGTGTGTGTGGTCACGTCACAGTCCAGGGAAAGATGGAGTTCCTTCCTCTGACAACACCATTCCAGGCCACGGCAAGACACCACCTCTGAGGGTGGGAAGAGTGTCTTAACTCTACAACAGATACTAGGCCAGGTCCTGATCTTGGTTGAAGTTAGTGGTGCAAATGTGGGCTTACCCTGGTATAACAGGCTAAGCAATCTCCTTTACATCAGACCTGGCCAGAGGCCCAATGCAAACCTGCATCCACCAGGATAGAATCTGCCTGCCTGAATGTGGCTAATCAGAGGGGTTGTCTGTCTCTGCCTTGTACACACCCCACAGAGCTAGCTGCTTTTATTTCTTGGATGCTGTGGAATAGCTGGCAGGAAGTTAATGGCCTAGTTACTCAGCAATTTCCCCCCAGGGAAGAGGATGCAGCAGTTCTCTCTGCAGACCAGCCTTCTTAAAAGGGCAGCATCCTTTGTTTGAGCTTGCACAGGGGAGATGGCTCTGTCGCTGACACCGCTTCTGTTCACCTTCACCGCAGTCCTCCTTCAAAGTGCTGAGTTCCTTCCTGTGCTGAGCACTCAAAGGAAAACCTAGCACTGGACTGCTCTACTTGTTCTGGTTCTGGTCCTGGCCTCGCCTCGCCTCCCCTCCCCTCCCCTCCCCCCCCATACCACACCAAACAAGCTATTTCTTACCCACAAGGAGCTCAGGATGTGTGCACTTGGTATGCTACGCAAGGTGTTATGGAGAGCTGTCACTCCTGCTGCGCTTGCCTGATCTCCATGTTTCTTTGGGGCTCCAACCCTTTGCAAAGAAGAAAGGGGGGCTACCCTGGGTAGTACCTCTCTTGGCTCTTCCAGGGCAGGGTGGGAAACTGAAACCTTGTCACTTCACTGCAGAATCAAGCTATCCTTGCTGCACAATACACAGAACCAGCAGTTGCTTATGATTCCCCAGCAATCCACCTAGGCAGTACCCCAGTGTCCTTATTGCTGAAACTTTCTTTGATTCCAGGGAACAACTGCAAAGACTTGACTGAGATTCCCTCTCGAAAAACCTCAAATTTGGTAATTTTCTTTCCGTTCAGAGCGAACTGGCTGTTACCTCTTGGGCCAACTTCCCTCTTGGAAAAAGTTAGTAAGTGGCAGGCAAAAGCAGAACCGCTTTGAGTTTCAAAACAAGCCAACAATCTTTGTTCTTGGCACTCCTAATCACTCCATCTGGTAGCAGCATATTACACGAAAGTGACCCTTCCAAGCTGGGGGTAGGGAAGCAGGGAGGAATTGTGCGGCTGGGACAGAGTCCAGGTGTTTATGCGATAGCTTTTTGCCGAGTTCCTGGATCAGAGTAACTGTCTCTCTGTAGTCATGTACGCAGCTTTGCATAGCCACGTGGCTCGGAACAAATGCTCTCTGTCTCCTTGCAAATGGGAGCTGGCACTTCCATTTGCTGTTGTGGGGAAAGGACCCCAACACACCTGTCTCTGAGTGTGTGAGATGAGGTGGCAGAGTACTGGAAGGATACAAACAAGAATAGATTTCCCCTCCTCCTCTTGCAGCAAAAGCTCAGGGTGGGGATTTTCTGGTGTAGTAGCTTCAGGGTGGAGGGGAGAGGTGGCAGTCGGATGCTCTTCTAAAGGAATCTGTGGGCTGAATTAGTGGTTAGGAGCTTCTGGGGTTGGCTTTATAGAAAGTCAGGGAATGACTTTTCTCTGGTGGAAGCCCATGATTGCTCAATGGAGCCACAGACTTCTCACAGATAAAGCTACTGGCCCCAGCTGCCAGACCCATTAATTCTCTGCACAGTGGGTGCCACCTGGAGGATTGGCTCTGTGCCTCTTACTTGTCCTCCCTAGCATCAATGCACTTAACCTCCCTGCATAATTAGTGGGGGCTTTCCCATCTCTGTGGGAAGAAACTTGAAAGCTGAAGTGGAGTTGACATGGGATCTTGACTGTGACATAACAGTGGTGGTTGTCAGAGGCCCTTGTTCTGTCTTCTGCTCAATAACCTCCCCTAGCAGATCTATTTGTCTCTTTCATGGGGCATCTAATCACCTGAGTCACTGATGCAGCCTGACACTATCTAAAGGACATGGTTGAAACCCAATAAAGCAACACTGGGAAGCCCAGCATGCTTAGCACCCCAGTCGCTCCCTGGCTCTGGTGGGGCAAGCCTGTTCTGCCAACAGTCTTGACCCTATGGTGGCCTTGCCCAAGAGATTATGGCCTAACATGTTGCTGCTGACTCCTCAGAGGGAAAGAGTCTCTCATGACCAGGTCGGTGCCCTTGGGAGGGGGAGCCATATGCACTTGCTCTAGCAAAATGAGGTGGGGGTGGAGAAGTTAGGCAGCCTTCCTCCGCAGGGAGAGAGCTCCCAGGCTGGTAACCTGAGGGCACTGGGCCCATATGTCTCTGGACCATTGGCTCAGCTAGGAGCATGGTGGCAGTTTGAGAAGGCAGCTGTGTGAACAAGACCAAAGCATAGCAAAGATTGAGGGACAGGTTTCACTTACCCTCAGTCACAAACCCTTTTTTTAAAATGGGGATGTGTGAGCTGGCTTGGCTGAACTAGCTTGTTAGTACAGTACTAGGGGATGCTCTGAGCAGCAGCCTTTCTCCTGTCTGTAAGGAGCTCAGTCTAGGCTTTGCTGATCAGGCACTTTTTCCCAAAGCCCTCGAACACTGACACAAACCTTGTGAGGTCTCTACCTTCCCCTCTACTTTCTTGGGCAAGGGGAAACTGAAACACAGTGGCAACTCTCTCCCAAGGCCACACAGCATGTCCGTGGTGGAACCAAGTGCAGGAGACCTGGCAGTTCCTTGTAACCACTCGCAACTCCTCCTCTTGCGGTCTGCCCATCCCTTCCCCTGGACCTTGCTGAGGTGGGGGGAGCATAAGAGTGTATTGACTTTCTAGATCTTGCCTAACCACCTTGTCCTCACTTGATGCCAAAACAACTCCTGGAAAAATCCAACTTCTTTGCAGCTCCTATTTTGTTCCCATAAGTAACCTCAGAGGCTTGCTGGTGGTGGAGAGGCCCATCACTCTTGGCTCTGGTCCACCCATTCACTCAGCTCAGGCTGTTGGCATCTCCCTGCGTGGGGACAACTGGGTGTGCGCAGCTTGATATCACCAGCCAAATGATGAAAGGGGAGTGGGGTGAGACTGAGATTGTGAAGCCCCTTCTTGCAGGCAGTTTTCCTTGGCTTAGTTTGTTAAAGGCCTGCCTGGAAGCTGTGGAGGTGAGAGCTGACTGCTCACCTGGGCTACCTTTCCTTTCTCCAGAATTATGGAATACATCCTCCTCTAAAAGGGGTCTGAGCTGTACTAGCTACAGAGCTGTCTGAGCCACCCTGGCAGAGCAGTGTAACTCCTGCCTGATGGGGAGGCTTGTGCCCTTTGCCCAGGAGACTAAGGGCCAGGTAGCCCCTAAACGCATCAGGAGCACCACAGGCTGGGACTCCTGTGGTGTGCGCGCACATTGTCTGCTCCCACCCCAGTGGAAAGTCCCTTGATTTATTTTTTCCTAAGGGCAGGAACCAGTCTGAGTAGCCTAGAAAACCCTCACTTTCACTTGACGTGTGTAAGGAAGAATCCGGTTCCAGCCTTAATATTGCTGGATCATGAAGGGGAGGGGGGGGGATTCATTCCCTCCAACAGAGGCACACTCTCTGCAGCAGTTAGTGGAGAACATTCTGCTGCAGAATACCCTCTCCTAGTGCCATGGGTCTAATTCCCAAGGGGTGTGTGTGATGGGAGGTAAAAGGTGGGGATCTTAGTGAGACCCATTGAATGAGGCTTCACTCTCACAACTTCCTAGCTGCCTGTCTCAACTACCTAATTTGAATCCAGTTCCTTAGGCAGGCTGCAAATGGCGGCTCTCTGCTGTACTCCTGCAGCGCTGGCGTCGCCACCTCAGCAGCCTCTCCCTAGAATGCTTTTGAGGAACTGATGTCCCTTCCCCAAAGCAGCCGCTCCTGGTGCAGCTAGAGGCTTGCAGGCCCTCTGCAGCGGGGCGGAGGTGTCTTTAAAAATAAACAGGTCTTCAGAAATAAAGCTTTTTTGTTCCCAAGAATTAGCAGCTCTGGAAAGCTCTTTGAAAGGGCGGATGTGTCTTTCTGCTTTGCCAAAATCCACAGTCTATTACTTCCTTTGTTTAACTCTTACTGAAGTCTTAATACAGCTGTGAAAAGGTGACTTGTCCCCTTGGAGAGAAGGCATGTTGCATTGCAGGCTGGGGCATTAGATGTTTGTGGATAGTGGGGGAACTAAACCCCACAGCTAGGGTGATCAGACAGCAAGTGTGGAAAAATCAGGACGGGGTGGGGGGGTAATAGGAGACTATATAAGAAAAAGACCCAAAAATCGGGACTGTCCCTATAAAATCGGGACATGGGGTCACCCTACCCACAACCCTCCTTGCTGTTCAGATCTGTCCAAGGCACCAGCCATGCCGGTGTTTAAATCCCATTCCAGCAACTAGTTCTAACAACTTTGCTATATGGACAAGTCATGTTAGAACTAGTCTTTAATACAATGTTCTAGCCTAGTAGAGGCCATGATGGTAGGAACAGTCTTAACATTGTCACTTCTCAGCGTGGACAGCCCAGATACTTTGGGTACGTCTACACTTACCTCCGGGTCCGACGGCAGGCAATCTGTGTTCTGGGATCGATCCCGGAAGTGTTCGCCGTCAACGCCGGTACTCCAGCTCGGCAAGAGGAGTACGCGGCATCGACGGGGGAGCCTGCCTGCCGTGTCTGGACCCGCGGTAAGTTCGGACTAAGGTACTTCGAATTCAGCTACGTTATTAACGTAGCTGAATTTGCGTACCTTAGTCCGAAGGGGGGGGGGGGTGGGGGTAGTGTGGACCAGGCCTAAAAGGCATTTAGGCATGTAACTCCCATCTATTCCAATGAGTTAAGTGCCTAAATACCTTTTGAGAATCTTGGGTGGCAAGACTAAAGTTTCCACCTTTGGGAGACTGCTCCCTGATTTATACATTGGTCTTAAAGGGCAGGTCTGGCCTGAAAAAGGAACAGACCACAAATCTTTTGCCTTGGTGAGAGCAAGCTTGATTTGAACTCAGGTGTTGCAAACTGCCACAGTCCTAGGTCTGAAAAAAACCCAGCCACATCTTCTCTGGTTCATGAGTTGCCAGTAAACCTGACACAAGAGAAGGGTGAAATTGAGATGGCCATCTCTGCTCAGTGTACTGGAAAGAGTCTTTTCCTGTAGCTTTAGGAGGTGCTCAATTTACAATCTCTACTTCAGGAGCCTCTGGTCCTGGACTGGAGCTGACTTCCACTGTCAATTTTTGATGGCTCTGTAAGAGCCAGTGTGAATTCCGCCCCCCCCCCTGTGGTGGTGTGAAAGCTAGGAGAAACTGATTGGTTTGCTGGTTTTGCAATTTCCCTGGTACAAAGTGCATTTAACAGTACAAAGTAAACAGAAAATGTAGAGGTCTCTTCAAGTAATCCTAGGATTTGAAATGAACAGGAGCAAACCAACTTTAATGTTGATAGCACTTTGACTCTATTCTGGCTCTTGCAGAGTTAAAGTGCACTTTCATAGCTCTGACTAGTTTTAGTTGACATGATTTAAAAATTGTAGATGTACCAGAGCCTTGTCTATACTAGGGCTCCCACTGATGCAGCTGAACCAGTGGTAGCCCCTTAGGAACCTTTGTAGGAGGTCTGTATATGGAGTCTTATGGGCTAGGGTGGGATTCTGTAGCAATCTTGCTTCCTAGGAGGAGATTTTCTTTACTAAGAGGAACTTTTCAGGGCAGGGGACTCTCCATATGTGTAGATGTAATACAGACAGCCCACAGAGGGATCTGTGCTGTTTCTTGCTGGGTGCAGAAGCCACAATTCTCCAACAATTGCATTGGCCTAATTTCCTGCTTGAGCAGGACAGGCAGCATCTGAAAACTGGTCAGGATGGGGATTTTCTTGCCTTGCCGGAGCTGTGTACTTGTCCTCCCTCCTCCTAGATCTCTGAGCTGATTATGTTTGGTTGCTTTTATGTTGGGTGTGGCTTGCATGGGGTTTGGGGGAGGTTTTTTACTATCTCTTCCATTGTATGTAATCACCCTAGGTCCGAGGGAGCCTTGGATTAAAGGGGCTGTTACTCTGTTGGTCCTGAACAACAAGGCTGGCGAAGGAAGATCCTGCTTTGAGAGCATTGAGGCTTTACTTGGTCACATGTCTCTCTCTGCCCCCACATATTTAAATACCATTCCCTTAATCTGACAGCAGCCCCCTGTGGTGGGGATTTGGGGGGGCATCCCATTTGTCAATTCATTAAACTCTCTAATCAGGCTCAGCAGCTACTGACCACATCCATCCAAGAGGCCTGAAGTGTGAGGCAAATCCCCCTCCGTCTGTTGGGGGGGCTGTCCCCTCCTTCTCGGCAGCACTGATGTTAAAATCGGTCTGCATCTGCACTGCTGCTGAAGCAGTTGTTGAGACACAGGTGTGCACCAGGCTGGGAGGTCCTCTCCTAGCCTCGCTGCCCCTGCTTGATCTCATTTTGTTCTTACTGCCCCTAGGTTTTGTAGTTACTAGTCCAGAACTGGTGGCATTTCTGTGTGGCGCCAAACAACTTCCGTTCTGGCTTTCGTGCTTGAGGCTCAATTCACTACCTCCAGTCCCCTCTTCAGACTCCACCCCTTCAGCACACCCGGAGCCTCGGACAAGGGGAAGTATCAAGAGACTTCCACTTCTCTATGGGGCAAAGTGACTTGCCCCGAGGCCACATGCAGTTGGCAGTCAGAGTTGAACCCAGGCTTCTGCCTCCATGTCACCGTAGCTGTAAAGATAATGACTTAAATGGATGTCAGCTGTGTCTGTTATTGAAAGTAGTGTTTTTGTCTGAGTTTATCACTTAGCAGCAGACTCGACACAAACCTCACCTCTGAGGGTGGGTGGGACTAATTACTTCCTTTCAGTTAGTCACAGTGACTAGACTTAAGTTTCCCTGTATTCGCCCTCTCGGCTGCCTGTGTCTAAAAACCTTCCCTGGGAAAGTATTCCTCTTCTTCAGTGTAGCAGCAGGGCGGCCTTGAGACCCTGAGCCACAACATCCACATTGTTATTTTGATTGCACTCGCTTGAGCCCTGCTAGCCCAAGTCTGTCTATCTGGGCTGGGAGGCTCACTCCTAGCTGCAGTGAAGACCTGCAGAAAGGAACCAGAAGGTTTCTGGTTTGGCTTTTCTCTTAGGGGATGTCCCCTGCGATCTGAGACATGACTGCAGCACTGTAGATGCATCAGCACAGGTTTCAGTGCAGGCTGTACAAACACGCCAGGGGCCCTAGGCATGTACTTGAGTTGCTAGGCTGTCTACACAGCTATCCTTAGCTGCACTAGTGTGAGTATATCAACCCATGCAGTGCCTTGTATTGCAGTGTAGACTTCACCTCAAGGTGAATCTCTCTCCCTGAATTTCCAAGGTACTCTCACCTGGGTCTTTTACTCTGCTAATCAGGGCAAATATTAGCCAGTTGCCCTCTTGGGGGGTGTGAGGAGGGGAATCCAGTCCAGTTCAGGTCTGAAGAATTCAGTATCCCAGGAGCCAGGTTTAACCTACGGCACAGACAGAGGTTAACTGTCTAGCCATGGCATTGCACTGATGCCTAGAAATGGGCCCTGAGAATAGTAGCCTGGCTTACTGTGCTGTTAATCTAGTAGTGCAGTCTCTTTGGAAACTGACTGGATGTGTGGGGGATGCGGCTCCCTTTTCTTAAAGGATATCTGCATGGAGACTCAAATGCCCAGAAGGAGATGCAGTGGAACACGTTGTTCCATGTGCAACTGGATTGTCTCTGCCAAACTAACTACTTCAGTGCTCAGGAGGGGTTGCTTGCTGTGCATTTGGAAGGGAAAGGCAGGGTCTCTTCCCTCTGGAACATGAGTGATGGGGACCTGGTCTGCCAAGACTGGGCCTCGCTGATGGGGAAGGCTGGAACGGGGACACTGACCGCTACACTCCTTTCTTGGTTTCTGATTTCAGCCCTCTAAGCCAAGGAATACACCATGGTTCTCTGCCATCCCACCAGGAGATCTCCAATGGCATGTGAGAAAGACCTTCCTTCCCTGTGAATCCCCCAAGATGTTGAGGGGGGGGGAGAGAGCAGAGCTGTCATTCCCACGCAGACTGCCTTGTATTCTGTTGCTGAACCAAGACTGCTCACCCAGTGCTTTCTCATTAAGGTTTAATTTATTGCTGCCTGTTTCTGTTGCTGATTCTCATGCATATGAGATGATTCTTTCTGCCTTGTTCCAAGAATACAGGCTCCTGTGTTTATACTGGGAAGCACTGACTTTTGTGAGTGGGTGACCGGCTAGGGCCAATGCTCTAAATCAGTAACTCCCTGCTCAAAGGATTTAAATGTCTGTTCTTAATCAGGCAGCCCTTCTGTCTCATGCTTATGATCGTGAGTGCGGTGATGTAAAATCTAGGGAAAAGGTTCAAGTGCTTGCTTATTCTTTTATATAGTCATGTCTGATCCAGCCAGACTGCTTCCCTGGTGGCGTGGGCACTTGCACGGCTTTCTATTCCTGTGTTCAGAGCAGTATTCACTCCTGTCAAACTACATGTGGCATTTAACCAAGAAAACAGGTAGTTCAGTAGTTGCGCTGCACAGTCCTGAATTCTGATCCTTTCTCCCCTTGGCCTTGGGGCAAACTACTTCATCTCTGCCTTGATTTCCCCACTTACAAAATGCAGATCTTTATCTGCTGCATTAGGTTAACTAGCCCTTGTTGGTAAAGCACTCTTGAGGATGCAAAATGTTGAGAGGGCGAGCTGCCTTTCAGGAGGCCTGTCTTTAAAAATCCTGGCACATCACAAGGGGAGATCCTTCGTGGGCTCAATGTTGCCCTGGGAGAACTGCGTGGGAGACTGAGGTCGCAACCAGCAGTGAGTGTTCCACGTTTGGGCTCACAGGCCTGAGAGGGTGACATTTCCAGAGCATCTGACTTCTTCTATCTGATTTCTCTGCAAAATATATTGGGGGTTGGTGTGAGTTGAATGTACATTCTGTGCTCTTAAATCTGACCCTTGAACTGCAAATGCAATACCTAGCCTCTGATGTGCTACACCAGGAGCTTTAAGATCTGTTTTCAAGCATGTCTTGGTATACAAGCAAAACAAATTGACTTTTTGGCGTTGGGTGTAGAACCTGACTGAAACTGTAAAATGTGCCCTTGAATTGTATGCTTCCTGGTGAAGGAAGGTCCCCTGAGTCTCTTAACCAGACCAGCACAAAAAAACCCCAAATAAACCAGTTCCTTGAGAGGAATTTAAATTCCCCCACCAGGTAAAAGCTTGTGCGCCCCCCCCCCCCCCCATATGCTATAACCATCGCTTCTCTCACACCAACACCCCGAGGCCATGGTTGGGAGTTCTGGCTCTCTTGCATTAGCATGCCCAGAGCATTGGATGCAGTTACCATAGTAACCTAATGATTAGGCTCTCAGTGCTAGCAGATAGCATGAAGCTCATGGGCCATGACTGAACCATAAATGCAGATCCAGTCTTGCCAGTATGTGTGAGATTTTTACAAACTGCATTTTCCCCTTCACAGAACCCATATATCTTACTGCAGTGCATCAGCTTCCTTGGCTGGCCTGAATGTATAAAGGTTTCCTCTTTTTCTGGGGTAAGAGGGTTTCTACCCTCCCCCCATTTATCAGTGAGATCTGGTATGGCAGGGGAGGTGTCACGGCCCAAAAAGTGAACCATAGTCCTAATATAGCTCTTATTAGAAGAGGGGCTACTGATCTCACCACCTTACTTCGCAGCTGTGTTCTTTGTGCATACAGTCAGATCAGCTGATATTGGTGACACTTCAGTCCCACGGGTATCATGGGAGAGGGAAGCTGGGGGTCTGTTTTAGTTTACCTGTTCTAATTGCAGTGTCAGATCTGGGCAACCCAATGTCTTCAAGGTGGCTGGCTATAAGTGAAGTCAGGGTTGGACTGAAGAATCTTCTGGCTCTCAAACCCACCAACAGAGAACCCAGCTTGGCTTTTGGCTCCTATTTTGGGTTCTTAAACTGCACTCATTACCATGAAAAGGGAGTCTGCCTTGGGAAAATTTGTAGCTCAATCGCTTGGTATGGGGAGCAGCTTAGAATTGGGCAGCCTCTTCCTGGAGACCTCAGGGCGCTCTGTGTATGGCAGTGTGAGGAAAGAGCAGGAGAGCAAGGCCCGAACTATCCTCTCCTGCCCCAATAAACTGAGGCTGTGCGTTATTGGATTAACACACTACCATTAGCTAGGCTCAACACTTGCAGTACCAGCAGTCTGCTTCTAACTGAACCGCAGCCATGTCACTTTCAGTCTGAAATGTCAGAAGAAACTTCCACTCTGCTCCTGGCATTGAGAGCCTTCCTAGGGAAGGAATGGGGTGGGGGGCAGGAGAGAAGAGGAAATGGTAGTGTGGGGGTGGGGAAACACCATCCCTAGGGGTTTCAGAGATGTGATGCACTGGAATTCCAGGCATCATCGGAGAGGGCTTGCATCATCTCTGCATGCTGCCTCAAACAGCGGAGACCAGTGGTACTAATGTCACAACTCTGGTACCATCTTCTGGAGCCTGTTGCAGGCTGAATCCTGTCATGAAGAGAGATTTCTCCTGCCTTTGTACAGTGTCAGGACCAACTCTGTCCCTATCTTGGCTGTTTTCACTGGAGAAGGCTATGTCCCCCTCTAAAACAGTGTTTTCGAATCTGGGAATAAAAAGGGTGGCAGGAAATCATTGGGCTACAACGGTGCTCTGAACAGGGTCTCCTAGCAGCATGGTTCAGGTTAAATCTAAATCTCTTTAATATGTAGATCCACATTTACCACTTCTGCACCACCTATGACTGACTGATTAGCAGCCACTTCCCCATATCTTCTCCTATCTCCCCCCGCCCCCCAACCATATGCTCCTGCCAACTTTCATGTTTCTTGTATTGGTCTTGATCTACGCCCTTTCTTAGGCCCTCTCCCAGCTAGGTTTGAAACCATGTTAACTGCATTTAAAGCCAGTTGTTAGCAGAGTCTTTTTTTTCCCCCCCCCAGCCCAGTAACCTTTAGATTTGAGATCTGCGCTAGCCAAATACAACCCATTTGGAACTCTTCTTCTCTCATTGAAACCCTTCTTTCACAAAGCCCAGGGAAATTTGCTAACAGTGGGGTAGACCTGTCTAAAGATGGGGTCAGATCTGTGCCAGCAACAGCCAAGCTGTCCCCACGAGACTACTTTCCTCTTTAAAAATCTATTGGTCAGGACTTTTAACAAGCTTTTGAACTCTGCCCTGGGCAAGCATAGATGACATTGTGGCTAGACTGCTGACATTTTAGTCACCTTGCTACTCCCACTTGCTGGCTAGCATTGATGGCCTGACTTTTAAACTCTGTCTTTCCAGAATGGCAGGTATAGAGCACCCAGGCGGAAGCTCCCAGTTCTCTCAAAGGGAACTGAGCTTTCTTGTCGAAGGCCACACCTTTCTACTGCTGTTCTGGGGGATAGCCACTGAGCAGAGCTCTCCTTTTGTGTTCAGACTGAGTATATAGCTGCATCCGTAGGGCTTTGTAGTCTGCATTAGGATGTAGGGGGCAGCAGGGGTCTTCTGTACACACCATGTATATCCACTCTAATCAGATTAATCTGAATTGGAATTAAAAAAAACAAACAAAAAAAAACAACCTTGGTTTAAGCAGCGAGCAGTCTGTAGATGCTGTAAAACTGGTTCCCACCCCCTTCTAAATCTCTCATTTAGCCAGACTTCTGGTTGGGGCAGTGCAGGGATGAGCAGGTTTATCCTGTCTGTATCTCTCTCTGCTCCACCCCCTGTGGTGTGGGTGGCCAGTCCCCTGAAGCACGTGCCAGTTTTCTGCTCGTGAAACTGAACGTGGCTGGAGGTAGGGAGAATATTTTCCCCTCTGCAGAGATTTAAAGGCCACTTAGCTATTCATTTCTGTACCCACCCTCAAGCCAGAGTGTCCCTGTCTCTGCTGACAGGACACAGCCTGTTTGTAACCTCACCTGCCACTAGGAATTTGTGCAAGGGGTGGGGGGGGGGGGGGGGGGAATGTACCATCTGCTGGACAGCTGACAGGGGAGAGGGGTTGTGTACCTAAGATCACACCCCAGGATTGGGGGAGGGGAGGAGACAGCATGTTGTTTCTTGTTGCTTTTTACACTCTAGAAAGGGTTTTGGCTTTTTTCTGAAACCTAAGATAGGGACCTATTTTTAACCTTGAATTTCCTGCACTGCTGCCGTGCTCACAGGTATTTGCTGTTGCAGGAAGGGGAGCAGTGGCCTGCGGCTGGGTGTCTATTTTGTAAGTCTGTTTGCTGTCCTGCACTGGGACCGAGCTGTGCAAAGGCGGTAGCTGACAGCTAGGACTCTGCAGCCTCACTCGTGTATCTCCCCTAAGGCTGATGTGGTGCTTATGGGTCACAGTCGGGGTGTGTGGCAGAGGTGTGAACAGTGGGTGCTGTGCACAGAGTGCTGCTTTGTGCTCCAAGTTCCCTGCCTGCTTCTTCAGGTCCCCAGTTTACAGATGACACAACAGGCGAAAATTGGGGGAGGAGGGATAGCTCAGTGGTTTGAGCATTGGCCTGCTAAACCCAGGGTTGTGAGCTCAGTCCTTGAGGGGGCCACTTAGGGATCTGGGGCAAAATCAGTACTTGGTCCTGCTAGTGAAGGCAGGGGGCTGGACTCGATGACCTTCCAGTTCTAGGAGATGGGATATCTCCATTTATTTATTTTAGATTCTCCCCCCTGTGCGCCGCCGCCCCCCCCCCCCCCCCCAAAGCTGCAGTGCAGGTGGGACTCTGGGTGAAGGGTCAGACACACCATAACCCCAGACCTGTCTGGTTGTAGTGTAGGGCACTTTGGCAGGAACCTACAGAAAGAGGCGAGTGTTCAGTGCTGTGCCAAAATTCCCCCACGGGATTGGGAATGTCATGATTTCAAGGAAAAGGCTTAAAATTGCAAAAGGAGCTTTAGAGAGAGACCACCTAGTCCTTCCTCCTTGGATCTTTCTTCAGCAACTGCAGTCTGTTCTATGAACGGAGCCAGAGTAGGTTGGTGAGGCACAGTGACCTCTTTCCAGAGCTAATACACCATGGAGGAGTGGGGTGTTTAACATCATAAACACAGACCGCTGATAAGCATCTAAATGCCATGGCTTTTCATGAGAATTTAGCAATTTCTTCCTTCCTGAGGCACTAGAGATGACTGTGAAACAGTAGGTTTTACAGAACCTCAGTAGGTCTCTGCTTCATTAGTAGATCTCTAAGGACTTTACCTCATGGAGTTGAGGTGTCATTTCAACCCTATGCCTCCATTGGCCTTGCTGTAATAGGAAGTAGCTCTCCCCTGCTTCGTATTCCTGGGTCTACCATCGAACCGCACAGCACTACTGCATCTCTTCAGCTGTTTTCAATCCATATTTCCATATCCTTTGTCTTGTGCCTGAAAGGAGCAGAGGTTTCCCAGGACAAACTACTGAGGCAGCTTTCTCTCTTCACTGTCTCCTGCACAACACCTGAGTGTTGCAGTGGGATCTTCTAGCTTCTGCCATCCCACAAAGCAGTTACACCAGCGCTAAGGCTTGAGTTTCCTCTACACATCTTTCCCAGGGAGTTTGGCGCATAAATAGTTAAGATCCCGTATGACAACCAATTTCAAGGCAGTGTGAAGAGGCACCAGTCTTGGAGCTCTCCTCTCCTGAGCCTTGTCTTCCCCCAACCTTAAATTCCCCAGATGGGGAGGCAAGGAAAAGACCAGACTGACTTTGGCGGCAGTTCTGCATTACAACAGACTCCATGCATTGAAAAGCACAAGAGTGCATTGCCTGATAGTGGTGTAAGAGTGGTGGCTGCACTGGTATCGGAGGGTTAATACTTACCTCTGGCCAATTAGAACTGGCAATCAGCCATACCAAGAAAGAATCAGCATCTGTATATCGCGCACAGCACAGGTATAAATCCTGCCTGCAACACTCTTATCAGCTGAGCAAAGCAAGATAAATGCAGGGCAAGTTCCTTTTTGGGCCTGTCTGTCTTGTTGGACAATGGGGAAGTGGTGAACAAATTCCTCAGCCACACTAAGCACCACTTTCTGGTATTTTTAGAGCACAGGCAGGTGCTGGGCCAGCTTTCCTACCCCTGCTCTACTAATGCACCTTAGTCCTGACCTCTTCAAGTCCTGCTCAGAATGTCACTGTACACAGTACCTGTGGTGGAGTTTGGGCTCTTGCATCACTTGTAGCTCAATCGTGCCTTGAATCCATAAGTAAAGAAGGCAGTACAAACTCTTTCCTGGCTTAGATAGAGAGTGTTGCTTCACTTCCCAACCTCCTTTTGTCTTCCAGCTGCAGGATTCAGCATTTGCCTTCAGTACTCAAGTTCCTCTAACTGCTAATATGTGTTGTCTACAGCAATGGCTGCATGTAACATTCTGATGCTGCTACGCGGCGCACTTGGGGATAATAGCAGTTAGGCGAGCTGCCAAAGGTGGACGGCGTTCTGTTGCTGTACAGAACCCCCCCGTGTTAGTGAGTTCTTGGGGCTTGTCTAAACGCAAGTGGTAACGCTAATTCTGTACCAGAATAGCCAAGCAGTACAATCCCCAGTGTGGATGTAAGTAAACAGTTAGCTGTATCACTGTACCGATAGTCTACGCTGGCAGAAGACCCCTTTGTACCAGTAGAACTGCATCCATGCTGCTGGTTGTACTGTTCTAATTACTTGAGTTTATTTAATTTAAAAAAAAAAAAAAAAAATTACTCTCCCTTAGCTGAAAAAGCTAAACCGGCACAAAAATCGGTGTAGACCAGGCCTTACATCCATTAACATGGAGACCATTCCCCTGCTTAATGTACAATTGACACGCTTCAGGAAGGCGTGCTAGGCTCTTTCCAGAAATCTAGGTTTTTCTCCTGCCTTTTTGAAGGGGATAGGGGAGGGGGTGCTAAAGAGTCTCCTCTTAAAGAGTTAAAACCTCTTTCCTTGTAAACGGACTCCATGCGAGCAAAAGGCACCATGTTAGCAGCCCTGAAGACTGCAGTCCTCTAGCCACACTGCTGCTATGGGTGCCTTTAACAATATGCTGCAGCTCTCCTCTTAGCAGAGGAACTACTTGAACTAAAGGCATTCAGTCTAGGGGCCTGTTGAGTCCTTGGTGAGCTCAAGGCTGAAGCAAAGAACTGAACTGGACGGGGGTGGGTTAGGAGTGGGGCTGGTGTTCCTAGGGGCAGGTCCATCCGGGTGGCCCTTTGCGTGAGCTCAGTTTGCTGTGGCCAGGCTCTGGGTTGGTAATGGCTAACAGGGTCTTGCTTCTCCTCTCAGACACTACCCGAAGCAGTCCTTCACCATGGTGGCAGACACTCCGGAGAACCTGCGCCTAAAGCAGCAGAGCGAGCTTCAGAGCCAGGTAAGAATGCTGTCCAAGGCTCCCCTGCCCCTTTGCCAGGCTACTGTAGCTTGCCTCTCTGTGCCACTGGTGACCCTCAATCCCTAGCTTATTCTGGGGTGGGTCACTTCTGAAATATTGCATGGACAGATCAAGTCTGGCAATTCCACTGGTCAGTCTAGTCCCAGTACCCTGGCCCTGATGGTCCAGCATCTCTTTGAGCTGAGAAGCCAGGATGTCCTGCAGTCTGGCTTTTCTTCTATCCTGTCCCAACTGCGTCTCTTCTTATACCAGCGTTTTCCCCTCCTGGTTAGACCAACAGGCCTGATGACATGAAGCTGTGAGCTGTCTCCCCCAGACAGGCAACTTGCTCCCGAGGCTGAAAACTGGAGGGGAAGAAGGGTTGGAATCTGGTGTGGTGCAAGAGTCTCCCTGTGGGACAAATCTCTGAGCTTGCTTGGGCTGTGTCTGGACAGCCCCCTCCCATTCTGTGGTCCAGAGATGGAACTGGGTCATCAAAAGCCCCCAGTTGCAAGGTAGGGCACTAATCCAGCTCAGAGGTCTAACTTCCAATGGCACAATAGGAACTGGCTTTGGCTTTAGATCTATTAAGGGTTCAAGGTGGGCCAAGAAGGTCTCTTCTTCCTGCCCCGGAGCACTGAAATATGCAGCATTTGAAGCTCAAAAGCTTAGATCATGATCTGTAGAGTTCCCTTTAAACAGGGCGTAGCTTGTTTGGGAATAACAGCTTGGCTAGCTGGCCTTCTGTAGTATGAATTCTCGGCCTACTCGCTATCCCTTGGCACTGCTGAGGTTTGACAGTAGGGAGCAGGGCTGTTCGGGGGAGTCCAAGCCAAAGGAGATGACCTCAAGGCCTGGATCTCATGGCTGCTGCCAAGTTAGAGAACTCTGACTGTCCTGAGCTGCTATGTCTCTGACTGACTTTGAGGCAGCAACACAGACTCCGATTAGTGCCCAGAATACTCTGCCATGGCAGGAAAATGCACCCAGGAGCAATTTTTGGCTTGTGTCACATGCATGAAAATGTGGCAATTGCGCTGAGAATCTGATTACCCTATTTCCCCACCCTCCTTTGGTGAAAAGAGGTTAACGGACTGCTTTTGAGGGCCTCACCAAGGCATGCTGGCCTGGCTCTGCAGAAGCTTAACAGAGGCACTGTTGGGCTTGGAAAGATCCACCCAAGGCTTGCCTTAGTGCTGTTTTCAGGGTGAGCAAGCATCATTCAGGATCAGTGCGTTCCCCTCCCCGCTGTGCTGTGAAGAGCAGTGACCTTCCTTTTCTCTCTCCCATTAATTGAGACGTGCCGGGAGCTAAAAGGCAGCTTGCTGGGAACGGCTTCCCTGCTGGAGGGGGAGGGAGCTAGGTCACAGGGCAGATGCTGGCTGCTGGGGTATCTTCTGGGAGGGGCCCTTCAGCTCTAGTTTTGAAACATCTGCTTTTGTAAGGTCCCTTCCTCGCAGCGAGTTTCCCAACAGCTCTCTGACTTGCACAAATGCAGCTTGCTTTGGGCCTCCTCGAGCTATTGGGGGAGGCAAGTGCTGCTTCTCCAGGGTAACAGGCAGGAGAGCCCCTGCGTTCACTGCTCCGGTTGCTTCAGCCAGTACTACTTTTTCCCCCTTCGAGAATCTCCTGGGGCAGTACTCCAGCATATCCCCATTGGGCACAAAGATTATCTAGGACCTCTCTGGCACTGGTGTCCCTGCAATTCCCCACTGGATCTATTCTACTTAGAGGAATTCTTAGATTATAAGGCCAGTAGGGACCACCATTGGGATCCTCTAGTCCAGGGGTCTCAAACACGTGGCCCACGGAGTTATTTCCTGTGGCCACCAAGCTCCTCCTCACCTGCCACCCACCCCCTCCTCCCCCCAGCGCACCGTGTCCCCACTCCTCTGCCTACCTCCAGGCGCTTCCCGTTTTCCAGGAGGGAGGAGCGGGGACCCGTGTGCTCAGGGGAGGAGGCAGAGGTGGGGTTGGAATGGGGGCGGGGTCTCATGGCCGGGGTGGAGTGGGGGTGCTTTTGTATCTTTATATGAAAAGGTGTCAGTGATATGGCCCTCAGGCCAATGTACTAGTCCTCATATGGCCCTCGTGGTGATTTGAGTTTGAGATCCCTGATCTAGTCGGACTTCCTGCAGCACACAGGGCATAGAAAGCTTCTCTGAATTCCTGTTTTGAACTGGAGCAAATGCTAGTCTGCTGGGTCAGGTTGGGGGAAACCTTGGAACTGAAATGTAGTCTCCTTCATCCTTGGGCCAGTTCTCCTAATAAACAGCTGCCAGTGGCCTCACTGGAGCCCCCAATTGCTCTCCGTGTTCTCTAAAGAAAACAGACCAGTCGTGGCTGTGGGGGAGGATGTCCCATGCCGCTGCGGGAGCTGAGCTTACCACATGACAGGCAGGACTCTGCAGTCACAGGCAGACTGGACTAACTAGTCATGATTTGTCCCAGATACAGCTGGTGGTGGTGATGGGCAGTTCTTGTTGCCAGTGCTGTGAATACAGGGGACCTTTCTGGCCTAAGCCACTGGAGGGGAAGGTTAAGTGGCTCTAGGTTTAAAACACCTACTCTTTCTCTGGGATCCTAAATTCAAATCCATCTGTTTCAGAGGGGTTGAGACTATATTGGGAAGTCGCTCTGTGTGGTGTCAGACTTTTTTTCCTTGCATAGGTAGGAAGGATCCCACAACTCTCCTCATAGGAATAGAAGTTTGTCCCAGGATCCTTTGCACGGTAACGGGAAGGGATTTTTGGCCATCTTCTGTTATGCTGGTTAGCTGCTGCCCTCCACCCCAGAGGAGGCTGTTTTGCGATGCTGTGTGTCTGTAGCTGTAAATGTCAGAGGCTGTTTTTCCTTCCCTTCCCCACCCCCTTGCCACATAGTAAAGCTGTAGTCATGGCAGGGGGCGGGAGGCAAGCTGGGTGCCAGGTTAACTGGCATGTTGCCTGTCATGCTGAATGGCTGGGCCCCAAGGTACTTGTTTTACTTCTCTCTAGGAGGCTAGAGCAGGCACCTAGCTCCTCCCACTTCCCTCTTAATCTGATGCTCCAGGGAGTCTTGTTTGGATCCAAACATCTGGGTACAGGAGAGATTAAAGGGTCAATGCCCCAAGCAACAGTAGCTCTGGAGGGGTCCTACTAGGGCAGTATCCCTCTCTCCTATGGTACTGGGAGGCTCAAAGCGTCTCCCTGCCCCAGTAGTGTGTACAGAGCCCTGTTATGGGAAGGCTGGCTGCTCAGGTGAGCTAGAGGAGACAATCTGTGCAGCAGTTTCCATCTGAAGACTCCAGTCATTTGGCAAATACTAAACACTATAAGGCTCTGCTTCATTTACTACAGCCATGCCGCCTCCAGGGTAGAATGAGGCAGCTGTTAACCGCACGGAGCAGCACTGAACAATGCTGCTTGATGGGAAGCATAGTCCAGTGGAAATGGCCTGGGCACAGGGCTAGTAGAATGAAAGCCTAGCTGGGCAAGGAAGGATGGTCCAGGGGCTAGGGTCAGTCTGGCACTTGGTGACCTGGGTTCAATTCCCTGCTACGCCAGAGTCTGAGAGACTTGGGTAAATGTCTTAATCTGTACTGTGCCTAAATTGCCCATCTGTGCAATGAGAACACTTCCCAGATGCTCAATGCTGTGGTGATGTAGGCCATATACATATCTTCGAGGAAGAGGGTAACTCCTCAATTCTGTGGGATCTCCGAGCAATTTTTAGGACTAATGTCAAAGATTAAGTGACTAATTTGGGTGCACAATTTAAGATGCCTTTTGAGAGGGTCTAACTTTCCTAATCTCAAACTAGGAAATCCCCAAATCAGTGGTCACTTCTGAAAATCCTGGCAGTTTTTCTCAAGACTGCACCTCTAGCAAGGAAAGCCTCTTTTTCCCCACCCCACCCCCCTTAAAACTGGGAATTAGTATGTCTTACAAAGGGTGCACATCTACTGAATCCCTTTAGCAGCAGGCTTTTCTCCGAGACCTCCCCTCAAAGTACTGCCTGGGCCTTGCCGTACTTAATTACGATCCTGTCCCACCGTAGAATGGTGCTAGTACACCTCTACCCCAATATAACGCTACCCGATATAACACGAATTCGGATATAACGCGGTAAAGCAGTGCTCGGGGGGGGGGGGCGCTGCGCATTCCGGCGAATCAAAGCAAGTTCAATTATAACGCGGTTTCACCTATAATGCGGTAAGATTTTTTTTTGGGGGGGGGCTCCTGAGGACAGCGTTATATCAAGGTAGAGGTGTATCTACTCCATAAATGTGCCCAAACTGTTCCTCCTCCTGTGACCCTTCTCTTGGATGGCTCTGTCCCCTGCTGGAAGAGGAAGTTCATCAAGCTTGGATGAAGGTGGCAGGACTGATGGCCTGAATGAAATCTCTCCATTTGAGCATAGCTGGGGGCTCAAAGAGCACTCTGAGGAGTAATTGCATTATGTCTCCTGGCCCCATCTCAAGCCCTGCCCAGATGAGCAGAGAAATCTAGCCTGGGATTTCTGCTGCAGCTGCCCCAGTTGAACAGTGTGGGTGAATGGTCTTGCTAGTGACCAACGAACCAGGCCTGAATTTGTGTTCACCTGTTCTCCTGTGGGGAAGGGCTGTCTGGCTGTGCCGAGAGGAGAAACTGAAGAGGAATAAATCACTTCCCTTGTGTAATGTTGGAGAGAAGGGTCAGGTGCATATTTGATTGGAAATGGGCTGGTGCAGAAGCATATAAATGGCTCCTCCCAGCTGAGGAGGTCTGTGTTCACATGAGGACAATTACTAGGCTTCTGATCGAGGGGTATGCTCACTTATACTAGTGCATTCCAGGATCCCACCTTGAGCATCTCTTCCAGGCCAGAGCGACTTACAAGATCTAATTGACAGGTTTCAGAGTAGCAGCCGTGTTAGTCTGTTTGAAATGGGCCATCTTGATATCCCTGCAAAAAAAGTTTCCCCCTTTCTCCTGCTGATAATTGCTCATAATTAATTAGCCTCTTAGAGTTGGTAGGGCAACTCCCACCTTTTCATGGGTGTGTGTGTGTGTGTGTGTGTGTGTGTGTGTGTGTGTCTCCTTACTATATGTTCCATTCTATGCATCTGATGAAGTGGGCTGTAGCCCACGAAAGCTTAGGCTCAAATAAATGTTAGTCTCTAAGGTGCCACAAGTCCTCCTGTTCTTTTTGAAGATCTAATTGCTGAGCCTGAGGGAGGAGAGGCTGCTGTTGGGTGCTGGCAGTACTGACCACAAGGGAGCCTTACTGCAGCTGGAAGGGGAGGAGGTGAGGTGGAGGAGCAAAGGGCTATGGAATAGCAGAAAACTACCCGAGTAAAATGCCCATGGCCCTCTAGGGAGGATAGATCTTAACAGGCATAAGATAAGATCCTAATTCCTCTCTCCTTATGTCTGCCTTTGTTCTGCTTACAAAGGGAGTCTTCTGTTTTCCAAGCACCAAACATTTACTCTAGTTAATGCACAGTTACTTTTATCTTTACTGACAGTTGCTTCAAAGACTGATAGCCGCCAAATCTGCCCAGAGCTGAGCAAACCCTGCACGGTCTGGAATGTGACTCCTGTAGTCTTTGTACTACCAGTGAACCAACCTTGGAGGCCAACTGGACAAACCCAAGCTCCAGCTGGCAAAAGTGGTGCCAGTAGAACTGTAGCTATACTAGGATTTTTGCCAGTATAAAAATGAACTTAAAAAAATCACACCCCAAGCTGACACTTCTACACCAGCAGAAGCAGGGCCGGCTCCAGCATTTCTGCCGCCCCAAGCAAAAAAAAAAAAGCCGCGATCGGCGGCGGCAGTTCAGCAGCAGGTCCTTCGCTCCTAGAGGGAGTGAGGGACCTGCCGCCCCCGAATTGCCGCAGGTGCCGCCCCTCTCCCTTGGCCGCCCCAAGCACCTGCTTGTTAAGCTGGTGCCTGGAGCCGGCCCTGAGCAGAAGTCTTTAAATGTAGACCTGGCTGTAGAATCTGTAGGGGAAGGGTTCAGTGGCATGGAAAGATGGGGCTTGCTGTGTGAACCGTCTCCTGCTATGTTCTTCAGGACGCTCATCGTGCTTCATCTAACATTTTCCAGAGCCCTCCTTTCAATCCAGCATGCAGTGTCCTACAACCCTGCAGGGCTGGGGAGAGAGTGACCTGTGGCTATGTCTAAAAGTCTCCGTGTGCCTCTCCCAGAAACTGGAGGGGGTGGCACTCAGCTATATTGGAGAAGGAAGGGGGAGAACTGGTAGGATTGTCTCTTCACTCTGGAGGATTTTCAAACTGGAGATGGAATGGACAAATCCCCAGTAACAGCTTTTGGCCAACACACAAGGTTCTAATACTGGATCTGTGTGTGTGTGTGTGTGTGTGTGTGTGTGTGTGTACACTCTAGTAGGTCTATTCTAATGCTGCAGTTGTATATGGTAATGCTGACGCTACTACCTTCCGTTCTTATTGTTAGATGACCAGATTCTAATCCCCCAAAACAATGTTCTGAATATAAAATTCCAACTACTAGTTCCAGTTTGAAACTTTCTTGTGGACAGGGGAGCTGTGGCTCAGCTGTGTGCCATGCTGAAACTGGTTAATATAATCTGCATCAAATCTCTTGGTTTCTATTTCTATTTGCCAAGAAGGCGTCTCTTGTTCTGGTCACTCTCTCGGAAGCAGATGATTATCACTCATGCAGCTAAACTAGGCCCACAAAGTGACAGCTTTTACGCCTTCGCTCCCTGCCTCCTGCCCACACATGCCAGAAGAATCACAGGGTTTTCATCCTGTGGCTTCCCTCCCAGACTCTTGAAATTGGCCCCTTTGGAGAAATATTTTGATGCAACCTTTCCTGTCCAGGGGTGGAGGCACCTGTGTGGGTGGCATGTAGCTGTTTTGTCTCTCACTTTGCTCCATGTGCCCCTTTCTGAAGCAAGGCAGCTGACACTTTGGTCTCATTGAAAGTCCATTAATTAAAGGACCTTCAAACACCAGCTCACTACTACACATGAACTGAAAGCTCCTCTGCATGGCCAAGTGAGGGGGCACTTCTTCTGTAGCTGCCTTTAGGCAGTAGCTGGGGTAAATTGTACCACGTCACAGCTGTTTTCAGGTCTGTGCCTCCCACTTCAAGAGTGGAGGACTCTTCCCTCCTGAGTGAATTGGTTTCACAGTGATGGAGAGAAGGCTAGAACCTTGTTTCTCAAATGGGGAAGGAGCCCTGGCAGAGTCGAGACCAGATCCAATAGTGAGTCGGCCTATTGAACTGGGGGTGGAACGTGGACACCAATGGGTCAGGACTCCTGGTTCTGTTTCTGGCACTGTCACTAACTTCTGGTGTGAGCTTGGGCAGGTCACTTCCCCTCCATTTCTGCATCCATAGAATGGGGCAAACCATATGCACCTGGGGGGGAGGGGGGGGGAAGGAGACTTGAGGCCCTTTCTAGGCAAGCATTAACAGTGTGAAATCCCAGGCTGGAAGGAGCTATTGATGTGAGCGGCTGAGCTGGGAGCTAGCTGGTAAACCATTCATTGCAGGGCCCAGACCTGTCAGCCCAAACACCTCTTTTTGAGGTGATCAGTCCCATTGCCCTGCAGAAGGCCACTCTCGGGTTTGATACAGTTTGGGACTTGTGCATGCAAGCCCCGGCATAGACTAATGGCTTTCCTCAGCTCTTCTTCTTGGTTGTGCTTTTCTAGACACTGGGAAGGGACTCCAGGCTGGTGAATGGAATTCCTGCCGCAGTGGAGGAGTGAAGGCTGCCTGTGGGTCAGAGGGCCATGGCTTGCCCCCCTCCCCCCGGTGCATTTTGCCTCCGTTGTCTGCCCTCCCCCATCCTAGCCGGGTGCAGAGCAGTACGTGGGAACCAACGCACTCGGCTGCCCGACTCTGTCTGGCCTTCTGCAGGCAACAGCTCACTACTCAGTCTTCCAGCCTAGTGCCCATATAAGGGCAGAAAGAACTGAAAGGCTGCCTTGTCTGAGCACTTCCTCCCTTCGCTCCTGCTCAGTGCTTAACCCTGTGTGTGGCTGCTCCAGAGAAACGGCTCTTCCTCCATACGCCCATGGTTCGCTGTGCCTGACTCGCTGCTGAAATACACGCCTGGCCGCCTCCCCCATCTGGCTTGGGTAACTTAAGGCCATGCCAAACACCGAGTGATGGGGTCTGTAGTCTAGCTGGCTCTGACAGGCCCGTGTCTCCTTCCGGAGCTCACACCAAGCACTAGAATCGAACAAAACAGCAGGGTGTTGAGCTGCTGCAGAAGCTGCAACACCATAGATGTGTGGTTTTTTTGGACCCTGTCATGATTAAAAGGCTGGCTGTGATGCAGGGAATATGGGGTTAAAGGGCTGGGTTCCCCTTTTCTGTTAAGTACTGAAAGAGACCTGCCCCTTTACCAAGACTGCTACCCCACGCCTGTGGTTCAGATGCAGGAGTCACAAAGCCCATGGTTAAGTTAGAGTAATGTGGACTGAATGAAATGACTCATGGACCAGGCTAACTCGCTGTGTGCTCTAGAGCCCTGTTCCTGCCCTGTCTGCTCGTGCTCTGAGTTGGCAATGTGATGCCCTTGGCCCGGGAGAACTCAGCACTGATATCATGGGCTTCTGCTCCCTGCAAGCTGCTCTGAAGGCCTGGTTTGGTTTTAATAGCGTGTTTGATATAGTGCTCCAGGAGTCTGGGAGTAACAGTTAAACCAGAAATGGCCACCCAGTGGGATGCAATCCACCGGGTAGAGAGCAGAATGTGTGTGGTAGGACAAGGAGTAACAGCTTGGGGCTTGTCTTGACTAGGATTTAAAGGCACGTTAGCGCAAACAAATAGATCCTAGCGTAGCATACATGCTGCCTTGTCTAATGTGCTAAACTGCTAGTTGTACACAGCATTGTCTATGCTAGCATCTGTTTGTTAGCTGTTGCATCTTTAAATGCTAGTTAAGGCAAGTCCTCAAATGGCCCTGTAGAACTCTCTCCTTTCCTCACGAGGCCCTTCGGTAACATGCCTTTAAATCCTAGTCTAGAAAACACAATTTCTAGTGCAAGCAAGGCAGGGATCAACTCCTGTCTGCAGGTGGCCAATCACGCTAGCCTGCCCTATCTGCTTGTTTAACTTACAAACCAGCACCTTTGTGCTTTCCCCTGTCCTATGCTGGGCAGTGGGGCTCAGGCTTCGACCCTAGGCCCCAGCAAGTCTAAGCCAACCCTGGGGACCCCATTCAAAGGGGGTCGTGACCCACTTTGGGGTCCCAACCCACAGCTTGAGAACTGCTGTTAAATTATCCATTGCCCGGCCTACGCTGTACTTCTCAAATGTGCTCGCTGACATCATACCTTTTTATTTCTAGCCCGGCCAAGGCCAAGGACTGTGAAACCGGCACAGGCAGACAAGGTGCTCCTAGTGCTTTGGCTTCTAGAGAAGTAGCAGTCCCACAGAGCTGCCACGTTTCTATGTGAAATCTGTTCCTGGGTTCAGTTGCACATAACAATCTGTTCTCTCCAGACAGCTTGAAAGATTCTGGGTTTAGGCTGAATGTGGGAAGGGGGCAGTCACAGGCTTGTTCCTCCTTAGTGCAGTAGATTGCAGAGGTAAAGCTTGGCATTGTGTGCAGGTGACAAGGCCAAAGAAAAGAGGCATGCAGTCTTACTGTGCAGGAGATGCCCAGGAAGGGTAGGGGCAGGGGGAGAGAAGCAAGTGCTATTGTAGAAATGCTGTCTTGCTCAGACTGGATTGTGTCTCCTCCTGCATCCCTCTCTAGCGTTGCTGGCTGGGGGGAGGGTCTGAGCCTAGGTTGTCTGCGTGGTGTGTACAACTTTCTGAAGACCTGGTTGGTGTAGGACTCCCAGGAGCCCTTCCCTGGCATGCCCAGCTGTGATTCAGCCTCTTGGCTAAGTGCTCTGCAGTTGTAGTGTTGGCTCCTCTCAGGCTGTGGGCCGGGAAGGGTTACAGGAAACTGATGGCGCTGGCTAGACTCACTGGTGTCTGGCCACTGCTTAGATGAGTGTTTCCTCCAGCTCTGAGGTGAGGAGGGGAGTGAGAGGGAGTGACGTGTCCACATGCTCCCTTGCCCTGCCTTTTCCTGCCTTCTCACCCTCCCAGCCCCCCTCCTTGTAAAGACTCTTCCTGCTCTCCGCAGCCGGTGTGGGAGTTGGGAATGGGCAGTGCCTGAAATCCCAGAGGGCTGCATGAGTGCTCTCCGTCCTGAGTGCCCCGACCTCCCATGGGGAGGGGCTGGGACTCTAGAGACCCAAATCAGAGGGTGCCCATCACACAGGGGTGCAGAGGGTGGCAATCTTATAGCTGTGAGTCAAGTTATTGACCTTCCTTCTTGGCGCTGGAGTGCGGTGACCTGTGACTGCCCTAGTCATGGGTTCACTTGCTAGCGGGGGAGGGCAGGATTGTGTAAGCTTTGAGGGGACCTCAGGGCAGCTCCTTAAAATGAGCATCTGCCAGGTAAAGCAGGGTCCTCCTCTGAAGGCTTTACTGCCTCCGAAAGGGATAAGCTGGGAGCATCACAGAGTGACCATCCCAAAGGGTGCGTTGTCACTGCAGAGTTAAACTGAGCTGTTACCCTCCCTGCACAAACCTTGCACTGGGGCTCATCTGTACTTGCTTACCTGGGTTCAAAGTGTCTCAGGCACAGATTTGTGCTCCTCAATCACTTGGGCATTCCTGAAAATCCCACCAGTAGTCCTTGGGGGAGGCCTTTGGCCCTCTGGTGCAGACAGTGGCAGCTGATCCAGAGGGCTAGGGAAGGCCTGGGCTGGATGCAGACTATTGCCTCCTAAATGGAGGGTGTGTAAGGTGCTGCTTGATCTCCTGCTACTGCTCTCTGTTGGAAGTCCTCTATTGCTGAAAGCTCTCCAACAACTGTGACCAGCTATTAAAGTGGCCTGCAGCTGTGACAGTCTCCTCTTGCTGCAAGCAGCACAGTTTCCATCCAGTGAGGCTGGTCTGAGCATTTCCTTCCTTGCTGGAGGGATTGAGTCAGGGGCTGGTTTTTAGTCTCTGTAGAGGCCATTGTGGTTCTGGCTGACTCTTTGGGGAATGGTGAAGCTGTACTGGGGGGTGAGGCAGGGTCAAGTAGGGGGGGGGCCCTGGCAATCCCCGTGGATGGGATTAGCTCAGGGCTATTCAGTAGGTCTGGGTGGTGGCGTGTCAGCTTATCTAACAGTTGTATGCTGCTGTCTCTGAGGAGAGATGAGACAGATGTGTGACTCAGGGCCTTTTAAAATAATAATAATTAATAATAACAACACACACATACACCATCAGGAATGGATCTGTTGATCCCCAGGTACTAGCCAAATACAAATTGAGGTCACCATAGTCTGCTTCCCACAATTCCCCCTACTTTGTAACTTGATTATAATTGTCCTAATTGGGTTCCACCCCAGAGGTGGCAGACTTGCACTTTGTTGCAGAAGTGCTGTTGTACCTGGAGCTTGTAACCCCCCTTTAAGAATAACCCACTCTGCCATTCTTGCTGGGAGGCTGGGCTAAAAGGCGATCGTGCGTGTAGCCTGCAATGCTGAGAAAAGGGTGGATCACGCAGAGGCTGGGTCTTGCCACATGGGCTGCTCTGGATGACTCTCGCAGTGTCTAAAAGAGCTTGTTTTGCTTATCTCTCGTCCCTAGATTCGCTACAAGGAGGATTTTGAGAAGAACAAAGGGAAGGGATTCAGCGTGGTGGCTGACACCCCCGAGCTGCAGAGAATCAAGAAGACTCAGGACCAGATCAGCAACGTATGTAGCTTTTTAATCTGTGCTCTAGAGTCTAGAGCGCTATGTGGCTGTGCTACCCCTTGGCTTTCTGTTGTGGGACGGGGGACAAAGGAGCAGCCCTGCAAACTCTGAGGTGGTGAAAACAAGGTCTTTATTTACTACAACTTTTGGTTCCTTCTAGGATAGTTGGGGGCGGGGGAGTGGGCACAGTCCTCCTGCTAGGGCACATAATTTCTGTATGTTTGTGCAACTGGCATGGGAAGCCTCTGTTCCCTGCAGATGCCCCATCATGGGAGCTGTAGCAGGAGCTGGCAGGACTTGGCAAGTCTGAATATGCCATGAAGGGTTCAAAGTGTAGTGGGATTTGGAGTCTGGTGGGACTCACAAAATGAAACCAAGCAAGGGTGAGCCCTCAGGGATGGCCCTGAATGGGCCAGTCACCTCTGCCCCATACTGTGAACTCTGTCAGCTACTGAATCCTGGGCTGTAGGAGAACTGTCTAAGTAACAAGTCTCGTCTCGTGGTGTCCTGCTGTGGGAGTACCAGAGTGCAGAATGACTGACTCCGCTTTAACTTCACCTTCAGTGCTGTCTCAGGAAACCTCAGCCAAACGCACCTCGCTTCCTCCTGCTGTGTCTCACTTAGACAGCTGTGCGGTGTCCTCTGCCAGTTTCCTCTGACTTGACCCTGCCTCCAATTGTCCAAAGCTGGCTCCAGCCGCCTGGCTGCCGGAGGGTTTTGCTGCAGCTGTTCAGGCCATGCATGGGCTGAAAAGACACTGTAGCCGAGGTAATCCTGGCACCTGCTGCTCTCCAGCAGGATGGGCTGTGTAACCCAGTTTCCTACCTGGCATGGTAGAGTGCTGATTGCTAGGCTGCCAGCTGCCTCACTACACTCCGTGCTGGACGCAGCCCTCCAAATGGAGCTTGAGTTACAGCTTCAAAGGCCAGCACTTCTTTTCCTCTCCCCCCCCACTCTGACCTGGATGGACCTTCTCTCGGGCCTAGCACAGTGTGGCCTTGGTCCCTGACTAGGTCTCATAGGGGCTTAAAGGGACTTCTGCCCTTTGCTTTGTCACTCAGATGGCAATTGAAGGGCCCAGTTCCTAGTGTCTTGCCTCTAGGACCTCTAAGACGCTCCCTAGTGGACATCTTTGAAGGCAACTATCCCCAGCAATGTGGTTAGGTTAAAGTGGTGCACTAGAGACCCTGTATGTGCCTCACCCCCAGCAGTGGCTACTGTATGGAGTACAAAACCCTTCAAGTCAGAGTCCCAGTCCAATGCTCATTGACTCACTAACTAGCCCCACGTCGTCTTTCTCCCCCCCCCCCCCCACCCCCAATCCAAAAATAAGGTTCATGTTTGAAGTGAAAGCTAAGTTCACAAATCTGGGAGCCACTTAAGCTGGTCGTTCAATCCTCTTGCAGATGGTCTGAGTTGGTGCCCAGTTAGTTCCAGAGCTTGTGTGATGCCAGCCACTCTCAGTGCGTTACTGTTTCTTTCCCATAAGCAGCTGGAGGGAGGGCCAGCTGTGAGCGCATGTACCACGCCCTGCGCGGGAGTGCATTGGGGTTGGTGACACTCCTGCTTCTGGCGGGGAGTGGGAGATCTCCCACACCTGTAGGGTTGGAGGGGGATGCAGGGGGGGTACACACCATCTGCTTCCTCCCGAACACATGGAGTTAACTAACCTTTAGCTGCTGCCTTGTGTGTATTTAACTTTCTTATCAGACTGAAGCTGTTGCAAAACGAGTGTGGTCCAGGGCAGGATCCACAGAATGCTGGTAGTAAAACCAACCCTCAGTGCTGTAGCTTCGCACATGATCTTGCCTGCTAACTTTCCACTTGACAGCATGCTTCCATTTAGTCACTTCCCTTTCTTTAGAGATTTGGGGCTCTCTGATGCCCTAGGCCTTGGCTAGCACAAAGAGGCTGTAAAGCAACTGTAATGCCCCCGGAGAATACCCATGGAGCCCAGAGCCTCTCAGTCCTATGCTGGGCTGTTCTCCAGCTGCCATAATACCCCTGGTGGCCATGGCATGCGGGGTCCAAGTTGGGGCAGATCTTGTGTCTGCCTTAGCCAGGGGTAAGGCCTGAAATAGGTCCCAGGGATGAACTGGCTAATGTAGCCCAGGGGCTGGCAAGATTCTGGCCTTGCCCCAGCTCAGTTGGTAAAGATGGCGTGGCCAGATGGGGTCCTGGCCAGGAAGTGCAGTCCCCTATCCTGCCCCATAACCACCTCCAGTAGGAAGTTGAGGGCAGACCAATGGGGAGCGGGGGGGGGGTGTTTTCTACCAGCAGAAATCCAGGTGGTAAAGCTAGAGCTACTCCTCCCTAAGAATGTACGAGTGCCCTGGCCCCTCTCTGGGAACAGAGCAGATGCAGAGTTTCTGCAGCAGTGCCCAGAGGACAGCATCACAGCCGGGTTTCAGCTGCTCTTTTTCTGATAGCCGTTCAAACTTGGTCTGGCACCAACTTAGGAAAATGTCCAGGGGAAGGGGAGGGGCAAAGCTTTCAAATTGGTCACCTGCCCTGATCCTATATGGCATCTTCTGCGAGCTAGTGAAGATCTCTGCAGGGTTCCAGCTTGTGGTGCTAAACCAGGTGCCCTTGCATGTTTGAGGTGAGACCAATTCTCCCCAGCCCCAATCCACACGCTCCTTTAGCCTACAACTGTGAAAGGGAAGGGATGAGCCTGGCAAGAGGAATTTTACATGGAGGATCTTCCCTTGGGTAGGGGTGAAACTCCCAGTGGGAGAAGAAGAGCACGATGCAGCCCTCTGGAGAGAGCAGGGAGCTATGGCAGCATGTAGTGGTGCAGTGTTATCTCCTTGGAACACTAAAGCGTAACCCCTGGCTGGGGGGGAGCTGGGATTGACGGGCAGGTCTATCCCTCCCCACCCTGTGCCAGTGCACTTCCAGCAGCCATCTGCTTGCAGAGGAATCCTTCACCAAGGTGAGGTGCTTTATGGACGCTGCAGCCTGCTCCCCTGCCGTGGAGCTGGGGCAGGGGTGGGGTGCTGGCTCTAGTGCTAAACAGAAACAATAGCTTTGTTTGGGGCAGGTCAGCAGCTTCCACTCAATACAGCAAGGAACAAGAACTACACGGGAGCCCTGAACCCGGCTGTGCTATGGGGCAGCTCGATGCTGCCATGGGGGGTGAGGCTCTGTCCTGCTCCTGCTGCTTCAAGCGCTTTGCTGCGGATTTCAGGAGAGCTGCACTGGGCCTTTAGCTTTCACTTTCCCTGGTCTATCTCCCCCACCTCCCTCCCCACCTCCCAGGGCTGGGAGGATTCCCCATTGTGCTGTCTAGCATCATTCCTGCCCGCCAATAAAATTAGTTATTTAATAAAGATACAAACACCCACTCCGACCCTGAACAAAGCACCCGGGAGTGCAGGCAGAGCTCTAAGGCTTACGGGGCGTTAGCAGCTGAGGGGGTACCTGGGCTGCGAGGTGCCTGGCCCGCAGCATGTTGAATTTATTTCTCCTAACCTTGCTGGGGGGGGGATGTTCATGACAAATGCCATTCTCTGCCCTGCCCGCTCCCCCTCAAACTTCAACGCTTCTCTATGAATTGATAGAGTGGTGCCTCTTTCCAGAGGCTCTAGCAGTCCATGGCAAACCTTGACAGCCCCAGACACCCTTGGTGGAAGGTATTCTAGCTGGGGAGTGATAGAAGCCAGAGTCCTGATTCTCTGACCACTCAACAGCACGGCTTTGTAAGTAAGGTGATGGCTGCCTCGGGTCGGGATTTCAACCCCCCTTAAGGAGAAGGGAGATAGAGCAAAATATTTTGCTCGGGGAAGTTCCCCTACCCCGAAGCAGAGCTCTGCACCAGGCTTTCTCTCCCGCCTGTGCTTCGTGTCCTGCAGCAAATAACTATTTAACCAGCCAACAAATGGGCTGCAGGTGTCTTCCGCATTGGCTGTGTATTCATTAACTCAAGTAGCTAGTCATATTTACACCCACGCCCAGGCGTTAACCCTTTGCCCTCCGGACCGGCCGTTGAGCAAAAGTGAAGCAGAAACCGATTGCAGTGGGAGACGGAAGGCTGTGAGCGTGGTACGCAACCAGTGCGTCTTGGTGGCATCTGCTGCTAGGCTTCTTAGGCTGTGGAGCCTGTGATTAGGTTCCCCTCTGATTTCTAGACCAAAATCAATTTAATTGGTGGTGGGTAGAGGTTCGCTAGATTCACGGGCTGCAGTGTGACAGGTGGATGCGGAGTCACCTGACCACTAGCCCAGAGCATGGCGGGTAACACTTTGAAGAGTGCCCCAGTGCCATTTTCAAGAGTGACTTGAGCCTAAATCTCTTTTGAAAAGGGGACTTGGGTACCCTTAAAAACTACCCATGTCTGCTACAGAACGTTTAATATTAAATACTTTCTCTGAGGTTCTGTTTGATCAGTTGATCCCCACCCACGCCTGTGTGCGCACTCTGCCCGTTTGTAATAGATGGTTAAGGTAGCTCTGCCAATGACCTGAACACCCCTGCCCTGTTTACATACAGTGTAGAGAGATGTTGGACGTGCAGCTGCGGGGTGGGCCCCAGGCTCTTGTCTACACTAGGACGTGTCCCTTGCTACAATCAGTTCAGATCCAGCAGTGACTTAGAAGAACTGCAGCTGGTGTTGTCCCAACACTGTGCACAGACCTGCAGCGAGACTAGCCGAGGGAGACCGCTGCTTTAAAGTGCAGACGCTCCCCTGCAGCACTGCCTGCACCAGTGTTCTGGGAGACATGGCTCGACAGGGTCGTGCAGCCAGCAATTCCAGCTGTGGCTACGGGGTCCAGGCCCAGCTTGGAGAGACTGCAAGTCTGGGAGCTGGACCCCATGGTTCTCGTGGGCTCTCTGTTTTCAGGCTGCTGGATGCGGTCTCCTTTGCTTTCACTTGCAATTAAGTCACATCTCTTCTCTACCGTGAAGGTCCCTGAAACTGGGCAGAAGGTAGCAACATGCCACCCTTGCTTTAAGCGGCAGGGGGGCTAACTATTGCCTCTAGAAAATACAATAGCCCTCTCCTTTCTTCCGGTTGGTTCCTTCCCAGCAATCTCCCTGGCTCTGTTAACTGTTCAGAGCTCTATTGAGGAGGATTTCCCATAGCTGAATTTCCTCAGTGAGGTGTAGGACAGACACCCTATTAGCCCCTGTAAAGCGTTCTCATGCTGATCCTCCTCTCCCCAGGGCTATCTCTGGTAGAGCGCTTGGCATTTGACTTTGTTTTGGGGGTCTCTATGGTGACAGGTTGGGAAGGGCGACACATACCTCAAGGTCCATGTGCTAAACTTTCACTGCGTAGAACCTTGGTTTCACATCTGCCTTGGCTCGTGAGGGAGGAGATGGGTTTGGTGGGATTTAACTTCACTCCTAGCAGATCATAAATCAGCAGGAAAGGCTCAGGACTGGAATAGCAAGGGGGCCTTTGCAGGTCAGGAATGGCTGTAGGTGCCCTGGAAGCAAGGATTCGGTCTGTCCTGGTCTTGCGCCAGCTTCTCTCCTTGCTTTTAAGCACGAACACCTACTAAGCACTTTGCTTAGTACTTGGGGAGGGAGTTGACTGGGGCTGGTGATATTTGCTCCCACCCTGTAGCATCGGTGCCGTTCGAAGGCTGGCTACATGCAGCATCACTGCGGGGGTGGAAACCCAAGTAGCACCAGCCTCCCACTTACGGGATGCTTGTCTGCCAAGTGAGGACTGATTGAGACACTCTGAAGCATCTGACTTGGTTCAGGGTCTCAGTACAATAGAGGGTAATAACCCTGCCCCTCTTGGTCTGACTGAGAATCTGCCACCTAGCACGTGGCCTCATCCCTGGCTCTGTCCTCCATGTGCTGTCTGGGTGGTGTGGGGGCTCTTGCACCCATGATGGGTAACTGGGACCTCCTCTAATCCTTACTGCAAAACATCTCCAGCCTGGGGCTAGATAATCTTCTCCTTCTGGCGGGCTGAGAGCTGGCATTCAAAGGGTTAATGTGGGGAACCTAATTGAGGAGGTGTGGTGAGATGAAGCTAATCTGTAGCCCTCTGTTTAGATCCTCGGCTGGGATTCCCTTCCTACCCCCTCTGTTTGTCTCACTTTTTGTTATAAATACTGCAGCATTTGAAGTGAGTAATTGCCCTCTGATTTCCTGGACAGCAGCCTCTCTGCTTCTTCTTCGTGCCAAGCTGCGGGGCCCTAATTGGGTGCTTGGGAGCATTCCCACTTCCAGGAATCTGAGGCTGAGCGGCTGTGCCTCGGGAGACCAAAGCCAGGAGCGAGGGATTTTCCCAGAGCAGCCCGAAGACAGAGGGAGCCGACACAGCCCTCAGCTCTAGTCTAGCGACCGCTGTTAAAAGCAGCTGCTGCTAGCAGAGTTCAAAGCCCTGCTTCCCTGACTGTATGAGGGCGCCATGGGTACCCAAGCTGCCTATACCCTTATGTCGTTAACAGTTCAGCTAACGTGGCTCTCGGAGAAACTGCTGTTTGCACCAGCTAGGGACGCGCGCTACACCCCTGCCCGCTGTGTTCAAGCATGGTTCTAATCTTGGTGGGAGTAGGGCCTAAGTGTCAATTAAGTAACTCCAAGCCAAGCTGCTGAAGGAGCAGTTCTGAGATCCCAGTAGAGGTGTGAAAGAGATCGGGAGGGCTGTACCTGCTGTGGTGGGGCTCTGAGCGGAGCTGCGGGACGTAGGGGCTACGTGTCAGGCTCTCTATGTAACTGAGTGAAGGCAACGTCTGGGGTTGGTTTGGGGCCTGTTCTCTGCTTTAAAGCCCCCTTGGCACTTGCTGCCACAGCATCAGGGGATCTGCTCAAGATGTCCTATAATGTGGCTACAATCACAGCTGCACTATTTGTACAGCACCCTGCACAGTGGGGTTTTGGTTCTTGACTGGGGCTTCTAGGTGCTACTGTAACACACATACTGAATACTGTCCTGACTTGAAGCACAAGACAAAGCAGGGGTCAGGGAGGGAGAGACGCTAACACTTGCAGGCACGCCTGCCTGCATTCTGCTTAGAGGCCCACGAAAAATGACAGCCACTGAGCCTGGAACATTGGTGGAAATGCAGCTGGAGTGGCCAAGGGTTTCCTGCCTGTGCAGCAGCGAGCCTAGGTACTGAAGATGGGTCTGTGCGTGTTCTCTGCTCCTGTCTCCTCCTCCAAGGAACACAGCTAAAACAGAGCCAGATGTGGGGGGTGGATGTTCCTCAGTAGCCTCTGTCAGGCCAGGGAGATTTGAGGCCTCTTGCCCAGGGGATGCTGCAGGCTTGTAGCTTCTCACCACTGTTGGAGGCGTTGCCATGGTAAGGGGTTGTAAACCGCAGCCATGCCGAGAGCCTGTGGCAGCCTGAAAAGGGTGTCCTCACCTCCACGCGTGTGCTTCCCTCGCAAAGCATCAGTGAGGAACAGGGCTGGTGGGGGGACTGGAGAGAAGAGGGCCGCAGCGGAGGCTGGTGCGAGGTGGCTATTGCATTAGCCTTTCTTCCGAGGACCTAGATCCAAACCTGGCCTTGGTCACAAGTGGAAATGAGCTGGAACCAAATAAACCACAGCAGAGCGTTCCTGGCCTTAACCCGCCACCCTCAGACAGAAGCTGTTGGTAATGCGAAGAGGCAGGGCTGCTGCAAATCATGATCTAGGTGCAGGGGCAGCCCGAGACTGGAATAGCAGGGGCCTGTGGTTGGCAGCTCCACTATAGAACACTTGATATACACCCCCCCACACCCACAACCTCCCTACACACAACTATCACTCCAGGGGATACCGCTGTCCATCTCCTGTCCCCAGGCATTGCTGAGCTGGCCAGAAAGCTGCACTGTGCTGCCGGGAGAGGGGTGGGGAGGATTTACAACCTCTGTTTTTTAGAGCTGCAGTCTTGGAATAATCCCTGTGGCATCCTTCCCCTTGGCCTTGCCTCGTGGGCCTGGTCGGCCTCCCTTGAGGGAGGTCTAGTAGCCAGCCCTGAGTCCAGCGGTGCTCATCAGCTGACTTGGGCCTAGCAGTGTTCCTCATCGCTGCCCCTTCCCAGCCGTCTCCGCAGGCCTGCTCGAGCACTGTTGGGTGATGGGGCGCTGTTTGTACAGCGCCGAACTCTAGCACAAAGGGTCCTGGTCCATGCCCGGGCCTTGTAGGCACTGCAGCTGGGCTCCAAGGAGCTCACAATCCATGCATAAGATGGGACAGCAGGTGGCTAGCGCCAGATGGGGGAGGAGTACAAGAACAGTGACGACACTGGTCGGGGTCCCAGCAGCCTAGACGGCCGGAAAGCTCCTTTCCCGTGAAGATCTGGGTGGCACAAATGGGCCCCTCAGCTGAGGGCCCTAGAAGAGTGCAGCAAAGGTGAGGAACTGATGCTGGGTGGCAAGAGGAAAAGGATGTCACCTGCCAGGAATCTGTCCAAACCAAGTGTGTGTGTATGGGGGGGGGATCCCCTGTTTGTTAAACCCTCCAGCTTGGGCGGAGGGGACTAGGATGCCTGACTCCTTTCCCCCCACCTGGGTTGTTTCTGGAATTGCCAAGAGTCTGCAGTGCCACCTGCTGTACTGGTACGTGAACAGCAATAGTTTTCGTGCGGTCCCAACCCAGTCTTTTTCAGGCAGCGTGTAGGACTGGCTGCGCTGCAGCTCTGGGCTGGGACAGAACTGTCTGACATCCCGCTAATGCTGTGACCCTTCAGGACAGGCAGTGAGGGCTACACCATTGAAACTGCTAGGTGGGCAGAACATAAATAGCCTGGATGTCATGGCCGGATTCTAGCTGCCCCTTGTGAAAAGGGCTGTGGGATCGATGACCACAAAGATGGCCTCTCCAGCTGCAGCACACAGCACCATGCTGTGGGCCTGGCACACGAGAGGAGCGCCCAGTGCACCTAGACAATTTCACGGAGGCTTGGTCCAGGTGAGGTCTTGCTGGGGCTGTTGCCTGGGGATTGTAAAGGTCCTGGCTCTGGTCTGTGCCGTGCTAATGGGTCTGAAGCAACTGGTTTTGTGGGGGGGAACACTCTTAATGGGTTAAAACCTGCTCATCGGGGGCAGACCTGTGCGACTGGCATGGACAGGCTCCCAGCTGGGCCAGGAGCCCCCCGGCACTGTTCTAATTCCAAATTTCTTCTTGTAGATCAAGTACCATGAAGAGTTTGAGAAGAGCAGGATGGGCCCAAGTGGCGGCGAGGGTGGTGAGATGGAACGCAGGAACTCCCAGGATGGTGCCAACTACAGGAGACCTGTGGAACAGCATCAGCCACCGCCTCAAGTCCAGCCCAGCAGTCCTGGTAAGGAGCTCTGAACAGTCTCTGGGGGGAGCCCTGGTTATGCAGATCACGGCGTCTCCTGCACAACCTCCCCCTTCTACCTTCATCTTCTGACACCGATGCCCCAAAGAGGCCAGGTTTCAGTTCTCTGGCTGCAGTGGGGCTATTGAAGTCCATGCCCAGTGATGCAGAACTTCTTCCCAACACGTCTGCCCACGTGTGGCTCCCCCTTAAAGGGCCCCCCCACCCCAGCTATGAGTGAGGCTCGTTACAAAGAAGGGCAGCATCCCTGAGAGATGCAGGGCTCTGGGTCTCCATAACCCAATACTCCGGCAGTTTGCCACGACTAACCGGGACTGTTTCTTTCCCAGCCTACCAGCAGCAGCAGCCTCCATCTCAGTCCTATGGCTTCAAGGAGCCTGCAGCACCGGCCTCTACACAGCGTAATGCCCCTTCTGGAGGAGGAGGAGGAGGAGGAGGAGGAGTGAGTATAGCCCAGAGGGCGGCAATAGCGCTTAACATACCGAGCGCTGACGCTCATTGGCGGGATCCCCGTAGTGGCCGCTAGTGCAGGTCAGCATTTTGCTCCAGTCATGCAACCTATCCCAGCTGCTGCAAACCCTCTTGCGTGGGGGTGAGGGTCAGGTAGATGGGGGGGCCCCCCACCCCCCGTGCTGTCCTACTGCAGCCATTATCAGGGCTCATGCTCCTGGTCTCCCGTTACTTTGCCTTTTGGTTGCCCTCTGACTAAGGCGCATGGTGGAGGAAGAGCTTGAACTCTGCCTCCCGAGCCCCCCAGCCCAGTGTCTGGCCTTCACTGACATGCTGGGAGCTGGGCCCAGCCCCGCAGCTCGCTGACCAGTGGCGCTGTTGCTACAGAGCCCAGGAGTGGCTCCTTCAAAGTTCATTGCCCCTCAACTCCCCTTGATTGCAAGCTCTTCCCCATAGAAAGCTCAACTGCTCTGGGGGGGGGCTTTGCTGGCTGGAAGGAGAGCAGGGGCTGCTGCCATGAACAGGCTGCGGGGAGAGGGAAGGGAGATAGAGCCCCCTATGTGCTGCTGACCCTCTTCTCCCCGCCCCCCAGAAGCGGTTCCGCGCAGTCTATGACTACAACGCTGCTGACGAAGACGAGGTCTCCTTCCAGGATGGGGACACCATCGTTAACGTGCAGCAGATCGACGATGGCTGGATGTACGGCACGGTCGAGCGCACGGGGGACACCGGCATGCTCCCTGCCAACTACGTGGAGGCCATCTAAGCCGTGGGCGAGGGGGCGTGGAGTAACACCCGAAGCACCCAGCCCACCCGAGGCTCCCTGTCATGTCTCTCTCGCCCAGCATCCCTTCTCTGCCGCGTTCTGCCATTACTCCATCAGAGCTGCACCCCTGGCCCATCAGTACTCTGCAGCGGGCTCTGGTTTCTCTTGCCAATTTAGCTTTGTTTTGTAGCTATTATAGCTCTGTTGGGACTAGGTGGGAAACCTGTCCAGGGGCCGCTCGGGCTGGCCCCAACATTGCAGCTTTCCTCCTCGAATCTCTTCGCCCTTCACCCCCATCTTTCTGAAGGGGTGGGGGCCTAGCTACCAGGCGCATGCCCTGCATCCCCAGGGAATATGAGGGAAGCAACTGGAATTGCTGTGATCCTGAGCTAAGAAAGGATCCCAGCTGACCCGTCTGATAGGACCAAACCCATTCACCTCTGCTGGGGACCAAGCCAGGCAGCTGGAGGGGCAGCAAGGGACAAATGACTAGGGGGTGTCCCCTTTAATAGCAAGTTGGGGGAGGGGGGTTAGTGGGGATCCCCTTCTCTAGAGCCATGAGTACCTCCCAACTGGAGGGAGGGCTTAGCTGGCACCAGGGATCTTGCATTGGGCCATCCCCAGTCGCCTCTCCCACCTCATCGCCACTGTTAGACTGAATGGAAACATTTCTCTCTCTCTCTCTCTCTCCCCTCCACTTCCCATTTTTTCACAAACTTAAACAAAAAATATTAGTTCCAAAGAATCTAAGATCAATCAATTTTTAACCTTTTTTTTTTAAATCTTTTTTCGCTCTGTTCCTCTAGCGTTTTCCTTGACTTTTGGGCTGTGTCACTGCCTGCAGAGGTGCTGGGATCCCCAGGGTCTGAGGGGGACAGAGGCAGAAGCAGCAGGCAGTGGGGCTTTGGGGCTGTGGTCCTTCGAACAGGGTAGGGCTCTCAAAAGCAGCATCGCACAGGCCTGGCCATACCATTTGAGCTACGCTGGATTGGGCCATTTCATCTCTACGCTCTGTGGGGTGATTGCTGCCGCACTGGGAGTGAGGAGTAGCCCATGGGCTGCTTATGCTTGAGGCTGGATGAGCTGCTTGTGTTTAAGAGCTATGGGGAGGGGCAGAGGGCCTGCCTCCCCCATGGTCATCCAGGAGTCCCCATGGGGGGTGCGGAGGAAAGCGATACCCAGAACCCCCTCTAGAACCAAATACCATTCCAGTAGAGGGGAAGGGCTCATGTGCCTTCCAATCAGCTTCTACATTTTGCAGCAGCAAATTCCTTTTGATCTCTTGCATAGAAGGGTTATGTCTCACCTCACTCAGCAGCTTTCAGCCAGGGTCACTGCTCGCTGTCCCATCCCCGCTGCTGGATAAACTCGCTGTCTGCGTGGCCATGTGGAGCAGGGTCTGGGGCGTGGTTCCTAGTCTCTAGTGCCCCCCTCACCACCCCCTGCCCCTATGGCTGTTTGGAGCCACTGACTGCTCAGTCTAGCTCTGCTTTCATCCTATGTCCATGAATGAACTGAGCCGACCATTGGAGAAATTCCGCCCCATGATTGGCTGGCGGAGATGTCGTGAAAAAGGCATGAGGTGCCTTGGGGTTTTTTGGGGGGCAAAGACCAGGGACTGGCTCTACCAAGTTCCGGTTAGTTTCTGCTTTACACTGGCATGTGCCTTGCTCAGCGGGAGCCACTACTGGGACTGTGGTTCTGGAGAGCAGGGTGGGGGCAGGGAGGTAGAACAAACCTCCTCACACAACAGTCAGCCAACCCTCAGCTGGAAGGAGGAGAGGGAGCCAGACTGTTCCATCCGTGCCTTTCCCAGGGGCAGCAGGGCCAGGCCTAGTTCCAATTCCATTCCAGTTTGAGCTGGGATGTTTACAGCCTTCTCTGCGCGGAGGGGAAGGTCAGTGGCAAAGGGACCAGGAAGGGCAGTGAACAGATACATTCCGCCCCCACCTTCTCTGCATTCTCGCTGGGTCCAGGCTGGTGGTAGACGTTCCAGGCTGCTGCTGGCTTGGATCGCATCAGGGACCAAAACTTCAAAGCACATCCCCAACCCAACCCAATGTTTTGGGCCCAGGGGCCACTATAACTGGAAATCTGTATGCAGGGAAGATGGGGCTATGTTGTCCTTGGTGAAGGAAGTTGGGCATTGAGAATAGCTAGCTGCGAATCCTCCCACATTTCCCCAGTGGATCAACTCTGCTGCCCTCTCTGCCTTGGCATGCTGAGACCCCCACTCCCTGGTGCCTTTCTCCCTCTCAACTGGAATTCCATGTAGCATGACTGCCCTCATTATCCCAGGGGAGTCTGACCTGATGGTGCATTACAGGGGAGGCTCTCTACGGTGCATCCAGTGAGGGGGTCTGTAAGTTCTCAGCAGACAGGCCTGGCTAAATGTTTTGTAATTTTTAACTGAGTTTTGCTATCTGGCTTTAAGAGGCAATGTGGGGACTAAGCTGAGCAGCATGTCAGTTTCAAGAGTCTCTCTGATGGGTGCCCCCTTCTCACTGAGCACACTGGAGACCTCTGCTTGATCCCACTGCACTGTTCCGGGTTTACCCCTCCGTACACTTCCACTTCTGCTCCGTACACTCTTACCTTGGTGCTGCCCTTTCGGGGGAAGGGAGAAACAGGCTGCTAGGTTTTTAAAATGGGGAAGCCACCCCTGAAATATGGAAGAGGACTCCACACACGGCCTCTCCTCTTTCTCAAGTGCTCATTGTTTCACTTCCAGAAGCACAATGGAGATGCAGAACCGTGCCTAAGGGACCCTGAATTGAAGGTGAAATGTTTGAGTGAGAGGGCCTAAGGGGTGGGTAGCAGCGAGACCTGAAACCTGTTACTTCCTAGTCTCTCTCTGGTAGTTGCTATAGCGCTGAAGCTTGTATGGGCAAGAGGGTCTCTGGTCTCCTGTCCCCAGATCAATGTACTGTACTAAAAGGGTTGATGAGCTGTTCCATCCCACTGGACGAGCCAGCTAGCAGCAGGGCTGGGGATAATGGTGAACCTTCTGTTTTTTAACCAGCTTTCCTGTTCCTCTAAGGGCTTGTGGGAGACTTGGGAGGGGCGTGGGTGAAAGGAGATGCAATCAGCCTTGGGCAGAGCATAGAAGTGACAGCGATGGGCTGTAGGGAATTGAAATCCTTGGTGGTGCTGAAACGTGTGAGCACAAGACCTGGGGGAATGGAGAGGTGCACATTCCTGATCACTAATACTCTGTTCTTAGAGCCAGTTGTCTGGGGAGGGGGGAAGTAACAATGTGAATAAACCTTTTTTAATGGACCAAATAAAAACACAGGAAACTAAGTTTTTGGCCTAAAACTTTTTTAATGCTACCTTGACACTGTTGTCCCTATCCTCCCCTTCCCCTGCCTCTCCCCCCCCCTTTTTTTTCCTTCTGCCATGGAAAACAGACATCTTACTGCTTGATTTCTGCCTTCTCTCTGACTTATGCACTTTTTTGCCTTTTTTTCATAGCTGAAAAAGCACCTAAACCTGTATTTAAAATAAATAAGTAAAATCTTTAAAAAAAAAAAAAAAAAGATAAAAGCTAAATTTGCATCATTGTAACCATTTCATTCATGTGTTTTTGTTTTTAAACAAACAAGTCTTACATCTTAGCTTTCCAAGTTGCATTTCAGTGCCGGGTTTAGATCTTTTTTTTTTTTAATTATTATTGGTGGGTTTTTTTTGTCTGTATATTTCTTCCGATGGGCCTGAACGCCCCCCCAGAGAATGAAATTTATTTGGCCTTTTTAACTGAACCATTCAATGGAACAAACCAACAAATCCTCTTCTGGGTTTATTCAAATTTAAAATAAAAATATAATTTTTACCTGCTGACTTCTATGGTCTTAATTGTGTTTTTAATTGTCCTCTGGCTTTATTTAAACAGGTTACCAGCTGTGCTGGAAGAGGGAGGGCAAGTAACAAAGGAAATTAATTTTGAATCAGTTTTTGGATATTTAAAAAAAAAAAAAAAAACTTTGCAGTGACGTGACTTCATGGGCGCAATGTGGTGCCCAGTGAAGTCTATTGGGAGCTAAATCAACAGCCACGCTTCTAGTCTATTCTTAATAGCTACCTGCCTGGCTCAGAGCCACTTCTGTCCCTGCTATAGAGGAGAATGGTTGTGCTTAGAACACTTGCCTGGGCTTTCAGAGACCTGGGTTTCATTCCCAGCTCCGCTATGGACTCCCTGTGTGACTGTAGGCATCTCGCTTAGGACCTGATCCTTTACAGGTATTTAGGTTCCACTGAAATTGGTTACAAACCTAAACATCTCTTGAGGATCTGGGCCCTACACCAAACCTTTAGCTGCCTGGCCCCAATTTTCAGAGCTCCACAACACTACGTGTCTGGTAGCTCCCATTGTACCCCATAGGAGATCTGGTCTCCTGTATATCTGTTCGTTAACCTCTGTGCCTTCAACACCTCTGCAGAATGGGGAAATACCTCCCTTCCGCACAGAGGGGAGGATAAATCTCCGAACGAGGTTCTCAGATACCATTGTCATGAGGGCAATAGAAGTCGGTGAGTTTAGCAAGGTAAAACATTTGGCAAAACCTCCTGGCTTTCTATGCCCTCTTTGTAGCAATTATCAGTTGCTGCAGACATCAAGTTAATTGGTCAAATGGGAGACCTTTTCCTATAGAGGGGAAAACTCCCATTCCAGTGTACCTGGTCATACTTGAACTTTGAATACCTCGTAAGTAGCCCATCATTCCTCCAGTTGGTGACTAAATCCTATTGTCAGAAAGCAGATGGCTACTGCTTCACTTTGGCTGTTGGAGCCATGCAAGGTGGGATTTTCAAGGATACCTGAAAGATTTAGGAGTAGAAAGTCCCCCTGAAAGGAGAGAAAGAGAGGAATATTACGTGGACCTACGTGAGGGGGAAAAGGTCACCATTACTTTTAACTCCCTCCCATGAAAATGGGTGTTCTAGTGAAATTAAAGCAAGTAGCAGTGGATCTGCAGGGAGCAGCTGCGTCAGACTCCGAAGAAGGAAAAGTTTTGCAGGTCCCCTTTAAACTGGTTCCATGTCACTGCATCAAAATGGCTTTGCTTGTCATGCCAAGAGAAAGGCACCAACCTGGGAGTCAAGAGCCCTTGGCTCCCAGTTCTACAGCTGATTTACTGGAACCCACCAGTGATGTCTCCACCCCAAGTGGAAACCTGCGGCCACGAGTCTCAGAGCCTGGGTCTATGGACTCAGTATTGTGCGACCGTGCTGAAAATAGCTGTGTAAAGGTTTAGGCTCAGAATAGCTTCACAGCTGTTTTTAGCACTGTCGCACAAGCCCCAGTCTGTAGATCCAGGCTCTGAAATGCTGCAGGTTTCTGCTTGCCATGTAGACGTACTCTGTGTGAGTCACTGAGAGGGAGTGTACTCCTGTGCCCAGTAGACTCTGAAGTTGTGGGTTCCATTCTTCCTTCTGTCGCAGACTCCCTGTGTGACCTTGGGCAATCACTTAAATCTCCGTGCCTCAGTTTCCCTCCTGGAGATGTGCATGTAAGCTCTTTGGGACATAAGAACATAAGACTGGTCAGACTGGAGCAGACCACCGGTCCATCTAGCCCAGTATCCTGTCTTCTGACAGTGGCCAGTGCTAGATGCTTCAGAGGCTGTGAACAGAATGGGGTGATTTATTGAGTGATCTAACCCCTGTTGTCCAGTTCCAGCTTCTAGCAGTCAGAGGTTTAGGGACACCCAGAGCATAGGGCTGCGTGCCTGACTAGCTTGGCTAATAGCCACTGATGGACGTATCCTCCAGGAACTTAGCTAATTCTGTATCTCATGATGTGCCTGAGCAGCATTTAGTGCAACGGGGCCTTGTTCTCAGTTGGTGCCTCTAGGTCCTACTTTAATAATTATAACAGGAGTACTTGTGGCACCTTAGAGACTAACAAATTTATTAATAATTATATATCTCACCCTTCCCCAGGGCTCAGTGCATGTGTGTAGGAGCTAAGAACCCATTTACCATTTCATAGGCAGAAAGCAAGGCCACATCCCCAGTTAAATAGCCTGTCCCCTCTGGCTCTGGGAAGGCAACCAGGGGCTGTCCTGGGGCTTGCCTCATCATCACTGTCTCTCTACAGCCAGCCATGCAAACACACAGCAAGCCCCATGTTCAATGGTGATGCCTTAACAGGGCAGCTCAGGCCTCCATTGGGATGCCCTGAACGGCACCAAACTATCCAGACATACTGCAGTGATGACCGGGGTTTATAAGTGAGCCCCACAACGTGACCGATAGTAATAAACGTCTGAGCCATAACAAAATCAGCCCCAAATGGGCTGTCCCATTTCCTCGCTCCTGCCTGTGACTCTGCCCAGCCAGGGCCCATAGCTGCAAATATTAGCAGCTACACATCCATTTAGCTCAGCCTCCTCTGAACCAGCTGCAGCCTGGCGCTTGGTCTGTTTGAAACAGCGGGTGGCAAAGCAACTCTTCCTGGAGGTAAATTACTACTGCTAGCTCGGCTGCGGGCTGAGCCCCTTTGTGTACAGTCAGATCCTTAGGAACCTGGGGGGCTCCTCCCCAGTTTGAACCTTTGCTCTCCACCCCCACCCCTCCTTTTCATTTTTTTTAAACTCTGCTGTCATCCTTGATGAAAAGCTATAGCTCAGTCTGATCAGGCATCCTCACTCTGTCCTGGGCATGGCTCCCTGTCCTCCGGCTGGGAAAGGAGGGAAATACTGTGGGGGTTGGGGAACGAGATCTGGGCTAGTCCTTGTCTCTGCCATTACAGCCACCTTGCCTGCCTCCCTCACTGCAGCAGCATCTGCGGCTCAGGCTCTCCCTCCCCTGCAGTCCAAAGAGGCAGCCTGTGCCCCTGCCTCCGCCACATCCACCATGCTGGATATTTTCATCTTAATGTTTTTTGCCATCATCGGCCTGGTGATCCTCTCCTACATCATCTACCTGCTCTAGGAGCGCCAACAGCAGTGCAGGGGAAGGATGAAGGACAGCAGCCAGCCAGCCTGCCAATCAAAGCATCGTCCAGGTGAGGATTTGCTCCAAACCATTTTAATTGCTGGGGAATAAGGTGGTGGTTAGTTTTGTTTGCAATGCTCTTGTTTTCAGCCAGCGCGCTCCCAGGCTTTCTGACCCAGACATGCTGCTGGCATCACAGCAGCCGTTTCCTGCACAGTAGCTGATGTGGGGGGAGAGAGACACCTTTTTGTTTAATCAAGCTGCTTAGAATAGTTAAATATATATAATCTATTATCTTTTTCCTCCAGCTCTATCTATCAGTTACTCCCAAGCAAATCAAGGGCTTTCCACTGCCTTTAATAACAATGCTGCGTGCGCTAGCGATTTCTGGTCCCACTGAGAAAGAAGTAAAATATAATGTTAGTTATAGATAAAATAAGCGAGTCTGGTCGCATGCTTTGAATGGAGGCAGATGGGTGTTTTGCAATATCTGGCGCTCTCGCTCATCATTTTAGCAACAGCTCCCACGTTCCCACTTCGCTGCCCAGTTGATAAAAAATCTGATGCCTTTTGTCACTTGTGTTTATATACGTGCAGTTTTCCCATCCTTAAACATGTTTGGGGTTTCTGCAGCTCTCAGGCCTGGGTCAGACAAGTGTCACCTTATCCTCAGCAGCAGCAATGCCAGAGCCATCAGGAGAAAGAGTTAACTCTTTGCAAGCAACCTGCTTCCCGAGCAGCTGGAGAGAGGAAAACCCCAGGAAGAGCAGCCATTGGACAGTGCAGATGTCAAGACTTATAAATGCCCTTGACAGAATGTCTGAGCTGTAATGCATTTGAAGAGCAAATACAAAGCAACCTGGCCTCAAGAATGGAGAGAGAGAGAGAGAGAGAGAGAGAGGGAGCGATAATGAAACCTCACTATGGAGAAGTGTGTTGTTTTGTTTGCCACGCTGGTATTAAGGAAATGTAACTGTTCATTGTTCTGTGGCCACATAGATATCCCCCCTCCTTGGGAAAAATACCTGCTGTTTTTTAGTTTTAGAAAGTATATATATATTTTAATTAAAAAAAAAAAAAAAAAGCTAAGAAAACAACACAAAATGAGAGCAAAATCTGAATATCACAATAGTATCTTATTCAGACACGTCACCTTTCATTTTCACTGATCACCCACTGCTTATCACTGGGTATTGCTAAAATGCAGCTACTTCTGGGGTGGAGGGTGGCAACTAGCTAGAACACTTCAGGAATGGGAGCAGGAATTTTGGACAAGGACTATAAAGGAAAATCCCTATGCATAAGAAAGATCCAAGGGACCTTTTGGACCAATTCATCAAGACAGATGGTGCTGAGCCTGTGTTTGAAAAATGCTTTTAAACACATTTCTGCCACTAATCTGAGTGCCCAGTTTATATGGAGGGAAGCAACAACCAGAACACAGATTAGCCTCAGAAATGGCTAGTTAGCCAGCAACTCATACTCCAAGCCTGTTCGGGGAGATGTGAATGATCAGAGAATCATAGAATATCAGGGTTGGAAGGGACCTCAGGAGGTCATCTAGTCCACCCCCCTGCTCAAAGCAGGACCAATCCCCATGATACCATGGGCCCATCTGTTTTGAGGGTGGGGGGCCCCCATAGCTCCAAATAAAGCCACTGGAGGGGGGGGGGTTCTAAACCCCCTCTCTCAATGCAAGTTGTGTGTCCAAAACACCTACCGCACCCAGCCAGGAGTTAGATCAATGGGAGGTCAGAGCTTAATTTACAACTGCTTGGAGAGGTTTGAGTGAGGCGCTCTGGGGCCTTTTGGGAAATTTCCCTGTAGGCCAACATGATCCTGAATCAAGCCACTGCCTCTGTGTATTATTTCCAGTCTGCAGGACCAGGAGGGGTCTGGAGTAGGGAATGGGTGGGAAAGAGAAAAGAGGCCAAAACACCAGGGACAAGATTTTAAAAAGCGGCCACTCTTGGTGCCCATCTTGGACCATCTGGACAGTCCATATTCGTGGCCACTTCCACAAAGCTCAGCCCATCCCCAGTGCTTGAATTATAGGAAAAAATACCCATAGGCCCTTTCCTGTTGTTGACTCAGTAGCAGTGAGCAGTGCAGGCATACCATATCCACCTGACCACTGCAGTCACGTTTAATTCTTCCTCATCCTCCAGACTGCTAGTCCACACACTGGATTATAACAGACCCTTTTTGTTTTGGACAAATGCAAACCGTTTTCTGGAGTTAAAAATGGAATGCAAGCCAACAACATGAAAGACTTCGTCATCCACTACTGTGTAATAAGCATCACATGTAATGTTTATTTCAGATTGTATTGTATAATGAAAACAACCCTCCTAGAAGGTAAGATTTTTCTATGGCTGGTCTCCCCCTGCAGTTAATTCTTGCTGGGAAGCAATACACTCCTGGAAATAGAAGTTTTGTAATGGAAAAAAGCTTGATGCATCCTTAACTCACGTGACACCATTATAATTAGGAGGAAATTTACTCTGAATTGTCGTGTTTGTTGCTTATATAAGCACTTTTGGGGTACAAGTGGCAAGAATTATTTGATATCTGTTGACAAGACTTTCTACAAAAAAAATGTTAACCATAAGTCCCATCTTTATGTAATCATTGCGAGCTGCGTACTTGACATAGTACAATTTCCTGTCAGTACAAAGTTTCCCGAGGGAGAAGTACAGTGCGTATATCTTTGCCTGTGGATCCAAATTGATGTTCTCCAGTGCATCTGCTTCAGCCCAAACTGCATTACACAGCATGCCACTGCCAGGACCCAATTGTGAGTCACAGTCAGGGCTTTAAAAAGGGTGAGACACCCAAAATGAGGAACCTAACCCTTCTCTCCTCCCCCACAAAGCAGTTAAAATGGAAACTCTAAATGTTATGGGAAGCAACTCTTGAATATAAATAAAATGTTCAATAACCTCAGTTTCATGAGTCTGTATATCTGATGTCAACAATCTAAAGTGATAAAGACAGAGAGAGCAGCAAGGAATGTGTGGAATGGCGCCTCAGCTGGGTGTAAAACCAGGGACACTAATTATATCCTTCCATAAATGCTTTCTTTCCCCAAAGGATTTCAGCAACCTAACCAACTATGCATAACAATCACTTTAGCCATATCCCAAATGCAACTAATTCAGCAGTGGAATGTGGCAGCTGTTTAACAAGGCACTGCCAACACCACACAACAGCTGAAGATGGGAAATGACAAATCCCTTATCCAATTGAAACTGCAGGGGGAGTTTTATGTAGGAGAAATCTAATTGCCCAGGATGAAATTTAGCCATGATATCAGGACTAATATCCTTACTCTTTCAAGAACTACTAGGTGATCTTTAGTGATAAGAAGTGTTGTCTTTTCCTATACAAACAGATTCAGAGTGAACTCTTGATTGCATTGTAGTTAATGGGAATTTTGCCATTGACTTCAATGGGGCCAAGATTTCACCGAGCATTTCTAGCTCAGTGCCCCTTTAACATCATAGGGAACACCAGTTCAGTACTAACTCAGAAGAAACAGTGCCAACTCCTGAATTGTCATCATCATCATCACCAATTCCTTTAGCACACTGGGTTTTCCTCAGTCTCCCATTTGATTATTGACTTAATCAGTGTAATGACACCCCTTCCCCTACTCTGTGTCTGTCTTGTCTATTTAGATTGTAAGTTCTCTGGGGCAGGGCCACCTACTGCTATGTGTTTGTACAGTGCCTAGCACAATAGGGCCCATTTTTGGTAGGCCTGAAGGCACTACCCTAATAAACATGGTTAGTAATAATACATTTGGGAGATCTAATGGGATCCTGACACAAGGCTGTCTGGCTACAAAGCTGGCTGTGCTAGACTGTTTTTCAGTTTAAACAAACCTATTTGGGAAGTCCTGTTTGAGGACAAGAGGTGTGAACTTCAGTTGTTTGCAAAGGAAAATCTCCTTCTGGAAAGAAGGGCTGGAGCACCAAGAAATTGAAACTAATGCCAAACACTCGCTGAGCTATTGTATCTATTAAAAAGCAGCCACTAATCATCATAATGCCGGGAACGTTGTAACATTTCAAGCTGGCACACCCATAAACTTAAAGTCCTTGAAGATTTGTTAAGAGAGTGGACTAATATTGGTGAAGTCAGTATTTCTTATCATATGTTGCTGCTATTAAATCTAAGGGCCCCACTTTCTTGCATAGCTGCATTCTTATGCCATTCTTTGTGATTTGCTGCAATTTATTGCTGTTGCGTCTTCACTTAGGGGTCTGGTTCACTCATGGGTCTCTAGAACTGGCATATACTGGTGTAAGACCTACAACATGTTTGTGTTGTCACATTTATAACTGCATTTTTTCACTATGCTACAGCACAAAGCATCACAATGACTTTACATATCCTTCCCATTATTCTGTATTTTATTTTAAAATAGGTCAATAATTATTACACATAAAAGTGAGAGACAGAACAAAAATGTGTTTTAAAATATTGTTTAAAATCCAGAACATGGATTTTAAAAACACTATTAACAAACCAGTATGTTTCATATTTTGTTTTTAAATGAATGGTTTCATCTCTGACATCTATTGGTGCACAATTAAGTTTCTAGGTGAATGTTAGCAAAAAAATTACCTTCCACTCCCACCCATACATGCAGCCAAATTCTATCCTTGGATATGTTTAAAAAAAAAAAAAAAGGATCTTTTAAAATAGAAAACATCAGGAGTTGTTATCAGCTCATTACCATTGAAATCAATTAGGTGCAGATTTTCAGCTGGTGTTAATTGTCAGCTTCCACAATTTATGCCAGCTGCGGATCTGCCTCTTGGAGATGAACAGCTGTCTCAAATGGCAAAATTTGGCACATATTTAAATAATTTGGAAATATTTCAGATGAGGGGAAAAAGGTATTTTAATAATATGAAGAAAATAACCATCATGTAAATAATCCAAAGTGAAATACTGTTAGCACATATTAAATATTTTCAATTTTTAAAGCTATGTACCATAAATATAAAACTTTTTGTAAATAGGATACATATCTGTGTACTTTAATAAAAAACAGTGATCTTAGAATGTCTACATGCATTAAACATCCTTCAACTTTGCAGAGTTCCAGAGACATATATAATTTTTTTAACTGTCCAGTTATTATATTTAGCACAAAGGTGCATTTTGAAGTTTCTTCTGCTTTATGGCTGAAAGGCATGTGCTGTAAAAAAAACTAATTTTTGCCTTCCTTAAAAAACTAGGACTCTTTCCAGAGACTGTCTCCTTCTGTGCTGAAACTTAATGCACAATCCATGCAGGATATCTAGTTCTGAAGCTAAGAATGTAAGAGTGAATTATAGACACCCAGGTGTGAGCTGAACTGGAGAAACCTGGCCATGCCTTTCTCATTACATTGGTTTTGTCTTAATGGATTCCAAAGAGAAAACAACATTAAAAGAGCAAAATATTTTCTGTTCTGAACTAAGATAACATTCTTTAATTTGTGGATGTACATCAAATATTAACACCATGTCATTTTTATTTTGTATCCAAACATACACAGTGGGAGAAGAATGCAGTGTGTATTCCCGCCCATAACAGCCAAACCATGGAATGCCACAGATAGGCTCCTCAGCACATCCTGACATACAGGCTTAGACAAGTTTATGGCACAGACTGTGCTGTAGTTTCTTAGAGATGCCTCAATATGTCTTCATAGATTTAAGTAATTCTTCTGCTTTGCATTTCACTAGCATCTCCAGTCAGCCTCCTGCTGCTTCTGCAAAGGTTATAACTCCAGATTTAACTGGTTATTATATTTTCTATTTCTGTAGCTGCTAAAACTTTGCAAGCAGCTGCTGGAGAGTGAATTTAAAAGGTAGGTGGACACTGTTTTTTAATGTGTGAGAAAATAAATGGAGAAAAAGGCCACCTCTCTGAATCACTGTAGTATTCTCTAAAAGCCTGAGATTCGAAGTATTTAGGTAGAGGTGCTTCTCATGGTCAGATACAGAATTTCCTTATGGAAGTTAGCTTGTGCATTCACAAGGTGGAACAAATTCAAAAAGCTGCTGTCTTCTTCATCACGATCTCCTAAGCACCAGAAGGGAAACATTAAAAATAGCTAATGAAAATAAAGGGCTCATTGGTAGGGAGAAGATCTCAGAAACTACTTAGTATCTTAGCAGAGGCCAAGTATGACCCAGGTACCTCTTGACGCCAACTGGCAGAGGGCAGGGGATAGAGTTTAACAGGGATCCCCTATGTCAGATGCACACAATAATTCACTAAAGCACAGCATGCAAGGTCACTACCAAAAGCTAGTAGCCCATTGGTCATCATAATTGTTGTGAAATGTATACACTATTTGAGAAGTTACGTCTCTATACTGAAAATTATGTTCTTAAAGCCTTGGAGTTAAAGGCAGGTCACCAAGAGGTGACATGCCTCAGTCAGGTTGTTTTCAGGAAGGTGGTAGCAGGTGCTTATTTCTCTGTCTGGTCATTGTATATTGTGTCTCTCTCAATGTAAGTCATTTGCACACTGAGCCATTGGCTAATAAAGATTGCAAAATTGATAAGAGATCAGAAAATCTGCAAGAAAGGAGTATACAGGAAAAAACAACTAGCAGGGGGCATCTCATTTATGAATGAAGACAAAGGAAGGGACTTATATATCTGGGGAATCAAAACAACACACTTGTATCCTTTACCTCGGGGGCAATGTGTCATGTTTTATGAAAAAGGGATCACAGCCTGCCTGGCTAGAAAGCGTTGATGAGCAATACTTTATCAGCCATGAGAGTATTTTGTTAAACAAGTCTGTTCTAGGATTCACGTTTTCATTATATATGTAACCATTTGTGTCCAATACTTATACTTGCTATCATTTGAGACTCTTTTCTTTGTTAAATAAACTTCTGCTTGTTTTCACTATGAACATATACAAGTGCTGTGTGTCAAATGGAGCAGTGATCTGAGGTGAAACTGATAAGTTGGAGTGTGCTGCTTCTTTGGGAGCAGTGAATGTATGAATCCTGAGTGTCCAGTGAAACAGGGGCTTGACACTCCAGGAAGACGATCAGAGCGCTCAGGGGTTGGGGCATGCCTATTGCTAACCTGCGGAGGGGCAGCAGAGCCTGCTTAGGCTGAGATGCGAGTACTTAGTTGTGCCACTCTGATTTTGAATGGAAGGACAGACCAAAAGGACTCCAGGTCCCAAGATACAATGCTCCAGCTTGTTCCAAGTAGTTTTCTACTGGGATTAAGAAGGAACACTGCACACAGGGACTACTAGAGTCTGAGTCCTTGTTGTCCTGTGCTTTGTGTCATCCTTCCAGTGATTCTCAACCAGGGGTCTGGGGCCCCCTGGGGGGCCATGAGCAGGTTTCAGGGGGTCTGCCAAACAGGACCAGTATTAGATTCGCTGAGGCAGAAAGCCTAAGCCCTGCCGCACAAGGCTGAAGTCTGGGGCTCTGAGCCCCGCCCCCAGAGCTGAAGCAGAAGCCTGAGCAATTTAGCTTTGTGGAGTGCCCTGTGGTGTAGGGCCCCGGGCAATTGCCCTGGTTGCTACCCCTTAATGCCAGCCCTAGCTTTTATATGCAGAAAACAGTTGTTGTGGCACAGGTAGGCAGTGGAGTTTTTATAGCATGTTGTGGGGGCCTCAGGAAAAAAAAAAAGGTTGAGAATGCTTGCTTTACACCCATGTGGAGTGAGTGCAGAGCTGGGTGTAAATTGCTACTATGTCAGAACAGTGCAAAATGAATGTAAAATACTACCATCCCTGGACGAGGGGCAGGGCAACTGAGAATCAGGACCATAGTGTCTTCAAACCTGTATCTTGCAGAAGGAAAGGGTATCTGCAATTAGTCAGAATTTATGCAAATTAGGTGCTTCTTATCATCTGACAGGATAAAAGTGTGTCCATCCTTTGGGCAAAGTTTGGGCACCTCTGATTTAAATGGGTCAAATAAGTGATATAAAACTTTTGTCATGTGTTTAAAAAAAAAATGAAGTCAGTTTCATCATCTAAACCACTAGGAGTCTCTTAGTGTAAGTATACAGATTTCACTCCCACCCTCTGGATGTAGTTACATATTTTGAGTACCTATGGTTGAATATATTATCACTGAACAACACTTGCATATTTATTTCTTCCTACAAAAAGTCTCTCTCCTAATGCTGTACCACTAAGCACTCTAGCATAATCTTAACACACACACACACACACACACACTCACACACACACTCTCTCTCTCTTTACAAAACCAGCTGAAAATAACCCAATCCACATGACAAAACAATCAGCCAACAGGGCATTAGAATTATAAAAAGACTAGCCCACCTTTTCCAATGAATCCCATTCCAGGGTAGCTCTGGCTGGCTAAGAAGGGGGCCTGGCTGAAGTTGTGATGATACAGGAGCTCCCATCCCCTTCTCTGGTGGAGTCTTGGCTAGTGAGCATGTCCCATTGAAAGGGCTCACCTGTTGCAGACAGGCATAGATACTCACCAGACATTACTGACTGTAGCATGTCCATGATCATGTGAGCAAATGCATTCTCCACACTCTGCAGGAAGTTATTCCTTTCGCCTGGAGTGCTGAAAACCTTGCAGACTTTCTGCATCATTTTTACTGCCCAATCCATGCAGTACAAGTCCTTCTCACAGACCTAGAACATACAAGAAATATTATAATACGTGCCCAGGATGGTGGTGAGGTAAAAAACAAAACAAGTTGAAGTATTAAAATTCATAATAGACAATTAAGGCACTATCCCATAATACAGTCAATTTCAGTCCTACTCTGGAATCTATTCCAGGGCCTAGGGGAGAGGGTGCTGTTGCAGAGCTGTTCTATCAGTGCTATGAAGGTGGGAGAACTCCATTCCCACCTTATGCTGGAAGAATTTTTCCCTAGGGACAGAGCTGCTACCTTCAAACAGTGTATAGGGGCCCTTAGGGCAAAAGAGAACCAGGCCCATTGGTTTCAATGTAGTTACTCTTCCTTTACACTAGTGCAGGGGTTCTCAAACTGCTTTGCACAATGACCCCCTTCTGACAGCAAAAATTATGACAGGACCCCAGGACGGGGAACCAAAGCCTGAGCCCGCCCAAGCCCCACTACCCCGGGTGGGTGGGGGCAAAGCCAAAGCTCAAGGGCTTCAGCCCCAGGCAGGGGGACCTGTAATCTGAGCCCTGCCACCCAGGGCTGAAGTCTTCGGACTTGGGCTTTGACCCCAGCAAATCTAAGCCAGCCCTGGCGATCCCATTAAAAGAGGGTCCCGCTCCACTTTGCGGTCCCGACCCACAGTTTGAGAACCGCTGCACTAGTGTAAGTGGAAGAAGACTCAGGCCCCAGACCTGGGAAAGCAGAGTTGCAGATTTAGTGGCAAAATGCCAGGAAACATTCTATTCAGTGCTACTCACCAAAGCCAGAAAGACCACTAGCCTGGCCAGCTCAACAGCCCGCCCATTCACAGCTTTACTAGCCATGAAGGTGAAGCAGATGTTGTTCCCACTCAGGATGAGGAGGCGAGCATTATTCTCCATGAGCCACTCCCGGGGAACCACTTTTATCATAAAACACAAAGGATTTTCATTACCTATGATTCAAGAGACTGAATATAATTTAGTTAAATATAAAGTTATAAAATGTAGGTTACAATTAAACTAAAAGAAAATTATCTGAACAAAATTCTGGAAGTATTTGAATTTATGAATCACTGCATTTGACAGCCATCCAACATGTTTGAGAAGAAAGCCTATTCAAACACACCTGCAGCACAGTTGGGAACTATGGAGTTACTATGGTGCCAATAGGGATTGTTTGTATTAAGGCTGATGATAATAAAATGTATAATACAATCTCTCCAAACTCAAACCAAACTTAAAATATAACCACCAAATTATGAAATCATGGATTCTTTGGAATGGATTCCTTTCCAGACACCAGCATCTTTCCCAGTAAAGGCCACCATACTTTGTATTTAAAGAGGTTTAAAAAAAAAAACATATTAAAAAAAAACAAATTTGTCCTCACCTGTATTAAAAATGAAACTACAGCGGATACCAGTTATTAGCAACTTATTGGTTCCCAGCATAAAGCTTCCATTATCCAAAAGTTCCCAATAAGAAGCAGATGGCCCTTGCCTGAGACAATAGCAGGGGCAGCCCCGTGACCGAGAACCTGCTGCCCACACAGGAGGTAATGGGCTGTGGTGCCAGCATCCTTGCCCAATGGGAAGCCCCAATTAGAGTCCCTACAGCCAAGACTTTCCATGGGGAGAGAGGGCACTCGGGGTCTATGGGGCTGCACAGTACCTCTCTCTGCACCTTCCAGGTTGTGTCCTGACCTGGCACTGGTGGCCCAGGCTCAGCACATCCCAGTGCTTTCCTTCCCTGGCTACAGCCCTGCAAGCCTGCCTGCAGCTGGGGCTTTCCACAGGGAGCACTGGGGGCCCATGGGACTGCATGGTACCTCTCCCTGAGCTCTCCAGGCTGCGGACTCCGAGCCAGCAAATTCATTACAAGTGGAACCTCTCTTCCAAAAGGTTGCCAATAAATGGCACACCAAGCAGTTAATATCCAAATACCATTAACATTAAAGTCAATGGGATGGGGTCAGTTCTGGGGATAACCAAAGTTGTCTTTATTAGGATTATTAATAACCACCATGCATTAGATTTGAAAAAAAAAATCTAGTGTACTTTTTCCTATTTATCTTTTTTGTTTATTTTTGTATTTGACAGCTTGGATAATGGAAATACATTAGACAGTTTCCCTCATTTCTAATTAATGTCACTTTTTGGTTCTCAACCCCAAGAATAAGAATGCCCAGGGTACAAATGCTATAGGAAAAATGGTTCAAGTCAAACAAAAATTGATTTTTCTTGACATTTAACAAAAAAAATCATGAAAACATATCTATTAATATAAAGTATCAAAGGGGTAGCCGTGTTAGTCTGGATCTGTAAAAGCAGCAAAGAGTCCTGTGGCACCTTATAGACTAACAGACGTATAGGAGCATGAGCTTTCGTGGGTGAATACCCACTTCTTCGGATGCATGACATGATCATGCTCCTATACGTCTGTTAGTCTATAAGGTGCCACAGGACTCTTTGCTACTAATATAAAGTTTAGTAAAACTTTGTTTTGAACAAAACCTAAATTTTGGACCTAAACTGTGTGACAGTGTCCCTTGAACAAGATAACAGAACACTTATTTTTGAAGTTTTCCATATGTTATTACTTAAAATGTTTCACTTTTGGGGAAAAAGGCTTTGGTTTATAAGCAGAATTGGTCTCTTCCATCTCTGACTACTGCATAACCTCCAGTTTTATTGACCTTCCAGTATAGTACAGCTACTGCAAGGGATTAGGGGGTACTCAGATTCCCAATGTGCTTCAGTTTTTTACTATCTGACACATATCTCTTTAGTCTGAGAGGACATGATTATATAATCCTATGAGTCTATGATAAAGGCAAAAATATACCTGACAATTCATCCACAAGACTGATAACATCATCTGCTGTCCACTCTTTAGCTTCTGTGTCATACAGTAGTTTAATAGCATCAGCTAGACCCTTTAAACTGGTCTCATCTGTTGGTCCTTCTATCATTTTCTGCCAAACCACATGTCCTAGGTAACATTAATCACAATCACTACTAAGTGACAATGTAGTTTGCTAAACAAAGAAGACCTATACTGGGACCTCAAAGCCTGGCTTGGAAAAAGAAAAGGTGATTCAGGCAAAAGCATAAATCCCTATTTGTACAAGTGCTTTTTATTTCATCTCACTTGTGGCAGAAGGGACAGTGTAGATTGCAAGATGAATCAGAATCACTGGATGCTTTAAGGAAACACAGAATTAATATTTAAGTGAGAAAAAGAGAATTGATTTCAGAGGGTGATACACATGCTTGTGGTTCAGTGCTAAGGCTACCTTCACACCACAAGTGTAGGCAAATAGAGAGGGAAAACAGTCTGTAATTTCTTCACTTGAACTGTAATATAAACAAATTTAAAAAGCTCCATGTTAAACAGGTAAGGGGTCAATTGTTCTAAACGTTATACTTCATTATTTATAAAAGGCCTGGTTTTCAGAGGTGGTGCTGCTCTCTTTGATTTCAGTAGAATTTGTGTGTGCTCAGAACTTGTGAAAAATCAGACCTGTAGGTAACATCATAGGAGTGCATGGCCATACACTGGTAAGTAAAGTCAGAGTTTCTGTCTTCAAGAGTTTACAGTAATGTAGCTACAGCTGGAGCAAAACAAAAAAGTATTGGGAAATGGCTAAAATGTTCTTTGTGACATCACTGAGGTTAATTGGCTTGTTTCCCCTCTCACACTGGTGTAAATCAGGAGTAATCAGCACCATTGTTAAGCATTCTCAGTAGTGTGTCCAAGCAACTACCTGGAAGCTTAAGTGGTGCCAAAATTAATATGAACCGAGTGTGTCAAATCTTGAAAAAGAGTAAGTTTATTAGGAATTATAAGTCTAAATAGAGGTAAATGTTCCCTTCTAAAGTGAAATGCAATAAACACAGGTGCTTTTCCTCCGGGGGTGAAATCTTCCTGGCCTATGGGAAGGCCCATAACAAAGTGTACCATTGCGTTTCTGCCATACATGGAGCTAGAAAGCAGAGAAACTACACAGCACCCCACAGTTCTCTGCACACTGCTGAAAAGATCCATGGCAACTCTCTCCATAGGAATCCAGAAGAGCTGTTGTGGGGTGTGCAGGGGCGTACCAGAAGAGGGAATAATGAGTTCACAACTTGTGTGTATGCTTTGGCCCAAAAGCTCACAATGATGGGTAAAGAGTTTGTTGCTCCTACTACAACTTATGGTCTATAGTAGTGTCCACACAGACATTCCAGGATATACAGCCCTACCTCTTGACTGAGGGGGAATCCATTCCATACAACCCTTACATTGGTCCCCTGAAAGCCCATTTATTTACACAGGCTGTGAGACAGCCTGTTTTCTAAGGGAGAAATTCTGGTCTATCATGTTAAATTTACTCACCATTTAGAGAGGAGACTGGCCCAAAAATGATGTACAACAGCCGGGCTTGATTAACCATTGGCCACGGTTTTAAGATACGAGTCAGCCAAAATGCAGAATCACTTCGATGAATCCAGTGATTTAGCAGGACACTGCGACAGAATAACCTTATCCGTAATTCCAGCTTTCGAGCACTTCCTAGGACAAGAGAATTTGTACATTATAAATCCATCAGGCATTGCACTTTGGTGATTTCAACAGGTTTATAAATATGGTGAGTGAGAGGGAGAAAGGTTTTTAGGGCCTATACGGGCACATAGGGCTAGATTTTTAAAGGTATTTAGGCTCCTACAGATGTAGATAGGTGCCTAGTGGGATTTTTAAGATTCTAGATGCATAACTCCCATTGAGTTAGTGTCAAATTGTAGTAACTGAGATCACAAGGTCCTGAAATTCTGAGCTATAACTATCTCATGACAGCTTTAGTCTAACAGACACACTGCACTGCTTCAAACCACTAATTCTACCTGCCTGCCCAATGTTTTCTCTGCCACATCTCATGCTCTGTTTCAGGGGCACTCCGTTATTTTTTACTTTTGCTGTGCTTCTTTCTGCCTGTGACTCTATTATATGGTGCCAAAAGGAGTAAATAGAAGCAGTTGATTGCATGCTTGCCTTCTACAACCACTTATACAGGAGGCCACATGTGAACATTTCCAGTGATATACGGAGTACTGTGCCGGAGAATTTCTGAAGAATTTGGTTTTAGAGTGATGCTTCAGGATATGCATAAAATATTGGTCCTGATTTTCTACTGCACCACTTCAGTTTTAAGCTGGTGTAACTCCATTGATTGAACTGGTGTTGGTGTAATGCAGTGGAGAATTAGGTCCACTGCATGTAAATTTTACATACATTTCATATGGAAATGATAAGATCCAACAAAATCAACTGCGTCTCAAAGAGATAAACTTCACCACACAGAACATGCCAAAGATAAAAGTCAATTGCTTGTTTTCATCAGAAAACAACTGAATTCAGTTAATAGTGCTGATTTCCTTCAGCTATATGCAAGCATGTTACCAGCATCAGAGCACTCATTTTCTGTCATTTCTGCAGCTAAAGCATCATAAATATGGATCAAGAAAGGATCAGGTACTGCAGGGATCATGTGGCACAAACCATCCTTGAGTCTGGGGTGCATCTCCTCTGTAATAATCTGAATCCATTTCCGGAACTCACAGCAAAAGGATGATATAGCTGCCATGACAGACTCTTATTATCAACATTTGTATTTTCCAGGACATTTTTGTTTCAGGTATTCACCTGGTTTGCTGCTGACAACTGTCTGTACTTTGCGGGGTAGATTGCTCAGCTCACAGAGGAAGTTAAAAACACGATGGCATTCTAGCTCATCCCAGCCTGCAGTCAGGGTCTGACGACACCAAATGAAGGACAGATAAATAGAATTAAATCACAATGCTTGTTATTATAGTCATATATGTATGATCAATTTTTCTGTATTTATGGAGAGGACACATTTGCATAGTGGAGACTGGTGCATCTGAACTACTGTGTATTATTTTCATCCTTGTCTTTCAAAATGGACTTCTTGCAAAGTGAAAAATATTATTAAAAAAACAACAACCTAGGGCCTTATCTATACAACACTGAAATCAGAAAATAATCATGTAAGCAAAAAGTTTGTGTGACAGGAATTTGCTAAATCTAAAAGGAAAATCAAAGATGTACATAGGAGCGCCTTTGTTTTGTAAGGCCCTCAGACACGGCTTTATAACACTCCGGGCAGTAACACAGTGGTTCAAAAAAACAAAACAAAAATAAACAGATGACAGTAGTTTAGAAACACTGGGCTAGACACTAATCTCACAGATCAATGGAATTTCTCTAGATTTCTACAGATGTAGCTGATATCAGTAGACATTATATCACAGACATTCTCAGAGCAGCAAATCATGACAATTCCACCAAAAATAGGAGGAGGAAGGTTCTGCCCTTGCTGCTGCCCCTTCATGGAACTCCAGTGACATAAAGAAGGTGAAATGGCCCCTGAGGAATTCCCTCATTGCAGGGTCACCAGAAGTCTGACATAAGCAGCCCTACACACCACACACAAACCCATAGAGCCCCTGTCCCCAGTGGTGTCAGAAAATGAGCAGAAAGGGTGGTGCCTAGAGTGCAAGCTTTCATAGCAGGCCTTTGGGGCTGTGGGAAAGCCACCATCAGCTTCAACTGCCCTGCAGGCTGCTCTAACTTATACCAAAGGGGTTTCTGGGTCCTTGTGTAGCTCACAATTCTGAACTGTATTTGGGGCTGCACTTTCTGGCCAAAGAGATAATTTGTGAACCTTGGATGTGAATAAGCAGGAAAACAGTTGCTAAGAGCATAAATATCCTGGTGCAAATAATTATCTATAATAGTTAGCCATGGCAGGGAATAAAACAGACAACCACACATTTCTGAACAGTATCTTTGTTATTAATAAGCTACTTTAATATGGTATATTTCCAGAAGTGTCTGAACACGTAAGTTCTTCTAAAACACAATTTAGCTTCATTTAAAATGTTCAGAAAATGCTTGTGCTTCAACAAAGATTACAAGCTTTTTTCAGGTGATTAGACAAAGCAGCTCTCAATTAAAGCAACCCATAATGGTGATCCTATCCATCTGACAATGAAATACCTTCCCCAATTAGTGTTAAAGAAGTCCTATCCTCAGTCCCTTACAGCATGTTTGCAATCTTGTATAGTAAATACAGTGTTGATTGCTGAACTAACAGATTTGTCATTGCTTTCTTTGCATCCCAAATAGCTAGCACAATTCCTCCATTTAATTACAGACCTTGGGCCAGTTGCCTTTAAATCAGAGAATCCCTGTTTAGAGTGTTGTGAATTTGATGTTTGAAGTAATGTAGTGAAATGGCCCCCTATGTAGTCTTCTTTAGTAATAAACTGCTAATTTAAATTAAAATCCAGACTGGCTAATAATAAGATCCAGACTGATAAATTTTTTAGAGTTAACTATTTTAAGAGCCAGAAAGAACTGTGGTACTGAATAAATGCATTGTTTGGGTCCTGAAAGCCATGTTAAACTTTGAAATGTCTTGCAAAGCAGTTTCAGCTCACTGCTTCTCAACGTATAACTAAGTTGGATGATGATGATGTTTATCTGCACTCTTTTAAAAAGACTGAGTATTTCAGCATTGATAGATTTTTAAAAAGGCAAACTTTGGTTTCTTTTATATTAATGATACCTGCCTTCTTCTTCTCTGAAAAATACACTATACCTGTAAAAACACTCCATAGCATTGTAATCCCAAGCAATGCAACGGGCTTGGGCAACCACTGAGTTTAAAACAGGAAACCTGCAAAGACAAAACATTGTTGCCTCATTTCATCAATGTAGCTTAATTGGCAATACACTCACTTCTGTGCTTGAAGCTTTCCCACACAGCTAATCTACCACAACACTGACCCAAGGGGCTTTCTCTACACTACATTCACTCAACCCTTGCATCTCTGCTGAGACACCCAACAAGGTTGCCAATTAGGGATGTTTTTTATGATGTGGCCATTGGTCCTCTGGGAACTTTCACTCAGACCACCTTAGAATCTTCAGACAGATGTGATATTTTATTAATAATGTCTGTTGCTATGTATAATCATTTCCCTCTCCAGAAACTAATACAGTTTGGTAACATAATGTTTTGAATTAATTATGGTTAAAATTTACCATGTGCAGAGAGCCTGCCCAAGGCATTATGCACCATTTTGCCCTCTAAGCAGAATTTAAGTGGAATATAGACCTTCTGTAGGATCTCTTCACGGGGCTGAATTTCAACCTATGCTCATTCTGTTACAAAGTGGCAAATATTATTTGCACTGGGTGACCTGTTTTAAAAATTAAACATAAAAATCATACTTATATGAAGATTATACTCACTAAGAGTGGGGTTTTAAAAACATGTGAAGGAATTAGGCACCTAACTCACTGACTTTCACTAGGAGTTGGGCAACTAACTCCTTTAGATATTTTTGAAAATCCTACACCTAGGCCATATTTTTCAAACAGTGGGTGCCTAAAGTTAGACATAATTCTGAACACCCACAGCTCACACTGACTTCAGTCTAAAGCTTTAGGGGATCAGCATCTCTGAAAAATCAGATCACTTATTTAAATGCCTAAATATGGATTTAGGGACCTAATTTCAGGTACCAAAGATTTGAAATATCCAAGGAAGATTTTTAACCAACAAGAGACTGATTCCAAGTTAGTAAATTCATGATATTACACTGATGAGCATTACAGATAGGTCAATAAATAAATGAATTAATTTAAATCATTACATTAACAGCATTTTTTAAATTGAAACATTAATATAGGTGCAAGTGATAGTTCAAAACAAGATTCTAGAAGTCTTCAGTACAGAGCAATGAGTGTGAGCTTACTTCTGAGAGTATCTTGTGTATGTACTTTAGCCTGTCTTTTGTGGGCAGCAGTAGTGTACATCTTTTAAGCAACAAACCTGTGAATAGAAACACATACATAATCGTTCAAATGATGAAAATAATTGGACTAGTTGAAGAATACACTGCACAAGCAATACAATACCATACTATTTCTGCAAGAAAAGAAAGTGGTACATTACAATTTGCTGCAGGGGTGCTGGAACAATTTTTATAGTGGGGAGAGGGGAGCCAAACTATATGTCCTGTATATAATAGAAACCACTTCAAGCCAGGGGGTGCTGCAGCACCCCCCGCACCCTTAGTTCCAGCACCTATGGTGAGCTGTGCATTGTAAAAGGGTACGCTAGCCTCTGTAATAGAGATGCCTTTTATGTCAGAAAGCCTGATAGGGAGTGTGCAAGGCTCTCATGACATAATTTGTTTACTACGTTGTTTTAAACTCCATGTGAGTCACAGCCCTGAAAAATTATTATTTTGGTTTTTGAATTACAGCTGTTAAAAATATTTCAGTTAAGAGAGGCACAATAAGTAACATTTGAAGATGCACTAGTTTTCTATTTACATCATCGAAAGCTGAGCTTCCAAAAATCTTTTAAGCCAACCACATTGTCAAACAGAAAAGTTATTCTGAACTGTGTTAATATAAAACATAGTTAGGCGGTAGAATTTTTTTTCCCTTCTACATGAGATTCAAAGCTAGAAGAACTTAGGATACAAAGGGCTTGAATACATTATAGTGCAGAACAGCTGTTTGTTAAGCAACAATTTTTCTAAGCCAATGGAAAGCAAATGGGTTAAAAATCTTTCCCCTCAAAAACATCTGGTAGAACACCACATATCTCTTGTTTGTTAATAATGCAAGAAATCTACAGAAGAGTACTCAAATATTTTCTAAGTTGCTCATCTCCTGGGGAACATGTTATTTCTGTGATGTCAAAAAGTGTATTATACACGTCCTGTGATTTTGAATGGACTCTTTTCCCAATCTGGAAGTATGTTGTTAACATTCTTAAATGGCAGACATAATTTTCTTTATCAGTCTGGTATCTGATCCAAAACCCCAAAGAATCAACTTTCCATTGACTTCAATAGGTTTGTAATCAGACCCCTAAAGAGTAGATGAATGTCTTTCACAATATATCTGCAAACATGAGTACAGTCGTCAACCTGGGGATAACTTTTTTATTACCAGTGCAAAGGTTTGGGCCTGCTTTCATATGGTGAAATTTACACCTGTGCAGAGGGGCAGCACAAAAATTATGTGTTACTCAAGTCCAATTTAAGCCTGGAGGGTGAAAAATCCTGGTCCCATTGAAGCCAATGGCAATTTTTGCCATTGACTTTAACGTAGCCAGGATTTCACTCTGTGGGTTTAAGTGAGATTAATGCAGTGTATAAGCCTTGTGCTGGCTCTCTACACAGAAGCAAATTTTATCCTTAGAGCCCAGTCTTGCTCCTATTGAAGTGAATTTTGGCATTGACTTTAATGGGAGCAGGATTGGGCCCTTACATTTAGTAGATGATAAAATATGAAAATCAGTGCAAATATCTAGGTATGTCATGTTTAAATGACTATGCTTATTATAATGATGAGTTAATACAGCGGTAGTTAAATAACAGTTGTCTTTTCTAATACAAAGTTTGTTATTACAATGTACAAAACAGTGCTGACTTTATTTTTTGGCATAATATTTAGTTAATCAGATTTCATTTTAAAACTAAAGCAAATAAACACTGAAGTTATCAGTAAGATATTGTAAACAATCCATGTAAATTTGAAGGGAACTCATGTTTGGCCTAATTAACTTTGACATTATTCCTTTAACTTGGGAAGCTCTTAATTTAAAGTTAGCTCCTGAATATAACCTTGACAAAATTTTGTTTTACAGTCAGGATCAATTTAATTATGAGACCTTATCAGTTAAGGAGGCTTATATCAATATTGTTCAAATTGCAATTTCATTTGTTTCTCTTTTAGAGAAAGGATTACAATGAATGGGGGGAGGGAGAGAAATGATACAGTCCAAGTGGCATAAGAGAAGAAAGACTGCATTGCTTTTGGTTGAAGGCGAGGGAGATTACTACTGAATCTTGGCAGCCAAATTCCCCTTAATTTAGTGCAAAAGTTAAAAAGAAAATAATGATTTTTTAATATGAAAATATGCAGTGCTACTCACTGGTCACATTATTTTGACCTATATTTATTTTTTGCTGTGCCAGGATATAGTTGCGCGGGTGAAACTAAGAGTACAGCCTGGGCAGCAACAGCACGATTCTCGCATTGTATCTCCACCCTGACCTAAGGGTGAGAGGAAAGTTTACTCATCAGGCCCACTTCAGTCTTTGAGCTCTGATATAAGGCTGTCAAGGAGAATGTTAATCAGTGGCAGTTGTCATGGTGCTTTTTGTGACAAGTTTACTTCTGATCTAGGAACTGGAATGAGATTGCCAATTCACTTCACATAGACTGTCAGGCCTTTGATGGTAATGATTCTTGATCACTCCAGAACTAGGTGGGATTTGAGCATTGATATAGAGGTGAAATACTTTCTATTTCATTATCATTCTCATGAGAGATCCACTCACCTTGCCCTTTTATATTTCACTTGCCCTTTTATATTCTTTAAAAATTAAATAAGGAAGAAGCAAAAGATATGCTATTTTTGTCTATACTTATATAATGTATGTATTATTATTATTGCTGATTAAAAGTATATTAAGAGATGTTGAAAGAATTATTTCATGATGAAATACACGCAATGCATAAAGTTTAATTGAGACTTAAGTGGGTATGCACCTTGTTGCTGGTCCTTCGCACAAGGATGAATTTCAGCCTCAATGAGGGTCACAAACACCTATACACTTCAGAAAACATTTTCACCATTTTAATCTGCTATCAATCACTAAATGTCACAGTAGAAGCTCTTTAATTGATTTTAGTTCTCTCCTAATTGTTACCATTCTTATTATAAAGGTCACCTAGAGATCTGTAGTGTTCTAATACACAGGATCCTTCTCTCTTGCCAGATATCTCAAGGTTATGAAAATCTTGCAGTAAAAGCCTTCTGTTTCCTGATGAGGTTGAGATGTAATTAATAAGGCGGTTGCTGACGGCTTTCGACACCATGCTTAGCATGCTGATATCCTTCACTGAAAAAGCAAAACCCAGTATACCTGTAAACCTTTATTGCAAAAACACAACTGCTCAGTAGTCAAGAACTTTACTATACATCTCAGTACAAGCAGGCCAAGAGACTTCAGAAAGAAGTAAGAGACAATGTCATTACTGTAAATTCCTTTGCCAACAAATTATGGTCATTCAGGATTTTGCATATATCTGTTAAATTGTCATCTTTATATACGGTGGGCAGAAGAACTTCAAAGAGCTCCCTGAGTACTATCATTCTTTTTTTTTTTTTTTTTTTTGGTGTGTGTTTGTGATGAGGCTCTTCAGGAACCCAAGCTGAGTATGAACAAACCTAATGAAAATCCCTTCAATTTGTAGTAAGGTGAACCATTATTGAGCAAGGCCCATAGGCCTCAAACTTGGCGTTTTACTAAATGGGATTTTTGCATGTGATCGTTTTCATTTATGGGCAGTAACATAATTTCTCTCAGTTCCTCACCTGAGAGATATTTCAAGACCATCTGAAAGATCTCTAATGGCAGTGCTTTGAAATTCCCGAGAGTTGACAGTGACTCGGAATCTGTGTCCACAGTGTTGCAGAATGGTTTGGAGCGACGGCTACTGCGCCTGTATTTCTGGTTGGGAATCAAGGTGAAGCTGGTACTTATAGTGGATGTCATCCTTCTACTAGTCCCATAAATTTTTCCTGCAGAGAAAAAACAGAAGGCATATAGGGAAGGAAATTAAACCCATGAGGGAGATAAAATGAAATAAGTGATTGAGTGATATGGTAATGGAATATGAAAGTCTTACTGCATGGGTAGGGAGGTACAGTTTTACTTTAAATGTAACAAAATTACATCAATACACTCCAAAATCCATATTTACAGTTTCCTGTTCTATATTTCCTTTCTTTCCAGTATAATCAGTAAAACCACTCTTTTTCCCCCCATATAGCACAAAAAGAGAGAATGTATACGTGTTGTGTGTGTGTATGGGAAATTATTTTTGTTTTGTAATTCAGTGTCTGGGAGAAGAAAGTATCCCGATTAGAAGTTATAAGTGGAGAGGGGGGTGGCGATAGCAGTGACCAGTATTGGGACAGGGAGGGCCTCAGGAGGTTTGAAAGATAATTAAGAGAAAAAATAAAAGTGTAGGAGGTATATGAAATGCCACAAAATATATTAAGGAGCTATTATAAATAAGTCAATATCCTTCTAGTACTTTACCCTTCCATGTTACTTTAACCATGTAACAGAACATTAAAAATTAAGGAGGCCATTCAAAGGATTTGTATGTCTCTTGTCTGTCTGAGGCACTCTACTTGTATGTATTCTTGTACACGACAATAAAAATTAAGATTTGGTATTGGGGGGAGGGATAGCTCAGTGGTTTGCGCATTAGCCTGCTAAAACCAGCGTTGTAAATTCAATCCTTGAGGGGGCCATTTAGGGAACTAGGATAAAAATCTGTCTGGGGATTGGTCCTGCTTTGAGCAGGGGGTTGGACTAGAGATGACCTCCTAAGGTCCCTTCCAATCCTGATATTCTATGAATGTAAGTAGGCATCAAGATATCACTTTCCCTGCAGTATTTAAACTGAGGTATAGCTTAATTCCTGATAATGACAAATATCACAGCACAGAATGTGCAAATATTGTAATGTAGCACAGTATTACCATCCTCAAGATTTACAGAAATCATGAGACAAGCCCCCCATAACACATAAGATTGTCTGTAAAATTATGAGAATATTAAAAAAAAACAAAAAACATTGTGTTCTTATATTTGCCTTCTGGTTTCTGAGCCTTTAAGGGGGACACACTTAATATTTTCAAGCTTTTCTCTGTAACCATGAGGGCTAATAACTTCTTTTTTAAAATTAAAGCTAAGATTCTCATGCAATCTCTTGATTCCAGCAACTGGGGCTTTCAGACAATCACCAAATGTTGCAAGACTTGGAATAAAATTGTAAGTGTTGGCAACAGTGGTAACACCATAAGTGGACTCCTTTCTCCCCTCAATTATACTCATTGTTTGAAGGGTTGAAAATGTACTGATGCACCTTAGTCAGTCAACAGGTTACATTTACTTAAGCAAAGAACAATTTGAAAACATCAAGCAAACAAGGCACATTTCTCTAACACATATTCACTGAACCATTTTACATAACATAGTGAATTATCACAATCCCAATGCAAGAACTGTATATTGAATGAACTCAAAAAATTATGGACCATTTAATTAAAGCATTACAAACATGTTTGAATGAATAGTATTTTCTCCTCTGTGCCCAGGACAATGTTTCAATTCATTTTTCAATTGTTCATGAAAGGGAATTACACTTTATAACAGGCATCTTTAAATTAGTTATGAGATAATTCATGCTAGCTGAAGAAATCCATAGCTTAACTTTTCACATGGCTTGTGAGCAAATTTAATGACTTTTAAAATTACAGCGTTTTATTCAATTTTAGACTACTTAAGCAACCAGGGAGAGCAAATGAATTTGATACTTGTAAAAACAACAAAAATATTCATTTAAGTAACATCATAGATGTATGTAACAGCACCTTTGAAAAGCATAGAAATCCACATTTAAAGTCAGTGGGAGTTTTTTTACAGACAACTGCAGGTGCGGGGCAATAAAAAGTCTTACTCTGTACATAAAGGCAGTTAAAGGCCTGTTTTAGTAAAAGAAAAATATAACTCTCTTCACCACTAAAACTCTTTCAAGGCTGGCTAAGTCCAATACATTTTGCGGATTCGTACCTTAGAAATAGAGTTACAATCTGAGGGTGTTTTTTGTTTATTTGTTTGAAAGCAGTCAGTGCTGGTCTAACTTTGCTTCACTGAAGTCAATAGGCGTTTAGAGCACTACTATGTGCTTTTGAAAATCTCATCCAGAGCCTGCAGAAATATTATGTGCAGAAGCAGCCACTTAACCATGATGAGTGGGATTTTCAAAAGCACTGAACACTGCTCCCATTAAAGTCAATGGTAAAACTCCCTTATTTTCAGTGGGAGCAGAGTCAGGGCAATTTAAAGAAAAACTGAGCATGTGACAGAAGTTTTATGTTATGGGCCACATTTTAGAGCCATTTCTCAGGGAGATCAGCGAAAACATGACAAGACTGATTTCACTTAGCAATTTTGTGCAGCCCTCAACAACCTCTGTGTGGATCCCTCCTGTCTGGAGAACTGCTAATCAAGACTGGAAGAGGGAAATGTAAATGTTAAGCATATAAAATCAAATTAATTATAATAATTAATAACAGTGATTTTCTTTTATTTATTCTGTATATAATTATTTATTTATAGGGCAGACAGAAGCCATCAACAGTCAACGTTCCTTCTATACTCTTTTCTGTTTATAAACAGTCCATATATTTTCATCCAATGAATACACCTTTTTCCTAATCATTTAAATTTTTCTGGGGTTTGCATTATCATTTTGCTAAGTATATAATACCAACAGCTATTTACCTCAAACAGCAGCTTCAGGGTTTTGTCTTTTTCCCTCCCTAGGCATTTCACAAATAAATAAATGAATCACCAAGAACATAAATAGGAATTCTCTCTCCATTTCCCTTCACACACACTTAAAAACATGAGAGCTTCTGAAGCAGGGGTGATCAAACTTTGTGACACAGAGGACTGAAGTGGCAGCATGCCAGCCATCCATAGGCTGCACCTAATTTGCCATTAAAAGGACCTGATTCTCATTTACACCAGATTGGCAGTGCCTTAAAGTGGATGAAATGCAGTATGATTTGCTCCCACTTTAAGAATGCTTCTCACTGTTAGAGTGGTGTAAAAAGGCCTTAGTGTAAATGAGAATCAGTCCCAAAGCCATCTAAATTAACATAAACATACATAACATTACAGATTAAAAAATAAATGCCCGTGATAATCCTAACATTAGCTCTTATTTGTGTCTTCCTGCTAGAAGGCATTGCTTTTTTGACTTCACCCCAAAGTGTCTGTGCTTTGATCCATGCTGCAGTCCCAGGGAAGGGATGCTAACATCTGCTTGTTATCACACAAGTTGTGTTTGCCCCTTCGGCCGCACTGTGTGAAACCATGGGTCATGTTTGGCCTTTTGGCTGCATTGTGGGTCACCACAAGCCCTTGGTCTGCATTTCATGACTCCGTTGGCTGGTGTGACCATTGGGCTGCACTTCAGAACCCCTTGGGCCGCATTTGTACCATGGGCCTCACTTAATAAACACCGTGGGCTGTAATTAACCCTTGGGCCGGATGATATGACCCTATGGGTCACATTTTGACCCCCATTCTGTGCACTCCCGCTCCAAAACCTGCCACACGTCAATGATAATAGATTTTTTTTAAAGTGTGATACCTCCAAATAAACATATATCCAGTTGATACAGAACAGATCTAAACCCTGTTTCACCCCTAGGGAAATTCCTCTGAGGGTGGGGTGAGATGGGTGAGCTCAGACCCTGCTGTCTGGATTTATAAGTGCACCAACTTTCCCTAAACAAAAAAGAAATTGCATTGAATTAGCTGAAATTTCTCAAACTTCATGAAAGAGTATATATTGTATGCAGGATGTTTTTTTTAAATTTACCACCTTTGGTTTGAGGGGAAGGCTTTAATAGTTTTCCTCGGGGGAAAAGAACTGTGTGTTTATACAGGGGTGGGGGTGGGGAATAGAACTACATAGAATTACGACAGAAATAAAAAATATTTTCATTCCAGCAATAATTGATAAGATAATTTGATAAGTGAATTAATTCATGGAAATGTGGAGGGGAGGGGCGGAAAAGTAGCAAATGTAGACTTTTGGAGGCAGGAAATTACCACAGAAATCGAACATTTTATTCCAGTGGTAATTACTTAAATGGTTTTTCAGCTGCTTTATTAGTGTTTTTAAATCGCCTCAGGTTTCCCGCCTTTTTTTTTTTTTTTTTTTGCCCTTCAGCCCTAAGCGAAAGGAGGAGGGCGAGGGGAGGCTACAGGCTCGAGACAGGCAGCTCCCGCCAGCTCGGGCACGCCCCCTTTATGAATAATTAACAATCCCTCCCCCGCCCTTCAATTCGAGCTCTAACCCAGAACCACCGCCCTCCCTGGTTATTTACTGTGGAATCCCTGCCCCTCTTATGAATAATTAATGAGGGGGAAGGCTCCCTCTGTACCCTCCCTCTTCCCTTTCAGATAGAACCGCTCGCTGAGGGAAGGGCAGTGACCCCAGCAGGAGGGGGAGGCTGGGAGCCCCTCATGCCTGTGGTGACCCCTCTCTCAGCTTGACTAAGCTTCTGCCATATTGGTTACCACACACACGGCTACTCAGCTTTATCCTGAGCTGGCGCCCCAGTCGCCATGGCACCCTAAGGCAGCTCCATGTGACAGGTGCACGGTGGCCATGGCAGCAAAGGGCGTCACCGTGTCAAGGGCGCGAGCTCACCATGGCACCACGCGGCAGCAGCATCTTAAGGACACCCGGTTGCCATGGGCACCAAAAGACAGCACTGTGTCACGGGTGTGGGGTTGCTGTGGCACCACAGGGGAGTACCATGTTATATCTGCGTGGCTTTCACGGCAACACAAGATATCACTGTGTCACATGAGAGAGTTTGCTGTGGCACCACCATGCCATACCTGTGGTTCTCACCGTGTCACAGGCACACATTCACCAGGGCACCACGGGGCAGCACCATATTATGGTTGCAGAGTTGCCGTGGTACCACAGGGCATCATCATCTTGCAAACACTAGGTCACCAGGACACCATAAACTATCAGTGCGTCATAGATGGAAGGTCACCCTGTCCGCAAAATGTCCCCAGGTCAGAGGCACACCATCACCTTTTAATGAATGCAGGGTTATCACATCACAACATCAGTATTGTTGTACAAAGTTATTGCCCTATAACCCTAGGCCATTATGTACTATGGCAAAGTTTTTGCTCTGTTAGAGAAGAATGCTACGCCATGCAAAGTCAGTCTGTAGTGACATAACATAACGGTCTGTGAGATAAGGTCACACTGTCGTTGTGCAAGATTCTTGCACCATGATGTCAAGGCACAATGTTGTGATACAAGTTCATGAAGTCGCAACACAAATTAATTGTGCTGCGATCCACGGACAATATTGTGATGCAAAGATGTGATGACACAAAGTCACTGTGCCACAACACAAAATCTGTGTACTGAAGCAACGTTGTGGTCTTGTTCACCAAAGGCATTGCACAACACCAACCCAGAATATTTCCAATGGAAGTTGTGCCACCATGAGAAGTAATAAGTTGCCACACAGTCCTTACACTGTAAAAAAAAGTCACACTGTTGATACGTAACCCTGAACAGTCCCAGAAAAACAGGACAAGTGGCCACTCTTAATATGACTGGTAATTAGGTCAAGATCATTGGGAAAATGAACCCTAAAAACAATGTTCTTTCCAGCAGCAACTTTAGCTTCCAATGTACTGTAACTCACCATTAACTGATTTTTCCAAGGGGGGGGCAACTGAACCCTTTGGTACACCACCTGGTGGTGCTCTCACAAAAGTCTCCAGGAGATGGCAGTAGAGGGCTGCAGTAGATTTAATAGATCTTTCACAAATAGCCTTTGTAAAGTCAGGCGTTTTTTGTTTGTTTGTTTTATTTCGTTTTTCCTCCTAGAAAGTGAAACACAAAACAAACGCTAAAAACAAACCCAAGCGTCATGGCCTCTGACAGCTGTCTAGTGCAGAGAATGATCAGACTCTACAGAATGGGAATGCCATGATGATGCGACTGTGCTGTAGGAATTTTGCTGCATAGATAAACTGGATAATGTAAAACAGTGGTTCTCAAACTTTTGTACTGGTGACCCCTTTCACATACCAAGCCTCTGAGTGCGACCCCCTTTATAAATGAAAAACACTTTTTAAAATATCTTTAACACCATTATAAATGCTGGAGGCAAAGCGGGGTTCGGGGTGGAGGCTGACAGCTCGTGACCCCCCATGTAATAACCTCATGACCCCCTGAGGGGTCCCGACCCCCAGTTTGAGAACTCCTGGTGTAAAACAATTAGTTGTTCTTATATTTTGTCACATGCTCTGCCCATATAGTTGAGTCAGGTTTGACAACTTGTACTTTAAAAGCAAATCTTACATTTGAAAGCTAGGATTGTTACAGAGGTCTCTCTGTGGAGTCTTCCAGAGACAATGTGTGAACTTCAAACCCTCTCCCTAAAAGAGGCTATAAAACTGCTGTGTCTTGATGGGGCATAGAGAGTGTTCCTTTGGGATGCAGTGGAGATTAATGCAGGAAGGACCCAAATGAAGGTAAAGAATCGGAAGATTCAGGGATTTCTGCAGCTTGACCTTTCCCACCTGCTGTGTTCAGGGACCTCATTAAGCCTTCTGCTGTCAGCAAGCCAGCTCCCTCCTGGTTAACATGCTAACCACTTGTGCTTATTAAATACCCTATGGCTCTTTTCCCAAGAGTGAGGCTGCTAACCCTAGTGTTCTGACTAAATTTCATCTGATAGAATTCCACTTGCACTTTCAATTGCATATAGTACTTTTTTTTCCACTTCCTGTACTAAACTTATGTGCATTGTTCCTTTGTATTGCTGTGTTCCACCCCAGAGATAGCTGAATTCCCATGGTGGAAGGGACGATCCTTATATATATCTTCCTTTGGCACACTGCAATCTTAGTTAATGTTTGTAAACTGCTTTGAGATAATTGGATGAAAGTTGCTAAGGAAAACAAAGTACAGTCATTATATATAATATTATAAGCAAAGGTACAGTTTGAGGTCATTAAAATAATTAAAAATACTAAACATTTGCTGGTCATATGATTTTATTACAGCAACCCATGCTACCCTCTGTCATGCAAGTTACTTGACAGAACAGTCTATGTTCTACTGGAGTGTTAAATATTTCATGCTGCACACGAGTGACCTTATATTTCTACTCTATCTTGCGCCATCTACACTATTATTTTTTATTATTATACCAGCAAGATGTCTAACATAGTTCACCCACTTTCCTACTACTAGTGGAGCTGCACCAGTGCTATCAATAGGGGGAAGTTTTAAGTGAAAAGTCTGGGATAGACACATGGAGCCAGATTTTCAAAGATATTTAGGTGCCTAAAGATACAGATAGGTGCCTATTGGGATTTTCAAAAATACCTAGGCAGGTTAGATGCCTTGCATCCACTGGAAACATAGGGTAGCTGCAATCTTATTTAAGCATGGTTATTAAACTCAGCTGCAAGGACAGTGGAGACAGGGCCTAAATATTTAGCACCATTAAGATTGCACAGTTCTCAAAAACTAAAAATATTTATATGTTCATACTGTTCAGGGAAAACATGCTAGAACCTTGCTACAGTAGCAGCAAATAGGTTTAAAGCAACTAGCATGGGTCTATACCTGCAAGAACAGGAATTAAGAGCTGTCACCCAATCAGTCAGGGATGGTGTAGGAGTAAAGAAAGTCAGGCTTCTATAATACAGGATGATGAACTAGAGGAGCCACTAGGGGTCCCTTCTAACCCAAATGATTATAGGTTCAATTAAACTAATGTGCAGTCTAGTTAATCTGCATTGCATGGGTCAAATTAGCAAATGGTAGCTTTTTTATTATTATTATTATTATTATTATTATTATTTTTGCAGGGGAAGTGTTTCTATGGCCATAGATTCTACCCCTCTTCATCCCAGATTTGGCTTGCGCCTGTGAGCATTAACACTTCTTAGATTATCTTGATTATCACTCAAAAGTTTTTTTCTCTTACTTAATTGGCCTCTCAGAGTTGGTAAGACAACTCCCACCTTTTCATGCTCTCTGTATGTGTATATATATCTCCTCAATATATGTTCCATTCTATGCATCCGAAGAAGTGGGCTGTAGCCCACGAAAGCTTATGCTCCAATAAATTTGTTAGTCTCTAAGGTGCCACAAGTACTCCTATTCTTTTTGTGGATACAGACTAACACAAAAATAACAGGAGTACTTGTGGCACCTTAGAGACTAACAAATTTATTAGAGCATAAGCTTTCGTGGGCTACAACCCACTTCTTCGGATGCATACAGAGTGAACCATATATTGAGGAGATATATATACACACACATACAGAGAGCATGAACAGGTGGGAGTTGTCTTACCAACTCTGAGAGGCCAATTAAGTAAGAGAAAAAAAAAATATATGGTTCACTCTATATGCATCCGAAGAAGTGGGTTGTAGCCCACGAAAGCTTATGCTCTAATAAATTTGTTAGTCTCTAAGGTGCCACAAGTACTCCTGTTATTTTTGCGGATACAGACTAACACGGCTGCTACTCTGAAGACTAACACAGCTGCTACTCTGAAACTTCTTAGATTGTGACCTCTTTTGGGGACAGGGACAATATTGCCAACCCCAAGCAGTCAAAAATCATGAGTCAGCCCCCCCCAAAAGTCATGTCTTCAAGATCATGAGATTTTTTAAAAAGTGTTCTTTTTATTTGCCTTCTTTAAGGTACACTCACTTCATGTTTTTAAATTTTTTGCCCCAGCTAAGGGCTCTAAACGTAATGAATAGTTAGAAAGCTACATAGTAACAGAAAGCTAGAAAGCTGAGATTCTCTTATGGTCTCTTGACACCAGGAGTTGGGGCTTTAAGAAAAATACCAAATATGGTGAGACTCACAATAAAATCATGATAGGTGGCATGACTAGTATCTTCCTACATATGCACACAGCACCCAGTTCATTGTGGGCTCCACCACAATGAAAATAAATAATAATGATAATACATGGAAGAAAGAATGCAGTACATACCTAATTTCATGGCACTCCACACAGAGGCTTAGCGAGGCAGTAAAGGTTCTTCAATGCTTATTTTAACTCTGTTTAAGTAAAAATTCTCCCTCATTTGCCAAACACTTGTTTTCTCCTGAGATTTAAATGGAACTCTGGGATGCTGTTAAACCGCTCAGATGTATCTTTTCATTTACACTTGAACAGAGCTGTTTAAAGCTTTTTATGAAACAACAAAAATCTACAAGAAGCCTTAAGATTGTGTCTGCACCAGCTCTGCTATTCATTCTATTAGCATGTGGAACAAACTAAGGTGATATTTTATATCATACGATCACCTTAATGAGATCTCAGGATCAAACCACTATGTTCTGGTTAATTAGAATTTCTATACAGGCAGTGCCTCCAATGTATGTACAGGCAATCAGACGTATGGCTCAGATCTAAGAGGGAGTGGTGGGAGCCCACAGAACCCAGGTTCTGGCCTAGCTCTCAAAGAGAACATGAGCCAAGTCCTGATATGGTGCTCAAAGAAAGAGAGACGGAATCCTGGTGTATTCTAATAGCTGAAATTCCATACCATACTTTCCCTTTTTCTCTTCTATACTGAAACAAGGAAAACATGAATCAGATGCAGTAGGAGGAATGAAAGATCATTGAAAATTAAGCGCAAAGTAATTAGAGGAAAGGACTAAGCATTAATCCTTTATTTGAGGATCCACTTGGCCCTGCAGTGCAGGGCTCACACTGAAATCATTCTGTCAGGTTAACCCTTGCTGTAGTGTTCCCAATCTCACTTTTGTAGTGCTGCATTAATCCATTTGCTGCTGGTCCTCACTGCAGCAGCAGAACAGAGTGGTATTCTTTTGAAGCGCCATGGAACCTCAAAGTTTCTGAAGGACATAATGGGATGTTCACCAGCATGCAGGCAATTAAGGTGTTTCCCCATTTCCTTCAATCCTCTTGGCACCAGAGCAGAAGAGAGACCTAGTCTAAAGGAAAGCAGAAAGGGAATTAATGGTCTCCCCCACCTCTTTCCTGAAGCTGATCAGAGTTACAGTATTAGATATTAATAATACTTTGTCCTTCTGCAGTTCCTTTCATCTGAGGATCTCAAAATGCTTTGGATACATTGGATCACAGAGTCTCAAACACTCCCTGGGAAGCAGATAAGATACAGAGTGAAGCAGAGAGAGGTGAAGTGACTTCCTCAAGGTCATGCAGCAGATAAGTGGCAAAGTTGGGCACAGAATCCAGGAAACCTTAGTCCCCATCTCTAACTAAGATATTTCAGTGGAGGAAATGGGAGACTGAAAGACACAAGGCAGGGAAGAGCGTTGGTCAGATAAACAGGAAGGTGGTGCAGGCTTGTGAAAAGTCCCCTTCTTATGCCCTCTGGTGTTATACATCCTCACTGGACATTCTGGGCTGAGTCCAGATCAGCACAGCTCCAATAAAATGAATAAATGCCAGCTGAGGAGCCGGCGTTTCCAGTCTACTCCTTCCCTAGTAGAATAAAGGCATATTTTTCAATCTCCAGCAGCACAAGCAGACCCATTCCATCCTTCAGCTTTACAGAAAAATAGACATTGCTACAAGAAAGACCTGGATGACTTCATTAGCCTCTCAGATCAAATTCCTCTGGATTTCTGAAGAGCTAAGCAAGACCGCTAAAGCGTAACAGATGCTGTTTTCTTCTCTGATGCTTTTTAAGATGTAGTGTTCAGCTCTAAATAGATAGGAACCTGTCAGCACCACATGGAGATAATCACCTGTTCAGGCCATCAGAAGCTTCTCAAAGGATAGGAAGTTTACTGCAGCCAATACCATCTTGGCCTGTGGTCTTATTCACTGCCCAAGTTAGGCAGGTTGGTAGGCCTGGTCATTGTGGATGACACATCTCCAAGGAAAATCTTGTTTCTGCAGGCAATGTTGCTGGTGATTCAGTAGGAGCTCCATCTATCAAAGCACTTAGATTTGACAGTGTGATATGTAACTATGAGCTTTACAGATCATGTCTGCACTGCATGAGTTATCCGAGCAGCACTGCAATAAACTGGGGAAGGATCTCTCAGCAGCAGTCTCTCTTTGTTTCTTCCAAAGTTCTGGCCAGGAGGCTGGAGATTTTGTCTTTAGGACATTACAGAAAGTTAACACAAAACTTAGCTAGGAAACCTTGTGGTTGCAGATCTTTGGACGGAGATATAAAACTAAGGCTCTGACAACATAGTGATTAAATGTACCATGGCATTTTTTGCAAAAGTGGGAGTGCTATCCCTTAAGATCCTTATCAAATTCCAATTTGTGGAATTACATTTTGTGTACCTAAATCCCCCCTGAACTTGCAGTTTTTCTTTACTCCTATCCTAAATTATTGTCTAATGCTGCTGTACACAATGAAGCAGTTACCATGTTCCACATCAGAGTTTGGTGCATTTCAATGATTTCTGTATATCTAAATTTGTAGTGTATTTTGGTATTCTTCTGAATGAAAGATGCTATAGAAATGTAATAACCATAAAGATAATTGTTAATTATCTTACTTTTTCCAATGGAAGGGGAGGGGAGAGAGACAGGTTTGTGGGAAACCATCCTATTTTGAATATTTCCTTTTAACTGAAAAACACCAGATCCTACAATTATTGGGACACTGATCTTCTTGCTTTAGGGGAGTAGGATTTCAGTTTTCTAGAGATATAGAAAAAGCTGAGTTCCTGAAGGATTTCTTGGTATGTAGATAACAATGGGAGGAGGAAATTAACTTGTACCTTCTTAACAATTAAACATATTCCACCATCTCCAATCATACACTCATGTCTCTCAACTTGAACAGTAGGCTCCCTATTCATTATAGACCAAAGTTAATCTCAATCCCACACACAACTAGATGCAGATTCTCCACAACATTACCACAGCACAGCTCCAGAGAAGTAAGCCAATAGTGAGAAGAGAATCTGGCCTCTGGTAAGGTCTTGATACTAGAAATGCTGAAGCAAGAGAGTAAAATAACAAGGAATGTCATAAATATTAAAGAAATTACCCAACTACTGTTTCAAGGTTCCTGCTCTACTATTTGTGCCTAATTTTGAGTATCTGCCTGTCTCCATTTCTAAAGCCTGTGGCACAGACTGTGTCTTGGAGGATTGAGTGCAAACTCATGCTCTATTATTGGTTCCATCAGGAATCACCAGGCATCACTTACTTTTTCTGCCAACAGCGAGAGCTTTGATATATTTTCATTCTTTGGTGGACTGTCTGGCACCTCCATCTCCTTCAGCCAAGGGTAGGGGGAAGCATGGAGAAAGTGGGAAATTCTCACTGCAGGTTTTCTTATTATTCTGTAGGCCTGTAGGGTGACAGAGTTACAAATCCCTCCACAGCCAAGTAGAGTCATTGAACTAACCCTTAGCAGCAGGCACCGGGAAGCCAGAGCGTATTAGCATGCAGCCTGTCAGGGAGCATGAAACCTACTATTATTCTGAAAAGAACAGCAAACCTGCTCTTTTCTTTTCATTGCTTTTTTTTTAAAAAAGAAAGAATATGAATGTGCTTTTTTTCTTATCAAAGCAACCCTGAGATGGATTTTTGTGCAGAGGAAAAAGGCTTAACATGCATCCTGCCAAAATGTCTAGGTTTTTATTGGGTTTTCAAAAATAACAAAACTGCTTACTTATTGTTATGACTTTTAGCAAAGGTGAGAAGGAGGTGGGATCTGTGTAATTTAGGTCAGTTTCAAGAGAAAGGAAATCTGGTGCCTACTTACCAAACGGAATACATTCCATCCCCACTTCCCCCAAAACTGAGCCTTTGGAAAATTTCAAATATGTGAAATGGACTCAGAATTTCTTCCTCATCCCTTTGTAATGAGAAAGGGGTGGGAGAAGGTGAAGTTTAGTGCATTGAGCCTCTTTGCTTGATATAGCTAAAGGGAGGTGCGCAGGTGTTTTCTGCTCCTCTAGACTCAGCTGGTTAGTCAAGCTTTTCTGGAGGATGAGATGATAATTATCAACCCACCATACTACCGGATTCCTCCCTCTTATCTGTCCTCATGTGCTGTTCACTACAGAGAGAAGCTTAAAGAGCCTCTTCCAGGCTGTGGAAGCCTCACTGTGTGAGACACTTGAAACCAGAATGGACAAAGCCTGAAACTGGACAATGTAGGGAACAAGTCTGCACTGGGTTGGTGTAGGCAGATGACCTACTACGTCTTTGCCATCTCTAAGTTTGATGATTCTCAGGGCACCTCTGGTTTTACAGCTCAGCCAAATTAGTTAGGGGTGCAGAAAAAGGAGTTGTACATGAGATTTTCCATCAACTCACCTGGCAGAGATGCTGATAGCTACCCTGGATCCTGGCTTTGAGTTTTAACTTAGGAGTACATAGGTTGCATTAGCAGCAAATACACCCAGCAGATTTGGGGGCACAGAAGGTAGTGGTTAATTCTTCCTGGAGGTTAGGAGTAAAGGAGGATAATTATCCCAATTTTATAGATGGAGGAAGTGAGGGACAGAGAGATTCAGTGACTGTCCCAAGGTCATGAAGCCAGTCTGTGGCAGAGTCAGGAGTTAAATCTGAATCTTGAGTTCCAGTCCAGTAATTCATGGATTTTAAAGCCAGAAGGGACCACTGTGATCATCTTATCTGACTTTTTGCATAAGAGGCCATAGGATTCCTGCTTCATGCCCAAACTGTGCTTGCACTACAGCATATCATTTAGAAAAATACCTGAAAAAATAGTGCATGGGATCAAACAGATCATCATATACATCCAAGGGGCATCAGTAAGGACTCATCCCATGACCGCCAGTGCTTTAACCAAAAGACCATCCTTCCTCTGTTGTGGACTTCCCCATGCCTCAGTTTATATATCTGTAAAATGGGACTAATATCTACTTCCCAGAGATGTCGTGAAGCTTAATCCATTAATTACAGTGCTTTCTGATTGTTGGATGGAAAGTGCTATAGACAGACAGACTATTAGCATAAACAAAGATTCATTGAAGAGTTTTATTTTCATACACACACACATTTTTTGGGGGGGGGGCGCATATAAACTCTCACACCCCGATCTGTCTCTTTATCCAATTGGAAAGTTCAAGCATTCAAAGGGTTAAAATCCAGCTGTGGCAATATACCTTGAGGATGCCTGAGGGAAATACTTGCTGTTTGTATCCATTACCATTCTGAGAACAATATACGTATAAAAGCGATCACAGTGAAATTCTCGATAGAATTAATCTGTTGCCCACTGTTGCTAATTGCAGCACTGGCCTTTCGACACCATAGCTAAGGTGCTGACAATATGTCCATGATATAATTCTTCACTGTTTATACCTTCCCCATACAAGAAGGGCACTGGGTTAAACCCTGGGATTCCTGAAGGCCTCAGTGAGCTTTTCATATATAAAAAAATAAACTATTTTGCATTTATAAAGTACCTTGGTACTAGTGCCAGAGACCAAGAAAGTGAAACTGATCTGCCTAATTTCATTGTCCAAGCTGAATAACCTGTAAAATCTAAATAAGATTAATGAACAACATAATGAAAATAAAAGTATAGGATTGATTCAGATCTCAGTTACGTTGGTGTAAATCAGGCGTCGTTCCATTGAAGATAGTGGAGTTACTCTGGTAAATAAGATCAGAATCTCACCCCATGTTTTTGAAAATTATTTCTGTTTTAATAATCTAATATGCTATTAGTAACACAGAAAAGGGAATCTTTAAAAATATACTTATATGCCTATTATTCTGATAGTGTCCATTAAACAATGCACAAGACATAAATAAAATACTATTTCCATTATGCTTAGAAGTTTGCATAACATTGCAAACAATCCTTTGCCCTTTTTATTTTGAAAACAAAGCAGTCCAAAAAGTTTTGTTGTTGAGTATTAACATTGTATTCCATGCAGATAATCAATAGTAAATACATTGCATTAAAAGACAGCTAAAGTGCCTTTAGTCCCCACAAATAGTCCAATTGTGCTGTAAATTCAAGTATGTGGAAAGTAGGCAGTTAGTTACTAAGACAGAAAATATTTTGGAGCCAGGTCCTGCTCCCATTGAAATAAACGGGGGTTTGGCCACTGATTTCAGCAGGAGCAGAAACAAGCCCTTGTTTAGTTTGTCTTTAATAAAGCCTATTGTATATTTTCCCAACTGCTGAACACACAGAGAAGTGGTCAGTTAATATATGCCCTGATGTTGTTCTCCATTTCAGTACAAGCAGCACCGCTACACTCTAATAACATGATCAACAGTTGCCACAAACTGCAAGGGTGCTGGCCTTAAAAAGACACATTGGGAATGGCATAAGTGGTTGGTTGTATTTTGTATCTTGCTGTAACCAGCAGAGCAATCGACTGAGCACAGCTAACAGCCCTAGCCCATTTTATAGCTATAAAATACACAGGTCAATATACACATATACATTATACAGTTTGCTTCTGAGGAAGTCCAGCCAAAGTGTTCACCCCAGATCTAAACTGAAACTTCAGGACATGGCTATAGAAGCCAGGTGATATAAAGACCTTCTTCACCCAGGTGCTTCTAGGCACACAGCTGGCATTCCTTCCTATAACTTTGCACATGAGAATGACAGGATTAGCCTGCATCTCCAAATCAGCTGAGTTACGTTGATAGCCGACTTGGTCCCAGCTCCATTTCTTTGAACGCTGGTGCAGCACTTGTAGGTTGGCAGTGAGAATCCTTCACATTTATTTCTCCTTCCTCCCTTTAACATCATCACCACCACTGCCCTGTAGAGTAGGATACAGAGCTGTTCCACTGTGAAGCCACATGCAATGAAAACTAGAGATCCTGCATGCTGAAAGGTTGATCCCTATTGATTCCACTGACCCAAAGTGGTCTTAGAGCTCCCAGAGCCAGACCTCACTACCGAAGAATGCCTGGGATCCTTTGTTTTCTTCCATCCCACACTCATGCTCCTATATTTTACCAATAAGCATTTAATTCTGAAATCAATGCTGCCGCCTAACTGTGCCTTATGGGCACATGAAGCATGGGCAATGTAGGGGCTTTTACATGGACTCGGGCCAAATGGCCTCACTTGACACTAAGGGCTAGCCAATGCAGCTTTGCCACTGTAACACATCTGGTGAAGACTCTCTATGCCAACGGGAGAGAGCAATCTCTCTGGCATAATAAAAATACCTCCACAAGAGGCATTAGCTATGTTGGCTTCTCCCACTGACAACAGCGCTGTCCACACCAACTTATGTCCCTCACGGGGCGGGGGGTGGGGGGTTATTCACACCCCTGAGTGACGTAAGTTATACCAACATAACATGTAGTGTAGAGAAGCCCAAGGTTCCAAAGAAATGCAGGGAAGCACATGCCCCTGGGAACTCACATTGTTTTAACACTTCAAGGGTTAGTTCTGAGTTGTCCAGAAAAATCTTAGCTAGCTGAACTGCCTGGGTGATACCAAATATGTTGGAATAAATTGGAGTTCAGATAATTGGCAGTCAATAGAGAAGGATTCAGCCTCAGGCAGACATAGAAAGGGAGGTTCGGATAACAGGAGTTCAAATCATCAGGATTCCACAGCTAGGGTGACCAGATGTCCCGATTTTATAGGGACAGTCCCGATTTTTGGGTCTTTTTCTTATGTAGGCTCCTATTACTCCCCACCCCCTATCCTGATTTTTCACATTTGCTGTCTGGTCACCCTATCCACAGCACACTGTTTTCTCTGTGTTGGTGATTTCCTTCTTTAGCCCCTCTGTGGTCCACTTGTGACTCTGGATCCAACCACAACAACTAGGTGATGTTGGCTTAGAAAGTACAGAGTCTGCTCACATCTGTCTCTAGGGGATAAAGGAGGAGGCAGCTGGTACTGGCACATTATACTGCATCTCTGCTCTCTCTGAACATTGACACAGGATCCCACAATAGCTAGGTGAAGGGGTGAATAACGGAGAATTGCACTCCAGTTCAGTCCCCTTCTAGGAGAGAGAGCGGAAGAGGCGGCATCAGGTGCTAATACACTGCACTGTCTCTCAGCTGACCATAGAGAATGATCTCCGTATGGTGACACAGTAGATCCTCTCTCCTCAAATGAAGTATTGTAAAGTCAGAGACAGGGCTTGACAATTTTAGGTTAAAACTTATCAAAACCTACCAAAGAAAAATTTAAAATTCAATTTTGATAAATTCCTAACATTTACAATTTTTGCCGTTTTGACAATTATTTATGGAAACCCCAAGCATTCCAGTGTCGCTGAGAAGTCATGCTCAGCAAAGTGGAGCTCTGGAAGGGTCTGATTTTTTCCTATAGTTCAAGGAGAACCATATTTTTAACACCGAATAAAACTTTTTGCTCCTTGAAAATTAGCCATACATTTACCTAAAAATTAACATAAAAATCACAAATATTAAAAAGATGAAAACCAGAAACCATGGTCATAGCATAACCAATAATGACATTTTTTTGTTCACTGCTGGGAAATTAGGAACATTGCCTTACTAGATAATACTGGCTGTTCATTTAATGATTAATGTGATATCCAGTCTCTGACAGTACCCAGTATCAGATGCCTGAATGGAAGAAACTGCTTAGTGGGCTACTATGAAATAACTGCCCATAAGGAAAGTTTCTTCCTGACCACAGGCATTCAGACTATAGGCCTTTGGTTTATGCCCTGAAGCATGACAGTTTATTATATAACTTATACATTTTTATCCTACTTAACACAATTTTGCATGTTTTAATTCTCCATCTAAATGTCTAATCCTCTTTTGAACCCTACTAAGATCTTGGCTGCAATAATTTTTGTGGCAGTGAGTTACATGGGTTAATTATACATTGTGTAAAGTATATTTGCTTTACATTTGGAGCCTTTCGTAGTCACTGGATGTCCTCTTGTATTATGAGACAGGTAAACAGGAGTATCCAACTGACCTTCTCTTTGCCAGTTAATATTCTGTATACCTCTAACAGGTGAAAAAAATGTGATTATTTTATAAAGAGACTGAAAGTCCAGGGAAAATCTCCTACCAGATTGTAACCATTTTAAAGAAGGCCAGATTTGGGGTATACACTACATGACAATGTTCCTTTAAACTTATTCAACTGAGGGCAAGAGGAGAGAAATCAACCTTCTAGCTCAAGATCCTGCTTGGAGCTAAAGTTTATCTTCTAAATATCCCTGGAGAGAGAATGTCTGGGCTGATGGCCCATAAAAACTTGGCATGGTTCTGCCTGACTTACCCTATTTGAGAATTTTGGTGTCTTCATGACATAATCAGATGCAGCAAAAGCTTCCCTAGTGGCTAAGTCTGAAGAAGTATAAGTCAGGGTCTAAATGCCACCCAGCATCCATATTTATCCTTAATGGCTATATAAATTCAGCCCATGAGACAGAAAACATTAATTAGACAGACCCTGCCTTTGGCAGTAATCACCGCCAGTGACAGCTGAACCAGCCAGTAGATAAAATATGCACCAAACATGACATCAGAATAAATAGACAAGGACCATGTAAAAACAACACAACAAACTCACCCTGTTTCTTCTAGGAATGCAAATAGCACTCCACACCAGCTTTTGGAGTCTGTTTGGGTGTCTGTCTTTCCTTAATTTTGGGCCCACTCCTGCTCCAGTTGGAGTCAATGGGAGTTATTCAACTGGCTTCAAAGGGAGCAGGATAAAGCCTTTATTTTCTGTAGACTAGTCTTTGGTTCTGATCGCAAAGGATAAGAAAAAGAAAACCTCTAGAGGTCTAATGCTAAAGTCCTTACTCTGGGCCAAAATGTGATACCAGTGAAAATCCTCAGTAGGGGCCTCATCTAAACCCAACTGAAGTAAATTGAAAGACTCCCATTGACTGCAATGGACTTTGGATCAGGCTTTAGATGCATTGATTCCAATAGAGTTACTGTGGATTTATGACAGTGCAACTGAGTTAAAACTCTAGATCTCTGTCCTCACTAAGGTGAAACTTCCATTGTCTTCAGTGAAAAATTTGCTTGAGTTTACTTCAGGTTTTAGCTCTGGGAGAATAACATTTTCCATAATGCTCTTTCCCCACCTCTCCCATTGTAATCTGATCTGGTTTGGCGGCTGTGATGAGAGTAGAAGAGGACCTGGGTTTGGAGGAAGGGATCTGAGGTCTCTCACCCACCCCCACATCTCCCTCAGGGGCATCAGCAAAATAATGTGATTGACCAGAAAGGACAGATGATTGCAGAAGTGCCACTGAAGGTGTTTCCTTTACAGGGCATGAGCCTTAGTATGGGCCAGATCTGCTTTGCTCCCTGGACAGGGGGGAGATATATTAGCTTGAAGGAGAGAGGGGTAGGGTTCAAAGCAGTGGGGTGGGATGATGAGTGGAGGAGGAAAGGATGCGGCCCAGATTGGGAACTGCTCCTCTTAGATGCCTGAGGTGGGAGGGAAGAAGTCAACACCACACAAAAAACCCCTAACTCGACTGCAGCTTTCCCTACTGACACCCCCCAGGGCTCTGGCACCAAACTGCAGGCCGAGACTGACATTATAATGCACTGCCTCTGCTTCAGGCTCTGCTGTTCCCAGAGGAGTCCTGCAGAGTCGCATCCTTCCATTGCCCTGATTCATTTTTTTTCAATGCTCCATTGGGTCTTTTTCCTCCGGTTCCTGTTCCTTTCCAGAGGAGAGAGTTTGCAATAGAATAACGGGAGACTCTAACCCTGAAGACAAGGGAGGTTGCGGGGGCAGGGAAGGAAAAGAAATGTGCTCAGCACTGTTCCGCTTCCACAAAGCCCTCCTTCTCATGGCCAGCAGGTTCCACCTCAGAGTATGTTGTGTGGTTGGTGTGGTTTCGGAACTTCATGGCTGGCCAGTGGTGTGGTCTCCGCTGTGGACAAAGACACAGGTGTATTAAAAGCTAAGGAAGAGGCTTTAATTTGGGGCATGCTGGGAAGTTTGAAACCCAGACCTGAAACAACAACAATTAACCTGTACAAGAACCCTTCCTTAGTAAAAAGGCAACCTCCTGCCGTAAGAGACCATTCCATATGTGACGGAGTACCCTCCTTCTCTAGGAGAAGACCCACTTTCATTAACCAGCTGACTTGTGTAGATCTGCGATCACTTAGGACCAGGGCCGGCTCCAGGCACCAGCACAGGAAGCAGGTGCTTGGGGCAGCCAATGGAAAGGGGCAGCACGTCCGGGTCTTCAGCGGCAATTTGGCGGCGGGTCCCTCAGTCCCTCTTGGAGGGAAGGACCGGCCGCCAAATTGCCGCCGAAGAATGAAGCGGCGCGGTAGAGCTGCCACTGAAGTGCCGCCGATCGCAGCTTTATCTTTTTTTTTCTTCACCGCTTGGGGTCGGCCCTGCTTAGGACAGGTTTCATTGTATTCATATTCCCCAGTGCTGGAACACTATTGCAGGAAAAGCGGAGGCCACATCTAAGCTACGGGAGAAACAGCAGCACAGCTTCAGCACTGCAATGCTGTAGCCCCGTAGCGTAGATGCTTCCTCCATCGACAGAAGGGGTTTTCCCATCAATGTAGGTCATCCACCTCCCTGAGCAGTGGTAGCTAGGTCAACAGAAGAATTCCTCCACTGACCTAGCCATACCTAAGCTAGGGTTAGACCAGTTTAACTGCTGTGCTCAGGGGTGTGAAAACATAGCTAGGTCAACCTAATTTAAGTGTAGACCAGGCTTTAATCTAGTGTCATATCACTACAGTCCAGTAGGCTAACACTATTGCCTAAAAGGCTAACTCCAAATGCATTAACCACTTAACAGGATTAAAGTGAGGAGAGAGAGGAAATGAGGCCTTTGGTGAAACCAGAAAGGAAGGACAGTTCAATTGTTAGAGCACTAGCCTTGGACTCGGGAATACCCAGTTCAATTCCCTACTCTGCCACAGATTTCCTGTGTGACATTTGCACAAGTTACTTAGACCCAGATCCAAAAAGGTATTTAGGCTCCTATCTCCCATTGAAATCAATAGAAGTCAGGAGCCTAAATCCCTTTGAGGATCTGGGCCTTAGCCTCTCTATGGCTCAGTTCCCTGTCTGTACAATGTGGATAATAGCACTGCCCTGCTTCAAGGGGGGAGTTGTGAGGATAAATATATTAAACGATTGTGAGGCACTCAGCTACTATGGTAAAAGGGGCCACAAGACATCACAGGAAAGAGACAGACTGAAGAATAACAAGGGCTATCAGGAGAAAGGCTGGAAGCTTCCTGTTGCTCACCTCCCCCAAAATAGATCCCATGCTTTTAATTAACCCACTCCTGACTGCCCCAGGTGTCTGTGAAAGCCAAGGAATCATTTGCAAACAGCAGAGAGAGAGAGAGAACATCAGAGCCCCTGATTATTTGGAAATGAAAAATCTGCATTTAAAACATTCACACCATCAGTTACATCTCGGAGGATGGAATGGCATCTATTATTAAAGCCCATCAGTTTTAATCTCCAAAACCCAACTCAAAAGGAAGCAATCTCGCCTTTGTTACAGCTCCAGACTTGGTCTGGAATCTGTGTGTGTTTTGAGCATTTGTGTCAGAGAGAGTGCAAAAGAGAGAAATTAAGTGTGAGTAAATGTGGGTGAGCATGTGAAAGTCTGTGACTGTGTGTGAATGAGTGAAAGAGAAAGGTTATGAGAGAGTGAAAGAGAAAAGCTGAGTGTGTGAGTGAAAGAGAAAGAACCTGTGTTTTAGACATCAACAACTGGAAGCTGAAGATTAGCTGTGACTGTAGGACCATGAAAAGAAACACATAGATTTGAAATATATCAAAGGTCCCCTGCTGCTCCTCTCTCCCCGCTTCCCCAAACGCAGTATAAGTGCAAGGCAGCAAGGTTAATTGAAACATATCTGAATCAAGCCTGCTGAGAGGATTCAGACTGCAACAAAATGTAACTTTAAATGCATAGTCGGTTCCCAAGTCCTAGGTGAGAGAGAGACACACTCCCTCCCCTGCTCCAGAAGTTTAGGATTCCCTGAGGGCAGCTGTACCTAGAGGTAAACTGGCTCTTTCTTATTCATGGCTCAGTACATCCAACTGCATGGCTCAGCATGCGGCAGCTGCACAAATCAATGTGAATGCTGAGGTTAGGCACCCCCAAAAGAGAAGGAAATAGATTTAGAGGCCAGATCCTCAGCTGTGTAACACCACTGAAGTCAATGGAGCCATGCTGATTTACTCCAGCTGAAGATCTGGCCCTCAGAGTCCATTGAGTCAGTACTCAAGCCTGCCGGGTCCTGCAGAGGACTTCATACAACAGGCCAGCAAAAAGCTGGGGGACTGGGACATGTCTCCCTCATTTCAGGTGGCTGTACCTCTGTTGATGATAGCAAAGGAAGAGAGAGCCGGTCTGGGACGAGATCTGTCCACTCACCTCAATGAAGAACAAGGCAGCGTTGGAGGTGGGGTGGCTGCTGATGTAAATTACAGGAAGAATAATGGCTGCAATGAGCAGGACGGCCAGGACTATCCCCACGATGGTCCCGGTGTGAATCGGGGTTCCGCCTGTCTTCGTGGGAAGGTCATTTTTCACTCCTGAAAAGGGGATCATGATAGAGGGTGGGAATGCAGGGAGAATGGCTGGGATCACTGAGAGGCAGAGAAAGCACACAGAACTGGGAACAAGGGGAGAGACTTGTCCACACTACTGTTGGATAACTTGGATAACCGGGATAACTTATGTCGCTCAGAGGTGTGAATAAGCCACCCCGCTGAGTGACATAAGTTACACCGACCTAAGCGCTGGTGTGGACAGTGCTGTGTTGGCAGGAGAGCTTCTCCTGCTGACATAGCTACCGCTGCTCATTGGGGGTGAATTAATTAAATCAATGGGAGAGCTCTCTCCTGTCGGCTTAGAGTGGCTACACTAGAGAGCTTACAGCGGCACGGCAGTGAGGAGAGAAGACTTCGGCCACACTAGTATTCATCCTCAACAATGATACAGTGATGTGCATACCAGTGCCCATTGGTGATTACATTTGTCAGGCCTACTCAGTTACATGGGATACACCTCTTGACTGTCCTGTGCATAGTGGTGGCAGCGAGTTGGAAAGGAAAGCCAGACACAGTTCCCCCAGTGCTGCTGTCTTTGCAAAGCCAAGCATGTGGCTGGCTCATAGAGAACAGAAGTGAGCTACTGTGACTATCAAGAAGATCTCTACTAGCTCAACTGGTAGAGGCCCATGACTCCAGCTGTGCTGTGTGTGTGACTCACCTGCAGCCAATTCAGTTATTACAGTGATGCTTGCAATACATTCTCCACATCCCGCTCTTGTGTTTTTTAACACTAAAATAATTCAGATGAAGCAAACTGTCCCCCCTGTGGAGTGGGGGGAGTGGCTCCCTTTCAGAGGATGGCAGTATTTGGCTGGAGAGAGGAATGAGCAACAGCTCCCTCAATCTATATTCCTCATGTACCAAAATGCTCATTCTGATGGAAACCCATTAGCCATATGCTGCCTGGTGTCCTTAGCATATCTTGCCCACAGTCCCTTTCATTTCTTAGCCATGAATATTCAATCGCACAGAAGGGAGAAGGGAGCAGAGCCATGGAAGGTGATTCCAGCAGATTAGTATTGACATTACCAGACGTTCAAGAAGCAATTTGGCTGAAATTGAGGTGGTCTCAGATTTCAAAGGCTTTGTGCTTACAGAGGGCCCAATCCTGCACCTAGGATAGTCAGTGGGATTTTATCATTAACCTCTATGAGCAACTTTAGCATAAGTGGGATGGACTTGTGGTTTACATATACACCTTCCACAAATGTCTAGGGATGCTGGTGCCACAGCACTGGCTGTGAACTATACATCACAGCAAGAAGCATTGTGACAGTCCTCAGACCCCAGTCATAACAGCACTATGATAACCTAGACATCGGGAGATGAACCACTGGCATAAAGGAAACAGAGAGAATCAGAGCTGGACTAATAGCAGAGCTGCTTTACAATATTAAGATTTAAACATTCTCCTGAACTGTTGAGGAAACCCAAAGGCAACTCACCTGTGGGAATGCATGGGGACCAGAGAGTGAAATGGATTATATAGAAAGTGAAAACTGATCAGCCTAGTTATTTGCCAGGGCTGAGAAATAGACAAATACAGACAAACAGCTTCAGGGATAATCAGATTGTTCCAATTCTCTCAGTTTTTACCATCCCAAAGTAGTATTAGTAACCCAGGTGAGGATAACCGGATTCTGATCTCGCTTGCATCCCTTTAAATCTGGGGTTTTCTTGCCCACTCCTTTGATTTATTATAACTAGCCAGAGAACAAGGTGGATGAGGTAATATCTTTTCTTGGACCAACAGAAGTTGGTCCAAAAAAAGATACTACCTCACCCACCTTTGTCTCTCTAATATCCTGGGATTGACGTGGCTACAACACTTCACATAACTAACCAGTGCATTTGATTTCACATAACACATTCCCCTTAGGAAGAATCTGACTGGGTGATGAGAAGGTTAAGGACTTACCATCCCCTCCTGCATACTGATTCAGCTTTGTGTCATCTGTAAGAGGGAAACAAAAGCAAGAAAAGGGTAGGAAAGTTAGTAGATCCTTATGGGCTTCTTCATTCTGTACACCACTGCACCCCATATAGAATTCCACCCCTAAAACATGCCTCTCTGTATTGCCCTGTTACAGTTAAGAGTAGTTTTGCCTCGTTCATTTTGGTGGGGGAAAAAACACCCAGAAAACAAGACAAGACAATAATGAAATTTCAGGGGTTTTGTTTACAGTCTCATTCAATGCATGTGGCAATTGAAGCACAAAGTTCTTAATGAATCTCTCCTTAAATAAGCACTTTCAGCATGGAAGCACTGTGCGTGGTAATGAACGTATAAAGGATCGGGCCCTATGTTTGCGTGTGATGTGCAATCACATTCTTCAGATAGGAGTGGATAGGAATGGCAAAGGTTAGTTGATTCATGAGTGTGTGTGCACACACATAATTCCCCAAAAGCTTAGATCTGGAAAATTCAGACCGAATGAGGTAATCACTTTTAAGACTCTTTATATTCAATCTATGCCATTTACTGCAACATGTCAGTAGACGTTGCTAGCTCTCAGCTGACTCATATAGGTAAGGCAAGGATGTTAACCCAGAGTCCACTCCATGGGGGGCCAGAAATCCAATTCCACCTATTCTCTGCCTGGAAGGTAACACCATACAGATTGTAGGAGGCTCCCTGTCTGACATAGACTCATAGACTTTAAGGTCAGAAGGGACCATTATGATCATCTAGTCTGACCTCCTGCACAACGCAGGCCACAGAATCTCACCCACCCACTCCTGTAACAAACCCCTAACCTATGCCTGAGTTATTGAAGTCCTCAAATCATGGTTTAAAGACCTCAAGGTGCAGAGAATCCTCCAGCAAGTGACTCGTGCCCCACGCTGCAGAGGAAGGTGAAAAACCTCCAGGGCCTCTGCCAATCTGCCCTGGAGGAAAATTCCTTCCCGACCCCAAATATGGTGATCAGTTAAACCCTGAGCATGTGGGCAAGACTCACCAGCAGGGCCGGCTCCAGGCACCAGCCGAGCAAGCTGGTGCTTGGGGCGGCAGCTTGTAGGAGGCGGCATTTTTTTTGCTTGGGGCGGCCAAAAAGCCAGAGCCGGCCCTGCTCACCAGCCAGCACCCAGGAAAGAATTCTCTGTAGTAACTCAGATCCCACCCCATCTAACATCCCATCACAGGCCATTGGGCATATTTACTGCTAATAATCAAAGATCAATTAATTGCCAAAATTAGGCTATCCCATCATACCATCCCCTCCATAAACTTCTCAAGCTTAGTCTTGAAGCCAGATATGTCTTTTGCCCCCACTACTCCCCTTGGAAGGCTGTTCCAGAACTTCACTCCTCTAATGGTTAGAAACCTTCATCTAATTTCAAGTCTAAACTTCCTAATGTCCAGTTTATATCCATTTGTTCTTGTGTCCACATTGGTACTAAGTTTAAATAATTCCTCTCCCTCCCTGATATTTATCCCTCTGATATATTTATAAAGAGCAATCATATCTCCCCATAGCCTTCTTTTGGTTAGGCTAAACAAGCCAAGCTCTTGGAGTCTCCTTTCATAAGACAGGTTTTCCATTCCTCAGATCATCCTAGTGGCCCTTCTCTGTACCTGTTCCAGTTTGAATTCATCCTTCTTAAACATGGGAGACCAGAACTGCACACAATATTCCAGATGAGGTCTCACCAGTGCCTTGTATAATGGTACTAACACCTCCTTATCTTTACTGGAAATACCTCGCCTGATGCATCCCAAGACCGCATTAGCTTTTTTAACGGCCATATCACTTTGGCGGCTCATAGTCATCCTGTGATCAACCAATACTCCGAGATCCTTCTCCTCCTCTGCTACTTCCAACTGATGTGTCCCCAATTTATAACCAAAATTCTTGTTATTAATCCCTAAATGCATGACCTTGCACTTTTCACTATTAAATTTCATCCTATTACTATTTCTCCAGTTTACAAGGTCATCCAGATCTTCCTGTATGATATCCTGGTCCTTCTCTGTATTAGCAATACCTCCCAGCTTTGTGTCATCTGCAAACTTTATTAGCACATTCCCACTTTTTGTGCCAAGGTCAGTAATAAAAAGATTAAATAAGATTGGTCCCAAAACCGATCCCTGAGGAACTCCACTAGTAACCTCCTTCTAGCCTGACAGTTTACCTTTCAGTATGACCCGTTGTAGTCTCCCCTTTAACCAGTTCCTTATCCGCCTTTCAATTTTCATATTGATCCCCATCTTTTCCAATTTAGCTAATAATTCCCCATGTGGAACCGTATCAAATGCCTTACTGAAATCAAGGTAAATTAGATCCACTGCATTTCCTTTGTCTAAAAAATCTGTTACCGTCTCAAAGAAGGAGATCAGGTTGGTTTGGCACGATCTACCTTTTATAAAACCATGTTGTATTTTGTCCCAATTACCATTGACCTCCCTGTCTGACATGAGCATCTATGAGACAGTCCAGCAAAAATCCTGGCCCAGATTTCTTTGCTGCTTAGCTTGGACTCTGTCTACACCAGGCGCTGAAATAAATGACAGGAGGCCAGCTAGTTAGCTGCATTCACATACGTCTCCACTGAGCAAAGCCAGGCTGGGTGGGGAAGATGCAAAGGGGTGGGTCTTGTTTTGCTTTGCTTCTCCAGATAAAATTTGCTGCCTCACACAGCTGCCTGCTTGTTTCCGTCCAAGATTACAAATTAATCTCATGCTTGAATGTGTCACAAAAAGCCTCTTGTTCTTCTTCCAAGACTCAACCGTGAATTGGAAAATCATCTCAGTGGTGGTGTTTTTTCCCCCTTTCCTTAATTGCTCTTTTCAAAGTTGATCCGTCAGCCACGCACTCTCCACGCCCCCATTCTCCATTGCTCAAGGACAATTACTCATGCTCCTTTCTATTTATTCTAATTAGCATTTTGCATGAGGGACTATTAAACAGTGAAATTGAAGTGATACCTGCCACTAGGACGGGAGGACACGGCCCATGTGTTAATAGGATTAGCAGACAATAGAACAGGGGTGTCCCAAAGGACTCTGGGTCTTTACTTGGGGCTTCTTATACCAGAGAGAATTCCATTCTTATACCAGAAGGTAATGCACATGCCTATGGGTTTATTACCCACAATGTGATGGCACCGCCAGCCATGGGTCATCAGTGGGGATCGAACAGGGGATCTCTACTGCTTGAGCTAAAGGATAAAGTCTAACAGGGTCCTTAACCTTTTTTATGGACCAGCCATTAGAAGGAGACAAAGACCCACACTGTGGTCTTGTGGGTTACACCAAGGGGAGGTTTTGGAGAAGAGTCTAAATCAAAGCCCCAGACCCAAACAGTCCCCAAACTAGGAGAACGCTTGGATCGAGACAGTGAGGAACTCTGTGGCTCCATGTCTAGAGAAGCTGGGCCATGTTCAGAGATGAGTCTAGCATAACTTGCACTTTTTTCCAGCCCTATCAAATGCTGCATGTTACACCAGCTTTCTGTGCCTGGCTGCCCCTTCACACAGGGGTTATTCATGATAGGAGAGCCTTATGGCTGCTCTGTAGTCACGTTATGCCATCAGTGCAAGGCGGCTGCAATGCAGCTGTGAATTCCCCTCCACGGGGAGGTCTCACCTACGCTACCTTCTAGATCATGCTGAATTGCTCCCCTCTCTAGTCTCATCTTCCTTTTCTCTGCCCCACTCCTCCTCTCCTTGTGCCTCGAGCCATAGGATTGGGTAGCCAGGAATGTTAACTACATTCTCTTGGATATGACTTCATTTCACTAGGCCTTGGAGAGAAAGATCTCTCCAGGGCAGACATTTGGGGCAATGTGCCTGGAGAGCACTGCTACTGCTTTCCCTTTAGCCCTAATAATAATTAATAATTAATGGAGATATCCCATCTCCTAGAACTGGAAGGGACCTTGAAAGGTCATCGAGTCCAGCCCCCTGCCTTCACTAGCAGGACCAAGTACTGATTTTGCCCCAGATCCCCAAATGGCCCCCTCAAGGATTGAACTCACAACCCTGGGTTTAGCAGGCCAATGCTCAAACCACTGAGCTATCCCTCCCCCCTGGGCTAGCCTCCCCTACCCCAGTTGTTCACCCTATTCCCAGCTGCTGGTACCTTCTGTGGTGAGGCTGCCAATGAAAAGAGAGGAGGTAGTGACATCTTCATCAAATGACGTGAAGGGGCTGTTTGGGGACAGTGAGTAGTGGTCGCTCTCTGCCCAATCCTCACAGGTCCTCTCGTCTGACTGAAAAGACAAATGGAGAAAGGCTACTATTCCCAGCAATCTTCCAGCAAGAGGACCTCTTTGTGCCTAAATCAACCCAGTCAGTAAACTCGGCACAAAGCAGTGACTTTGGGGGTGTCAGGAAGGGGGAAACCAACAAGAAGTATCACCAGAGCTGATCTTTCTGAGGCAAACAGATTCATTCACGCAGTTTAGAGATAATTATACTAGCTAGGATTAAAACTGCAAGGGCTAAACATCTTCATCCTTCAGGGTGGATAATAATCATACTCCAGAGGATCAGGAAGAAATCTCCCCAATGGGATTGCACCTTCAGGTGCTTTATGGAGGCTTTTACACCTTTCTCTGAAGCATCCAGCATTGGCCAATGCCAGAGACAGGACACCAGATTAGAAGGACTACTGGTGTCTTCCAGTATAGCAAGAAGGTGGGATACAAGATTACATGGGCCATCGATCATTCCTCTAAGGCAGGGAGGTGAGATACTGAACAAAATGGATCACTGTTTCTAGTGCAGCAGGGAAGGACGATACCAGACTAGATGGACCATTGGTCTGTTCCAGAATGGCAGTCTTTATGTTCTTATGGACCATGCAGAGCTCATAATGAGTCTTCATCTCTGGAGGGATGGGACATATGCCATTGTCTGAATCTCTTTTCCTTTGTTCTGTGTCATGCAACTCAACCCTTTCTCTGTCTCAGAAGCCAAATGGCTACAAACAGGTCTGAGAACCAATTGTCCTAGTGGGAATTCCAGAGGCAGCCAAATCTCTCACCATAAGAGAGAGAGGTAGAGTAACCTGTGAACCGAATCCACCTTTTCTGGGAAGCTGGGGGCCACTGACATCATCCCACTGTCAGCCCAAGGGAAATAACCCTCCCCTCGATCTTACCTCTTGGCCACAGCCATGTGACAGCCACTCCTCACGGTATCGGTCAAACCCACTGGAGCATCTACGGAGAGAAGGGATGTTACTCAGTGATGGATGCATTCTCTTCTAGACACAGCTAGCAAAGGCAGCCAGGGTTCAAGCAGTAATGGTCATGTGGCCACCTTATGTGGGTGGCATTGCTTATCTCACATGTATGTTGGAAATCAGTGTGAGAATCCCAGATGCTACCACGACGGGCACCATGTATAGATAATTGGACAAATACAATCCGAAATGAGCCAACTGCAGACGACTGGAAAGATCAGATAGAAGGGGGTCCCCATGGACATTGGGATTCCAACACAGCTGTGCTGGAAGGACCCAAACTTTCCTCTTTGTGGAAGACAGAGAGAGGCAGAGAAGTAGGACTATAGATATAGATATATACATAGTGAGTTTGAATTTCCATCCTCTGGACTCTGCCAGGGAAAGGCCATGAACTCCACAGTGTGTTTTTTCCAGCAACATCTGCACAGGAAAAGCAACATATAATAATAATAATACTACTATACAGCACCAAGAAAACACCAGTTTGAGAAATCTCTGCAAAACCAGAGGGAACAGAGCAGAACTCTGACCTTAGGAAGGTTTCAGGGGATCACCGAAGGGTGAATCAAGGGCTCAGCCAATACAAGGCACCCACCCAACTACAAGCAAGCTGAGCAGAAGGGGGCCCCTGGGGAATTCAGGTCCCACAGAGTTCCTAAGATCCACCGTGCTGAAATGTTGCTCCCGTGGAAATTAGGAGCTCAGCAAGAGCAAAGATTCAATCTGTCCTAGCCAAGGGACAGACGAAAAAGCAGCATGGTCTTGTGGTTAAAGCACTAGACTAGGACTTAGGTGACACAGTTCAATTCCCAGATGTGCTACCAGCTTCCTGTGTGATGGTGGGCAAGTCACAGCAGGTGGGATCTTTCAAAGAGGATGAGTCCCTTTTGGAAGTCAGTGAGATAGTGGCCAACTAGCTTAGGTCCTCTCGACAATCCCACCCCTAAATCTTTCCATGCTTCAGCTTCCCCACATTTCTCCCAGCCTTTGACTGTCTTGTCTATTTAGATTGTAAGCTCTTAGCGGGCCAATATGCATGTATGGTCCTGGGGAGAAATTTTTCTCAACCAGGGCTTCTAGGTGTTACTGTAATACAAATAATAATAGAACAACCGAGCTTCAGTGAACTGGGGGTTGGAAGACCAGAGTTGCCTGCAACAATAATTAGAGATGGGCTGCAAAAGGATTGCCATGAGCATCAGTGTTTCAGACCAGCCAGGACCCCGACCTGATCTGCCTTAGTTTGGGTTTTGTTTTTACAACCAGCTTCACCCATCTCTCTCGCTGGTAATAACAGAAGTTTTTCTCCTCTGAAGCCACTGACTGGGTGATGGTCATTTCAGAAGAAAACCCCATGGCCATGGGTTATGCTTCAGCCTGAGCCCAGCGGGAGGCAATGAATTTAGGATTGATGCCTGCCTAGTTTGCTAGCTTGAGGGAGGGGGTCAGGGCCATTCGCTGCCCCAGCTGTGTCACACAGGTTCGCTTGTGCCTGGAGATGGAGCTGTTGCACAAAGGGGAGAAAAGACAGGAGCATGAGTCCTGGAGGACTTTGATATAAAGCAGAGGCAGAAAGGAGGAACACAGCTTCCTGGGGAGCCCTATCCCAGTCAGCCCCTCTCCGCCAGGGAGGCAGGACAGAGCCACCTCCTATCTAGGGCGCTATTGGGAGTGGAGAAGAAGAGGGTGCCAGAGGGAATGCTGTCCCTGAGCAGCCGGGCATCTCCTTGAACATCACTACATGGAAGCAGTGGATCTGTGTTACTAGGTCCCCTCCCCTGCCAGCAGCTCAAAATACATCCTATTTCACTGAAACCTCATTAAACTGCTGCATGCTCCTTATCACCATGCTGGCGAAAGGAGACGCCCTATTTAAATCCTGGGATGGCAGGCAGAGCCCAAAGTCACACACACCCACCCCAGATGCTGGAGGATCCATGCTGACCACTCTGGAGACTGGAGTCCGCTATTTACCCTCAGGATGGGCACAGCGGTGACAGGCAGGTTCCCCCATCAACATGCCTCACTCCTGACCCAAGGGGACCCTTGGCCCACAACTGTAAGGACCAGAGGGGAGTTCAGCCTCCGTGACCCATTCACCCTCCACATGTCCCTCCATCTGAAACCTAAAGTTAGCCCTAGGAAGCTCCCCTCCTTCCCTCACTGGCCTCTCTCTGCTGCGTGGAATCAAAGAAATGTAGGTCTGGAAGGAAATCTGAGAGGTCATCTAATCCAGCCCACTCCCCGTGCTGAGGCAGGATCAAGTATAGCCCATCCTTGGCAGGAGTTTGTCTAGCCTGTTCTTAAAAACAGGGAAGGGCCAGGAAGACAGCAGCCCCTGTCCACAGAAGGCCGCCTGGGTTGCAGAGCAGCAGGACCGGCAGGCAGAACTGCCTCATGCAGTAGAGCTGGGAGCTCTGCATTCACTCCTAGTCATGCCTGCTGAAGCTGCCAGCAAGGGGCCCTGTCGGTGCCAGTTACAGCGGTGGGGCGTTTTTTTGTGATGGGCAGCCCCCACCCCTTCCTCCCCCAGGCTGAATTCCTTTCTCACACGTTGCTCTCAGCTAATCTATACTGGAGATGGGCTGGAGCCACAAAGTCCAGATGGAGAGCTGGGTGGGGTTGGATCCAGGGGTCCAGTTTGGCTCTGGATCCAGGTTAGGATTCCAAGCCCATCCCAGTTGCTTCGGGGTGTCAGATCCGTGGGGTTGCTTAGGCCCATGGCAGAGTTAGAGGCCAACAGTCCAGCACTGTGGAAGCCACTCTGGATTGGGACACCACTGAAAGGAGAAGGTGGACAGCAGAAAGAGACAATATTTGACTCCAGGCTGGTATCCTGCTAATGAAGAGCAGACAGGAAAAAAGTAGGGGCTGGCCTTTCAGTCAGCCCTCTCAGATTCCTCCACTGACCTCCTCCCCAGTCCATAAATGGCATGTATTTTTCCTCAACTGAGCACTACTATGGCCAGATTTCCAGAAGTACCTAGCACCCATAAATCCAACTGAAACCAATGAGAGTTGCAGGCTCTCAGGACCTCTGTACTTTGTGCTAGATTCAGTTGCTCCTAAACACACTAGCAGGACAATTGTTTGCAATACTAGCTCATGGAAGGGGGAGAGAAAGAAGGGGGACTGCCCTAATGGACATCTCACATCAAATGGGGTAGTGTTTCCAGCATAGACACAGTCCAAGATTAATAGATATTCTGATCCGCTAGTCTGCCCTCCTGTATAAAACAGGCCAGAGAACCTCACCCAGTGAATCCTGCATTCAGCTCATAACTTCTGGTTGAGCAAGAACAGACCTTTCAGAAAGATATCCAGTCTTGATTTAAAAACTTCAAGTGATGGGGAATCAACCAGGGTCCTAGGTAAGTCGTCCCAATGGTTAATTACAGTCACTGTCAAAAATATGCATCTTATTTCTAGTCTGAACTTGTCTAACTTCAGCTTCTGGCCATTGGATCTCCTGCCTTTGTCTGCCAGATTAAAGAGGCCTCTACTATCAGAAATGTCAAGTAAAAAAAATGGAGATATCCTATCTCCTAGAACTGGAAGGGACCTTGAAAGGTCATCAAGTCCAGCCCCCTGCCTTCACTAGCAGGACTAAGTACTGATTTTTGCCCCCAATCCCTAAGTGGCCCCCTCAAGGATTGAACTCACAACCCTGGGTTTATCAGGCCAATGCTCAAACCACTGAGCTATACCTCCCCTTGTAGACTGTGATCAAATCATCTCTTACCCTTAAGATTTGGACCACATTAGCACCTTCCTAACAAGAGCCATGTACAAACTCTAAAAAGATGCTGACACTGTTACAGGTCTCAGTTTAGATTAGGCCCAAGGTTGCAACTTTCTCTTCCAGCTGTGGAAGCGCGAGCACAACTAGGACCCAGAGAGGAAACCCATCTGAGCTACCTCTGCAGGACATGACACCAGCTGCAGTTGAAAGTCAGCTCCGAGGTCACGCACGCGTCACAGCTCTGATGCTGGAGACAGGCTGCAAGAAAAAGAAGAAATGCGCCAGCAACACACTATCATCAGGCGGATCGGTTACAAGGGAGCATATAGTCAAAGCTGGGAGTGGGCGTGGCCAAAGGAGACCGTTGACAGATGAGCCTTTGTGCTGACTTCAGGCTGCCATGAGCTTGGAAGTCAAGTCAGCATCTTCCTAGCAGGAATGGGATGATATTTCAGCAAGGGACTCCCACCCAACTTAGCCTGAGATAAAACCGATCCCAGGCCTATGCCGTTTCCTATTTAGACACAGAGCCAAGGAGGGAGGGAACACAAACCAATTAAACTCTGGTTGTTGAGAGAGTCATTCACTTGTCATCGTCTCTGGGAAGGATGGTTTAACAGCATCCATCTTCTATCAGAAGCTGGCAAAGCATCCCAGCCTTCCCTTTGGCTGCAGAGTTTTAACAAGGCCGCCCCTGGGAGGCCCATCCATCCAGCGCATCATGGCACAGTCCAGAGTTTAACCTTGGTTTAATACTTTACAGCACCAAGCACACATTTGGCTCTGCATTCATCCTCTTCTGAGCCCCACATACCTCTCCCAGAGCACCTCCGTCCTAACTGCCAGCCCCACTGCTACTCCAGCCCTGGGCTCCCCACACTCACAGCTCTGCCAAAGCCTCTCAATTCTGACCCACAGCTCCCCTGCTATCCCAGCCCTAGGCTCCCTGCCCTACACTCCTCTGATACCCCACAATTCTGGCCTCCAACCCCACCCCCGCACTCAGCTATTCCAGTCCTGGTCTTCTTCTTAACAGAGAACATGAACTTACACTGCAGTGGGGACAAGTGTCACAGCCCTGCCACACTCATTCCACTTGTGGCCTAAATAGGACTGAAACTCACATCTCCAGGAGGGAATCTAGTACTTTCCCATCAGCTCTCAACTCCCCCAGCTGCCAGGGGAAAACAAAGCAGCTAGTCTTAGGATTTTTTTTTTTTAAATAACAGAATCCTTATTTATGATCTGCTTTGCAGTAGCCCTGCCTGCTGTTAAGATGGTTATAAAATACCCAAGGGATGCTGTTTAAATGCATAACCTTGGCATACTCAGGACAGGTTTATTCTCTGCCTGGTATTTATGTACTGCATGACAACTCTTCTTGTGCGTGAGTGTCCTTGGTCCTTGCCTGCCAAATGAATCTATTTAACAGGATCGTTTGTGAATACCACAGGGGGAGGGCTGGTTATTTGTTTGAGGAGCGCTCTCCACCTTGCTTTGAAAGGATCTCGGGAACTAGACTGCAATGCTTAGAATCGTTATCTGCAAGGGCGGGGAAACCATATGGCATGGAAGAGGAGTTGCTTCATACACTAGCCTTTCTTTCCCTTCTCTCCAGAGCTGGCGTTCAAATACAGATTTGCATCACAGGCACACTGAATCCATGTCTACACTACAGCATAGTTGTGTCAGTCAGGGGTGTGAAGAGGTGGGATCCCTGACCAACACAGCCTTGCTTGCAAAGGCCCCTGATGTAGATGTAGTTATACTGGCAAAACTGAGCTTGTACCAGTTTAGCTTGCTAAGGAGGGAGCTGGAATAAGCTGTACCAGCAAAAGCTGCATCCACACCAGGAGAGCAATAAGGCTGTATCGTCAAAACATTCCTACTGTAGACATGGCCCTAAGCTGCTGGGTCTCAGATCTTGTGGAGGTCTATCCCAGTCACGCTGCCAACACAAACTGGTGTGACTGGCCCGGCTGGAATGAGAATAGCAGGGGTGCTGCAAACTGAGATGGACAGGCATCAACAGTGCTGATGGGCTGGGGTCCCCAGCGACTGGAGTAGCAGGGGGTGTTGTGTCTGTTGTTCTCACTGCAGGACTGCAAAACTAGTCAGAGGGTGTGTTATTGGTGCCCCCAGATTTACCCCTTCACCCATTCCCACACCCCGGCAGCCTTGCTGCCATCCGCTCCCCATCTCTGCTACAAAGCAGCCCCAATGGTGCTACGCATTTGGGAATTGCTATGGGGTGGGACCGAATCCAGGCAGCAACTGCAGCTCCATAAACACAGAGGTCAGCAGGCATCAAATCCGGGATCTTCAACCCCAAAATATAGGCCTGTGCCTGTAACCAAAAGAGTTGGCTAGCAGACATGCAGTAGACAGCGTATGACTCACTGGGCAGTGGGGTGAACTCCACAGCCGACACGCTAGTGACCTTGCTGGTGTCCAGCTCCACGCGGTGGTACTCATAGATCGTCCTGCGGCGAGACTCTGCAACAGCAAGGGGCCGCATCAGACGGAGGCACAAGCCCCCACCTGCTCCCCGTTCCCCAACCCACATGGGCTTGGGTGCTGACCTGTGGGGTGGTGAAGGGACTCAAAGAACCTGGGCTCATCCTGGGAATCGAGTCAGGGATGGGGAAGGGTCCCCGAACCCCTGGTGTGGGGAGTGGCTTTGTATGCAAATTCCTAGCTGAAATGCTAAGGTTGGCAGCTGAGCCCCAGGACCATCACTGCAGGAGATAACAGTATGCAGATGCTGGGAGAGGAGTGGGGAAGAGAGGGATGCAGTCAGCTCACATGCAATATGGCACATATAGCAGTGCAAAGCCAGTCGATTCTCTTTCTTGATCATATGAAGGAGGAAAGTTCTCCTCTTGCAGCAGCGAGGCCCTTGGGGTGCTAGCATCTGAGAGTCATGTGCTGTGGGCACAGGGCCAATGGGACTCCAATGGGTGAGTGATCAGCCCCACTCCACATCTTCCATCCTCCCCCATTTCTTGCCATCGAGTCAGCAAATGCAGCCCCACCAGCAGAGACTCACCGGGAACGTCAGGGGAAGGGTTGAGGAGCATGAAGGCATCAGACAGGCCGGCTTTGACGGGGTGCTGCGTGTCGCTGATCTCCAGGACTGACATGGGGATCTGCAACGGGGAGAGAGAAGGGGCCATGAAAACTTGGGGTTCCCCCCAGGCTGTGGGCTCAGGATGCGTCTCTCAAGGGGAAGCAGCAGAGTGAAGGGCAATGAAATGGCTTAGCTGATGCTCCATTGAGTCTTCTCCCCTCCTATTTCCCTTACATCCCAGAAGCAGTTTTGAGGCTGTTGTTTTAGACCAGCCTGGGCCATGCCTAGCCTGGGTTTGCCCGTGTGTGTTTGGAGGGGCCCTAGGCCCATCGGCCAGGTCTTCCAAGGCTCAGTCAACCCCCTTGGGAATAACAAGCATAGTCGGCCCAGGCACTGCATACAGGACATTAGGAACGCATGTGATGGGCCGTCCTCTGGGTTAACAACAGCAGGGACTGAACTGGCAAACTCCTGAGCTAGGTGCATGAGTCTCTAGCGCCAGTGAAAGAGCCAGGCTCTGTGGGTGGAGATGTTCCAGACTCATAGTCAAGCCCGGGGTGGGGAGTCACATAACACACACTGACCAGTGGGTTATACGTACAGACCCCCTTTCTCACAGAGGTTTGCCCTAACCTGGCCCTGCTGTGGAGAAGGAAGACAGCCATTCTCCCTGCTATGCTTTCCCCCTCCCAGCATGTCCTTTGCTCCCTCCCGTGCCTCCCACTCCAATTCCAGCCCTCCCCCTAGGGTGACCAGATGTCCCGATTTTATAGGGACAGTCCCGATTTTGGGGGCTTTTCCTTATATAGGCACCTATTACCCCCCATCCCCTGTCCCAATTTTTCATACTTGCCCTCTGGTCACCCTACCTCCCCCATACCTCCCACTCTATTCCCAACCCCTCACCCCCTTAATCCTGCCCCATTCACTTCCCCAGCAGACCCCCTCATCCTATCCCACGTGCGCCATCTCGCCTCTGCTTGGAGATGCACCTGGGTTGGAGAGACCTTCCCTGTGCTCAGTGAGCCCAGCATCACCTGAGGCAGGGCTGCCCAGAGGATTCAGGGGGCCAGAGGCAACGCAATTTCAGGGGCCCCTTCCATAAAAAAAAGTTGCAATACTATAGTAACATGTATTTGGAAATGTAAAAAATAACCACTGAAATACATTCAAAAATTAATTTTTAACAATTTGAAAATACACAAAATACATTATTTAAAAACATTAAATGCTTTAATGGTATGTATACATTTGCAATAACATAATGGGCTGTCGCTGGGTGATGGTTGGTGCCAATGGGCTGTCGCTGCCTGGGGGTGGCGCTACTGTTGCCCAGGGCTGGGTGGGGAGCTGGGCTCTGGGTCAGGGGGTGCCCGGCTCAGAGGGGCTAGGCTTGGAGCTGGGGATCAGGGCTGTGGGGGGATGGGGTCAGGGGGTGCCCATCTCAGAGGGGCTTACCATGCTGCTTACCCCCGCCTCCCCCCTCTCCCAGAGCCTCAGCGAGCCACGTCCAGGAGCTCCTGCTGCTCGGCCCGCCGGAGCTCGCAACCCCGCCCCCTTACCACGCGGCTCCAAGCAGGAGGACCTCAGGACCTGCCCGGGCCACACTGCTGCAGCGCTGTCCAGGGCCGCTCCCGGACGCGGCGCGCTGAGGCGCCAGGGGATGGGGGAAGGCGGAGGCGGGGGGGAGCCTCCGACATTCTCGTGGAGGCCCCTGCGGGGCTTGGGGCAAATTGCCCCACTTGCCCCCCCCTCTGGGCGGCCCTGACCTGAGGATGCAGTGAGTGTTCTCAGCATGGGGGCAGCTAAGCCATTGGAATGAGAGGGCCAGGGACTCCTCCTTTGTCTTTCCTTGGTGGGGTTTACGTTCTGTCTCCCACTCTCCCCGCCCCATCTGCCCACCGGTGTTACAACACCTGCAATAACCATGCCCCAAGCAGCTGGTCCCACTCACCTCCTTGTACCCAAAGACGATTCTCCCTTCGCTGTGCAGAGCAGCCTGGAACGTGAAGCTGCCAATGTCCTCCTTCCCATGAAGATAGACCTTGTCCCACTGCACCACAAACACCGTCCCTGGGGGAGAGAGGAGACCACACAGTGGAGCAGAGAGCAGCAGGGGAGATTGCAGGGGTCAATTTAATTCCCTGTGCACATCTGCAACGACCATCCCATAGGCACTTGCAGAGCCGGTGTACTCGCTGTGACAACCTGGCTGCAGTCATACATACATTACACCCCACACAGCGCAGCAGCTGCAACAGTCACACACACTCCCCATTTGCACACAAAAAAACCCAGCCCACAGCCACAACCAAACCTCACACAGCCTGAATCTGTTAACTGGCCACTTCACCTTGAATGGTCCCTTGAAATGCATGTTAACTACTTATGCTAAACAATCTGTTACACTTTGTATTTAGCAGTGACTGAGTATATTTCCCAGAGGGAAGAAGAGCTCTGCTTGGCTCGGAAGCTCTGCTCTCTCACTAACAGAAGCTAGTCCAATAAAAGATATTATCTTGTCCCACAACCACACCCACCAGCTCCAGCCACAGACCCTCACCTCTCCCCGCTGCCGGCAATGCACCACACACATGCAAGCTCATTGTTGCACAACTGATTTGGCCACAGCCAAAAGTTCCTGGAACTCATGTGAGTCATTTGGGATGATCCAGTTTTTACTCCCTTATCTCAATGGTACGGAGGAGATGGCCCTTTCTTTTGCCACATGAGACACTCCAGATCCTCCTCTCCTGAAGTCTGGAGCACATGTTTTTCAGCAGATGCAGGACTGAGCTCCAAATAAACATCCTAAGCTGCACCCAGCGCTATCAGATATACCAGCTCTGCTGCTAATCCTCTGAGCCCGCACACAAGCAGAGACACACTCCCCCCAGGCCACATGTGATACATCACACACACAAGGATACGTGTCACACACATCGCACATAGAGGGACACAGACAGATACATCCCATGGACAGACATGTCACTCAGAGGCACACACGACACACAGAGACATAAATTCAGCACTTATGTGAATTCCCAAGTCAGGCCTGTTTCTGAGGCCCTCCATGCAGCACTGTTTGTGTACCCAGTTGAGATGCCAGAGGCCAAAGCAGTACCAGGCCCTGAACGGTATGTTCTCAGCACCTTGCCCCCTGGACACTCCTGGCTGCTGATTCAGCTGGTTCCTCTCCCCTGCCTTGCAGGGATGAGCGCTGCCCAATGATCTCGGAATTCCTGGTGCAGGTGCCGAGAAGCAGCCAAGGTCCCCAGGGGGCTCTGTGCATTGTGTGTGGCAGCGGGGCTGTGCAAAGGGCCTAGCAGGCCAGGGGAAGTGGCTCACCGTTGTCGAAGTACTTGACGGTGGAGTTGCGGGAGTAGCTGGGGTTGAAGTTGGCCATCAGGGGTGCAATGTATTGGGTGGCCGTGAGCATGCGGTGAATGACATCCCCCATGAAGATGAAACCTGGAACGACAGCAAGGGAAGGCAATTTATGTGCCCATCCCCTCACCCCCACCCCACTGCCCTAGGACACCCGCTACCAGCTTCTACCCCCATCCCCACTCTACTGCCCCAGGACACCCGCTACCAGCTTCTACCCCCATCCCCACTCTACTGCCCCAGGACACCCGTTACCAGCTTCTCCCCCACCCCCTTACCTCCGATGTCCCCCCACCACTGCCCTTGACTAGAGCTGGGCGTGAACTGAAGTACCCTGGACCTGGGCAGTTTGGATCCCAGGTTCTGGTTCATGTGTCATGATACCATTCAGCACTAATTAGAGAAGATGGACTTGACCTCAGAAGCCCCTGTGATGTGGGAGTGAGCTCCATTCTACAGTGGGGTAAATTGAGGCACAGAGAGCAGAAGAGACTTGCCCAAGGCCATCCCACGCATCAGTGGCAAAGCTGGGATTAGGATGTGGGAGGGGAGGCTGGTTAGAGACACCCATGTCACCCCACTAGGCAACACTGCCTCTCCAGCTGATGCTGCCTGTCAGCACACCCGGGCAAGCCAAGTACATGTGGCCTCACGAGGCCTCACTCACCTCCTGTTGCTATGGTGATCTGCCGCAGGTGATGGCCATAGAAGGGGAAGTCGAAGGACAGGATGACTCTCTGTGGAAGACAGACAGGGATGACAGCATCAGTGTGGGAGCCACACTGGGAAGTGCCACGTGTGACCATGGGCGTCTGGGAGGGGCAGGTGGTGCTGCTCCCAGGGAGATGGGTTAAAGCAGAGGGGGGTGCAGGGGCAGACAGCACTGGAGGGCAGTGTACTTTCCTTCGAAGACACGCTGCACCCTGCCCGGGGTATCCATGTCCATCTGGCATAGACTCTGGGCACAGCCCTTGCTGGGAGGAGAAATGCCAGAAATGGATTCATCTGCCCATTCGGAATGGGCTCCAGGGGCGGCCCCTGGGAGGTGGAGAAACACCTGAACTGGAGTCCAGTTGGAGCACAGGCTGCGCCCACCCACATCTCTCCTGATACCCCTAAAGGCAAAGCTTGTCTCTAGCCTATCTCTCCCATGCAGGCACAGGGAGCTGTGGGGAGTTCACCACAGCTCCGGCCAAGGTGCTAGTGCCCCAGGTCAGGAAATCCCTGAAAAGAGAGAAGCTGCTGGGGAAACATTCTTGGGTCACTGGCATGGCACTGTGGCGGATGCCCGATGCAGGGATGGCAGCAGCTAAGCAGAGGGAGGGGGCTCACCGAGGCCTGCCGGTGCATGTTGGACAGGATCCCATGGACTTTCACTTGGCTCCTGTTGGCTTCTGCCACGTCGATCCAGAGCTCTTTGGTGCGTGCCTCTCCTGGCCCATAGAACCGCGACACATAGTAGCTATGGTTGTCTTCCTGCAGCCACAGAGCACGGAGAGATGGGGTTAGCGGGTGAGGATGACAAGGATTGTGTAGACAGGCCCCAAGGAACAAAATCTGCACCCAGATCTCGAACCAACAGGAGCTCTCAGTTGGATGCTGGGGCAAACCAGGCTAAGGCGATGCTTGGGTGTATAAACAGGGGAGTAGCGAGTAGTATCAAGGAGGGGATTTTACCTTTGAATACAGCACTGGTGATACTGACACTGGAAACCTGCATCCAGTTTTGGTGTCCACATTTTAAAAAGGATGTTACAAGACTGGAAGGGGTGTGGAAAAGAGCCATGAAAATGAGTTGAGAACCAGAGATGCCTCACGCTGAGAGACGTGAAGAGTTCAATTGGTTTAATTTAGCAGAAGGCAGATTGCGAGGTGACCTGCTTACGGCATATATGTACCTTCATGGGGAGAAACTACCGGCTATTAAAAGGCTCTTTGATCTAGTGGAGCAAGGCTGAACAAGAACCGATGGCTGGAAGCAAAAGCCAGACAAATTCAAATTAGAAACAAGGCACAGATTTTTCACTGCGGGTGACTGACCATCGGAACAAACTCCCAAGGGAAGCAGTAGATTCTCCGTCTCTTGATGTCTTCAAATCAACACTAGATGCCTTTCTGGAAGATGCTTTAATCAAACACAAGTTATCGGGCTCAATACAGGGGGAACTGGGTGAAATTCTTCTAAGTCTGACCTGTGTTATGCAGGAGGTCAGACAAGATGATTTAATGGTTCCTTCTGACCTTAAAATCTATGAACCTCACTCCCCTCTCTCCAAAGCTCAGCTCCCCATATCTATTCCTCACCACAGTCCTGAGGTGTAGGTATTAATGTCCCCTTGGTGAAGATAGGGAAACTGAGGCACACAGAGGCTGCAAGGGGGGAATTGGTGTGGAAAGTGGTATTAGGCCTTGGGAGTTTCTGGCTCCCAGTTCCCTGCACAGTGCAATCTTATTATTGATAATAGCATCAGGCAGGCAGCACTGAAGAGGATAACCAAGCATTGTTATTCATCAGACTGTAATTAGAGAGGGCCTTTTATCCAAGGTTCTCAGATAACGAACTAAACTTCATAGCACCGTTGGGAAGTAGATATTGATATAGCCATTTTACAAATGGGGAAACTGAGTCCTAACAGGTTCAGTGACATGCTTCAGGTCACATACCATCTCAGTGGCAGAACCCAGAAGTGCTGGCACCTATTCCTTCTGCTCCACACTCCATCCAAGAGCTGGGAACAGAACTCCCTGCTCTAATCACTAGTCCCTCAGTGGAATCTTTCTTCATCTCTAGACAGCTGATAAACCTGAGAGGCCTGGGGCATGCTGGAGCTCTGCCAAGAAACCTGATGTGCAAGTCCGACCCGTCTAAAACTGCTGATCATGAATATATCAAACGAAGCACACCCCTGCTGGGCTCAGTGCTTGTAGTTTTGTGGCCCCTGAAGCAACATCAGTTACCCGGAGACCTGGCTGCAGCAGGACAATTGCCCACCCATAAAAATGATGGCACCAAAAGGCAGCGTTTTCTGGAGTGGAACGCTGCAGTCATTTAGCAGCCCACAGCATGTGCTGGGAGTCCGGACTCCTGGCTTCTGTGGCCAGCTTGGCCATAGTAAAGCTATGCAACCCTTCAGGGGAGCCTTTGCTGCAGAACAGCTGGAATAATCCGCCCCCACAGGTGATGTAATTAATCAGTTGCTCGGCACATGAACCTTGCTGACCCAAGGTCCAGCTGGAAGAAGCCTCTTGTCAGGGAGGCTGCTTCACGCTCTGTGAAACCAGAGGTGTCTTAATTTCAACTGGGAAGATGCCACTCGCCCACTCTGAGGCCATGCCAGGGGCCTCACTGATACCAGGGCATGATGGCTGGCAATGAACTAACATTTCCCCTTTGCAGTCTCTCCTCCTCCCCTCCTAGATTCCTCTTTCCCCTGTCACTCCTCCCAGCTACTTCCCCTCCCTAACGGCTCAGATGTCAGCAGCCCTGTCTCTGCCACCAAGTCTGGTCTGATATTCTCCGACAGCGCTGCTCATTGGGGACCCTACTACAGTCTTGCCCCAGCAGCTGCTGATTCCGGGGCCCATGCTTTTCTCCCCACTGTGCCATCTTTTGTGCCTGGGAATAGCCGGGCTATTAGGACAGTCTCCTCTGGGGGCAATGTAGCATCCCCTAGCGGCGACTGGGACAGGAAAGGACATGCACAAAGGCCTGGGTATCTGAGTTCCCCCACATGACCCCTCTGGCCGGGGCCAGGTGCAGCCTGGAGTCTGGATCCCATCATCTGGTCTGGGTTGAAGCTTAGGACAAGGCGAGCTGGCTTAAGGCTGCAGCACTTTGCTATTCCCCCCGCACTGCTCTGCTATCGCACATTACTCCTGCTATCCCAGTCCTGGGCTCTCTACAACCCCTGTGTACTGAGTCACTATGCTACACTCACGCCTGGGGCGCTGTACTGAACATCTCACTCCTGCAGTGCAGCCCCCCCTGCTACTCCAGTCTTGTCCCCGCCACAGCTGTGCCACTGCACTCTAGTTCTGGCCTCCTGTTCTCCCTGCCCTGGGATTCCCCCAGCACCTGTCTCATAGGCATTTCTACGTGCCCAACGCTAAACTGTGACAGCCCCTGCTATTCTAGTCCTGTTCCCCATATAGATCTGCTGATGTCCCCTAACTCTGACCTGCAGCACCTCCAACTATCCATGCCTGGGCCCCCCATATGCCTGTCATCCTGCTATTTCAGCTGTCTTCACCACCATCCCCTTTACCTTGTAACTGGGCACAACGGAGGGCTGTAGAATTTGCAAGCAGCAGAAAAGCAAAGGAAATAAAATCTGTAACTCAAAACAATTAACAGTGTCCCTGTAAATGGCAGGAGAAAACCACTCCTGACTTGAATGGTCTGGTATATTTCCCAGAGAGCCTTCTGTAGCTCTGCAAGACGTGGAGAGGAACACGGCAGAAACTCGATTAAAATCAGCTAATGCAGTTTTTCGTGCTTCAGCAAAACTCCAGCAAAATGGTCTCACTTCCTATAAAAAAAAAAACCCCAAACCGAACAAAACCACCCTCATCATTATGTGAAACCCTCCCATAGCCCTTTCCTTGTGAACTAGATTAGCCCTTCATTCCTCGCCAGTGCCTGCCACCCAGCAGCTCAAAGTGATTTGTGAGCGTGATCAAAGTCTCGCAGCATCCTCATCTTCATCTTACAGGTGCAGAAACTGAGGAACAGAGCAGGCAAATGACTTGCTCACAGTAGGTCAGTGACACAGCTCAGGTTTGAGTTCTAACCATCATAAAACATAGTCTCTCTTTGTTCCGGTAACCCACTCACCTCTGCTCTTGAGCCTGTTGAAGTCAATGGAAAGACAGGGGGTAGTTGGAAACATGGTGATCTTACTGGTTTTATTACAGTAGCCCCTAGTGGCTTCTACCAAGATCAGGGCTCCACATACTGGAAGGCAGCCCCTGCCCTGAAGAGCTTACAAATAGACAAGACAGACAAAGGGTGGTAGGGGAAACAGGCACAGAGCAGTGGCATGACCTGCCCAAGATCACACAGGAGAGGCATTGGCAGAATTGGGACTAGAATCCAGGTGTCCTGCCTCTAAGCCACTGGAGCACACTGCTGATCTTGCCCTGCTTTTGCTAGCAACCAGGTTGTCTCACAGCCTAGCACAGAGCAAGAGAAATGAACAGCTGCTTCTATCTAACCCCAGCACCATCACACAATAGCAAATGAAAAGCAACGTAATTAAAATATCCTAATGCAACATGCAGGTAACCTGTGGAACTGCCTGCTGCAGGATATTGGTGAGGTAAACAGTTGAGCAGGAGGAGTGGACGTTAATGTGAATGAGAATCACATCGGAGCAACACTAGCAAGGAGTACAGCAACAAGGGATATAAGCTCTTGGTGGATGAGATGGCTACCAGGTCGGGGAGGGAAGAATTCTACCAGTGTGGGAGATGCTGAGGAGTTCTGAATATGACCATCACCGGAGTAATCTTAGCACAATGGGGAGCACTGTACAATTGTGGGACGAAAAATATGGCTTCCTCTGGAGCATCTGGTCGCCTTTGTCAGAGACCAGACTAGATGGACTATTAGTCTGCCAGGTAACGCTTGGGATCCTAAGCCTTAAAATAACCTCCACACAGGGAACCTGTTTTAGGGGCAGGCGAGCAGGACGGTTAGCTTGGGTGCCAACTTCCAGGGAGGTGGCACACCGCTGTGCCTTTTGTAGGGGGGGGGGTTTGCTCTGCTGATTGGCTGCCCATTGTGGGGGGGTTGTTTTTGGCTCAGCCACTCCAGGCGTAGGGGTGTGCGCCGAAAACATTTTCCATCCTGGCAAGCAAAATGCCCAGGGCTGGCCCTACCTGCATATGCGCACGCACACACACACACACATACACACACGGCTAGGTCATCAGTGAGTGTCTATCTGCGTAGGCCACCCCATTTGCTCTGAGGGTCAGATCTCCAGCTGGCATGAATCAAGGTAGCCCCAGTGCACTCATCACCAACTTACGTCAGCTCAGTATCTGGCCCTCAACACGCACCAGCAGATCACCCCAGCATTCTGCAGCAGAGAGATGGGGAAAGCCGCTGCCTCAAAGGTGCCAACATTTGCTCAGTAACGGCACAAAGAAGCTTGCCGGGTGGATTTACCCAGAGTAACTGGAAGCAGAATCCTCCTCCCACTCACCCTCTCAGTTGGGAGACACCCTGGATTCCCCAGGCTGGATTCAGCCGTTGATCCAGGACTCCATGATCTGGTGGATGGTTTTCATCTTGACAGTGGGCCAGGAGCTAATCTGCTTGTACCAGCATAAATCCAGAGTAACCCCCACTAGCCTTAAATGCAGATTTATGCCAATGTAAGCTGGGATCCCAGCCAGCCTGACCATTCCCTTAAGAGGCAGCATTGTCAACAAGGTAGGGGGTAGAAATGGCTTCCCTCTCTCTTTGGGTGGGGGTGGGGCAAGCTTCATGCATCTCCATCGCCAAAATCGCTGGGCTTTGGTCTTTCACACACCACAGCACCCAGGGGACACTGTGTTCCGAGCAAGGCCGTGGAGGCGGGCGGAAGAATCCAGAGGTGACCCTGCTCCAAAGAGCTCATTTTACCCCCCGGGATGTTCGACTGCGTAAGCAGGAGGAGGGAGAAGGGGCCAAATGAGTCCTTATCGCCCCCGCTCTGCTGCCCTCATCCTTTCCAATGTGTTCCCAATAAAACTGGGAAAAAATATAAACAGCCAACATGGGGATGGGAGCTGGCAGCGGCTACACTGAGTTCTCAGCCATCCTCATGACCTCATCTCTGAATCATTATTATGTCCCAATCCGTCACCTTGCTTTGGTTACAGCAGGAATTAAAGAGGAGAACTTTTGGATGCACAAATAAGCAGGGGGTGAAAAAAAGGATGCGGGGGGCAGGGATGTTAAACGAGATCATAAAGCAAGGTCCTTTAAGGAGACGAGCTGCAGCTAGTAAATTTCTGCCTTATTTTGCACTGGGCTCACTGCTTTGGAAGGGGGATTATCAAGATCAGAGGCATTTTCCCCCCTGTTGCTTCTCTCTGTCTGATCAAAGAGAAGAAAGGATTGTTCTTATGCTTAAAGCTCAGGATGGGGGAAGAGGGGTTTGGTCAGGACTTGTGGGTTCTATTCCCAGCTCTGCCACTAACTCACTATGTGGCCTTGGGCAAGTCACTTCCCCTTTGTGCCTCAGTTTCTCCCTTGTTTACAACGGGAGATAACTCAGCCCCAGACTGTGCTGCAAAGCTAATTAACATTTGTCATTTAAGGGGCTTGGATGGAAGATGCTAATTTGAAAAGAAGGGAAAAACTAATTTTTTTCCATGGCTTCCCAGGAGTTTTTGTTGCCACTACATGGACCAGAGCCACCTGGAACTTTGCAGGGCTAGAACTCAGATCCTTCTGCTCCAAAAGCCCAAGCCTGAGCTAAAGGAGAATCTCTGCTAGCAGTACAGGGCATATGACACACAGCTGGACAGTTTCTACTCTGTCCAACAGAGGGAAGTAGGGACACACACTGAGCTGGTACTGTGGGCAGAACTTCATTTTGCGGGTGGGGTTTGGAAGAGTGCCTCTACATTTTCACTTCTAATTTGAACCTTTGGCACAGCTGGAGCCAAAACACCATGAGACTGCGCCCCCTGTCCCGAACTCCCTCCCTGGGGCAGCTTTCTGCAGGCCAACCAGGCCCTCTCTGCTGGGGACAATGCCAAGCCTGGCATGTTTGTCCCTCCTGCCAGCTCTGTCTGTGAGAAGGCAGCTTGCAGACCCCTCTCCCATGGACTCAGGGCCTTGTCACTTCAGCTGGTTGGCCAAGATTGAAGTGAAAAACAACCCCGCAGATGGGAGTTCTTAACTCCTAGGCTGCTGGCATTTTATCAGCTGCTTAGTGAATGCTGGGCTGGGACGAGCTTTAGAATGGAGGGGGGAAGGCGGGAGGGCCCTGACAGAGAGAGAGAGAGAGAGAGATCATTCACACACAGAGGCAGAATATTACAAACACACGAGATTTTCAGTGCAGTTGTGTGTGCAAAAAAAGCACATTAAGGCAGCTGCATGTTCAAATAATCAATTTGCATTCTCGATTGTGATAATTGCAATTGAGATTATTGCAGATGCTTTTTGTATTATTATAATATATTTTTTTGCATATGCAGTTCTGCACTTAGCACTTGAAAGAGCAGACCCCTGGTGTGTGAGAGTAGACAGGGAGAGTGTGTGCGCGCGCTCTCTCCTCTCTCTCCTGCAAGTAGAAAGCCACCCCCCTGGCCATTTAGTTCTGAGCATTGCTGAAGTGTTCAGCAGACTGAGCGATGCAGGCACAGGGCTGACTACTACCTGAAGCTCATAACTGCAGTCAGCTGCAACCAGGAACCCTGGGTTCTTTCCAGAAAGACAGAGACAGGATGGACGGGAGTGGGAGAGACACAGTACGGGCACGGGGGAAGACAGACACACCAAAGCAATAGACATACAGCAGGAGAGATGGAGAGAGGAAAAAAACCAAAAACAAACCCAGAAGGTGGGAGAGTTCAGAGGAGGAGGAGAAAAATACTTAGGAAGAGACACAGAATAAGGGTGGAAAGGGGGCCTCAGTTTCCCTGAAGGGAGCTGTAATTAGTGATCTGAGCCATGCCAAGGAGACATCCACCAGCCTGCCTGCACCCCATCTTGCAGCTGGGCACTGCATGCACCCCCACACCCTGGCAAACACCAGCTCTCCTTCAAGCCCAGCCACTACCGAGTTTGGAAGGCTGCGTATTCCAGCTGGCAGTGTCCATGCGAGGTGCTGAAAGGCTGCCAGGCCCAGCCCACACTCCTCTGCTCAGCTCCTGACCAGGGGCCGTGGGCAAGACTGCATGCCACAAAGAGATGCTGATGAGCTCCCCAGCCCTTGCTAATTTGTCTATGCACTCCCCAGCCCCAATTGCCTACAGACACCACCCCACAGCCCCAACCCCCCCACGCTGAAATTCTCACCTGGGCCTTTATCTCCTCTGTTATTATGGGCATTACAGATGTGCCTATGGGCCCCAGCTGAAATTGGGTCCCTGTTGTACTGCATGTACACAGTGAGACTGTCCTGGCTTCAAAGAGCTTATGGCCTGAATAGACAAAAGGTGGAACAAAGGAAGCATGATTATCCTCATTCTACAGGTGGGGAAACTGAGACCCAGAGCAATTAAGTGACTCTCAGTGGGAGCTTGCAGCAGAGACGGGAACAGACCCCAGGAGTCCTGGGTCTCAGTCTAGAACTGGGAACTGAACCTAGATCTACTATGTTTAGGCCAGTGCTTTAACCACAAGACTCTCCACCCTCTGAAAGCCTCCCAGGAAACTGCTGCCATGTTACCCAGGAGGTACCAACAAGTGCAATCACATCTCCCTCCATATTCAGGCACCCCCGCCCTCCCCCATGGTTCCCTGTTCATTTTCAAATGCAGCTCAAAAGTTACCCTCTCCTTTTTAAACCCTTCCATGCTGACCCTAACGATCATGCCACAAACCTTTCTACTTCCTTCCCTACTCAAGTCCTGACCCTCCACACCGTCCATCACCCTCTTCCGATGCAAGAGCCTTCTCCCCCGCAGCTCTTGCCTATCACAATATGTTTGCTTGCAGTACTTTATCCAGCCACTAGGTGTCTGTGTGTTGTATAGAGATTCTAACAGTGTGTGGTCCCTGGTAAACCAGAGACAAGGTTGGAACTCAAGCTGTGTATGTTTCAGTCAGTAGCTGCTTTCTTTAGTAATTGTCTCCTGTTTGGGAATATTTGTCATTCAATATATTAAGACCCTACTGACTGGAACAGCTCCTCTGCCCCCTCTCTCTTATCAATTCTCCCTGTCATTTCAAATGTTATCTCAAATATTGCTCCTCCTCCAGCTACCCTTCCTCTTCATCGGTTGCTGTCTCCCTCTCTCTCTGCTGGAATTTAATTCAGTAATTGCATTACAGAATCAAATCCCATTTGTAAGTTTATTTCCTTTTATTGCTTTCTGTTCCTCCAGAGTGCCTACTCCTCGCTCCGGGCGCTTTGACAATCACCCTAACACGCAGAACCGGGGGGGGGAAAATAATGCCAACAAATACATAATCAGCTGCCTGTAAAGTGTCACAATAACATGCACCCATAATGACAGCAGCAATAATGAGAGCCCATCTGATTGCCTAGGAGCTCCCCTGGGGGAACTATGCAACCCAGCCTGAAGAGCAATGTCTCAGGGTCCTGGCAGACTAAGGACAAGAGCAGAAAGTTCTGAAGCTGCTCTTCGCCTCCACCCTCCAACACTTCCATCAGCTCCCGAAGTAACATCACCTCCAACTACGGACTTAGCCTACTGCACTGATTGCAACCCACTCCCTGCCCCGTGTTCCCTCTAGGGTGACCAGACCGCAAGTGTGAAAAATCGGGACGGGGGGTGGGAGATAATAGGAGCCTATGTAAGAAACAGCTCCAAAAATCGGGACTGTCCCTATAAAATCGGGACATCTGGTCACCCTAGTTCCCTCTGTCCCTTGCAGGGAGAAGCCCATCTCCACATGACCTCCAAGAGGAACAGAGGCTCCATGATGTAAGGTTCATATCCATCTCTGCTGCCCAAATGTCTGATCTCTTGTCAGCTCCCACCTCGAGGAGCCAGCTATAGATGGACGTCCGAGTCCTGAGATTCTGCCCCTGGTCCTCCCAGTGGAGACGGGGAGTCATAGCAACCAAGGCATTGGGGGCTGGAGATGGAGAAAAGTCCTGCCACGGACGCATCCCAAAGCCAGGGATGAGCCCAAGTGGCAGAAGGCGCATCCAGATTCCAAACCACCTGGATATTCAGTCTGGGGTCAAAAGCCAGGGGGTGATTTGCAAAATCTGGATTTTGAAGGCTGGCGTTGTTCAGCCCCCAGGTTTAGATTCAGGGCCCAATGCTGGTCTGAGTCCCAGCTCTGTCACAGACTCCCGGCATCACCCTGGGCAGATCACTTAGCCTCTCTGTGCCTCAGCTTCCCATCTATCCAATGGGGCGGATAGGGCAAATGCACTAGAGATCGGCAGGCTCGGCACTACAGCGACGGGGGGCCGATAAGTAGGTAAGGCCCCTCTGGAACTGCTCTGCCAGGCTCCTCCTCTCCAGCTGGTTATCTCAGCGCTAGAGAACAGCCCACACCTGAACCCCAGATTCAGACTGCCCAGTCTTTAAGGGGGTCAAAACCTGAGCCCGGATTTTCCAATCCAGCCCCCTCTCGGCTCAGCGGGTGCAGCTGTTTGGATAGTCCCCCTCTGACCTTTTGGGTTTTTTTGCCTTCGGAAGCCATTTATGGGGCACAGCTGCACCCCATGTGTCCCTCCCCCCTTGTTGGCCCCATCAGCCACGAGGAGCCCAGCCCCCTGGCAGCACTTGCCTTGTAAAGCCCCCCTGGGCTGTTGAAAAAAACAAACAAACAAGCCAGTGGAAAATGTGAAGACAAATAAAAGCCTAATGCAAACTTCCTGCGCCCCATTAACCAGGCTTGTGAGAGCTCATATATATGGGCCTCCGCCTGGCACGTGCCAGATCTGCCTTAGGGCAGAGTGTGACGCGTGGGCATGCTTGGCAGACCCCCCCCCCCCCATGGGGGAGGCTGCAGGAGGCCAGGGAGCGGGGGTGGAGCATGTGGGGGGAGGTTAGAAGCACATTCTGATGGGGCTAGAGAGGAAAGTCAAGGTTCAGTGACTGCATGTTAGTGCAAATGCAAGCCCATGGCATGTGTCTCTCATGTCACCTGCATCACACGTGTAGCACGTGTCTTCCATGGACTATGGTACACAGCACCTGCATGGGTCTCTCAAAGAGCCAAGGTCCTACAGGGCCTCTATAGGGCAGCCCCATTGAGCCTGACCCCCTATGAGCACCCAGCGCTCCCACTGATTTTACATCTCAGGATCAGGCCCCTAGAGAGGGACAGATAAGAGCTCCCAGGGGCTGAGCACAGAAGGCAGAAGAGAGCCTTTCTGCACCAGGATGGGGATCGGGGCCTTTAATGCACAGACCCAGTACTGCTGGGGAGAGGGACGTTCCACAACAGGGATCAGGCCCTTGAAACACACAGGAGCTTGTGGATTTTTATTGCTCTTTAAACACAAAGCAAAACACCCCCACGCCCCTCACATTATCCTGGCCTGAAAAGGCTGAGTCAGCGCGGACTCCACCAGCAGGGAAGGAGGCTGCTGCTGCTAGCTGTGGTGTTGGTTGGCAAAACAAAATAGCCACCAACGGCTATTTGCTGAGATAATCATCTTCAGAGATGCTGATTACTCGACGGGGGAGGGGGCCAAGATGGAGGCTAATAGGGGATGGATGTGAGGAAAAGGGGGAGAGAGACAAGGATGGATGTGGATGCATCACAGAGAAGATTCTGATCACAACCTCCCAGCTGCTCCCGGTCTGGAAAGTTTGACAGCAGCCATTCCTCCCTCCATGACTGGGGTCGGACCTGAGAGGGGGCTCAGCGGTCAAATGCGGGTCTCCTTATTTCCCCAGCTCCTGCTCCATCTCCCCATCCCCTTCACAGAGATCCCTTCACCCATCGGGATGTAGAAGGGCTATGTGTCCATCCCACATCGGCATTAGGCAACAAGCCATCCTCTGCGACAGAGAGGGCACTGCTGGAAGGAAGTTCACCACACTGGAGTCCAACCTCAATGGAGGCAACATAGTCCAGTGCGGACAGGGTGCTGGGCTAGGAGTGAGGAGCCCTCTGTGCTAATCCCAGCCGTCCCACTGATCTAGGGGAAATCTCTGTACCTCGCTTTCCCCTCTCGTCCATTACACTGTACACTCTCTGGGGCAGAAGCAATATATATGCAGCATCTAGCACAATGATGCTCTGATCTTTGTCAGGGCCTCAGACGCAATACGGTCGGGTATTACACAGGTGCTGTTAAAATAAGGTTGTTTCCCCCCCTCTTTAGAAGAGGATTTTGGGGATCCCCCAGAATGGGACCCACAAAAGACAAGGCACTGTCATGAGGCAGCTCAGGCTGCTGCAGTCCCTGCTAGTGCAGCACCAGGAGGGAGCCGAGCCCGGAGCTGCAGATCTATTTTTCACTGCTTTACATATTACATGCCGTGGCAGCTGAAATCTTCCAGCATGTCAGTTAAAGCCTTAAAATGAAGTGACCCGAGAACAGAGCCCCGGCTGAAGTGTAAACATCACGACGCCATTAACATGTGCAACACATTTTCCCTATTGATTTTAATGAATTTAAATTCTGTCTCATTTCTTGGGATGCAGCGTCCACTCTAGTTCCAGCTCCACCAACACCGTGCCATCGATCCGGGCGCCGTGCCGGGCTCAGAAACCTCGCACACAATCAAGCCACAGAGCCCCTCCCTTCGGGGATACCCCCCATCTCCCTAATGCCACCCCCGCCTGGAGCTGAGCCACCCCAGGCTTTGATCAGGGCCTCTCTCCCCAGCCCAACAGCATCAGCCATCGGCAGGGAGACCTTGGGGGTCTTGCAGCAGTGCTGCAACTGCTGGGGGTTCAATAGTGGATGCGCCTCCCTCTGAGCCCATATCAAACTGATGCCCATCACTGTTTCCTGCAGGGCAGTTAGCGATTCAGTAGGGGGCGCTCTTCCCTTGGAGACAGTGGTGCTAGCAGGTGCTCTGACTAGAGCAGGGGTAGGCAACATATGGCACACGTGCCAAAGGTGGCACGCAAGCTGATTTTCAGTGGCACTCACCCTGCCCGGGTCCTGGCCACCGGTCCAGGGGGCTCTGCATTTTAATTTAATTTGAAATGAAGCTTCTTAAACATTTTAAAAACCTTATTTACTTTACATACAACAATAGTTTAGTTATATATTCCAGACTTATAGAAAGAGACCTTCTAAAAACGTATAAACATATTCCTGGCACGCGAAACCTTAAATTAGAGTGAATAAACGAAGACTCGGCACACCACTTCTGAAAGGATGCTGACCCCTGGGCTAGAGAGAACCCAACCATCTGTGGTCATTAACGAGCCCACAACTCTTTTTGCAAGGGCAGGGATATTATCCCAGGAATCCTGCTGGCCTAAATTGCCCTGAGGGGATGCTTCTTTGCCTCCTGCTCTAAATTGTACTGCAGTGTTGCTGCATGGCTGGTAAGCAGCTGCCATGTCCCACCACTGAGGTGGCTGCATTTCAGTGCTGGGTGAGTGATCCCTGTATAAAAGTAGCTGCCGTGCCACTCCCCTCCACCCCAGAGGCAGTTGCTTCTCAGGGATCTCTGTATAACCAGCTGCCACGTCTCACTCCAGAGGTGGCATTTCAGAACACACATGAGCTGTACTAAGGTCACACAAACCCACAACCACCCACCTGCCCCCACGACACCGGGCAGCAACCCCCCACGCCGACTCACCACAATCTGCGTCTCGTTGTCCGGCAGGGTGTCAATGGCCAAGCTGCCTCCTACCAGGTCCTGGCTGATGTGGGCCCCGTCGGTCTCCAGCAAACTCTCCTGAGTCTTCCGCCTCCAGCCCAGCAGCTTTGTCCCTGCTCCCCGCTCCAAGAAGCGGCCGTGGAGGCGTCCTGTGGAGCACACATGGGAAGGGGAATCAGCAGGTCGGTGGCGGAAGGAGCCAGCGAGGTAGAGAGTCTAGGTCCGGGATCAAATGCCACCTTTTACTCCAGGGCTGTAGATTCGGATCCACCCTGGTGGCCCAAAGGGACTGTCGTGTGACCAGGAGAGATGAGTTTGGTGTCTCAGGCCAGATCTTAGGGGACATCACCAAAGAACACCTGGGCCTGAGCTAACCCCCAACATGGGGGCCAGGGACTGTATGGACTGTGGGAGGTAAATGTAAGGGCTTGGACGCCGGTGATGAGACCAGTAGAGATGGGGCCCATTGGCAGGGCTTTGGGGAAACGGGGTGGTGAACAGGGAGGCTTACTCTGCCCTGTGAAGAAAGCAGTTTCAGCCTCCGAGGCTGTCACACCAGCCCTTTTCACCAGCTCCCCCGACTACCCTCCCCCTCACCCCCCCAGGACACAGAGTGTAGGAGAACCTCCGGGAATGCTCCAGCCCCTAAGGGGAAGGCACTGGCTATTCACAGCAGCATTACACTACAGCCTACAAGCCACAGCTGAGATCAGGAGCCCGTTGCACCAGGCGCTGCCCAGACACAGAATGAGAGACAGTCCCTGCCCCAAAGAGCTCGCAGTCTAAACAGACTACGGGTGGGGAAGGGAAACTGAGGCAAAAAGCAGGGAAAGGACATGGCCCAGGTCACCGGCAGAGCTGGGAGGAGAACCCAGGAGTCCTGACTCCAACTTCCATGCCCTAGTCACTGGGCTACAGTGATGTAACCCACAATGGACTAAGAGCCACTTGAAACTGCCAGGCACCTGACCTCATCCCAGGGACCTCCCTTCAGCCGGCCCCGCCCTCAAAAGTTTCTGTGCTACCCACTGCAGCCTGGACACCCAGCCTGGGCACCTCCTGGCATGCCAGCGCTCCGCTGCCAACTGGCGTTCAGTCACGTGGTGAAGGAGAAGGAGACGTAATGGGGTCGTCTGGGGAAGACTCACCCCTTTGAAACCATGACAAGGTTCCAGGTCTGTGAAATCACAGAGGGAACAAGGGGGGGGAGGGGGGAAGGGGCCCCTAAAGGATTAGTAAACCTGCCATAGAGTGATAGACTCCAGGAGCTCAATCTATTCAGTTTAACAAAGAGGTTACGCGGTGAGATCACAGCCTACAAGTACCTCAGGGGTGCAATGGGGAGAGACACAAATATTTGACAGGGGGCTCTTCAGTCTAGCAGAGGAAGGTCTAACCCGAGAGGATGGCTGGCAGTTGAAGCTGGAAAGAAGGGGTAGCATTTTAACCATGAGAGTAATTAACCACTGGAACAACTTGCCAAGGTTTCTCCATCATGGGGAATTTTTAAATCAAGGCAGGATGATTTTCTAACCGGTCTGCTCTGGGAATTATCGGGGGACGTTCTAGGGCCTGTGCTATACAGAAGGTCAGAGGAGATGATTATAAATGTTCCTTTCCGGCCTTGGAATGGCTCTTTATGGACGGGCGGAGAGCAGCGAGAAGCCAAGCCCTGGGTCAGCACAGACAGGGAGCCCTGGGGGCAGCTGCAGTCAGAGGGGTTATGGAGGAACAGTCTTAATAGCATAGTCCTCTGGTTACCTCTGGCTCCCACAAGCCTCCTCTGCCATTATGGAGGCAGGTCAGGGATAGGGACCTGCCGGTCCAGCCCCACTCCCAGAGCAAGCAAACCCTGGTATTGGTCAGTGCCAATACCAGCGCCAGCTCCACGCAGCCTTTCCGGGGAGCTGCCAATATGCAAATGAGCCAACCGTGTCGTTTGCATAAAACGTCCCACGTGGAGCGGAACAAAAAGTGGCTCCATTAGTGTGGGGGGGGGGGCAGCTCTGCCCTGGGAGGGGCTTCCCACCTGTAGCTGCTGATCCAGCTGCAACTGAAACCAGCTGCACAGGGGATGTGATGGGGGTGGCAGCAGAGCCCCCGGCTGGGCCTGGAAAGATCCCAGCTTGGCCACCTCTGCACGGGTGATCAGGAGGCTCATGTGCCCACGGGCCACACCCTAGGTCGGCTTGCTGAGCACAGGTGCCCAGGGTTGCCACTGTATGGCACAGGGGAGATTCTGCCCGGGGGTCCCCTGGAAAGGTGCAGTGAGGAGGGAGCCTCCCCGGCGGTGCATGGTTCCCTGCACTGCCCCTCCCCACACTGTGCAGTTGGGCCTCTGGCTGAGTAAGCCCTTCCCCTGTCAGCCAGGGCGTATGGACAGCGTGTACCGAGCCCTGGAACCACATGCCAGCTGGGCTTGGGGGTGGTGCAGGAGTGCAAAAGGCGCTTTGGGACACTGAGTCTCTGCAAAGGGCCCCAGGGGGTAGCGCTCAGAGCCAGGGCATGCCACAGCCAGACTCCCACTCCCTGCACGCTCACACCCGACGTGTGCCACAATCAGACCCACAACAGCCCCCTGCACGTGCATGCACTTCTACACCCAGTGCAGAAACTCACAATCACGTTAATGATACAGCCAACCCAGCCCTTCAGCAAGTCCACTGCCAAAAACAATGCAAAGACAGCTGACGCGCGTGCAAACCTACACGGGACTCTGGTGCACAGGCACACAAAGCACACACAAACATTGACGCAGGCAAAACAACCCGACACATGTATATCTTGAACTCTGTTTAAAAAAAAACTGACATGCAAAATACATACACCCAACAGCAACACACAAGACAAGACATACACATGCACACACTCCCTACCAAAAGCCCACAAAACCCACCTCCTCAAAACACTGAATTCCACACAAACCCACAGACATTCACACTTACTCCTGCCCACTTAGACTTTACAGCACAGTGTATGTTGGTGTGACGTGTCTTGCACAAAAGCACCCTGGGGCAGGCTGCGCGAGCAGGGTGTGTTGGCAGTTTCCCACTGGTTTCACTGGGCGCAGGGTCCTTCCCGAGTGACACCCCTCTGGACAGTCCATGCCAACCAGCCATGGCCTCTCTTGGAGCCTCCGGGCCTGGGAAGGCGTTCCAGACCTAGCTGCCCTGCTCCTGTCCCCCTGCCTCCATGGGGCAGGGATGCTGTAGGGCAGTGAGAGAGTGAGGTCAACCAGCTAACGGACTTGCTAACGAGCTCCCTGACTCCAGGCCCTGTGGCCGGGCTGGGACACTGCCCTGGCCACTTGGACGATGGCCCAAGCCGCAGCCTGTTATTCCGGGACGTGCCCCGCCCAGGGACTGGCGCAGCCTGGCTTCACCGCGAAGCCTGCACTTAGCCGGCCACGCAGGCTCTGGGGAGAGACGGATTGAGGGCCTGGGAGCCCAGAGCTGGGTCCCATGTGCCAGGGGCCCCAAGAGGTCAATAAGGCCTCAAGGGGAGGCTGTCCCAGTGGTGCACAACACCCCGTTCAGTCTAAGCCATGGTGGGCTGGATCTGCCCTGCCCCACTGCTGAAAGGGGACCCCCCCTCCCAAACTGGATGGGAGGGCTCACAGCGGGATCCCAACTCCTCCCTTCCCTCTCCAATGCAGGGAGTTCCTACAGCCACCAGGAGGTGCTCCATCCACAGCCCTAGAGATACGAGCCTCCCCACACCTTCCTGGGCAGCCAGCTCTCCTCTTCCTGCTACTGTCCCCGCACCCTCTGCTTCTCCAATTCCAGGCCTGTCCTGATGGCACTGGCTGGATTTAGGATTCACTCAGGCAGGCTCCGTCAGCACAGACGGCAGCAACTGCTGGACCCACAAGTCCCTCTTCCCATGCCCCAAGATGGGCTCCCCACGCAACCAGCTTCGTCAGTGCCCCTCACTCCTGACCCGCAGCCCCTTCTTCACTATCCCAGCCTGGACTCCCCACACACACACTGCTCTGCTGATGCCCCTCAGCGTAATTTGCTGCGTGGTACCGAAAAGCGGCAGGCGCTGAAGATTGTGATCAGACACCGCGGGATTAGGGCCCAGCTGTGGAAGTGTCTTGCACGAGGGCTTCTGCCCCAGCCCTCGCACCCTGGAAGCCTTGAGCCCAGACAGCAGCCTCGAGCTCTGGAGAGGGTGTCGCTCCAACTCGCAAACAGCTGCAGGCATTTTGTAGCTCCCAGCTGCTCAACTCCCCCTGCACAGGGCTGCTCGCAAAAAGCAGCTACCTCCTCGCACAGGGGCCTTGGCTCCTTGGGTAGCTGGGGGCAACTCCACCCAGCTTACTTGTGTGTGTGTGGAGGGGACCTCAGCAGCGGCCCCTGCTGTCCGGGGAGTTTCCCCTCAGGATGAGCCTGAGCAGTGAAATTCAGATCCAGTTGCTGAAGTTCTGATCCAGATCCGAACTTCACCCAGGTACCGAGAGAGATTGGGTCAAGGGGTTTTAGCTCAGATGTGTTGCCCAGAGGTCACACAAAGAGATCGAGCCAGAGGCTTCTGATCAACTAGTCTGACCTCTGACGTGACATAGGCCAGAGAGCCTCTCCCTCCTGCACTGAGATTTAACCACAAGCTCATCCTTCTGCTAACAGCCCCAGCCACAGATTCTGACTCTGTCACCAAGCCCACTATGAGACAGCTGACTAGCAGAACCCCTCAAGCCCCCCTTGTCCCTGACCTGTCTTGTCTCCAAACATATAATAATATGTAGCTCTTGTGTAGTGCTTTTCAACCACAGATCTCAACGCACTGCACATATTACAGATGGGGAAACTGAGGCACAGAGCAGGGACGTGACTGACCTGAGGCCACACTGCTGGTGTTATGCTAGAAGCAGCTGTGCTCTCAAACGGCATGTGGAGGGCAGGGCTCGAATCCCACCCCTGAAGTCAAGGTGGCCTCTATGGAGACCCGGCTTTGAATCCTGCTTCCCCTCCTTGGGCTGCCCACCCGGGCCCAAGGTTCAAATCCCCAACTCCCTTCCCACAGACGGAGGCCTGACATGTTTGCATAAAGCAGAGCCTTCCCCATGCTTCGGTTTCAATTAGGACCAGCTCTAACAAGCCTTGATTAACCGTCACATATGAGCAAGCAGCCCACGGAGGCTCCAGTTTCCTCCACAAACCCCTTCCGACTGTGGCACACTCTGCTCCTTCCGCGCCTAGATCTGTAAATGTCAGCAGCAGCCTGAGATGCAGCTAGTACAACATGACTCCATATTGAGAGAGCCACTCAGCCTCCTCCCAGCTCTAGGATGGGCCCTAGAGATAGGAGCCAAGAGTAGCCTGAAAATACCCCAGCATCTTAAGCAACAGGCCCAAGGTAGCCACCAGAACCCACTGCTCCCAGCTCAGCCAGGGTTCTCCCATCCCACGCCCCTTCTTGCAGACAGGCTACGTGCTGGGAAGAAATTTGCCTCCACGCAGCACCTCTTATCCCAAGCCTCAGGAGGGGATCGCTTCACTCGCCGCTGAAATGCGGCCAGCTCTTGGGTGGGACGCGCTAGCTGCTAAACAGGGCATGGTGGGAAGCGAAGGAAGGACCCCACCATAGAGGGATGGGAATGTCTAGGCTCACACATTGGGAATCTGGCCAGGATACCAGGCTCTCACTGCTCCCGGGAAATGCCTCTGGGCATTGAGCTTGGGCCCCCGATCCCTCAACCCAGATGCTGCACACAATCCCATGCCACGTAGCAGCAGGCATCCCCTGCCTCCATCAGGGCCCCTCTGGGACCTGGCTGCGATGCACAGTCTGACCTGCGTGGCGAAGGGAGGTACCCGACTCCCGCACCAAACCTCCTCACCTTCACCCGCCCCGGATCATGCTCCCCACGCTGCATCCTGTTTACTCTTCAGCGTCCAGCTCTGGATTCCTTCAAACAGCTTCCCCATCCATCAAACTGACACCTCCGCCACAGACCCGCAGGGGCTTGCCCAGATCCCCCTCCCCCCACCGACGCCCCCGACGCACGGGGAAGCAGGGGGGCCTCAGGATATTTGATTGATAACTGTGTGCGCAGCCCGCCCTCTGTTATTCCAGTCTAGACACAGCCCTGCTGCTGCCCCTCAGCCCTGACCTGCTGGGGTGGGCGGGGGGCAGTGGTGTCCTGTGACCCTTCCAGTTAGTCAGCAGTGTGGGGGTCCGATCCGCCCCCCACCCCGTGCGTGTGCAATTCACCTCTGAGCCTGCCGTCTGGAGCCATGCCACCTGCCAGGCCGTCACCCCAGTGGGCTGACCCACGGCTGGATTCCCCCCAAATTTACTACTTACATCATAGCCCCGCCACCTCTGGGCTTCCTGCAATGGCTTGAGCCCTGGCACCTCTTTCATTACAAATTAAGCATGGCTTACATTACCTTCATGCCAAGATTCCGCCCGGGGGAGGAGTGGGCTCCGTCTGCTTTTTGTCTGTGCCCTGCCCCAAGGGAGGTGGCGGGCACGCAACAGCCCTTGGGAACACAGAACTGTTTATGGAGGGTCCCTAACTATCAGCCTGTCAGGACACGTCTTATTGACAGTCTCTAACTGGCCTGAAGGTCTGTGGGGATGAGGTAGGTCTGTCCACCGCGATGCTGCCTGAGTGCTGGGGCAGGCGTCTAAGAGTCCCAGCCTCCTGGCTGATGCCTGAGAGATGCTGGCAGTTCACCAGGTCTCCCATGCAGCAGGGCCCTGGGTCTTAGCGGCTACCAGTGCGGGAGGAGGAGATGCTCCGGGTTGGATCCCAAGCTTCACTCACACACTGCTGGCTCCCCCATCCCTACGAGCCGGTGAGCGACCCCACGTCTCCCACGTTCACTGGGCCGGCCACACCCACAGAGATAAGGCCAGACCCTGAGCTGCTGTAAACGGATACAACCCTGGCAACTTACATCAGTGAGGACCTGGCCCCTAGATTCAGTCCCATAGCTGAGTTACACTGAATAGATCCAGTCTCTCTCCCATCACCGTGGTATTCAGCCACTTTTTTGGTCATGGGTGGGATCTTGCCTGTCTATTCACCCCGCTTCTCCTCTCCGTGTTCCCCCACTTTGACCCACAATTTTGCCCTCTCTGAGTGCAGAGGGCCCTTCCTGCTGCGATCAGCCATGATCTCCCTGCTGCCCTCCTTCCAGCACGTTACTCCTTACCTTGCGCTCTGGAACCCGTGCTCTAGAACCTGCACTATGTTTCACAGGATCCACGCTACACCGTCTGATACCCCACTCCCATTCCCACAATTCCTGTCAGCCCTTGGAGCCTATGTGCCGTTCTCCAGCATGGAGCACGATCTAGAACCCAACAGATCACAGTGTCTGCTCTAGAACCTACTGCCACCTGTTTCCTATGCTTGGACTCAAGCCAAGATCATCTGCCAAGCCCTTTGGCTCTCTCTCACTGTGGAAACACCATGCAAAACCAGGGCTCTACTGTCCAAGTTGCTGGTCACGCCATCCCCCCCTGCATCCCTCCCCAATTCCAGTTCTCTCCCAGCCTGAGAATGGAGCCCTCTGTATAAACAGGAAAAGCCGGCACTCGAGACCACAGCACAGATTCTGTCAGTGCTGCCTCTTTCATAACCAGCCTCTGCTAATAACTTCACGCCAGGAAGTGGTGGGAGGCTGGGCCAAGCCACAGAGCTGTCTGAGCCAAACATCCAAGGCTGGCTTGATGCAGTGTATTCCTCCATGCTGCCCGGCACTCTGAGACCTCGCTTAAAGGGCCAGACAGACAAGGATAGGCTGAGAACCTACAACCTTGTGCCAGGCAGAGAGGGGAATAGATCATAGCAACGTAGGGCTGGAAGGGACCTCAAGAAGTCACCTGGTCCATCCCCTACTTGAGTGTATCCACCCCTAACATGTGTTTGTCAAACGTGTCCTTAAAAACCTCCCATGACAGAGATTCTCCAACTTCCCTAGGTCACCCGTTCCCGTGCTTCACTATCAAGTTAGAAAGTTGTCCTTATATCTAACCTGAATCTCCCTGGTTGCAAACTAAGCAGATTCCTTTCTGTCCTGCCCTCCGTGGCCATGGAGAAGAAATGATCACCGTCTTCTTTGTAACAATATTTTACTTACTAGAAGACTTATCAGCAGGGCTTTGGAGCGGAGCCCGGAACTGGAGCACGGAGCAGCTCTGGAGCAGTGGAGCTGCAGGTTTTTGCCTGGAGCTGGAGCAGAGCCGGAGCACAGCTCCAAAGCCCTGCTTATCAGGTCGCCGCTCAGCCTTCTCTCCTAGACTAAATAAACACATCCTATTCCAGGTAACAGCAGGGCAAGTTCCCCCCCTCAACCCAGCCCTGGAGGGAACGCCCGCCTTGATCCCTCCAGGTCCCTCCAGTGAGGGAGCCGACTGTTCTATGGGGACCTGCCTGCTAAGAACTGGCCTGAGACCTGACAAACTCATCTCCTGCCACCTCCAGCAAGTGCAATTCTTTTAGCTTGTTGGGCTGGCTTCAAACCTGCAGCCTAGAGGGGAAATGTTCTCCCTCTCCATTCACAACTTCCCGCCCCTCCAGCTGTCCATCCAGCATCCCCCAAAATCCCCCCAGTCCCTCTAGGGGCAGCTCAAGGCAATACAAGGCCCAGCCAACAGAGTACCCCTTCCTCCCACCAGGCTTTCTGAGACCTCCTCACTCCACAGCTGGAGGAACGAAAGGAACGGGGAAGAGTCTGGTGTTCGAAACATGGAAATGCAGCCACCTCTGGGGTGGAATCCAAGCAGTGCACAGCAGAACAGCAGGCAAGCGCTGAGCGAAGCTTGTGGCAGCAGGCAGTCTGGTCGTTTCACACCTGAGACCGTGCCCACTCAGCCATCCCCTTCAGCCCTAGTACAGCTCAGTGGGGTGTGTGGGGGAGTGTGTCCTGCAACTGCTTTCCAGGTCAAGAGGTGGGAGTGGGATCTGCTTAGGGGGAGACTCCAGCCCCCTAGACTTACACATCACATGGGGTTCCCCAAGGCAAACTGCAATCACTCCTGGGTCCCTCTCTCCAGCCTCCCATGCACCCTACATCAGACAGCCGGCAGGAGCCCTGCAGTAGGAGCTATAGGGTAGCAGGGAAAGGTCCATCCACTCCAGAGCACACACTGAGGTGGCTGGAGAGCTAGTGGGTGACCGACTGGCTGCAGCCATCGGATCCACGTGGCTTTGGCTTCGCTCTAGTTTCCAGCAGGCTGCTCTCCGGGCTGCGTGGGAGCCCCCCAAAGCAGCCAGCCAGCAGCCTCCTCTCCCGCCCTGAGCTGGGGGCCTCTGCGGACACCCAACCCCCGGAGCTGCAACCCTGGTTCAACTGGCCCACCTCCACAGCGGCCAATGCACCCTGCAGACCCCCGGCTGGCTCGGGGGAGCGCTGCTTCTGCTCGGAAGCTTGTCCAAAGGGAGCCGTGGAGATGCCAAATGGGAAAATGCACAAACGTGCCCACGACTGTCCATGCACCCTCCCTGCCACGCGCGGGGCACCTGTACCCCCCCCGTCCCGCCACGCGCGGGGCACCTGTACCCCGCCCCGCCACGCGCGCCGGGACGCTGGTGCACACTCCCATTTGCGCACAGTGACCCTTGTGTGCACACCCGACCTGCCAAGTCCCACTCGGGAACATTCGCCTCCACCCACGCTCAGGGGCACCCGTGGCGGCGCTCTCCCTTCCCTGCACCCCTCGTCGCTCGCGCTCAGCCACACACGCCTCCCCTCGTGTGCCCGCTCACGCGCATTTGCACCAGCACTCGTGCCCCCCCCCCTGCCCGTCCACTTCCACGCACGCCGGTGCACTCTGCCCCTTCCACGCCGTACCTGCCTCCAGCCTGCCGCGAGCCTCCCCCGCGGCCTCGCGCAGCAGGGCGAGCAGCAGGAGGACCCCCCATCGCATCTTGGGGGGCGGGCGCGGGCTCCGGGGCGCCTCTTCCCCCCCAGCCCTGGCTCCTCTCCGGGCACCGGCCGCCCAGGCTCGGCAGCGCTGGGATCGGGCGAGCAGCGCCCTGTCCTGCGGCTCAGCAGCGCAGCGCCCCCGCGGACCAAACCAGGGCGGTGAGGGGGGACGGGACATAGGCTGGGCTCGCCCGGCGGGGGGACACGAGCCGCCCGGCGCTGCTGCCCGTGCGGGAGAGACTGAGCCAGGGAGAGCGAGCGCTCGTGCCCCCTGCTGGCGTGTGGGTGCCATGGCTGGGGGGGGGGCGAGAGCCAGAGATGGGGTGAGACCCCCTCCTGCCCCAGCTCCCCCTCCCTCCCCGCTGCTCAGCCCGACTCTGCCACCCAGCCTCTGGCACCTCCCTGACCCTCCCTTTCCTCAGCAGGACGCCTGGGTTCTGTTCCCTGCTCTGGACAGGGCAGGGGCGCTAGTGGATGGGGGACACGCTGGGAGCCAGGACAGCTGACTCAGGGAGGAGAGTGGGGTCTCTAATGGGTGGGGGGTACTGGGAGTCAGGACTCCTGAGATTTGTCCCCAGCTCTGGTCAGGGCATGGGGTCTAGTGGATTAGAGCAGGAGGGGGAGCTAGGAGCCAGGACACCTGGGTTCTCTGCCGGCTCTGGCAGGGGAGTAGGGTCTAGAGGGTTAGAGCAAGGGGAGGCCTGTGCGTCAGGACTATTGGGGTCTAGTCCCAGTACTACCACTGAGTCCCTGTCTGATGACAGACACATCCCTTCTCCTTTCCCTGCCTCAGCTTCCCCAGTTGTATAACAAGGGATAGCTAATAAGCCAACTTCCTACGGCTTGGGGGGGGAAGTGATCATTGGGAGCAATGGTGCGTGATATTTCCCCCAGCTGAAGAACAAACCAGACACCAGGGTCCTTTTACACTGGCAGGGATGGTGAAAATAAAGCAGTTGCCTGCCCCTTCCCCCCAGCAGATTTGCAGGGAGGAGGGAGCGCTCTGGGGAGATAGCCAGCCCCTTGGTGGGCGAGTTGGATGCTTCTGATCCAGGCAGAGGGTGTCAGAGCAGCACGGGCAGGAACAAAGCACTAGCTGATAATGCGACAGACTGTAGTGCTGCCCCTTGGGAGCCGGGCAGTAGAACCCCCCCCCAGCAAACATCTATGATCTTGTTCCATCAGCTGAACTCTCAGCTGGAAGCTCCTGCACAGAACATGGGGAGAACCAGGTTCAGCTACAAATGCTGCCTGGCTCCAAAGGGAAAGGAAAGGTTGTAGGGACACTATTTTCCCCCCGCCCACCCCACCCTTGTTCAAGCTGGGCAGGGTCAGAAGGCCTCTGTAAGCCTGAATTCAGGCAGAGGTGGGGCCTGGGGGTCAGCAGTGTCAGACAGACACCCCCTCATTGCGCTAGATGAATCCTCCCCCGACTCTGCCAAGATGAATGGCTGATCCCCACTGCCCCCAACCCTGCAGCCCCCTCCCTGAGACCACCCTGGAAAAATCATGGAGCAGGTCCTCAAGGAATCCATTTTGAAGCACTTGGAGGAGAGGAAGGTGATCAGGAACAGTCAACATGGATTCACCAAGGGCAAGTCATGCCTCACCAACCTGATTGCCTTCTATGATGAGATAACTGGCTCTGTGGATATGGGGAAAGCAGTGGACATGATATATCTTGACTTTAGCAAAGCTTTTGATACGGTCTCTCACAGTATTCTTGCCAGCAAGTTAAAAAAGTATGGATTGAATGAATGGACTATAGAGTGGATAGAAACCTGGCTAGATCGTCAGGCTCAACGGGTAGTGATCAACAGCTCAATGTCTAGTTGGCAGCTGGTATCAAGCAGAGTGCCCCAGGGGTCAGTCCTGGGGCCGGTTATGTTCAATATCTTCATTAATGATCTGGAGGATGGCGTGGACTGCACCCTCAGCAAGTTCGTGGATGACACTAAGCTGGGGGGAGAGGTAGATATGCTGGAGGGTTGGGATAGGGTCCAGAGTGACCTAGACAAATTAGAGGATTGGGCCAAAAGAAATCTGATGAGGTTCAACAAGGACAAGTGCAGAGTCCTGCACTTAGGACGGAAGAATCCCATGCACCGCTACAGGCTGGGGACTGACTGGCTAAGCGTCAGTTCTGCAGAAAAGGACCTGGGGATTACAGTGGATGAGAAGCTGGATATGAGTCAACAGTGTGCCCTTGTTGCCAAGAAGGCTAACGGCATATTGGGCGGCATTAGTAGGAGCATTGCCAGCAGATCAAAGAAAGTGATTATTCCCCTCTATTCGGCACTGGTGAGGACACATCTGGAGTATTGTGTCCAGTTTTGGGCCCCACTACAGAAAGGATGTGGACAAACTGGAGAGAGTCCAATGGAGGGCAACGAAAATAGTTAGGGGGCTGGGGCACATGACTTACGAGGAGAAGCTGAGGGAACTGGGCTTGTTTAATCTGAAGAAGAGAAGATTTGATAGCAGCCTTCAACTACCTGAAGGGGGGTTCCAAAGAGGATGGAGCTCGGCTGTTCTCAGTGGTGGCAGATGACAGAACAAGGAGTAATGGTCTCAAGTTGCAGTGGGGAGGAGGGGGTGACAGAGGTCTAGGTTGGATATTAGGAAAAACTATTTCACTAGGAGGGTGGTGAAGCACTGGAATGGGTTACCTAGGGAGGTGGTGGAATCTCCATCCTTAGAGGTTTATAAGGCCCAGCTTGACAAAACCCTGGCTGGGATGATTTAGTTGGGGTTGGTCCTGCTTTGAGCAGGGGGTTGGACTAGATGACCTCCTGAGGTCTCTTCCAACCCTAATCTTCTATGATCATTTTCAGATCAGGCCCCCCCGGGAGCATATTCTGCCTGCCACTCATGGGGTCACGCCACTTGTAAATTCCATTCCAGGCTCTGGAGGAAATTCCCAGGAGCTTTCCTGAGCGAGACCTCCGTGCAGGGGGAGACGGCTGGGGTATAGGAGCTGGGTAGCAGGTAGTGCCAGCCCTTGGAAAGGAAAAGCCCCTGCGCTGAATGGAACTGTCCTCCCCATTTCAAACTGGGGCTTGTCCTCAGAGCTCTGGGGATCTCAGCCGGGACTCTGCTCCAAGCTGTGGTGGGGTGTTGCTGGCCCTGGGGAGCAGGAAAGAGATCCCATCCTAACCTACCCAGGGAGGCCCCCCCACAGTGAGCAATTTGCACACGCCTGTCAATGGTGCCAAGCCCTGAATGGAGAGGTGGTCTCAGGGAGGGGGCTGCAGGGTTGGGGGCAGTGGGGATCAGCCATTCATCTTGGCAGAGTCGGGGGAGGATTCATCTAGCACAATGAAGGGGTGTCTCTCTGACACTGCTGACCCCCAGGCCCCACCTCTGCCTGAATTCAGGCTTACAGAGGCCTTCTGACCCTGCCCAGCTTGAACAAGGGTGGGGTGGGCGGGGGGAAAATAGTGTCCCTACAACCTTTCCTTTCCCTTTGGAGCCAGGCAGCATTTGTAGCTGAACCTGGTTCTCCCCATGTTCTGTGCAGGAGCTTCCAGCTGAGAGTTCAGCTGATGGAACAAGATCATAGATGTTTGCTGGGGGGGGTTCCACTGCCCGGCTCCCAAGGGGCAGCACTACAGTCTGTCGCATTATCAGCTAGTGCTTTGTTCCTGCCCGTGCTGCTCTGACACCCTCTGCCTGGATCAGAAGCATCCAACTCGCCCACCAAGGGGCTGGCTGTCTCCCCAGGTGAGGCTGACCGGTCAGCACCCCTCGGGGCACCCGAGCAGGGCCCAGCCATCCAGATTCCCCAGAGCCCAGCACACCCTGAAGATTGAGGCCCGGACTGTGGAGCTGAGACAAGCCTGACACCCAAACCCATAGTGCCAGGCGGCTCTGTGGGACAGGAGGCAAACCCAGCAGCGCGAGAGCTTGGGGAGAGAGACGCTCTGACAGGCTAAAGAAAGAAGATGAATGAGTAGAGCCACATGGCAGATAAGCAGCAACCAGAACCAGTGCAGCAATTGATGAGGATGATTAATAACCCGGCCCTGTCTCAGCTGGATTGGGCCAAGCCCGGAGTCCCAGTGCCTTGATTAAACGAAATAATGATCCAGTCCGGCGGACACCTCCCACCCCCTCCAGCGCCTGCCCCCTTCCCCCATGAGAGGATTCAAGCTCTGGAGGGAATTAACCCTCTTTCAGCCAAGCCAGCAGCAGGGTCGAAGCCCCTGGTTCAGTGGTGAGATGAATTTATCCTTGCTTGTGGAGCACCAAAGGCTAAGGGGGCTGGGTGGAGTTGGGCAAAGCGTGGCCAGAGGTCGGGCAAGCTGCCCCCCTTCCCCCAGACAAACCTACTGCTTCAGCAGCACCACCTGCAGCTCCTCCCTATTCCAGCCCTGGGCTCCCCTGCCCTCCACCCGTCTCCTGATGCTCCTCAATCCCAACCCACAGCCTCTTCTGCTTTTGGCCCTGACTGGGGAAACTGAGGCACCAAGGCACAGTGACTTGCTCCGGATCTGGCTGTTTACGGAGTGACCTCAGGCGTTCGCTACTCCTGGTTCAGACAACCCCCCCTGAAAGCGGAATTGGAGCTCCCTGGATCTGGGACATACTGACAGGAAGCAAACCTGGGTATCCACAATTCTAATGCTCCCATCAGCCCATCCTCCTCCTCCCAGATGACTCCCTAGAGGGTCTGAGAGGCTCCCTATCCATCCCTGGCTGCTCTTCCATGCATGGGGCTCTGATGACAGAACTGGATTACCTGGAACTTGCTCTGACCCAGGCAGGGATTCCCCCAGGAATTGAAATTAGAGGCAGTTAGAATTTACAGAGGGGTTGGAAAATGACTAAGGTAGCAACACTGCATAACTTATTGACCACTGGGGGGGGGGAAATCAGGAGGGGTGTAGGGAAATCCCTGGCTCAGCCAGCACATGCCTGCCATTAGCTTCCCCCGAACCCAGACACTTGTCTGGTCTGCAGACAGCAAGAGGGCACATGCAAGCCAATTGCACCATCAGACGCTCCCTTTTCATTAGCTTTGGCCATAAATCAATTCCTTTTTTTAAAAGGCAGATGAAGAATACCTTCAATCCGGCAAGGGGGCTGAGAGGGAGGGCAGGCGGGGCTGGGCCTGGGCTCAGTTCAGGAGGGCTTTGCCAGGAGGTTGAGATCCAGATCCGACCCCTCTCTCCCTAGGCTTCAGGAGCGTTTGGAGCTGGAGTTCTGGTTCTTCTTGTTAGTTTCGGGGCCACAGCAGGGCCAGTCCACCCACCCAATGCTCCTAGAGGCTCTGGGGAAAACTTTTACCCCCTTGTTTCCCTTTCCCCATCCCCGCCATTATTTAATGTAGTTCTTGAGCAATTAAACTTGGGAGCCCGGGATTTAGCTCCCACCGCAATTGAGTGGCAGCACAGCATCCCCTCCCCCTCCTGCCCGGATCCTGCTTATGGACACAGGCAACCATTGCACGCACGCACACGCACGCACACGCACGCACACACACACACAGCTGCTGCCTGCCTCACTGATTCTCCGAGCAGCACTCTGGCACAGACAGGGAGATGCTCAGAGTCCACCAGCCCAGGACCCCAGGCTGGGCTGCCCCAGGGCCTGAGCCAGCCCCACTGCCCTGCTTGGTAATGTGAGGCCAAAGAGGCCATCATCGCTGGGATATGTCCCACCCCCCAAGCCTGCCCACAGAGGTGGGGGTGCCAGTGCACCAGGGAAGGAAGAGGAAAGCCCTGCCCAGTCCCAGCCCCACATGAGGGACTGGAGGGACCCAGAGCTTGAAGAGTCACTGACTGTGACACCACCCCCAGGTCGTCAGCGACAGAGGGGGGAGAGAATCTGCACAGAATGACACCTGGCTCAGCCTGGGGGGGCAGGTTGGGCCAAGCTGCAGCCTCCAGTCAGTCATCCACCCTGCACAGGCCTGGGGCGGAGGGAGCAGCAGCCAGGGCTCAGGGAAGAACTGAAGGAAGCGTTTGCTTTGCTCCTGAGGTCCAGCCTGATCCCGTTTCTTGCAATCTCCCTTCTGCTCTTGGAAGCAGCGTGTCCTGGCCTCCTGCTTTACAATTCCCTTACACCCTTGGCAAGGTAGAGTCAGTGCTCTGCAACCCAGCCTACATTGCTACTGGCTTCCCAGCATTCACATTGTCCTGCTGCCCCCTACTGGCATAAAGGGAAATAAAGCATCATTCTTCATTTATTTTGTTTCATGCAGTATATTCCACACCCCACTTCCCTATTCCCCCCTTCCCCTCTCCCAGTCCCATTCCCAGGAAATTGAAACCAGAACCTCCTGCCTTAGCACAGCCTTTTACTGTGAGCTCTTCAGGGCTGTCTCTTACTCTGGGAGCCCTGATTTCAGTTGGCCTCTAGGCGCTACTGTATATTAAACATGAGCAGCAATAATGCTGCTGTTCCTTTTTCCAGCAAAAAGGTTCCCCTGGGGCTGGAAAAGGAGATGGCAGAAGACAGCAAGAGAGCTAAGACCCAAATGCTCGTTCGAAAGTGAAGCACCTGAATCCAGATCGACCCGCCTGGCCCAATTCTCAGAGAATGCTGCTGTCAGGCGTTGTGGCTTGGCAGCATGGCTGAGAACCCTTGCTTGGCAAAGCCCCATAAGCCCTACCTAGGCACCCAGCAAATAAACAATCAGAGGAAGGGCGGGACTAGGAATAAGAGGGTGGCATTTAGAAAGGGGGACAATTGAGAGTGAATATAAGGAAAAGCTTCTTGGCAGAGATGAATGGAGCTGGGGTCTTTGCTCTAGAGAAAGGTGGGAGCCCCATCCCATAGGGCACTTACGGTCAGACTAAGCAAAATGCATCTCCTGTCTAGGGGTCTCTCCGGGTCTGACTTCGCTGCTCTGGAAGTCAGCGGCAAGACTCCCATTGATTCCAATGGAGCAGGCCGAGGCCTGTAGACAGTAATGCTTCTTTGGGGGTGTTGCAGGAATCCCACCTAGCGCTCCCAATAACAGCCCAGAGTCCTTAGACTAAAGTCCCGCTTCCTGGGGCTCAATATACTAGTAACAGGCTTAATCCACAGCAAGGGAGATTTAGGTGAGATATTAGGAAAAACTCTCTCACGCTAAGGTAGTTAAGCTCTGGAACAGGCTTCCCAGGGAGGCTCTGGAAGAACAGGTTGGACAAACGCCTGCCAGGGATGGTCTCTCGGTATATGTGGTCCTGCCTGAGCACAGGGGGCTGGGTTTGATGAGGTCTCAGAGACCCTTCCAGCCCTACAGTTCCATGATTAAGCCTTTGGGAATTCGTGTACACCGGCACTGTGAAGGCTAAGCCCTTCCCTTTTGGGGTTTCCAATTTCACACCACATCCAGAAGTCCAGGCTCCCAGGTCTCCCTCCATTCACCTCTGAGCCAGGAAGCTGTCGGTCCCACTGCAGCCCCTGGTGCCCCCGGAAAGTCTTTTCTTCCCCAGTCTCATCCTGCCTAGTCTCTGGATTCAACTCCAGCTTCCCTCCAGTTCAGGCATTTCCTTGCCCACCAGTCATTCTCCCTTCAAACTACCTGCCCCGCCCTCCTCAGAGTCACCGGACAGCTGGGTTTTTATCCTGCTCAGGAGGTAGCCCCCTTTCCCCATCTTGTCTGCAGCTCCCCTAAACACCTGCTCCATATAGGGGCCATGACATGGAACAGGCTGGGCTGGCTCCGAGTCCCCTTCTTCGCTGTTCGAGGCTGTCTTTATCTCCCATGCCGGATACAGCGCCCAGTGCATTGGGGGCACTAAACAAAGAAGAAAAACTGAACTAATTCCTGAGACCCCATGTGGTGCTGGCCGCTGGACCCTGGCTCTGCTTACAGCAAGAACTGCAGGTTCACATGAGTCTAACTGAGACATATTCTCTGTAGCAACCCCTGCCTTTCTTGCCATTGGACTGGAACTGGAGAAAGACAGAAAATGAAACGGATTAAACATTTCCACAGATTCTCTCCCCCCAGGCCCTCCTTTGGTTTTACAAAAATCTTTAGATGGGGTGGAAAGACTCCCTTAAATAAAACTGTTAAATGGAGATAGGATGGGTAATTTTAAGCCCAGCGCTGATGCTGCAGGCGCTACAAAAATAATTGCCCATTACAACATTTGCCCTGCCAAGGGGGGAATCTTGTGTCAAAAAATGTAAAGTTTTTAAAATGAGGGGGCACCCGGATTTGAACCGGGGACCTCTTGATCTGCAGTCAAATGCTCTACCACTGAGCTATACCCCCTCTGCTGGAGAAAAGGGGAGGAAAGCATTCTCTTATAGAGTGGATTGCACAAGCACAGCTGTTATTTAACTGGGCATTGGCAATATGTGACAGCCGGCGCCTAAAACAACCACCCACACAATGGGTGGAAGCTGAGCTATGGGGAGTGTTTGCACAGGGAGTGACTCAGACCGCACAGCAAAGCTTGCAACAGCCTGGGGGGAGACTTAAACCTCTTCATGAATGCTGGGTTGTTGGATGTTAAACATCACAAAGACTCTTGATGTGCAGCAGATTTATCCATTTTTGAAGGCCAGTTGGGGCTAATCTGATTTTAGTCTGACCTTCTGCATAGCACAGGCTGGAGGATTCCCCCCAGAGATTCCTGCATTAAACCTAATAACCTCTGGGTGAAGTAGAGCAAATCTATCTATCTGTAGACAGCCGTCTACACTGCTCCACATCTGGGGTGCAGCTCCTGCAGGCCATGAAACCCGTAGGGCCCGACAGACATCAGTTAAATGGCAGCCACCAAAACGTCTTGCTGAAATAGTCCCGGCCCAGACAACTGGGCCTGTCTGGTGGCGTTCTGAAAGGGGCGGGCAGTACCTGCTTGGTATGTGGCGTGCCCCCCTATAAGAGAGGCGTTGCAAGGCCCTAGCCAGAGGCTGGACTCAGGGGTGTAATAACCATTCTGTCATAAGCCAAAGGGAAGCAGGTCCTCTATTCAGAGAGGGAACAAAGTATTAATCAGATTCTTAGAGGCAGCGTGTCCTTGTGGACAGAGCACTGGGCTCAGGAGAAATGGGTTTTGGCCCCAGACAAGTCACTTTCCCTCTCTGTGCCTCAGTTTCTCCATCTGTAAAATGGGGATAATGCCACTGACCTACTTTGTAAAGCGCTTGGAGCTCTAGAGAGGCAAAGCACTAGATGACATGGCATTTACAAAGGGAGGAAAATAACCCAAGACCTTTAACTCTTTCCACCCCGGTATTTTCCTCACTGGCAGGTAAACGAACGTGTCAGAGAAATTATATAGACCGTGGAAGCTACCCTAGTTGCATTTTGAATAGGTATCGCTCTGGCTTAAGCAACCTCTGAACTCTCCCCACATTCTTCTAGTACCAGATTGGTTGATTTTGAATCTAGTTGTCCCAAGCAAGGCGGTTCTAATCCCCCACCACCCCCTTTCCTCGGGAGACAATTCCACTGACTGATTCATCTGACTAAGGAAGTTTCCCTGAGGACTTCATTTTGTCCCTAGTTATTTGCAGCCAAAACATTTCATTAGCTTAGAGCTAAGGGTCCCCAGGGCTGCCTCATTCCCCGAAGGTGGCCACAGGTAAACCTCGGAAAGCCAGGAAATAAAGACTTACAGTGGGACTCACAACCACACTGGAAAGCCAGGCCATAAAGAGTGGTGGCTTCTTGCCCCCACTCACTGCTTACATCCTTTAAATATATGTCATCACTCGCCCCACCTGTCCCCTTAGTGATTGCTTGGAAAAGTCCAGATAATCACATTTTATAAAGACCTCACGCATGTAGAATGGTAGACAGGGCTGGCCCTAGACCAAATGACGCCCCAGGCGAGGAGTGTATTCGGTGGCCCCCCATTTTATATTGTTGCATAGATAGAGGTTTGATAAATATCTCTGGCGTCCCATTAAATATATCCTTTATTAGGCGTTACTTACACGCTTCTTCAAGTCTTAAAAAGACAAGTACACTTTCACATTTACACACTAAAACAAGATTCACAGTTTCGCAGCTGGGCACTCACTTCACTTCACTTCTCTTTGTTCTTATACCTCACTGACTGAGTGGCAACGCCCGGCCCTTGATATACCCGCGAGGGCGTGGCTGACAACATTCTAGGACAGTGTTTCTCAAACTGGGGTCCACGGACCTGTACTCCAGGGGATCTGTGGGCCCTGCAGATCAACTCCTCCCTCTCCCTCCCAGCGCCTCCTGCACATCGGAGAACAGCTGTTCAGCGGCGTGCAGGAGGCGCTGGGAGGGAGGGGGAGGAGCGGGGACGGGGCGCTTGGGGGAGGGGGTGGAAAGAGGAGGGGCAGAGGTGGAGCGGGGGTGGGACCTTGGGGGAAGGGGTGGAATGGGAGTGGGGGTGGGGTCTGGGGCTGAGCGGGAGGGGTTGGGGGTCCACAAAAATGTTTAAATCAAAATAGGGGTCCTCACGTTGCTAAAGTTTGAGAACCGCTGTTCTAGAAGGTTCGAGGAAAATGTCGTTCTCAGAAAGTCTGGAAGGTTCCACAAGGTTCTACAAAGGTCCAGAACATTCTAAGAGGTTAGTGACAAATGAATCCACCTGAAACATGTGACTTCAAACATTCTATTTTCCCTTTTGTCGCTAACCACAAACATAGAACCCCAAGCCTGGCTCCCCACCCCGCAAGCGCTCATCTGGGTTGCCTGCCCCTAAATCCGACCCTGATGGTAGACGTCGGGGACAGAGGAAAACCGGCCTCGAGCAGTCGTAATGATAAAAGAACCCACAAGGGTTAGATTCAAATGTGCTCTCTGGACCGGAGATTATTAACCCGTCTGGAGAGTGTACTGGCCCAGCCCAGTGAGAGCTGCTGACCTTCCTGGCTGTGCTGGTTCCATTGGGTGCCCTGGGAGCTAACAGAGAAATGGCTGGTTGTAGCTGATATGCAGCAGGGACCAGGATTTCACAGAGACCTTGACCAAATGTGACAGGGACAAATGCCCAGCTGGAGACTGATAAAGGGAAACTGCCCTGATCAGTGATAATGCCCTAGGAAGCTAAATAAACATTTACTATTTAAGACTCTCTATAAACACACAGTAAATCAAGGGTAGAGCTGAGAGAACCCAGGAGTCCTGACTCCCAGCCCCTGCCTTAAGCACTAGCTACTCTGCTTCCTGGAGCCTAGAAAAGAACCCAGGTGTCCCGTTACCCGTGCCAGGAATCTGCTGCCAGAGCCTGTTTTCAAAAGACTTCTTAAAATAACCCGTCGGTAGTGAGCAGTCCCCTTAGTGGAAATTGCTCCAGCAACAGCTCCAGTGCCGCTGGGGGGAGCCTGCAGGGGCCAGGGGAAGGGAGATATTTGCCAGCTCAAATCTAAAACTAGATCTGGATCCCATTTTATTTTCACCCACAAAATTGGGGAGGACCACTGACTTCAATAGAAGGAGGATTTGGTCCTCTGGAAAGTATATGTGGCCAGCTTGAATTGCATTTTGACAAACACAAAGCAGGAGGGGGATTCAAACCATCCATTACCAAGTCAAACACACTAGCCCCTCAGCTGCAGGGCTCTCTAGTAGCTACTAGTGAGGATTATAACATGGCTAGCTAGCAATTTATTTCATGCTCAGCCTCCACTGTCCCACACATGAGGAAGTGTGCAAGCGATAGTCCCTCAATCTATCAAGGACATCACATCGGAAAGCAAGGAAACAAAACACCTCTGTGCCTAGGAGAGTTGTCAGTTTTGGTTGGACGTATCCTGGGACTAGGTTTCGTCACATGACATAACCTTTAATTCAAGATTAACCTGTAATTCCTGGAGACTCCCGGACAATCCTGGATGACTGGCACCCCTAGTGCCTAGGAGAAAGGAGAGGGCTGGCAGAGCTGGCATCAAGCTCCAGAATAACTGGGCACCTGATCAGCCAATGACTAATGGACGGGGGAATCAGACCCCAAACAACGTGAAGCCCTCCCACGGGCAGATCGTACTAACTTCTGACAACACCTTTTTATACTTTGGAGACCCTGCTATTTGTGATCCCTGTAAGAGATCTATGTAAGAGCCGCTCATCAGCAGATCTCAAAACACTTTAAAGAGGAGGGCAGGAGCATCACCCGGTTTTACAAATGAGGAAACTGAGGCCAACCAGCTGGCCTGTGATAGAGCAAGGAATACAGGGCAGCTTGCCTGACATCCTAGTACTATGCCACACCGGTAGCAGAGCATCTTGTTAAACTGGGTAACACGGGACCAGCTGACTGAGCACAGACGTCTCTGGCCTCCTTTCTAGAGGAAAGGAGACGATCACACAAAGAATCTGATTCCGTCTCCTTTCCTTCGGTGCTTTTGTCTCCTGGTGCTCACCCTTGGCCTACCGCCCACCCCACCCGCACAGCTCCCCTCACAAAGCTCTGGGACAAAAGAGGCCCCAGTGATGTTGCCCTCCCCCCCCCCCCCCCCCGGCAGCTAGTTAATATGTACATATTGTTTTCCTTAAGGGCCAAGCGCTAAGGGTTTTTTGGCTGTGGCCCTTTGGATCCAGCAGGCCCCAGAGCAGGAAGTCCCTCTGGCGAGGCACTAATTTCGCTTCTCACAAGTGCAGGATCCAGCGATACTCCAGGAGAGGCTCTGTGAGAGGCTCCCATTAAAATCGGGACAAGTCCCAGCTTTTCGCGACCAAGTGGCAGTAAGCATAACAGCAGCATTGTCCATTCCGACCCCCTCAAAAATCACAAGTCAGGTGCTAAAATCACGAGATGAATTTACCAGTCGTGAGATTTCAAACAGTAACACAGCTGGGGTTCTGTTTAGTGGACTGATGGTTTCTGAGCTGGCAGCGTGATGTTTCCCTCTTTCCTCCGCCACCGTGAAGGCCAGAAACTTACTTTGAAAGCAATGCTACCGTGGTCAACTTAACTATGTCGTACAGGATGTGAAATTTTTCACAGCCCTGAGCAAGGTAGCTAGGTTGATCTAAGTTTTAGGTATAGACCAGGCCTGAGAGTTTCACTTAATCACATGACTCCAGGAGCTGGGATTTTAAAACCAAACCTAATTAGCTGGCAACTCATAACAAAGTCCAAATCACCAAAGGGTGTAACTATTCTAGAGGGCGGGGAATTGCCAAGCGGGAGAAAATATAAGCAGGAAGAAGGAGAGGAAATGAAGAAAGTCTGGACAGCATAATTTGAGTGAGGTCTATGCAGGGAAGCGACAGAAGCTTCAGCATTGCGGATATTAAACCTAGAGGGTAAGGAGACGACCCACCATAACCATGATCTTCCTGGTTAGCTAGCTGCTGTGGGTGAAATTCACCCCCTGTGCAGAGAGCTGGTACAAGGCCTAGCCATCCCTCATGTCCCCTAAGCAGGACATCAGTGGGCTTAGGGATGTATTTTTACTTACTGTAAAATATATATTAAAGAGTCAGAAACCTGAGGAAGGGGTGTGGAGTGGGAAAATCAGCCACTGCTAAACCTTGATTGAGGGAGGCAGAGGCAGCATTGTCTCCTGAGGAATCCTCTCAGAGGAGAGCATTTCCTTGTTTGCCCACAGCTGGTCATTCCACTCAGCCCCCCGGCTGGGCCAATTTGTCCAGAGGAGCAGAAGATAAGGCCCCCAGCGCCAGGCAAACACGGTCATTTGCAAACCCATTAGGGGAGGCGCTAAGCATGTCCCCCTGAGGGTTTCTCAGGAGGATGAGGTGACAGGTCGGGAGCACTTAGATAAACTATCCCAAGGGACAGTCTAGGGAGCTGGGGCTAATAACATGCTGCATGGACCAAGAGGATAGCCCCGTTACATCAGGATGGGGAAACTGAGGCATGGGGAGAGGGAGTGACTCCTCCAAGGTCACACAGTGAATCAATGTAAATGAAACCCAGGAGTCCTAGCCCCCAAGTACCCTGGGCTGGAAAGCTGCTAGAAACAGCTTCTGACTGGAAATGAGCAGAAAACCAGGCCCAGCATCCAAGCATCCCCAAAGCCTAGATCCAGACTCTACGGCTACTCCTTGTTTGCTAGACCTCAAAAGATCTGCGTTCAATCCCTCTGTCTGCAACAGGCTGCCCTGTGTGACCTCAGGCAAGGCACTTTGGTGCCTTGCTCCCACTGAAGTCATTAGGAGTTAGGCACCTAAATAGCTTTGAGGATCTGTGCCTCAGTTCTTCTATCTGTGAAATGGGGGCAGTCTGTCTTGTCTATTTAGCTTGTAAATTCTTTAGGGATGGAGCTGTCTTTACAAGGCCAGGATATACTCAGGCCTGGCAGAATTCCTTTTTTACTTTTTTATAATTTTGACAGATCATATCGCTGTTTAGTTTTAAACATCGTTTTAAGCATTGTTGTTATTCTTTTCTCCTGCTGGTAATAGCTCATCTTAATTAATTAGCCTCTTAGAGTTGGTATGGCAACTTCCACCTTTTCATGTTCTCTGTATGTGTATACATATTTTCTTACTATATGTTCCATTCTGTGCATCTGATGAAGTGGGCTGTAGCCCACGAAAGCTTATGCTCAAATAAATTTGTTAGTCTCTAAGGTGCCACAAGTTCTCCTGTTCTTTTTTCTATTTCAGTTTTCAGAGTTGCGGGAAATTTGGGGGAGGGGGGGTGGAGGGAGAGACAAAAATTATTTAATGACAATAGACATTGAGATTCAAAAGCTTTCTAACCATTAAAGCACAAATTGTCACTATCACACGTCCAAATATACAAAGCAACTGTCCATAAGTTAACCTCTCCAGCAGCACTTTTCTTACTTGGCTTATCTGTCAATTTCAATTATTACCCGTGGAAATATTTTCTTCCTTGGTTTGTGTGTGTTCCGTAAAATTGACATTTCCCAGTAAAAATCGAATCCTTCCAAGCCTAGAGATAAGGCAGCTAATAATAACAATGCTGTGGCTAGCACCTTTCAGCTGTAGTGCAGACGGGGACTTTCCTGGAACGGCCGCATCCAAACATATTTCTGGTCAGAGAAGTGAAACTGACTCTCTTGTTTTCTGTTTCACTTACTGACCCAAATTTACGTGTTTTCTTTGTGGCAGTGTCTGTGCCCCTTGTATGAGCCCACGTGATGGAATTCGGCCAGGAAACCAGGGTTCAATGCCCTGACTCTTATGCAAAGCACCATGGGATCATTAATGACCATTATTACTTACTAGCTATATTAGGATAGCATCTAGCAGCCCCAGCTGAGATCAGGGCCCCAAGGTGCTGGGTGCTGCTAGATGCTCACAGAAGGAGAGAATTCGATCAGAATACGCCTGCCTGGCCCTACATTCTATGAGCCAATGTGTGTTAGGGCCTCAGACGCGTCCCCAGCACGGCCCCCATGAGCCATTGGCTCTGTGCAGTCCCAGTCCCACGCTGGATCTGCATTGAGACCTGCAATTCGCATCCCCCTCAGAAGGCATTAAGCGGCTGGACTCTGGCTAATTGGTGCAGTGCTGGAGCTGGCCGGATCCCAGGGCTGCCCCTCGTGTGCTCAGTGAGCCCAGAGCCAGACTGCCGGGGGCTTGTTTATTTGGGGGGCTGTTTTGGGAAGGCCGGTGATTATGCTAATCCTTTAACCCCTGATTGCCTCCTCCTTCCCATTAGATGGTCAAACAGCTTTAGCAGCAGGGGCTGAGATAGGCCCTGGACTATATAAACCCCGGGGGCTGGCACTGGGTTTCCTATCACTCCAAAGGGAAGATCCTCCCCCTACCATTTGCCAGATCTGCATCATGTGGGCATCTCCTGCCAGGTTCTGGCTCCTCTCCTTGCTCCTGTGGCCCCTGCCTGCTGCGGACGGCTACATCTGGGCGTGGTTGTATTCTATGCCCTACCACGCCCCAGATGAGGCCGCCCTCTCCAAAAGCTCCAGCCCCCTGGCCGACAGCAAGGAGATTGCGGTAAGCAAGGGATGGGTGGGCACTTGCCCCGCAGCCTTCAGCCTGCCTGGCTTGACTGTAGGGGACCAAGCATCAGAGCGGGGGAGGGGTCTCTATGTCTCCTTGTGAATCCTGCATCTAGCAGGCCAGCCTTTGTGGTGTAATATGGGGTGCATACGGCCAGTGGTTAGAGCCGGGGATTTTTTTGGGGTGGAGGAAAGAGTCAGAATTCCTGGATTCTATTCTCTGCTCATGGGAAGGTGTGCGCTCTATTAGCTAGAACGAGGCACCAGGACTCTTGGGTTCTATCCCTCACTGTTACTGCATGTCCTATGGCAAATCAGGGCCTCGTGAAATTAACAGGCATCTTTTCATTGACTGCACAGGCTCTGAATCTGAGATTGTAATCTCGCTCTACCTCATTTTCCCCTACTATAAAACAGATGCATTTACGGTATAGAGGTTAGCGTTGTTGGCATCCAGGCAGCTGGTCCTAGGGCAATTCCTAGCCAATGTAGCAGTACATTTGGTGCCCTTTGATAGCCTACTGCAGTGGTTTTCAACCTGTCGTCCGTGGACGCCTGGGGATCTGCAGACTATGTCTAAGATTTCCAAAGGGGTTCACACCCCCAATATAATTTTTTTAGGGATCCGCAAATGAAAAAAAAAACTTGAAAACCACTGGCCTAGTGGGTAGAGGAAAGGACTGTTGCGTGCTTTGGAAGAGCACCACCAGTCGTTGCACCAATCCTGATTCAGAGGCAGAGAAAGCAATTTTCAGGTGCTCCAGTGGCGCAATTGGTTAGCGCACAGTACTTATAAGGCAGTACTTGACTGAGCAATGCTGAGGTTGTGAGTTCAAGCCTCACCTGGAGCAGGTGTTTTATGGGTATGGAATTCTCTGGCCCATTTTTAGGAGGTCCAATGAATCCAAACAGGCAATAGAGCAGGGGTTCTCAAACTGGCGCTGGGGACCCCTCAGGGGGTAGAGAGGTTATTACATGGGGGCTTGCGAGCTGTCAGCCTCCACCCCAAACCCTGCTTTGCATCCAGCATTTATAAGGGTGTTAAATATAAAAAAAAGTGGTTTTAATTTATAAGAGGGGTCACACTCAGAGGCTTGTCATGTGAAAGGAGTCACCAGTACAAAAGTTTGAGAATTACTGCAATAGAGGGTCCCTCTGGCCTCAAAAATCGATGGACACTCACAAGAGGTGTGTGAGGCTTAAGCAATTAATGACTGTAAAACGCTTCCCTACCTGGGTGTTTTAATCCTTAAGGGGAAACAGCCACATATATCTTAGATATCGCATAATCAGTTCTTGAGCTGTGTTATTAGAAGCCCCTCAAGTTACTAATCCAGGAGGAATGTTAAAAATAGAACTAAGAGGGGAGATGCTTCCCCCCCCCCTTGTAAAAATTCTTGCAAACTAATTTTTTGTCCATGCTCATTGAAATGTTTCTTCAAAAATGTTCAGGGTTTAAGTGAAAAACCAAAAATATTAGTGGGGGGGGGGGTTGGTTTTTTGGTTTTTTTTCCCCAAAGAAACCCTCCCATGCCAAATTTCATTGAAAACTTATTTTCTGTGAAAATTTTCATTTCATCAAAAAAACCCTAAAACCCAAAACCCCCAAAACCCAATTTTTTGTTTGAAAAATGTAGACGGAAAATTTTCAGCCGATTACAGCTCAGATGTGGCTGGTCTGTTTCACTTTGTTTTCTGTTTAAGTTTCACTTCCTAGTTCTCATGCACTAGCTCAGCATTGCAATGTTTAAATCCAAACTGTACAAAACCTCACCCTGTTTTTACAGATTCTTTATAAAAGAAAACCAAGAAAACATTGCTATTCATGTCAAACTATTTTTTTTCTACTAAACCTACATTGCCGTCTATAACTTCCTAACAGCGCCTTGGTTAGAAAGAGCCTCATACACAAAAGTGCTTAAAACAAACCATAAGTTCTGGAGTGATTTATACAATGTCTCTGTCAGGAGTGGCCGGCTGGCTTTGAGCAGCTCTAACCATATGCTTAGTACAGAGGTTCTCAAGGACTTAATCATTATTTTGACTATGTAGTATTCTGATTGTGCTAAGAGCGCCAGTAACGGACCAGGTCCGTATGATGCAAAGTGTTTGGCAAACACAACAAAACATGGTCCCTCCTGCAAAGAACTCATGTGCTCAATAAATTAACCCTCACAAGCCCCTGGGAGGGAAGAATTATTAACCCCAATTTCGAGTTAGGGAAACTAAGGCCAAGTTCATGCAGCTAGTCTGGGAAGAGACCCCAGGAGTCCCATCCCAACCTTTCCTCTGCTGCTTTCCAGAGATGGGCCAAGGAGTGTGGCACCTGGATCTAGAAAATCCTTGTCAGCCAGACATCTCCGGCCAAGGTTTCCAAAAGTGACACAAGATTTTAGGTGCCCTGCGTCAAGGCACCTGGCCTGATTTGCAGGGGCTGGGCACTTACTGAATGAGACCCCTTTAAGGCATCTCCAGTGGGGAGAGAAACTGAATCCCCCTGCGCTCCACTCCCCTCCGACTCCTTCCCCGAAAACCATTGGTGGCTTTGGAAAATTGTGAGCTCTCCAGGCCTTTTCCCTTCACAGAAGGGATTGCAATTAGGATGTCCCAAAAGGTCAAAAATTGATCTGATTCTGGGTTGAAAGGTTGGTTGGGAACTCAGGGGCCTCGCCCCTGTTGCTATCACACCCTCCCATCACACCCTCCCCCAAGGTCTCAGCACCCCCCAGTGTTGGGACATTTGGAATCCAGGTTGGCTTTTCGATTGCTATGGGAAATGTGGGGATAGGAACTCAGCTGTGAGGGCTGCTTCCCCAGTCCAACCTCCCGCCCCCCGCCAAGGAAGCAGCAGGGACATGCCTTTCCCATCTGACCTTGCATCATCTCTCCCCCAGGCGGCCACAACATGTAGCCAGGACCGGCACTGTGCCCACGGGCTCTTCTGTGATAAGCACTTCCGGCTGTGCCTTCCCCTGCGCCAGGAGGGGCAGTATTGCCGCCGCGACACCCACTGCGCCAGGGGCCTGACCTGTATGTTTGGCAAGTGCCACAGGACCGTGCCGGACGGGCAGGAGGGTAAGGCATGGAGAGGAGCCACTTTCCAGGCCTGAGTCGCCCTTATCCCATCCCTGGGCTTCAGGCGTGGCCGGGGTGGAGGAGCTCCTACTGTTCTGAAGCTGAGCACTGGGCCTGCGTGGGCCCCTGGAATAAGGCGGAGCAGCCTCCCAGCTGCTGTAATTTACACCTGGCCACTGGGAGACAGAGACTAGCCATAGGGCAGGGTGCTCCAGCCACGCACCCCCAGCCCCGTGCCTCCCCTAGGAGGCAGGGCAAGGCACAGCCGTGGGGGGTCCAGCTCCTGCACCCAGAGGAGTGGGGTTTCTCTGGGCGGCTGGTCCAGGCCGCACAGACTGCAGAGGAGGAGGCCCTTGCACCACCAAGACGGGAGGGACTGGGTGCTATGCTGGGTGGGTTGGAAAGCAGCAAGAGAGGCAGGCTGTGGGGTCCCGAGCAGTGGGGGGAGGGAATGGATGAAGCCCCTCCCTGCCTGCCTAACCCTCACCCCCCCCCACCCTGTCTGCCCCCAGGTGCTCGCTGCCGGCAGGACAAGGACTGCGGCGTGGCCGCCTGCTGCGCCCGCCACCATGGCGAGCTGCTCTGCAAGAAGAGGCTGGCCTTGGACGAGAGCTGCTTTGTGCCCCAGGGAGGCCTGGCCTTCAGCATCAACCAGGTCTGCCCCTGCCAGGAGGGGCTGGTGTGCAGGACCGGGGCTGCTGGCCGAGAGTGAGTGTGGGGCACGCTCAGGGCCTGGAGGTACTGTGGAGATCCTGCCTGGTCCAGGGCAGGACTCTGGGACAAGGGGCTTTCATGCCATCAGACCTGCCGGGACAGAATACAGCAGGAGGTGCAGGGGCATTAGTGAATGCCTGGCAATTCTGGATGCATTGCCCCTGCTCTTTACTTGAAGGGGATACTGGGTTATACTGACCAGAGCAGGGGCATGGGACCCAGGACTCCTAGGTCCAAACCCAGGCTCTGGGAGGAGAGTGTGGTCTAGTGGTTAGAGAAGGGGCTTGGGAGCCAGGACTCCATCCTGCTCGCTCTGAGGGTGTGAGGTCTGGTGGTTAGAGTAGGGGAATTTTGCAGGTATTCTGGGTACTATTCCACTGACTCCTTGGGCGAGTCCCTTCCCTACTTTGTACCTCAGTTTCTCCATCTTTAAAATGGGGATAATACCCACCCACCCACCCCCAATGCATGCTGTGCAATTCCAGGGTGGGGAGGAGAAGGGCAGAACAGAAATTCCTGTTCTGAGCCTATTCACCCTCTGACCCCTGGATCGCTCCCTTCTTGTCCCCTCCAGGAAAGCGTTCGAGTATTGGCAGGATAAAAGTGACTGGAGATGCATGAAGCCCTTGCTGTAGAGAGGAGGTGACTGTGCATCCTTCCCTGAGGACAAGAGCTCTGTATTTATTCCCTGTAAATAGCATGTACATAGACCTGCTCTCAAATAAACATGTATGATCCTTCAGCACTCAGGGGCTTGGCTTTTGATCAGTGGCAGCTCTGAGCCACCAGGTTAAACCACTGAGCTATAACATGACCTGATGTTTGAAAGCATTGGCCGTTCCCTGCAATAATGCCCTGGATTTCTGCACATCGCTGTGTGTGTGTGATTGCTGTATTCTCCCATAGCGTGTGCGTGCATGGGTATAGCTTTGCTGTACTCTGTGTCTGTGTGTGTGTATTATATATGAGGAGACCTCACACTGCTTCCTATATCGCCCATGGCAATCAGTGTAGTATTGGAAGCCTGATATTTGATTACCGTTATCGGAACCTGCAGAATTCAATTTCTCTTTGTGTGGAGAGCAACACAAAGGTACATTAGCTGCTCCCAGGAAAAGAGAGAAGATAGCACCTGCAAGTGAACCAGAGATTTCTTGATCTGCAGTCAAATGCTCTACCACTGAGTTCCACATCTCCCCCGCTGCTGTACCGCTTACATTACCTGTTCATAAGGCCAGCTGGCAATAAGTCCTATCTCCTTGTTGCCTAGTGACTGTCTGGCGCAGTGTGAGCAGAGGAGATGCAGCGTGTTACAGGGCTCCGAACAAATAAGTTAGGCCTAGTAGTTCTGTTAATCAGGGAAGGCGTAGCCGAAAAGCGGCTCAATGTTACAAAGATCCAGTAGCCCCATGGCTAACACAGCTGTCCCCCTCGGCACCTGCAGGTAAATGCAGCTCAGAGCAATCCGCAGGCAGGGTTTGATTCCTAGAGAGCCTGCATTGAGAGGGGGCGCGGTTTGGAGCACGCCACCGCGTGGGTTTCGATGCCCTAGAGCGAAACCAGGGAATTTTGGTCTTTAGCACTTCGTCACAGTTCCACTGGATACGCAGTTCTGTAATTAAAACACAAGGGCCCAGAACGTCAAAGGTATTTTGGGGAGGTAAATGCCGAAATACCTTTGAGGATTTGAGCCAAGGTGCCTCTTTCATATCCCAGACTCCTAAAGCTGCAGTGCAAAGGAAGCATGCAGGTTTAGCTACCTTTGGCAGGACACCACAGCAGCACCTGCGTACAAAGTGGGGCAAGCTCAGTAGTAGAACACTTGACTACAGCTCAAGAGGTCCTGGGGTCAAATCCAAGTGCTCCTTGGATCGGACTTTTTTTTTTTTTTTACCTCTGGAAATCATGACATTAGTCTAGTGCAGTGGGGTGCGAGGCCCAGCACCCATGATGCTACCAAAATACAAGCAATAAGAAGCCATAGCACATCCCTTGAGGAGCTATTTCAGCAGTTCATCACCTATTGCCTTCACGGGGAGAGATGTGGCCTTCGGTCCCCTTTCAGTCTGATTTTTTCCCCCTAACTTCAGCTTCCAGCCCTCGGCTCTTTCTCTTTTTCTCCGCTAGATTAATAACGTTACCAGCCCCAGTGCTCACAATTCTGCAAAAATCAAGAGATTGTATTTAAAAAAGAAAAACCACTCGTGATGGTTAAGTCATTGTGGGTTCTTTGGACTTGCCTTCTGGATTTGCTGGGTCATATGTTCAAGCTTCTCTGAGGAGGTGGGTCAGCAGCAGCAGCACGGGGCTCATGTGTTGTATCTAAAGCTTATTGACTAGAGCAGGTGGGAGCAAACACAGTACACACATGAGAACACTAGAAGGCGCTCAGGCAGAGGAAGGTTCAGTACAGCAATGAAGTTAAAATGGGAACTGTTGCATTTTTGAGAGATCACATAAAGAAAGAATCTAATACAGCCCTTCTGCCCACTTGCTTATTGCAGGCACAATAGAAAATCTTAACTTCCTGCTCTGTGCTGCTGGATGTTTCTGCTAAAACACTATTAACTGTTTCACAAATAAGTTAGGCCTAGTAGTTCTGTTAATCAGGGAAGGCGTAGCCGAAAAGCGGCTCAATGTTACAAAGATCCAGTAGCCCCATGGCTAACACAGCTGTCCCCCTCGGCACCTGCAGATAAATGCAGCTCAGAGCAATCCGCAGGCAGGGTTCAGTGAAACAGTTAATAGTGTTGAGATTTAAATGAATATCAGTAGGTTCCAGAGTTAACACACCATTGATATTAATGTGAGAGTTCACACCTCTCTAAGCTATTCTCGCAGGCCACGTGCAGACTCAGGAAGAGTATGCCCCAGCAATTAAAATCAGGAAGCTTCTCTTCACAGTCAGGAACATGCTTTTTAAAAAATATTAAAGTTGGGATTCTAGACCACAGATCTGTGGCAAGAGGCAGAGTCCAGGACAAGTTCAGTGGATCTAGCTATACAGAGCCCTGCGTTTATGAGACAGCTGCTACCAGCCTCAGACACTGGGCTCTCTACCTCTCCCATGGCACCAGTGCTTGTTTACCTGTCCTCCCCTTATTAGTGGCTGAGTTGTGTTAATTAACTAATTGCTCATGTCAGAGTCATTTCCCCAGCATGTGGAGCATGGCATATTCCATGCCTTGGTGCACGAGACCAGGAGTTGAATTCCAGATCACATAACATCCAGTACTTAAGTGTAGGGTGACTATAAGTCAGGACGCCTGGGTTCCATTCCCAGGTCTCCCGGTGACTCTGTGCGACCTTGGTAAAGTCACTTAGCCCTGGCCCTATTCTGAGTCCAGCGCTCAGCCCACTAGACAGCAATGCTGACCTTCCCCCCAAAGACAAGAATCCAACAGGGGTGGGGGAAGAGCCAGGCAATATTTTTTTTAAAGGAAGACCTGAAACTGCGTTGGCTCCTTTAGTCCACTCACCTCTGTGCGAGGTGGGAACAATCACCCCTCTCTAGTCCCACGTGGGAGGCTTGGCCAGTCAATGTGCAAGTGCTTTGAGATCCGCCAGAGGGAGAGGCAGTGGGTTGCCCGGCTGGAGGCGCTGCATGTGGTGCGGTGCCGGATCAACACCTGATTATGATCAGCTGCCGCTGCACAGAGCCCTGTCCTACAAAGCACCTCCCCGTGCTTCCTGTTTATGTCTCTCTCTGTAATGTCGTTAGGCCCAGCTGCCTCATACATACAGCTGTGAGCTCATGGGGTTTCCATGCGGTCAGAGACAGAGACACACACGCACAGCTCCTCTCACATGGGAGGTAAAACTACCCCACAAGCAGGCTCCGCCCAGAGCCCCGCTGACTCAGCTCAGCTCCTAGGCCAGCAATGATCAGCTCCGTGTCGCCTGCAGCCTTTAACGCGGAGCCTGTGAGCCCAGCCCCTGGGAGAACACCCCCAGGAGCCCGGCTAGAGACCGGTCCTGCTGGCCACCTGACCGGCAATAGTGCAAAGTGCGCAAGAAGCACTCACCCACTCCTGTCACGCAACGGGCTCCGCATGCCCTGTCCCCCATATCTCCTGGCTCCTGTACAGAGGGACTGCCCTATGCACCACTCAACTGGCCACAACCAGCACGGGGCAGGCTACCATCCCACCGCAAGATACAAATCAGGTGACTGACCCGCGGAATCGCCCGACAGGAAGGGCCACAGGGCGAGTGACAACAAGTTATCCAGCATCCTCGACTTGAACCTCTTCCGATCTAAATAAAACTTTTTAAGGCGTCAGATTCTGCCCCTCCTGCTCGTTAACCCTTTCTGAGCTGGACAGTGGAAGATATGGGACTGCAAGGAAGGGCGGGCTAGAAATGGCCGACAGAGGCCTGGAATCTTGTCATTGAACTTTGCTGCTGCCAACCAGGGTCCCAAAGGGGGCAACGCCCAGCAGGCCACGTGTGCAATGGGATGGGTTTCTGTGGTGCTGATCGAAGGCAATGGGAGAAACGGACAGCTCAGACAAAACCACACTGGTGGAATGTGTCAGCTTTAAGAAATGGCGTTGGGGGGGGGGCGTGCTGTATCTCAGGAACCCCTTGTTCCACTGACCCCAAATTTGGATCACTAATCCTCTCCTGCACCCCCATGAGGCATACCACATTTTACGGCAATCCAAGCCAGCCTGTGGATTTTGGTGCCCTTCAAAGAAGAGTCCTTTAAACAACACGGCCTTCGCTACCTTAACTACATCAGAGCTGGCGCTCTGCTAGAATGCAGAATTTGGCATGCAAACGTCAGGGGTTTCCTGCCTTACCAATGAACGCTAGAACTAAACAGGAATATAATCCTCTTGGGCTCATGCTCTGTGCTGGAACCAGGAACAGTGATGTGTGTGTTTCAATGGTGCTTACAGACCCCGGTTGAGATCGGAATGCCCCTGTGCTGAGCGCGGCCCATAAGTATAGTAAGACAGGCTCCCACCCTAGAGAGCTAAATATCAATAAGGCAGGGGCCAGCTTTCCCTAGACTGAAATGAGCTCCCCCGTCAGGAAATTAACTCCCTCACCTTCCACTCGAAGTGCCAGGTGCATTTCTTTGACCTGCCCATCTGCAACATAAAAACAGAGCAACAGGCACAGATCTATTAATAACAATTTTCCAAAATAAAACACTCCACTGCACACACACACTTCTCCCCCCATGGGGAGCGGATGAAAGAACAAAACACATGACAGACGTTAGTCATGTTGCTTAATGCACTACTGGAAAGGGCTCCGATGTCATTGTGATGAGCACAATATATAAAGAAAACAAATAGACACACAGGGATCAAGTTGGAGGAAGGGTTTTTTATACCCATTTCACAGATGGAGGAACTGAGGTCCAGATCTTCAAAGATATTTAGGCACCTAACTCCAATTGAATCCATGGAAGTTAGGCGCCTAAACTCCTTTTAGGATCTGGGCCTAATTGACTTGCCCAAGATCTCACAGGCAGTCTGCGGCAGAGCTAGGAATTAAACCCATATCTCCTGGATCGCAGCCCAGCGCCTTATCCACAAGGATGGAAAAGCTAATAAAAGACAAGACCCCGATCATGCAAAAAATTAAATAGCGGAGCCTTTAATCACGTATAAAATACAAGACACGAGTTTTATAAAAAATACAGAACTGGAGAGTCAAATGGATCATCCCAGAAATGGTAAAAACCCCATCTGAGCCCAAGGCAGGAAGCTGTGATGCGCTGTCCCGCTCCTCTGAGCCTGGCAGGGGGCCTGTGCAAATGCAAATTCATGGGACAAGTTTAATTTGTTAAAAGCACTTAACTGAAGAAGATTCGTTAAGGGGCTGATCCAGAGCCCAATGGATTCAACGGGCACCTTTCCAGTGGGTTTTGGGGTCACACCAGTTTAGAGCATTGCACCGGAGAACAGTGGAATCCCTGATAGTGACCCCCCCCCCACGTCCTTTGTGCTTATACAGCATCCTTCACATCCAGGGATTCCAGGTCACTCTACAAAGGCAGGCACTTGCCAACAGGGTAAACTGAGGTACAGAAGAGCTAAGTCTTTCCCCGCAAGTCTGCAAGAGCAGAACCCAGGCGGGTCTCCCTGACCGTCAGCTCCTGCTGCCTCCGGAGTGAGACTCGATCTTCAGTACAAATGGGACACGGGCTGGATAGGTCAGACCCAAACATCCCTGAGTCCGGATCCAGAGTTTGGATTTGGTCCTGATGCCAGGTCCCACACGGATTGAGCAGCCTTGGATCTGGCCCTGCTGGGCCTGACCCATTAGCGCCTCCTGGTGGAAGAGGTGGGAATGAACTGTCGTGAAGGGGGAAATTTGCTCCCCGGGGCAGCTCTTCCCACCCATGCGTATTTCCCCACCCTCACTGAATCCCTGCCCTCCAACAGTGCTGGAGGAGGGGCCTGAATCCAGATCTGTGTCCTTGCTCCGGGGCCATGGCAGAAGAGAGAAATACTCAGGAACAGAGCCATGGAGCCGGCCCTTTCCTGCTTATGTTAAAACATATAAAATACAAGATGGTCAAGGCCTCGATCAGATGGGCCAAGGGAAAGCACCAATGGTAGGAAACATCCAGTGTGCGCTGGTCGATGCGTCGCTGAGCGACCCAGGGATGATCGCAGAGCAAATCCTGGGAAACGTCAGTGTCCCGAAGGTTTCGGATCCTCGCCCCGAACACCACCCGAGTTTGGAGAAGAGCATGGGCAACGCAGAGGGGCACCGGGGTTTAAAGGTTATTACCCCCCTCCCCAGCCCTCTAGCAAAGTTTATCCCCAATCCCCATCTGAAGACCTAAGGCATTTCCTGTTAACCGGACTCCGGAGGGTGAGGCTCTTCTTTCATAGCTTATTGGTAAATCTGCTGGAAGCTGCACTGGGCCTGCGTGTGCGTAAAATTCCCATGCTCCAGGCTTCTTTGTTCCAGCTTTTACTTAAGTGCAGGCCTGGAGCAGATGTGATCCAGAAGAGAGATGACCCAGAACCGATTCCCCTCAGAGACACGATCCAGAACGGACCCACCACCCAGCAGATACGATCCAGATTCCTTCCGGACATGCAATCCAGGAGGGACCAGCTCCCACGCTGACCCGGGCTCGGAAACACACTGTCCGTACAAAATCCCAGCTTCAGCTGCTTTAGAAGGAAAGTACAGGCTGAAACTCACATGTATAAAAAAATAAATAAGATGCTGGAGAGCTTTGCACTGTTCCGTCATATGTCTGGCCAGATGTGTCAGTTGGCTGCTACTCGAGACTTCATCCACTCCAAGCCAGCTGGCAGGCTGCACGAATGGGGAGAGAACGCGCATTAATAACCACGCTCTGCACTGATACCACCTGCCAGAGGGTTACACAATGGGGAAACTGAGGCAAGGATGGGATTGGCCTGCATTGCTCAGCAAGTCAGGGGCAGAGCTGGGAAGAGAACCCAGGAAACCTGGCTGCCAGCCCCCCTGCTCTAACCACTGGATCCCACTCCCCTCGCAAAGTCAGACACAGAACCCCACTCCCAGCTCTAACTGTTACATTGCACTGCCTCCCCCAAAGCTGAAAGCAGAACCCATAGATCCTAACTCAGCCCCCTCTTGCTCTAACCACTAGATTGCACTGCCTGTTTCAATACAATGTAAGTAGCTCCAGTCCCTGGCTCTCCACACAACAGCCCCCTAAGGACTGTCCAGGGTGTCCTTATCATTGGCAAAGCTCAGCAGCCTGTGCTTAGGAGCAGGCTCCTCTTTGGGGGAGACACCGATTCCCAGAGGCTGAGAAGTCCCTGATTATCCCACAATCACAGCTGAGTCAGCCTCCTGCTATCGAAAGGCCTTGAGGAGAACAGAGAAAGGCAGGGCCCCTTTACAGGCTGGGAGGTGAGACAAGGGGCTAGAGACAAGGTGGATTAAGTTTCATCTGGGCAGTGAGTCATTGGTTAACCCAGCCCCAGCTACTCAGCCTGACGGGACCCAGACAGGCGCACCTGCCCCCAGAGCGTGCGTCCGCAAACTGAGCAAACACCCGTCATGCCTCCTGGCATCTATTCCCAGGCTGCTCACATGAAGCCAGCGCAGCTGGTGCTGGAAGGATTCTGGCTGCGTGAGTCACGGCACTACCTGAGCGCCCTGGGGCAGAGACGAGGCTTTTGCCTTTTGTTTGAGGTGTTCAGAGAGTTTGGAAAAAATGAAGTGATGAACTCCTAGGAGCGGCTCCCACTTTACTGATGGAGAAACTGAGTCAGGGGTAAAGTGCCTTGCACACAGTCACACTAACTCAGGGACAGAGCTGAGGGAGCACCCAGTATGGAAATGGAACCCAGGAGTCCTGTCTCCCAGTCCTCTACATTAACCACCAGACCCCACTCCCCTCACAACAGATGATCGCTGGAATCCCAGTTCAGTCCCCTGCTCTAACCACTACACCCAGCGCCTCACAGGTAAAGGGTGCCAGTTGCACCCAACAGACACTTAGAGGTGGCTGGAACATTTAAATGTCAGTCAGGGCTGGGCTGTGCATCTGCCCGGGCTGTATGTGTGGGGACCCTGCTTACGTCTGTGCTGCCAGAACCTCCCCTCCAGCACCAGCTGTGCCGGGCCCTGGCAGTTCTAGTCAGTTACAGGAATCACCTGACCTATTGGATTCTTTCCCAGACTCTGTGCTACTGATCCCTGGAGAGGACAGCGCGACCCCCAATAGAGCCAGCGTAGATCGTTGCATGAGTATCCACAAGCCAAGCACTTCCCCAGCTAAGGTGCCCCCAAACGCCCGTGCCAAGCAAGGGAAGAAGGGAGCCCACAGGAACTGCCATGCTGTCCGGCTAGCTCAGTCTCCCGTCTCGTAACAGTGGTCAGAACTGGAAGCTACAAGGAACCGCACAGCAAACAATTATGGAAGAAAGTGGCTCATGGCTTGGCACAGCAGGGTTCTAGCCCTTAGATAGTCCTACCCAGCCTAACAAGACAGCAGATGTGCTGATTATCTGTATGTCTCCACCTAGAGCTGGTTCTGGGGTTTCTCCCCACGGAAAGTACATTTTCAGCAGCAATTCAAATAGCAAAATACTTCAATTTGGAAATGCCGCCCAGGTGCCTCATGGGAGTTGTAGTTCAGAAGCCTCATGCTCTCATTCACTTCTATAGACAAGGTTCCAGCTCAGACTACATCTCCCATGATGCACCACAGGCTCCCCTCTTGCATCATAAGATTCCATGGCCATGGTGCATCATGGAAGATGTAGTCCGCCTGGGAACCTGACCCATAGAGGAGACTGGGGACAGGAAGCAACTGAATGACAGCATTTCCAACCGGGACAGCATTTCCAAGTTCAAGTATTTTGGCTTTCAGGCATAAAGCAAACACTTTTCACAACAAGTATCCTTTAAGCAAAAATCCAGTTCTCCACCAAAAAACAGTTTAGACAGAAAATTTTCAGCCAGCCGTACCCCTAACCTTTTGCTGAATGCCATTAAGCTCTGCCTCACTTCTGTCTTGTGGGAGAGAGTTCCACAGGACACTTAGGCACCAAAAGGGACCACTTAGTTTACTCTGTGGTGCACTCACCCCTCTCCCGTGAGGGCGCAGCAGCCCTGGATGTGCCATGGGTGGTCCTTGATGGAGCTGAGGGTTAGGAACTTGGAGATCTCAGAGGTAGTCATGGAGTTCTTTACATCCTGCTTGTTGGCAAATATCAAGACAGCCGCGTTCTGCAGGTCCTGGGGAGAGAGATCCCACCATTAACCTTCTCCCCCCTCCATTCAGCTCCCCCCTCATGCGAACATCCCCCAGCCTGATGGTGCTGTTCCCGCCTCTGCCACTGAGCAGCTACGTGACACTGTGCGAGTCACTTCCTCGGTTTCCCCTTCCACCCTGTGGCTATTTAGATTGTGACCTCGTCAGCACAGGGGCTGTAAGCGCCTGGCACGATGGGGCCCTGATCTCAGCTGGGGCCTCTCGGTGCTACTGTAATAAGCCAGAACACTCCTTAAACCCCATTCTGAATGGGACACCAGTCAGAACTGGACTGAGACTCGACAAACTTGTTTCGCGTGACGCTCAGCAGCTGAAGGAAGGCGAGGAGCTGCTTTATGATCCATCAGCTGTTTCGTGGCGGCAAGCGCTGGGAGCCAGGGGGAAAAAGCGGGCACACGGCGTGCTTGGGGAGGAGGCGGAGCGCTGCTGGTGGGTGTTCCAGCCCCGGAGTACCCACGGAGTCGGCGCCTACGCTACAGATGGCTGGGGCCTTGTGCCTGAAACAGCTGGGTACCTTGCCGCTAATGCATCAGGCCCTCTTCAAGGGGATGGAGCGTCGCAAAGTTCCCAGCAACATCGCTCAGGGATCTGCCCCCAACTCACTAGACTAAAGCGGCTTTACTCTGGACACGAGGCCGTGGCCACGAAGGGCGACCCCGGTGCTAACATACCTCGTGGGCCAGCATCTTGTACAGCTCCTCTCTCGTCACCGTCAGCCGCTCGCGGTCGGTGCTGTCGATCACCAGGATGACAAACTGGGGGGGATGGAAAGAGCAGATGTCGATCAAACACCCCGGTCCTGGGCTAACATCTGAGGCCTGGCTCAAGAGCTGCAGGTGGAGCAGGAGCCAGCTCGGGTGGGCATAGAACATTATTTATCAGGTGTATTACCAGAGCTCTTAGGAGCCCTAGTCATGGATCCAGACCCTGCTGCGCTAGGTGCTGCACAAACACGTTCTCCTGCTGCTATTTGACATCTGAAATTCAGCTTGCGTCTAGCCTGGGAAGCTCTGCGGAGGACTGGAGAACTGGCACAACACCAGCGACCCCAAGGAAGGGAAACAATCATTTGACAGAAAGGGTGGCCTTGGGCTGGGACTCGGGAGACCTGGGGTCAATTCCTGCCTCTGCCGCAGATGCCCTGGGTGACCCTGGCCAAGTCGCAGCCATTCCGTGCCTCAGTTTCCGCATCTGTGGAGAATAATTCTTTCTCCCAAGATTGGCCTGTCTGTACATTACAGCTCATTGGGGCAAGGACTGTCCCACTATGTACATGTATAGCACCTAGCACAATGATGCCCCAATCTTAATTGGCCCCTCTAGCCCCTACTGGAATACAAATAATTAAGAGCTCCCCTCGGACTAACTTTCCATGGTAACCAGGAGAGACACTGACTCCCCCCCGGAGCTATTCATTAAAGGCCAAGCCAACGTTTGTTCTGTGGCTGTACAGCGCCTAGCGCATGGGGTCCTAGGTGCTACCCCAGTACAAATAATTCATTGTAATGTCACAGCCAAACTCGACTGGCTCGGGGCTTTGGAGCGGGTGGAAAGTTAACAGCAATCTTGCGCTCTTGCTGCTCGGACAAGACCTGTTCTGAATCGCGAAACAAAATACGGACGGCAGCAGGAGAGAAATTCCAGCTCGAGTTATGTCAGGAATGCTGGCCAGGCAGGAAGGACAAAGGACGTGTTTGAACTCGGATCCCTGCCTCTCTCTGCGCTGCCAAAACAGCTGGGGATCTTTGCCAGGGCGCTCTTCCCTCCGGGACAGTATTTTAATCCCATTCAGAACAAGCTGGGACAAAAGGGGAAAACCCACCCTGTTTAGAGAAGCGGCACCTCCTATGGATCCTTCCCCCCAAATTCCCACCTGCTTCCTGCCCTGCCCTAGTAAAAATCTGTTCACTCTCCGAAGCCACCCGCTCCATTCTCCTTAAAGGAGCGGCGCGATATTCAACGTCAAGTTACAAAGGAAGGGTCTGACCCTGCCACCTTTACTCCCAAGGAGCCCCATTAACGTCAATGGAAGTGATCGCTCGAGTAAGCATTGCTATGCAGGATCAGGCGCTCAAGCTGGGGTTGCCAGAGGAGCCGTGGGGAATTAGGAACTCAAACCCAAGGGGATTCGGGCGCCTATGAAAATCCCATCTGACGCTGCTATACAAGTGTAAGAGTCTGAAATAGCAACAGAACCTGATCACATCAGCTTTCCCAGTGGGAATCTAACAGCCCCGGTCTGCGTGAGGCCACCCATCCCTGCTCCAGCAGCTAGCTCCGGGGCACCTCTTGGAGCAGACACAGCTGCTGCCGGGTGCCCACACCCCAAAGCAGGGGAATCCCGGACACTGGGCTGTGACATGGCAGAGAAAGCGAGGGAGGCTGTCAGCTAGCCTCTTGCTCCGAGGGTAGCACATGGAACCGCTTGGTTATGGCAGAGCGACACGGAGCCCAAGGGTTGGAATAACAGGAGAGGGGGCACTAGTACGCAGGTGCATCAGCAGAATCATGTTTGGATCAAGGACTAGAGTCGCCGGGGGGCTGCCTGTCAGGACCGAGGCACACTGGCAGGGCTGGGGGGTCCCAAAGAATACAACGGGAAGGGGTGGGGTGGGTCGGGATTGCTCTGCATAGGTTGAGGTGCGGGAGGCTATCCTAACACTGACATAGCAGGGAGCTACGGGTCAGGATGAAGGGGCATCGGCAGAGCTGCATGCCGGGGACCCAGCGCTGGAGTAGCAGGGCGGGCTGTGGGTCGGGGCTGAGGAGCATCTGCGCACACAACTGGCAGCCATCGTGGCCAATCAGCTTCTCCCTTCCACTGTAACTACAAGAAAATCCGCCAGCTTCTCCAATCTGCCAAGCAAATCAAGCCTAGGTGAGCATCACAGGGCGAGCGCAGCTAGCCCGGGAGGGGAACGAGATGGTGCTGCTCCTCCCACCCGGCCCCTTACCTCCGTGTTGGAGTAGTAGGTGTTCCACGTGGACCGCAGCGTCTCCTGCCCCCCAATGTCCCACATCAGGAAGTGGGTCTTCCTCAAGATGATCTCCTCCACGTTGCTGCCGATGGTGGGTGACGTGTGCACCACCTCGTTCATGAGGCTGTGGGAGGCACAGGCCAGGCATCAGAGCCATCCCGGCATAACCCAGCACCAGACCCTCCCTTGCCCCCTAGAATGGGGCACACCAGGTGCTTACCAAGAAGCAAATGAGCATGGAGCCAGGGTGGCCTTGTGGTTAAGGCACTGGATGAGGATCCTAGAGACCTGGGTTTAATTCCTTGCCCCTGACACAGACTCTTGGGCAACTGACTTAGCATCTCTCTGACTCAGTTTCCCACCTGTAATATTCCCCCTCCTCCCACCCTTTGTCTTGTCTACAGTAGAACCTCCGAGGAAGTTCGGAACGCTGAACAGAACGTTCGGTTCTTTCAAAAGTTTACAACTGAACATTGACTGAATACAGCTTTGAAACTTTGCACTGCAGAAGAACAATGCTGCTTTTAGCCACCTTCATTTAAATGAAACAGTTTCCTTACCGCATCAAATCATTTTTTCTTAACTTTCCTTTTAAGGTAGTTTACATTTAACTCAGCACTGTACTGTATTTGGGGGTTTTTTCGTCTATGCTGCTGCCTGATTGCACACTTCCGGTTCCAAACGAGGTGTGTGGTTCACCGGTCAGTTCATAACTCTGAGGTTCTACTGTACTTGGATCAATCTCCTACCATGGGTTTGTACAGCGCCCGGCACAATGGGCTCCTGATCTCAGCTGGGGCCTCTAGGCTTAATAGAAACAACTTCAGACTAGGTCTCTGGCCCCCGTGGAACCCTGCCCCCCCTTGCTGATTTCAGTCTAACCCCCGTTGCCTTCTGGAATGTGAAGATAGGATGCAGGCATCTTTGTTTGCTAGGACCACTTGCTGCCTGCTGGGGGAGGCTCTGCAGCAGGGGGGTTGGGCAGGGATACATCATCTCCCCCCTCAGCCATCTGGCTGGCGGTTTGACTCTGAATGGGAGATGAAGGGATGGGAATACTCACAACTGGTAGAGGATGGTGGTCTTCCCTGCATTGTCCAGGCCAACAATGATCACCTTGTGTTCTGCAGAACCAAAGAGGCAGGGTCAGGAGGAAGCTAGCAGAGTCAGGCAGAGGCACCCAGCAAATCCAGTGAACCCGGGGTGTAACCCAGCTTCCTGGCCCCCCCGTCCAACACTTGAAAAATCAGAGGGCTTTCAATGAGCAGGCTGGTTCTGATCGGGGACAAGCGGAGAGGGGGAGCTAAGCAGCATTTTAAACACGAGGGGCATAAAAATCCATGAGCCGAGTGATGCAAGATTCCAAGGCCCCCCGTCTACGCTGGACTGGGATCACCCCAGGGAGCAGACCTGGAATAGCATTGTGGCTAGAGAGGGATTGACAGTTTCCAAGTATCTAGTAGATAGTGGCAGTGCTGGTTCCCAGTCCAGTGCTCTGATCTGCTGCATAGCCTTGGGCCAGTCATGTCTCAGCTCCGTGCCTCAGTTTCCCTCCCCTGTTGTCTTGTCTGTTTATACCGTAAGCTCTTTGGTGCAAGGACTCTCCCTTATGCTGTGTCTGCGCCGCACCTAGGACAGTGGGGCATCTAAATGTCCCGTGGTTAGAGGCTAGCCTAGGACTTGGAGACCTGGATTCAATTCCCTGCTCTGCCAACACACCCCTCCCCCATGCAAAAAGCCATTTAGCTTCTATGCCCCAGTTCCCTGTAGAATGGGGACCACAGCGCTGCCTTCCCTCCAGGGGAGTTGGGGGATGAAGACATTAATGATTGCTACTGTGGTGATGGGGGCCAGAGAAGGATCATAGACTGCCACATGTGAGACAGACGGACATTTACAAATACACTAGGAATTTTGATCTTAAAAGTAGGCAGAAGAGAAACCCAACCAAGAGGCCCATAAGCCCGGCTCGATGGAAACAGAGGGGACCGTTTGCAACTCAGCGAAGGGAATTCTGCGCTTTGGTGCAAATGGAACATCTCCTCCATTCCAGAGTTCACTTTACCCACGGACCTTGGTGCTCTCAAGAGTCCGCCCCCAGCCAATGCAAACCCCCTTTGAAGCAGAGTTCACCGATAAACTCCAGCGGAGGACCCGGCGAGTGTGTCACCAAGCCTGTGAATTGAGAGTGGCAGTTGTGGAGCTGGCGGTGGAGAGGGGGGAGAGAGAAAGGCAGGACACCTCTCCTTGGACCCGAATTGCTCAGTGTGTGAAATGTGAGGGTCACCATGCAAAGTCTGGGAACAGCTGTGATTTAAGGGGCACCCATCCCCTGCATGCAAGAGAGGTGAAGGATTTAGAGCAGGGGTTCTCAGCCTTTTTCTTTCCGAGCTCCCCGTCAAAACATGCTAGAAAAACTCCACGGCCCACCTGTGCCACAACTGTTTTTCTGCATATAAAAGTCAGCGTTAGGGGGTAGCAAGCAGCGCAAGTGCCTGGGCCCCATGCCACAGCAGCCCATAAAGCTAAGTTGCTCAGGCTTCAGCTTCAGTCCCAGGTGGTGGGGCTTTGGCTTTCTGCCCTGGGCAGCCCCCCCCCCCCCCCGAAACCTGCTCACAGCCCCTCCCAGGGGGGCCCAGGTTGAGAACCACTGATCTAGAGGAGCCACAGCTTCTGCAAAGATCAGTGGCTCTGAACTGAAACTGCTTCAGTCAGGAAAAATCCTGGCAAGCACATCAATGCCTGAGTAAAAATATTTCTGTGGGGGGAGGGCGTGCATGCAGCGCAGGACTCCTGGGGAAGGGAAGGAAACTGACGGAGCAGCCGTCTCCCCCTCTGGGCTCCGCTCACAATCAAAAGAAGCTGTTTTCTCTCCAGACCAGACGCCCACACAATGGGCTGCACGGCTGCATTGTCTGGGAGCCCAGGCCAGAAGTATGGCTGGCCAGAGTTTGGAGCGCTCGGGGAAGGGAGGCTGTTCTCAGTCCCACCCTGGCTGCTGGACGGGGCAGCCCGAAGGGCAAGAAAGTGAGAGCAGCCGGAGCAACATAAAGCCAGGGTGGGGAAAGAGGGTCAAATGCCAGCTCCTCCAGCAGGGAGGGAAGTGGGGGGAGAGACCTTCACAGGTACTGTTCTGTTCCTGGCAAAGCCCCAAATCCACGGCCTGGGGCCCAGGCCCAGCCCTGCCCCCCAGAGAAGTGTTCTCCCCTGCAGATTTCAGGGGCTGGGGGGTGATTTCAGATACAACCCCCAGGGTGAAGAGACTCATGTCTAAAATCCCCTCAGAAGGCAGCTTTCGGCCCCAGCTCCTCCTTTCTGCCCCAGTGTCAAAATCAGGCCCCAGAGGGCCAGGGGACACCCAGAGGGAGGGGAGCCTTTCCCATGAAGACCAACTGCTGAGCCCCCCAGTAGACTGGCTTCCCCCTCCCCCCCAGCTCCTTTGTTTTCCCTGGTCTCCTTATTGCAAGAAACTTTCTTCTTCCATCTGTTGTTCAGCTCAGCCCCCTGCCTCACCCACAAGCCCCCTCCCAACCCTCTGCCCACCCCCTGCAGCTTCCTACCCCCCCGGCCCTTCTCCCAGCAGCCCCCCAATCTACACCCCCCCAACCACTCCAGCAGCCCCCCCACCTTCCCCAGGCCACTTTCACGAGCAGCCCCCCACTATGCCCCCCAACCTACATCCCCCCCACCTACGCCCCCTCCACAGCCCTCTGCCCTCCCCCAGCAATACCCATCTACACCCCCCAGCCACCCCAACCTCAGTCCCCCAGCAGCCCCCCACCTACCCCCCCCAGCCTCCGTCCCCAGGCAGCCCCCCACCTACCCCCCCAACCTCCGTCCCCCGGCAGCCCCCCACCTAACCCCCCAGCCTCCGTCCCCCGGCAGCCCCCCACCTACCCCCCCCAGCCTCCGTGCCCAGGCAGCCCCCCACCTACCCCCCCAACCTCCGTCCCCCGGCAGCCCCCCACCTAACCCCCCAGCCTACGTCCCCCGGCAGCCCCCCACCTACCCCCCCCAGCCTCCGTCCCCCGGCAGCCCCCCACCAAACCCCCCAGCCTCCGTCCCCCGGCAGCCCCCCACCTACCCCCCCCCAGCCTCCGTCCCCCGGCAGCCCCCCACCTACCCCCCCCCAGCCTCCGTCCCCCGGCAGCCCCCCACCTACCCCCCCCAGCCTCCGTCCCCCGGCAGCCCCCCAGCCTCCGTCCCCCGGCAGCCCCCCCGCCTGCCCAGCCCCCCAGGTGCCCAGGGGGTGGAGGGTCCCAGGCAGGCTGCCTGCGCTCCCCCCTTTGCCGTGCGAGTCGGGACCGGGGGGTCCCCCCGGGAGGCCCCCCCTTACCTTGGCTGCCGAAGATGCTCATCAGCTTAGCGAACAGCTGCCCCATGGCGGCGCCGCGCCGCGAACCCGCCGCCTGCAGCTACTGGCCGGGCCGCGCGCCTGCCCCCGCTTTATAGCCTCCGCCCGTGACGTCAGCGAGCGGGCCTGGCCCCGCCCCCTGGAGGGGTTTCCCACCGGGCCGCTGCGCACCGAGTGCCGGGGGGGGGGCTGATTGATGTCGGTGGCAAAGAGGAAATTCCAGCTAGCCCCATTCCCTCCCCAGCCGGGGGGTCCCTTCCCACCCCCAGCCCGGGGGTCCCAGGCCCACGCCAGCCCCACTCCCTCCCTTACCACCCCCGGCCTGGGGTCCCAGGCCCCAGGCACGACCAGCCCCTGTGGCAAAGGGGAGACCTTTCGATTGGACCCAGCCCCAAAATTCAAGATCCCACCCACGGATTTTGACTACCCCTGAGCCAGGAGGGGCGTCTCGCTCCAGTTGGAGTTTGCGGCCAATCTCTGGTTACACTGGAAAAGAGAGACTCCCAACTGACTCGCATTGTCCCCCTGTATTCCCCCTGTTGGTATCCGCCTCTTGTCGCTTGTATACCTCGATCTTTGGAGTCGGGACGGGCTTTCTTTCGGTTCTGTGATTGATTGTACAGCGCCTAGCGCTGTGGGGACCGGGTCGATGACGGGGGCTCATGGGCGCTGCCACAAAACAAATAATACAGCAAAAAACTACACCCACACACAGCAGCCTAGTTCAAACCACAATGGGGGGATCAAAGGTTCTGCCCCAAGAAAGACCCCCTCCCCCTCCCATTTCTGATGCTCAGCCACATCCGATCCAGACTATCCAAACTTCTGATGTCCAGAGATCTGGGCTGCAGATCTCTCCGGATTAGCCTCTCCCTGGAGGATACTGCTATATGCTGCTTCTGGGTGGGTTGGCAAAGTTTTGCTCACAGTGTTTCAGGATTTTCTCCCCTTGACCTGAAACCTCAGCAGCAGCGTGGAAATAGAATGAAATCCCTTTCGGTGCCTGTCGGGAAGGAGGGATGTTTGATTTGGGGGTGAAGGTCCAGGCTGGTTCTTACTTTACTGGAACTGATCCACTTAAAACAAGCTCCTGAAACAGAAACCTTGGCGGCAAACAAAGCTCGGAGGGGGATTTACCCAGAGCTGCTCCCCCTTGGCAAATATTTAACAGCACTGAAAAGATCTGAAAGCTGAGCCAAGCCTCCCTGAAATGCTCTTTCTCAGACTCCACCAACTGTGCTGACGGACAGAACTGTAAAACTTTCATCCATCCCCTTCTCACACTGGCAGAGCAGTAGGCCTGGGTGAGAGGACTTTAAATGTACAGCACCTGGGCTAGCAGGGAACTATGTCCTCCTTCTGAATGGGGAGAACCAACACCAGCCAACCTTAGAATATCAGGATTGGAAAGGACCTCAGGAGGTCATCTAGTCCAACCCCCCTGCTCAAAGCAGGACCAATCCCCAGACAGATTTTTGCCCCAGATCCCTAAGTGGTCCCCTCAGGATTGAATTTACAACCCTGGGTTTAGCAGGCCCATGCTCAAACCACTGAGCTATCCCTCCCCCCTTGCAAGGGGAAAACCTTGCAAAGAGCTGGCACTTCCTCCATAGCCTTGTTCTTCTTCACCATTCATGGGCATAGGCCATGTGGTGATTAGACAAAGAGGGGCTGTTTGTTACCTGTCCGAACTGAGATCAACACCCCATTGCGCAGGGCGCTACACAGACAGAAGAGAGACAGTCCCTGCCCCAAACTGCTTCCAGACTAAGGAGGCAGAAATAAAGAATGATCGTCAGCCCCATTTTACAAACCGGGATCTGAACCACAGAGAGATTAAGCATCTGGTGCAAGGTAGAGTGTTTCCTACTTATCTACGGATGGTGTTTTACCATCACCATCCTAAATGTAGGTTTAGGAAGAACAAGGTTTTAAAAAATCATTTCTTTGCTGAACAGAAATATTTCTATTATTGTTGTTAAACTCCAATGCAAACAGCTTTTGGTTTGGATTTAAATATTCCCCTGATGTTTTTATAACCCAAAGGCTACTGCAAAAGAATAGCCAACCTGAAAATGAATCTGACTACAACCGGAAGTAAAACTGACCATGAGTTAAGTACCATCGGCTTACGCACAACAAGTGGAAGAAGCAGCTTTAGGTATGGAAAGTAAATTAGATTTTAACCAGCTTTGTTTTTTAAGACCCCAGAGTGTTCATAATTACGCAGATAAGAATTTGTTTTACTAATATGATTAAACAGTATTCAGGACTCTATAATGCTTTTAATCTGTAGCGCTCAAAGCATTGTAAAATAGGTTTATAAATGGCATTATCTCCATTGTATGGATGGGGAAACGGGGACACAGAGTGGGGAGGTGACTTGTTTAAGGTGACACAGTGAGTCAGAAAAAGAGGAATAGCATTTAAATCTCCGAAATCGTAATCTGGGCTCTTCTTCTCCAGACCACATTACCGCTCTCCGATTATTACTGTCTGTGTCCCTTTAACCAAATTTATTTATTACTCAGAAAGAGATTTGCTTCAGTTTGGAGAGAGAAGTTTAGCTGAAGAGCTGGGGGGAAATGTTTTCCCACAAAAAGTTCTTAATTGAAATAGGGCCTTTAAAAAAGAAAAAAAGAAACCTTTTGCAAACAAAAAATTGGCCTTTATCCAAAGTTTCCATTTATCGTGGTATTTGAATTGACAGTTCTAGCAACACTATTGTCACAACAACTTTTGTGATCATTACTGACATTTCCTTGTTTAGCAAAAACAGTCTGTGGCAAACAAACAAAAACAAGTCAATATTGATTAAAATATTGCAACATAAATAACTTTGGCACTTTTTGTTATTCCATTTTTTGACCGGCCTTGTACAACAGAGGGAGGTGGAGATCAGGACTGTGATGCTAGTGGAACCAGGTCTCTCACTCCTAATGAAGAACTTCCTAATGTTTCTTTAAAAAATTACTTTGAGGGCTGGGTTCCCATTGTCTCCCCCCCTTTCCCTCCCCGACTTCAGAAATCCCGCCAAAGACCCTTAATATCCCACAAAGAACATGCTGAATCAAAGCGTTGTGTCCTGTGAAAAATTAACACACCATCAAACTGCTCATAGTCTGCTTGTATAAGGGTTTTGTATTTGCGTCCATTACTGCAGCATCAGGGTGCCTGATCGGATTGGCAACTCCAGTGACACAGTCCTGGGTTAGAGAGAAACAACTGACTAAAGATTAGTCAGTTTCCAATCATCATCTTGTTCCCTACACACACACTCAGTTGCTTGAGAAAAATAAAGTGATGCAACAATTCTAATCAGTTTGTAAAAGGAAAACGATCAGTTTCTGCTTATGTGTGGGAGACAGAGAGAGAGAGAGAGAGAGAGGGAGAAGCTGCCAATCCACTGTGTTTTTGGAATTGCAGGGAACTAATTACATTCTCCTCCCTGAAAATCCCCGTTTCACTTTATTTAAAACATCATGAAAACACCTGTCTTTGTATTAAAAAAGAAAAAGTGAACACAGCAATGTAGCCAGTCAACAGTGTCCTTGAAACCAGGCTTTCCTTTCTGTATTTCACTTTAACCTGACCGGGTGATGTCCTACCCACATGGAAGTCACTGGGAGTTTTGCCATTTACTATCATATAAACAGGGCCAGAATTTCACCCTCCATCTCTTTCCCTGCTGTGAAGGATAAACAATGAGGACCAAGTTCTCCCAATCACTTTTTCTATGTCTGATTAAATATGTTAAAAGTTCCTTATGGAAAAGTTCTGTCAAATGTACCAGTGAGGAACCTCTTAGGCTGCTACAGAAATGTAGTTAGGTTCTCAAGAAACTGCTCTCCAGACTTACAGAATTTAATAGAAAATGGTCTTTGGAACCATCTGATCGCATTTCACAGCAGGGAGAGAGTTATTAAATTCTCTAGGACAGTTTAAAAAAGATCTCTAGACAGGCCTTAGTATTCTATGACATTCTCTAGGCTTTTCCCTATCAGGATTAAAGCAGGGCACCTTAACTTGTAATCTAGGTATTTGTAACATTACAATCAGTGTATTTTCTACGAGCCTGATCCACAAAGGTATTTAGGATCCTAACGTCCATTGAGTTGGACCTGGGTTATTAAATATCTCTAATGTGCCATGCCCAGCTATGGTACTATATAACAAGCAAAGGACCCCGATAAAACTACAGCTCCCATGATTCACCTCACCTGTCCATCTTGTACTGAGAAAAATCCCTCCATGTGACATCTGAGAACAGGCTGATGACAGTGTAGAAAACGCTGGCTGGGCAGAAACATGATTTGCTCCACTCCCCGGGGAGGAAGGGGTTTGCGCGGTCGAAGCGGTGTTGCAATACAGGAACCTGATGAATTGTTCACCTACTTGGTGTTGTAATGGCTGCGGATTTCCTCTGCGCTATTGCGGGCAGTGCAGTAATGGTCCGGAAACACCCCTTTGTGCACCAAGGCTAAAGGGACGAGATCCTCAGAGCTATTTAGGTGTCTCGTTCCCAATGATTCCAAGGAGAGTTAGGTGCCTAAATACCTCTGAGGAGCTAGGGCAGGGTCACTTCTTAGCAAGATGAGGCTTTTGACATAAGTGGCTGCATTGGGGCCTGCTCTTTAATCTCTGCCTAATCATCTAACGGAGATTGCTTGGTCATGATCCAGAAGCACCTCCACAGGGAGAAGATTTCTTATGATAGAGGCCCTTTAATCTAGCAGGCGAAGGTGTAAAATCCATTGGCTGGCTGCTGAAGGAAGGGACAATCATAGTATTAAAGACAAATTCAAGCTGGAAACGAGGTGGAAATGTTTAGCATTGAGGAGAACTGGCCATGGGGTCATGGTAGATGGTCCATAACACGGAATCTTTAAATCAAGAGTGGATGGCTCGCTCCAGCGGTACCATAAACTGTTGGGCCGGATGTAGTCTCACAGGGTGAAATGCTCCGGCCTCTCAAGCAGGAAGTCAGATTAGATTATTTCTTACGTCTCTTAATCTAATCTGTCTAAAGTACTTCCTCAACAGCCAGTATTGTGATATCCAGGATCTATCTACACTGGAAAGATGGGCCTCTCCCATCTAGGAGACCCCGTGGGTCGCCCCTCCCTCCCCCCCAATAAGCACCCAGAACTTTGGCTCCTCCTCCAACCCCTCTTGGCTCTTGCAAAAGTAATTTGGATGTCTTGAGAGAAAAATCTTTCGCTCGAGATTTCTGTGGAGGAATTACTAATCCACACGGGCTAGTTTAAAGGTGCCATGCTGTCAGTGGATGCTGCAAGGGGTCCTCAGTAGCCAGTCGGGGCTGGAGAGGGAGATGGTATTTAGTCAGTAAGCTCTTTGGAGACAGGACTCTTATAATAGTAAATCTGGGGCACGGGCAGTGGTGGTGAAACGAGGCTCCCTATCAATCGTAGCGGGACAACATGGCAATAGCACCTCGGTCCTGTATAGCACTTTTATCAGTAGGTCTCCAACTGCTTTCCAACACTGGTCAGGATCATTAGGCTTACTTTACAGATGGGGAAACTGAGGCATGGAGAAGTGAAGTGACTTGCCCAAGGTCACTCAGCAGGCCAATGGCAGAGCTGAGGATAGAACCCGGGTCTTCTGAGTCCAGTCCAGCGCGCTGTCCAATTTTCAAAGTGCAGCAAAGTTTAACTAATGCCTCAGGAGCCCAAGTAGGCTGAAAAACAGCCCCGACCATCTCTCTGAAGCACCGCGCCGCCTTTCAGATGAGACGTATACCCGAGATTGTGATCGCAGGCAATGATTTAAAGATCCCCTGGCGTTCTTTCCAACGTCCTTGAGCACAGACAGCACAGCACGCCCCAGAGACAGCTGCATTTCAGCAGCGAAGGATGTAGACACCGTTTGCAACCAGAAGTGCCCAGGACCGCATAATCTGCAGGTAGCCTGGTTTGAAGTATTGTGGCCCATGACAGCCGGCAGGTGGCAGTGACACACCACTAACCTAAATTAATCCTCACCTCCCCAGAGAGAATTCACATTGGCCAATGCTCCCAGGGTCTCAAACACGAACTTAACCATGCGCCCACACACACACTGTAGTGCTCTGGCTGGGCAATACCATTTCCTTAACAAAGGGGTGAAAGGGAAGGATGGTATTTGCCATTAAATAGAGGAACAAAAAAGGGAAGGTCAATTTTTTCACCCACTGTGTCATGGTCCCTTAAGTTCTTCTTCGAGTGCTTGCTCATATCCATTCCAGTCAGGTGTGCGCGCGCCGCGTGCACGATCGTCGGAAAATTTTTACCCTAGCAACACCCGGTGGGTCGGCTGTGGAGCCCCCTGGAGTGGCGCCCTCATGGCGCCGGATATATACCGCAGCCGACCCAGCGCCCCCTCAGTTCCTTCTTACCGCCCCTGACGGTCGTTGGAACTACGGAGCACAGCTTAGCTGGTCTCCACACTCCCTAGCGTCTAGCTTATTTCTGTAGATAGTTTAGATAGTTGTATAGTAGTTAGAGTCTTTAGATAGTTGTTATTTAGCTGGTAGCTGTTATAAATTGTGAGCGGGGGTTAAGGGGGTTGTTCTCCCCCCTTTTTTTCCCCCCGGAGCATACCGGGCTCATGCCCAAGGCTCCTGGCTTTAAGCCGTGCGCGTCCTGCGCGAAGCCGATGCCAACAAGTGACCCGCACGCCTCCTGCTTGAAGTGCCTCGGGGAAGCCCATCACGCAGATAAGTGCCCAATCTGCAAGGCCTTCAAGCCTCGAACGAGGAAGGAGCGGGACTTTCGGCTTCGGCAGCTCCTCATGGAGGCGGCGCTCAGCCCGGATCCTCCCTCGGCGCGCCCGACCCCGGCACCGAGCGCGTCGGTGCGCAGCGCCCCAGCGGCTCCGACCGGCGCCGCGGACAAGTCCTCCCGGCACCGGCAGACTTCGGCACCGCGCCCACCTCAGGGGACTCGGCGCCGATCCCTCTCTCCAGGCCATAAGAAGGCCCGCAAGGCTCAGGACACTGCTGCCCTGAAGACGCCGGCTCCCCCTGTGCCGGGGGTAGAGCCGCGTCCGCCTTTGGACCGCCAAAAGCAGGCGGCCACACCGTCGACTCCGGCACCGAGGCCGTTGAGTCCGGTACGGACTGCTTCCCCACCTAGGCTGGTGGTGGAACCTTGTCTCCCCTCGACTCCGGAGACGTTTAATACCGCGAGGGACCTGATCGCACTCACGGAGCCGGCACCGTCGCAGCTCCCGGCACCGGTGGCTCCGCGCATTGTGCAGTCGAGAGGCAAGCCTGCACTGGTGCGCCCACCGTCTCCAACCGTGGACTCTCGGCACCGCTCCAGGTCTCGGAGCAGGTCCCGACGCCGCTCGGAGTCCCGGCGCCGACTATCACCTCGGCGCCGGTCGTACTCGCGGTCGAGATCCTCTTCGCGACGCCGCTCTACATCTCGGCACCGTCGCGACCGCCGGCGCCGATCGGACTCGAGGCGCACCTCCCGGTACCGGTATGAGCGCCGATCGAGGGACCGCTCCCGGCACCGGGTGTCGTCGCGATCGTCGTCCCGCTCCAGATCCGGATCGCGGCACCGGCGGGGCTACCGGCACCGATCCCGATCCAGGCACCATTCTCCGGCACGCTGGGACAGATCGTCCTACGACCGGCACCGACCGGCACCGCACCAGCCGGGGACGGATGCTTCGCGTTCGGCACCGCCATGGCCGTCAAGATCCGCGTCCCACTCCTCTGAAGGGGCCTCTAGATCGGCCTACCCTCCACAGGGACAGGCGGCTTCGGCGGACTTCGGGCACTCGCAGGACATGGCAGAGGACCCTACGCAGGGACCTGCTCACTGGTCCTTTTGGACCCCATGGGCCTATCACCAAGCCCAAGGGGCCCCACCGTCTGCCTCCCGCTCGGCACGCTCTGAGCCCAGAGCCCCGGAGGCCACCATCTCCCGCCCCCCGCCAGGGGGCATGGAGGCTCCAGTGCCCACGCCGGCGCAGGCCATACACACTGGGACGAGCGAGGCCCAGCTCCAGGAGCACCTGGAGCAAGACTTGCCTTTGGACCCCTTGCCACCGGGCGTATCCTCCTCCTCCTCGCCTGATGAGGCGGTAGCGGGGACATCCGCCATGGGTCCGCCCCCCATAGACCTCCGGGCCCACCAGGACCTGTTGCGCCGGGTGGCGCGCAATATGGACCTTCAGATGGAGGAGATCGTGGAGGTTCACGACCCGATCGTGAACATCCTTTCAGCGGACACCCCATCCAGGGTCGCGTTACCGCTGATTCGCTCCATTCAGACCAATGCCACCTCCATCTGGCAAACCCCGGCCTCTATTCCCCCCACGGCCAAGGGCGTGGAGAGGAAGTACTTTGTACCCTCCAAGGACCATGAGTACTTGTACACTCACCCTCAACCGTGCTCGCTGGTGGTCTCATCAGTAAATGCACGGGAGCGCCATGGTCAGCAGGCGGCAGCGCCGAAATCGAAGGACGCTAAGCGCTTCGATTTGTTCGGGCGCAAGGTCTATTCCGCGGGGGGGCTTCAGCTTAGGGCGGCCAACCAGCAGGCGCTCCTAAGCCGATATAGTTTTAACACCTGGTCCTCCATGGAGAAGTTCAAGGAACTGGTTCCCCAGGAATCTAGGGAAGAGTTCGGAACTTTGGTAGAGGAGGGTAAGCGGGTGGCACGCACCTCCCTACAGACCTCACTGGATATAGCCGACTCGGCCGCTAGGACCCTAGCGTCGGGTATAGCTATGAGGCGAACCTCCTGGCTCCAGGTGTCGGGCCTGCCACCTGAACTGCAGCAGACCCTCCAGGACTTGCCCTTTGAGGGTCAGGGCCTGTTTTCGGAAAAGACAGACTCGAGGCTCCAAAACCTTAAGGACTCTCGAACAATGATGCGCTCTCTGGGGATGCACGTCCCGGGTCCACAACGCAGACCCTTCAGGCCCCAGCCTCAGAGGTTCTACCCTCCCCCGCCTCGCCCGAGACAGGACTTTGCCAGGAGGCGGGGTCGAGGCGGTAGGCGACGGTCGACCGGCCCTCAACCCGGTCAGAACCAGGGCCAGCCGAGACCACCTTCAGGGCCTAGACAAGCCTTTTGAAGGTGCGGTCGAGGACGGCACCAGAACCAGCACCCAGGATTCATCTCCCCCCTTCCGGGATCGCCTTTCCCGTTTCCACCGTGCTTGGTCCCTTATAACATCAGACCGTTGGGTCCTTCGCACGGTGGAGAAGGGATACGCCCTCCAATTTTCCTCGCCCCCCCCCTCCCACTCCCCCTCCCCGTCCCTCTTCAGGGACCCTTCTCACGAGCAACTCCTTTCACAGGAGGTTTTTGGGCTCCTCTCTATGGGAGCCATAGAGGAGGTTCCGCAGGAGTTAAGGGGCAGGGGGTTTTATTCCCGCTACTTCCTGATCCCCAAATCGAAAGGGGGTCTACGTCCCATCTTAGACCTGCGCGGACTCAACAAATTCATAGTAAAGTTGAAGTTCCGCATGGTATCATTGGGGACCATTATTCCCTCGCTGGATCCTGGAGACTGGTTCGCCGCCCTCGACATGAAGGACGCTTACTTCCATATAGCTATTTATCCGCCTCACAGGCGCTTCCTGCGATTTGTAGTGAACAAGGTGCACTACCAATTCGCAGTCCTTCCCTTCGGCTTGTCCTCGGCTCCCAGAGTGTTCACGAAATGTCTGGCAGTCGTCGCGGCATACCTTCGCCGACGAGGGGTACAGCTGTTCCCGTATTTGGACGACTGGCTGGTGCGCGGCCGCACCAGGGACCAAGTTCAAGCTCACGTCCACATGGTGACACAGACTTTCCACGAACTGGGCATTCTACTCAACAGGGAGAAGTCCACTCTGGTGCCAACACAGAGAATAGAGTTCATTGGAGCGATCCTGGACTCCAGAAGCGCACGAGCCATTCTGCCAGAAGGTCGCTTTCAGTCCATCGCACGCGTCATTCATGGACTGCGGGCATCTCCGTTCACCATCATAAGAACATGCCTTACCCTGTTGGGTCACATGGCCTCGTGCACCTACGTAACCAGCCACGCCAGACTGCGGCTTCGCCCACTGCAGGCTTGGGTGTCATCGCTGTACCGTCCTCACCGGGACGACCTGAACATGCTGGTCACGGTCCCGCCCTCGGTCCTGACCTCCCTCACCTGGTGGTTGGATCGCGCAGTGGTCTGTGCAGGAGTGCCTTTTCACGCCCCACAACCTTCCCTCCACCTAGTCACGGACGCTTCATCTCTAGGATGGGGCGCTCACCTCGGGGAGCGTCATACCCAGGGTCTGTGGTCCGCTTCCGAATTAGCCCTACACATCAACGTCCGGGAACTGATGGCGGTGCGCCTAGCCTGCCAGGCATTCCTCAACTTCCTACAGGGCCGTTGCGTGCTGGTCCTCACCGACAACACCACGGCCATGTTTTACATCAACAAGCAAGGCGGAGCCCACTCATCGCTCCTATGCCAAGAGGCCATTCGCTTGTGGGACTTCTGCATCGCCCACTCGATCTATCTCACCGCATCATTCCTGCCTGGAGTCCAGAATACGCTGGCGGACCGTCTCAGCAGGTCCTTCCAGACGCACGAGTGGTCGATTCGCCCGGATGTCATCTATTCCGTCTTCCGGAGGTGGGGATTTCCCCAGATCGACCTATTCGCATCCCGGGCCAACAGGAAGTGCCACGCATTCTGCTCCCTTTACGGACGAGCTCCAGGCTCTCTGTCGGACGCATTCCTTCTAACGTGGAAGGGTCACCTGTTCTACGCCTTTCCCCCATTTCCGCTTGTCCACAGGGTGCTGCTCAAGATCCGCACCGACCAGGCACGAGTAATTCTAGTGGCTCCCGCTTGGCCGAGGCAGCACTGGTACACCACACTGCTAGAGCTGTCGGTTCAAGCGCCGATCACGCTCCCCTTGAGTCCGGATCTCATCTCTCAGGACCACGGCCGTCTGTGTCACCCCGACCTACAATCGCTCCACCTCACAGCGTGGATGCTCCATGGCTGAGTCAGACGGAGCAACAATGTTCGCAGTCCGTCCAGCAGATCCTGCTGGGAAGTAGGAAGCCCTCTACACGGTCCACTTACTTAGCCAAGTGGAAGCGGTTCTCCTGTTGGTGTCAGCAACGGGCTACGTCCCCCTTGCAGGCACCTATCCCTCTCATACTGGACTATCTCCTGTCACTAAGACAGCAAGGCTTGGCGGTGTCTTCAATCAGGGTTCACCTCGCCGCCATTTCGGCATTCCACCCAGGAGAACTCTCGTCATCGGTCTTCTCTAACCCGATGGTCGTTAGATTCCTCAAGGGCTTGGACCGGCTGTACCCACAAATACGCCAGCCGGTTCCAACGTGGGACCTCAACCTTGTTCTCTCCAGGCTCACAGGGCCCCCGTTTGAACCATTAGCGACCTGTTCGCTCCTGTACTTATCCTGGAAGACGGCCTTCCTCGTAGCCATTACCTCAGCACGGCGTGTTTCTGAACTCAGAGCGCTGACGTCCGAGCCCCCATACACGGTGTTCCACAAGGACAAGGTGCAGCTTCGCCCCCACCCTGCCTTTCTTCCGAAGGTGGTTTCACCTTTCCACGTAAACCAGGACATCTTTCTCCCGGTCTTCCATCCAAAGCCACACGCTACTCGTCAAGACCAGCGTCTGCATTCTCTGGACGTACGCAGGGCCCTGGCTTTCTACATTGACCGTACAAAGCCGTTTAGAAAGACGACGCAACTCTTCGTTGCGGTGGCCGACCGGATGAAGGGCTCACCGGTCTCCTCACAGTGCCTGTCCTCTTGGATCACGTCCTGCATTCGTGCTTGTTACGACCTGGCCGGTGTCCCGACGCCACGCCTCACCGCTCACTCCACGAGGGCCCAGGCCTCCTCGACTGCCTTCCTGGCTCAAGTCCCGATCCAGGACATTTGTAGAGCTGCAGTGTGGTCTTCGGTGCACACGTTCGCAGCGCACTATGCGCTGGTGCAACAATCCAGAGACGATGCTGCTTTCGGGTCAGCGGTTCTGCACACAGCAATGTCTCACTCCGACCCCGCCACCTAGGTGGGGCTTGGGAGTCACCTGACTGGAATGGATATGAGCAAGCACTCGAAGAAGAAAAGACGGTTACTCACCGTTGTAACTGTTGTTCTTCGAGATGTGTTGCTCATATCCATTCCAAACCCGCCCCCCTTCCCCACTGTCGGAGTAGCCGGCAAGAAGGAACTGAGGGGGCGCTGGGTCGGCTGCGGTATATATCCGGCGCCATGAGGGCGCCACTCCAGGGGGCTCCACAGCCGACCCACCGGGTGTTGCTAGGGTAAAAATTTTCCGACGATCGTGCACGCGGCGCGCGCACACCTGACTGGAATGGATATGAGCAACACATCTCGAAGAACAACAGTTACAACGGTGAGTAACCGTCTTTTTCTCAACCTTGGGGCAATAGGTAGGCCAGAGCAGGTGCAGTATTGTTTCCATTTGCTGATTGGATAGAGGAAAGGGGCAAACGGATGTTTGAAAATTCACTGCCACTGCAGACAAGCGGCAGTGAAACACACCCACACACGGGCACTGGAAGTATCATCTCATGCTTCCTGACATAGGTCGCAAAGGCCCAGAGCCTCAAAACCTTCACTTCATGGCTGTTTGAGAACCTTTGAGGCTCTGGTCCAAAGTCAAACGCAGCAGGGTTGGGTATAGAACCCAGGAGTCCTGAGTCCCACTCCCCTATGCGCATCATTAGCTCATAGGGCCCTCCCAGTGGGAGAAGTAGAACCCAGGAGTCCTGATTCCCTATGCCTGAAAAATGACACCAGTGGGGCTGAAGAAAAGCTATTAAAACATTTGATCACTTATCCCCAAAAGCTCAGGACTGGCCAGATTTGCAGATTCCCAGTCACTTACCTGCAAAACCACCAAGGGCCAGTGTGAGCTGCACGTAACAAGAGTGCAAGCTGATTTTACATCTGTAATGGGGCTGGGGTCATTGGAGCTTTCACAGCAGCAGTATCAAATTATACGACAGGGGATGGAGGAGACAATCGGTGCGTGTCTGATCTGCCACTTTAAAAGAAAAAAACAATCTAAAATGGACTAAACTGCAGAGATAGCCAACTGATAAGGGTGGAAGGGGAGTCATCTGGCATTAAACTCATAAACACATGGCTCTAATGTTCTTCCCACACACCCCATCACAGCAGAGTCATTTGAGGTCTCAATTAAATATTTATTACAAAGAATCAAGCAAATGGGATAACGTTACCCCCTCCCCGAATGAACAATAATAAATAAATAAAATACGCTTTTAAAATAGTTTGTTAAATGACATAAATACAGGACGGTTCATTGCTTTCAAGTGGCTTTGCTCACATTCAGGCTGTGCGCATTTCATAGACACCTTCTCCCCGCCACCCTCTACTGGGTTCAATAGTGTATCATAGGCCCCATACTGCCAAAGGAGATTCTCCTGTAGTTCAAATGGTAGAGGCCTGTGTGCTGAGTCCTAGGCCTGCTACCACCATGAAGCTATGAGCAGTAGCACAGAGAGCCATGAAGTGCAGTATCTACAATACATTGATGTGGCTAGAGCTTGCGGATTTCATAGCGCTTAGTGGAGGTTCATGTGTTATCCCCCCGTTTACAGAAAGAGGAAACTGAGGCACAGAAAAGGAGTGTGGCCTGACAAAATGGCAGAGCTAGGTGTGGACCTGAGGCACCCCAGGTCCCTGTTCTAACCGCTAGGCGGCACTGCGGGAATCACAGACAGCTGCCAATCAACCTCAAGAGGCCACCGAAACCCGGACGGTGCTGCACAATCAGGGTTTATAGTGAATGCCAGATGTGGGACTGGTCAGCCCATGGGTCTGGTCTAAGGCAGGGCTCCCCTGGTGAAGCTTTCAGTGATACCCCAATGGGGGGGGGGTTGCCTCCACCCCCTACGGACTCTAAGAGCAAAGCTTAACATTCCCTTCAGGCGGAGCAGGGGTGGGCTGGATCCACAGCCGCCGGGCAGGGCAGGGAGGCTGGCACAGACCCCTCCAGGCGCACACGTGATGTGGGGGGTGTCCGATGGGCAGAGCGCCAGGGAACTCACATCCAAGAGGCGCTATGCAGAGCCAGGTCCTGCCCATGTCCCAGCTGGTGCGTGGCAGTGGGGGGGGGACTGACACGTGCTTACATACACACACATGGACGCACCATGGCCGGACAAGACAGGACTGGACACACATCAGACAGCCACAGGGACGCAAGACATGGCACGGGACAGGGGAGGGGCACTGGGCAGCCATGACATTTCATGTCAGCCCAGGTTTTGGCACCAGGTGGGGGGGGTGGGGGAGCAGCGCTGCCCAGAAAGTCAGAGATCTGGGCTGGATCCATCCAGATCCCTTTCACCCCACCCTCCTCCCAGCTTCCACCATCCCAGGCAGCGTGTGGGGAACAGAGCCCCAGTGGGGAGGGCAGGGAAGGGCCTGGGCCTTTGGGTAGGAGCCTGCTGGGGAGCTGCAGGCTCCGTCCGGGATAAAAATACCCCAGAAGTGAAGGGTCCCAACAGGCAGGACCATGAGCCCTGGTTCCCACCCCAGACGTGGGCGCAAGAGAACAGGGCAGGCCAGAGCTGAGTCTCAAGAAGCTGTTAACACCTCCCCTCTCAAGCCAGCTGGGAGATACCGCCCCTGCCAGCCCTTCCCCGCCTTGGGGAGTGGGGGGCATTACAGCCCAGGGGCGCTTTGCCCTCAGAAATTAGGGTGTCAACCTGCCCCTCCTGGCCCACTTCAGGCTTAGGGCGCTCCGCCCAGGCTACCACACAGCACTCACATGCGGGGAACGCCGCACGGCTCAGCAGGCAGGGTGGACGCGTTCAACACAGCCACCCCGCGTCGGGTCCCTTACGGGGCACACTCATGGCAGGCCCCAGTGCACACCCCACATGCATGCATCGCCCCCTCCGCTCTGTCTTGGCAGGCGAAATGGAGCTGGGGGAGCTGCCGGCTGGGCCTGGACGGGGCCGTGTGGCCAAGGGGCTGGGTTGTTGTAGGCACTGGACCGCAGAGGAGATTCCTTGGCGCTGGGCGGGGACCCCGGGAGCTGGGTTCTCTCCACCGATCGGAGGCGCCGGCCGTCCCACTCCCCTGGCGGCTGGGTCATTGAGAGCACCATGGAAATACAACGGGATGGGGAGGGTGAGCGGGGATCAGAACAGGGCCGGGAGCGAAGAGGAGGTGGCTGCTTCGAGGCAGCCCCAGGACTGATCGGTTACATACCAGGGTTGAGCATGCTTTCCTCCCCGGGGGCGGGGGGGGGGGAAGGTGCCCTGCCTCAGGGCATGGTGCCCCATGCCACACATCTGCATGTGAGGGGGGCAGGCAGGAGGGAGCAAGCTGGGTCCCAGTTTGGTCAGCTTTGGGGGCGGGGAAAGCCCAAGAAACACTGGGCTGCCCCTCCCCCCCAGTCCCCTGCGGGGTTTAAGGTGGGAGTGAATCTTCACTATCTTATGGGAGATGAGAAGGGCCCCTCTGGGGGCTGAGTGGGGAGCACCACTGGCAGAGGGGCCCCCCGGCACTGCTGGCAAGAGATCCCCATGGAGGGGGGGGGAGCATCATACAATCTCAGGCCAACCCTGCTAGGGGGCATGAAACAAACCAGCCTCACAGGGGGGCGCTATGCTCAGAGGAGAGAGATCCCCCATCGGATACACTGAACCCCCCCCCAGTAGATAACGCCCCATCCCAGGGGCCCCTAGCTGACCAAAGCCCCACCCCCTGGGACCCCTAGCAGCCAGGTGCCCCAACCCCTAGCGGATGTAAACGTCCCGCCCCCAGCCCTCCAGGTCATTCTTGTTCCGGCTCATGGCCTCCTCCTCATTGGGGCAGTAGCGGTCGCGCCCTTTGCTCCGGCCCCGCAGCTGCCGGTTGTGGTTCTGGTGGTCGGGCTCGGCCTCGTCCCAGGAGCCCTGGCGCTGGTGGAGGTGGTGGCGGCCCAGGCCCCGAGGGTAGGCGCCGGGGGTGCCGCCGCGGGGCTCGGGCTCCTCGTAGGGGTCCGTCTCCATGTCCATGCAGGAGTCGCCCGGCTCGGTGTAGGCAGAGTCACGGCTGCCCTGGGTCTCCGAGTCGAAGGTGTCCTGGCGGGACAGGCCGCGGTTGGCCAGGCGAGCGTGCTGCTGGCCTGGCCGCCCCTGGCCGCGGTTGACCAGCTCCCCCGGGTAGTCGTGCAGGCTGGCGCGCTCCCCCTCACGCGTCTGCTCCCCATGCACTAGGTAGGGTCCCTGGTTAGGAGAAGCAGCGACAAACCATGCGAACAGGAGAAGACAAGGCAGAGTTAGTCTGGCCATCAGGGGGCGACAATGGCAGATCAGTACCGGTTAATACACACGTCTATCCTCAAGACAGCGAGAGCAGCCTCTGGCCTGCTGATCCCAGGTCCCCAATCCCAGTCTGGGCCACAAGGGAGATGAAACTATGGGGTCTCAGCCCAGCCCCTGGGGAGGTTATACCTGTAATGCTGAGTGTGTGGGATGGTTTGCAAAGGTGGGGTTCAGGGCTGGGATGCAAGGGCTGAGGGTCAGGACTGAGAGGCAACTGCAGAGCTGTGGGTGAGGGAGGCCCTGGACTGGAATAGTGGGGGTGGGGGGTTGTGGGTGGGATTGAGGGGTGCTGGTGGGGCAGGAATATGGGGCACTGGCAGGGTGGAGTGTGGGGAGCCCTGGACTGGCATAGTGGGGGGCTGTGGGATTGAGGGGCGCTGGCGGAGTGTGAATGAAAGAAGCATGCCCGGCTCCCGCCTGCCCGAATGAGGAGGAGGCCATGAGCCGCAGCTCTTCAGCTTTCCAACGAGCATTACAAACGACAGACACCACGACACAACCATGCCCTGACCTCCCCCCCCCTGACAGGGCGGGGCACAACTGGGGGCAGTTCCCAGGCAGCTGGAGAATCTCCACTTGCACTTATGGGGTGGTGCCCACGGGGAACCAGCCACTCACTAAGGCAGCAGGCGGGAGCAGACAGAGGAGCCTGACAGGCCGGATCCCGAGGGGCGGGCACAGACATGGTGTGTCGGGGTGCCCTTAACAGAGGCCTGTGAGCTCAGTGCTCTCGGAGACCAGGGGCAGCAGCCTGCAGGCAGGAGTTGGGATGCCTTGGGGGTGGGGGACTTCAGGGGACAGCACGAGGAGAGGAGATAGGAGAAGGAGCCCAGCTTCCTAGCCAGGGTGAGGAAATTGTCAGACGCTTCCTCGCTAATGGCTCCCAGCTACACTAGCGGGGAGGGCGTTGCAACAAGCCGTTGGCCGAGGGGACGCCTGGCACCGCACGACAGCCGTGCCGGGGTTTCCGGCTCAGCTCTGGCTGCGCTGGTGCTGCCCTCTGATGTGGACAGAGAGTCACCCCCCTGCCCCAGCACTCCCCCGTCCTGCACTGCAGAGCCTCGTGTTCGGAAATCACCCAGCAGCCTTTGCTCCCCCTCCGGGAACGGTGCTTTGGGAATCCCAGAATGCACTGCGCCGAGGGCAGAGCCCAGCAGGGCCACGGGTCCCGCGTTAGAGGGGTGACTGGAAGGAGCCCCGTGCAAACAGGATCCTGCGCTAGAGCCGGCTGACGGGGTCGACCTAGCTCTCCAGAGCAGGCAGCTTTTATGCAGAAGCCTGGGGGGCAGACGGGGTGGGGGAGGCCGATGGCAGCATGGCACTTCCTGGGCAAAGCCCGGCTCCCTGTGATGCAGCTACAGTGCTAGGGCACTGCATGGGGTGCAGATCCCTCCATGTTCCCCCCATGGACGTGATGCCCCCAGTTCCTGAGCCTTAGAACGATGCTGGGCGGGCAGAGGGAACCCCTCCACGTGCAGGGCACACGGGGCAGCGGGACGGGGGGGCAGCAGCAGAGGCGGGGGTCGGGGGGGATCAGCCGGGGTTTCCCATGAAGATTTCTTCCTCCACGTTCATTGAAGGCGCCACCTCCTCCTCCTCTTAAAGCTACAGCGCGTGCTCCTCCACCCTGGGCTGGGCGCTCAGCCCCTGCTCCAGGCTGCCCTTCCCGCCCCAGAAGCCCAGGTTGCGCTTGAGGGAGGTGAGCACCTGTACCTGGAGGTTGGAGACGGGGGCGGGGCTGGCGGCCAGGGCGGCGGTCGCCATGGTGCGGTTCAGGAGGGGATTGGGCGGGTTGCTGCTGGGCGGGTGCGTGGCCTTCCAATAGGCTTCCAGGTACTCAGCCAGGTGCTCGCAGGCATCTTCCAGTTGGTTCTCGTCCAGGATGATGTCAAACATTTCCTGCAATGAGAGAGGGACGTGAGGTGGCCCAGCTGGGGGTGTGGGGAGGGGCAGAGGGCGGGGCCTTGGCCAAGCTGGGAGAGTGGGGAGGGGCAGGGCAAAGAAGGGTACTTGGTCAAGCTAGCAGTGAGAGGCAGAGGGGGCAGGTAGTGGGGGTATAAGCTGATCAGGGCCGGCTGTGGGACAGATATTCATTGGTGGGGGGGGCAGGGACTTGGCCCAGGCTGCGAGTATGGGGCAAGTGGGGCATGGCAGGTATTCTGCCAAGCTAGAGGTGTGGGGCAGCGGTGTGGCAAGCAAAGGATGTGGGGTGGGTACTCCCTGGCTGAGCTGGGGGCGTGGGGCAGTTGTGTGGCAGGGAGAACGGAGGGGTAGGGGGTGGGACAGGTACTCACCGGAGGGCACTGTGCCAGCTTATCCGACGCCACCATCTGCACATTCAGGTGCTTGGCCTGGGACTTCCCCCGGGACTTGACCAGCCTCTGGAGCACCTGCAGGGGGAAGGGGCAGGAGATGTGCGCAGGTGAAGGGATCAGGAGTTCCTGGGGCATCCCCCGCTCTCTGTTCCTCTCCAGTCCCGAGGGGAGGGGCTGGGCATGGGGGGGCTGACTCAGGGCGAATGAGGTATCATTGCTGCTCGGGCCAGGGTCTGAGCCCAGAGCTCAGACAGGAAAGCAACTCTGTCCCTTTAAGATGCTGGGTTCCCCAACCCCCAGCTCTGCTGATGCCCCTCAATCCCGACCCGCAGCCCGCTGCCAGCCCAGCCTTGGGCCTCTCTTAAGCAAACACTACTGTGTTGAACGTGGAGAAATGTCCCTTAGAGGACAAGGCTGAGACCCTACAACTCATTGCACTTGTGATCTAACCCTCCCCCTGCCTTGCTCTCACCAGGGGACAAACCAAAACCCAGATCCCACGTGCCCGGACCCTGGGGACGTTTGAATCCGGGATGAGCGGCTTGAGCTTGTCTACAATCCTGAGGTCTCGTATCAGGCCGGGGGTGGGATGGACCCCCGGGCGGCGGGAAAGCTGCCCAGGCTGACTACGGCCCCACACATGGAGCAGGGTCCCCACACACATCGGCCCCACACACGGAGCAGCTGATTGTAGCACCAGCCGCTCTGAGCACGGGGGCATCGGTGGGGCAGCGATCTTGTTCTGCTCCCCCCAACCCATGGCGCCTGCTGGCGTGACCCTGCGACCATGGGGCGGTAGAAAGGGATTACACGTCGGCCCCTGCCATGCTGCGGGGTCAGGCAGCGTGGCAGGGAGCTGTCTGGACTGGTCCCCAAGAGGTTTACGGTTACATACCCAGCCCACACCCATGGCCCCTGCAGAGCGCATACCCCAACCCTGCGCTCCGGGGGAAAGGTCCGTGGGGCATCCCCTCTCTCTGGTACCCACTGGGTTCCCGGCATGGGAGGATCTGGGCAGCGAGTCCCCAGGCTGCAACACAAGAGCTGGCCCACCCCCTGCAGGGTCCAACGCACCCACCTTGGGGGAGGTGATCTTGATGTAGACGATGATGGGGGCCAGCGAGGTCTTGGCCAGCTGGGCCGGGTGGTTGATGGTGTCGGCGTCCAGGGCCACAAGCTGAAGTGTCCGGGCCAGCTCGAAAATCCGCTCGATCTCGCTCTGCACCTCAGCTGTCGGAGCAGAGAGACAGTGAGAGACTGTGAGGAGGGGATGGAGTGGGGGGGGGGGGGGCAGGGGCAGAGAGACCGTGAGAGACTGTGGGGAAGGGGTAGAGTGGGGGGCAGGGGTAGAGAGACCGTGAGAGACTGTGGGGAGGGGATGGGGGGGGGCAGAGAGACCGTGAGAGACTGTGAGGAGGGGATGGAGTGGGGGGGGGGGGAAGCAGGGGCAGAGAGACCGTGAGAGACTGTGGGGAGGGGATGGAGGGGGGGGGGGCAGAGAGACCGTGAGAGACTGTGGGGAGGGGATGGAGTGTGGGGGGAGCAGGGGCAGAGAGACCGTGAGAGACTGTGGGGAAGGGGTGGAGTGGGGGGGGGGCAGAGAGACCGTGAGAGACTGTGGGGAGGGGATGGAGGGGGGGGGTAGAGAGACCGTGAGAGACTGTGAGGAGGGGATGGAGTGTGGGGGGAGCAGGGGCAGAGAGACCATGAGAGACTGTGGGGAAGGGGTGGAGTGGGGGGGGGGGCAGAGAGACCGTGAGAGACTGTGGGGAGGGGATGGAGTGGGGGGGGAGCAGGGGCAGAGAGACCGTGAGAGACTGTGGGGAGGGGATGGAGTGGGGGGGGGGGCAGAGAGACCGTGAGAGATGTGGGACAAGGATCAGGTGGGGGGCCAGGAGTAGAGAGACCGGGGGGGCAGAGCCTGGGTAGGGGTTGGGGGGAAGGGGCCAGGTGGGGAGGATCCTGGCACAGAATGTTGTAGGGGGTGGGAGCTGTCAGAGGGGATAGCAACAGGGGAAGCGAGGTGAGAAAGGGGGAGATATGGAGGGTCTATGTGGAGGGGAACGGCATTGCGGAAAGCCACAGGGAGGGGCCATACACTGGGGTCTCTGCGTCCCAAAGGCAGTGCCCCCCCACCCCCCAGACACACACATGAGCGGGAGGGATGTGTCTCCTGGGTCCCCAACGCCGGGTACCTTCATGGCGTGCTACACACTGGGCAGTGGGATCGCTCCGTGGAGCTCATGCCTGGCACGTGCCTAATGTGTAGCGCTGCCCGGGCTGGGTGCACAGCCAGTATGGACTAGAGATCATCCAGCATCAAGCCACGAGGCGGGGCAGGGTCTGGAGCTGGGGGCACGGTAGGGTGGGGGAAGGGGGACACACACACCCCTTTACGCCAAGCAGGGGACAAAGCAAAACCTAGATCCCCACGTGCCTGGACTCTGGGGACCCTGGGATCTGGGATGAGTGTCCTGAGCTCGTCTTCAATCCCGAGGCCTCATTTCAGGCTGGGTGTGGGACAGACCCCTGAGGAGGGGACTCCTGCCCTGGCTGACTCCGGCCCCACACACGGACCAACCCATTGTAGCTCCAAGCCAGGGGGCATCGGCGGGGCAGCAATCTTGCTCTGCCGCCCCCCTCGTGGCCCCTGCTGGAGTGACCCTGCGTCCACATGGCGGTAGGAGCAGGGGGTTACACGTCGGCCCCCGGCACACCGAGGCCGGCTGTGGATCCCACAGGGTTAGGCAGCACGGTAGGGAGCGGTCTGGACAGGTCTCCGAGAGGTTAAAGGTTACATACCCAGGACATCTGTACCAGGAGCAGGGGAGGAAGGAAGCAGCGCGGAGGGAAGGGGGGGGGGGGAAAGAAAAAAGGGGAGGGGAAAAAAGGAGTGAATTGAACTGATCATCCCAGGAGTCAATGCGTCAGGCCCTGCCCCAGCCCAGCCCAGTGGGGTCAGCAGCCGCAGCTCACGCAAGCCCTGTTAGTCACCCCGCTACGCGACAGCACCAGTGCCCAGGAGACCCGAAACACACCCCGGCCCTGCTGAATGGGAGTCATCGAGGCACGTCACAACCCAGCATGCACTGGGGGGGCCCTGCTTGGTGTGGCCAAGCATCCCAGCATACCTCGGGGCATGAGCGGCACCACCGGGCCTCTCTTTCCATCTAGCACAAGCAGGCGAGAGCAAAGCCAATTGGCCCTGCCCAGGAGCAGGCGAGGCAGGGAGCATGGGCCAGGAGAGCCCTTCCGGACAGGGCGAGGGGAAGAGATGCCCTGGGGCACGGTGGGCATTCCAGGGCCACCCGGGGATGAGGGAGGGGAGGACGCAGGAAGCCGGGGCAGCTCCCAGTGGATACAGATCCAAGCCAGGCAGGCTTGAAAGGGTTCAACCTCCAAACCAGGCAGTCGGTCTAAGTGAGAGTCAGCCAAAAAACAAAACAGGCCTGGGGTAACCAAGCGGGACTGGGGTGTGGGAGAGGGTTAAATCCACAGCTCCTCCCCCCCTTACCCCCCACCATGGCCTCACCCAGGCTGGAGCGGGTGCTGGAGCGCTCGATGATGGTGTGCTTGCTGGGATTGTTCAGCACGGAGCGCTTGGCCAGGGAGATATCCGCCGTCACCCGCGTGATGGAGATTCTGAGAGGGACAGAGCGAGGAAGAGAGCATGAAGGGGGGAGGGGGGCCTCTGGCATTCGCCGTGACCCCCAGCAGGGTGCCCGCCCCACCAGGGCCAGACAACAGGACCCCAAAGGAGCCCTGGGGGCAGAAGTCAGGGTGTGAACCCCGGCACCTTGGGGGCAGAATCCCCACAGGGGGAACAACGCCATCTGGGCTGCTCACTGCTGCCTGCCCGGCAAGGGGGCACAAGGCGAGAGGGCCGGACTCCTGGGTTCTCGTGCGGACAGAGTGCTTGGAGAGCCTCCGATGAAGATGGCTGGGGATGGGACGGGGGATAGTCTAGCTCAGACAGAGTGTCCTGCGTGCGGCCGACACGCTGGGATCTCTCTCTGTCGGACCCTACGGAGTCTGTCGCCGTGGTGACCAGGCGCTTGCATGGGGTGACGCCCGGAAACTGGGATTTTGAGTAAAACGCCATTTCCCTAGTGCCCAAAAAGGGCCGCGGCGGGGGGGCGGGGCGGGGGGGTGGAGTTGGCAGCATCTGTCCAAGGAGCCCCCGCACCTGCCGTCAAAACGATGCTTCAGGAAATCGAAGAGGGCTTTCTGCATCATGTCCGTCACCTGGGGAGAGAGGGGGACGATGGAGTCAGGCACCTGGGGGGCGGGAGGGAGGGGGAGTCGGGATTCACCGCATCAAAGTGTGTGTGCATGGGAGTGGAGGGGGGTTAGAAAAGGAGAGAGCAATGGACATCGGAGGTGTGGGCAGTGATTTCAGAGGTCAGATGCCACTGGCTCCCCCGGCACAGACCCTCACACCTGGTCACTGTCACTGGAGAAAGCCCTCTCTGATACGATCAGTGTGGAGAGGGAGACAGCAGATGGGTCCCGGAAATGGAGAGAGGAGGGCATGGGCAGATGCAGAGGTGGAGTGGGGCAAGACGGGGGTGGGGGTGGGGGGGAGTCGGTGAGACGGGAGGGGAGGGGGAAGAGGGAATGGCCGCGTGGATGGATGGACAGACAGATGGGGATGGGTGAAACAGGGTGAATGAGATCAAGGGTCACCTGCTCCCCAGGAAGCTGCTGAACATTGCACCTTCCCAGCCTGCCCCCCCCATGCACCCGCCCCAGGCTCACCTCGTACCCCTTCAAGGACGGCCCCACAAGAATGATCGGCCGCATGGAGGGCACCACGTCATACGGCGGCACATGCTCCGCCTGCCGGAGAGGGCAAAAGGCAAGGTGTGACGTGTGCCCGGGGGGAGTCATCGGACCAGGGGACCCAACCCCCATGGGGGCACTACAAAACCCAAGTGCCCTGCAGGGTAGGGGGAAAGCTGGCATCTTCTTGCGCTCAGGCTACCCAGCTCATGCTGATGCCCCCTTGGCTAGGGGCCGGATGGCCATGCTGGGAGGTTCTGCCTTTGTGCCATCATGGCCCAGTGCAGGTGGTGGCATTGGGTGCCGGGAGAGGGGAGCTGGTGGCATGGGAACACCCATGCTGTTGGCTCTGGTACACCGCTGGTGGAGGAGAAGCCAGGTGGGGAAGGATCATTATGGGGTCCCGGGCCCACCCCTACCCTTTACAGGCAGGTCAAGTAAAGCCCTTTTACTCACCGATTTCTGCTTCTGCTTGGCTATGTCCAGTGATCACCATTAATGGGGCGGGGAGGGGGCAGGCGAGAGAAGATAAACAAGGCATGCGTGTTATTGACAGGTCACACCAGCAGACACGCAGCGGCAGCAGGGAGGTTTCTGTAGCCGGCGGTGTGGGAAATGGGGACAGGCAGGGGAGGGGGCTCTGGAACCTGGCTCAGACTTCAAGAAGGAATGGGGAGGGGGGGAGGATCTAAGGGAGGGAGTGTGACCACATGGGGGGGGGGGATGGCTTGGCTCCCACAGGTGTCCCGCAGGTGCTACGCAGCTCCCCCCTGCGCTGGCCCTGCTCTCCACTTCACACCCGCCCTCTTCAATCCACACACCCTGGCACTGCGAACACCCTCCCCCCTTGGCAGCAGCAATGCCCTCCTCCCTTGCCCCCTTGGCTCACAGGCCCTTGCCCCCAGGCTGCCCCCCTTGCCCTGAACTGAATCCCCCCCCCAAACTGCTCCCCAGCTCTGTGGATCACTGGGGACCCCTGGGTAAGGAATGTCCTGGAACACCCTGCTGCAGCCCCTGCCCGTGTACTCTAGTGTGCCCCCCGGGCTGCTCAACAAGCAGCATCCCAGCTGGGACAATCGATGCCACTCCCATGTTTCCTGGGGGGGGGGGGCAGGGAGGGGGAGTGTGCACTGGAACGTACCACTCCCATGCTTTACATGGGGGCGCAGCATTGGCACACTCCATTCCCATGCTTGGAGAACCGCTAGAACATTCCACTCCCAACTTTCGGGGGGGGCGGGGGCAGCAGTGGCACTGGAACATTCCATTCCCATGCTTGGAGAACCACTAGAACGTTCCACTCCAGAGTTTCATGGGAGGGGGGAGGGAAACACTGGAACATTCCATTCCCATGCTTGGAGAACCGCTAGAACATTCCACTCCCAAATTTCATGGGGGAGGCCACCACATGCTTTACATGGAGGGGGGGGGGGCAGTGCTTCAGACTTCACATGGTGTGAGGAGCTGCCAGAATGTTCCACTCCATGTTTCATGGGGGAGGAGCAGTGCTGGAACATTCCACTCCCATGCTTTATGCTGGGGGCATCGGAACCAGTGGAATGTTCCATTCCCGCGTTTCACAGGGGCAAGGCAGCGCTGGACTGCTCCGTTCCCATGCTTCATGTGGGGAGGGTGTCAACAGAATTGCTCTTAACTCATAGGCCATATGTGTGATCACTGGAACATACCATTCCCATGCCTCATGTGCACATGTGTATGGGGGGGCCAGATGGGGGACACCCCCGATGGCTGCCTCCTTCCAGGCCATGCTGGAGATGGGGTTTCCTGGTGTGATGGGGAACACACCCAAAATAGCCTGCAAAGGGGACATCCAGCCCCGGCTATAGGTCCCCTGGTGCCTGTGAGATGCTGCTCTTACCCCATCGTGTGCCCCACAGTAGCTGAACGACAATGGGACCACGTCCAAACCATGGCCCTTTCTGCCCCCCCCCCCCCGAAACCCGAAGCTCCCCAACCAGGTCAGCGAGCCCCACACACAGGGTGAATCACGGGTATTAGCAGCAGGCGTGAGCGAGGGTGCGGCAGGCGGGTGCAGAACCCCGCTCTGGGCTCCTTTACCTTCTTAAAGAAGGGGATGTGCTTGACGTTGGAGGGGGACGTGGTGACACTGCTGACGCTAGCCTTAGGGGATCGGGGGTTCTCCAGGCCCTCAGCCTCCTCCAGCTCTAAGGCAAGGGCGTCTAGGTCATAAGCTAAATGAGTCATGTCCAGAGTACCTGGGGGGCAGTATGGGGGGAGGGAGAAAACAAAAAGAAAGAAAGAAGGGAGGGAGGGAGGGAAGGGAGAAAAAGTAAAACAGAAAAAAAAAAAAGAAACAGCTGAAAAGAACAAAATAATGAAAAAATGTACTAAAGGGAGGAGGAAAAAATGATTCAGCGAACGAAAGAGAAAAATGAAAGGAGGGGGGGAAAACCTGACGCTTCCCTGCAGACAACATAGAGAGGGGGTCAGAGTGGGGGCAGAACCATCAGGTACCCCACCTGCGAGGGCGACAGGGCGGCTGGTAGCAGGTTTCCTCTGCATGCCATGGAGGTGGGCATAAGTGGGCATGTCCAGGGGATGTCTGTGCCCCGGTGGGCAGACCTGGAGCCTTCCTGTGTATACGTCCTTCTGCCTGTGCCCAGTTGCTCATCCACACATGTGCATGACTCTCCATGTGCGTGCCAGCATGTATGGCGGGCCCCACACGCTCAGCCCAGTGCGAGAGCTCGTCAACCCGGCTGCCCATGTGTGGGACCCCCTGGGCACAGCCATGTGCTCCCCGCCAGTCCTTGGGTGCTGTGTATGTGCATGTGTCTCAGCCCTGGCCTGCGTTTGTAGGGGGCATGGAGATTCCAGGAGCTGCAGTAGGATTGCTGAGAAGAAAGCTGGGCACTTCCAGGCCGGCATCCTTGTCTCTCTGCCACTGGGGCACTAGCTGGTCTCGGGCTAAAGGGGGAAGAGACCTGGCATTTCAGCCCTTTGTTATCGCCAAGGCCACAGCCAGAATCAGCTCCTCTCCATCAGTCTCTCTTAGCGGTGCAGTGAACTTTGCCAGCTGGGGGCTGTCCGCTGTCAAACAGCAAAGGGAGGGGGTGGTCTTACCACTGGCAGGCGGGGTGGGTCTGCGGGTCCCCGTCACCACATCTCCCAGGCTGGAGCTGGAGTTGTCCCCCGATTTGCTGCGTGGGGCAGAAAGGCAAGGAGCTGTAAGTGCCTGGAGATAGGGAATTTCCTGCGGGGGAGAAGCTGTGTGTGTGTGGGGGGGGGGGGGAGGGCAGTCTGGGAAGCAACAGAGGGCCCTACCACGGCAAATTCCATGCAAGGGGGAATTGCCCTCCATGCCCAGATTCTGAAAGAGACTTACATCTGGAACCGCAGCACCAGGACAATGCCATGTGCCCATCTAGTCTGATACCTCCTATTCCCCTCCCCCAGCTGGGATCAGACCACTGGGGCCAGAGTCCAGCACTCTCCCACTCACCCAGTGATGTACCAGATCAGATCAAGGGCCCATCTAGACAGCTATTCTCCCTACTGTGCCAGTTCAGACCAACGAGTCCACCTATTCCTGCACGTTCTTCCTGACCCCTTCCCAGCCAGCACTCAGGTTCTGCCCTGAAGCATGGGGATGGAAGGCCCTTTGTATCCTCAGCTGGTGTCACTGCTGATCCTGGAGCTGGTTCTCCCCTGCCTGGCTCCTTGTGCAGGATTTTACCACTGAGCAAAGGCAATGATGACCCAAGGTGCCCAATAATGAGCCCACTGGAAGGGCATGTTGATCCTCCTCCCACTCCCAGTCTCTCACTGGAGTGGATTTGCTCAGATGGCTACAGCTGGGTCTGCCTCAGTTACCCATAACCCACTGCTCTCAATCCCCAGGGGGGCCTTCCCCTCCGGTGCCCAGGGCTCCAGGCTGCATGTGGATGCGGCCAACAGCCGCGATTCCCCCTCTCTCCACTCCGCCCGGCTGCTCCACCTTGAGCTCAGGCGGTTTTGCCTCATCTTCTGCTCCTGCAGCATCCTCATGTTCTCCAGCTTGACGGGGCTGGGGATGAACCCCACCTCGCAGCCCTCCTTCACCAGGCGCCCGATCCACCAGTCGTTGTTGTATTTCTGCAGCACGGAGAGAAGAGGGGCCTGAGACATGGTGCCGAGGCCATCCTTCCCCCCCGGCCCCGCGCCGAGCCCATCCCCCTCTGCACCGAGCCTAGCCCATCAATGCCATGCTGGGCCCGTGTCCTCTCCATGCCAAACCCACGCCCATCAACACAGTGCCGAGCCGGTTCCCCTGCCGCTGCGGTCCCCAGAGCCCCAGCCTGGCCTGGGCCCGCACCAACCCCTACCTCTTTGATATGCAGGAAGTCCTTGGGTTCGAAGGAGATGGCCATGCCCTGGACCGGCACGTCATCATTGGGGGACGGGTTGTAGCCCACGTTTGTCCTCACGGCAAATGCTACCAGCTTGGTCTGTTTAGCAGACGGGTTAGCGGGGGGAGAGGGAGGGAGGAGAGAGACGCTGGAAGGGCCCGGATCCCCCAGACAGAAGGTTGCGTTACTCTGGCATTTCAGAGAACGCCGTTACCTAGCAGCTGCAGAGACCAGCTAGGAAGGGAGTTAGCAATCCGGGGCCAAATTCTCACCCCTGAGCCAGGAACATGGAACAGCCCCTGCCAACTCTCTCTCCTCCCCTCTCCACCATAGGAACCAAGGAGAAGGGGTCCCTCCCCAAAGGAACGGAGTGGACCCCCACCCCAAGAGCTGAGTGGTTCTTGGTCACAACGGCTGCCCCAAAAGAGGACCTGGGCAACCGAGCTGACCCACCTATAAGGGGCCTGCCAGCGCCAGGGGAGATGGGGAAACCCTGCCTGGCTGGGCGATAAACAGAGGCCTTTGCTCTGCAGGCGATGCCGATCTGGTACCTAGAGCCTTACAGGGCCTTGGCCTTGTCCCTGGTCCCATGGTGCCCTGGTTCTGCTCCCGCACAGAGCTGCGCTAATGGACTGGCCCTGCCTGGGAGAGGGGCTGGCACGTCTCCTAATGGACATTACACCTCAGCTGCCAGCAGCAGAGCGAGGGGGTGCTGCGGCTGCTTGGCGTGCAAACCCACTGCATCAGGGGGGCGGGGAGAGACAGGGGCCTCATTAGCTAATGGCAGCAGGACTGTGCAGCCAGCGAGCGCTGCTTGGACAGCAGGGGCTGGGGCAGGGCCGACAGCTCCCCTCTTCCCAGGGAGCCTGGCTGGGGGCAGGGGAGAGGTGTGCACTCAGGCCGGGGAAGAGCATGGGGGCAGAGGTGAGCACCAAGGGGCCTCCCAGGCTCAGCCTGGGATGGAGGGTCACAGCAGGCCCCTGGGAAGCCTGATGTTCATTGTACAAAGGGGAAACTGAGGCACGGGGAGGTGAGACGTCAGGCAGGGAATAGAACCCTGGAGTCCTGATGCCCAAACACCAGTTGCTGTAACCACTAATCCACACTCCCCTCCCAGAGCGGTCAACTTCACACCCTGATTGTGCCCAGCCCTGGGAAAGCCTCAGGAAGCGATTTTGGTGCCTGGTGTCTTCCTGCTAGCTCAGACAGTGGGGTGACCCACGGGATAGCGGGGGCAGGCTGGGAAAGGGTCTGCCTCCCCCAGGGCCTCTGGCCAGAAGAAGAGAGTGTACCCCGCCCCCCCCCCCGTGTGGATATGGCTACAGGGTGCGTCCCCCTGTCCCCAACCTGTAGCAGGACGGCAGCAGCCCCTGGATGAGGTGGGGGGCCCTTCCCCCACTTGGCAGCCAGTGCTAGCTGGCAGCCAGCCCCAGGAGGAAGGGGGGGTAATGGAAGGGCTGGGATACCGCCAGGCGGGTCAGCGCCAGCCCGCAGTCTCCTGGCACCAGCACTCTCCCAAGCCCAGCCCGGGTCAATGAGACGTTTCATCAAGATTAGCCAAATGAATTAGCTGATGGTGGTCCCTGGACAGCGGGATTTATGGCCAGCTGCAGCAAGAACAGCTAGTACACTGGGTAAGGGGAGGGAGGGAACAGCCAGGGATCCCTGGCACTCGGCCCCCTGCAGAGCGGGTCTTTCTGGAACTGGGTTGCGAGTCAGGGCGTCGGCACAGCAATGCAACCTGTTCCGTCGCAGACGGGAAAGGGGCCTGGCCAGAAAGCTGGGGGCTCATCTCCTAGCACCGGGCAGCTTGGCGATGGGGGCGGGGATGAGGCACAGCTGGGGAAGGAGGAGTTGAACCAACCCCCCCATGCTGGCTTAGCAGGTAGGAAGGCGAAGTGCCAGCCACCAGCTCCCGGACAGCCCGTGTTTCCCTGCGTGGGCCCCCAGCCCGATCAGCTTCCACCCCGTGGGCCGGATACCGAAAAGGACCCCTGGTCCCCGCAGCCTGCACAAGGGGATTCAGAGACAGAACCGGAGTGAAGGAACCTCCCCCCTCCCCGCACACGCCCCGGCACCTACTTTGGCCTTCTCCAGCTGCGCCAGGGCCTGGCGCTCGGCCTCCTTGCGCAGCGCCTCACGATCCTCCTCCAGAGACACATCTGAGTCCGAGGGGCGGCTGGTGTAGGAATCCGCGGAGCCCTGGGGGAGCAAGCACCCGCATCAAAAGGGGGGGGGGGCGCCATGGCCACACAGCCGAGTGAGCCCATTTAGAGCGGCAGGAGATACCCAGGGGGATGCACTGATCACCCTGTGAAACTGCGGGGACAGGGCCCAGCTGCCTGCGCTAGAGGCGGTTGGATTTCATTCATTATGCACCCATCACCGTGGCCTCTGGGCACTTTAGAAACAAACCATTGACCAGCACAGCCCATCCCGGGCTGTAGCAATCCCCACCTCTGGCACACGGGGTAAAACCTCCATGGTGTGTGAGCTACAGAGACAAGCCCCTAAGGGACCTTACGCCCCTGCGGGGCAGGAGGGTTTGTAGGACTCTGGGGCTCTGCCAGCTCTGGAAGGGGAGTGGGGTCCAACATAGTGACTATAGTGCAGGAGTCAGGACTCCTGGGTTCCATTCCCGGCCCTGCCGCTGACTCTCTGTGCCTCAGTTCCCCCTAGCGTGGCGAGGGTTAAGCTGAGTGGCAGGGAACGAGGTGCAGCTGTTCTCACCGCTCTGGGATGGAACGTGATAGTGGGGATGGGACAGGGCAGCGCCAGGCTGGGGGGTGGCATCAGACCCCATGAAAGCACCAGCACTGGCAAGAGAAACAGGGCCACAGGCTGGGAGTGGGGGGGGCACCTAGAAACAGACAGTCTCCCTGGGGTAAGGGGCCTGGAAACCCACATCCTTAATGGAGCAGGGGCAGGAGGACCAACAAGGAATGGGGTGGTGAGTGAGACCCAGGGGCCACCTCTGGGACCGTTCTCTTGTTCCTAGATCTAAAGGGCTGAGTACTGCTGAGCTTCCCCCCACTGAGCGGGGCCCTCCACATGGGGCAGGAGGGGAGGGGGCAAGGAATGAGGAGGGAGCTGGGCTGGGGCAAGGGATCCTAGCAAATCCCCTGCCACGTCCATGCTATTTCTGAGGCTCCCAGGAAGCCCTGATTGCAGCTTCCAAAGGGTTAATGCCCTGTGCTGGCCAGTGGGTGTCTGATCCAATGGGGATAGGGTCCCTGGCCTGTCCCACATCCCCAGCATGAGCCGCCTACCCACAGGCTGAGGCCTGCTAACGAAGCTGTCAAAGTGCTCTGCTCCCACACGGCGCCTCAGCGTGGGGGGTCCCGATGCTGGTGGGGAAACTGAGGCCCCGAGCTTGGCAGTGAACTCAGGGGAGGGAGGAGGCGAAGAGTCCACATGGGGATGGGAGGCGTCTGTCCTTTGTGGGGGCAGGCCCCTGCGTTCTGGTGGACCCTGACACACGTTCCCCTGGGGATCAGTGCAGGGGAGACAGGACTGTGCAAGCTCTCGGCCCTGACTGTGACGAATGGCGCTTCCTAGTCACCGGAGAGCCCTGGCAGGGCCGTGAACGCGGGAGCAGGCGCCCAGAGAGAAGGCATCCCAGCTGCTGCCATGGGGCACTGGGTCTGGCGCTGCTCCAGCCTTGCCCAGTCATACCAATTCAGTGGGGGCACTGAGCTCAGGGGCCGGGTTTGTTCAGGAAATCGGGGCATCCAAGGAAGGGGGGTTAACCGTGAAGGGCAGTTTAGAGAGGCCCCCCGCACTGTTCTCCTAACACCCCTCAATCCCAACCCTCAGCTGCCCCACTATGCCAATTCCTGCCCCCCAACTCTGCCAAGGCCCTGAATCCCGACCCAGTGCCCTGCGGAGCAGAGGCTGCTAATGACCCTGCATCACCAAACAGGTGACCCCCGGGGAAGGGGAGGACTAGCAAACTCATTTCCCTGACTGGCCCGGGGACTCTTGTGTTCTCTTGGGGCACCTCCCGTTTCAGTCCTGCTGCGGGGTTCCCAGACAGCTTCCAAGTCTCCGGGCCCCGGGGGCAGAGATGGCAGCCCTCAGCCACGCAGCTGCCTCTGCCGGAGCCCCCGAAACATCCACGCTAATTAGTCAGCTCTCAACCCACCCAGCGAGTTCATCTACCTCCCCGGCTGTGTCAGGAATGGGGGGAGCAGCATCCCCGGCTGGCAGCTCAGCGGGGATCGAGGAACCGACGGGGCTCCCCTTTAATCACAGGCACTCAGTGCTCGGGATCTAAATTAAACTTGCTGCTTTCTCCGGAACCCCAATAACTGAACGACCCCAAGGGGCCAGGAGCTGAGGGCAGGGGGCTATTCTCAGGCCAACCAGAGGGGGCGCTGCAGAGCCCCACAGAGCATTTCCCTCCTCCTCCCCCCCAAACCGTGCCAGCCTCCTCTCAGGGCAGTTCTGTTAGTCTTAAAGGTGCCACAGGACCCTCTGTTGCTTTCCTCCTCTCAGGGCAGTTCCAGGTGCCCTTCGCTCCCAGGTGGGTTTAAACACACCAGCAGGTTTCACTCAATCAAACATAGATGCATCCTCTAAGGAGCCCCCCCAGAGAGAGTCAATGGGGGGGGGGGACCTGCTGAGGGGGCCAGCCTGTGCTGTGCGAGGATGGATGGATCTTTGCAAGCCTGGGCTAACATCAGTCAGGAGTGGAGATGATTTAGCTGGATCCGGCTGGAGGGGGACCACCTCCACGCAGAGACATGCAAACCCTCCCCCCTCCGATTTCCCCTTTTTGGCCCCCCAACTCTGGCCAGGCAGCCCAGGAGCGGGGCTAACCCACACAGACGGAGTTCGAAGCCAAGGTAGCAGTGTACTCACCTCCTCTGAGTCGTCCAGCCAATACAGATACATCCTGGCCGTGAGCGGGGGCACACAGAAGGGGGGGCAGCCCAGCTGGGAGGGGGGCCCCAGTCAGAGGTGCGGAGGGCTTTGGGAGACGAGGCTAGCAGGCAAGGAGGGGAAGCCACGACCCAGTTTTGCTGAGTATCAAGGGCTTCGGGAGTGGGAATCGGCGCCCCAGGGTGGGGTGGGTGGGAGGCCCTGGGGCTGATCTCTCAGAGGTACCATTTGCCCTGCCCCAGGGCTGGGGGAGGCAAGCTCATGAGGAAGTGCTGCCCGGCTTCCCTGCCTCCGACCGGACCGGAGACACAGGCAGGCAGGAGTTGGAAAGAGCCAGGAGCTGATGACGTGGGGCCGGGACGCGATTGGCTCAGCGACCGAGCGAGTGTCATAGATGAGTGGAGCCGGCATGTGGCCCAGCTAGGGACGTGTGCGGGGGATCGCAGGCCCTTTAAGAACGAGGACGCTGTTCTGAAGCCCTGCAAAGTGAAACGGGGGTGCTGGGGGGGCCTGGGAGGGAGCCCTGCCCTGGGGGGAGGGGAACAACCCGCCCAACTGAGAGGGATTTCTGGGCACACGGGGGTTTAGCGAGCAGCTACCGTGCTGGGATGTGCCACGGAGCAAAGGCACTGGATCGGGGGCCAGGGATGGCACCTAGCCCTGGCCGTGCCAACGGGAGCTGTGCTTGGGGTTGCGCAGTCGTGGAGCACACGGAGCCAAGACGAATGGGAATAGGGGATGGGGGGCGAGAGGGAACTGTCTGGATCCAGACTTCCCCAGCAGCCCTTATTTGCTTCTCCAGCCCCTCGACCCAGAGTATTCGAACCCCTGCCGCATGCTAATGAACTCCAAGAGGTGGGTCAGGATCCAGTGGGGGAAACTGAGGCACAGCGCGGCACCACAGGGCCAGATTTCCAAGTGCGTAGCCCTATGGAAAATCCCACCCCATCGTGGGGGCTGCGCCCTGAAAATTCAGGCCCAAGGTCCCACAGAGATTCAGCGGCGGAGCCGGAATTCGAACGCAGGTCTCCTGAGGCCTAGACCACAACCCCGACCCATACCCTTCCTTTCCCGGCTCTCAGCCCTCCAAGAATTTTCCCCTCTCCCCACTAATTCCTTTGTAAACGTGTAGCCGGCAAACAGTCTGTTGCTGGTCTGCGACCAGAGGAACCTGCCCCCCCATGGCTGGGTACCTCAGAGATCACCAGAATTTCATGGGGGCCGGGAGGGGTCACTGATACATTGACACAGCACCAGATTCCCAATGTGCTTCCCAAGCTCTCTGTAAGCCGTGCCGTCCCCCGCCATGCAGCCACCTCGGAGTGGAACGCTCAGCAGCAAACAGGCAACGGGGGAGTCTGAACCCCCGTGCATGGTCAGGACCTAGGTTTTACATCTCCAGACACAGTCCCTCCTAGTGTCGAGCTGGAATACTGGGGTCAGCACCAATTCCAAGGGCAGGATGGCCCGTACTGAGCACCCTCATCCCTCTCCCGGAGCATGGCGCCCCCCTAGTGCCACCCTGGAGCATTGGGGTCAGCACTGACCCAGAAGGGAGAGAGAGCGTCCCCTCGCCTCTCACTCCCTGATGCCCAAGTTAACTATTGCGCAACCCATTGGGAGGAGGGACAATTCCAGCCTGCTCCCTACGACCAGGAATCCCCGCCAGCGCCTCCCCATGCCATGGCGCGTCCTGCTCCTCCCCCACCTGGAGCCTCAGCCCCCAACCTCCCAGAAGTATTGGGGGGGGGGGGGGGCGAAAAAACACACCCACCCAGATCCTTGGCTCCCTGTGCGGGGTGTGGGGGGGAGAGGTTCTCTGTACTGAGATCATGGATGGACAGGAATGTGGAAGGGAGGGCAAAGGGGCATCTGGGGGGAGAGTGGGGCAGAGGGGTTATGGGGAATTCTGGCTGGGAAAGAAGCAGGGGCTGGGGGGGCATGGGCTGCAGTAGAAGCGAGGTTCTTGGGGGGGCTGGGAATGGAGCGAGGAGGAAGCAGGAGGTGGAAGAAGGCTGGGGGGACGGCAGAAGCAGGGGGGGTGTAGGGGGTGCAGGGGGGGAGTGGTTGTGGGGGGGGGTGCAGAGTCTGGCACAACGTTCCACCAGCTGGGGGAACCCCTGCCAGCCCAGCTGGTCTTGGAACCACTGTGGTTGGGGCTAGCTGGGTGTCCCCATACCCTAGTATTTGTGTGGGGGCACAAGGGAAGGGATGAAGGGCAGCGAGCCTGCCAGAGAGTGTCAGGGTGGGGGAGCAGCCAGGGGGACCCCAGCCCCCCGGAGAGAGAGAGCTGCCAAGGGGTGGGGTGGGGGGACGCTCACCAAGACGGGCCGGTGCTCTTTGCTGGGCGTCTCCATGCTGGCTGGGCCTGGGCGCGAGTGGGCAGCGGGGGTGGCTCTGCTGGGCTGCCGGGGCTCAGGTTTCACCAACAGTGCAACATTCGCAACCTGCCAGGGTATATTTAGCAAGGGGCGGGCGAGCGAGGGGGGCTGGCCTGAGCCAAGGGTCAGCCTCGGGGGTGGGCTTGGCGTGGGGTTTAGCCACCCTGGGCACACATTCTCTGCTCACGGGAGATCTCAGGGGATCAGGAGGGGACTGAAAACAGCCAGGCACCCCCACCCATCTGCTGGTGCCCCCAGCCCCCTGCTATTCCAGGCCCTCGCAGTTTTGCCGCTGCCCCTCAATCCTGACCCACAGCCCTCCCCCTGCTACCCCAAAGCTAGCCTGCTGGAGGGTCAGGGGCCCGCTGCATAGTCCCGCGGGCGCAGACGCTCACTGCAGGAGGGGCGGGAGTACACGCAGGGCACGTCTCTTGTGGGGGGGGGGAGGGGAGGGCTGCCAAAGGGCCAAGGCCCCTCCCGATCCCTGCAGACCCCCATCTGAGGCCGAAGCACTGAGCAGAGCTCTGGGGCTGCTTTCTGACCTGGGCCAAATTCTGGGATGGGTTAAGGCTAAATGGGGTCTGTAGCCCCCATATTTTGGGCCACCCTCCCCACCCCCAAAAAATTCAGCAGCCCCTTCCTCCCAGCTCAGCCCCTACCCCATCTCCCGCTCCCTGATCCTTGATCCCCTCAGCTGCGGGACCTGGGTGTCCTGGCTCCCCGACAATGGCCTGAACAGACCTCAGCCCTGAGGAAAAGCCGGGAGAGGGGGGGTGGGTTTGCAGAGCACAGCTCTGTAACCCCTATTCACAGCCCATGCCAGCAGAGGGCAGCACAGCTCCAGGTGCAACGCCCGGCAAACACACACACACACACACACTTTGGGGGGAGAGGGGCTGGGAACCCCCTGATTAACACTCCTGTGGGGAGATCAGATACGAATGACCCAGCCACTAACACCCACATACCGCTAGACCCTGCAGTCCCTGCACCCAATTCCCAGCCTCCCCACGAAGTGCGAGCTTGCGGGGGACCCTGGTTCCACATTCTTTGGCGGCCCCATAAGGTACCATCCTCTCCTGCCCCCATCCAAACCTCAGCTGAGCCTTCCACCCCCTTGGAGCAAGGTGCTGACCCCATTCCAGCCTCCGTCCCATCACCCCCCATGCTTACTAGCCTCCAGAAGCTACCCTGTTGCTTCCTGCCAGGTCCAAGTCCCACCCCGTGACCCCGCAGCCAGTAGGGGGTTCTCCCTCCTCATTGGGTTGGGCTTGTTCCTAGATGCACATAAGGGTGCAGTGCTCCATGGGGCAGGCAGCTGAGAGCCCGCCCTACTACCACACTGCCCTCTGCTGGGCAAGGCTAGGAAGGCCTCTCCCAAGGGACCTGCACCCCCAGGACTCCAAGATGCAGGAATCAGGCTGAGATTCATCCGATCAGATATCCCTTAGGCATGCAGCCCCTGGATTCACCCTCATGGCCTCGCTGGCTGGGGCTATAACGTACCACCGGAGGCTGTTTCTCTGAGCTGGAGATCCTCCCGCCCCTTCCCACCTCTCTTCCAGATCTGAACCGCCCCATGCAGCCACTCACCCCACCCTCCACTAGCCTGGGGTGAAGCCCTCCCAGCTTCACTGCGTGGGCTCATGAGTGGTAGCACCACAGAGAACAGGCCCTCTCAGTCCTAGGGCGTTTGAGAAGTGCCTCCACTGGGTTTCGGCTGGTTCTGACCCGGGATCCATTTGAGCCCCTGAATTCAGGGGCGATGGGTACTGGGTCAGTGTCTTTGGGTGGAAGGTTCCACTTTCGGCCCATCTCCAGGCGGAGAGCCCTCCCTCAGGCGGATGGAGGGTTGAGGGCCTTTCGGGAGCCTGTGAATGAGCCCAGGGCAAGGGGAAAATCCTGCTAGCCCAGGTGCGTGTCCCCCAGGCCTGTGACCCCAGCAGCCTCATCATCGCCCCAGGGGTCAGCAGGGAAATGGCCAGGCCTGGAGCTTTCCCTAGGGCACCTCTCCAGCCTTCTCCCACTCGCTCTGGAGGGTGGCAATACAAGGCAAGCTGGCCCTTTAAATCCTCTCTCTACATGGGGGCCTCGCTCCAGGAACCTTCTCCACGGTAACTGCCACCTCCAGCATCTTCCCATGTCATCGCTATGGGAACCATTCACTCACCCTCCCCTCTACTGGGGGGGGCAGGTCATAGGACCCCTCTCTCCAGCTGTTTATCCCCTTCACAGGGGGGGGGGGGGGCGCTGGAGGGGATTAAGCCATACCCACCCCAGCTCAGACTTCCAGGCCCCCCACCTCCAGCGTAGGGCTCAGTCCAGGGCAAGATCTAACATCCCCAAGCACTGGGGCCTTGTCCCGTCCCCTGGGGGTGATGACCTCACCCCCACCTGAGATCGAGCCACATCCAGCCCAGCTAGTGCCTTATCTCAGAGTCTCCCCCACTGGCTGGCTCCCTACAGGGCAGAACCGGGGAAGGGGGGCTTCCCAGGCGATCACCCCGTTAGCTCCAGGGACTGGAGCTTTGGATGCTGGGTCCTTGGGGGCCTGCCCAGACGCAGCCGTTGGGTTCTAGACAGACAGGCGCCGGCTGGGCCAACCCACTCCACTTGCCCCCCAGTGGCCTGGCCCCGGGATGTTGCCCCCCAAACCATCCATCTCGCAGGGACTCAGCTGTTTTATTATTTAATGTCTATTCCAGCCCCCCCGCAGCCCCCACGGGGGGTTGCTATGGAGACCACATTGCTTCCAGCTCCGAGGAGATGTTTCTGGGCAGTTTGATGGGAGGGGGGGAAGGAACACAGAGCGATGGTGGCTGGAATGAAGGGGGGGGTGACAGGAAAGGGAGTGGGGGAGCCAACGCTGCAGGATCTACCCAGCCCCACCCACGTTGCTGGATCAATAGCCAGCTCCCCTCCCTGCCCTGAAGGGGGAGAAGTGCTGGCTTTGTGCATCTTGGGGATGGGGAGAAAAGCAGAGCTGGTCCAGTCCCGGCCTCTGCGTGCGGGGGGGCGCTGTGAGGAGCAGGGCCGGAGTGCTGGCTGTTGGGGGGAGCACCCGGCGACTCCAGCCCTGGTCTTCCCAGCAGGGGGCACTGCAGGGATCAGGGCAGGAGCAGAAAGAACGGGATGAGAGAAGCATCAGAGGTGCCATAGCAGAGCTGTGCTGTATAGCAGAAAGGGGGCGCATTAACCCCTTCCCCCCCCCGACCCTGCCAGCTACAGCCAGCCCCTCCCCCCCCCCCCAGTCAAGCACGCCCTGCCACGCTGCTTCGAAGGAGCACCCGATGTGTGCGGGCAGCACCCCTGGAAGTGAAGGGGTTACGGCCATGCTGTGTTGCCATGGGCACAGATACAGTTCACATCAGCCCCAGGATGAAAAGAGACCCCAGGGCTCTGATCCGTGACCTTTCCCCTACTCCCGGGGGGCGGGGGAAAGCTTTGACCTGGGGCTCCCCCCAGATGCCCAGGCTCCTCTCTCCTACAGGCCTAGAGTCAGAGTACCAAGGGGAAGGGAACCGTGCAATTCTTGTGTCCCCAGCGGCATCACCCTCCAATGCTCACCCCTACCACTAATCAGCCACTGATTTCCCCCAGGCAGTCACCTCCCCCTGCCATGGCCCAATCACAATGCAAGTGGGAGCTCGCCCCACGCTGGGCCCCAGTCCTGAGCTCACCCCACCCCCTCTAGGGAGACTCAGTGCAAACCGGTCTTACCAAGATGCCATTTCTGCCCTTAAAGAGACGCAGCAGATTGAACCGAACTGTAGATTCGGGGGGAGGGTGGATTCTCTGCCGGCCTGCAGCGATAAGGGTGACGCATACACCTCGTTCTCTCCCATGGGCACTTGACGTTAATTCTTTCTTGTTCCTTTCCTCTCTCTGCAGCTGCTTTAGACTGAAAGGGGCCGGCCATGGCACTTGGCAGATGGAAATAGAACAGCACGAGAGCTGGGAACACGGTGCTGTGGCTCTGGGCAGGGATCGAACCCAGAACCCTCAAGAGCCTGCTGCTTAAGCTAAAGGAGTAACTGAGAGCAAGGAGGAGACTGTTACAGCAACTGGGGCTAGCCACTAGGGGGCGACGGGACCACCTGCCCTACGCTGCTGTATTACATCTAGTTCCAACACTCCCAGCTGCCGAATCAACGGTGCAAAGCAAGTTAAATCCCACAACTCACGGCGAGGGAACCTTGGGGCTCCGCCCCCCCTCCTGAACATGGGATGCCGAGGCATCCTTACCTGTCTGACGAAGCTGTTGGAAGTCGTGTCCGAGGAGGTGCTGCCATCAGAGCGTTTAAACCTGCTCTTCCGCTTGCTGTATTTCCCCTGGGGGAGGGAAGGAGGGAGGGACAGCCTGGTTAATGAGCATGCAGGAGCTTACAGAGGGGCGGGAGCAGACAACTGCAGGGCATCCCAGAAACCTGTGGAACTCCCTGCTGCAGGACGCTGCGAAAGTTAATGGAGGCGTTACCCTGATATTTGCTTTGCCACGCCTTCAATCAGAGGATCTCAAAGTACTTTACAAGCACAAATGAATTAAACTTCATTCCTCACCTGCCCCGGAGAAGTGAGCGAGTATCATTGCCCCATTGTACCTCTGGGGGGAAACCGAGGCACAAAAAGGGAAAATGCTTTACTCATGGCCATGCAGCAAGTCAATGGGAAAGCGGAGAGCAGAACCCAGGAGCCCCAGTCTTATTGAGCCTATAAATGGTTCTATGACCACACTAGACATCCGTATGGCTGAGAATAGCACGAGCCGCTAGAATACAGATGACAAGCCTAATGCTTCAGGGCGTTGGATCATCAGCTCCTGAGGCCAGGAAGGAACCTCTTCCCCTCACGGTAGCATATCACACCATAAGGAGGCTGCCTTCCCCTGTGGCCGACGGCTGGAGACAGTGGGAACAGATGGATCCCAGGCTAAACATCCCGCTGGTCTGAGATGGTCTATTCCACTGTGAAAATCCCCTGGATCGCAGACGCTTAGGACATGTCCCCCTCTACACACCCACCTGGGCCTGGCTTGGCTGTGGGATCCCCTTCCCTATGGGGCTGCTGAGGCCCCCCCAACAAAGCCAGTGACACCCACAGGTCCCTGGCACTCACACGGAGCACTGGGAGTGCAGGAGGCAGGGCCGGAGGGAGGGAGAAACAGCACGGTCACCTGATGCGGGTGCCAATCAATAGGCAGCTCCGGGGCTTTAATAGCCTCGCTGAGTTCCCAACCAATCTGGCTCTGCACAGCGTCACAGCCAGGCTCTAATCACCGGGGGGAGCTAATTGCAACGCCGGCCACGTCAGCTCACCCCGATGGAAACAGGGAGGCGCGTGCCAGTCGAGGGCAAATGGCACTGGATCAGGGTGGGCCTTTATTCCAGCCGCTGCCAGGGCCCCCCATATTGCTCTGGAGAGGAATCAAGAGTTGCGAGGGGGGACCCCAGCCCCCCTGCCCCACAGACAGCAGCATGTTTATAGGGTAACCATAGATCACATGGCATATTCTAGGGGAGGAGTCGGCAGCTAAATCCTCAGCTAGCAGAAGGGGAAATCAAGGTACAGAAGAGGGAAGTGGCTTGTCCGTCAGAGGCCCCTGTGGGGAGGACACCCTGGGAGCCGCTTTACTGACCCCGTGAGGCGTCTGCCCACCTGTCCCCAGGGGCGCTGCAGGGCTGGGGCCGAGCTCCGGACAGATGTACAGGGGGTGGGGGGCTGAGTTGTGTTCTTCAGTGAGATCCAGAGAGCTGCCCCCCCTCCCAATCTACCCCTCCTGTGCCCAGGTAATGGTGGGGCTCAGTCTGTGTGCGGAAGGGGGGTGTTTCACCCATCACCCCCACTGGGCCTAGCAAAGGTGACGGATTCAGCGTGGAGCAGCTCTTGGGCCATCCTCAGGGGCCTGGGATTGAATTAGCCCGGTTGGTCGTCATGGAGAGGGAGAGAGGGAGAGAGAGGATGTGGGGCTGATTGGATTTGCAGCCAGTCTGTGCCCCCTCAACTCCCTCCCGGCCCCACAACCAGGGAGGGAGCAGTGTGGGCTCCAGAGATCACCCTGCTGCTCCCCAGAGCCGGCCCATCTGTGCCGGGACGGGGTGGGATCCACGGGGCAGAGGCTGAGCCCAGGGAGGGGGTTCCAGTCCTAGGCTCATGGACCCTCCAGGGGAGGCCCCCAGCTGCCAAAGAGATGAAGGGGGTGGGGCTGCGATCCACACACACACACCCCTACCCCGTTCAATGAGCTGTATACACCCACCCTCCACACACACACCCCTACCTCCATGCAACAAGCTGTACACACACACACCACCTCTGTGCAATGAGAGCAGAGTATACCTCCCCCACACACGCACACCCCTACCTCCATGCAACAACAGCTGTGTACATATACACCCCTACCTCCATATGAGAGCTGTGTACATACACATCCCTACCACTGTGCAACAAGCTGTACACACACACACACCACCTCTGTGAAATGAGAGCAGAGTATACCTACCCCACACACGCACACCCCTACCTCCATGCAACAACAGCTGTGTACATATACACCCCTACCTCCATATGAGAGCTGTGTACATACACATCCCTACCACTGTGCAACAAGCTGTACACACACACACACCACCTCTGTGAAATGAGAGCAGAGTATACCCCCCCACCCACATGCACACCCCTACCTCTGTGCAGCAAGAGCTGTGTACATACACACCCCCTACCTCCGTGCAACAAGCTGTACACACACACACACACACACACACAGCCTCTGTGCAATGAGACCGGTGTATACTCCCCCCACACACACCCCTACCTCCATGCAACAGGAGCTGTGTACACCCACCCACACCCCATCTCTGTGCAACAAGAGCTGTGAACATATACACCCCACCTCCATATGAGAGCTGTGTATATACACACCCCTACCTCTGTGCAACAGCTGTGTATATACACACATACAACCCTACCTCTGTGCAATGAGAGCTGTGTACACCCCACTCACACATACACCCCTACTTCCGTGCAACGAACTGTGTACACACACACACACACACAGATGTACACACACAACCTACTATACACACGCCCAGCCCCACGAATTGGAGCTTACTACAGACCCGATTTACTACACACACTCTAAACACCTCCCTAGTGGCACATGCACTCACCTCCACTCCTCCCCCTAGTGCGCAGGCTCTGATGCTCTCCTTCTTCACACCCACGCAGGCCCCAGCAGCCATGCAAATGCACACGCGCACGGAGCAAGCGAACACACCTGCTGCTACTGAGTCATCCCATGACCTAGCGGCTCCTCTTCCAACAGAGCCTGGCAAATGCTCCAAATACCCGGCTGGTGGCAAAGACTTAGACAGAAGGTACTAGCAGCTGGGAGCTCCCCCACAGCCAGCACTCCTGCACCATCCTCTACAGCACCTCCTGCTGGCAGAGGCTGGGATTGGAGTAGCTAAGATTTCCACCCCACCCGCAGCCAGCGCTCCCTACAGAAGGTCAATTGCTGCTGGACCCTTCTGCTGCTGTCCTTGAGGGCCCAGGCCTGCTCCCCTCCACCCCGATGGGGGCAGGGTCATCACAGCCCTGGGGCGTCAGTCCTTTTCCAGCTGGTTCCTCCCGAAGCTCCCAGTGAGCGCAAGGCCTTTCTGCCCACGGCGAGCGGTCGGGACATGTTGGGGCAGGTCTCGGAATGAGCCAGGCGCATCTCAGAGGGACAGCTGGGCCCAGTTGCTGCCCAGCCCACAGACACATGGTCTCTGAGCAGGGCAGGAGTTGGTATTTTTAGGATTCTTCTCCACCCCCATCTTTCCAATCAGGGCCCATCCCTCCGTCACATTCACTGCACCCTCCGTGGGTGGCTGGGATCCCCCATCCAGGGGGCTGGTGCAGGGCTTAATTTGTAATGAAAGAGGTGCCGGGGCACAAGCAATTTTGTTACATTCATTTACTGGCGCTGCAAGCCCAGAGGGGCCGGGGCTACAAACTGCCAAGCACTGGGTTGGTGGCTCTCCAGGTGGGGAAGGGTTAATCATGGCCATTTACAGAGCCAGATCCTAAGCTGGTGGAGGCTGGTTCGGTGTTTTCCAGCCCTGTGTTGAGGGCCTGGCACTGCCAGGGTGTCTGGGTGCAACCAGGCGCCCCTCCCCACTTGCCGCTCCAAATCGCCTGGTGCCGGGGGGACAGGCTGCAACAGCAAAGGGGCTGTGTGTGGATGACACCCAGCAAAGCGAATGGGAGGATGCGCTGAGCTGGGTCAGACCAGTGGGTCCATCCTGCCACTGCTATCCTTCCCTCCTCCCCGCCCCGCCCCGCTCACTAGCCTTAGCCAACAGGTCCAACCTGCCACTGGGATCCCCACCTGAGTACATCAGAGCAATGGCCCATCTGTGCTGGCATCCCTGCCTCCTGCTATATTGGCTCACGGCCTGTTTCCTGCAGAGGCAAAGTTCCCTGGTACCAACTGGCAAGAGGATGGGGAGGTAAAGGGGTGTGGTGACTCCCGAGAGGGTTTCCCAAATTATCCCGTATGTTCCAAAGTTTCCCGGAGTGACACCTGCCCCTCACTAGCTACCGTTCATGGCAGCAGCCCATAGCACCCTACGCAGCGGGACCAATCCAGCCCCACAAACCCCTCAGGATGATTCCCCACATTTTCCAGATGGGGAGACTAAGGTGACACAGCAAGCGAGCGGCAGAGTGGGGACTAAAACCCAGGTGCCTTATGCCCCGTCCCCTGCCTGCGCTAACTAGGAGACCGCACTCTTCCAGCTCCGGGGGAGGCACCCCTAGACCCACCCCCCGCTCTCCTCTCGGCTGGCTTTGGCACCCATTACAAAGTTTGGGGTTCGCCTTCCTTGTGATCTCTGGGCACCCATCCCCAGTCCTGCAGGATGTAGGGGGGACCCCGCTTTGCCTGGCTGGGGGAGGACCAGCCCGGTGGGTGCCAATAGGGCTTTTGTGCGAAGGCTGAAACCCGAGGGCAGCTGGGAAGGGCTGATCCCAAGGGAGGGCAGGGCTGAGCTGGGCAGAAAGCAGCAGCCAGGCTGAGATTCCTCCCCCGGGGGCGAACCTTCCTCCAATCCCCCCCCCCCCCAGCAACACTCAACCCTGGGGGCTCCCCCCCCCGCCCCCGGGAAAAGCAGAGGCCAGTGAGTCATTGGCCGGCTCCACCCGTGCGCCGGTTCCGATCGGATCCATTCCCACCCAGACCCGCTATTTCTGGCTACAAAGCTCCCCTCCCGCTGCGGGAGACGCCCCCCCGGCGGCGGGGAGCAGATCCCCGGGGGGAGGGGGTGTTATCCCACCTGGAGGCCGGGGTTGTCGAACACGTCCATCTGGATCTCCTGGGTCGAGCTGCGGGGTGTCCGGGCCATGCCGCCCTCCCGAACCATCGAGCTCCCGGCGTCTCGGCCTGGCTCGCACCGGACTCGTGTCCCAAGCCAGCCCCGGCGGAGGAGGAGCCCGGGGCGGGGGCGCGTGTGGGGGCGGCAGCCGGCCGGCCGGCCCCTCCCGGCGGCCACACAATGCGCAGGCGGGGCGGGCGGAAAAGGGGGGGCGCGGCGAGGTTCAGGGGCTCGCCGGCCCCGGGGGGGAGGGGTGTGGTCCGAGCGCCCCCCGCCCCCCACAGAGGGGCTGAGCGATGGCGGGGGAGGTGGGCTGGAGAAAGGAGGCGGCGGCGCCCTCAGCGGGTGTCCAGGCGTCTGGAAGGAGAGACACCCCCCCCCCCATCCAACCAGTCCCTATACAGCCAGAAGTCCCCCCCCTTCCCATCTCCCCCCCCCCCGTCTGAGGGGCCTGTCTGCCCAGCAGCGCCGGGGGGGCAGATGCCAGGGGAGGTTGCCCCTGGAGTGGGGTCTGCCAGGGGGTGAAGCACTGGATGGGGGTGGCCTCATGCCTCCCTGCCCCACACAGAGCCCCCCGAGTCCACAGGGATGACTGGGCGGGGGCTCCAGCGATCAGTCCCCTCCCCACCGCCCAGGGGGCTCTAGCGTGCTCCGGGGGTGGAGGACACCGCTGCCCTGCGCTCCCCCAGGCCCTGCACAGAGATGGCCATGGGTATTTCACTGCCGCTGGGCGGCTGTTGCAGACCTACGAAGGGCTGGGATTCCTCGTCCCTGGCAGGCTGTGTGCCTGGGGGGGGCTCTCAGATACTCAGCCCCCAGACCTGTTTTATTTGTGGCGTTCCCGATTTGGGAGGAATGGCTCTGGGTTGGCTCCACGGCCATGGGCTGGGCCCTCCAAGGGCTAGGGCCACTGCCTCGCAGCCCTAACCTGCTGCACCCTGGCAAATGTGAGCATCACACACAGCTCCACCCTCACACACACACACACCCCTGCAGCACACCTCCTGTCCCAGCCTGGGTCTCCAGTGCTCTTCTCCTGGCCCGTTCCTCAGTGCAAGATTCCCAATGGCTCTTAACCCTCTCACCTCGCTCCCTCTTCACTCTGCAGCCTCCTTTCACCCCATCCCCTTTGCCTGCAACCCCTCTCCCCCACCAGATCCTTCCTGAGAACCCACCTGCCCCAGGGCTCATTGGGGGCTCCCAACAGGCCCTGATGATCCTCAGAGCCCCCCACATGCAGTACACTCTCTACGTCCCAGCACAGAAGGAGCACTATGGCAGGTGCAACGCAGCAAATGGGGCTGCATCGATGTCCCTGTGACGATAGGGGAGAAAATCCACACGGCTGGTGGGAATGAAGCATGGGGACCTGGGTCTGTGCTTCCCCACCTCCTCCCTTGTCTCACCCCGAATTGGGCAGCTGCTTTGCTTTGGCAGGTGTCCTGAGCATTGGCATGCGCCAGCACCAGTTTGGAGAGCGACAGCAGCCTCAGGACCCCCAAGGGACGTAGGTGTGGGGTGGGCTGGCTGCCCAGATAACACGCACAGCCATGCGCTCTGAAAACCAAAGTGCAGCAAATAAACCCTTGTGTCCAGCTCAATGAAAGGTGCCCACTGGGCAGCCCCAGAACCCGAATCTTCCCCTTGGCCACATGGTCCGTCTGTGGCTCTCAACCCTCCCTATAAGGTGTGGTGGTGGCTGTGTGGTGAGCGAGTCTCCCTTGATCTCACACTGAAAAGCTGCCTCCAGTTCACCTAGCTTCAAAACAGGTACCTGATCCATCAAGTCAGGGCCGGCAAAGGCAGTGAGATGGGCCGTTCCCTTGGGTACCATTGGCCGTGAAACTGACGTGGCTTAGTCACATCAGCTCAGTGAGCCACTCGCTCCAGGGAACTTTGACTTGACTCCGTATGAAGGACCAACTCAGAGCTTGTCTTCTCTGCTGAGCTTGCCAGCGCCGAGACTGACCGGTGCCCGTGTGTCCAGTGAGAATTGAGCTGAGACCCATGGCCCTCATCTCACCTCACCTCAGCAATGAGTCAGTAATCGGCTTCAACCACAACTGCCCCAGACTGGATTTGAGCAGACTGCTGAGGGTCCCTGTGTCCCGTCTCATTCAGCTTCCTTTTGACTGGAGGCGGCTATGGATTGGGTTAGCTTCTGGTCTCCTTGCTTTTGGAGAGTGAGGGGGTGGCTCTGAAGGGTCAGCTCACCCCACCTCCCCTCTGCCAGGGCGGAGGTTGGGGTCCAGTCCCAAGCCGTGGGGAGGCCCTAGAAGGTTACAAATTAACCTCTCTGGTGCTGCAGGGAGCTGTGGATTCACTCCAGGGAGCTGGCGCCTTCTGGCCTCCAGACCCAGACTGTGCAGCTGGGAGACCACGGGACATCCGATACAAGAGAGATTTTCCATGAATAGAACCTATCTGTCACTGACGGGCTGAGGTATGACTGCGGTGCCCAAGCACCGAATCATATTTAATTTCCACTTTGCAGGCTGGAGAAATGAGGCAGAGAGAGAAATGACTTGCCCAAGGTCACACAGCTAATTGGTGGCAGAACCAGGAATAGAACCCAGCCGTCCTGTCAGGCTCTAGCTGCACTAGACCACGCTGCCTTCCCCCAGTTTTGGAGGGTGGGGATCCAGCTTGGATGACTGTGACAATCTGGGTCCAGAAAAGGGGGGTCCGAACCCCAAAGAATATGCAATTGAATCAGCTGGTTATATACAATGTGATTGTGGATGAATACGTCAAGGAAGGTCTTTCATGAAAGCTTGTGATGTTCTGAACTTGCTGGGCATTAGGAGAGCTGCATGCAGGGTAGGTACGCATCAGCGCATGTGTATATGTGTAGAACGCTGTAACCATGGTGCAACTACAGCATCACCTTGCAACAGGTGGTGAAGGGATCAGGCAGAGAGGGGCACCAAGCCAGTTGTTTACAGGAAACCAACTTCAAGTACCCATCCATTGTCCAACCAGGAAAAGACAATGGTGGACCATTAGAGTTAATGGAAAGACATGGAGACAACTGGGAATTCCCCCCACTCTCAATACCCATGAGTCACCATGCCAGGAAAGAAAAGGAAAAAAAAGCCTTTTAAAACCAAGCTTGTGTCTGAGGTTTTTTTCCAGAAATTGAGGGGAAGCCTTTAAGTGCAAAGCTGTCCCTGAACCGCTGGGTCCTTCTATGACGGCCAGGGTATGCTGGGAAACCATTCTGAGGCAACAGGTACCTTATATTAGAAAAGGGGATTTGTCTAATATAGGCGTGTAAAGCCTGAGGTTGCATCTTTTTGTTCATTTTCTGTGTGACTAGTCTGCGTTTGCTTTTCCTTCCTGTTTCACCTTTGAAGCTGTGATTTTTTTTCTTCTATTAAATAAACTTTTTGGTTATTTTTGCTCCCAGCAGGTCTCTGCTGCACGAACTGCGTGGAGTGTGTCCACCAAAGTGAACTGATACCTGGGGGTGTAGAACCAATGTGAATGAAATTGTTTTTAGTTATTCACTGTACCATTGTAACTTCTGATCACCATTTCATTACACTTGCCATTTTGCCTACATTGTAACTTCTGTGCAATATTGTAATTCAAAACCCATTTTAAAATGCTGACTCCATTTTGTAGAAGGCTTGTGCTGCAGCCTCCATTTTTGCAAGCCATACTGTAATTTTATTAGTCTAGTTGAGATGTGTGAATGAGGGATGTATGGGCGATAGAATCAACCTCCAGCACCAGCCCGTCCTGATAAGATAAAGTTCAAATACCAACGGCTGAAGAACTAGACAACAGCCCTAACTCAAGCAAGAAGCATCCACCCTAAAAAGAAAAAACAACAGAAGGAAAATCAAAGCCAGGTCCCAGGCTGACAGTCACACCTGCAATTGACGGGTGATCAAGCACCAAACCCAGAGGCGCGTGACACAGCGAGACCTAGAGACTTTGGATCCAAACTAAAAGCCTATAAAAAAGGAAGGGTGAGATGAGAGACTTTGGGTAACGTTCTGCTATCAACATCAAGGAGCATCGGTGCGTGCCCGACAGAGACCCAGCTCCTCCTCGGGCTCAGCTTTCCTGGCCAGTTAGCTGCCACGAGCTCCGATCCCAAGCTGCGAACTCAAACTACAATCAGGACCGGTAACTATCCAGCAGCTGCAGAACATTTTGGTGTGTGTGTGTGTGTGAGTGTATGTGTATAAGCATTAAGGTATTTGCTAATAGTTACAGATTAATAATAAATGTGGCATCTTTGTCTTGATCCCTAAAACGATCCTGTGTAAGTTTGTGGGACAACAGGGGCTCTTTGCACACCTTCGGGGGTGACAAACTAGAGGGGAAAAGTCCGAGTGCCTGGTAGATAGGAACTAGGGTAGATGGAATGGGGAAGACTTGGGACTGGAAGGGCCCTGCAAGGAGTTGCTGGAAGCCAGGGTGACACCTTTTGCCTGTGGTCTGGCTAGTGGTGTCAGGGCTCTGAGACACAGCAGTATAGCATTAAGGCAGGCAGTGACAGAACCCCTCACTGGGCCCAGAACGTCCCAGTGACATCAGAACTGCCCCTGCCTCTTCGTCCCAGCCTCAAACCAAGCCCTGAATCGATACTTGGTTGGTTGGTTGGTTTTCTCCCCACCCATCACACCGCACGTCCCGTTCCTGCTTCCAGTTGGCAGCGAAGCATCCAGGCCACGAGGTGGGAGGCTGCTCTCCTGAGATTTTTGTCCCAGCTGGAAGCAGAAAATCCTAGAGTCCCCAGAGGGTGTTACTTCTCCCAAGGTTTCCTATCTGCAGAAGGATCCCAATGTTCCAGCATTTCCCTGACGTTCATGATGTCCTGAGACACCAGTGGGTGGATCCCGAGTTAGGGACAGATGGGAGGCTGGAGATCATGGGCATGCATAGTCCCACCACCATTCAGTATCTCCCCCTGGACATGACCCTCCCAGTGCATGGAGCAGGCTGTGTTCTCATCTCTCCCCTCTCTGCCAGACTAGACCCCAGAGATGGGCTTGGACCTAAACCCCATATCTAAGCAGTCCCACACTGGAACAGCAGAGCCCCTCATCCAGATGTGACTCCCACCCATCCCCCTCTCCTGACATGGGGATGCCAGGCCAGATTTGAAATGACCAGAAACTTCTTGTACATCCTGCTTCCAGCTAGGACAAGGGAGATGGTCTTATCTGAGGCTTCAGGGCCGCAGCCTTTCCAGGAGGGTTAGCCTGGAGGCTCCCCTCTCCCATGTAGGCCTATTTGTGCAGCGACCATCCAGCTAACCGTCCTGAGAGGAGCAATTCACTGAGCATCTTGGACAGCTGCAGCTGTTTCCTGGATATTGTTTTTCCAGCTAGTCTCCCTTTCCCTCCCCCCACAACCCACCAGCAACCGTAATCCCCCTCAGGGACCCTGGCAGTAAATAGACGCTGGGCAGGAAGAGTGGAAGGGAGAGGAGAGCGTGGGGGTGGGAGAAAGATGATGGGTGAGCAGAGGGAGAGGGGGGGGAGGGGCAGAAGGGAGAGAGCTGGGGGAGGGAAGGTGAACACACAGACAGCAGGCAGCTGCATGGGAGTATAATGCAATTACAGATCTCCCTTTACACGGCCAGAGCCTCTCCACCCACCAGACACGCTCAATCACCACCTCCACATTTTCACAGTAAACACTGTGAGCAGACTGTGGAATGCCAGTGGTGCCCCTCCGTGGATTGCTGATGTGGGGCAGCAGGGGATGGCCTCAGGCCCATCCTAAACGCCAGCAATATAAAGTGTTACCTCAACACGATGTCCTCCCCACCATAGCGCTCTTTACAAATAGATGCAGTCACCTCTGGGGCGGAGCAGAGTCCCTTTTGTGAGCAATGATCCACTGGAAAACAAAACCCAGTGCAAGATGCTAAGGAAGACATTTGAAAACACATAGACAGGACCCTCTGGCAGATTTCATTGTTTCCTAGGAGAGATAAGGGCATAAACGATATCACACCACCCCCGCAGCATTCTGTAAATGCTGCAACCCCATTTCTAGGCTTCATTCTGGTGCTTTTGCACCATGGGAGAAAACAGCCAGATTTCCCCACCTGGGAATTCCTCCAGTTTAGGGGAATTCCCCTGGAGAGTATAGGGCATAACATGATTCTTCCACAGGAGCTGGGAAGCAACTATCTCCCCTCCCCTGTACAGACCCAGGGGTCTGACCAAATGTGTTATGGGGATGTATTTTTATTTGCCTTTCTCTTTGACATCAGGCTGTGTGGCAAATGCTAGAGGCAGGATCCTGGAACTGGTGAGCCAGTGGGTCTGAGCCAAGTTTCCAACACACGTTCCTGTAGCAGGTATTTCCAGGTTTGGAGTTTGTTTTATGAAAACAACAACTCGGTTTTTAAACAGCCTAAATCTGTGTTTATCTGTGTTTTTCTCGCTTAATGAACCAAGAATCTGTTCCTGTCAGGTCTCCTTCTCCTACCATATGTTGATCATTTTACACCAGCCAGATTCCAAATGAACCATGAGATGGAATCTAGTCTGAGTATTTAACAAGCAGCCTTGGTTTTTGGTCTGATTTTCTAGCCAATTGCAATTTTCAGACACGACTTTCAAAGGAGGAAATATGCCTTAACGCTGCAAAAAGTGTGGATTTGGATGCTTTTTAACGTCTCATTTATTTAAAAAAAAAAAGTGTCATTTTTGCTTGAGTGGAGTTTGTATCACTTTCAAAGTGGAGCATCAGTTATATTTTAAAGAAACAGGACCATTTATACATTTATATTTTTGCTAGTCTCTCCTCTTGTTCCAAGATCCTGGAGTTCTGAACAGCCCAAATTCACACAGATTTCAGCCCCTTTCTGGATCAGACTTTCTTGGACATGGGGTAAATCAGTGACTCTCTCTGGTCCTGAATCTGACCTCACTGACTCTGGTTTTACATTACCCCTTTTTTCATGGAGATGCTCCTGATTGACATGGCATGAGAGGGGAGTTAGGCCCCATTGTGCCTCAGTTTCCCTAGCTGATCAACGGTGACACTGATACTTACCAATCTCACATTGGGCCTGTGAGGATTAATTCATGTTTGCAAAGTGCCAGGAGGCAGGGATAAGAGGCGATTGGGAGTCAGGACTCCTGGGGGCCATTCCTAGGTCTACCATTGATTCACTGTATGAGTTTGGGTTAGTGGTGACCATCTACAGTTCAAGGACAAGCATGTACAGGCCCCATGGCTACCTGCAAAACTGTGATCATGGCCTGCCTCATAGCTTTGGTTCCTGTTTCATGGCTGGCCTTTAACCTGGCATAGCCTATCCCATAGCTACCCCCACACCTGACCTGGCCCAGGCCCCCAGCATAACACACCTTATCCCATAACTTCTCTACTGTCCCCCATTAACCTACCTCCTACCCCATGGCTAACTTCCAGTCTCACATAGCTAGCCTCCAGCCTAGCATAGAATCAGAAATGTAGGGCTGGAAGGGACCACAAGAGGTGATCAAATCCAACCCCCTGCACTAAGGCAGGACAAAGTGAACCTACAGTATCCTTTACACTTACAGGTGTTTGTCCAACCTGTTCTTAAAAACCTCCAATGATTAATATATGAAAAAAACCCAAGACTAATATACCCAATTTTTTTAACCTTCCTCCATAGGTCAGTGTTTCTAAACCTTTGAACATTTTTGTTGCTCTTCTTGGGACTCAGTCCAATTTGTCCTCATCTTTCCTAAAGCGTGGTGCCCAGAATGGGACACAGTACTGTACTCCAGCTGAGGCCTCCCCAGTGCCAAGCAGAGTGGGACAATGACCGCCCAGGACTTACACAGGACATTTGTGTTAATACAACCCAGAAGGATACTGGCCTTTTCCCCAGCTCGTTAGGTTGTTGACTCATATTCAATTTGTGATCCACTGTAACCCCCAAGCCTGCCCCAGGACTCCCACATTGATCCCATGAACTCAGCTCTTACCCCATGACTGCCCCCCAACCCTGATCTGCCCCAAGACCCCTAGCTTACTTACCCCCTACGGTCCCCATTAAGCCAGCACCTACTACCCCACGCCTGCCCTTACTCTCCTCCATGCGTTCAGCCCTCCCCAGACCGCAAAAAGACAGCATCAGCCCCCCCCCTTTCCACGTGGTACACTGAACAGCTCCCCTCCGTTGCGCAGGCGCAGCCTCTGCCGGGCTAGTCCGGGCAACGCTCCCACGTGATCATTGCGCAGGCGCCGCTGTACCCCGGACCATACCATTCCCAGACGCGGGGGGTGGAGAGATATGTTTCAGACTCCCGGTTCCGTTCGCACTTTCTCCCTCGGAACCGGGTTCTGTCCCCTTCTTCCGCGCTTCCCCGTTCCGGAGTGGAGCGAGCCGGGATCGGAGGGGAGGGGAGGCGCTGTGAGCGGAGGGGGTGGAATGGTACGTCCCACCCACCCCCCGCGCCGATAGTGGGAGCGGCCGGCACTGCTGGCCTCCTTTCCTTTCAGCGCTGGGGCCGCCGCCGCCATGAGGTGAGCGGGGCGCAGGCCCGGCGCGGGCCCAGTCGCGGGCTGGGTTCTGCCCGGAGGGGCCGCCCGGGCTCCTGAAGGGACACGGGACCGGAGGGGGGTGGGCGCTGGGGACGTTGGGCCTCCCCTCAGGAGAGCGGCCGGCGCCGGGCCTGCGGGTGGGCCTCGGCCTGGGGCCGGGCCTAGCTGAGAGGAGCCGCTGCCCCCATCCGGGAGCGTCTCTTGCCCCCTCAGCCCGGACCCGGGCTATGGCAGCGGGGCGATTAGGGGCGGGGGGCTGGAATGGAGCGGGGGGGGGCGCGCGCTGGGAGCGGGGGGGCGCGCGCGCTGGGGGCGGAGGGGGGCTTGGAATGGAGCGGGGGGGCGCGCGCGCTGGGGGCGGAGGGGGGCTTGGAATGGAGCGGGGGGCGCGCGCGCGCTGGGGGCGGAGGGGGGCTTGGAATGGAGCGGGGGGCGCGCGCGCGCTGGGGGCGGAGGGGGGCTTGGAATGGAGCGGGGGGCGCGCGCGCGCTGGGGCGGAGGGGGGCTTGGAATGGAGCGGGGGGGCGCGCGCGCTGGGGGCGGAGGGGGGCTTGGAATGGAGCGGGGGGGCGCGCGCGCTGGGGGCGGAGGGGGGCTTGAAATGGAGCGGGGGGCGCGCGCTGGGGGCGGAGGGGGGCTTGGAATGGAGCGGGGGGGCGCGCGCGCGCGCTGGACACAGGTGGGGGGGTGGCTGGCTGATCTATATGGCGTCCCAGTAAAGTCCCCGCTCTACTGGATCTCCCCGATGTTCCCACCCCACGGGGATCCCGCTGTCTGGAACCCAGCCGCGCCTGGGGTAGGTGCAAAGGGAGCACACGTCTGCTGGGCCCCGCACTTGAGAGCTGGGCCTCACTTCCACAGTGGCCGGTGATTTTTTGGGTGGCCAGCGTGAGGCACCGTAAGTGGTGGGTGCTCAGCTCCAGCGAGGCACCCAGAATCACTGAAACTTCATCCCATCTTCTGTTTAATGCGTCACCCGTCACCCGCCACCTTCGGTGCTGAGCTTTTGCCACAAATGAAAACCTCCTTAATAAGAGTTTAATCTGGTCAACGTCACTGGCCACAATTTCTCCACTCACACTGTTTTGCCACATGCCAGATTTCCATGTGATTGCTGCCTTTCACTTCAGAGGTGATGACATTTCCGCAGTGCCATATGTAATTAACTTGCATTAGGCTTTGTAATCTCTGCCATGAAAGGCCCTTTATACATTTAAATAAAGCTAGACTGCATTTTGAGCATTCCAGGAACAGTGAAAAATGTTGTGATTTGCCATTGTACTAAACTGGGGGCTGCCTGTTCTAAGCCATGTGTGTTGGTTTGTTCAGTATGCTCAGGCTCCAGAAGAGGCTGGCCTCCAGCGTCTTGCGCTGTGGCAAGAAGAAAGTTTGGTTGGATCCTAATGAGACCAATGAGATTGCCAATGCTAATTCTCGTAAGTAACCATTTCTCTTCCACATGGGCACTGGGCAATTCAGTGCTAGTGCTATCTTCTGGTATGATTTGTGGGCCTAGCTAATTATTGAATATTGCAGAAGATGCAGTGATCTCAATTTGTCTTTGTTACAGGCTTGGTAGTAGAAAGGTTAATTTAATAGTAGCTAAACCGAGTTGCCTTCTCCACAGGCTTTTTTATATTCAAGTTTATTTAAAGGTTTTGCTGATTTACAAGCATATAGCAATTGCCTTCCCTTGATAACTGGAAGCAGTAAATGACCAAATTCTAGAATTCTGCTAAATCCACACTGAAAGAATTCACACAAGAATGTGATGACTAGTGTGGATGTTCTTTGGGGGGACAGGAGTTACAAGTTTCTAGTCAAACACCAACCACAGGGATATCTAAGGGTGAACAGATGAGATGCATGATTGAAAAATGAGAAGAGCAGAAAAACATGAGTTCACTACAAGTACTGAAAAATAGACAGTTTGTCCCTTCTCGTGGACTAGGCTTCCTTTTGTGTTAACTGAGCTAGCAGATCCAGCAGGTAGAATGGAGGCAGAAGCTGGACCCAAAGGACATCTTTATAAAGTTTGCAGTGTGGACCTGAATGGAATAAACAGTGATTGGGAGAATGTTTCCCATGTAGGCCTGTGGTGGACTGCAACAGGACTGCTTGAGGAAAACAAACTTACTTAAGGGACCTCTGTAAAGAAGGTCAAAATCTTCTTAAATTCCTTTAGGCTTAGACTTTGTAATCCATCCTGAAAACTCCTTTTGAAAAGGAAAATTTGTTGGTGTTGGACTCTCGCCTTGCTCATACTGTCCATTTTCTGTTCCATTTGATGTCTTCAACATGGAACATCTCTTCTGATTTCCAGGTCAGCAGATCAGGAAACTGATCAAAGATGGTTTGATAATCCGCAAGCCTGTGACTGTTCACTCCCGTGCCCGATGCAGGAAAAACACCTTGGCCCGCCGAAAGGGCAGGCATATGGGCATCGGTAAGTGATGGCTGGCTTCACTCTAGATAACTGGGGTTAAACATCTGTCAACTTCTAGAGACCTTTGCTGAGGGTGGATTTATAGACAGTCCTATGTACCAAGGAGGGGCCTTGTAATGCAGCTGGGTTGTTAATCATACTCCTTGGATTTTGAGGTGTTAAGCGCACTGGCAAGGATGCTTACTGGTAACTAGCTGTGTCCTAGCTCTGTAACACCTTTCTCTTTGTCTCCAGGTAAGAGGAAGGGTACAGCCAATGCTCGTATGCCCGAGAAGGTGACCTGGATGAGGAGAATGAGAATTCTGAGACGTCTGCTTCGCAGATACAGGGAGTCCAAGAAGATCGACCGCCATATGTAAGTCTGAGAGCCAAATGAATCCTGCCCTGCTTCTCCTTTGGTGGTGGGTGTCTGGGTGGGGAACAGGGTCACCATCTGCCTGGATAAACCAGCCTCTGCTGCGCAAGGCTGTTGCAGCAGGCTCTATAAACTTGGACCTGAACCCACAGATGCCAAAGTGGAAAGCCAAGAGAGATTAAACACATCTTTTATGTAAATGATAAATCCCTTGCAGTGGATAAGGGCACGGGAAAGCTGCTACAGAAGGATCTTGGTGTTAGTTAGTGCTTCTCAGGACTAGCTCCTCTGCTGAAATTGGAGGGCAGGACAAGGGAGTCATGTGTGGTGGTAGATTAAGCTGCTGCACGATGGTTAAATTCATTTTCAAACTCTGGGACACACAGGTCACTATGTGGTCCACTGCAGAGAAGGCATAACTGCTGTTTATCTAGAGTCACTCAAGGTGTCTTGGAAGCCGCACAGTTCGTATTTCCTCTTTTGTGCCATCAAAGAAATGAGCGTTGCGTCCTGCACCACAGGGAGCTCTCACCTCACCCTGTCCCTTCCCTTTCGTTAGGTATCACAGTCTGTATCTGAAGGTCAAGGGTAACGTGTTCAAGAACAAGCGGATTCTGATGGAGCACATTCACAAACTCAAGGCAGACAAGGCTCGCAAGAAGCTCCTGGCGTAAGTGTTTGATTATTAAAGCGATTCTGAGAGCTTAGTACAGGCCCAAGGCTTAAGTTTTGCACACGTGAGCTTCTGATAGTGCTCAGTATCCGTTCAAGTGACTCCATGAGCTTTCAGCACTTGGGTTACAAAGACATTGGTTCTCTTATTGTGGCAGCCTGTCAAGTGAAACTGACTAGAAATAAATGAAGTTCGCTAGCATCTCTTCACTATCCAAGCCTGGTCATAGTTATGCTGCAATAGCTCTGTCAATTAGGGCTGTGATTATTTACTCATATACTGGTTTAAGGTTTGGTATGGGTGCAGACTGTCATAAACTAGAACAGTATAAGCTCTCGTATATCAGTATAAGTGCATTCACATTAGGTGGGTTCTACCATACCAGTATGGTTAGAGCAGCAAAACTTTCTAGTGTAGACAAGGCCTAAGACTGAGTGGAATACAAAATAATACTTCATAAATGTTGACAAATGATCTGGATATTAATGGCTTGGTTTTAATGGTGTAAATAAATCCAAGTATGACTTGAATGCCCCCTTTAAACAAGCTTTGCCCTTCTGCGTGACATAAACACCCAGGAAATAACACACATCTTCAGGGGATGGGCCAGTTCCCCTGCTGAATGTTGTCCAAAGACCTTGCCATTGAAGGGGCAAAGTTAAGACAATTGAAGGACAAATGGGTTCTGGCAGATCATGCATTGTTTTCCCTTTCTACCTTCAGTCACTGGACTGATCAGTTTTGTCAAGATCTCAAGGGCACTCTCTAACAAACAAGTTTGCTGTGTGGTGTCCTTGGAGATGGAGTAAAGACAGCAGCATGCTCTTGTGCTGTCGTTTGGGCCAAGGACCTGTTTAGTCCCAATCCTGGCCAAGGGTAGATCCCATTGATGCCTGCATATATTACTCAATAGGTCAGTGGGGTGTCACTGAACAAGACATTGAATTGCACTTAAGACTGTTGCATTGAAAAGCGCTAGTGGGGAGGTGTGCGGGCGTCGTAACCTGGTAAACAGCAGCTATGATGGCGCACGAGGCATTTGTGAAATGCGTGTTCACACCTCCTCTCTACAATGGCTTCCTAAGGCTGGAGAAAAATAGTCAGAGGTGGGGGGTGATGCCCAGGTAAAAGCTGCGTGAGTTTATCTGGGCTGCTGGAGGCTGACGCCCTGTGTGTTCATGAAACCTATTTTCATCTTCAGTGACCAGGCCGAAGCTCGCAGGTCCAAGACCAAGGAAGCCCGCAAGCGCCGTGAAGAACGTCTGCAAGCCAAGAAGGAAGAGATCATCAAGACTCTCTCCAAGGAGGAGGAAACCAAGAAGTAAACTTCTGTGGCTGTTCTGTGTACATAGTGCTCTCCATCAAAGGGTATTAATAAATGTTCCACATCCAAACCTAGTCTTTGGCCTATGTCTAACTTCCTTTCCTAGTTGAGGGTTCCAGGGTGCTGAGTTGCTTTTGCCATCTGGGTATAAGTGCCTCTTGCAATACAGTAAAACTTCTAATGCAAACTTTCTATCATACAGGTCTAGAGACAGGTTGCTCATAATTTGCACTGAAAGTGTTGGGAGGCAGCATGCTTAACTTTTCAAGGCTATGCGGTGCATCTAGTCAGTACAGCGACTCCTTCCTGGGTTAGGAACAGGGCAAAGGGACTCTCAGCCAAAGGAAGATCATTGAGCTGGGGGTGAATGGGCTTACAAGGAGATGACCCTGGGGGCAAGATGCAGTAGAAACAACCAATGAGAGCAGTCCCTCCATGGACCTGTTGCATCCCTGCAGTGCAGTTAGTATCTCAGACAAGGTAGAAAAGTTAGAGCCAAGTGGCACCTTCATAAGCAAAGGTCAGTCTGGGATTTTGTGTGTGGAAATCCTGCTTGGGGCGGGGGGGGGGGGGGGGGCGGAAGCAGTTATTCATTACCAATGGCATGATCCAAGGGGGGAAACGTTTCATTGAACATATGCAGCTTGTCCAAAGCCTGGGAATGGGTACCTGTAACAGCCCCAAACTTTGGTAAAGGACACACAGAAAAGGAGAGTGTTAAGAATCTGTACTCAGTGTTACAGACCTGATTGTCGAGGAACAGGGGGAAATGGGCTTGCTTCAGACGTGCGCTTGGCCTGTGAACATTTGGTGTTCAGTAAGCAGCAGGACACATCTAGGTAAAACCACCCCGCTCAGTCTTGACCACACATGCAGAGATGCCTTCCCTACATTTTCAGTAATCCTCCTGCTTGTTTACATGTAATTCCAAAATGACTAATTCAGGCTTAAAGCAAAGCTAATTTTGCATGTGTGTGTGTGTGTATACACACAAAATAAGTGTCACGACGGCGTGGATCTGATGAACACCCTGTATAGCGCTGTGGCCATGGGGGGCCTGTTCTTTTCCACCGCCCCCATGGCCTGCTCAGACTGCGTAGTGAGGGTCTGATAGGAGGCAAGCTGCAGCAATTGCCTGTAGGGGTTGGGGTGCTGCGGAATTCCCTGCCCAAGTTTCAGTTCCGTGTAGACCCTGCTGGGCCATGTTAACATGCTCTGGGTACTTAGAGTGCACCAGCATGGTCCGCGCAGGGCAGCTAGTGCACAACATGCAGCCTGAGGCTTGGGCAGGGAATCCAGTGCCCCACTAACTCGCTGCAGCTTGCCTTCTGTCGGACCCTCGTGCTGCAGGGGAGGAGGAAAGACCTCATCCTGGGAAGGAGGTCCAGGCCCACAACAAACCATGGTAATTAAGGGCCCTATGTGGCATAGGAGAGCAGCTCTCCTAGGTTGATCCTTCCCTTCTCCCTGTTTGGGGATGGGTGTTATAGGTGCAATGGGGGGCAGTTGCCCCCTTGGCCATATATAGGGAGGAAATGGGGGAGAGCAGGTTTTGGGGAGTGGGGGGGAGGGAAGAGAAAGGTCCAAGCAACTACCCTAATGTTTTTCATAAACCTTCCTAAAAGTTTGAGCAAGATCAGCATGTACCTCCCCATCTCCTGGGTGAGGGATCCGTATGAAATCAGGTCTTGATCTATGGAGAAGTGTCCACGTCATAAATTGCCCCAATTGACAATCTCATTAGAGGCCAAAGACAATCTCTTCTCATGTCTTCTAGGCCCTAGCTAGCAGGGCAGCATGTCGAAGCTTGTTCTATACCTAAATGGAGCATGTTAGTTGGCAGGGCTGTCTGGGCAGCCCACCTAGTGAGCACTAGAGTCATACAGCTTTAGAAATCCCAGCCTGCCCTGGTTAGAACTTTAGGGTCAGAGCGCGATGCAAAGGATGGAACATCTTTCTCTCTGGACCCTAACCTGACGGTGAAAGCATGGCAGTGTGTGGGAGACAGCAAGCTGAGGTATAGTTTGAGTAAGGGGCATTCTCTGCACATTGAAAGCTCATTCTAGCAGGGTCTGAGTTCAGCCCAGCTCTAGGCAGATGACACCACTTCTGCAGCCTGCTATTCATGGCTTTTTTTTTTTTTTAGCTCTGCATATTTCTGACCCATGCAGTTTGTGATGCTCTTTCACAGGCAGCTGGAAAGTCTTATGTTCCACCCTGTAGAATCCCAAGCGTCTCAGAAAAGGGAGCAGTGGCTAACTGGCACAGAGTGGTGTTTCCCATGTCTCACTGGGGGGGAGGGAATGCTGGGAAAAGGTACTAGGGCAAAGTCCCAAGTAACACATCATGAGATCACTGCTATCCATGCAGAGCAGATGGGACATGCCAGCCAAGCTCCTCCTTGCAATGACTGCACGGTTGGTTCGCCTCTACCCTGTGAAGAAAGTGAAAGGGCGTAGGAATTTCTTGGGGAAGGCAGTGGAAGCACTTCCCAGTGCACCGGCCTTGATTTCCATATTATGGATCCCAAATACTAGCCTTCAAAACCGCAACTGTTCAGCTTCAACTTCAGCTCCTCAGCAGCTGGCCAGAGATGTCCCTGAGGCTCCAAAGGAGCAAGACTTCTCCCTAGGAAAAGCTGAGCGGGCGTGTGGTGAGATCAAATATAATTAACCATCTTTGCCTCTTTCTGCAATGCAGTCTAGTAAGACAACATGCATCAGGGTTTCTTTAAATAAAGTAGCTGTAGTTTTGGAGCAACAGCACTTACTAGGGGCAGCAGTGCGCTGTGGCTGGATCCGTTTTGTAAGTGCTTGATGGCCTAGATTTAATGGTAACTAGAACTGCCATTATTGTGTGAACAGTAGAAACATAGGCCCTGATCCTGCAAACTCATGGGAGTTCCTCTTGTAGGAGTTTCAGGGTCGGAGACCTTGGTTATAGAGAGCAAGCAGCTGTGGCAAAGATCAGGCTGTTGCTCTGGACTTGCTAGAGATGGCCCCTGGGGGTGACCAGCTAAGGGAAAGAAAGGTGTTTAAAATCTGCCTGTTTTCCTGCCACTAAATATTCCGGTCACATGTCTGCTGTTCTTTTTGGAAGACTATGGAGGATTATTGCATTACAGAAACAGCAACAAGTGAAACATGACTGGGGGAGGAAGTGATACTTTTTTCCAGCCCTGTTTTTCAGAGGAGGTTCAGTGCCTATAGCACCTACAACTCCTAAGCTGCGGGAATTCGGCACCCCAGCATTAGGTTTTTAAACATTCAACTCTAAACATATATAACTTTCTTCCCATGCTTCAAAGATTCTTCCCCTTGCTGAATGCTTATGGGAGCTCCTCCTCCACCCCTCTGCATCCTGCACAGGAGATAACCTGTCCTGGTCAGTGGGAAATTTCTAAAAAATATTATTTCAGGTTGCCTACATAGAAGCAGCAAAGCCACTTTTCTTCAGCTCCTTTAGGTGCTCTGTGCACTCTGAAGCACCATGCGTAGGGTGGGTCATACTGATTTCCCCACACACACCCCCGTGGCCCAGAGGCAAAAAGCCAATGAGAACATTTCATCTGGTGTCGCAGCTGCTGTGATCAGTGCAGCTAAGACTTCAAAGCCCCATGCTACAGGAGATCATTCACTTTACTAGAGGTGGCAGCCATCTGTTGGGAGGAGAGTCTCAGCTAGGAGTGGGGGGCTGTCTTTTTAACCAACATCTTCAACTTCCGGAGAGCCCATTGGAGGAACAATGGAGAGAAATCCCCATGCTTGAGCTGAGAGGTCGTAGCCCGGAGGGTGGGTGCGCATCTCCGGTGGGCTGAGGGCATAGTGCCGACCAGCGTCTTCTTTTGAAGGGCAGCCACTGCGATCTCCCGGAGAACAGCCTAGAAGTCCCAGAGGAAAGACAGTTACAGCTCGGAAGGCTCCTTAGGACTTGTCTGCATGGGGAAATTGACCAGCATAGCTACTCCAGAAAAACTATTCCGCAATAGCTCCCCATGTGGGACACCTATTCTGGAGTAAAAATGCCTTTTCCTGATTTAGCTTAATTCACTTTGGAAGCGGCAGGACAGAGCGGGGACTTCCAGATTGTATTTTTGGTCCCATCACTGACTTTCTATGTGAGGCACTCGATTTCCCCCGGGTACAATGGGGGTGATCTCTGAGCCCCAACCCAGTGGGTGAAATCCATTAGTGTTTGCAAACGGCTCACAGACTGTTACATGGGCGGTGCTATGAAAGCACTAAATGTTATTCCTAGTCCAGCCTCTTCAGCCTGCTGTGGGGATTTTTATTGTTTATATACAGCAGCAGCAGGAGGACTGGGGCCCTGACTCAATCTCTGCCCTGAAGAGCTCACAACCTAAATAGACAAGACAGACAAAGGATTTATTATCCCAATTTTACAGATAGGGAAACTGAGGCACACAAACTGGGGATCCTTTTGTGTGGGGCGCAGTACGTAAATAGAGTAAGAGGAAATGCCTGACCTGACGAGCTCACACGCTAAATAGACAAGACATATGGATAAAAGGAAGGATTATTAGCCCCATTTTACAAGTGGGGAAACTGAGGCACAGAGTGAACTTGAGCAACTTGGCCAAGCTCACACAAGGAATCTGGGGCAGAGCCAAGAACTGAACCCAGATCCCCAGCCTAAACCACAAGGCCATCCTTCCTGTCTAATCCAGCCTTTCCGCTAGCAGGGGATAGATTTGCCTCTTCTTACTGGTCAGGGATGAGAGCTGCCAACAGCCAAGGCCTGACATAGCTGGAGGGAGGGGAGTTCTTTGTAGAGAGAGAATGACGTCCCTCTACGTACAGGGTGCCCAGACTCTATGGTGATGGCCGTATTTGAAATGCAGATGCCGAAAAGCATTCAGCTTCCCAGTGGCTTCCTTACCTTTCTCTCTAAGGCCTGTGCCCTGGAGTCCCCAGAAGGGCAGAGGCAATAGTTAGAAAACAGCCTCTTTGCCTTGGAGAAGATGGTCCCATGTGCATCTGCTCCCCATTTGGGACAGCTGTTGAGCTTCTGACTTAGCTCCTCCTCCAGCTCCTTCAAGTCAGGGGGTCCGAAGCCCCTGAAGCCCCCCAGACGATGAATTGTGTTGTCATTGCAGAGCTGACAGGCAGGGTTGGGATGAAGCCACCAGCTGGGCCCAGGCTCTGTCCTTGTCTCGTGAGAGGTTTCAGATGAGGGATTGAACTGCAGTGCTCCAGGGAAATCCAAGCTGGGAGAGCCGGTCAGCCGGGAGATGGTGATGCCTCCTGGAGGGAAGGACCAGGAAGCCCTGCTTGACGAGGGTGGCACTTCCTCGGCTCTAACCCACGGGCTTCCCCATCCCTTCTGCAGCAGAAGGTCTTCGTCCTCTTAATCATTCTCAGGCAAAATCTTCTTATCTGCACCGGGTAATGCTGTCGCCCCCTGCTGGTCCCATTCATACCCACCCTCTGTGTCATCTTCACCTCTGGAATGGGTCTTTCCCCCTGTCAGGCAACTGATGACGTTGTAGCCCCGGCAGCTGGCTGGCGAGTCAGAGCCGGCGTTCTGCTCGTCGGCCACGATTCTGATCTGCTCCCCCAAAGTCCTCACTGCGTCCACCAGGGCAACCTTCAAGAGGTCGCACATCAGCTTCACGAGGCGCTCCAGGCTGTCGTCATTCTGGACCCAGGGCAGATGTTCCCCTGGAGCCTTTGGGACCATGGATACGCCCCTGGGCTGGCCTGCTCCGGGCAAGGCCTCCTCCTCCTCCTCTCCGCTGAGGTTTAGCACCCCAATGCTGTCGTCATGGCTGTCAGTTGACGTCATCTCCATGCATTTGTCCTTTTCTATATCCATCTCTTCGATATCTTCTAGGACCTGAGGGAGAGGAACAAACCAGAGCAGAGCTCCAGATCAGGAGACACGGGGCTTGGAGAAGCGGGGGGGTCGAGTGTGTAGGACAGGTCAGGGGACGGGGATGTCTGGGCTACAGGCTGGGGACATCCCAGTCACAAGTGAATCTATCATTCCAAAGACAAAGGACTTTACCTCTGTTAACGGAGATAGCATTAGGGCTTCCAACCTCTCTAGGCCAGTGAGGGGGTGGAGGGGGGACTCCAGGACCCAGCCAAGCTACACAAATAGGCAGCGTTATGGCCAATGAAATGCAAGGAAAAGGCCTCCCCTGGAGAACACCAAGGAAAATAAACTCAACTAAAGGCCCAGTTGTGTCAGAAGGGTGTGTGTGTGTGTGTGTGTGTGTGCATGTGTTAAATGGCTGCTTTCCCCAGTGACTGATCACAAGGGGGGGGGGGGGGGTGGAAAGAGTCCAGCGGAGGGCAACAAAAATGATCAGGGGGCTGGAGCACATGATTTATGAGGAGAGGCTACGGGAACTGGGATTGTTTAGTCTGCAGAAGAGAAGAATGAGGGGGGATTTGATAGCTACCAACTACCTGAAAGAGGGTTCCAACGAGGATGGATCTAGACTGTTCTCAGTGGTAGCAGCTGACAGAACAAGGAGCAATGGTCTCAAGTTGCAGTGGGGAGGTTTAGGTTGCATATTAGGAAAAACTTTTTCACTAGGAGGGTGGTGAAGCACTGGAATGGGTTCCCTAGGGAGGTGGTGGAATCTCCTTCCTTAGAGGTTTTTAAGGTCAGGCTTGACAAAGCCCTGGCTGGGATGTTTTAGTTGGGGATTGGTCCTGCTTTGAGCAGGGGGTTGGACTAGATGACCTCCTGAGGTCCCTTCCAACCCTGATATTCTATGATTCTATGACTGATCACAAGGGGGGGGGGGTTGCGTGTGCGTGTGTGTGTGTGCGTGTGCATGTTAAATGGCTGCTTTCCCCAGTGACTGATCACAAGGTATGTGTGCGCACGCACGCACATCTTCCGCTGGAGCTCAGGGGATTTGAGACCCAGTGCAAGAGCAATTCCCAGCTGCCTGGGTGACCTTCAGCGTTGGAAGGACCAGTCTGAACCATTCATACCCATTGCTGAGCCGTGACCTGGACATCTCTCAATGGAAACACAGCAGCAGCTGGGAATGCAAACAGGATGTGAAGGGCATGAGGAACAGGCTAGGAAATAGCTCGGAGAATATCCTAAAGCCAAGATGGGGATCAGTGGGGTGGCCTGACCTGGAGCCGTCTGGTTAGTCCTGGTCACTCCACCTCAGCTGGGGCAAAGCCGATGGAGAAGGGGGTTCAGACCCAGGCGCGCTAGAGAGACTGAATGGGCAAGGAACTATCGGGGGAGCCAGCTGGGAACTTCGCTCTGCTACGTGGGCTGCCACGCTTCGGAACTGAGGCCCACCGCGTCACGACCTTTGCCCTCTGACATCAGAGATGTGAGGGGCGAGATCAGAAGCAGGAGCCATGACAAGGGTTCCGTCCCCACCTCCAGCGCTGACTCAGCCCGGGCGGGTCTTTTCCTCAGTTTCCCCATCTGTAGGACAAGGGCGATCCCCAGCTCCTTCTCCTCTCTGCCCCCTGCCCCTGGCCTTATTGGAAATCCCGGGAGGTGGGCGCATGGAGCTGGCGCCAGGAAAGTAGCCAGCCTAGTGCCTGACAGGACTTTGGAGGAGTCTGGCCCCAGGCCCTGCAGCGCAGTGGGGCAAACAAAAGGAGCCCCACGACCCATGGCTGAGTCTCAGGCTTGGGCCTAGTCAATAAACGATCCCCCCGCTTCCCTCCATCCCTCCCAGGATCCTCTGTGGCTCCATGTCCACTGCACAGCTTAGCCCAAGCAGCTCCTCACCAGGTCCCCTTCCATGGTGGCTGTATCACTGCGCCGGGCTCCAGCCGTGACGAGGCCCGGCGCGGCGTGCTCGGGATTCCCAGCTCCACTCCAGGAGCACGAAGACATCCTCGCCCTGCAGAAGGGACTGGGCATCAGTGAAAGGGGCCGGGGCACCATCCCCTGAGCCGTGGGGGCAGCATGCCCCAGCCCCCAAGGCTCATTCCATTTTGGGGCTCCCCGCGGAGGGTCCCGAAGTGGTGGCCAGTTAGCGGCAATTTTGATGGCAGCTTTGGAGGTGGGGCTGCTGGCCCACTGGGCCAACACACACCCAACTCACTGATGGCCAAGCACAGCAGGATCCCTGGGAACGTCATGCCTTGATTAGGGCTCTGTGTGGGTGCGGGAATCCACCCACAGGGGGCAGCTTGCAGGATCTGGGCCTGGTTCCAAGCTGGTGATCCAGCGGCAAATAATCTCCTGAGCCCATTAGTGCCTGAGCCATCTCCTCCCACTAATAACTGGCATGTTTTCAATGCAGAAAGGAGACTTGTGCTGCATTGCCTCTGTAAACCTCTATCCGTTAATGAACGAATTAATGCCCACAGCAGGTCAGCATTACTAGCCCTGTGGGGAAACTGAGGCACAGTGTTACTTGCCCCCAAGTCGCTCAGCGCATCAGTGTCAGAGGCAGGAATGGAACCCAGGAGTTCCTGGCTCCCAGGCCTGTGCTCAGATCACTAGGGCGGGACGAACGCCGAGCACTGCAATCCAGTCCCTTTAACCCCCGGGCTCCTGCAGATCAGAATCCCTGTCCCTCTCCCCCTCCCCCAGCCTGACATCACAAAGGGGCAAGCAGGCCTGCCCATAGGGCGCTGTCTCCATAGCAAAGCCAGGCCTGGCAGGTTTACCAGGCTTGCTCTCTATGATGTGTATTACATTAGCACCTTGAGCCCTCTGGGCTGAAACCGGGGGAGCTCTGTTGAGCTGGGTGATGCAGGGAGAGCTCGGCTCTACCCCCAAGAGCTCAAGCAGAGATCCTCAAAGGTATTTAGGGGCCTAACTCCCATTGAAATCCATAGGAGTTAGGCCCCTAAATACCCTTGAGGATCAGGGCCTTACAATCCAGCTGGATAACGGATAGGAAGGGAAACAGCAGGAGAGGGATTTACCTGACACCTGCAGGGTTTGTCATGCCACAGCTGGGAGCCCTTGACAAAGGAAATCAGTATCAGCTTATGGGGAGAGAAACTGAGGCACAGAGCGGGGCAGGAACCTGCCCACGGTCACCCAGCAGGCCAGTGGCAAAGCTAGGGACAGAACCCAGCTGTCCTGAGTCACCTTAACCACGGAGCCAGGCTGCCTTATCACGACAGATGGGCCCAAGCTGAGAATTCCTGACTCACAATCCAACCCCCGGCCCCGAGAACAGGGAGGTGCTTGGGGTCGGTTTGATCCCTTTAGATCCCCGGCTGAGTTTGGATTACGTGCACCTGCAGCGGTGGGGCTGCTCAGAGCCAACTTGCAGGGGGGCTTGGGGGTGCTGCTTCTCCCCCGACAGGAGCTTGGGGCTAGGGCTTCTATAGGTGCAGAGTGGTCCCTAGTGGAGTTTTCAAAAGCAGGCAACGCACCTAACTCCCCTGGAAGCTAATGGGAACAAGCCCCCTAAACACCTGCTCCCCCAGGCCCTCTGCTTTCAAGCCTGCTGCAGGGGATGGTGAGTCCAGCTCCACCCCTGCTGGCTTTCCACTAATGATGCGAATACATTAACCCTGCTCCCCCTCTCCCCCCGCCCCTGATTGATGGGATGGGAATCAGCTGCAGCCCCTGTGGGAGGCTGAGTATAAAGATGGGAGCTCAGCAGCAAACTGAGGGGCTATAGGGTATTCCAGGCAAAGAGAGAGGGGTGTGTGGGTGCCGCAAAACTCCAACCCCCATGGCTGAGGCAAGGCTGCAGGAGGAGGCTGGGGGAAGCACCACCTCCCTTGGGGGGGGTTTGGTCTCTGACCTCTTTGCCTGCCCCCACAAGGAGTGTGGTGCTGTGTTTGGCAAGGAGAGGAGGCTACAGAAGCATCTTGCTGTGCACGTGGAGGAGGTAAGAGGGGGACCTGCTCCCCTTTAGGAAGGTGGGGAGAGGGCTACCCTGCTCAGTGGCTCCGCAGAGCCTGTGACCTGCTCTTCCAGTGGCAAGGAGCACTGGAGTTGCCTGAGTCCGCCCATGGCTGACCTGTCTGAGAAGGGGTCTGAAGCAGGTGGGTTGGCTGCTTCTCTTCATCCTAGACGTAACCGAGATCTAGTAGGGTGGAGCTGCTTCAGAATGGGACTGGGGGTGGGGACATGCCGATTAACCCTTTCTAAGCCTGGGCTGTGGCACTCCTGGGTAGCAAAGCCACGGCTGGATTGCACCCCAGTGCCTGGCTACCAGCCCTCCTGCATTGGGTGTCTTGTCTAAGCCCCATGTTTGTCTGGGATGCCTTTTATCCTCCTCCCCCCACCTCCTTGATTATTGTAACACAGTCTGTGGCCTGTCCCTGAGTGTGAAGGGGTCTGGGAGGGTGGTGCAGTCCCTCACCAAGGCATGTCTCTGCAGATGGCTCCGCAGAGTGACCAGGCTGGCCGTGGCAAGAGAGTCCGCCGCAGAAGCTCCCTGCAGACGCCCAAGCTGCAGCAGGGTGCTGCCAGGCTGAACAGGTAGGGCTGGGGGGAGGGGGCTTGTCCTTTCTCTCTCCTCCCTTCTGTTGATCCGGCCCCCCCCAGGGGGTCTAATGGGCCTTGGTGATGCCTAGTGGGGCTCTCAGAGTGAGCACTCTGGGGAGGGAAACAGGAGGCAGGATTGCCCTGGTGCCAAGTGAGCTCTGGGCCCCATTGTGCCAGGTGCTGCCCTAACACCTAGTGGGAGAATCCCTGCCCTGGAGGCGATAAGTGTAAGTGACAAGACTGACCAAGGGGGAAAGGGAAACTGAGGCACACAGAGGGGAAGGGAGTTGCCTGTGGTCACACAGCAGCTCCGTGGCAGAGCTGGGAGTAGAACATGGTCTCCTGACTCCCAGTCCAGTGCCATACCCACTAGGCTGTGCTGCCTGCCACTGACCTGGCCAGGCTGTGGGCTGATCTAGTATCCAGAACTCTCTTCTCTCTCTCCTCCCCCCACCCCCCCTGGCACCTATCCCTGCCTTATGTTCTTAACTACACACCCCTTTCCTTTGGCTAACTGGCCTGGGCTGTGCTGAGCCGGGCTCATGCCAGCTGGCTTGGAGCGAACACTTGTCTATCAGCCGTGTCTCCACATTTCTCCAGCTGCTTGGATGTGGACTGCAAATCTGCCTCTGTGCCCAAGAACCACCTGCCAAAGCACTGCAGGGCCCAGCATGGTGCAGAGAAGTCCTTCCAGGTAGTGCATGCTGGTGGCAAGGTGTTAACGAGGTGGGGTGTTGGGTCAGGGAGAACAGCTAGCTAGTGAGTGAGGTGGGAGTCGGGGGGTCTGGTCACAGGTGGCTCCAATGGGCTCTTGAACCAGAGCTCCTGGTTGGGTCTGAGGTCAGCCGTGCTGATGCCTGGGCCATCCCTTTCACTCAGGGGCCTGGAGGGCCAGCGCTCTGGTAGCCCAGATAGCCCCCTAGGCACAGGATGTGATGCCAACAAAGTCCCTTCTCTGGGCCGATTCCCTTTCTCCTAACCGTGACTTGGAGCAGCACCTGTGTGGGGTGGGTCTTCATCTGTTGGGTGATCCTGCTGGGGCGTGAGCCTTGGCAGCGGGGGCTAGGGGAGAGGGGGTGGGGATCATCCCAGTGCCCCTCTCCTGGTGTATGGGTCTTGGGGGGGGGGGGGGGGGGAGTCAGCATTAGCCAAGCTGTGAACAGTGGGGCTTGGGGGCAGGACTGGATTCTGGGACTCCTGAAACTGGTGGAGTCTGTTCCTTCTGTGACCACACGAGGGCGCCAGAGGTCACGGCTCTGGCTGCCCTGTAAGATGGCAAGGGAAGGCCCAGCCCAAGGGGGCTAGCAAGGGGCCCCTGCACCAGGTGCCTGGGTTAGGCACAGCCCCTGGCACGAGTGTGACATGATCCTCCCCAGAGAAGCGATTCCCCTCTGCCCTTACAGTGCCAGCGAGCCTGGTTTGTTACCCCTGCCTAGCCCAGCGTGGGCTGGAGCCGCAGGTCTGGTCTCAGACCCTGCCTGGCCTTGCAGCCCTGGAACCCGTAGCATTTGCAGGGTCGCTGGTCGGCTCAAACTGCCTGAAAATGGCTAACGGAGAGAGGAGAAATTCTCCCCTCTGTGCTGGATGCTCTAAATGGCACCGGCAGATGTTTGATTCCCTGCCCCAGGTGTCGATTGCCTGGAGCTCCCTGATCAACCTCTGGGGCCTCCATGCTGCTAACACCCTTCCAGAGCCCCCCAGACCTGCTCGGTCCCATACGTGAGGGGCCCTGGGTTGGGGGGCCCTGGGAGGCTGGAGGGGAGGGGGATCAAAGTGCATCATGGAGGGGGGATTGGGTCTTGTTGACTTGTCTCTCCTGCCCCTCCAGTGCAGCTACCAAGGCTGTGAGAGCACCTTCAGGAAAAAGAAGGCCCTCCGGGCCCATTGGACCGAGCATACCACGGTGCTGCCGTTTGTGTGAGTGTCTCCTGTGCCCCTCGGGTTGGGGGTGGCTGATGCCACGAGACAGGAGACCCCCCTGGTGTGGCGTCAAGCAACACCTCCCAACGCGAGAGGGCTGGCTGAGCTGGCCTGTGCCAATGGCTGCTGAGTGCAGAGGATTTGCCATATCTGGTATTGGGCGCTGTTCCGGGCCGGATACTGAAGCTGGCCGGGCCAGTGGCCTTCTCCAGCTTGGCGTAGCCTATACGCTGGCCTTTCCCCTTCTCAATTCACTGCCACCCGTTGGCTGGGTCTCTCTGGATTAGCCTGGGACATCTCCTTTCAGACCTGGGGAGAGCCATGCCCCCTCCCCTCACGAGTGGGGTGTGCTTCGTTCAGGTGCCAGGAGCCCGGCTGCGCTATGAAGTTTGCCAGCGCTGCCAAGAGGAAAGCTCACCAGAGGAAACATGCTGGTGAGCGGCTTTGCCTGGGGTGGGTGGGGGAGTGTTGGGGACCTGCTGAATGGGAGGCTGTGGTTGCTGGCTTGACAGTCTGTGGCTCCCCGTCCACTGTGGACCTCTGCACCAGCCTCCCCAGGCTGGGATGGGGACATCCCTTACAACTCCTGCTTCACTGGCACAGCCGCCCCCTAGACACAGCGTGGCAGTGCCTGGAGGAGAACTAGCACCGGGCTGAACTCTGTGGTGGGAGGTGCCCTGCTGGTGTGTGGCTCTGAGCACATGGCGTCAGTGCTGCAAGCCGGGCTCAGCAGCCCCCTGGAAACTCCTGTGGTCCTGGGGTGGCTCCTTCCAGCCCAGTTCAGCATCTCTCTCCACCTGCTGATCCTCCTCCATGTCCCTCTTCCAGGATACCTGTGCCCCAAGCCGGACTGTGGGACGGTCTTGTCCACCTGGACAGCGCATCAGAAACACCTGCAGCAGCATCCTGGTAAGGCAGGTGTGTAGGGGAGCCCCATGCAATCTGGGTACCGGATACCAGCCTGCCTGCAAGCACTGAATGGGTGGCATCCCAAACCAAACCTCGCTAGCTCGTAAGATCAGCAGGCTGGGAGGTCACCTTATCCGCCCCAGCAGGTGGTGGGGAGGTCTCCCTTCTCCATGCAGTGGCTAGGGAGGAGATGTGACTTGAGAAGCCCAGGGCTTCGTTTCTCTCCTAATCAAGGTCTCCCTTTCTCTGGGCATCACCGGGGGGGGGGGGGTCATAGTGGAGGCAAACGATGGGGGACCTGGCAGTAGGTCAAACCCCAGTGTCCTGCTGACCTTCAGTCCTGGCTGGTTTGTCCACACCTGGCATCCTTGCCCCATGTTCTCTTGGTGGGGCTTCCAGCTCGCTTTGGAGGCTGGTGCTAGAGTGGGATCGGCCGCCTCCCCCAGGCGAGCAGAGACAATTGAGTCCGAAGGCTGCCCTGCTGTAGCTACTGCTGTACTCTGGATGGGCTATTCAATAACCTGCCCATCCTCCAGACCTGTGGCCCTCCTGGGGTAGGTGAGGGCTTTCAGCTGCTGCCTCTGCCCTTCCTTGGGGCTCTGGATTCTGTGGGGGCCATCGGATACTGATTCCGCTGGCCTGGGGCAGTCCTGTGTCACTCCAGCCAGTAGAACTTGTCCCATCAGACGGGCTCCAACTACCCCTCAACTCCCAAGTAACTTCTGCTGAGAGTGAGCTGGAAGTGGCCACCCTCCACCGCCACATCCTCTCTGGGGAGGAGGTGGGGGTATGAATCCCTGAACTCCTGGGAAGCACCAGGGCGATTGGGGTGTTGGTTCTGTCTGGGAGCTCAGCCTGTGCTCTCCCGCCCAGTGGAGTACAAGTGCCAGTTGTGCCCGAAGATCTTCAAGAAGCCGGGCGGCCTGCGGCGGCACAAGTCCTTCCACAGCCGGCAGAAGCGGGCGCTGCCGAAGCCGACGTGGGCGTGCCCCAAATCTGACTGCCAGGCCTCTTTCACCACCGTCTTCAACCTGGAGAGCCACATCCGGAAGGTGCATCTGCAGCTGCTGAAGTATCGTTGCTACTTCGCTGGCTGTGAGAAGGCCTTCGCCATGCGGGTAAGGAAGCAGCGGGGTCTCTAGGCTCTGGGGATGGGGCAGGGGCATGGGGCATAGAGCTGGTTGGTGGGAGCTGTGGGGCCTAGAGCTGGCTCTAGGCATCTCTACTAGCAGCAGCCGAAGGGTTTGTGTGTGGAGCTGGCTGAAAATGGGCTTTTTTTCCTATGGGAAAGTTCTAGGAAGAAGGTTTTTAACTTGATCAATTTTTTTGACTTGGCAAAAAAATCAACCCCCCAAATATTGAACTTGGGAAATGCTGTCCTAGTGCCTCATGGGAATTGTAGTTCCATTTCCTCATGCTCCTATTGGCCTTTCTAGGCAGGGCTCCCTGGGTGGACTACATTTCCCATGATGCACCAATCTTCCCCCTAATGATTAGGGGAGCAGTTGCATCATGGGAGATATAGTTCAGCAGGTGACCCTGGCCCATAGTGTAGACAGGGATCAGGAGGAAATGGAACTAAACTCCCATGAGGCACTGCACTGGAATACCCTCAAATATTTGAATAAGAGGGGTGGTTTTTTTTGAGGCGGGGGGGGGGTGTCTTTAACCAGGGTGAGCAGGGGTCTGTGCTGGGTGACTTACTCCTCTTTCCTTGGCAGGAGAGTCTAATCCGGCACCTGACGGTCCATGACCCCACAAAGAAGAAACTGAAGGTAATTGGCCCATGCCAGAGTGGGTCCGTCACAGGCCCTTCCTGAAGCAGCAAAATCTCTCACTTAAGCTGGGGTCTGATCCCAAATGGGGGGGTCCACCCTTCTACCCCAGTGGGAAGTGGGGCATGACCCCCCCCATTGCTCAAACATGATTAGCTGGGAAAGACCCTCTAGCATCAAACCACCATAGGAGCTGCCGGGGGGAACATCTCCCCTGAGCGCTCTGGGGTGTGGCTCCACTGGCACTGGTTACAAAAGAAGCTTGTTGGGGAGGGGCAGGGGTTGCTGGGGGTGGGGGGTGCCTTATAACGGGACATGGCTGAGCTGGGGAGCAGGGCCTGGGGTGGGGGAGCCCCTGAGGCGCTGGAGGCCCGAGGGGGAACAATGCCCTGAGCCCCACTCATCTCTCTGCAGCCGCAGTGCTGCCGGCCCAGCAGGAAGAGCCAGCAGCGGCTGGGCGCCCGGCAGCGGGTGCTGGTGGAGGAGAACCTGAGCCAGCTCTTCAGCCAGAAGCTCTATGTGCGACTCAAGCGCAGCCGGTCGGGCTTCCCGGCGGGGGAGGATGGCCCCGGGCGCCTGGGCCACACATTCCTCCTGCGCGTCAAGGCCAAGCTGGAGAGCGACCTGTCAGGGCTCTTCAACGAGCGCCCCGGCCGCCATGCTGTGGAGCCCGAGGTGAACCTCAGTGCCCTCTTCCAGCTGCCCCCAACTACCAGGCCGCAGGAGGTGGCCTAGAGCCAATATCCCACCCAGGGAGCTGCCACCTGGCCCCGAGTGGGGGGGGGGGCTCCGAAGCTCAAAGGCTGGGCAAGACACGACTTTTGGCTGGTATTTGCTTTAACTCTTAATTTGACCCTGGAAGGGGGGGGGGGGGGGAGCTCCCTGGGCAGGAAGAGACTGGCCTAGCCAGTCGGGCAAATGAACCTCCCTTTTTATGTTGATTTTTTTTCCCCCCCCCCACCCAGTAGAGGGTGTCTCTTGAGTTTAAGCAGGGGTCAGGACTGTCCCTGACCCTGGCGAGTGTGTGGGGTTCTTGCTGCAAGGACAGGGGCTGGGTTTGGGGGGTGCCTGGCCTGTGACCACCTGCAGGTGTGACGGGTGGACCAAGCGCTCCCAGCTGGGGCTGCTGTGAGCAATAAACACTTGCTGGAAAGCTGAGCCCTCGTCTCCTCTGGTCTTTCCTCCTCTGCCCCACCTGGTCTCTTAGCTCAGGGCCTGGTGGGGGGCACGAGGTGCTAACCACACACCCCAGCTGTGTTCCTAGGGCTGGGGGGTTGCCTTGGGCTCTTCCTGGGCACTGTTACCAGGAGCTGCTGTGGACAGAGCCAGCCCCAAGCTCTGGGGAGGGTGGTGGTCACAGAGCAGAGCTAGAATCAGCAGCTATTCCTGTTCCAATGGTACAGAGACTGACATCCCCTGCACCCCCCCCCGCCAGCCTCTGGGGGGGTCTCCAGCTCAATCCTCTGAGGAGGTAGGGGCCATGCTGCACAGGGAAAGCCCCCATAGGTCACTCATGGGAAGTGGGACCCTGTGCTCCCCATGGCAGGGGGTCTGGGGATAGGGAGTGGCTGGCAGCCTGGTGCCCTACTGCTGCATCGGCCATGTTCACAGTGGAGTAGCAGGGAGGCAGTGAGGGTGTGGATGGTGGCTGATCCAGCCGTGACACTCCATGAAGCAAGACCTCTCCTAGCTGTCCAGCCCCAGGTGTGGGTCCTGTGGGGGTGGGACTCTGCAGTCAGGGTGGGGAAGGGCCCCTGGCTGCAGCAGGGGTGAGCCATCTCATGCCACCTCCTGTACCCTTTCTGGGCTGGTGCATGGAGCCAGGCACAGACGCAGGCTGGTTCAGGCTCTGGGTGGGGTAGGGGGAGCTGAAGTGGGTCGTCCCTGGAGCACCCAGCAAACAGCTCTGCCCTAAATGCTCATTTGCTGAGCTGTGAGTGCAGGATCAGCTGAGTCGGCGGGGGGGGGGGGGGGGGTGAGATGCCCAGCATCGCTCCCAAGCTGGGGAGGGCCGAGTGCATTGTAGGAGCCTGATGCTGAATGATGCCCCCATGCTTGAGCTTGGACAGAGCCTTCCCTGGGAGCCCCTTCAAGCTCTCCCCTCCCTGGCCTGCTCCCCCAGGGGCCTGGGCATAGCCCAGGACTCCCCCCCTCCTCACTGGGCAATGTGAGGGGGTGGGCCAGGCTGGCATCCTTGATGCCAATCTGGAGCCCCATTAAGCTGGGGCTCAGTCCCCAAGGGCAGCCAAGTTGAGGGGTCTGTGGAAGGACTGGGAGCTGCCTTGAAGGGGTGCCTGTGGGGCTGGCATGGGCATTGTTGCTCCCCATGTGGCAGGGGTCTGCGATCCGGCTCGTGCTGCTGTGACCTCCAGCACAGAGGGGTCTGGCTCCAGGGGGGCAGTGGGTGTAGGCTGAGTTCTTCTCTTCTCTCCCCCCCCCTTAGCAAGAGGCAGTGGGGGCATCCCATGGTCCATTCCATCCCCTGCCTGCCCCCTCCAGAATTCCCCAGGCAGGTGACTCAGTGCAGTGGGGGTGGCTGCCTCTGACTCAGCTCTCGCAGGGAGGGGACCTGACCTTGATCTGGGCCTTGTGCTGCACCAGCCGCCTGCCCCCAGCTGCTCTGATGTATCTGGGCACTGCTCCTCTCTCTCTCTCTCCTCTTCTCTCTCTCTTCCCCCCCCCCCCCCTTCCCTGAGCCAGGGCTTGCCCTCTTCTCCCCCCCCCCTTGGCAGGGGATGAAGTGCTACCCCGAGGCTGTGAATTCTCCACCAGGTGGCCAGCAGAGGGTGAGCAGATAGCAAGTGTGGAAAATCAGGACACTTTTGGGGGGAGGTCGGGGGGGGTGTAGAGGGGCCTCTATAAGACACAGCCTCTAATAGGCTGTCTGGTCACTCTAGGAGGTCTTCTCTCTCTCTCTCTCTCTCTCTCCTCCCCCCCACCCCATCTCCTGGTACTGATCACAGATGCAGAAGTGCAGAGCTGATGCTCCTCCAGCCTCACCCACAGCTGTGCTCTCTATTATCCCAGCTGGGGCTGTCCCCTACCCCCGTTCTCTGCAAGTGCATGCTGTGAGCCGGGGCCCCATGGCTTTGGACAGATGTGAATTTGCACATGGGCTGGTGTCAGGGAAGTATTCTCCATGGCATTGCCCAGCCCAAGGGGGCAGTATCTGGGAGGGCGTTGCATGCTCCTAGAGGCACCGATCCAACCTCACAACACTCCATAGGGGGCTGGATACACAGGAATCGCTTCCCCTCAGTGCTGAAACGCAGCCCCCTCGGGGGCGGAACAGGGTAGCTTGCAAACAGCATGCAGCAATGGTGCCTGGCTCTTTGGGACAGGAAGTGAAGAATGCCCATATTTGGTGGGTTGGGGTTTGGGGGCAGGGCAGGGCTTGTGGTGGAATGGGGCTGGGCTGTGAGGCAACACAGGGTGGAAGGGGCTTTGAGATGAATGAGGCTGGATTGGGATAGGGGTAACTGTTAATGTTAATGGATGCCTTGCTGGCCGCTTTTCTCCCCCCATCCCCAAAACTGGTAGTATCCGTGCAGGGAAAGGGTTAATGCCAAGCAACTGCTCTCCTTAAAGCCTGGACACACATGAGCAGAAAGAGCTGGTGATGGGGGCAGGGGAGGGGGATAAGAGGCTGGGGACTTGGGGGGGGGGTATGGGGGCAAGGATACTGGGGGATGGGGAGGGAGCTAGGGTGGGGACCGTGGAGGCTGTGCGTGTGAGAGACGAGCACTTGTCTGTCAGTGGGTTGGTATGCAGGTGTGCTTTGAGGGTGTGTGGGAGGCTGGGGAGTGTGCATAGGGGGCTGGGGGAGTGAGAGGTGTGTGGGGAGGATGTGGTGGGGCTGGGGTGTGCATGGGAGATGGGGGTGCATAGGGAGGCTGGGGGTGCAAGGGGGCCTGGGGGCTGCAGTGTGCGTGGAAGGGTGCATGAGGAGCTGGGGTGTGCATGGGAGATGGGGATGCAAGGGGGGCCTGGGGGCTGCAGTGTGCATGAAGGGGTGCATGCTGTGTAGCAACACCTCTCCCCTGTTCACGGGTCTCGGCGGATCCCCCAGGCAATGGCGCGTGGGGATGGGCGAGCGCTGGAGATGCTTTCTGGGCACATCCACACACGTCACCCCCCCTCCCCCCACGTGTCAGGGAAGTGCTGAGCTCGCCTGTGATGGGCAGCACTTGGCAGGAGCTGGGGCAGCTCCAAGGGGGGGCCGCACTTTGCAGCTAATGCAAATGGGCCTGGCATTTGCCTAGTGGTTTGGAAACGGTCCCAGCTCTGTCTTTAGGGGCTGCGGGGGCCGGCTTGCCCGTTTAACCCTTCGCTGGTGCCATGCTCCCGCCTGGCGAGGATCGAGGTGCGCTGGCTGAGCGGGGCCGGGCACGGCGCTGGCACGCAGCAGGGTGTCTCGCCCTAGCCCGTCGCCCCGAGGGACGGCTGCACGGCCCTGCGGGGTTGGTGTGAGGAAACGGGGCTGAGGCCACTGGATTCGCTCCACTTGTGCCTCTAAGGACACGTCTACACGGCAGCTGGGAGCGTGCGCCCTAGCTGGACTAGCCAGATGCACCTGAGAACAAACCTCCCCAGCCCCCTGTGTACGTGTGCAGACAGGTAGCCTGACCTGCTCCCCGTGGTTCTGCTGCCATGTTTCGCATGCCAGCGCGTCTGCCCAGTGTGGATGGCTCCTAAGAGCCAGCACCAAACCTGTAGGGCAAGCGCATAACTCCAAACAACCCTCATGCCCTTCCTGGGGCCATGTACAATGCCTAGCGCACAGGGGTCCTGTGGGCCCTACAATAACAGAGTCACAACACTCACTGAGGGGGGGAAACCCCCCCCCCATGCTATCTCCCTTCTCAGAAGCCCCTGCCCTCGGTGAGCAAACGGAGTGGCTCTGGGCGGAAGAGAATTCGCTCCCGAGCCCTATTCTGCAAATGCAGGTGGTCCGGGAAGGCCCCTGTGCGCCGTATGGAGTGGAACACGCTGCAATTATTCCAGCCTTTGTTTGCTTTCACGGTCACATTCTTTTTCCTTTTAAAGGCGGCTCACGCTGGGCATTGAACGCTTTCAGGTGGTGGTGATGGTTTTTTAAGGTGGTTTTGCCCAGCTCCGGGCGTTTGCTGCTGCGGGCTGGGATCAGGGCTGAACTCGCGAGCAGGACGGGCCACGGTGAGCCCTTGGGTGGGGAGAGCGCCAAGGAAAACCTCTCCTTGCAGTCAGTGCTGGCCCCGGGGCGGGGCAGGGGGTTCAGTAGGGGACGCTCTCCCCTGGTGGTCAGTGCTGTGCTGAGGGAAAGGGGGGTCAGCACTTGCCCCAGTGGGGTGCTAGGGGGCGCTGTGCTGCAGGGAGCAGGTTAGGGGCCTGCTCCCCTCCCAGTCAGTGTTGGCTTGTGGTGCCGAATAACATGGGGGGCTGTGTCTCCATCTGGGGCATGTTCCAGGCTGGCGCTGGGAGGAGGGGGTACAGCCCTGCCCTGTGGATAAGCCCCCCCCATGAGGGCAGGGGCTCCCCCCACCCCCAGGGCTCCCCCCTCAGAGCCCAGCACGAGACTGAGGTCTCTGTTCCCAAGCCCTGGCTGGAGCCCAGCCGAGACGTGCTTGTCCCTGCCTGGCCGGAGCCCTGAGTGTGATGCATCCTGACAGGTCGGGAAGCTTCCCAGCTGCCCCCAGGTGAGAGCCGGGCCTCAGCGCAGCCCAGAGCCCTGGCCAGGGGCCAGCTCCATCCACAGCTGCTCCCAATCTGTCAGCCAGGGAGGCCAGTGAGGAGAGGGGCCCAAACCACAGGGGGCTGGTGGGCTGGGCTGGTGCCGGTGAGGGGGGTGGACGTCAGGTATGTGCTCGGTGCTGCAACGAAGGACTCACTATGCTAACTCCTAGTGCTGCCCTTGCAAGATTCAAAGTGCATGTGCCCCTGCTGCTGCAGAGCCAACCAACGGGCCCATCCACCCCGGTATCCCGCCCCTGCTGCCCCAGAACCAACCAACGGGCCCATCTACCCCGGTATCCCACCCCTGCTGCCCCAGAGCCAACCAACGGGCCCATCTACCCCAGTATCCCACCCCTGCTGCCCCAGAACCAACCAACGGGCCTATCTACCCCAGTATCCCTCATCCCTGCTGCCGCAGAGCCAACCAACGGGCCCATCCACCCCGGTATCCCGCCCCTGCTGCCGCAGAGCCAACCAACGGGCCCATCTACCCCGGTATCCCACCCCTGCTGCCCCAGAACCAACCAACGGGCCTATCTACCCCAGTATCCCTCATCCCTGCTGCCGCAGAGCCAACCAACGGGCCCATCTACCCCGGTATCCCACCCCTGCTGCCCCAGAACCAACCAACGGGCCTATCTACCCCAGTATCCCCCATCCCTGCTGCTCTGGATCAGACCAATGGACCCATCTTCTGCTCCCCCCAGACTCCAGCAGTAGGCAATTGCTGCTGCTGTGGAAGACAGCCCTTCTCTCTGCCACAACAACCCACAATGCACCTGGCCAAAGGCACAGCGGGGCACATGGCTGAGCATCAGTTCCTTCCTGACCCCTTGTGCCCTGACGCCTGAGAGCTGCTTCCCCATGAGCTGGCCCTGCCTTGCTTAGCGACAGATGTTATTAATAGCCGGAGAGCCAGCCTGCCAGGATCTGGGTCAGTGACCTCTCCCTGCAGTGGAGTGCACAGAACAGAGCTGTGATCTCTTTTGTTGGTGCTCAATGTACTGGCCTGGAATCCCAGCCCCCCGCTCTTTGAGGTGTGGCTGGAAACCTAGAGCCCTAGATGATCCCTCGTGATCTGCACTGTTAATGGGGGGGAATCTCTCCCTTAAACTTCTCACCCTGGTGGGGTACCCCGGGCAGAGGGCACTGTGCCTCTGGCCTCAGTCCGGGGTGTGCATTGGAGAGACACTGGCAGGGGGTGGGTCTAGGGTGACCAGACAGCAAGTGTGAAAAATTGGGATGGCTCCCAGCGCCGTGCGTACGGCGCCCTGTGTCTCGGGGGGGCATTGATGGCTCCCAGCGCGGTGCGTGCGGCGCCCTGTGTCTCTGGGGGGCACTGATGGCTCCCAGCGCGGTGCGTGCGGCGCCCTGTGTCTCTGGGGGGCACTGAGCGCGGTGCGTATCATGCCCAGTGACTCTGACCCAGCCTACCCCCTCCCCCACAGTTACCAAGATCACCTGGCTCCAGCTGGTCGCTGGCCGACCAGGGGATGCCCCAGCCCGGTGCTGGGTGGCTTCCGAGCTCCAGCCCAGCTCCAGAGCCCGGTCAACACCTTAGCACCGGGGCGTGCGGCGCACAGACCTGCTGCCCCTGTCACACCAGCCCCTCCGGGAGCCGCCCTCCGAGCTGCTGCTGAGACAGCCGGAGCCTCCCTGCGGCTTTGCTCCCCCAGCCTACGAGTGAAAGTAAATATCAATGCGACGTGACACATGAGACGATGGAAAATTCCTAGCCCAGGCCGGAGACGCTAATGCAGCCTGATGGGCCCTCGCTGGCTCCTGGTACTTTTCCGTAACCCAGCCCTGACTCAGCTCTGCCCATGGGAACGCGCCTGCCCCAGCAGAAACACGAGTCACCCCCGGCTCTGAGGGGCCACCCGGGCACTGCCAGACCCGCTCTTGGCCTCTCCTTACTGGTGACCCACCTCAGCTCCTCCGCCTGGCCTGGCACCCGTGAGCACGTTCTCCATGTAGCGTGGGACGGCTCGTGCCAACCCAACAGGCCCTGCGTTCCCGGGAATGGTGCCCATGTGCCAGCCGCTCGGGGAGAGGGGCCACCTGGCTTCTGGGAGCAGAGCTGGGAGCCAGAATGGAGACGGGGCCGGCCGCCAGGTCAGGGGCCGAGCCAGCCCCAGAGCCACAAGAAAGCAGGAGCAGGCGAGAAACCCGCTGCGTGGCCAAAGAGAGCAGGGCGTGTGTGCCGCCTCCTGGGGAAACTGAGGCACTGTGGAGGGCAATGAGGCATTGTGGCCTCTGTGCTGGGGGCTCTTGGTTTAGCCAAAGCACAGGGCGTGGGTGCTGCCCCAGAGCCGAGCCTCCCCAGGAGTTTGGGCTGGGCGAGCCCGTGGGAACGGCCACAAGTCCCCTGCCCCAGGCTCAGCCGCAGCCCCTGGTGGAGACAAGCCAGCAGGAGGGCTCAGAGGCGGGGCGTGGGGTGTAATGGGGCCAGGGCAGGTCGTGGCCGGCTGCAGCCAGGCGCTGGGAACGCTGACCTCCGAGCAGCCCAGGGGGCTGGGAAAGCAGCTGCTGGAGGAATGTCGTCCCCTAGCCTGGGAGCTGGAGGGCAGGATGCCGAGGGTCCCCAGAGGCCTGACTTGGGCTGGCTCTCCAGACAGCACAATGCACTTCCATGCAGGCAGTTCTAGTCTCTGCCCCCCACTCCGCTCAGCATGGCGGGGTGGTGAAAGGGGCCCCCGTGCCACTCAGCAGCGCCCCCCCCCCCTCCTGACAACCAAGCAGTGCCCTTGCTTCACCACCTCAGGGGGAAGAGGGGCACCATGACACCAGCACGGGGATATGGCCTGCTCTGACACGAGGCTCGGCCAGTAGCCACGCGCCTGCACTGTGTCTCCATCCATCTGCAACCAGTGTCCGCAGAGCGGGTGGATCTCTGGGATCGACCGACCGGGCGGTGCCTGGGATTGGCTCGCCCTAGCACTGATCAGCACCAGCGGACTGCGTGTGGACTGGGAGCCAAGACTCCCTGATTTCTCGTCCTGCCTCCCTAGGTGTCTGTGGGCACCTTTGTGCCTCAGTTTCCCCATCTGGGGATGTCGATGCCGACTTGCCTCCTAGGGTGAGCCAACGGTTGGTTGGTGCTTTGTTGCTGTAAAATGCCTGTCACTCGGTTATATGCGAGAGCTGCCTGTCTCCTCTATCGGGGTTTCTCCGTCCTTGCAGGAACGTGCCTGTTCTCAGGGCAGTCAGCGTCTCAGAGGTTTACCCAGCGCCTGTCAGCCTCGTTAGCGGGAAAGACGTGGCGTGTAATTGCCAAGCGGCTGCCTGGGCTCTGAGCTGGCTTCCATCTCATTGACTCCAGAGGGGAAGGATCGGGCCAGGGCAATCACAGCACGTCTGCTCCAACAGCCTCCAGCGGGTAGAGGAAAAGGGGTTGTGGGAGCAGGTCACGCTCCAGCCGCATCCATCCCAAGCAGTGTCCCTGTTGCCCTGTGCTCGCTGCCCAGGGGAAGGCCAGGAGGCTGCAAACAGACGTGGTGTCTGAACTCCCCGGAGATGGATTTCATGCGATGTCCGTTCCTCCGAGCGCATTTCCCTGCTGCGAGTCACAGGACTGTTGGCTTTGCTGGCTGGGAAACGGAGCTGCTTTCCCTGGGTTAGAGAGAGAGGTTCGGAACAATCCCAGTAAGCATGGACATGGGCCCCAGTCCAAGGCCCAGATCCGAACCCCACGGGGAGGCTGGAATCTGAACCCAGATCTGAATTTGGGGCTCGGGCCTGTGGCGCCATAACAGACGAAGGGAAGGGAATGGTGAATTGTTAACCCTGGAATGCAGTGTGGGGCGTATCGCCCGGCTTCCCGAAACAGGGACAAGAACGCGGGGGCCTCGCCACAGACAGGCTGAGTCCGAACAAATCGCATGTGTGGGTGTGTTTGTGGGGGGGTCTTTCTGCTTCTGGGGGGCGTCTGAGCGTGTGGAGGGGGTGTATTTCTCTCTGTGTGTGTCGTGGGCATGTCTGTATATGTACATTTGCACACGTGTGTGCGTTAGTCTTACCCCAAAGGACGTGCTGAGCCGGGGTGTTCCTCACAGCAGCAGTCAGAGCCCGACACAAGCAGCAGTGGGCGGTGAGAGCCAGAAGCCCCAGGAGTATAATACAGGCCCAGCTGGGCTCCGGCACACAGGCCATCTACACAGGTGGGATCCAGACTTCTCGACGCCGGGCTGGAGGCCAGACGCTCCATGTGTGCGTCACACACCCAGCTGGACATCTGGAACCCCAGGATTGCCATACACACAGCGCTTGAATGCCCAGGTTTACCACACACACACACACACACACACACACACACACACACACAGCTGGACTGCCCAGGACTAGCAGACATGCACAGCTGGAACGCCCAGGTATACCAGCTGTGCACAGCTGGAACACCGAGGAGTACCATGCACACACAGCTGGCACACCCGGGATTACCAGATGTGCACAGCTGGAACACCCAGGAGTACCATGCACACACAGCTGGCACACCCGGGATTACCAGATGTGCACAGCTGGAACACCCAGGAGTACCATGCACACACAGCTGGCACACCCGGGATTACCAGATGTGCACAGCTGGAACGCCCAGGCTTACCAGACATGCACACCTGGCCTCCAGGATGACCCGATCAGGAAAACACACAGACACTCAGTGGGCAGAGAACGCCAGCCCGTGCCACTCAGCACACGCCTGGTGCCACCCATCGCAGGCACCTGCCTCATCCAGCTACCCCCCCCTTTATCTTGCGGCCCAGAGGAGCTGCCCATTCCCGGTCCTGTGCCGCTCTCCGCTGCTCACGTCACAGCGCAGAGAGACGGGTGCTCTGCCATCAGGGAGCCAGCCAGGGCCCCTCAGAGCCGGCAGCGAGGGAGCCAGGATGCCTTTTGCTCAGGGCGGGGCGGGGCTATGAACTATTCAGGGAGCTTTGTATGGCTGCAGCGCTCACTCAGGCAATCTCGCCAAGGGCTTCTCTTCGCCATAGGGCAGGGCAGTGCCCCACACCGGCCTCTGCGAGGTGCTCCAGGCACAACGACCCATTCACACTGTGCCTTTCCACCGAGCTGTGGCAGTGGGTTTCCTGGGGGGGGCAGAGAAGGGCAACGCAGGGAAGAGCGTGCTGGTCCCAAATGATAATCAGCCTCCCCACCCCCAGTCCCCATCCCGTGGCTCAGCGGTTGGCCGGTTTCAGTGGGGCGCAGGGCATTTAGGGGAGAGGTACCCACTGCTACAGGGCGAAGGCCCCAGTCTGGCTCCAATGGCCTTCCTGTGCGCGCAAAGCCACCTGGCAGCTTGGGCGCATCATCACGCATCACTGGGACACGTCTTGTGGGGGCTGCTGCCCATGCCCTGGCCCTGAGGTCACAGGGGCTCTGTCCCTCATGCTGCCTCAGTTTCCCCATCTGGAAAATTCAAACGGTACATGTCAAAGGTGGGTTTTAACCATCCCAGTTCAGAGGGGGGTCTGGGCGGGCAGGGGCGAGCTGGGCCATTACAAAGGGCGAGGTCACTGGAACCCCCAGGATTGCTGAAGTGCGGGGCGGGCGCTAGGGCTCACTTGCCAACACCGGCCCGGCCACTGGGGGCCAGCGCAAACACCAGCGCTCCGGAGCAGCGTGGGGCGGGTAATGAGTGAGTGCGAACGCCAGGCAGATACCGGGGGATGGGCAGGTTAGCTAGCGGATGGCCAGAGGATTGTGTGTGGCGACGGATGGATGGATGATGTGCGTGGGGTGTGTGTGGATGGATGGATGGGGGGGGGGCTGGCTGGCCAGAGATATGTGTGTGGGGCGATGGATGGATGGATGATGTGGATGGATGGATGGATGGCCAGAGGAGTGTGTGGGGGGCTGGCTGGCGAGGTTAGATTAGCTCGAGGGATAGCTGTAGCGCTGGCTAGAGTGGGGGGTCTCCGCTCAGTCACAGTAGCCTGCGGATCCCCCCCACCCCAATCCCACCGGCAGGGCCGGCGCTGGGACCCAGGGTCAAGTCCCTGCTCTGCCACAGACTCCCTGTATGATCTTGGCCAAGTCACTTAGCTTCTCTGTGCCTCAGTTTCCCATCTGTACGAAGGAGATACTAGCCCTGTCCTGCCTCCCAGCAGTGCGGCATTAAAGCACGTGAGGTGCTCAGGGTAATGGAGGCCATATAAGCTAGATAGAGACTAGAGTAGGCACCTGCTTGTCAGGTCTCCTGGGTTTTAGTCCTAGCTTTGCTAGTTATTTGCTGTGGAGCCTTGGGCAAATTAGGGGACCCTCCCCCGCCTCAGTTTCCTCAGCTGTAAAATGGGGACAATGCTCTGGCTATGGAAGTGCAGCGGGTGATTAGGATGTACGTGGAGCCTCGCCAGGCGACACCCTGGCATTCTGCCTCATGCAAAGTCTCGCTGCTGTCTTTGGGACCCAGGCCTGAGGCAACTCTATAGCCCCACCCCCGGCCCAGTCAGCGCCGAGGCGGCCGTGCTGGGCAGAGACAGCGTGGGGGCTTTTTTGTAATCCTCCCATCACGCTGGGGCAAAGCAGCGGGGCCAAGGCCAAGCTAAGCGGGCGCTAACCTCGCTTGTGCCTGGGACCCTGCGCTAGCAATGGGCTCCTGCGGCCTCCCCACACCACAGCGAGGCTAAGTGACTTGGCCAAGGTCACCCAGGGAGCCAGGAGTCCTGATGCCTAACCCCCCTTGCCCTAACCCCCAAACCCCACTCCCTAGCAAGCTGTGGGGCTAGAACCCAGGCGTTCTGCTCGCCCACGCCCGTACCCTAACCCTGCCCCCACCTTCCCATCCGGGGACTGGAAAAGAACCCAGGCGTCCTGCGGGAGCAGGGCCGTGACGCTGCAGCCGGAGCGTGCCGGCCCAGCAGCCTCCCCGGGGCCAGCCTGTCTGCATTGCCCGGGACACTCAATGGATGCTGGGGTGACACGTCCCCGCCATAAATTCTGCTGCGTGCCGGGCTCCACGGCGTGGCCAGGAGCCAGGCTGCCGACCGAGGCGGGGACGCGTGAAATACAGCGCCCGGGTGGGTCCTCGCAGGCTCTTAGCACCCGGCTGTCAGGCCTGGCTGCGCCCCCGGACTCCCGCCCGGGCTCCTGGGGTTGTTTGCTGTTAGCTCAGCGCTGCGAGGCTAGGATGGTGCAGGCAAGTGCTTGGCTAATTCCCCCCACGTACTGATTGACACCCCTCTGCCTGCCCCCCCCCCCCATCCCAGACCCGCCACACGAGCCAGTCCCATCCTGGGTGCCATGCACTCCGGGCAATGCCCCTCACTCCCACCCTGGAGTCCCCTGCTATTCCAGCCCCGGGCGCCTCACCCCCCCCCCGCAGCTCTGCTGCTGCCCCCCAAGCCCACCCACTGCCCCCCCTTCCAGTGCTGAGCTCTTCCCACCCTCCCAACACAGCTCAGCCCAACACTCCTCAGTTCTGCCCCTCCAGTCCCACCCCACACTGGGCCAGTCCTGCACTGGGGTCCCTGCCCCTCCATCCTGGTTTGAAGCACCCACTGCTCCCCCCACCTATAACACAGCTGTGCAGCAAAGAGTTCCCAGGGCCAGGCAGCCCCAGGTGCTTGTCGCATCCGACCTGGGCAGCAGTATAGCCTAGCGGTTAGAACAGGAGCATGGGATGCTCTGGGGGGCGTGTGAGCGAGTGGATATAGCAGGGTGCTAGGAACCAGGACTCCTGGGTTCTAGGCCCAGGTCCAGGAAAAAGCATGGTCCAATGATTAAAGCAGGAAAAAATCCATCTTTTCCCAGGGCTAGGAAGGCGCATTGCTCTGTGGTTAGACTAGGGGACTATAAACCAGGACTCCTGGGTTCTATTCCTAAGGCTGACACTCTTAGGCAAGGCAAGCCAGCCCCAGTGACCGTTCCCAGCTCTAACAGCCACCCAAGTCTGTCTCGCTTCTCCATGCCTCAGCTTCCCCACCCAGAAGGGTGCTGGAAGAGCCTGTGTGCCCTGGTGAGGGGAGGGTGTCTGAGGGGCGGGCAAAGGGCAGGTCCCAAGCTCATGGGCTAATGACAGGGCACAGGGGGGTCCCTTTGCAGCAAGCCATCCCCACTGGCACAGAGACAAACCACCCAACGCAGCCGTGAATGCGACATAGTAACATTTAATGTGGAACTGGGTGGGCCAGGCCACTGGCCGAGCTCACATGCATCCTCTCTGTACAGGTGCTGCGCCACGCCGCTGGGGCCAGACCGGCGCCGGACATTATTGCTTAGGTGAGTTGATCTGGGAGTGGGGCAGATTCCCCCCGTCAGGCTGCAGTGATTGTGTGTGCACATGGGAGGGAGGGGGTCATGGCTGGTGCCAGGGGGACCTTGCCAAGGAGGTGGCCCCACAGGGCACCAGGACGGAGGGAATCCCAGGGATCTGCCCGGAGTCGGGACCTGGGAACCCTTCCCCAGCAATCTAGCACTGAATGGCCCCGAGTTGGGGAAGGAGTCACCCCGCTCAGGAGACAAGCTCTGCCCCATGTCCGTGCTCTGTAACGCCCCCAGTGCTCCAATGACAACCAGACAGAGCCAGGGGGAGGAGGAGGCCGGGGTGTCGACCCACCTGAACCACAGCCATGGGGAGGGGCTGCAGAGACGAGCCGGGGGTGGGGAGCTGCACTAAAGGGGGGAGTGCAGAGCAGAGACGGGGGCTGGCATCAGGCCAGGGAAATGGCTGACGGTGTTCACGGCCCGCCAAGGGGCAGGGATGGCAAAGCCCATGGGGGAGGGAGGAGGAGCTGGCAGTGACCCTGGATAGGCAGGGAACGCCCTGGAGAGAGGGATGGGTCCCTCGTGCTTTGAGTCTCCCGTGGATCTGGCCGAAGATTCCTGAGGTCGGGTAAATGAGTCCATGGAGGAGCCGAAGAAACCTCCAGGGAGGCAGAGCCAAGTCATGAGAAAGCCCCCCCCTCGGTCCCACAGAAGACGCAGGCCTGCCCCTTTGCTTTGACACGGATGATTCCGGCCCTGAGTGGTTAAAGGACAAACTCACGTGGTTTCCGAGAGGTCCCACGATTTAACTAACACACGGAGACACGCACAGACAGACAGACGCTACACATAGTCCACATGCCCCTCCGAGCCACGAGGCCGGACAGGAGCTGTTGGATTTCCACACGTTTTACGCATGCGGGACGGCGTGGGCAGCAGTGTCCTCCTACCGGGAGACGGGGGGCACTATGAGCGATGGAGGCCCCCTCCCTGTGGCATCCCGGCCGGCTGGATCTGGAGTCGTCCTCCTGCAGCCAGCTCAGGGCTCAGTCCGGGGAGTGCTGCCCGCCAGGGAAAAGACAGAGACAGAGATGGGGCGAAGGGTTAGATGCAGCTGGGAGAATCTCCTGCCACTTGCTGCGCTGCGGGGCTATTGACACACATGCTGCTGGGGAATCCGTTGCCCCTGCTACAAAAACAAAGCCGGAGGGGGTAGGATCAGGCAGGCTCAGCCTAGACAGGAGGGTGGGAATTAATCCACCACCTGCTTCTGCCCTCTGCTGGCCAACAAGATGGCAGAGAGGATGGCATTAGTGCCAGCCTGGGAGTAGTCACCCTCAGAAGAAACCCCTCCGAGTCCAGTGCAGAAACTATATTAGCCGAGGTGCTCCTAGCACAGGGAAGCGGTGAGGGGCAGGCTAGTGAGTGCTGGGCTGGGGCGGGCTACAGCGGCCCCATCCCCGTTGCCAGGAGAAAGAGGGTCAGACGACTCAATTGCTCCCTTCAGATCTCCGTCAGGGCGTCGGCGGGCACCAGGCCTCGTTTCTTGCCGCTGGTCACCTTGAGGAAGCCCTCATTCTCCTTGCTTTTCCCCACGCCAACGCAGATCTGAGGGAGAGAGAGAGAGAGAGAGTCGGGCATGACGCCAGCAGGACCCAGGCATCCGGCACAAGCCAGCTGAGAACGGGACACACTCGACACATGCCAGAGCCAGATCAGGGCCGATGTACACTGCTGGTCAGTAGCATGCAGCCTCCCCCCCCGGCCCATCTGTGCCTGAGCCAGAGATCAGGAGCCCGCAGCAAGGGCTGGTCCTTCGATCAAGCTGTAAAGGCTAATTGCAGTTCTGAGCTCCGCAGGGCGGGAGTTCAGGTCCCAGGGGCGGGTGTTACAGTCAGATGCCAGGAGGAGAAATGGAGTAACCGGGGCCTAGACAGAGAACGAGGGGCCCAATTCTGCTCTCGCGCTCAGCGGTGTAAACGGAGGAAGGCACCACAATAAAGCAAATCTGCTAGAAGAAATGCTTTGAACTCTGAGCTGTCTTTTGAACACCCCCTACACACACACAGTCTCTCTCTGTCCCTCGCCCACCCCGGCCTGGCAAGATTGACTCATTCACTGCAGCAACGGAGCGAGCAGGTGGCTGACGCCAGCGAAGAGCTGAGCGCGGGCAAGTTTGTGCCACCAAAGCCCAGGTCCCCGCTGCCAAGTAACAGCTTCAGACACGAAGCCAGCAGGGTCCAGGCTGCTGCTCCCAGTGCCTGGCCTAGGTCTGGCTTGCTCTCAAAGCCCAGCAAACATCCTGCTTTGGGCTATCGCCTGTCCCCTGGGCTGCGGGCGCTGGGCAGAGACAGAAACGTCCCCCTAGCAAGCCCACTCGGACCCGACAGCGAAACGAGATGCGGCAGCGTTGCTTTCTGGGCCCGGATCCCCAGCTGGGGCAAATCGGCTTCGCTCCATTGAACTCAACGGGCCGGATCCCTGGCTGCTGTGAATCCGCATGGGAACCTTGGGCCGGATCTTTAGGTGGGTCAACAGGCCTCGGGGGATCGACCCACCCAAAGATCCGGCCCAAGGTTCCTACTCTACGAGGCTCTTGTGTTCCAGTTCCGGACCCCAGGAGACCCTCAGCTGCTCAGTTGAACAGCAGGAGCAGCGAGCCCAGCTGAGCTGAGCGGAGGGAGGGGGCAGCCCCTTTCCAGACAGGGGAAGGGATCAGGAGTCTTCTTAGGGTCCTGGCAGTCGGGCCTGGAAGAGCCCTGCCCCCCCCCCCCCCCCCCAGCAGATCAGCTGGGAAACTGCCACAGAGCTGGACTGCAGCCCAGGGCTTGGTCCGAATGGTCTGTCATCCGTCCCCCCCCCGGCAGCTCTCGGCGAAGTCTCCAGCCCAAACACTCGGACCCCCGCGTGCATCTGAGCAGGCGCCTCGGCCCGAGATGGGCTGAGCTGGCTGTTGGCTCTGGGCGGCAGGACGGCGGGCGGCAGGGACTGCGGGGCAGCAGGAGGTGGAGCATGGGGACAGGCGACACACCTTCCTTTGGGGAGGCTCAGGGATCTGCCGCGGCCTGGGCTCGGCTCCAACATCCCCCGGAGAAGAGGCAGGGCGACCGCCCGCGGCCCCGGGAGCTGGAGGGGCCGGAGCACATGGAGAGTCCCGGTCCCGGATCCACAGCAGCCTCCTTCGAGCGCCAGCGTCCCAGGGGGGTGGGAGGCGAGACTAGACCCACTGGCCTCGGGGACATCTAAGCACATCGCTGGCCTCCCCACTGGGGTCACCTGCATCCCCACAGCACAGGTCCTACACCCCCCACCGCACAGATCCCCACCACTCTGCCCCCCAGCACGGACCCCTCAGCCCAGACTCCCCTGTCCTGCTCTGTCCCCCAGTACAAACCCCCCAATGCCCCCAACATAGACCGCCCAGCACAGACCCCCCGTCCTGCTCTGTCCCCCAGTACAGCCCCCCCAATGCCCCCAACATAGACCCCCCAGCACAGACCCCCCCCGTCCTGCTCTGTCCCCCAATACAGCCCCCCAATGCCCCCAGCATAGGCCCCCACCAGCAGACACCCCGTCCCACTCTGTCCCTCATCACAGACTCCCCCCACCTCCTTCCCCCCCAGCCCAGCCCCCCTTATTCTGCAGACCAGACCAGCCCCCTTCTACCAGCACAGACTGCCCCGCCGAGACCTCCCCTGCTCTGCCCCCCAGCACTGCCCTCCCCAGCCAGGCCAGACCTCCTCCCCTCCCCAGCACAGTCCCCCCCCCATACCTGGCTCTCCTTGAGGCTCATCTGTCCCTGCTCCTTGTTGCCGTAGAAGGGCTGGCAGCACTTCCAGACACTCTCGCCCGGGCGCACTCTCTGCACAAAGTTGGCCGGGAAGAAGCCCACCCGGTCACCGATCTTGCCCTGCAATGGCAAGTTGGGGGCGTGAGGTCGACGGCCCCCTGGACCCCGCCTGCCAACCGTCCCCCCGCTGCCCCGCCATGTGGAGACCCCTGCGCTGGGCACAGGGCCGACACCAGCAGAGCCCCAAGATGCCGGCAGCTTCTGGCTGGGCTGGGCTCGGAGCAGGGAGCTGGTGGCTCTGGGCTCCAGGACCAGGGGGGCGGATGGGTCAGTGCCTCTATGGGGTAGCCTGGCGCCCCCAGCTGGCATTGCCTTGAGCTCCAATTCCCAGCCAGGCCGGGACCCCAGCCCTCACGGTCAGCGACTCCATGGCCCATTCCCCCCCCCCCCCATCGCCTGGTTGTGCTGGAGGGTCCCTCTTGGCATCACCTGCCAAAGGGGATGTGGCCAGTTTAACCAGGGGAGGAGGAGCTGGGGGGGGTGAGGACCTGGGGGGGGGGGTGCGGAGGGCAGGCCCCAGTGAAGGAGCTTCCCAGGCAGGGGGGGATGGGAGATGGGGGGGTTGTTAGACTGCGGCTCCATCGCCTGGGAGAGTTCAGCTGCGTCTCACACACACAGCGCAACACTAGTGCCGCCCAACACACACACACACACACACACACACACACACACACACACACACACAGCGCCGCCCAACACACACACACCACACACACACAGCACTGCCCAACACACATACACCACACACACAGAGCCCAACACACACACACACAGCGCTGCCCAACACACACACACACACACACACACACAGAGCGCTGCCCATTACACACACACACACACAGCCCATCACACACCCACACACACCCCCGGCGCTGCCTGACACCTGCCGCCCCCCGTAACACGTTAACACAAGGCGGCCGTGCCAGGCGAGGAAGGGCAGGAAAGCAGCACACCCGGCTGAGGCCCGTGGGGTTTGCCCCCGACCCCCCCCTGCTGGCAGGGGCCAGGCCCAGCCGCGCGTCTCGCACCCACGCTCAGATCCGCCACATCAGCTGGGGGGGTCCGTCCCCATGGCAACCGGGAGAGAGGCAGCCCAATGTGCGTGTGCCGGTGCGTGGAGCCGGGCGCCTGCCCACCTGCTCCGGGGACGGGGCACAGCAGGGGGGACTCGGCCTGCCAGGGCGATGGGGGGGGATCTCACCCAGGACGGGGGGGGGGGGGGGCGCCAGTGAAGCCCAGGGGGGCAGGGACCCCCGCCGAGTGCAGGAGGTGACACCAGGGTGAAGGGGGTGTCGACCCCGGTTCCCAGTCACCATGTCCCGAGTTAACCCTTCCTCCCGCCCCAGCCCGGCTCGATCTGCCCCTGCACCCCCCCACCATGCCCCCCCACCCTCCCCACCACTCCCGGCCCCCCCCGCTCGATCTGCCCCTGCACCCCCCCACCGTGCCCCCCTGCTCGATCTGCCCCTCCATCCACCCACCCCCCCACTCGATCTGCCCCTCCACCCCCCACGCTTGATCTGCCCCTCCACCCTCCCCACCACGCCCCCCCTGCTCGATCTGCCCCTCCACCCCCCCGATAATGCCTACACCCCCTGCTCGATCTGCCCCTCCACCCTCCCCACCCCCCACACTCGATCTGCCTCTCCACCCCCCCCCACGCCCTCCCAATCTGCCCCTCCCCCCTATTCAATCTGCCCCTCCAACCTCCGCCCTGTGCCAGGGGGGCTGCATGTGAGGATGCTGCAGCATCTTGCTGGCTGGTTTCCGAGATAGATTTATGGCCCCATTTATTTCCTTCCCAGCCGCTCCTCACTGCTGCAGAAATGCGGGAGCCCTGCCCCCCAGCCGGGCCAGCCAGGGGGAGTGGAGCAGGGCAGGAAGTTGCTTTGGGGGGACTGATGTGGCCTTGGGGGCCCCCCTCTTTGAAATCTCTGCCCTTTTTCTCCAAGACCCCAGAAACCCCTGAGCCCTCCCTGCCCGGCCCCCTGCTGTCCCTCAGCCCTCTGCACCCTCCCCGACCCCCCACCCCAGCCCCTCCCGACCCCCAACCCCCACCCCGACCCCCCAGCCCCTCCCGACCCCCATCTCCTCCCCACAGCCCCCAGGCGCGCTCACTGACCTTCCACCAGTCTTCATTGGAGTCATCGACCAGCATGATCCTGTCTCCGGGTCTGGGGGGACAGAGATGGGGGACAGGGTGGTGTTAACCTGGGGGGGGGGCGGGATATGCCAGCCCCGTACAGCCTCCCGTCCCCCGCATCACTGCCCACCACAGGGCAGCTGGCGAGGAGACAGCTGCCCCCCATTCTCCGCCCCATGGCCGGGGTGCCCTACCAGCACCACCCCCAGGGCTGCCAGGGTGGGTTTCGCTGTGCCGAGCCTGGAGTCGAGACCCTGGCACATCGGCCTGGCCCAACCCTCCCCCCCGCCAGCCCATTCAGAGTCAGTGAGGGGCCAACACCAGCCCCCACGGGGACTCAGGGCAGCCCCCCTTCCCCCTGGCTTCAACACGCCTGCCTCGCAAGAACCTCTGCCAGCGTGCTCTGCCCCCATGCTCATGGCTGCCCCCTAGGGGACAGGCACTTACTGCAAGGGCAGGTCGTTGTGCTCCTGGGGCAGGAACTTGTAGAGAGCCACGTAGGAGTACATGGGGGAGACGTCCTTCCGCGAGGAGCCCCCGGCAGCCTGCAGCGACGGAGAGCGAGGGCCCTGAGCCCAGAGTCACAGCCGGCCAGGGACGGGCCCGAGCTGGACTCACGTTCCCCACGGCCTGCGCCCCATAGCCCACGGGCCGCGCCCCATCGCCCATGGTCCGCACCCCAGCCCCATGCCCCAGCCCTATGGCCCGCGCCCCATCGCCCACAGCCACTCACTCCATCGCCCACGTCCCGCATCCATCGCCCACGGCCACTCACCCCATCGCCCACGGGCCGTGCCCCAGCCCCATGCCCCAGCCCTATGGCCCGCGCCCCATCGCCCACAGCCACTCACCCCATCGCCCACGGGCCGTGCCCCATCGCCCATGGTCCGCACCCCAGCCCCATGCTCCAGCCCTATGGCCCGCGCCCCATCGCCCACGGCCACTCGCCCCATCGCCCGCGGCCACTCGCCCCATCGCCCGCGGCCAGCGCCCTCCCGTGCCCCAGCCCCATCGCCTACACCTGTGCACTCCAGCCCCATTGCCTAGGGCCCGCGCCCCATCCCCACCCACACGCCCTGGGGCAGGGAGCTGGTTGGGCCGTCCTTTGGGGTCCGAGGGCACCTCAGGGAAGCAGGGGATCCCCACCCCAGGGGCAAGTGGAAGAAGTCAGGGCTGCAAGGAACAGGAGTGGAGCTGACTCAGAGTCAGTTGAAGGAGCCAGTCGTGGCCCTGGGGGGGATCTGGGGGCAGCTCAATGCAGCTGGTGGGCTTTAAGGGGGGTCTCAGGTGACACTGGAGCCAGCTCGGGGCAGTTTCAGGACATGGGACGGGGCGGCGGGGACACGGGAGCCGGCTCGGGGCAGCGGGAGGACATGGGACGGGGCGGCGGGGACACGGGAGCCGGCTCGGGGCAGCGGGAGGACGTGGCAGCGGGGACACGGGAGCCGGCTCGGGGCAGCGGGAGGACATGGGACGGGGCGGTGGAAACACGGGAGCCAGCTCGGGGCAGCGGAGGTGCCTGGGGAGCGACTGTGGGGGAAGGAGGCCGGGGTTAGCTATGGGGGGACCTGGGGGGCAGCTCACCTGCTGCTCAGGGCTCTTCTCCTCTGAGCCGGGACTTTCGCCCTCGGGGGGGGCCGTGAATGCTGAGAGAGATGGAGACAATCAGCCGGGCTGGCTCCCCCGACAACCCCACGTCCCCGCCCCCCCGGCCAGGGCCCTGGAGCGGGGGAGAGCCGGGCGTGGGCTCTATTAAAGGGACAGCAGCCCCCCCGCCCCATACCCCTCCCCACGCTTACCGCTGTCACCGTGGCTCTCCTCCGCGCTGCCGTCTGCCTCCTCCCCGGCCTCGTCCTTCTCATTCTAGGGAAGACGGAGACACCGGGGGTTGGGCGGAGACTGGATGGGCTGTTCCAGCACCGCCCCCGCTCCTCCCCAGTGCCAGCTGCACCCCTCTCCCCCAGGAATCTCCCATCCCCGAGTGCCGTCCCCGCCCTCCTCTAGAGGGTCCAGCTGAATGCATGTTGCCCTCGCCCACCCCAGAGTCAGGATGGGCTGTAACGAGGGCCAAGGCGGATTCTCTCTGGAGGCTGCTGGGCGCAGACAGACCCTGCGTGTCTCTCTGGCTCCCAGCCTGTGCTGCCCAGTGGCGACGCATGGTGGGGGCTCCGTGACATGCCCGGGCTTGGCTCGGTGCCCCCGTCCTGCCCTGGCACATACCAGGCTCCTGGTGGGCGACTCCGAGGTGCTGCTGAAGCTGGAGCGGTTCAGGTGAGCCAGCGAGGTGCCGTAGCGCAGTGTCTCATAGATGGGATCCACCCTCCCGCTGGGGCCTGCGGAGACGGGGTGGGGTCAGGGATGCCAAGCCAGCCTGTAACCCAACCATGTGCTGGGGGACCCTGCACCAGGGGGAGGAGCTTACTACATAAGAGGGAGGAGCTTGTGACATAAGGGGTGCGGCTTAACACTGGTGGTCCTAGGATCCCCTTAACCCTTTCTCCTTGCAAGGGCTGTAATTAGGGTGACCAGATGTTCCAATTTTATAGGGGCAAGTCCAATATTTGGGGCTTTGTCTTATATAGGTGCCTATTACCCCTCCACCCCCATCCCGATTTTTTACCCTTGCTATCTGGTCACCCTCGCTGTAATCCCCCTCCCTTCCCCCCCGAAGGGATCAGTAGCCCAAGAACATCCCTGGGGTCCCCCCTACTGCTCCAGCACCACCCACAGAGACCCCTCCCCAGGGCCAGTCACGCCCCCCTGCTGCAGCTGGCATTTGGTAGATCCCGATAAAGGGAACCTGAGGATTCGTATGGCTCACGACCTCCCCACCCCGCAACTACTCCAGTAGGACAGGGAGGGGGGGTCTCACCTGCAGGGGGGGACTCCTTGGAGCTGCTCTGCTGATGCTCCTGCACCAGGAGGGGGGAGCTGAAGTTGCGCCGGAAGGAGGTGGCCTGGCAGGAAAGGAAGGAAAGAGGGAGAGAAATGTAACCGGGACTGGGGATGGTGGACAAGCCCCTCAGTCTGCCTGTGGCCCCCTAGCCAGCGGGGCACCCACCCACCCCACTGCTGTGGTAGCCCAGACTCAGGCACCTCCAGACCAGCCTCACTTCCCCCAGCCCCCGTAGGGGCCAGAAAGATACAACCAGGCACATGGGGGCGACAGTTTGACTAGGAGTCAGGACTTGAGCTCCCAGAGCAAAACTCCTGGCCCAGCTGGCAAGCAGCGGTGCCAGCAGGGGGCGGTAGTGTTCCGGGTCTGCAGAAGTGCACGTGTGTGTGATGTTCCGGCCAGCAGAGGGCAGTGGCGTGCACCCAGCTATCCTCCCGCCAGGGACAGAGGAGGGTGATGTTCCCCCCCCCCCTCCGGGACCAGCTCGGCGGGCGCTTACCATCTTGCCGGGACACTGCTGGTGCGAGACCTCCTCCGAGCACCACAGGTGCACGCTAACCTTGCACGTTTTACACCGCAGGCCTTGCTTCGAATTGCCTGCAACACACCAAGCACGCACAGGGGGTGGGTAAGAGAGGCCCCAGCCCAGGGGGTGGGGATGGGGCAGGGGAAGGATGTAGAAAATCCCACATGGGGTCTCACTGTGGGAGAGGCACAAAAGCAACCAGGATTCGGAGCAGAGCCAGACCTTGGGGTGACACCCGGGAAGGAAAGGGCAGGATCGGAGTCCTGTGTACATTGAGGGGCGGGTGGGGAGGGGGGGCGTCAGAAAGAGCCCCATCCAGAGGGGAACCTCTCTGCAAGCTCAAGGAGGGTGAGGAATGAAGCCCAGAGCTGGAATAGCTGGGGGGCTTCAGGGCAGGATTGAGGGGCATCAGCAGATCTGGATGGGGATGGGGGAGCCCAGGCTGGGAAAGCAGGGGGCTGGGATCGAGGGGCGGAGGCGGAGCTGGGTGGGGATGGGGGAGCCCAGGCTGGGAAAGCAGGGGGCTGGGATCGAGGGGCGGAGGCGGAGCTGGGTGGGGATGCGGGTGCCCAGGCTGGGAAAGCAGGGGGCTGGGATCGAGGGGCGGAGGCGGAGCTGGGTGGGGATGCGGGAGCCTAGGCTGGGAAAGCAGGGGGCTGGAATCGAGGGGCGGAGGCGGAGCTGGGTGGCGATGTGGGTGCCCAGGCTGGGAAAGCAGGGGGCTGCGGGCTGGGATCGAGGGGCGGAGGCGGAGCTGGGTGGGGATGCGGGTGCCCAGGCTGGGAAAGCAGGGGGCTGGGATCGAGGGGCGGAGGCGGAGCTGGGTGGGGATGCGGGTGCCCAGGCTGGGAAAGCAGGGGGCTGCGGGCTGGGATCGGGGGCATCGGCCGAGGCCGGAGTAGCAGCGCGTCCCTTGGTTAGTTCGCCTGCCCTGGGAACGGGGTCCCCGCGGCACCCACCTACGATGAGCTGGTGGCACATCTCACACGGGCTGTGCTTCTTGAAGACGTGCTCCTGGAAGCTGTGCGTTCGCATGGGCTTGAGGGGCGCCAGGGCCCGGTGGCAGGCGATGGGCGAGTGCTCAGCCCGGGGCAGGATGGCCTCGGTGGGCATCGGCGGGGGGGACGGGGGCGGCAAGGGCGTCGGGGGGCTCAGAAGCACCTCGCAGGGGAGTTTGAGCTCGCTGTTGGATCGCAGGAAGAAGTTCTCCACGCTCTTGCTACGCAGGATGGTCTTGAGGGACAGCGAGCGCTTGAGCCTCTGCATCTGAGGGGGAAGCAGAGCAGAGACCCAAGGAGCGTCACGAGGTGGGGGCAGCACAGTGCACGGGGGCTCTGACTGCTGCCCCCTACCCCACCTCCACCCTGAGCCCAGCATCTCAGCCCAACTCCCTCTCTCTGCGACCCCCCTCCCGGGGCTGCGTCCTGCCAGGGTTCCACCGGGAACAGGCCCCAGGGGCGTCGCTGCCCAGCTGGTAAACACTCAAGAGGGGGTGTGAATGGCCTGGAGCAGTTGGGGGGTGCTGGAAATGGGCCATGGAGCCTTCCCCCATGCGGGCCCCAGCCCATCTGACAGAAGGGGGGAACCGCAGGGTCAGGGGGTGTCTATGTCCCATCCCAGGCACCCCCAGCACCACAGCTGGGCCAGTCGCCCCCCTTGTTGGCTGGGGAGTAAATGGGCCATGGAGGCCAAGCTCGCTGGGGGGGGGGGTCCTTGTGCTGAGGCACATAGGCGGGTGGGGGGGGGGGGGGAAGAGATGTGCCAGCCTTAGGCACCGGGCCATGGAGCCCACCAGGGCTGTGCAGAGTCGTCCCCCCCCCCCGCTTTGAGCTACTGATCCAGTAACCCCGGGGGGGAGGGGGGAGGGCACCGACCTCCAGCCATGGCTCTGAATCCTGCTCTCCGGCCCGGAATCCCCCCCGCCAGCCTCCGGCGGCAAAAGCCGTAATGTGGGTTTGAAGATGTTTTTGTTGAATCTGTTAATCTCCCTCCCCCGCAGAGCCAGCACGAGGGCAGGGGGAGGAGGGCTGGGGGGCAAAAGAAACCCCACGTGGTGATGTTGGGGAGGTGCCAGCCCTCCCTCCGCTGCAAAGGCCTCTCCCTTCCCCCCTCCACTGAGGAATGGGTTAGCAGGTCCTGCCTCCCTGGCTTGCACCCCTCAGTTCCCATCCCCTACCCCACCCCGTCCCCCTCAGCCCCCTACTCACGAGGTACAGCTGATCTACATAGGGCTGCAGGGACCCCTCCGCCCCAGCATCTGCCCACGGGCCAGCCGGGATCTCAGCGCTTCCTGTACCCCAGAGCAGGCCAGGGACTCAGCCCCACGCATTTCCCACCCCGGCTGGGGCTCTCGCCTCTCTGGGAGCCAAGGCAGGTGCAGAGCCAGGATCCAGCTCTGAACCTTTAGGAGACCGGCTGTACCTGCCAGGGATAAGGCAATCCCACCGATAGCCCCACCCCCACCCATAGCTCCACCCCCACATCCCATAGCCACACCCCCATACCTTCCACTGGCTCCTCCCTTTTTCATCTCAACCAAGGGTTAAAACCCTTTGGGGCACTGGGGCACTAATATTATCACTCATAGCTCCACCTCCTCCCCTTAGCCACACCCACTTCCCATGGCCACACCTCCACCCTTTAGCCACACCCATATTCATAGCTCCTTCCTTTCCCATATGCCTTTTCCCAACCCCACTATGACAGCCTCACTCCTCCCCCCACACACATCCCTTGGGGTGCAGGATCTCCCCAGCCCAGTGACTGCTCTTCCCACAGCGACACAGGCCCCGAGCCTCCTGTCTCTCCCCAGCATGTCTGACCCGGAGGCCGCTCCGGGCTGCACGTGGGTCCCCAACCCACGGGATAATAAACCAGGAGAGACACCAAGCACAAGGCGATTAGCCCCAGACAGGACCTGACACACACACAGAGCCCGGGGCTGCCGAGGCCCCAGCTCCGGAGCTAATCGCCTGGAAGCCTGGTGGGAATCCAGCTGTTCCGGTTCTGGCTGAGCCCTCGCTCCCCGGGGCCCTGTCTGAATGGGGATCGAGGGACCCGGTGTGGAGATCACCCGCTCGCCCGCAGCATCACGGGATCTGGGGTGCAAGCAGCCAGTGAGGGGGGAGGCGCAGGACTGGGAGTCAGGACTCCCACCCAAGGAACAGCCAGCGTGAAGAGCACACGCTCTAGCCCTGCGGGACTGTCCCCCCCATCTGTGTGACAGCACAGACTTCGCAGGCTAACCTCACCTGTGTCTGGTAAGTGCTTTGAACCCCCGGCCACACCCCAAGGCAGGCGCCACATGGGGCATCATGTCACTGTCGGCACAGATCTGGGTCATGCTGTTGCCTTGCTGCGTGCTGTGTCGGGGGAGACCCCTCCATGAGCCGAGCCCTGCGCCATTTGAGCTAAGGGGGAATCCCCATGAGCTGCTGCCAGTACAGGGCTCGTGACACACAGTTGAGCAGTGCTGATCCTGTTGGGTGGGGGTTACTGGGGGCTCAGACACAACTGCCAGCTCAATACAATAGACAGGCCCTTTCCTAGCCTGCTGCCACAGGATAACAAGCCAGACACAGCCCCAGCCGCTGAAGCAAGGGTGACATGAAATAATCCCTCGCTGGGGCTGAGGTTTCAGACTGGCTTCGAATGAGCCTGGCACCCAGATCCATCCCGCCACTGACTCGGAGACACGGTCTCTTGTCCTTCATTTATTCAAGGTCTGGCACAGTCCCTGGCATGGGCTTGGCAGCGCTGCTGCAATGGCCCCCGGGGACACCAGAGCCCACGTCTGCCTTGGCCACGCCCGCTCACACCCAGGGACCCTGGGGCTCTGCAGAGGAGGTGCTGGAGCTCCAAGGCTGTGTGTGTGGGTGCTGTGACAGGGCTCTTCAGGGCAGGGGGTCCCAGCGCCCGTCACCCCCCAGAGGCAGGCCCAGGCTGTTCTCTGCCCGCCCTGGCCAGCATGGGGCTGCAGGGCAGGGCGCTCGGCTCGGTGGGGGAATCGCGCTGGGAGCAAGGGAGAGGCTGGTGACCACCCCCGCAAAGGAGCTGCGGGGCCAGGCTTTGGGACAGGAAGGCGCGAGGATCGCAGGATGCCCAGGGGGACGGGGAGCCGCCAGACTAACCTGGCACAGCCACGATTTCTGGGCTATTCCAGAGTCCCCCGCCCGGCTCACTGAATCTCAGCTGTGCCAGGGAGCCTCCGAGGGAGGGTCCCCTCTCACCTCCCATGACCACCAGAGCCACATAAGGGGCTGCGTCACCTGGTCAAAGTAAGGCAAAGGGCAGCAGGACTCCTGGGTTCACGTCCCAGCTCCGTGGCTGTTTTGCTGGGGATCTGGAGCAAGTCCCTTCCCCCACTCAGTGCCTCAGTTTCCCCATCCATGAGACGAGTGAGGAGCTTTGCAAAGCACCCTTGAGAACGGACCAGAGTTACAGCCGACATGCCCCAGACCTCATCCTGGCACAGCTCCCGGGGGGGCCATGGGGGGAGGCACAGAACCCAGCACGCAGATGGGAACAACTGGCTGAGTTTGCAGGGCCATGCACTCAGCTTGATGGCATTTCTCCGTCTGCCACACACTAGTTCTTGACCGCTGCAGCTGGTCAATTCCAAAACCGCAGGCAATGTTCCAGGCATCTGTGGTCAGACCCCTGTTGATTTTGGGGGGACAGAAGAAAACCGAAAGGGAGACCGTGGGGGACACATGAAGCTCCTGCCGCCTGACAAGCACAGACACAAGCACCTCAGCTCGGCTCATCCTCCCAAGAGTCTAGCAAGAGCTGACACCCTGAATGATTTACCCCTCCCCCAAATCATAATGGGGCACATGGGGGGAGGGATTGGGGGCACGCACAAAGGGCCCCTGCCAGGGGAGGGGAGAAGATTGGGAGAGGGGGGCAGACAGAGCCCCTGGCATGGGTGGGAAGGGGGAAATGGAAGGCGTGGGGGGAACATACAGAGCCCCCCCCCCGGTCACCCAGCACTCCCAGCCCCCCTCCCAGCTCCCTCAGCCCTGGGGTACATCCTGGCGGAGCTCACACACAGAGAGATTTCAGGATGCGGGGGGGGGGGCAGGGGCACCCCTCCCCCCAGGGCAATATGCTTTGGGGACAGATCAGGAGCTCCCCAAGGGCACAAGGCAGGGGGCAGCTCTTGGCTGAAATGGGGGGGGGGTCTCTCTTTCCCGTGCAGTGACCCCCCCACTCTCCCCATCTCCCTCCCTCTCTGCTAGCTGGAGCTCTGTGATCCCTCCCCCGCCCCGGGGGGCAAAGCAGCTGTGGGGTGGGCAGGTGGCCCGTGGGCCAGTTGAGTCAGAGGGCACTGCCAGCCCACGGGAGGCGGGTGGGCAGGCCCGGGGGTCTGCTCCGTCACTGTCTCCAGACGGCCCCGGTCCCAACTCGGGGGGGGGGGGGGCGTTGGCGGCAGCGGGCAGGGTGCCCGGGAGAATGCTCTCAGGCAGGATAATGGCATGTCGCTTGGCTGGCATCCCGGTCCCTCCTCGGGGAACGAAAGGTGATTAACCACGAGCACGGGGACTCGACAAGAGATCTTAATTAGACTGGAGCGGGGGGAGATGCCAGCCTGGGAAGGGGAGGGGTGAATGCCTCCTGCCCCCCCCCATCCCGACCCTCGTTCACCCCCCCTTCCTGCTCCCCTTTGGGGCCTGCCCGTTTGATGGGACCATGGACTGGATCCTCAGCTGGTGTGAACAGACCCCGCTGGAGTCGGGCTCATTCCCACCCGCCCAGCAGCCGGTCACGGGCGCCCACGCAGGATTCTGCCCCCTGCCCATGGCACCTACTCCACCCCCCCCAGCCTCCATCAGAGAGCATCTCTCCCAGCCTGGATCCTAGATCCCCCCCCCATCCCGCCACCCTGTGCCCCCTCTTAGAGCAGCCCCACAAGCTCCAGGGCTGCGTCTCTAAGGAGCCGGCGCTGACGAAAGGATAATTTCCACCCCGATGGAAGGGGAACAGCAGCTCACCAATCAGGATCTGGCCCCCCTTTCCAAAGCCCCCCCCTTCCCCTGCAGGTCGGGATTGAGGGGCGTCAGCAGAGCTGCAGGGGGACACGGTTGAGAGAGGAGGTGTGTATGTGTGTGTGTGTGTGTGTGGGGGGGGGGTTAGCCAATCACTCCCCTACATGACGCTCAGGTGACTGGCCCATTCCACTCTTTCAGTGGCACTAAACTGATCCTCCGTCCCTCCCCCCCCCCCCCCCCCCGCCCAGTTAAAACCCTAATCCCCAGAGTCTTCCTTTAATCGCCTAACATCTGCGTGGACATGTGGGCGTCTACAGCTGGCTGGTTGTGAGGCTGGGACTGTCTGCGAGTCCCCCCAGCTTCTCTGCCTCTGGCCAGGGAAATCTCCCTGCGTCCATTCCAATCCCAGCTCCCCCCCCCCTCAGCGCTGGGGGGGTTAGCGCCGGGTCGCCCCCAGAACTGGGCTGTGCTTTGGGGGTTGGGGTTAAGTCTCCGGCGAGCCCTAGGGCTGCTGGCACTGGTTTGCTATTGCGGGGGGCACACTGTGGCAGGGTCGCAGAGTGGTTTGTTATTGTAGGGTTGCTGGCGAGGGCTGGGCGCAATTCCCTGCTTTGTTTATTGTAGGGTTGCTCCTGAGTGCTGGGCTGCTCTCATGGGTGCCAGGCTGGGAAGGTGGGCGTCTCGGGGAGGACAGTAAATGACAGTGAGGACGCAGACCCCCCCCCCCAAGATGATCCCTCCCTCGCCCGCCCGTGCCCTTTTAATTGGATGCTTAGAAAAATTGCTGGCAAAGCCAGAATCAAAGCCACCATCTGAGGATGCGAGAGACATTCACGAGGCCGTGGCGGGGAGGGAAGGGCTGGGAGCCATCCACAGCTCTCGCTTTTATCCCTCAGCCGCTCCCCTGAGCTATAAAGCCCGCTATTCTCTGACACCCGGCCCTACCCCGAGCTCTATTTTTAACCTGCCCTAGATGCCGCTGCACAAAGCGGCTGAAAAGGCAGCAGGTGCCGCAGTTCAGAGACGGGATGAGCCCAGAGCGCTGCCCCCTCAAACGCCTTCCCAAAACCTCTCCGCCCCCGGAAACGTAACTGCCCCCCACACCTGGCACGTGCCCCTTGCAGGGGCTGACCCCTACACCTTGGTGCCTGAAGCGTTACTGCGGGAGCTGGAGGGAGGAGCAGACACACAAACCTGCCACTAGAGGGGGCCAATGAGCCCGGACGCATCCGTACACTGGTGTGAGGGGAACGCCCCTCCTCCGAGAGGCCTGGCGTCACCCAACCCACCCCACGGTTCTTCAGACAGCCGGGTGCCAGCGGGACTCGAACCAGCGGCCCCTTGAGCTGAAAGAGGAACCCATTGGGCTGGGAGGAAGTAGCAGTTGGCTGTAGTTGCTGGGGCAGGCAGCAGAGGGGGAGAGGGAGCTGCCCCAAGCCAGCTAGTGTTGCATGATGTCGAGATATTAACCGGATTCTTGGCTAGCCGGGGGTGGGGGGGAGGCAGGGGAATAGCTGTTAACCCTGAAAATCCTTAATGGCAGCTCTCTGGGGCCGATTGTCTCCAGGCGGCTCGGCTCATTTCTGGGGCATTGGATGCACGGTGGGGAGCAAGACCCGGCCCCAGCCAGCCCCCCGCCCTGGCCCAGACGAGGCCGGGATCAGTCCCCTGCCCTGGATCCAAACTTTGGGACGTTCTAGATCCAAACTCTACGGCCGGGCGCCCAACCCCAGAATGGACTAAACACCCCAGATCCAAACGTCGGGAGATGTTCAAAACCCAGCTCCTGCTCCCAGCTTTGCGGATTGGGTCCCTTCTTGATCACTGAGACTGATGTGACTTGCTGCACCATGTCATTCCCCCCCAAGTTCCTCCAGAGGAGCGTGAATCAGGGCAGCCCTCCTTGCATGCTACCTCAGCTCAGGGGAGGGGGTGGATGCCCCTCCATGCCTCACCCTGTGCCAGCTCTCAGAACCAGGGCACCGGATTTTGCATCGTGACATTTACCGCCCGGATCAGAGAGAGTTAATCAGTCCATCCTGGGGCAGATTCACCCACTGCAGGGCAGGGGCAGCTGGCAGCAGTGGGGAAGGGAGAGGGGAAGGATCAGGCCCCTGAATTTTAATGGGGGAGAAAGAGGGAGTCTAGAGTCTCCAGCCGCTGAGCTTTGCTGCCAGGTTTGATCTGGGGCAGAACCAGCACCAGAGAAAGCCCCCGGGGATCCTGAGGCCGAGACACCAGGGGGCCCCCGAGAGGCCGATCCTGGCCCTGCCCCTCCCTAGCGTCAGTCGCCGCCTCTCCCCCCCCAGCCCCCATCCTGCCAGGATCCCAATACCACGGCACTGCCCCCTCCCCTGGCAGGGCTCTGGCAATATTGCCTTCCCTCTATCCCCCCCATTGGGCGCTCGCTCCCTCTCCCATTTCCCCGCTCCCCCTGGAGCACAGAGCCTGCCCCCCGCCCCGCAGAGAACTGCTCCGTGGGCTGCTGGGGGAATTTGCAGGCGTCACCCTCCAGGGATCCTGGAACGCGCTGCAGCCGGGCACCAAACCCACGCGGGGGGACTGGCCACAGGAGCCTCAGACCACAGACCCACCACGCCAAGAAGGCCGTAACTACGAGGGGAGACGGTCACATGCATCGAGCTGCAGACCCCGCTCCCAGGAGGGGGGGACATGGGCAGGGATTTCACCAAGGGGTGCCCGTCGTTCTGCAGAGCACGGGGCACAGGCAGAGGGCACCAGCTAAACGCTGCTGAGTCCGCAGTGCACAGCTGGGGGTTCTGATTGAAATCCCCCCTCGTCACCAGCCTTCCTGATTTCAGGGCCCAATTCCCACTGCCCTGAGCCTGACTCCCCACCATGACCTGGGGGCCCCGCTGCCCCACGTCCTCACATGGCCTCACGCTCCCCGCACCAGCACCGAGCGAGCGGCAAAATGACCTGCCAACTCAGCCTGGCAACCTTTGGGTCTGCGCTGGGCTCTGGCCGCAGGCGGTGCAGGGGGGCAGGAGATCAGGCCCGTGGATTCCTCAAACACGCTGCCAGGCTGCTCCAAGGCGCCGGAAGGCCGCCCGAGATGCCTCCGTGCAGAGCCGTGTCTGCTCCGAAGTGGGTCAGGGAAAGGAGCGGGGGACCCTGCCTGGCAGTTGGTCCGATCTTTATAAGCCAACAGACAGGTTTTTAAATGGAGAATGAATTCGAGTGGCAGGAAAGTTTATTTGGCAGATCCAGCCCCCTTTCGCTGCAGTAGGATAAGCTACAGAAATCTCCCCCGCCCGCCCTGCAGGGGTCAGCAGGCCCAAGGCCAGGGCAGGCTGGTTATTCCGGCTTCTTGCCACACCCTGCTTTCATCTGCCCCCTCTGCAGCAGCTGCAGAAGCCCCCACCAGCTGGGATCTCCACCTCCCTGGGGAGATCAAGATCTTAAAAGGGAAAGACAATCAGGGCAGAGATCCCAGGACGGATCAGCTATTGTTTGAGCTGATTGGCAGCCTGGAGGAGTCAGGGGGCTCCTGGCCTGGCGGAGGGGGCGGCCGGGCCCTAGGGCTGCAGCAGACCTGGAGAGGGTGCCCGGGGGCGGATGCCCAGCTGGAGAGATCCCAGGGAGAAGGGGCGGGAATTTCAAGGCCCATTGAGCCCAGTTCGTCAGACTCCCATGGAGGGAGGGGAAGCCCAGCAGCCCCCAAAGGAAAGTGCCGGGGTCTCTGCTGGGACCAGCTGCCGGGATGGGTTCCCACTAATTCGGGGTCTCTAACCACCCCGATCAGGCCCCCACCCACAGACCCATCCCCTGACTGGCCTCCAGATTCCTGGATCCTCTTCCCAGTCGCCCTCCTTTGGCAAAACTCTGCTCCCAGTTACATCAGGGTCCAATGGGGGGAGGGTTACTCTGGATTTACACCACGGGCCCACTTCCTGCCAGCCCCCCATCCCAATGGATCCCTTGGCCCTCCTCCCCTCCCCCAGCTCCTTGGGGGAAAGGCCGGGGCAGAGTCAATGGGACTGTGGGGTCGGCTTCCTGGGGTTCCCACCACTGCACTGAGCCAGGGTCCCCCAGATCCGGCCCTAGCATTGTGTCTCCCCCCCCATTCCCTGCCCTATGCACAATGTAGCATGGGGCATCGGCGCTGCAGCCCCTCACCCGGCAGGCCACCCCAAAACCGCTCCCCTATGGCAGCTCCCCCACGCTGTTCACCATTCGATGCCAGGCTGAAGGTGTGGGGGGCGGGAATTTATTCAGCACTGATCCAGCCTTTATTTGGGGGTCCCCTGCTGGGCAGTGGGGCGACCTCACCCCCACCCCACAGAGCATTGCTGCAATAACTAGATCTGCTGGGACTCCCCGCCCCCCACCCCCAAGGTGGTGGGGAGTCCAGCCCAGGTGCAGCTGGGCTCTGTGGGGCTCTGGGCCCCACGCACCCTGTCCCCAGGAGGGAGTCGGAAAGGCTTTAGCTAGGGAATTAGTGCTGACTGGAGGCGCAAGGGGGCTGAGACGGATCCCAGCCCCCTCCAGCACAATGCCAGCCCCCCGGGCACAGACATTAAGGGGGCAGAGGGTGGGGTCTGCTGCCCAACCGGCAGGATGGCAAGGAGGGGATAGTAACTGGGGGGGGGGAACCAGCCAGTCCCCCCCTACACACAGAGCAGGGTCCCTGCTGATGGGCAGGTGGGGGAGGCAGAGCTGGGCACTCAGGACAGAGGCACCAGGTGCCTGGAGAGAGCAGCTCATTTTATCCTCCCACAGCTTGTGCCCCACGGTGCGGGAATGGTCAGCCCTCAGGCGTCTGTCCCTGCCCTGGGCCAGGAGAAATCCCCCCACCTGCCCTCCAAGGCCTAGGCATAGGGATGGTGAGTGTGATGGCCTCCGGTCAGATACCACGGTGACGGACGAGGTATAAATGCTTAGGCCAGCGGGTTCTCAGCCTCGGCCCTTCCCAGGTATCTATGGGGTTGTCCCTGGCTCCAGGGGATGCGGGGGGCAGGCGGAGCAGATGGAAGCACGGGCCAAGAAAGGGAGAGCAGAGACAGCGCCCTGGTGTGGGAATCGCCCCTCCAGAGCCCTCTGCGGATGCCAGCAGGTGGGTTCACAGAAAGCCCCCGAGAGCCCCCTTCTCCCTCTGCTCATCAACCAGCCCCCAGACGCCCCAGTTCACAGACGCTGGGATGAGGAACATGCCCAGAGCCTGCTGCAGCCGCCGCCGCCTGCCCCCAGACAGGAGCATGCGTCGCACGGGGAACACTCCTGCTGCCAGGACCCCCCCAGCCCCGGAGTGCAGAGACAGTCCCTGCCCCAAAGAGCTCCCAAATACGCTTGCCAGGAGACGGGTCATTCAGTCAAGTCTGGCTTCCGAACACGGTTCCTCTCGGGAGTTTTAACACTCTGCTAGGGAGTCCCCCAGGTTAGTGCTCCAGAATCCACCTGCCCCATGCAAACAATGCGCCCATCTCTGTGGCATCTGATCTCGTCACAACCCTTATTTTGCTGTGTTGAGAGATGAAAATTATGCTCTAGAGTCTGTCTCCCCCCCGCCACAAAATCCACTGCCTCTGGATTGCACGCCCAGCCCCCCTCCCAAATCCACTGCCTCTAGAGTGTGTGCCCAGCCTCCCTTACGAGTCACAAACACACGCGATCCATTTTACTCCGACGTGATTCCAGAGCCGAGCGTAACCTGCAGCGTGGAGCAGCTCCATGCTCCACGGATCGCGTGACACGCCAAAGCTGCTGACAGCACCCTTTGCAAAAGGGAAACGAGGCCTGATTCTGTTCGCATTTACACTGGTGTAAAACCAGCGTCACTCCACTGGCATCAACGAAACTACTCCTGATTTATACCAGTGCGAGAGAAAAATAAACAGATCACACCCTAAACTTTTCCCCATTACAATCCTCTGCTCGTGCCAGGGTGGCACTGGGGCTCCCTAGCCAAGGGCCATTGTAAAATCTGCACCCCCCCTTTTCCACTGCAGCTCAGATGTAAACCCTAGGGGTCAGCTCACCATTACACTACTCCAGTATTACGCCCGGGGAACTCCACTGAACTCCAAGGAGTTGTGTCCAGCAAAACAGGGGTAGTACAAAGAGGATCAGATTGGGAATCCGGAGGCCTGGTTTGTGCTCCGGGTCTCGCCCCGCTGCTGTATTTGCTTGAATTGATTTGATTTGAAGCTGTGTGAACCCCAAACCCCCACATTTAAATCTCCCACTGAATTCATCCTCATCTTTCCCCCCAAACCGCTTCTGATCCCAAGTGAAGGAAGGGGCTCCCGCCTCTCTGCTCGGGCTGTTCAGCATGCAAAGATGATGCCAACAAAGCCTCCAATTAAGCTGGTGGGAGAACAAGTGACATTGCTGCAGATACACACAGAGCTACATGGCCTCTTCCCAGACATCCATCCCCACGCTAAACCGCAGCAACCCTTTGGCCCCCTCGCCTCACCTCCCCCAGCCCCAAATGTGTGGCACCTCTCTCACCACGCGAGACACCCCCCCTCCCATGCACCCACCCGCCCACGTATGATGGGGGGGGGGGAGAGCAGAGAACCACAAACATCAGAGCAGTCCCAGCTGTTTTCTTTTTAAATCCCATTTGCCTTTTAAATCGCTGAGGTCAGGAGAGAATCCAGGCTCCAGCCTGGATGCCTGGGCAGTTTTTACAACCCAGTTGTATTTCAAGCAAAACAATCTTCCCCCAATGAAGAGTTTAAGCCAAATTATGCAGCAAGAGCATGGGGGGGGGGGGGGGATCAGCCAGCCCTCCTCGGCTTTTATCTGATTTTCTTGGACCTTGGGTTGCACAACAGGGGGGTTTTCAGCCCAATTCCAAGGCTGTGCTCACATCTGGCCGGGGAAAGCCACTGAGAGACCCATCCCCACAGCGCTGACCTCAGCAAGTCAAACAACCCACACCGAGCAGTCAGCGATTTAACTGGGGCAGGGTGACACTGGGGATCCATCATTTGGAAATCGAGCTGGGGGGGGAGAGCATTGACACCCCCCCTCAAGACGCGTCTAGCGATGACACGTTGCGGGGGGGGAGGGGGCTGGGACTTTAAGTGAATGTTTGAAAAGGAGGGTGGGGGATATACGTGCCCCCGGGTCTATGGGTCGGAGAGTTACCTTCGTTTCATGGAGGCTGGAGATGGTGCCCGGGGACCGCTGGGCATCTGGGTTTTGGGGGTCATTCTCCTTTTCGGTTAGCTCCGTCATGATGCTGGTGCAAATAGGTCAAGATGGGGAGGGGGGGAAGATCCCCCCGACCTCTCTGGTTTTCAAGAAAAGAATAAAAACCCGCCTGGGTGCTCCCGGGGGGGGGGGGCAGCCCCGGCTCCCCCTGTCCACACTTGGAAATCAAACTTCTTGATCGCCCCTTATATTAACTCGATTACAATAAATCCCCCCCAGACGAGTAGCAAACCCCGGCCCCTGGCTTGTCCCGGGCCCCCGCAAGCCCGTCCCCCTGTAACTAAAGCCCCCGGGCTGTGCCCCGCGCTGCGACCCGGCCGGGCTGCTCGGCGCTGGCTGCAGAGTGCCCGGCGCTGAGCGGGGGACACACGTTTGATTTAGGAGGCTGCCTGGCTCCGCCCCCTTCGCTTCACGAGAAGTTCATTAACCTCGCTCGTTCTTTGGCTATGCTAATGAGGGGGCCGATTGCCGCCTGCCCATTGGCTGCCCGGCAGGGGGCGGAGCGGCCGCTCCGCTCCCAGGCCCCAGCCCCGCTCAGAAGTTCCTTGGGCACCGTGGGAGCGGGCGGCTGCTGGCCAGTTTCAGAGCAGCCCTGGGGGCGGAGGCGCTGCCGCACCCCCGGGCTTGAAGTTACAGTTTGGGCTTCAGTGGCTCTCAGTCCCCCGCCCCCCATACAAATTGTTCCAGTGCCCCTGCCCCGGGGGGTGCCACTATCTTCTGTGGGATCAGGGTTTTTTTCGGGGGTATCCCCAATTCTATCCTGACCCCCCCCCCACCATCTCCCCTCAGCCACGACGCTCTTGGGTCCTCCTGCAGCCCCGCACGGTTGGACTCTCCCGGCCTTGCACGGCGGAATAGTGCAAAGCGGGATCCCTCATGTAGGGTGGATTGGGGTGGGGGGTGTTATGTGGAAGCATTTTCCCTTTTTTAAGGTGGCATTTTCCTCGCTGCCTGCTGTCAGCGAGAGCTAAAATCCCCCTGCGGGTGGGTGGTTTTCCTTCAGCCCCCCCTGAGAATAAGACCCATTCCTCGCTGCGCCCCACTCGCCGGTCCTCTCTGGCATGCTGCCACGCGTCAGCCCGCCCCCCCAGCCTGCTGCCTGCTAGGCCCAGCTCCCAGACATCTGCTCACACATGCAAACAATGAGCTCACGGTCAGGTTCTCCGCCGCCGCGTGTGCCTGCAGCCGCTGGATTGATGGGGGGACCGGCGGGGAGCAGGGCCCTGTGCGGTACCGAGCACAAGGCTGCTCAGCGCGAGCCGCTTTTCCTGGCTCCTTCCCATTGTTCGCTCTCCACCCGCCCCCACCCTCCCCGGCCACATGCTTCTCTCGCTCAAGCCGGTGGCATCAGGCTGCTGATGATTTCACCCCAGCTATTCTTGGGCCTACTCGACTACCCACCATCTTTACTCATGCGTGAGCCACTGAGCATGCCTCAGCATATTAACCTAGCCAGACGCTGGCTGGAGCCATCCCCGCTTGTCTTTTGCTGGTTTGCCTTTCAGGCCAGCATCCCAGAGACCTTCCTTCCCTGATCCTGGCGCTCGCCTGCCTCGGCATCGCCCGTCCCCATATTACCAACAGGGTCAGCTGAGGGGCAAAGGGGGTGGAAGGGAGCTGCTCAAAGGACAGTGGCAAAAGCCGCCCCTCCTCCCCCAGCAATTGGTGACTCAGTGATAGAGCCAGGACGAGAAGCCCCCCCCGCTACCCCCCCCCGGCTCCTAGCGCCCAGCCCGAGTTGCCATCCAAGTGGGCAGAATTCACGAGGCCCCAGGCTGAAATGTTGTAGCTGGGTTTTGAAGACAAGAGGGAGGTCTGGGTCATTTTGTGATTAGCTGATCAGCACGGAGGCGGGGGGAGGGGGGAAGGAGGGGATTTCCCCCAACCACTGCTTCACAGCACTGTACAATGGGCCGGGGGGAGGGGTCACCTTCTCCTGCAGCATCGGTTATGGGCGGGGGCACTTGGGGCACAAACTGGGTCTGAGTTGTTCTTCACACGAATGCAAGGAGACCATGTGTTAAACCAATGAGCTCTTTTCTCCTTCGCTTACCGTTCCCCGCCACAGAACACAAGCCCCGGCCTGCCTCTAGCTGCTCGCTGCTCTGATCAGCAGGCCCGTCCCTGCACGGCTGGGCACCCTGCGCAGGAGGGAGGAGTGTGGGGCAGCAGGCCCAGCTCCCAAGGGTGTGTCGGCACCTAACTCTCATTGACTTTCCTGGGGAGGGACGTGAGCTGGTGCAGAATTTACCTCAGCTCCTCCTCCCAGCCCTGCGGGCTGGTCTATACTCCGGGCACTACAGTGCTGTACCTGTGCCGCTGTAATGCCAGAGTGTAGCCGCTTCCTACAGCGCCGGAAGGCGTTTTTCCACTTCACAGAGTGAAGACAGACAGGTCGACGGAAGAATGCGTCGGTGCCGATCAGCTGATGCCTGAGATCTGATCAGCCCCATGCCCATCTCAGCCTTTATTGTCTCTAGCTGTGGCAGAGCCGTGGGGTTTGGGGTGGTGGTGAATTTTTCACACACCCCTCCCACCCCCGCAGCAGAGCTATGTTGATCTAATCTGGAAGTGTAGACCAGGCCTCTGGAACCCTCTCAAAAGTGGTATCACTCCCAATTCACCAAGGCCCAGCTTGGCTAAGGCCTGGTAGCTATTTGAAAAGTTGCCCCGGCAGAATTCGGTGTTTTTCGGTGGAGACAGGTGTGCAGCCACATCTGGGTTCTTCCCCAACCGAAATCACCTGCAGCTTTTGCGCTAGATGCTCCCGCCTGTTCGGAGCCCTGTCAGTGGAGGGCCAGCACAGCCGCATGCCGACGCAGGCCTGGTGGTACCAGAAAACGCAACCCTCCCAGTGCGTCCCACATCACACCGCTCCCTCCAGAAGCCGCCTGTCTGGCAGCCTTTTGAAGCTCTGCTGCCCATCAAGAGGCCAAAGGGCAGAGGAGCATGGATGCCACGCATTAATCGCCGGGCGTGGGGAATTCCGGGGGCTGGCATTGCTGGCCGGGGGTGAACCCCAAGGCCAACTGAGATGAGGGTTACTCCCCCCCACACCTCTAGATGCAGGGCTGGCGGATTCAGCCAGGGCTGGTTTGACGCAGCTCCACAATGAGGACGTGTTTTACAAGCGTCACTGCCCCCAGTGCAAAGCAAAGGGCTGATTTATGATCACGATGAGCTGTTTAGTCCCATCCTTCAAAGCCCAGGGAATTAAAATGCACCAGAGCCCCTTGTCTCCATTCAATCATCCCCGAGACAAGAGGTTTTTAACGAGACGTTCCTGGCAAGCGTTGGTGAGATTCTCAGCCTCCGGCCGCTCCCGCTCTTCTCTGGGGCGTGGGGATTCTCCATCCTGCTTGCTGAGACCTGAGCTCCTCTGACCAGCCAGTCCTGGGGTGTCACAGCGGAAGCTGCAGGATTTGGACAATCGGGGAGATGCTGGGCACTGGAAATCTGACCCCCTGGGCCCCAATCTGCTCCCCTTTACCTGTGTTGAGTAACAACCTACTCCAGCAGCCGACCCCTGGGAATGTACAGAGAGGAGCCAGCACGTAGATTACAGGGATATAAATGCGTGAGCTCCTTAGCCCACAATAAACCACTGAGAAAATTCTTCTGGCTGAGCCAGAGCCCAACTTTTAGAGAGCCATCCGGTCTGGCGGGAGCCACTCCGCCATGTCCTTGCGGGTGAGTTCCCCTGGCTGCCAAGACCTGGCTGCTTATCTGGTGCCTGCATTTGTCAGCCGGATTCAGGGGCAGAGGGGAGCTAGCGCCTCCTGCAGGGGAAATATCAGGGGCTGCCCTTTAACCCCGAGCGTCACCCCTGGCTCCAGCCACCTCTGAGCCCCAGGCCAGGGCCCAGGAGCGAGAGACACCCCTCTCTGCCCCACCCCCCATTCAAAGCAAGCTCTGGCTGGATTCAAACTGGAGCCCTCTGTCCGCAAATGCTTTTCCACCCTGCTCTGCCCCTCCAGGAACTGATACCTGGGCTCCAAAATGCAGGGCGGGAAACGGCCAACCAACGGGTTAATAGCCACCGTAGTTTAGAGCCCAGTTTTTCTTCTCTCGCTCTCTCTGCCCCTTACTGCTCGTTCACTCTGCCTGCGAGCGTCAGCAGCCGTCCAGCGACTGCCAGAGCGCAAGCTTTGCTCACAGCTAGTCATTCTCTTCCCGCTGCCCCCCGACGTCATCGCTTCCCGGGTTGCATCCCACAGCCCGGGCGTCAACGCTGACGTTCCCAGGACCCTCACTCTGGAAGGCGCTTTGATGCTCGACGGCGCGGGTGCTCTTGCTGTTTGCACAGACCGATGCTCCCAGAGCAAAGGCAGCAGCTGCATCTGGATTTGGATCCGAGAGTTGGTTTTTTCAGTGCTCCCTTCAGCAATGGAGGAGGCCTGGGGGGGAAGCGGGGGGGGTTAACCCTGCAAAGAGGAAATTTCCCCATGGACAGATTATGCCGTAATTGTCCACTAGGGGGCGGCTCTTGCACCTTTCTCTGAACCAGCTGGTGCTGGGTGCTGATACAGGAATAGGGTTGCTGGGAAATCTGGAAGTCTGCCCAGGCCCTTAAAAGTCCCGGGTTCTGTCAGTCACACCCCTGCTGGCTCCCCCAGCCCCCACTGGCTGTAGCCGGAGGGGCGGCAGTGCTGTGCAGTGGCACCTCTGGCTCCAGGGTGTCTGGGAGCCATGGGGATGGGTCAGCAGCAAACAGGACGGGGGGAGCTCTGGGCTGGCAGTGCTCGGTCACCACTATGCAGGTTCTAGCTGGGTGGGTCACCGCCAGGGTGGATTTGGCGAGGTCGGTGCCGGGGGCGGCAGGATCTTGCAGGGCTGGTGCCCTCTCCTGGAGGTGGGATGGGGACACAGGGCCCTGGGTGGGGGAGAGGCGGTACCCAGGGGTGTATGTGGTGGAGGGCAGGCGGACGTCTGAGTCTTTTGGACCTTAGAGGTGGCCACCCTGTAACAAGACTGGCTGGGTCTCTGGGCTGATCCCAGCTGGCAGGCCCTCTGTTCCCATTCACACTGGCTGTGCTCACACGCTAAGGCACTCGTGTCCCACGAGGATTTGTGTGTCACCAGCAGGCATTCCCTGCTTTTACATTTGTGCCAAAACTCAAAGATCAATTCAATCCGGCGGGTCATGCAGGCTCAGCCAATCAGGGAACGGAAATGGTGCCGTGTAACACTTACAGGCCCAATTGCAGCTAAGCAATGCGCCTGGCGAATGCCCCCAGAAAACCGACCGTTTGCAATCAGCCCAGCCCCCGCAAAATAGTGTCCTAGCATCATTCTAGATAAAGGACACATTCCAGGGGGTGGGGGGCTGGGGCTGCCCAGGAACTGTGCCCCTAAATGCACTGTGCTCGTTCCTCCGCTGGCATCATGCAAGCCAAGGCAGCGACCCTCATTCGCACCAGCTGAGGGGCTGGCCCATGAGTTGCTCGTGATCCCAAGACGGGGCCTTTGTTCTGACCTGCCAGCTCGGGGCCCAGTTATTAATAGCATATTATTGTGTAGTGTGTAATGAACCTGTGTTACCCTCCAGTTCCACATCCAGCCAGCAGGGGGCTCTGTGAGTCTTCCGGAACAGGCAAGGGAAGACCCCCCCCCCCAGGCTGCAGGGGGCAGCAGCAGGCTGGGTGCTGGGAAGAGGCACCCTGGCCAGGCGGGGGGAGGGGGGGAGGCAGTATCTGCAGGAGGAGGAGAGAAGGCAGAAGGGGTCACCCTAACAATACCCACAGAGCGTAGGGCTCCGTGAACGTCAGAACGGAGGTCAGGCTCCTTAGCCCCATGTTGCAGATGGGGAAACTGAGGCACTGAGCGGGGACGTGACTTGCCCAAGGTCCCCTAATGGCAGAGCTGGGTATAGAACCTAGTTGTCCCAAGTCCCAGGCCAGGCTCGTCTGGCCAGCGGCCCGCATTGCCCCCCCAGTGAGCCTGCTCCCTTGACAGCCCTGCACTGCGCTGCCCCTAGGGGCTGTGGCAGGAACGGCTGGGTTTACCCTTGGCATGAAAGCAAACGTGTGGGATTGGGAACGGGAGGCTACCGAGGGCAAGAGCCTGGGAAGCTCAGTGCTTGGAGGAGGTACCGGACTGGCCGCTGAGCGCCCAGTACACCCATCATGCTGCCCACCCCCTCAGGGAGTGGTGCACCCCAGCACTCACAGTCACCCCCCCAAGGGTTTGGGGGACAATAGCAGGAGCCTCCCCCCAACCGGTCATCAGTGCAGCTCGAACCCACGTCCCAAAAAACCAACAGGCACTGCCCCATGAGTAACTCCATTAGCTGGCGTCAGTAGTAGACTTTTGCCCTCGCTGAGGGACACTGGGCCAGTGTGTTGCATATATCAAGCCAGCCCCTGCCCTGCAGTCTCTATTGTCATGGCAAGAGGAGACAAAACGAACCGGTGGACCAGTGGCAGCCTTCAGCCCTTGCCCGCTCACATAAGGCTGTGATGGCGTGGGCGGCTGGCTGGCCGGGTCAGCGCCCGTGGGAGGAGGGCTTTAGCCCAGGCAGGCGCTGGGGTAGCGCTCAAGATGGTGGCTCCGGCTGCCTCTTTCTCCCCCTGCAAGGACTGAAGCAATGGGAATCACGAGAGCCACAGGCCAGGCCAAGGAGAGAGAGAGAGAGAGAGAGAGAGAGTGTGTAGAGTCCAGGACAAGGTGCAGTGAAATGGGATGGGGGTGGAAGGGAAGATGGGGGGCACCTCCCAGGTCACAGTGCCCCCAAACTCAGCCAGCCAGCCAATAGCACTGGGGGCATTTCCCTCTCCCCTCTGTGACTTTGGGAGCCTCCTCCCCCAACTGGGCCGGTAGGAGCCATGTGGGCCGGCCCCAGACGGATCTTCTCGTGAGGGCTGATTTGGTTTCTCCCAAACGGTGCCCGTTTTCACCCAGCCCTACTACGGTGCCGTACATTCCTCGGAGGCGGGGGGGGGGGGGGGGGCGGAATCACAGCCCCCCCACCCCGCCAGTGGGGATCATCTCCCAGCTCCAGCAGGAGCCTCTGAGACAGAGTCCACCTCCCAGCCCTGCCCTGCCCTTCACCTCCTCTGGGCAGGGAGCGTGGGGGTTATTTTCTCCCCCTGGAACAACCCCGGCGAGGCTGGAAGTGGGTCACTAGCTCTGTGTTTGCTGCCTCAGCACCCCGGCTGCCGTCACAGGCCCCGGAAGCCACGCCCCCCCACCCGCACTCCCCAGGCCAGGCAGGTGTGTGTCAGTCGAAAACGGTTCCAGCGCCAGCTATATTTAGCCACTGTTTGTCATGCACGGATTTATAACCCACTGCCTGGAAACTGCAATGCAGCCTCACGGAGACAGCGGCCGAGCAGGGAGGGGAGCTGCCGGGCGGTGGGGGGAGGGATCACCCCAACCCCTCCACGGGTGCAGAGGGAATCGTCACAAAAAGTCGAGGTTTGGGGGTTCTGTATGCTGGGATCCCGCTGTGTGTATCTCCAGCTCCTTACAGCCACGGCTCCCCAGGCACGAGACAAAGGACAAGGAGTCAGGGCTCACAACATCTCCTGTAGGATAACAGCCGGGCTGCCCAGACCCAGCACTCCCGAGAGACCCTCCAATAACAAGCCAGACCGCCCAGCCCCAGCACTCCCGAGAGACCCTACAATAACAAGCCAGACCACCCAGACCCAGCACTCCCGAGAGACCCTACAATAACAAGCCAGACCACCCAGACCCAGCACTCCCGAGAGACCCTACAATAACAAGCCAGACCACCCAGACCCAGCACTCCCGAGAGACCCTACAATCACAAACCAGACCGCCCAGCCCCAGCACTCCCGAGAGACCCTACAATCACAAACCAGAGACCGCCCAGCACTCCCAGCCTGCTCCAGCTCTGCCACGGGGAACGAGCTGGGGTGGGCCATTCCAGTCACCCCCCAGGCCCATCAGCACTGGAAGCCCTTGGAAAAGGTGACCCGGGCTGTGGAGTGGGGGAGGGGGGGGGCATTCCTGCGGCCAGCATTGCTCTCCTTGAATTTGGACAGACTTTGGACAGAAATCAGGGCCGGGATGTGCGGGGCACCGCTTAGCGCCAGTGTCTAGGTGGGACTGGCTAAGAGCCGCGAAATGAGCTGCTCTCTGTCCGCCCAGTTGCCTCCCCATCAGCAGGTGTCCCTGTTTCTCTGCCCCAACAACCCCCGCTCCGGTTTCTCTCTGCCCATAGCTAGTCCTAGCACTATAAGCCTCCCCCCCCCCCAGCTTAGCGGTTTTCCATCTTCAGAGCCCACCACACACGGCAGCTCCCAGCCCGGCTCCTCCAGGCTCGGTGATGCCAGCAGCAGAGGGGCCCAAGGCTGGATCGGCCATGGAGACTGACTCCCAGCTCTAGGAGGGCCGCCGGAGTCACAGGTGATGCCCATGGGTGGGGGAGCTCGCCCTGCCGCTGGCCCTGCGCGGTGGGAAATAGAAACCCCAGGGGTGTCGCTCTGGTACTTGCCACTGGGGGGCGCCAGTGTGTTTTGGGGCCTGGCGCCCGTCCGTGGAACTGGGGGTCAAATAGGCTGGCACAATACGGCCACCAAGTCCTGGCGCCCTGGTCCGTGCTGGGCTCGGCCAGCCTCTCTGCTGTGCTGGCCCCAGCAAAGCCCCACACCCAGCCCTGGAGCCAGCGTGCGCATGGACCTGCCCTTCAGGGGAGGCCTCGGGCTCCCCGCTCTGTGTCGAGGCCGACGCTCCTAGAGCCAGGCATGCTTGTGCTTCCCGGCTGTCGATGAAGCTCCGAGCTCAGCCCCACCCGGCCATTCCTGAGCGTGCAGCTGGGGCCAGCCCAGCCTGAGGACAGAGCCCGGCGAGCCAGGGCCAGGGGACAGCCCAGTGCTACTGCCTGGGGCAGGGGGTGGGTTCGGCTCCCGCCGAGGAGCCCAGGGGTGGGAGGCAAAGGGTAAAAGACGAGCAACATCCCAGCAGGGCCCAATCATCCCTTCAAGCCCAGCCCCCACAGCCAGTCCAGGAGGGGTCCCATGGCGCATTCTCCAGCTTGGAGGGGTCCCACAACTCAGGGCGCCTCCTTTCTTATCGCCCTTTAACGGATGACGGAGGATGCAAGAAGTTTGGCCAAAGGGTTTTCCTGTTTGTCCCCCGCCCGCCCGCCCCCAAGATCAGGACGATCCAGTCTCTGCTCCCGGCTGTTGCTGGAGGCGTCCTGGGGTGGCAGAGGGCTGCGGTTCCAGCAGCGCCACCCAGGGGCGAGGGGAGGTGAATCGCCCTAGCAAACAGCTTTCCTGTGGGAGGGTGTGTGCGAGCAAACAGCGCTGCCCCCTGCTGGAGGGAATTGGCTCTGTGCGTGTGTGTGTGGGGGGGGTGTGCACTGCCCCGCTGCAGGAATCAGGGCTGTGTGTGTGTGAGAAAGAGAGTGGGGAGCTGGGTAGTGCTGCCCCCTGCTGGTGGGAATCGGGACCCTGTGTGTGTTTGAGTAAAATGGTTGGCAGCAAAACCCAGAGGGTCTTCACCAGTCCCAGGAAAACCCCGTCCCCGCCCCCCCAGGCTGCGTTGTTTGTGTTCCAGTAGCACCTACCAGCCCCAGTCGAGAGCAAGGGGGGCACCTGAGGCGATTCCCTGCCCCCAGGTGCTGTGGTCTAAACAGGCAGGAGAGCGATGAGCAGGCTTGCCCTGGGTCAGAGGTCGCCCTGGGTCAGAGGTCACGCCGGGAACAGAGCCCAGGTCTCCTGGGTCCCAGCCCAGTGCCCTGCCCACTGGGCCATGCTGCCTATTACCCTACCCCTGCCAGCTCCCCAGTCACCCACAGAGTCCTCCGGGGCGACAGGCCCAGCATTTCTCATGTAGACACCAAGCCCCCCGTCCTTTGGGAGGGTCGGACGGGGCTCCTTGGAGCTGGTCTCCCCCCCCCCCCCCATGCTTAATTATTCCCACATCCTCGAGGGAACCGCAGACAGCAGGAGGCACTGAAAAGCAAAGGGAACTCTGCCAGGGTTTCAGGTTAATTATTTTTCCCATTAAAAACAGCGCCCCCCCCCCCCCCCCGCGGCTCAGCAAGAACAGAGACCGAAAGCAGGGGAGAGGGAAAGCCCAGTCGTGGGGCTCCACTCCCAGCCCCAGTCTCTGGCGTCAGCCAAACTGGGCTCGGTGCTGGTCACGGGGCGAGCGTCTTTCGCCTGCGTTCTGCCGGCTCAGGCTAGAGTCTCGAACGCTCTCCTCTGGCCCTGAACTCTGCGTCGCTCAGACGTCAGCCCCCCGCCCCCACCAGGGGGCACAGCTTAGCTACCAGACGCTGGAGAGGTGCTGGCCTGATGCGTCCCTCTCAGCAGGCCAGGACTAGTGGGGTGGGAGCCCCTGCAGCCCCAAGAGTAGCCCGTGGGAGCGCCCCCACCCATAGGGCACAGAGATCCAGCTCCCAGGGGCTGAGCTCAGAGTCCAGTCCAGCTGGACTGGCACAGTGGGGCAGGGAGGGGGGCCCCGTGCACAGGCTGGGAGTCAGAGGGAACCACTGGGTCTGTCTGCGTCCAGCAGCCTCGCTGAAGAAGCCCCTTGTGCATTCAGAGCAGCCGCCGTGTCCCTTCTCTCCTGCAGGGGACGCTCTGCACACAAAGAAATCGCAGCTTTTGAGCTCCAGGCTCTTGGTGGAGCCTCCTGCCTGGCTCCGCGCTGCCCCCCAAACCCCGCCTGGCTCTCCTCCGCAGCGACTCCCAGCTGTGATCGGGGGGGGGGCGCTCACAGGTTGGGGTGCTCCGTGCTTTCAGTTCGGCTGCATTGGGGGAGATGAGTGTGCAGGCCACAGCCTCTTTCGGGGGGTGGGGGGGCAGGATCTGAGCTTTGTAGATCTCCCCCAAAGGATGCAGGGAGCCAGGAGAGTCCCCCCACCCCACCCCCAGCGGCTCCTGGATCATTGCAAGGGCTGGTGTTTACTGGAAACAGGGCTTGTGTACAGCAAACACCACGGGCGGGCCGGTTCCTCCCCCCCCAGGGCCTGTAATCCCTGCTGGGCCCTGGCCTGGAAAGGGGGGGCCAGGGATAGGGAGGCTTAGAGGTGGGATACGGGGGAGGGGAGATGTTTGAAGTGGGCAGAGCCAGGCTGGGGGGGGGGGGAGGGACACCCCCCGCCCCAGGTGGGGTCTGGCAAAGGAGAGCTGTGGGGAGGGAGCTCTGGAAGGCGAGACAGAGGTGGGGCAGGGGAGCCAGAGCGGAGGGGGAGGTGATGGGGGGCAGAGCTGGGAACTGGGGAGCCCCCCCCCACTGGGCCTAGGAATGGGCTGGGTGGCAGGGGTGGGGGGTTGGCTACAGGGAATGAGGAGCAGAGAGATGCATGGGTGACCTTCTCCTGGTCGCTATCTCAGGGGGGCGCCGAGGGGACCTTACAGGGTTCCCCTCCCCCCACCCCGCCAACTCCCGGACTCCGGGGTTCAATCCTGCCACTGAGCCAGGAGCCCTGGGCTGGTTCTTCACCCTCAGTCCTGATTCTGCAGCCATCTGGTGCCAGCCTAGTGTAAAGGAGCCAGGGCACCAAGGGGTTAATGCCCCCCGACGTCTCAGGCGGGGGAGCAGCCCCCCTCCCCCCCGCAGACAGATCCTTAGGGGGCTGAGGAGGCTCCTTGTGTGCTGCAGAGACACCCCCTGCCCACCAGCCCCCCCATGGGCTGAGAGCTGGGACCCCAGGGTGTCTCTGAGCTGCCGGGACCTGACACCCCCAAGGGACCCGTCGCTTGCTTGGTCCATGGAAATCCACGTCGGTCAATGCGCTACAGTGCCCCACAGTCCTGCCCCACCTCTGCCCTCCACAGTCACTTCCAGTGGGATCCACCTGCCCCAAGCCCTGCTCATGGGCCCGGCCGGCGCGGGATGGGCCACAGCCTGGGATCGGGGACCAGCCCAGCCTTTGGGGGGAGCCTGGTGCTGGGTGTGAACGGCTCAGCTCCAGCTCGGCTGGGGGGCGGGTCTGAGCCCTCCAGCAGGGAGGGGGCTGCTGGGCCCCTGCCCCCGGGAAATTTGGGGAGACTGGGTTGTATTGAGCCCCTCTCCCTCTCCATGTGTAGCTCACGCCAGGGGTCTCAGAGGGGGGACCACGACTTGCCCCCGCAGCAGGACTTAGGCTCTCGTCCTCGTCTTCGGGGAGCTGGTTCCTCCGCACAGCAGCAGCCTCTGCTCACTGCAATGGGAGGTGCTTCCCCCTCCAGCCCCCCAGCCGCTCTGCAGTGGATCAGTATGGGGCCAACTAGCCGGGTATCCCTCCCCCCAGCTTCCTGGGCCCCTGGATCAGACCAACGGATTGAAGTCCCCCAAAAGTCCCTCTGACCCCTGGACACCCCCCCCCCACGCCGGGTAGCACCTCCTGAAGTGCTCCCCCACCCCCCTACCAGTGAGCGCCGTCTATTTTGACACCAAACACACACGTCTCTCTGGGTTTCTGGGACAGCGTGTTACGGCGTGGGCTGTGTGCTGTGTAAACACGGGCGGGGGGAGTGGACTCCGTGCACCCAGCCAGCCAGCAGCACGCCCCCGTGTTTGTGCGTAAACACCACATGGGAGTGTCGGAGGGGGGACGACGGACGGACGGACGGGGGGGGGGGGGAGCTGCTCTGATGCCAGCCTAGGCCCAACGGGAGGGAACCGATCACCGGGATGAAATCAGACGGAGGGGGGGGTGGGTTTCATCAATGCCCTGTTGCCCATTAGTTGGTGCCAATGGGCTGCATGGCTCAAAAGCCTTGGCCCAGGGGGTGTCCCCTGCAGGCACAGATTTGGCTCCCCTGGCTCTGGGCTCCCCCCATGTAGGAGGCAGAGTGCGCCCCCACCCCAGCTCTTCTGCGGGGCTGGCGCAGCTCAGGGGGGTCATTGCAGCAGGCGGACGGGGCAGCACCCGTGGCTGAAACGGCCTCCAGCAGCACCGGGGTGGGGGATGCGGGGCCTCCGTCCTGGCTCGGGACTCTGCACAGACGCAGGGGGGAACCACAGGGTCCCGTCTCAGCCCCACGGTGCTTCCCGTCCCCGGAGCCCTGCCCTTTCACCAAGCGAGGCCGAATTTAGGCCAACACAGGAAGGAGCAGCAGCCACCGTCTATTCTCCTAGTGTTCCCCCCAACCCGCTGCTGCCTGCACTGTCCCCTGCTTCCCACCCGCCCCCTAGGCCACAGGCTCCCCTGTCCCAGCCCCACTGCTGCCCCACACCCTGGGCCAGGGACACCTCCCAGCCCCTGCTACAGTAAACAGGGAAGACAAGAATTTCCCCAGCTCAGCAAAACAAAGGGCCCTTGGCTCTGGGCTCTGCCTGTTTTCACAACAAACCCCAGCAAAGTGTTTGCTGTAAACCAGCAGCTCTTCCCAGCCCCGCTCCCCGCTCCCCGCTCCCCGGGGCAGTCCTGGGCTCTGCTCACCCCAGCCCCTCGGCTCAGTGTAACCCTTTCCTGGGAGCCCCGGAAAGCTCCATGCAGCTGGGAAGAGACCCAGGCCCACACAGCTGCTGGCGCGGCTACACCCGCTCAGGTGGGAAGAGGTGTGATCCTTCACCCACCCAGGTGATGGGAGGGCAGAGCTGGGAACTGGGGAGACCCTGAGCCGGCGGCACTGGCGGAGACCTCGAGCCAATGAAATCACAGCGCCAGCCGCGTGCACACCAGGTGGGCATTGCTGGGATAGAGTGTGTGCATGGGCGGAAAGGCCCATTGTGATCATCTAGTCTGACCCCTGCAGAGCCCCCTGCTTCCCGGGATAGAGGCCCCCATCCTGGAAGTACAGCCTGCAGTCTTCCTTCCCGATGTACACGGGTACATGTAGCCGTCTTACCAGGCTGGCGACAGTCGCAGAGCCCAGTTTTCTGAGCACCTGGCGCCCAAGCAGAGCAAATCAAGGAGTTTTGGGTTCGGTGCCGGGGTTCTTGCTCAAACCGGGGGCTCTGCAGCCAGACGGGCTGCTGCCGCCTCTGGGCCCGGCCCGCGTCTGGCCTGGCTTCGCTGCTCCTCACCATTTGCCTCCCTGTTAAAGCCAAGTCTCCCTCCGTTTCAGCCGCCGGCCAATCTAGGTACCGTTCATTGCTGACTCTGCAATGTGCTCCCACCTCGGAGATGCCCAGTGGGAAAAGCCTTTTAAACAGGCATGTCACATGGCAGAGACGATGCAGGAAAACGGCCGTCACCGTCTCGTCACGCGTGTCACATTCCCTGTCCCAGCTTTCCCAGGCCTGAGTGCACAACATGACATGCTGCGAGCTGCAGTGCCCAGGAGGCAAAAGGCCTGGGGGACGATGGCATGTCTGGGGTTCTCCTGCACCAGCGCAGACCGTGCATAGCAAATCCCCCAGCAAGAGAGACCCATGCCAGATCACGGCTTAGCTGTGCGCTCACCCGTCTCCTGTGCCTGCAAAGCATGGGGAGGGGGTTACCCAGACAATGCCCGCTCTAAGGTGATGCCCCTGGGGACGGGTGGACGGGGCTATGGTTTTCTGAGCTTGTTTTTGCTGTTTGTGCCACGTCCCACCGGGTCCTTGCTGCCTCCTACCAGCGCGAGGGGCAGGGAACCCATCTCTGGCTCGCGGCTCCAGCACGAGGCGCTTTGCCCGCTCATGCCCCAGCGATGACCGCCCACCTCCTGTAACACGGACGAGGGCAGCCGCCGTGAAACGGCTCCAGCTCCCATCCTTCCCCCCGCCCCCCAGGGTGTGTCCAGCTGCTCAGAGCCAGCTGGACGCTGGCCAATCCTTCAGCACGTCTCCCTGCACACACCCACCTGGGGAGCCCGGGAGCATAAAGAGCCTCTCCAGACAACAGCCACCTGACAGCACCCCTCGCTCAGATCTGTCCAGCCTCACGCCCTCACCATGCTGTTCTGGCACAGCCAGCCCGAGCACTACTGGCCGGGGCCAGGGGAGATGTACCCCTGCTCCGGCGGCAATCTGCTCAGGTAAGTGGCTTTTTCGCATCCCCCAAATTGCTCCCCCACCCTCGCTACCTTTGTGCCTCAGTTTCCCCCTTCTGTAAACCAGGACTATCAATTTTTGCTTGGGCTTGGAGATCCTGGCCTGTTATTCCAGCAGCGGTGCTAGCTGAAGGGGTACGTGTGTGAGAAATGGACGGCAGGGGCGCTCCTGCAAACTGCAGAAATGCAAGCAAGTGAGGAGAGGGGATTGTCCCATTTCAGTGCCCTCTGTATGTGAGAGAGGCCCTTCAGTGGGTGTTTGGGAAAGACCCAGGCGCTTCTCTTTGTGTGTCTGACGAAGCAGTTCACAGGCTCTGGACGGGAGAAAGGCATTTGGTTTTGGTCTGTCCCCCCAAGCATGAAGGACCTTTCTGGCTGGCTCCTGATGACGATGGATTGCCAAGGGCTGCCCAAGCTGCGTCACCTGTGATCAACACACACCATGGGGAGACACAGCTGGTTTGATTGGCAGAGGGGCTGAGAGCCACCCATGGCTGGCCACGGAGCTCTTGAATCCCCCCGGCCAGCAGGCCCTTGGCAGGGACTGAATGTGGGGCCCCTTCTGCTGCTGGAGCTAGCAGGCCAGGCTGGCAGCACCCCCCCAATAAACCTCTACACTCGGTTCAGCCACAAGCTGGCAGACGAGCCCCCTGGGGTTAATGCTGGCGCCTTCCCAAGCACTCGCAACCAGCCCTGGGAGGCAGGGACTAGAGCCGGAACAGCCCCCACTGGGCTCCAGCCACCTCCCCGGAGTCAGGGCAGGATCCTTCCCGCTTGTGTTTCCTCCTGTGCTGTCCGGGCTAGATGTCCCAAGGGCCAACGGGCTTCCACCCCCTAGAGACGATTCCAGGGTCGGGGCATTTTCTTGCCACGCGACGGAAATATTCCCTCCCCGTCCTCCTAACCCTAAATAATCCCTGGGGGCCCACACCCCTTCAGGGCTAAGCACCAGCAGATGGGTCAGGCTAATGCTTCTGAGGGGAAACTGAGGCTCGGGAGAGGGGGAGTGATGTGCCCAGGTCCCAGTGGTAGGAGCTGGGCTGAGCCTGGCTCGCAGGCCTATGCTCAGGACACTAGGGGATGGGGAGGAAGGGTGATAGGAGAATTATACTCCCCCCCCCCACATGCTGGGAAGGCTGCGGGGAGGGGGAGCGCACAGGGGAAGCCGCGCCCACCGCCGTGTGCTCTGCCCTGCTGCAGGGAATCCCTGGCGCTGCCCTTCCTGAAGCAGGAGGAGCAGAACAACATCTCCACGTCGGCCGAGCTGCACTGCCCGGCCTTCCAGTATGTGCTCTGCACCCCCACCTCGCCCGCCATCAAACAGCATGAGGAGACCCTCACCTACCTCAACCAAGGTGAGCCGGGTGGGCCGTGCCCTGGGCGGGGGGGTCCCTGCACATGCTCATGCTGTGATCTCATCGGCTCCCCCCCAGCCACGCCGGAGAGGGTAAGCCCAGGGGCTAGCAGTGGTCCAGCTGCCCACAGCGGGGGGCAGAGAACACCTCCTGGCCACAGGTCCCCGGGTCTCACGCCCAGTCTCTTTCAGGCCAGTCCTACGAGATCCGGATGCTGTGCAACCCCAAGCTGGGCGACTTTTCCGAGTGCCGGAAGCTGCTGAAGGTGAGGGGGGCAGAGAATGGGGGCTGAGTGGTGAGTGCTCAGGCTACTACCCCTGCTGCGTGATGTGACCTCTCCCTCTCCGGCTGGCATGGCTCCATCGCCCATCTGTTCCTGGCCACGGAGCCTGGCCTGTGACAGCGCCTGACGCCCCTCTCTCCCGCAGAGCGTGGCCAGGGTGGTGTTTCACGACCGGCGCCTGCAGTACACAGAGCACCAGCAGCTGGAGGGATGGAGGTGGAACCGCCCTGGTGACCGCATCCTGGACATTGGTGAGTCTGGCTGCCCCCGGGAGCAGCCTGGCTGTGCCCAAGGGATAGGGGGTCCACACCCCTAATATCTATCTCACACACTGAGCACGGTGCCCCTCGCTCCTGGCATCTGCAGCCCAGCCAGGTCGTAGCTAGAATCCCATCCATGTGGGCAAGGAAGCCCCCAAGAGCAGCGCAGCCTCCGATGTGGGTGAAGCAAGGAGGGCAGGGGTCCCTGGGTCAGAGCCGAGAGGAACCAGAACCAGACGCTAGGCCCTGCACGGAGGGGACTCTGGGGGCAGGAGGAATCCGAGGTGGACCTCTGTGCTAAGCCAGGCTGGGCATGAGCCTATTCCTGTGGCAGCACCACTTACTGGTCCTGGCACCCCAGAAATGCCATCCCAGCCCTGGCAAGCAGCTGAGAGTTCTGGGGGAACCCCAGGCTCCCCCTTGCTGGGTCTGGACCAGCTCCACCAGCCCATGTGGAGGCGGTGGGGGAAGGAAGCAGAGGATGAGACCAGAGGGCTGGGAACCAGGCTGAAGGAACTGGGGGCACTGGGGAGCTGATATTCAATTCAGCGCAGCCTACGCGGGCGCGGCTCCTGCAGACACCGGGAGCTGGGCCACTTGTGAAGATTTGGGCCCATAAAGTGCTTAGAGCACAGGACAGGGAGCCCGGACCCCAGGGTCCTATTCTCACCTTTGGGAGGAAGCCTGGTCTAGTGGTCAGAGCCGGCATTGGGACTGCTGGGTCCAAGCCCCCACTTGCGGACCTTGGGCAGGATATTCTCTCGGCCTCACTGTCGCTAGCGGGAGAACAGCTCCCCCCCCCCCAGGGCGGGGAAGTTGAATTCGCTATGGCATAGGAGGGCTTTGTGATCCGGTTTCATGGGAGGGGTGAGAGCTCCGAGAATGTAGCCAGCAGGATGCCCACGTGGCTGGGCAGCGGCTTATGGGCACCGGATCCTTCGGCCCCTTCTGTTCCACGTGGGCTCCTCTGTCGTGCCCATCCCTGTGGTGTCTGGGCACCTGCGGCCCTGCATACGCGTCTCCCTGGCTCCGGTCCTGCCTGATCCCTCTGTGCCCTGCTTGCAGACATCCCCCTGTCTGTCGGGGTGCTGGAGCCACACATCCACCCCACCCTGCTGAACACGGTGGAGTTCCTCTGGGACCCCACCAAGAGGACGTCCGTCTTCGTGCAGGTCAGAGCCTGGGCGGAGCACGGGGAGGGGCAGAGCGTGGACGGGGGGGGGGGGAGATCCAGGGGGCCACTCTCACCCCTCCCCTCCCGGCAGGTGCACTGCATCAGCACCGAATTCACGCTGCGCAAGAACGGGGGTGAGAAGGGCGTCCCCTTCCGCATCCAGATCGACACCTACAAGGCCAACGAGAAGGGCGAGCATGTGGATCACCTGAACTCGGCCAGCTGCCTCGTCAAAGTGTTCAAGGTGCCAGCACCGCCCTGCCCCTGCCCGGGCATGGACCTGGGCACCCTCTCTGGCTTCCCCTAACGTCCCCTGCTGCCTGGGCTGGGGGGAGGCCGGGCGGAAGCAGCATTAAAACAGAGATGGTCGCGGTAACAGTCCTCCAGGGCAGGGGCCTGGCACCCTGGGATCAAGCTGGGGGCATGGAACCCAGGAGTCCGACGCGCCATCCTCCGATACAGCCACTAGGTGGCCCAGCCCTCCCCTGGGTCCACGGCCTTGCAGTCAAGAAGAGAACCCAGGAGTCCTGCCCCGCTGTCCCCTGTTCTAGCCACTAAACGCTGCTCCCTCCTCTCCGTCACTGGTGCGCAGGGTACTGCTCTGGCTCTGCCCCCACCGGCGGCAGCCTCCCACAGCCAGGCCTGAGCTTCCACAAGATGGGGAGCAGTACAGGCCTCAGCTCTCCCGCGCTCCCCCCGACTTCTGTCTTCGGGGTCAACTCTGTCTCCCCCCCTCAGCTTGGCAGGCTGGTGCAAGCAACGCACAGGGTGTCTGTCAGGAGGCCCAGCAGAGAAGCTGGGGGCGGGTGCTCCAAGGGCTAGAAGACACCAGAGGGGTGCTAGCGCCCCCGTTCAGAGATTTATATTTTGCCATGACCACCGCATGGGAGGCAGTGTGGTCCAGTGGTTAAGACCCCCGAGTGGGACTCAGCACGCTGGGGATTTATTCCCAGCTCTGACCCTGACCTGCTGGGTGACTGCCCCGCTCTGCATCAGTTTCCCCATCACCAACATGGGCATAGTGGTACTAAGATCCTTTGCGAAGATCGATGGCTGCAAAGAGGTAGAGGGTGCTGGGGACTTTCAGAGGAACCGATCCTGCCAGCCCAGCCTGGGGGAGGGTCCCTCCGCCGATACAATGGGGTCTGCATTTCCTGGGGCCAGTTGGAATTGGGGGAATTTGATTTTTCAGCCCAAGGGAGCGGACAGGAAACAAAAAACTGACCGGGAGAAAATCGAGAAACAGTCACCGCAGGAGCGAGAAAAATACCAGCCTTCCTATGAGAGCACGGTGCTGGCAGAGGTGGGTTTGGGGCAGGCGTGGGGCAACCCCACAGCACCAGGGGCAGCTGAGAGGGGCACATGCCTGCTGGCATTGAGTTTCTAGCCGTACCTTGGGCCCCCCACGGCACCCCAGCTGTGGGGTGTGGCAGTACAGCGTTCCTGGCTAGGGCAGAGCTGGGCAGGCCTTGACTTGTCAAGGGGCAGGATCGGTGCCATGCTCTGAACGGGGCAGCAAGATCACCAGGACTCCGTCCTAATAGCGAACCCCAGAGGTGCATCCCCTGGCTGGGAAGTGCGCATTTGTCTAACCCCACAACACAGACAGGGAGGTGTGGGGGGAGGGGGGAGGATGGTGACTAGGTCCCACCCTCCACCCCAGAGGTGGCTGCATTAAGGGGGGAGCTGTGCGCAAAGCACAGCACTGCTAGAGAAGCGGAAACTACCTAATCCTCTCCCCTCTGCTTCCAGTGTGCCCCCTGGCCAGAAGCCTCCAGCAGCCCCCCGGCCACCCCCGGACTCCCCTCTCCTCACACCTTCAAACTGCTGACCCCTGAAAGGTAAGCTGGAGAGACCCCCTGCTCTGATTCCCCCGCCCACCCACTTGTAGCCCCCCCCCTTCCCTCCTGCGCTGCCTGCTGCAGGATAACCATCTCCCTTCTCCCTGGCAGGGGTTGTTCCTCGCCCAGCTGCCCCTCAGACAGCCCAGCAGAGAGCACGGCCGAGGTAAGAGCCTGCCTGGCGCTCCCCTTTCCTCACTCTGCCACCCCCACCCTGTGCCATGACCAGCTGCCCTCTGGTGGCAGGAGGGGACCTTGGCATTGCATGTAACAGAGGAACCATCATTCTTTTCCCGGCGGGTGGGCGGAGGAACTCGAAGCACTTGCTAATCAAGCGAGTCTCTGCCTGCTGAGGGGTGGCTGTTATTGCACCCATCTTGCCCGTGAGCAACTGAGGCAGAGAGAGATTAAGTGACTTGAGCCGATGCCCTGCGGCAAGGCTGGGGTAGAACCCAGCGCAGAACCCAGGAGTCCTGACTCCCATGAACCCCCTCTAGCCCCCCGATCATACATCCCCTCCCAGAGCCCAGTGCAGAACCCAGGAGTCCTGACTCCCTGCTCCCGCTCTCACGCTCCAATCGCACTCCCCTGCCGTTTGGGAACGGAACTCAGAGCCCTTTGCGCCTGTTCTAACCCCTGCGCCCCACAGGGACCACCCCAGCCCCACTACCGGAATAAGCCGCGGAGGTAACCAAGCTTCAGCCATCCGTGGCTGCACTGGGGTTGTTACTGAACCTGCCCGATACCTTGATGGCAAGAGATTGCAAGGCACGAGATCCCACGCCCGGGTTGGGACACTGCCGCATTTAGTACTAGGACAAGGCCTGGGTGTCTGGGCCCAGCTGGGACAGACACTGAAGGCGTTCAGGTTCTCGGGGGTTACCAGCATCACTCTGCACCGGGAGCTACGCCTGGCGGCTGTCTCCGCACAGGCGTCCAGCTAGCCCTCAGGGTCACTCCACCAGGTCCATGGGAGCCGGGTGAGTGCTGGGCTGAGGCTTGCTGAGTACGTACAAAACTCATGATTGGGGTCTCAAGCCCACCTGTCACTGCAAACACTCCCCTCTCCATCCGTCTGTCCCAGGCTCTCAGTCCCTGTGCCTCCATCTTGGAAACCCAGCAGTGGCTGCACAAGAATCGCTTCTCCGGTTACTGCAGGATGTTGGCTAATTTCACAGGTGAGGCCGTCTCACTTCTTGAGCCCATGAAACTAGGGAGAAGGGCTGGGTGGATCCAACCTGCCCCAGAGCTGGGGGGCAGTGGTGGGATGCTGGGTTCTGGGCCAGGCTCACCCTTGCTTGGCTCTGTCCCTGTCCTAAGGGGATGCTCACAAGACAAATACATCTCTGTGCTCTGGAGAGGTGCTGAGACGCATGGATAAACTCCGGGTGGCTTGGACGATGGAGAGGTTGGGGAGGGGCAGTCTGTCCGTGCCCCCGGGACCTACCGCTGTCACCACAGAACAGCAGCCTCCACTTACAAAGGGACATGGGCCACGTGACCGGTACCAGCTCTGCAAGCTGGGCTCGGGCCTTGTCCGAAGAACCCAGCTGAGCCAGGGGCTGGAGGAGCAGCCTGCTCTCAACAGGTCCATGCTGCTGGAGTCATTGCTCTGGCACAGAGATGGCTGCCTTCAGCCCCTGCTGGCCTAACCCTCCTCTGCGGGGAGTCAGGGGAGGGTGTGAAACAGACAGGAGTCCTGCTCGGCTCAGTCCCACCCAGGGGGATGCTTTCCTTCCCCAGGGAGGGACCTGCGGCATGGCGAGTCCAGCCCCTGCCTGTGAACTGCTCCGCCCTGGGATGATCATGCCAGCCACATCTGTCTGTCTGTCTGTCTGTCTCCAGGAGCCGACCTGTTGAAGCTTTCCCGCAGTGACCTCATCCAGATCTGTGGAGCGGCTGATGGGATCCGGCTCTCCAATGCGCTGAAAGCCAGGTGTGAGGGGGGAGAACGTCACACTGCATCCTGGGCTGACGGGAGGGGGAACACGGGGTCCCCTCCTGCAGTCCTCAGGCAGACCCAGAGCCCACTGATTTACACTGCAGTAGCACCTAGCAGCCCCAGTCACGATCCAGGCTCCCACTGTGCTAGGCGCTGTACAAACAGAACAAAAGGACGGTCTCTGCCCAAACGGCTTTATACTCTAAGCAATCGCTTTGCTGCAGGAAGTCACTGCTCTACCTCGTCTAGCAGTAGCTTAGAGGGAGGCTCCCTGTCTCCTTTGCACCTGGCTGGCGCCTGTCACGAGTCAGTAAGTTCTCAGTGCCGTCCCAGGGGGTGGGATGTGGTGGCTATAGATAGCCCAGATTTAGGCCCCGATTTCAGGGAGGGACTAGTAATTTGGGGGGCTCCAATTCTCAGAAGGCAGGTGCTCAGCCCTTGGAAATCTTGGCCTCAGCCTCCAGGAGGAGGTGCAGTGGGTGACTGGCCCTGCCCGGGCAGAGCCAAGGGGACAGGACCGCAGAAGGGGCTAGTCTTGCGGCGCTTACCCCCGAGATGGGGCCAGGGCTCTGCTCCGATTGCAGCAGCCATGGAGCGATAGGCTCCCTGCACCGGCGGACAGTGGTGACCTGGTCACAATCCCTGAGGTCTGATGCTGCTGATCTCAGGAGACGAGACGGGGGAGTGTCATGAAGAGGCACAGCGAGCCCCTCTCCCAACCTGTGCAGGATTGTTCCCTCTTGCACCCCTGGGTTACTGCTCCTTCTAGCTGCTCTCAGGCCATGGGCTCCTGCTATTGCAACCCCACAGTTCACCCCCATGCCCCAGCTGCTCCAATGCGTGGGGTCTCATCCCAGCCTCCTCCAGCTACTAGGCAACGCTATTACTATCCCCACCCCCCGAAATAGCCCAGCTGGGGCCCGGTTAGCTCTGTTCATACAGGTGCGTGTCCCACTCATGCAACCACGGTGCCTAGCAGGAGGTAAATACTTCACTCACACACACACACGCGCACACACCCCAGCTGGGGCAGATCAACGGGGTTCATTACAAGCTTCTCTTCAGCCGCAGAGGTAGGGTAGGGAGGTGGGGTGGGGTGTCCCTGAATTCCCATAGGCAGAGGAGGGAGGGGTGTGCATTTGAAGCCCTGTGCCAGGGACCCAGGAGATCTGGCTTCAGTTCCCAGCTCTGCTAGACTCCCTACGCAGCCTCCAGTGAATCACAAGCCCCGTGCCTCAGTTTCCCCACCTGTAAAATTGGCATTGAGGTCCTGTGGGGAGGACATGTGCACAGACGCAGGCAGCACTCGATCGCTCCCGGGGCCCCTGGGCGCTAAGTACAATACACGTTACATGAGCATGGCTACAAGAACTACAGGTCGATAGGCCAGTCAACACCCTCTCCTCTCCCGCAGGTGCGTCCGCCCTCGGCTCACCCTGTACATGTCCAGGGAGCCCCAAGCCAACGGCAGAGACACCCCCGAGGACTCGCACCCAGGTAAAACAAGCAGCTACTCTTCAGCGTGAATGCTCCCGAGGGCCAAGGCCAATGCTCCTTTGACCCTGGGCTGGGCACAGCAAGTCTTGGGCTTGGGAGAGATTCTGCACTGGACTCTAGCGCGGCATTTCTGGTGCACCCATCCGTGCAAAGCTGCCCCGGCTGCGTATCCGGCTCAGGGCTGGGGCCACAGGCCACTGAAGCCAATATAATTATGCTGGATGAAATCCACCAGGGCCTTTCCTATCAACTTTATGGGGAAGGGGCTAAGATACCCCCGTGATGGGCAACTGTATAAAACCTTTAGCCAGACAGCTCTCCCTAAGCACTGGATCAAGCCCTTGGCTTGCAATCAAGCAGTGGCTGCCCTGCCTCAGGTCAGCAGGAGCTTTCAGGGATCGGGGGCAGCTACAGAGGCTGCATCTGAATCCAAACTTCCTCATACTGGAGAGGCTGGAGCGGGGCCTGCGGGGTGGGTTTGTTACCACTGTAGCTGCAGGAGGTCCTTTCGTCGCCCGACAAAGCTCTTGGGGAGGGGAGGGAAATCCCGGCGCTGGCTCACTTCCTTTTCGGGGTTTTCTTGGGAAGCCCCATACCAAGAGATCTATCTGGAAGAACTCACTGCCATGGAACTGACCAATAAACTGGCAGAGCTGCTCAGCCTCCCCGCCAACAAGATCCAGCAGGTTTCCAAGCAGGGCCCGACCGGGATTCACATCCTCATCAGTGACCTGGTAAGGGGGGGGATCCAGTTTGGGAAACCGGCTCTTCCCTTCACCCATTCCGTCCCCTCCCTTGCTTGGCAGGGCCCGCTTTTGCGCTGACTTTCCCATAAAAGATCAGCTGCTGTTGGTGAAGGGGTAGGACATCACATGGGCTGGGGGGGGGGCAGGAGGATAAGGGGAGTCCCCCTTGCACGGGTCAGTACGTGCATGTCCCACCTTGTGTGGCCTTGCGGATAGAGCATTGGTCTGGGACTCAGGAAAACTGGGTTCTAACCCCAGCTCTGCCACTGGTCAAGCTGGATGACCTTGGGCAACTCACGTCCCTGCTCTGTGCCCCACTTTCCTGTAAGACGGGGATAATGATGAAGATGGTGCTTTGAGATCTACCATTGAAAAGTGCTCTATAAGAGCTGGGTATTATACAGTCATGCCTGCACTCAGCAGGATGACCAAGCAACTGGTACCCACCCCAGCAATTCGCACCCCGCCTCTTAAAATCCTGCCAGAGCACCGCTGGAGAATGAGCAGCTGACTCACGCTGCAGCCTGCCCACGTTCTAAACCTTGTCTCTTTCCTCTCTGGGGCACTGCAGATGGTCAGGAACCTGCCAGATGAATCCTGTTTCGTAGCAGCTGTGACCAAAGGTAGATGGCTTCCCTGGGAAAAGGAAAGGGTGGGGAAAACAAGCCTGTGAGGGGAAACTCCAGTCCGCAGTTGTGATGGCCCTGGCTCATGACAGAATGGGGAAAATGACTCATATGAACATCGGTCATAAAAGAAGGGAGAAAAAATAAACCCACACGAGGTGGGAAGGGGGCTTGGGGAGGTCTTTTGGAGAACACATTTTTGGAATCTACCTACTCTGATCCCCAAACACTTTAATTTATAAACACGCCTCCACTGAAATGCAGCTTCATTTGGGGAGGAGAGAAGCAGCTAAGGAGCACTCAGGAGTCAATAGAGGGGAAGGGCTACTAGGGGAAGCAGATGGCTACTACAAAACATACAGCCGGCTCTTCGCTCATGCTGTATCTGCAGAGCTGCCTGTGCAGGCCTAGCTGGGGGTGGGGGAGGCTCCTTCATTCTCACAGGGCGACAGGATTTTGTGCTGTCCCAAAGCGCTGTCTTAAGTCCTCTCGAATGCACAGAGAAGCCCTCGCTCAAGCCCAAGAGGAGACATTAGGACTTCAGTTCCCGATCGGGGAAAGTGACGGGCGTGTGTGCCTCTCTCTCTCTCAGTGCAGGCTCCAGAAGGCTACCACTTAATTTTAAGATAGGCGCAGAGCGACCTAGGACAGTTCAGCGCAGAGAAGTGCAATGAGAGAAGCGATGCCAAATCACTGTCTGGATCCAAGGGAGATTTCCCCACAAAGCAGCTGGTGACGAGGCCAACAGGAGGATTTCCCAGCAAGGCAGTCCCCTCCCAGTGCTGGAAAGAATCTAGGCATCCCAGGGGCTGTATTTGTGAAATGGTCATGTGCCCCCTGGTTGAAGACATGGTCTGCTTTGTGTAGACTGCGGCACATTATGTTTACACTGATGCTCCATGGTGGCACTGTCCTACACATGGCCTCTTGCACGCAGGGGCTCGGCCATAAGGAGTTCACCTCGAGGCCGTTGGTGCAAATCCAGCGTAAGTCAGTAATGATATTCGGTCACCTGGAGGCCTCTACGTCATGAGGTTAGTGGGGGAAATCTGTAGACAGAGGACTTCTGGGCAGAACTTCCAAAGCACCCAACCCCCTTGGGAACCTTTGCAAATCCCTGCCTGCCGGGAAACCCCCTCACCCTCCTTTAAATTCTCCCCTTCACAAACCTGACTGGTAAGCAAAACCAAACCTCAGGCTGAGGTAAGCAGGCTCCTTTAAATATTGTAGCCTCTGGCTTAATATTAACACTGAAAACCAACTGCCGTTTTTAGAGTTCTATTTTTATTTGGATGTTGTATTGTCTAATCCTTTTTATATTAAAAAATATCAGAGCTGAAGCTTCAGTCTATTACTGCCATCTGCTTCAGTTGGGGTGGGGGCGCGTTAATGGGATTTCCAATCCCTCTCTGTATCATGGCACGGGGGCACCTCTTCGGGATTAAACTAACCATTAGCAACTAGTTTGAGGGCAAAACGTATGTGGGGACCAAGAGGAGTCCGGCCTGCTCAGACAGGACTGGGCTGTTGCGCACACGTTTTTCACCATACAAAGCCAGTGGAGTACAAAAGCTGAATGCTCCAAGCCCTGGCCCTCCATTTGGACCCACACAGGCATGGAGCCCCCCATCCATACAACTGCAGAAGCAGGGTTTAAGATTAACCCCCCTCACAACCAATCTCTTGGGTGCAAAGCCCTGGCTGGTTCAAACTCCTCCCCAAAACCATGTGTCCTGTCACTTGTATCCCGAAAGGGAGCAGGTGACACACACCTAAGGCACTGTTGACTTGTTATGGAGGCTAGGACTGAAATGCTTAAAAACCCTCTCGTTAAACTTTTGCATTAGGCTCAAGGCAAAGCGTCCCCCCTTCTCTCTCTCGTTTTTGTATTAAGCCCGGTTGCTTAAAATGTGATTTTTTAGAAATCCCCAGCGCTCTGTTTCGTGCGCCACAATCAGCCATTGAAACGGGACTGAGGAAAAGAAAAAGCTGTTGAGCCTTGGATGCCTTTGCTTCCTACATAGGAGGAAAAATAATTCTTAAAAGGAACGCATTCGCTTCCAGGGACAGCCCTGCAGTTCAAAATCCCCATGCACCTTCACATGGGCACATCTCAGTCACTCTAGCATATGAAGCTTAGGACGAGTGGGGAGGTGGCGTAGCTTTCCCCAAGCCCGTCTGGTGGCTCCTATGTTTAGCTTTCATTTATGAAAAACATCTGGCCCTTATAGTGCTGAGGAAAACCTGCTGAAGATGATGCAATGCTGTCTGCAGCAAGAAGCATCTTTCAGAAAGGTGAGAACTACCCCCCCGCCCCATAGAGCCTCAATACAGTGAGGACTCTGAATGCCAACAATGACCCCTCACATTCGAAAAGCCCCTCATATCCAGTTGGGAATGAAAATGTACCAAGGGAACCCAGATTTCTTTAACTAGAGGCCTGTTTGCACCCCCTTATCTGCCTTCCAGTCAAGTGAAAGAGAAGCAGTGTGGTGTGATGAAACATTAATGGACCAGACATATTTCACTTGCCATAGTTAAGGCTGGAATTTTCAGAAGCATCGATAAAGGGTGGGACAACTCCCACTGCATTTGGAAATTAGGAACTTAACTCCTACACGCCTGTGTAAAGAAGCCCTTATTAATCCTAAATACCAGGGATGCTCAGCACTAGAATCTCATCTTAAATAGGTTGGTTTTCTCCCTTTTCTGAGCAGTCTCTTGTCATCGTTTAGCCACAGACAAATCCCAAACCGACTACATACAGCGATGGACTCGGGAGGAAAGCTGGTGGTGAATGAAATATTAATGAAGCTATTTTTGTGGTCTGTCGCTTTCACTCCATTCCTTGGGGTGACTACTCACCTGCGGTTTTCATGTTCTCCTCGCTACAGTCTTTAACTAGAGGGGTCCCAACGTCCTGTAAATTACAATTTTAGGATGCTTTGAGTAGGCAACACACACACTTATCAACAAGGACTGGGGAGGGGCACCTCTCCCCTCTCCCCCACCCCCCAAGGTTTGATACTATGAAAGGAGGATAAACAACAGAAGAAGGGAAGATCCTTCTTGGCTTCATCACAATGGGAGAACAGTTGTGTCGGGGCTAATATGTTCGTGACATTCAGCTGTTGCCAAATATATTAACACTTGGACCTTTAGTAACAAGTCTTCCACTCAAGGATCTCAAAGCACTTTACAACGTAAGCCTCAACAACCCAGAAGATTAGGTCAGTATCATCCCCATTTTACAGATGGGAAAACAGAGGCACAGAGCAGTGACTTGCCCAAAGTCACACTGTGCATCAGTGGCTGAGCAAGGAATAGAACATAAACCCCCAGATTCCAAGTCCCGCACTCTGGGGAAAAAAGAAAGTGAGCCATTTACTTCAAAAATAATGAGATTCAACAAACGCATTCGCCAAGCAGCAATACCAAGGACTGAGGATCAGTCAGGACATGTAATCGTTCCCCAAAACAATGAAGATCCTCTTTAAGTTGCGTTAATGGTGGGATTTCAAAAGTGCTCAGTGCCTAACTCTGCTCCTGTACAAGTCAATGTTGAAAACCCCAGCCTAAGTGTGTAAGAAACAGAACAGGTTAAAGAGCCTTTGTCAGATGATCCTTAGCTATTTGCTGTGTGACCTCAAAATGCAGTATTTGTGGGCACTCCTTTGCACTACCATCACCACAATGCAACCGCAGCGTTAGTCAGGATTACGGCATATCACACAGACAAAAAAAAAAAAGTACAATTTAGCTACATATATATATTTTTACTTTTAGTTAATTGGCAATATTATATCCACACTTAGTGTCCAGGAGAGGGGAAAGCACAGATTACAATATCATTAAAATAATATTTTACAGATCTCTCTCTATAATATATATAATTAAGGGAGTGTATGACAAGGTTCTAACTTGTGTGTCCAATAAGTTAGTCTAATGGACATGATGCATCCACCAAAGTTTAAAAATATTTAAAGAAACCTCTCCAACACATACAACTTTAAGAGAATAATACACTCAACAAATCCAAAACTGCAGCTATTTGGATTGGATCGAGATAAGAGGCGTTTGGGACGAGAAAGAGAAAGGAACTATAAAAGACAAGAACATCAGCCCAATCCTGAATGCTAAAAAGCAAACAATGAAACAAAAAGTCTTCTCATCACAATAAAAACTATTTCTTTGAGTTAAATTCAATTAAAATTACGAGCCTCACAGCCAAAAATAAAAAGAGTCTGAACCACCCTCAGGAAGAATTGAAAGCCAGGTCAGGGCTACACTACAAAGTGATGCCAGCATAGCTATGTTGGGAGGAGTGTGCAAAAAAAATATTACACCCCTTAGCTGGCACAACTATGCCGGCAAAGTCCCCAATGTAAATGCAACTGTCAGCATAGTTCATGTCGTTTGGGGAAGTGGTGTTACTGTGCGGATGGAACTCCTCTTTCTGTTGGCATATGCGGCGTCTAGACTCTATACTAATGGGCTATGCCAACATAGCATCTGTAGTGTAGACATGGCCTTAGTTCAGGAATTTGGTCGGCTGCAGGAATCCACAAAGGTTAAAGATTTTAGTGCGGCAGGAATGGCCTCAATGGGAAAGGAGGATTGTAGGGGGTGACCGTGCAAGAGAGATTGTCATGGTGAGAGCTAAATAGTCTCCAAGACCACACCTGTCCTGGCTTTACAGCCAATCTAAGCGTCATGCCTCAATGCATGGGTAGCCAAGCTGATGACATCTGGACAGAATGGATGGGGCCAAGACCAAACAAAAGCCGTTACACACTAGCCTTGCTAGGCAATGGTGCAGATGGGGCCTAGGAGAGGAACGGCCTCCATGTGGATGGGGAGGGATAATGCACATCTGAGGGGACATGAGGGAGATTGTCTCAGTGGGGACAGTAAACGGAGGGGTGAAGGAGCAGCAGAGGCGGGTTGGTGAAGCCAGCATTTCCACGTACCTTGGCTGTTGCTTTAAAAATCACTGTCCAAGTAAAAACAAAACCAGAAGGTAAATGTGGTGTGGAAAGCTAAACCCATTCGGTGGCTGCAAGGACATGGCAACATGTGCTAACCTTTTCCTCCCCTGCCTGCTGGGAGGTAGGGAGAAGCAATAGGAGAGTAATGCCCTGTCGCAGTGACAGTCACTCCACTGTGGAATCCAGAGGTACAAGGCCATGTTCCCTGCAGCGATAAACGACAAGGGAGCAGAAGTGATCTGAGGTGGATTGTAAACAAGACGAGAAGCGTTTAAAAAACCCAGCAGACTTCACTGGAGATGTGGCGCTGTGCTGAGGAATCCACTCTGCACCCGGGCTACTGCAATTGCCATCAACTGTGCAATTGCCAGCAATTGTGTGGCTTTTGGCATGTAACCCAGGGAAAGGTTATTCTCAAGGATGGAAATGAAGGGCTAAGGTGGCAAGATACCAGATTTTTGAACGTGGACTGTGAAGATTTTGGCCTGAAGGTTTGAAAGATCAAAGTATGTTTTTTGGTACGTGCCTGGAAAGCCCTCAAGAGGGCAGGCATGGGGTTGGGAAGCCCAGCGCTGAGGGGTAGGATTGTGACTCCCGGGGCTGGGAGTTTTCTGGTTAACTCTGCAGTATCCTTGGTAAAGCCGCACAAAGAGAAAAATCTGCAGTTTGGTCAAGTTGGGTGGATGCCCCTCACTAAAAACGAACACTAAGCCACACTCTGTGTGGACAAAGGATCACAGGTCAGTTCAACCCTCGGCTCTGCCCACCCCCACGAATAGGACACTGTAGTGAAGAACCTTGTCATACTGGTCTCCCCTGCACCCCCCCCTCCAAAAAACCAAAACACAACACCATGGGCCAGCCATGAACAACACATTCGATTAAAATAAAAAAAAGGAAAAAGGAAGAATACAATAATGTTTAGAAAATAGGAATTTTGTTTAGTTTTTTTTTTTAAATATTCATTGTGACAGCACGCTACACCTTTTCGTCCCACCCTTTTCAGGAGCAGCTCTAGAATCATGATTGAAAGTACTGCTGTCTTTTTTTTTTTTTTTTTTTAATTAAAAAAAGCCTCTTATTTTTGGTTGTTAGAGCTCCTCACAGCACCTCTACTGGAGGATGTCAAATTCCATTAGTCCAGAGGTTCTCTGTCTATTCTGTGAAGCACTCTGTACGAGACGCATCTTCATTTACTTTACCTTCTTGTCTGTTCTGAAAGTCGTCCCCCCTCCCCCTCCCAAAAGTGCATCGACTGGTGCAGTTTGAGAACCACTGCATCAGTCCATGGACAACTCACGGCTGCTGCTGCTAAGTGTTGAAAAGACAGACACAGGTTACGCAGAGGAATTAATACATGGTTCAACCTATACCACTATTGTTGTGGATCACATGGATTTCTATGTTATCATCCCAGCAATTTAGGCTGCATGTGGAGATTTTTGGAGGGTGCGCAAGGCAGGAGCCAATAAGTAAATGCAACAGTCAATGGCCTGATGCGTCTTTAAGACCTGCACTGACAGTCGCTGGAGACCACACTCTCCAGTGAAAGAAGTCTGGTGTCCTTCAATTTAGCTCACATATTTGGCACAAGCAGAAGTCTTCAAATCAGATTAGATATTCAGCACAGGTTTGTTCCTCGCTGAACCTCTAAGAAGTTCCACTACTTCCCACCACTTCCCCCTCAAAAACCTCCACACCCCTTAATGATGATCCCTTCATCTCAATACGTGATACCTCCTGTATTCATCAGGTCAAACAATGGTGCTCCAGTCTATTACCACCTCTGCATCAGCAACACTTAGGCTGAGACATAACCCTGTGCCTAGAAATCCCATATATCTGATTGATGGCTAACCAAGACAAAGTGGGAATGCACCTGGGACCTATTCTAGAATTCCAAAAGCCAGAGCTTGTCCACAACACTAAACTGTTGAAGTTCTTGCCCTACAAAGGCATTCTTCTAATAAGACAAAACTTGGAAAGTGGTTGTTTATTGGTATTTATAAATACAAAACATAAGGAAGAGACCATTTAAAAGAGATTCTTGACATAAATGGACTCTTGTCAAGTAGTTTGGGATGCCACACAAACGGTTACCCTTTTTAAGAAAACGCTTTGGATTCTAAATTCTTAAGTGTGTCTCCCCCCCTCCTTCCCCCCAGCAATCCATTGCCAAGAAATTAAACAGCCCCTCTGTAGTTGGACTTATAAAACCACTGTTTTTTCTTCTCCTGCCCCACCAGAAATTAACTAAAAGATTACTCCCAGAGCTGTGCTAACACTGACCACTTCTGGTGCCCAAATTGAGGTACATCTGACTTGCTGGGGAGGTCAATAAGTTGCAACATTGTAAACCCCTAGCCAGACTCCTTCTGACACATTGAAATCAAGGGAAAGTAGCAAGTTTTGCAAATGGAATTTGAGCTCTGCTGTTGAGGGGAAAGATTATCTCAGCTTCTAAAGAGGGCTTAATGAATATAACAGATATAAAAATTAAAATCTGTGGGGGAAAACAGCTGTCAGTATCCTTTTAAACAGTGCATACTGGGTTTCTTCTACATGCCTTTCCAGCAGATTCACAAGATCTCGCAGATTCACAAACACATACTGATGGATTGGTGAAATGAATTGTAGATGAAGGAATATAGCTTATACAGTGCTTAAAAATGACCCTTTTAACTGCCTGAATTACTCAGGTGGTGATGACAGCCCGGGGAAGGTAACACTGCCCTCCACATAAATGTGCAGGGAAAAAAACAAACCCTCAGAGCTCTGAAATCTATTACTAGTACTTTAGAAAACCATCTCTTCTTCCCCATCTCCTGTAATTCTTCTCCATAAAAGGTGGAGTGCCGCTTCCTTAGTCTCTGACCATTACGATGATTAAGCATGCTCATTCCTCTGTGTCTCAGTCAGTTGGGAACAATTCACATAACATGTGCTCTCTCTTCTATCCCAGAGTGCTGACAGCAGGAAAAGAGCAATTCCTCACACCTGATCGCTCCTTCCAGGAACCTGCTATAGTCTGGCCAAGTTCAGCCCCATTAAGCCCGCAATGCCAGCGCATCTGTTAGCATCTTTTGTGCTGGGCATTCTGGACTCCTGGTATCAAGGAATCAATGATTACATGGAGGCTGTCACAGGTTCTCTACATTCCCTTGAAGCAGCAGGGTTAAGCTTGCCTGAATCACTCAAAACGCAGCTGCTATATACATCAACCATGTCAATGTGCCAAAACATACCCTTTTTGAAAGTTGGGAGGAACTGGAAGCATGGTATATACTTGTGGCTCCCATTTCACTCAAATGGATGCTTCTCCAGGACAAGACACTTACCTGTGGAACATGCAAACGTCAGCAAAGTTGCTGAGAGTTCACAAACACAATACACGACAATGTGGCAATAATCAGTGATAGATTTTCAGGTCTTCTGTCCCTTCTGCTTCAATGAGTCATTCCTTGACGAGGGCAACAAGCAGTAACGCAATTCTGATTTTTTTTTTTTTTTTTGGCAGGAGCCAGGGAATCAATATTAGTTGGACTGTAGAATGTAGCTGTGTCCCCTAAATTGTGAGCTATGTTCTCTTTGCTAGGGTAAAACTTGAAATGCAAAAGAGGTGAGACCCAAATATTGGTAAAAATGGGCAAATATGCCCATGAGATCCTAGCCTGCGCTCCACTCTCTCTTTCTATTTAAGATCTTCCCATCAGACAGGCAGTTTCAGGCGCAGCCTTCTAATGGTAAAAAGTGTCTTATTTTTATTGATAAATAACTTATGTTCAATAATCTCAAAAATTACTAAATTAGAAATCTGTAAAAAAAATGAGCGGTGGGTGGGGTAAAAAACTGAGCCCGACATTACAGATTTCAAGCTATGTCATCACAACAATCTAGGAAGCCTCTGAGCTGAATGCTACGAAACACAGAAGAAACTGATGAACCTTCAATGTGAGCATGCTCAGTGTGTTAGCATGGAAACAAGGAAGTACCGAAGCACAGTAAATCATGTCTCACAATGGCTGCTGTTTTCATTCCCTTACTGAAGAACGGAAAACAAAACCTCTTTCTTTTTTTTTTTTTGGACAGTGGATGCAAGAATAAAGCATGTTCGTTTCTCTCCCTCCCCCAACTTCGAAGGATTTTGGTGCTGTTCCAACATTAAAAAACAAAAACAAAAAAACAAAAACCAGCAGCAGTCGTTTTGGGTTTGCACAACCCCCTCCCCAGTAGTTTCTTCTGAGCATGCCCAGTAGGAATGGTTCAGAATTATATCAATCCACCTACAGCAAAAGACAACACAGATCCAGCTCCCATGTCACAGAGTTCATCAGTTGCTGGAACAGGTGGTGCGTGTGTATATGCGTGTGTATGGGTGGCTACAGGGGCCCGGTGCCACAGCCCTTTTCACTGGCCCTTGCAAATGACACTGGGATCACTTTCGTTGAAGATACAGGTGTCCACTGTAATTCTAGAAGTGTAATTAAATACTCAGTTTGCAAGGATGACCAATTCCAATGTCATAGGATGATGCAACATCTGCAGAAGCGCTGTCTGCTGCCCCCTACTGATGGAGGTGGAGTCACAGGAGCGAAGTAGGCATGGACTTTAATATTGGGTAAATGGGTCTGAAAAGATAAACACAGTATTTAAAGAAAGAACAGCTGTGGCAGTGCAATACGCAGTCACATACAGGCGAGCAACTGAAAAGCGCGTGAGACACTGAAGGGCCTGCTATTTTTTCTGAGCTTGGCCACCTAAATAAAAGCATGTTTCCTCTTTCACAAAATATCAAGCCTTTTACAGATCTGAGTGGAGGGTTGGAATTTTATCTTCCTGGACTGTTACCAAGTTCTTTTTCTCATCTACAATTTCCCTTTTCTGCCTAGTGAGGGTGGCCTGGAAACCTCTCCTACTCCAGCAGAGTTCACCAAAACCACATTTCCTCACCCACAAAAATCCTTATTGGATGAGCTTTGGCGAGGCAGTGATAGCCTTAAATAATAGTTTTTTGCCCTTCTTTGGTCTAAGATGCTATAGTTTACTTATGCCAAGCTACTAATGTTAAATTATATCATGAAATAACAGTCAAACTTTGCAAATTTGCACTGTGACTTGGGGACACATTGCAGATTACCGAATTGTTTGAATTAGCCAGTAGGTTAAAAAACAAGTTGTAAAGGGTAAGGCATCAAGAGATGCTGTTAGTTATTTGCAAGAGATTAGATTGAGTTATTTACTAGCACATGGGGAAGTATCAATATGAAGTGCTCTGTCATATACGTCATCAGATTACTCAATATGAACACTGGCTCAAGTTATTTCTTTGCTGAGAAGTGAGGTGAGACTCCCAGGTTTCGAGAGGGCATCATCAGGTTTGTGGAACTGTGAAGTGAGCATTAGCGAGCTGGCTTCTCCCGTACTCCTTTTTAGTTCTATTCACCAGGAACTGTAACTGGATCCTACACAGAAGGAAGGGAGCATTCCTTCCCCACCAGCTAGTGCTTACCGTCATCAGCCTTCTCTTGAATGAAACAGCTATCATTTTCACAGATGATGGCATTACCCTTGTAGCACTCTCAGGCATTTTAAGGACTTGGTCTAGATTACAGTGAGTCTGGATCCTCACAACCACCCTCTCCCCGTCCAGCCATTTAGTAACGTGTAAGTAAAAGCCTTCTTTTTTTTTTTTTTTTACCCTGAGTCTCTTGATTCCTGCCCGTGTGATCTGTTGACAGTCATAAAGTTCTATCCTCTCCAGGCTATGGCAACTCTTCAGGTGTTCCAAGGAGGCATCTGTGATCAAAGGGCAGTTGTCCAGCTCGATCACTTCCAGTCGGTCATGTGCGCAGGCACCATTCCCCAAGTGACGAATCCCATCATCTGTGATCAACTCGCAGTGTGACAAACTCTGCAGCCAAACAGAGGTGGTTAGTGGTCTCTGGAAACAGTACTGTACAACCATCAAGAACACCAGGCTAGGAAGCTTTCTGGAGAGATGACGGGATGAACTGAGATAAAGTCCTAGAAGAACAAAATACCCTTGAGCAAATCTGCCGTGTCACAGTTCTGGGCAAGTCTGCAGTTGTCCCTTGATGCTGGAGAGGGTTGTGAGCTGTGAACTCTGGTGACCAGAGTCCCTGTGCCTCTCTCTAACTAGCCAAGACTCCTGTAGGCCACAGGGGAAGTTCATATAATGTAGATGTAATGGAGAAGGGAGAATCATAGAAATGCTGGGATGGAAGGGACCTCAGCCCCCTGCACTGAGGCAGGACCAAGAATACCTAGACCATCCCTGACAGGTGTTTGTCCAGCTGATTCTTAAAAGCTTCCCATGACAGGGATTCCACAACTTCCCTTGGTAACTTATTCCAGTGCTTAACTATCCTTGGAGTTAGAAAGTTATTCCTAGTATCTAACCTAAATCTCCTTTGCTGCAGGTTAAGCCCATTACTTCTTGTCCTTCCTTAAATGGACATGGAGAACAATTGATCACTGTCCTCTTTACAACAGCCCTTAACATATTTGAAGCCCGTTATCAGGTGAGTCTCCCCACCACCCCCGGCACCTCTAAAGATGCCAAGGGTTTTTTTTATTTAGCCTTTCTTCATAGGTCAGTTTTTCAAAACTTCGGATCATTTTGTTTTCCTCCTCTGGACTCTCCAATTTGTCCACATCTTTCTCAAAGTTTGGTGCCCAAAACTGGATACACAGCTGAGCCCGCACCAGGGCAGAGCAGGGTGGAAAAAAATTACCTCCCTTGTCTTACATACAACACGTCTGTTAATACACTCCAGAATGAAATCATGGGAGATGGAAAAGTCTCAAGTAGATGGAAGAGCAGCCATGTAATGTCAAAAGAAAACAAGACAACTATAAAGTTTACCTGCTCTTCAATACTACAGTATTATACAGTACCCCAGGCACAGTGGTAATACTATTGTGAGCTGTAGGTACTGGATCTGTAAGGAGGACAGACTTTCACACCATTTGCGGGCTGCTCTTATTTTTAAATATTCTTGTACGTGAAACTGAACTGTGCAGTGAGCTGGGAGATTTCACCATTCCACCATTGTGAGTGATGTCAGTCCATCACCAGAGCATCTGCATAGTTCATGTATCATTTAGTTTGCAGAGGAACTAGGAACCAGAGCTGGTGCACAGATCGCTGTGGAGGAGAATGCACTGGGTGAGTGCTCCAGAGACAGAAACTTTGCAGCTAAGACAATGAAGCACTGTGCAGACGGAGAGAAACCCAACGTTACAGGAGTTTCCTGTCCAAAGGGTGCAAGGAAGCACAGCAGGCATGCCTGAACACTTCAGATCTAAAATGCTGTCAGTGATGGAACTGCCATTTTAAGGCACAGGGCAGGTAGAGTGCAAGCTGCTTCAGTGAGCGCTCCCTTCCCCAGTGGCCTTTGCTGTCCCTCCCCTCACACGGAACGAACATGCTATTTAGAAGTGAGAAAATTTGCTTTGTTGTCACCTCACTTCAGGTTGAAGCAGACACTCCCACACAATGTGATGTCTAACTCACTAAGGACTAATACAGAACATCGAGGTTTGTCAAAGCTGGATTCAATAGGTTACAGGCCAGAAGCATTCATGCTCCAAATAAATGAACTCCTCCATCCCTACCCCAGTTCTTTTTATTTAGGGCCATCACTTATGCCCTTTATTCTATGAATACATCCTTGTAGGACTGTAGCCAAGGCTGTTAAATGCTAACCCACAAGTCAAAACTTCCTGTATGAGAGCGATAATGCACATTTCACACATGGAGTAAGATTCAAATGTCAGAGGCAACCAGTGCTATTAAACTGTCTTTCAGCAACAGCTTCTGAAGTATAGTGTGAAGAAAGGAAACGAGGGTGGCTGCAGCTTTCCATCTCAAGTACTTATCTGGCCCCCCATCACTGCAGTATCTGAACTGCCTCAAAATCTTAATATATTGCTCTTCACAACACCTGCGTGAGGCACGGTAGTGCTGCTACCCCCATTGTACAGATGGAGAATGGAGGCACAGAGAGGATAAGTGACTTGCTCAAGGTCACACGGCAAGTCTGTGGTGGAGCAGGGACTTGAACTGAGTGCTCCCAAACCACGGGCTCATCTCTGTTCTCCCTCCCAGGACAGAGAGCTCAGCCCCTGAATGAATTATACAGACTTCTACGATCTAGGGTCGTAACTAAAGCAATTAAACCACGTGCCAGGATAATTACTTTCCAAATTATATAAAGTCTGAACAGATTAACACACATAGATCAAAAGTATTGCTTTAAAAACAAAAATAGAAATCCAAACATACATATTACTATTATTATTAATATTTCTGTGGGGAAGACTGGTCAAACCTCTAAATTTAATCCCGGACCAAGGCCTATTGCTTTCAGGCCCCAAAGTGTGGAATCACTGAAACAGCCTTCGAAATAGCAGACAACTGCAATGCAGTAATGAGACAGGGAAGAATTTCTTTTTTGGATCATACAATGTGTGATCAGAACTGTGGAACCAGAATGGAGCTGCAAGCTCACAGAATGGAAGAGAGGATAAAATGCCACTGGAAAAGGAAAGGTGTCTGAAGGGTTTTGGCAGGAAAGCAAGGCATGAAAGCTAATTACAACACTGCACTTTGATATCCATAGGACTGACTAAGCCGGACTGCATTCTAGTTTCCACAGGTCACACAGTTCCATACTCAAGATGACAAGGGGCTGGAGACTACTCCATGTTATACAAACTAGATACAACCATCACATGCCTGGCAGATTGCAGAGGCAATCGTCAATTGGGCAAAATTTGGAGGCTCCCACCATTTTATAAAGTGAGAACACAGAAAACTGTTGCCCAAACACTTACCAACACCTGAAGCCGTGGACAGTATATGGAAAGCTGGATTAACGTACTGTCTGTTATCTGGAAGAGACACAAAGCCCTTTAAGACTGAAATCTTTGTACAGCGATTTCTTCCCAACCAAAACATGACCCCAAGTTAGTACTTAAATATTCACCATTCTTCTCCTGCACTGGAAATGGCAATCACTATCTCAAACATTTCCAGAACTGTTTCTGGATCACATTTCAGCCAAAGGTTCCTATTATTCTTTAGAAGGTGACTGGAAAGGATTTTTAAGAAGTTGGGTCTGTGTTTTTTATTTCCTTATGATGGGTAATTTAAAAGGGGTTTTTAAAGTTTTTCTTCTTTTCTTGTTCTTCCCATTTGAAACATAAGGAATGTCTGGGTCTTCCCAGGTTTTGCTGGAGTGAGCAGAATACTTACAGATACATTTTGGAGAAATGTTCATTTATCACTGAAGTTAAACAGAACTGGAGTACTTGTGGCACCAGAGACTAACACATTTATTTGAGCATAAGCTTTCTTGGGCTACTGTATTTTCCACTTCATCGGATGCATGCAGTGGAAAATACAGTAGGAAGATATATACACACACACACACTATATGTGGAAAATACAGTAGGAAGATATACACACACACCCCTTCCTACTGTATTTTCCACTGCATGCATCTGATGAAGTGGGCTGTAGCCCACGAAAGCTTATGCTCAAATAAATGTGTTAGTCTCTAAGGTGCCACAGGTACTCCTGTTCTTTTTGCGGATACAGACTAACACAGCTGCTACTCTGAAACCTGAAGTTAAACAGGCGTTAACAGCCTGCTAAAAACCCCTTCTGCTCTAAACTGCTCAGATTTTGGTCTCTGGCTCCTGAAGTGTCCTCACTTCGCTAGTTTTTTCAGTCATTCGAGTATGTCTACACTGCAATAAAAAACCTGTTAGCACAGCCACAGCTGGCCTGGGTCAGCTGACTGGGGCTTGCGGGGCTAAAAATTAGTGTGGATGTTTGGGCTTGGGCTGGACTCCAGGCTCTGAACACTTCCCCCTCAGGGGGTCTCAGAGCTTGGGGGCCAGCCCAAGCCTGAACATCTACATTGCAATTGTTAGCCCCGTCAGCCCCAGTCAATTGAGCTGAGCTCCGAGTCTGAGAGCCTCAGGTTTTTTATTGCAATGCAGACGTACCCTTCCAGGCTAAACAAGGCATGAATTTCTACCCCAGCTCCCCTTGCCATTTAATAATTAAAAAAAACAAAACAAAAAAAAAACAAAAAATAACACCCACAAAAAAAACCAACCTTTTCAGATTGTCTTTGTACAAAGCAGCAAGACTGGACACAGCTTTAAATCACTTCCTGTCTGGACTACTGTCATTTCCTTTTCTGTGGCGTTCCTAAATCCCTATTCTAGAATTGTCAAGCAGTGCAGAATGTTGGGGCGAGTCTATTTTCTCACTGCAGGAGGTGAAACCCTATTACCTTCATGGTCTTCCGATCCATTTCTAATTGAAAACTGCTCTGCCCTTATGGTATTCAGTCTCTTTAAGGGCTTCCTCATTTCATACCCACTTAACACAATATTTCACTTTACCTTTAAATCTTACCTTAATCTTATCACTCTTACGACATATTTGCTAAAGGACAGTGTTCAGTCACATATGAAGGGCATTCTAAAAAAACCCACTGAATGAGTCTGTGGCACCGAGTTATTAGGTAAGTCAGATAAAAGACTCATAGGCTGGTGAAAAATTACAGCCCACTGACTTCTGGGGAGGTTTTTGGTTGGAGGGCACCTCATCTTTATTTCTAGTTATTTCCCTCCACCTTCACATACAAGGTCACAGTTGTTCAAACACTTCAGCTGCAGTAACGTTTAATATTTGGAGATTACCTTTACTGATCTCTATCAGTTTATGTTCCAGAGACCTTACTGGCAGCAAAGATCTCACCCTTGGGCTTGTAGTTCTTGCAGTTGCCAGGTTTTTCAAAGGTGCCTAGATTTGCAGAACTATACATGGTCTTTAGCAGACAAGCACACAGTCTAGATCTGATGGGATCTTCAGATTATTTTAACATTTTCAATAGTCTTTCAATACAATTCTCTGTTGAAAATTGGACTAGAGGTGATTGAACATATACAAGTAATTCATCTTGTCCAAACTTATCTCCTTTTCTTGATCAGGATTCTGGAACAAGTTGTCTTAATTAAAAAAAAAAAAAAAAAAGGATTTTGGGATTCCGTGCTCTGACCCTTTAGGTGTGGTTATTAAAACCCAGACACATTTGTCACAGACCATGTTTCCGCACTGCTGAGACTTCCTGCATGAAACCACCACAGTCAGAAGGCTGGGCTCTTACCTGAACACACTCTTCCAGGTCCATTTTTTCAAGCTCATGACAGTTCTATATAGCGCAGGCAGGAAATAAAAGCACACAAGCAAATTAGACACAAAGCCCAGTCAGTACGTGTAAAATTATGGGATCCCTCCTTTCTCAACACAGATGAAGTGTGTTTGAAAAGAAAGTCTTCTTTCTGAAGTTGGTCATGACTACAGATAGTTTGTTGCTCCCTGGAGGACAATGCTACTAAAAACAAGCATAATACTGAATATCTATCAAGCCTGCCCATTTAAAGACATTTATAAAATATCTACTAACTTGTTTATCTTTTTTTTTTTTTTTTATATCTACAGAAAGGAAAAGGGGGTTAAACTCAGTGTTACTCATATGGAGTACAGGTTGATCTGTCTGATGCATGAAATTGTACAGGGATTTGTTTCTCGCTAAATGTTAATAATTTCATTGACTTTAGATGCACATTACTCATTAAACTGGGAGTTGGGTGGCTAAATATAATGTTGAAAATTTAAGGAATAATGGACAATTTATTGATCTACTTAGCCCTCTCATTTCCACGCAACTTCAAAACCAAAAAGAGATGTTTTGCAAAATATAAATTTATGGGAGACAGCTACTGTTACCCTGAGCTCCCAGGAAACAGAGATGCACCACGTACAAAGTGGAATGCAGCACTTACCTTAGCCAGAGTGGTAAAGCCCACATCCGTTAGCTGCGAACACCTTGCAACTTCTAATATTCTGTACAGAAAGAATTAAGAATGTACTAACTATGGGGTAATCATTTTGCTTTACAGAGTCTGTTTTATTAAAAAAATTGGGGGCAGAGGGGCAGGGCGGGGAGAGATTAAGTCAAGGAAGTACTCTCGAAGAGGATTATTTCCATGGAGTATTACACTCATGCACATTTGAATGGAGGTCCCCCTTCACTCCATTTGATAATCTCACCATGAGGTAGTGTATTACACGGAATAGTATTTCATGATGATGCTCAGGTCATGTAAGAATAAGTACTTAATGCCATAACATATAGATTTAAAGTTCTCTAGATAGCAAATTGCTCATTCCCAGTTCAGATGACTGCTGAAAATTCTTTGCTTCTGCTATTGCAGTTTCATGGTGCCTCCCCCTTTTCCCTCATTTGTTTTATAATGTTTTACTTCTCAATGCTATAATGCTGCAGGGGAGAGCATTATTTCCATTTCTAAAAATTTAAGATCAGGACTTTCTTTAAATATGTGAGATATTTTGGTTTATGGCATTTTATGCAGTTGATCTCCAGGCAGAGTTGAACATAAACACGGGATCCAATTGGAATCACAGCATTTTTATCTGCCTCTTTCAAAGTTCGAACTGCATATATATGAAAACTGACACATGTATCCATAATCTTTTACTTTATTTTTAAGCTTATTATAAAAATTCCATTTCTATTCTGGACACCACTTATTTTAGCCAAATTAAAGCAGGGCACACAGCTGTAACAGATGCCAGACAATACTCATCTTTTTTCTTTTCTCCGCCATGTCATTTTCCTAATTATGCTGTAAAATCTTTATAGAGATGGCACCTGAAGCCCATTCTCTGTCTGAAATAGTGAAAATTAACAAAAAAACCCACTATTTTTTGCTTCACATGCTCCAAAACTATCCTCAACACACATTAATAACTAGGTATTGAGGCAGGGAATAATGCAGTTTAAACCTTGTTTCCAGTTCTTAACACAAAAAAGCTGTGGACTAATTTCAGTTGTTTTAACCAAAAATAAGGTAATACGTGGACTGAAAAAGGAAATTGTCACTAATTCTATATAAGCTCATCAGAGTGGCACACAACACTGCTGCACCAAGATATCTTGTAGAATTATATTCTGTGGAGTCAGAAGTTAGGACATAACTAACTCATTGTCATCCTCTTCTCGCTGGACAGCTGGAAATAACTTCAGTGATAAACTAGTGGACTTCTAGTCCAATCTGGAAGTCCTGATCTTTAGAATTAAAAAAAAAAGTCAAGGAGTTCCATTACCAGGTCACCCACATCTTTACTCAATCAGCATTGTGTGACTCCAGACTGAAAACTCACCTAAGCCGCGGACAGTTTTGTCCCAGTGCATTCAAGATGGCATCTGTAATGTTAGAGCAGCCTGAGGCACACAAGGATTGCAATTTATGGCATCCTCTGCATATTGTTATGAGACCATCATCTGTGATTTGCTACAAGAAAAAAAACAAAACATCAGAACCATTAGTAGTGATGATTAAGATCCAATGCATTGCACAATTCAACCTTTTGAGACAAGCGAGGAGGCATTCAACTTAGAGTGATGAAGGCCAAGTTACGCTTATCAGCCAAGAAATGTGTTCAAATATTTTTACAGGATAGCTGAAACAGCATAAGGCAGTCTGATATGGCTTATAAATAGTCTGCAGCTGATTCCACAGGCATGCAAATATTTTAGGGGATGGCACCACAGAATCTGCTGCCTAACACCACAGCGCTCTCAGCTTCCTCAGCAATGCCGACAAAGTAATTCTGGCTGAAAGATTAATTAGGAAAGTCTGTTAGAGGTCACATCATCACCACAGCTTAGTTTTACAAACAACCTTTTAAAACTCAGTCTTACTGCCTTGGTGCCCAAGAGATAAGTGCTAAGACACAGGTCTGAATCCTCGTCAGATTCAGCACCTGTGTAACTTCATTGAGTTCAATGGAGCTGCATCCCGTTTGGCCAGGGATACATTTGGACCTCAGTCTAACTCCAGGAACCAGTTTGGGATGACAACATTTGAGGCAGAACCTGTCAGGAGAGTGCCATGCTGGTTGACAGCAGCAATATTAACAAAGTTCTGGAGCTCACTTGAGCCCTGCCAGCTGGAGGACAGAGTGTGATGGCAAGACCAATGTATAGAGTGGGAGGAGATAAAGAAAGGAGAAGAGACGAGTCAGTATATAGACACAGGAACAAACTGGGCCCACTGGATTTTGTGACCTGGCCAGTGTTTATTTCCCACATGGAAAGCACCAGCTTGGAGACTGGCAGTAGCTCTTTTGGAACAACTGCTGAAGTGGGAAAAAAGGGGGAAAAACCCTCTACAAAGGGTTAAATTAAAGGTGAGCGAGAAACTTAGTTTTCTTTTCAGCTCCTTCTAAAAGTTGAATCTTCCAGGTCCCAATGTCAATAGTGAAAAGTTATTGTTGACACCATCCTCATGCCAATCATGTATACATCTCCCTTCAGAGTGTAAACACTACTCCTTAAAACACACTATTGAGTGAGGCCCAGATCTCCAAGCCCCTTCCAACTTAATGCTGCCATATCAGAAGAGCTGGATGATGTACACAAAGAACTCTTCCCAGTTCCTTTTTTGGCTCGAAAGTACATTTTTGGCACTGTTAATAGTTCCAAATTATACACCAATATCTTTGTAAGATACATGCTTATCTAAAATGGAGGCAGAGCCAGAAAATAGCAGCAGCTAAGCATTGTTGTCAGTTACACCTCATTCCCCCAGACATGTTTTAAAGAAATCTGTTAAGTAAAGAGTAGAAAGTTTCATTGCTCCCCCGTTGGTAAATAGGTGTTTGAAGTTCCATGAAGATTTGAGATACAATCATTATTTTATTGCTCTGTTTCTTGGTTGGTTCAGTGTCTTGTTGTAGAGGGCAAATGTGCTGCTTGATTCAGTTTTAAAGGCTACCGTAAAAAAGTTTGGATGCCAACAAACTTACATTCTAGCCCAAAGGAAATAATTTTTCCAGCTAGTCCTGCAAATGTGCTTAGAAGCCCCATGGACAGGGCAAAGAGAGACAAACTGAAGCTAACAAGGCTATTTTGGAGGCTTGTATGACTCTACCAAATGCTACCTCCAAAAAAAAAAAGATGCATTTATTTTTAGAACTTGCCAAAGTACAATTTTCCAGTCTGCAAAAATGACAACGTTGAAGGGTGGAGTAGATCTTATTCAATCCTGTTTAGAGATGCCCTTTATAGCTACATTGCATGTAATATGGGAATCACAGGAAAGATTACTTACTAAGCAGGTTTGCAGGTTTAAAGTCACTAGTTCAGGACAGTGCGCTCCAATGTATTTGAGAGCTTCATCCTCAAGCTGGAAAGAAAAATTTATAGACTGAAACAATTTGTTACATTCAAAGTGGTCTCTACACGAAAATATGAGTTATCACTCTCTGAATTGTCACTGGGTTGAAAAAGTCACTCAGTTCTCAAAATGCGTATAATGGCAATATACAAGCATTATACAGTCTATCTTCCACTGTCTCAGAGATTGAGAATCTACAGATTTGCAAGGTCAGTTTATTGTAGGGCTGTCAAACGATAAAAAAAATTAAGCGTGATTAATTGTGTGATTAATCACGCTGTTCGACATGTGACGTTGTGCAGTCTACATGGTTTTATAAAAAATTTGATAATAAGTGACTATAATGCAAATGGGATATGCTTTGTGCAAAAGGTCTCTTGTAAGGTATCATTACAAAGCTCATAATCTACTGAGTGTGATCATCCTATTTGTAGAAATGTACCACTCTTGTATCTAAAACTAGAAATATAAAATGTAACTCTGAGGGCCTATTGTAATTATGTAAAGTGTGGGCCATTAATGATGGTTTGGAATCTTGATGACTCCCATTGTCTGCAGATGGCTGTTTACCTGTGAGTCTCCCTGTATATGTGTGTGCTGGCAAGTGAGTAATGAAGTCTTGCAGTGACATGTGATCATGTCACCTGAACTGGAATCCATCTTTAACCTGGTGCTTTTCCAGTGAGGGGAGGGGGTGGGAACCCAGAGGAACAAAGGGTTCCCGCCTTATGCAAAAGATATATAAAGGGGTGGGAGAGAACAGAGGGGGAGAGGAGCCATCATGGAGAATCCCCTAGATAACACCTAAGCTGGAACAAAAGCTGTACCAGGGGAAAGAATTGTGCCCAGGCCTGGAAGGTGTCCAGTCTGAGAAAAACTTACTGAAGCATCTCTGAGGGTGAGATTATCTGTATTTAGTTTGATTAGGCATAGATTTGCGCATTTTATTTTATTTTGCTTGTGACTTACTTTGTTCTGTCTGTTACTACTTTGAACCACTTAAATCCTACTGTCTGTATTTAATAAAATCACTTTTTATTTAGTAATTTACTCAGAGTATGTATTAATACCTGAGGGAGCAAACAACTGTGCATATCTCTCTATCAGTGTTATAGAGGGCGAACAATTTATGAGTTTGCCCTGCATAAGCTTTATGCAGGGTAAAACGGATTTATCTGGGTTTAGACCCCATTGGGAGTTGGGCATCTGAGTGCTAAAGACAAGCACACTCCTGTGAGCTGGTTTCAGGTAAACTTGCAGCTTTGGGACAAGTGATTCAGACCCTGGGTCTGTGTTGAAGCGGACTGGAGTGTCTAATTCAGCAAGACAGGGTGCTGGAGTCCTAAGCTGGCAGGGAAAACAGGAGCAGGGGTAGTCTTGGTACATTGGGTGGCAGCTCCCAAGGGGGTTTCTGTGATCCAACCCGTCACAGTGGCGTAGTCGAGCAGGATCTGTGCACAGCTGATTGCTTTGAGATACTGGTAGTGATTTTAAGTGAGTTTTAAGTGTGGTGGCTGGAGAACAGACAAAGTGGTTACTGGTTTGTTATTTTCTGTTTGCTTATTTCGGGAAAGGAAATTAGGGACAGAAAAGGAAGCAAAATAAGTAAGAATGAAGATCAAAAGAAGCTAAAACTACACAAGTTGCAAATTGCCCAGAAAGACTGAACAATGGGCGCTGGAAATGTCTCTGTTAACTAAGAAGCCCCTGAGCTGAGTACATCTCAGTTTCAGTGAACTGCAGATGGGTGTGGCCCAACCTCTGTCTGTGCTGAAGCTGACTGGAGTGTCTAACCTAGCAAGACAGGAGGGGAGGGGTGCCTGTTCTGGCAGGAGGGTGTTCTCTGTGGTATCCCAGCTCATCGAGTGGTGGTCTCAAGGGAAGACAAATCGAAACTGATGTACTATTTGCCTGGGAAAAGGCTGACCTGGAAAAAGAAAAGGCTGCCCACCAACCTGGACTTAAGAGACAAAGCAATTAAGACCCAGAAGCATGACCTGGCTGTAATGGAGTGGAAGAGGTGCACAGAGACATGTATCCTGGAGCTGGAAGTTGGGGTCCTGGTGACTGCTGCGGTGGGAACAAACCCCAAGGACTCTAGCTGGAAGCAAACCCAACCTGAGTGAAAGGGGGGGGATTTTGCTGGCCAGCGAAAGGTCCCTCATAGCTGGTAGCTGTGAGCCTACAGCTGGGTCAGGGTCTCTTTCCCTTTTGGGGGACACAGGAGTGTCTGCCCCATAGGGGAGCCCAAAAACGAATTTTAGGTATACTGCCTCCGCCATGGTCAGTGTCCAAGTCTCTGGCAGTAAGTTCAGGAGGAGGGTGTGACGTTGTGCAGTCTACATGGTTTTATAAAAAATTTGATAATAAGTGACTATAATGCAAATGGGATATGCTTTGTGCAAAAGGTCTCTTGTAAGGTATCATTACAAAGCTCATAATCTACTGAGTGTGATCATCCTATTTGTAGAAATGTACCACTCTTGTATCTAAAACTAGAAATATAAAATGTAACTCTGAGGGCCTATTGTAATTATGTAAAGTGTGGGCCATTAATGATGGTTTGGAATCTTGATGACTCCCATTGTCTGCAGATGGCTGTTTACCTGTGAGTCTCCCTGTATATGTGTGTGCTGGCAAGTGAGTAATGAAGTCTTGCAGTGACATGTGATCATGTCACCTGAACTGGAATCCATCTTTAACCTGGTGCTTTTCCAGTGAGGGGAGGGGGTGGGAACCCAGAGGAACAAAGGGTTCCCGCCTTATGCAAAAGATATATAAAGGGGTGGGAGAGAACAGAGGGGGAGAGGAGCCATCATGGAGAATCCCCTAGATAACACCTAAGCTGGAACAAAAGCTGTACCAGGGGAAAGAATTGTGCCCAGGCCTGGAAGGTGTCCAGTCTGAGAAAAACTTACTGAAGCATCTCTGAGGGTGAGATTATCTGTATTTAGTTTGATTAGGCATAGATTTGCGCATTTTATTTTATTTTGCTTGTGACTTACTTTGTTCTGTCTGTTACTACTTTGAACCACTTAAATCCTACTGTCTGTATTTAATAAAATCACTTTTTATTTAGTAATTTACTCAGAGTATGTATTAATACCTGAGGGAGCAAACAACTGTGCATATCTCTCTATCAGTGTTATAGAGGGCGAACAATTTATGAGTTTGCCCTGCATAAGCTTTATGCAGGGTAAAACGGATTTATCTGGGTTTAGACCCCATTGGGAGTTGGGCATCTGAGTGCTAAAGACAAGCACACTCCTGTGAGCTGGTTTCAGGTAAACTTGCAGCTTTGGGACAAGTGATTCAGACCCTGGGTCTGTGTTGAAGCGGACTGGAGTGTCTAATTCAGCAAGACAGGGTGCTGGAGTCCTAAGCTGGCAGGGAAAACAGGAGCAGGGGTAGTCTTGGTACATTGGGTGGCAGCTCCCAAGGGGGTTTCTGTGATCCAACCCGTCACAACAAGCATTATACAGTCTATCTTCCACTGTCTCAGAGATTGAGAATCTACAGATTTGCAAGGTCAGTTTATTGTAGGGCTGTCAAACGATAAAAAAAATTAAGCGTGATTAATTGTGTGATTAATCACGCTGTTCGACAATAATAGAATACCATTTAAATATTTTTGGATGTTTTCTACATTTTCAAATATATTGATTTCAATTACAACACAGAAAACAGTGTACAGCGCTCACGTGATATTTATTTTTGATTACAAATATTTGCACTGTAAAAAACAAAAGAAATAGTATTTCAATTCACCTAAGTACTGTACTGCAATCTCTTTATCATGAAAGTGCAACTTACAAATGTAGATTTTTGTTGTTGTTACATAACTGCACTCAAAAACAGAACATTGGAAAACTTTAGAGCCTACAAGTCCACTCAGTCCTACTTCTTGTTCAGCCAATTGCTCAGACAAACAAGTTTGTTTACATATGCAGGAGATAATGCTGCCTGCTTCTTGTTTACAATGTCACATGGAAGTGAGAACAGGCGTTCGCATGGCACTGTTGTAGCCAGCGTCGCAAGATATTTACGTGCCAGATGTACTAAAGATTCATATGTCCCTTCATGCTTCAACCATCATTCCCCAGGGGGCATGCATCCATGCTGATGACAGGTTCTGCTTGATAACAATCCAAAGCAGTGCAGACCGACGCATGTTCATTTTCATCGTCTGAGTCAGATGCCACCAGCAGAAGATTGATTTTCCTTTTTGGCGGTTCGGGTTTTGTAGCTTCCACATGGGAGTGTTGCTCTTTTAAGACTTTTGAAAGCATGTTCCACATCTCGTCCCCCTCATATTTGGACGGCACTTCAGAATCTTAAATCTTGGGTTGAGTGCTGTAGCTATCTTTAGAAATCTCATATTAGTATCTTTTTGCGTTTTCTTAAATCTGCAGTGAAAGTGTTCTTAAAACGAACAACACGTGTGAGGTCATCATCCGAGACTGCTATAACATGAAATACACAGCAGAATGCGGGTAAAACAGAACAGGAGACATACAATTCTCCCACAAGGAGCTCAATCACAAATTTAATCAACGCTTTTAACGATCATCATCAGCATGGAAGCATGTCCTCTGGAATGGTGACCAAAGCATAAAGGGGCATACGAATGTTTAGCATATCTGGCACATAAATATCTTGCGACGCTGGCTACAACAGTGCAATGTGAACGCATGTTCTCACTTTCATGTGACATTGTAAACAAGAAGCGGGCAGCATTATCTCCTGCATATGTAAACAAACTTGTTTGTCTGAGCAATTGGCTGAACAAGAAATAGGACTGAGTGGACTTGTAGGCTCTAAAGTTTTCCATTGTTCTGTTTTTGAGTGCAGTTATGTAACAAACAGACAAACAAAAATCTACATCTGTAAGTTGCACTTTCATGATAAAGAGATTGCAGTACAGTACTTAGGTGAACTGAAATACTATTTCTTCTGGTTTTTATAGTGCAAATATTTGTAATAAAAAATAAATATCAAATGAGCACTGTACACTTTGTATTCTGTGTTGTAATTGAAATCAATACATTTGAAAATGTAGAAAACATCCAAAAATAGTTAATAAATTTCAATTGGTATTCTATAGTTTGACAGTGTGATTAATCGACAGCCCTAATTTATTGATTTCAATAACTTATGCTCAGGTCAAAAATACATGATTAACAGACGGAATGGGAGCTGAAATTACTATCTTTTAATTTTGATAAATTTTGTTTCTAATAAATTAATATTTCATAGGGCTCCTCTATATCACCATTTTCCCTCCTCTATATCACTTTGGCTGCCAACAAAAAGTGATTGCCAGTTTTACACCCATGAGAACAGATGGCAAATAATTGATAACAAGGATGTATTCCCATCAATATTTCACTGGAGTCCATAAATAACCAGAAGTTCGAGCTGTTTTTCAGTGATCTAAATTCTGAAAATAAGAGGTTTAACAATCCGAGCCTACCAGTCAAGTCTCCTAGGCTATTAAAAACCACAGTAACATAAGCTTAGGAAACTACTGGCAATGTTCCTAACATTTGGGCTTGTTTTGCACAGTGATATATGTACTATTGCTTTACTTAACATACTAAAAATTTATTGCTTTCTACACCCATGTACAGTGGGACTAATCTTTTGGAAAGTAAATGTTATTTAAGTTTACAGCAGGTAAAATACTGGTCCCGTTTCAGAGGAACAAAAAGAACTAAAACCAAAACCCCAAATCTCCCACACCACAATTTCAAGATTTGGGCAAAAGCGAACCAAGTACATCCAAGAAGATGGCTTACAGGCTTAATCCTTAAGTTTTAATTATGTAGATTTCCTGGAACCACAGGTTGGAAACATAGCAGGGACAACTCAGCATTTCACCTTCCCAAGACAGAAAAGCTGAGTTCTACGTAGTTTACTGCATGTTGCTCTTTCAGTCTTTCCTGCCTGATCTGCATGTGCATTGAAGATCCCACGGCTACTTTTTTTTTTTTTTTTTTTTTTAAATAAGGAGTAAGGGGATTTGTTCCCATGTTCTTGGGCAAAATATCTCTTGCCTTCACTGTTCTTCGGCAAGCTGGGTGCCAGTTTTCTGCCTAACTACCATTCTCTCAGCCAAGAATTGGTAGCTGAAGTAATTCCTATGCTTACAAACACTTTGGGATTCTTATGTTCTTTGGATGAAATACTGTATCAGGTTCTACAGTGTCATTCTGATTTAGTCAGGAGCTTGTCTGTCTGCACAAGACAATCATACATTCAAGTCCTACATCAGAACTTTGTTCATATCTAACACTACAACCAAGAGTACTAGAGAAGGTACTACATTGTTTGAAGCTACAGTACTGTCTTTTGGATGACATTAAAATGGGGTCCCTCGGCCTGTTTCTGGCTAGCAAGCGGTAGGTCCTGTAACCTGGGTATAACCCCCCCCCCCTCACTAAACGAGATTCTAATACTCAAGGCAGATATCAGCTATTGCTGAGTTCACAACTATAACATCTGCCTAAATAAAGTCACAGTACTATCCATATTTAACCTATTAAGTTCTTAAATATCTAGAGTATGAAAAGAGTTATGCGAATTTCATTCTAGTTTGAAGCGTGGGTACTTTCATGGCCCAGCATGTAAAATAGTAAGGTTAAAGAAAATTAACTCCAAACAACAAAGGGTAATGGAAATTTCAGCCTTAAAAGCTAATGCACAATTTTTATTCTAAAGTGTCAGGGTTGAAGATCCATCCATGTAGTATCTTCAGAACCTATTACATCTTGGTCTGGACACAGTCCAAAGAGCAACATGGCCAGTGGTGCAAGTGGAATCCATTTCTTACTGGTACGGGGGGCCACGTGACCCTCCGTGTGACTTCGCCCTGCCCCCAGCCTGGGGCCCTCACGCTCTCCCTGTCCCCTCCTCATGATCCACCCCCCTTACCGGGGGGGAGGGAGCTCTGTCCTCCTCCAGCTGCGCCTTCGGAAACACAGCGGGGAAAATGAGAAGAATGTGGAGCCACTGTACCGCCCCAGTCCTTCCACGCAGGGTCTCCTCCATCTGTACAGCAGCCAGACCCACTGGAGGACGGGGGGGAGGGGTTGTGGAGGGGGTTGGGGGTGGTACCGCAGCCGCGCCAGAAGAGCTGCTGGCATGGGGCCGCCCGGTGGCCCCAGGTTCTGCTCCTTTCCCTACTGGGGTTCACAGGAGAGCCCTGAACTGCAGGGCTCTCCCGAGAACCACACCGGGGAAAGGAGCAGAACGCTGGCAGCTCCTCCAGTGGCTGTACTGCCCCCAGCACTGCCTCCTCAGCCCTGTCCTCCGTCGGGGCTGCGGTCAGACAGAGGAGACCCTGCGTCGAAGGGCCAGGGGCGGTACAGCTGCACGCACTGGAGGAGTTGCTGACATGGGGCCCTCTTTCCGGTATGCCATACCAGCTATAAATATCTTGCTGGTACAGCGTTCCGGACCGCACCGCCCTACTTGCACTGCTGAACATAGTACCATCCTTTCAGAGATGTGCCAAGTGTCTAATTTGCTGTAGGAAAACCTCTGAAACAAAACAATTACAGTCCAATTCTACATTAGCCAGCTGGAAGATTCCACTCAGTCAGGAACTTTTATCATGTGATTCCAGATGCAACTATAGCCAGGCTTTCTACTACTGTCTGACTCTTCTACAAAGGGCTAAAATAAGTCTATGGACATAGCCAGGATATTTTATAGCCTATTAAAAAAATGTTAACGTGACTGTGATTTTGCTCACTACATCCTCTGAACGGGGAGATTCCACTACTAGATAGTTTTCATTATTCAGTGTTCAGCTAATCATGCTGGGCTCAAAGCTAGTAAAGAGTTTCAATAAAGCACTTAATGTCTAGTTGGTAGATCTTATTTCAATAAGGTAATGTTTGGAAATACAAGCCCTACAATACTTCACACTCATTGCTGTAACTGGTGTTGAAGACACTCATTGTTGTAGTTAGTTTAATGCGCATGTTCTCCATAGTCATACCTGCGTGCAGCCCTTCAGAAACAAGGCTTTGAGTCCTCCACAGCCTCTCACCAGAGCCTGGATGCCATCCTTAGTCACTTGGTCACACCAGGAGATATTCAGCTGTTCCAGCAGTGGGCATCCCTCACTTGGGAGGCAAAAGGAAAAGTGGGTGGAAACTTAAGAAATCCAGCTTCAAGACGATTACAGGAAATTCCAATTTCTGGACTTCAACTGAGCACAGGAAGCGACACGCACACCCCACACCCACATGGAACATTCATTTATTAAACATAAAAATCCCCAGATGAGAGCAGCTCTCCAGTGGTAGGCTTGGAAACCAGCAACTCAATTTTGTGGCATTCTGAAAAAAGAAGGTTGATCTCTACTGCATCCAAAGCCGGTCATGGGGCTGCGTCCCACCCCCTTGTCCAGAGACTGGGCGCATCCACAGTGTTATTGGCTGAGAGGCCTAGATACAGCCAAACCAACATTAAATCAGATTCAAAGGGCTTCATTTTTGAAACACGGCCTCTGATTTTCCAGACACAAACTTGTGCTTGAAAATAGCTGCTGGCACAAACAGAATGTATACATTTGATTTGCAGTCAGGTAGACAGACATATAAATGCTATCAACTGTGATTGCAAATAACTGCAGGCACAAAACTGACCCTATAAAATTGGAGGCTAGGTTGAAGCCCTTAAACAAACAAACAAAAAACAGGCTCAAATTTCTGAAAGCTAGCTACAAAAACAAGCCTCTCTCCATTTTCTGTACTCTGATTCCTTTGATATTTCAATGCAGCCTCTTCGCTATTTTGTTTTCCTTCAAATTAGTCTTTCTATATTTTTATCCTTTTTAGATATTCGAATTTATCATTATTTAAAACCCACTTTACTCACTTTTTTTGTTTTTTTAATAGTTTAGGCTTCACTCTTTACCTTCAGGGTTCTCTTTTGCCTCCTTTCTTCTGTCCCAATCTCTTGTCACCATTGCCTGTCATTCCCTTTCATTTCTAGATTACTTGGCAATTACATCTAGTAGGGTTAAGTAGTTACCATGTCACCTAATCAGTTTAAGACAAGTAATCATGTGCCAGTCTTTATTTTGCAACTACAGGACACTTGCTATCTATGCAACAGGAGTTGTGTAATTCAAAAGTCAACTATTAACAAAAAGGTATTTACAAGGCATGTTAATTAAAAACTAAAAAAAACCTTTCCCCCTGCTCAAAAAATAAATAAAAATAGAAACCTCAGTGCAATCCAATTATGCTACTGCTGCTAATCATTATCAGGACAAGGCACCTTCTATTTAGTTCCTGTCTCTTTTGCAGAGCAGAGGGCATTATCCAGCAGAGCTCAGCATTCATGTCTTAGGTTTGGATTGCAATCCTAGTAACCTAGTCACTTATTTAAAACTCCACCTGGGGAGTTCAGAGAATAGGGGACATGGTGGAGTAAGCTATTTAGAATTAAACTGGTGCACGGGATCTCAATGCTGTCAGTTCCTACCTCAGTGCTTTTAGAGACAGGTTGGTTATGGAAGTGCAGGAAGCCAAGTCAAGGTGCCTGAGTTTAGAGCAGAACTTACTAAGGCTGGTACATGTCCTGAAAGAGAATATTAAAAAAAAGATACTTCAGACAGTACATTTATCCATCAAAGACGTACACAGAAATGATCATGTATATTTCTCCATCACACACTATGTGCACAAGTATATTCACATAAGCCCCCACTTAAAAAAATAAAAGGATGGAGAATACAACATGGGCAGGTATTGGAGGTGGGCTGGTGGGAGAGAGGATAGAGGAAATGCTCTTTCTAAGCAGTCTATATGTGTGTGAAGAGGACAGCGATTTTCTTCACATTTTGAATCATTCAGTTTTCGTTGAGGGATTCATTTGCTCAAAACCCAACGCTGAAGACCGTTCTATAGGACATTTCTAACATCTGCTATCAAAGGGGCCAAAATAACTCTTAGATCTGTACCCTCTACCCTATTTTCCCAGCTTGCTGCTCAAGATCGTTTTGATAGTACTGAGAAACGTCTAAAAATGAACAAGGAAAAGTACCAAGCATCACATGACTAAGGGCACATACTGCACACTAGAAACAGGAGCTGGGTGCTGGTAGCAGTCTAGAGTAGATGGAGCACATCCGAGGGGCTTGCTGTTTAGCTGGGACTTCAAACTCCCCGACACCAATGGCAGTGATTTCACCTGCCTAAGGATTCATTTCTGAGGGAATAGCAACAAAATATGATTTTGTGCAGCAAGTGCCAACTGTAGGCAACTATATACTGGGGAAACCAGCTGCTTCTTTTATCAAAGCCTTCAAAATAATTATCCAACTAGTACAGTGTAGAAAGACCCACAAGTGCCTGAAATATACTGCGAGTGACAGCCAGTGATACCCCTTACAAAAAAATCTGAGTAGTGAGGCCAGTCTGGAGGCCAGCTGAGAAACTCAGATGCCATCGCCAACCCTGCTATCTAGCAGAACTGCAGAGGCAGAGAGTCTGATCCCACAAGGTGCCGAGCATTCTGGCCTGGAAAATAAAGACGAGCTATGGTTTTGACTCACAGGACTATATTAAGCTTATAAAATAAAATTACTAGCAATGCAAAAAGGAGTATTTCCACCTGCTAATAAATAACTCATCCCTACACATCTTTGCTGGCTACTGTTAGTCTTTGCAGGATGTGTTGTTATCTCCAGTGGAAGGCCACATGAGATATGAACAATGACTAGGCTGCATTGTCTGCCCCCAAAAGTATGAGTTGTATTTAAAAGCTATTGTAACACTGATGCTTAGAAGTTAACACACAACAAAATTTCAACAACATGAAGTGAAGCTATTTCTTAACAATAGTTGCTACTTGTATCAGAAAAATATGTAAAAAAGCTTCTTTTTAAGGGTTCCTTCAGTTGGCAGATCTTATTTGTCCAAGGAAGCAAATTGATTTAGTGGATTTAACCACTATTCTTCTAAGAAGAGTATTTTAGGCCATCACACTTTCATTTTGAGACTGATCTATACTTTTAGATGCAAAATCTATAGGTAATCAGTATAGAAAGAGCACACATGTAACATGGTTCTTCCCTCAGTCCCTCATGTACTGCCACTGTAGGAAACATAGGGATCTTACAGTTTTAAGTGATGTTATTTTAAAGAGTTACAAATAGCACTCGAGCAGGAAGACAGCAAAGTGGCAGAGAAACTAGATAAAACTTTGATACACGCCTATTTCAAGGCAATCCAGGTGTAACCTAAAGCATAGCTGACCAGCTGTCCATAGGAAAAAAATCTCAAATCTATGTGGAGTGGATGGAAAAGCAGAAGAACTCTCCCAGCACATAACAGTCTGTGCTCGGCAATGTGGAAGTACTGACACACATTTTACGATGACATCTGCTGTCCTCGGATAATAAAATATTAACCAAATTACATCCATCCATACTCATAGCATTTATTAAAGAAAGTTAGAGTTTAAGTACAGGCGAGCTGACTCTTGCCAACTCTTTTAGGAAGGTTCCTTTGCAAAGACATACACCCCCTATCTTTTCCCTGGTCAGGGCTAACGTAGATAAGGATACGTGGAGAACTTCCTTTTTCCCCCTCTCTTCTGAAGCTCTCCCTCTCAGCAAAGGCTTCAAAGAGAGACACCCCTTTCCACCAAGATAGGCAGTCTCTCCATACTCAGATTCCCTCTGAGACTGTCTCCTTTCATCACAGAAATGAGAATAAGACTGCAAAGCCTCAAAGTGAAGCCACCCCCCACCATCAGCATGAAAAAGGGAAAAAACTGTAGACATTGGAATTTAACAGACAGAATCACTCAAAGGAGAATCAGAACTGCTTGAATTATACAAGAGGTGGCAGATGAGCACAAGCACCATAAACTAAGCAACTGTAGCCGCTCCATGTACAGAGAAATTGCAGTCTCCATAAATTCTGACCTGGGAGAACAAGAAGAACATCGCTATTTTGTTCCATTACAGAGTGAGCCTTACTGTTCTGAAGTGGATACTTTAGCTGCCTTTTCTGCATCTGAAAACATGAGTCAGACCTGCCTAAAAAGAATTATTTCCTCAGTATATTTTCCCCTTAATGTCAACAACCTGATATGATCATCTGACTTGAAATAACGAGTGAGCAACGTGACATAAGAGGTTTCCTGATGTCTTCAAATTTTTATCAGACCATAACAAATCATTCCCTCTGGAGGTAGACCACTTACTCATACCACATTTAGAAAACCAACGGTACTAAGCTCATGGGGTGGGACAACGGAGGAGAATCTGGAACCACTACCTTCCATTCAGTTGAGACATAATTCATGTATATTAATAATTACAAGGGTTAATAGTCCAACATTCCCCCTAATAAACATGTTACTTACGTATCTGTGATCTTGGTGCAGCCATTTAGGTTCAATACTTCAATATTTCTGCAGTTTTGTGCAAATATCCTTCATTGGAAAAAAAAGATAACACGACTTTTCAGACAATGCGTTTCCAGATGTTTTGAAACAGATGCTTTACCCTCAATACTACAGAAATAATTAAACAAAAAACCAAAAACCAGGCACTGTTTGTCTTGGGCAAACTGTTGACCCTTCCCACCAGCCTTTTACATGGGTGCACCTCTCAAGCACATAGAATCAAATAGGCTGCTGAATGCTGGGCTTAAAGGGCAATGCAGAACAACAGTGAGTTGTTACCCATATCTTGTCTTTGGAGTTCTCTCAGCCCAGGAGCAAGGGACAGAGGTTCAAGTTTCCAGTGCCAATTCCCCCAATATTGCAACACCATCGGGTTGACTCTATGGTGCTATTTTTTAAGGGAAGGGAAGGGAGAAAGGCTCATATTTCAAACACACACACAAAAGAAGGATATGCATATTGTTCATCATTTACTTAAGCGATTATTTTTGGATGCATATTGTTATTGGTCTCACTCTAGCACGTTGATGAGTGGATATACCATTCCAGCCCTCTATGGGTGGGGAAGGAGAACCATTCTTTGCTTCATAGTTAAGAGCAGAAGAAGCCATACCACTACCTTAATGCATTGTCTCCCACTCCTAGACACCCACGCAGGCTTAGCTTTCGCAAGAAACCCCCACATCTTTTAGAAATATTCTCCACTACTCGACCCTGTAAAAAGACAGGAAAAGAATTCTACTGATATCACTTCTTAGTTTCCACAATCTCTTCATTAAAGTTAAATTCAAAACTTTGTAGATTAAAAACAGTTTGTATATTATTCCAGACATAAGGGCACTGAGCAAACACAATTACCATCATACCAATATAAAACTGAAGGAGACCGATTCAACTTCTAAAAATGGACAAGGAACAAAACCCAAGGAAGAAAGCTGAGGCTAAGCAGTAGAAAAATCCTCTACAGTCAGAGCTATTGGGTAGCCTCTTGCACTGCCCAAGAGATGGCTGAAGAAATACAACAAATCACAGAAACAACACGTGACAAGGATTTCAAATAGGCATGTGTTGTCATAAAAGATGTAAAGATTTTTGTTTTGGGGGACAGAGTGGAGATGAATAGTGTAGAGGACTTCTCTTCTCTCACGGAGGAAGCATTTCAATTTTCCTCTCAAAGACATCTGGAGAAATGGAGTTTAATGTCATATTTTACATGAGAGAGTATCTCCCCAGAGACCCCAGGACAAGTTTGAATTTTCCACAACTTTGGATGATGAAATGGTAAAGAGTCAGAGGAGAGGAGAGAAAGACTATACAACTCTATCAGCACACAAGTTTCAGTGTCCAGTAGTATTTTATTCTCCTCCTCTGATCATTGGAGAATGGAAACATCAATCACTTTCAAGTGTTAGCTACGAAGAGTTTGTATTAAGAAATTTTTAATCCCTCCTTCCCAAACCAAAAATGTATGTGAACATTAGGGTAGCTGCAAAGTATTAGCATGATCTAAAAGGGCTATCAATCTGCTGAGGCCCCCTCATTTACCTTCCTTAAAATCTACTCTGAAGTACTACTATTTTTCAAATGCCAACTGCAGCTAGGACGTGCTGCCAAAGTACTGCAATGGCTAAAAGGGATAAAGGAAGATAAATCCCATGCTGCATTTTAGAAAAGGAAGGTAACAGAATTTTAAACCACGCATATGTTTGTATAGGCCCTCAGTGGCCTCACCACAGCTGTGAATATGTTTGGGATTGCAGAGGATTCAAATATATTTTAAAGAAAAACGCTTAAAAGCTGCAAGTTTATCTTCCTTTAAGCATACAACATTTAGGACTTAGCCTGAGAATGTCCTTTTAGGTTAAGAACAGCAGCATTTTGGAGCAGCTTGTATTAAAATATAAGTCAATGCTAGTGCACAAATACATATCTGGTACCCAACAGATGAGTAAGAGAATGGGGAGACTTTAAAGCCATGTAAAACCGCTCAGGAAGGGAAAAGCCTAGTTTAAATTCACAGCATTACTCTCTCCTTCTTACACAGTTTAGATAAAGCACCACGGCTGAAAAGTTCTTTCCTCATTTCCTGCTCCTACCTTGGATCAGGGAACTCCAATGATCTCCCTGCACCTGTGTGAAAGTGAAGTCTTATCCCAGCAGAGAACTTTAGGAATGCTCTTACTAGGTTTACTTTCTCCCTTAATCAACAGCTACGTGTCTGAAGAAATACTTGCTGTAGAGAGCAGGACCACATTTGCTTTCCTCCTTCAAAACACTCTGGGCACTTGCCAGACTTTTTGGGTACACAATTTGCCACATCAGAGGCCAGTTCCTTTATGTCTGGAGAGAGAGTACTTTAACGCTTCTGTCCACAAAGGCTGTGTAACTTGCAGCTTCCACCAGGACATTACACAAGCCATTCTCAGGCTTATGTTTTTCAGTTTGTGTTGAGCTACAATGCTGCTCTCCTCTCCCCATCTCCAAAAAATAATTTTTAAAATGAGAATGTAACAATCTGATAAGGAGTTTAGTTTGTTTTTGAAAATTCAGCCAGGAAGAATACAGGGACTTTAGTTTTCAGAACAGTAGGACAACATGAGGCACAAAGTTATCATTTCCTACATGGACTCCACAGTTCACTTCTAACAGATTGATCCAAAGTTACAAGAAGGCATTCCCACAGAGGTACATCTTTTAGAACTAACTCAGAACTGGAAATCTCTGGCATCTTCCTGGTTTGTGTTTCCATTTCCAACAAAGGAAAACAGACACTAGAGACTAAGGCCAGGTCTACACCCAGCCGCTAGTTCGGCGGCTGGGAATCGAAGTTCTGGGTTCGATTTATCGCGTCTGGTCTGGACGCGATAAATCGATCCCGGAAGCGCTCGCCGTCGACTGCGGTACTCCAGCTCGGCGAGAGGAGTACCGCGGAGTCGACGGGGAGCCTGCCTGCCGCGTGTGGACCGCGTCTGAACCGCGGTAAGTTCGAACTAAGGTATGTCGACTTCAGCTACGTTATTCACGTAGCTGAAGTTGCGTACCTTAGTTCGAATTTGGGGGGTAGTGTAGACCAGGCCTAAGAGAAATTCAGTGTCTTAATGGTAGAAGTCCAAGTATACCAGATAAAAGCCATACTTGATTATGTTGAGTTGGAGAGAAAAATCTAGACCAATACTTATCAGCAATATCTTTCAGCAAAAGCACATATTTACTCTAGTTATTTCAACTCTCTCAGTAAACAAAAAACTGCTTCTTTAAAATAAGTGTACATGTACACACAAATACCATTCAGTCCTGGTACAGTTAAATAGTTCTGTCCATTTTCAAAAGCTGAATGAATTGCCAAGACTATAAAGGCTCCCTGAAGCTAAGAAGAACTGAAATTAATGATTTTTATCTCCAGGGAAGGTGGAAAGGGTTATGCTGGGGGTATTAATCTATTCCATACTGTAATTATGTTTTTAAACAAGAAAAATGGGTTTGTATGTCACTTAATTATACCTCAATATCCCTCTGGAAATCAAACAGGTCAATTCGCTGCCAGTTACTGCCATCCAGGGCCAGAACATTCCATGCCTTTATTGGGGAAAAAAACGTCAGTGCATGATTAATATGAAAAAAATGCCAGTGGGAATCTAGTTACAATTTGTTCCTTTTAGAAACAACATGGTGTCTCAAGTGAAAAAGCACCAAATAATTACTGCAACTGATGAAAAACCCTTAGATCAGCAATATCCTCAGTTCAGACAAGACTTACCACACTGACACAGTGCCCTCTTAATTCCCCATATTTCACTGAACACTTAGGCAGGCAAGTCCAAGGTGTCACAGAGATTATCCGCACACAAATGATATTTCCATTTACGGGCCACACACACTGGACTTTTTATTTTGTATTTTAGAAAGGAGCTTTTCAATTGGAGAACATATACAGGGGTAACATATGGATCTCAAAGCATTTTACAAACATTAAACCTCTTAATATCCGTGCAAGGCAGATCAGTATCATGTTCTACATTTCACAGAGGGGGAAACAGGCAGAGGCTAGCAGGTTGATTTCAGAGTTGTGGAGCATCCACAGATTCCACTGATAGCAGTGCAAGCTGTAGATACTCGGCACCTCTAAAAAATATCAGGTCACAGGTGACTTGACAAAGGTCACAGTGAGTCAGTGGAATAGCCAACAACAGGCCCGGACCACCTGACTGCTAGTCCCTCTGCTCTAAACAATAGACCACTCACTATATATTTTTCTGGCACTTTTGCTTCCTCAGTGACAGCTGTGTTCAATCGCCAGCTTTCCGAGTTCCCTGATTTCCCATCCTCTCCTTCTACTCAATTCTTCAGTCACTTCACAATGCTGGATTTGTGACAGCTGAATCCCGAGAAACTGACCAAGGGTCATACACACAGGATGACATCACTGTAGCATCAAGCAGAAGGTGAAGTGGGGATGTGAAAAAGGAAACAAATACCAGTCTCTACATATTAGCAACAGCAGCGAAGAAGAATGCTGAAGAGTCACAAGCAAAGGTAGTTTGCTCATGTGGGCTCCAGCATGAAAGTTACAAGTCACTAAGAGTCTCACATATTTATATCTGTGATTTCTGAAGTGACATGGAGCACCGATATAAGCAAATCCAATCAGTGTACAATGGACGGTGTTTAGAATTTTGGCTTGGAACCAATTTTGTGCTATTTAACCACAAAAAAAGCTAAAAGGGATTATTATAGAGCCGACTTAAAACGTGAAAAACAAGAATACTCAGAATTAAGGTAGAGAGCCTGTCCCTAATTCACATAGGTAGTAAACAGGCCCCAGAACAGATGTTATACATCATACATGCTAAAATGCCCAATAACAGAGGGGTAGGTCAAGGATGGAGCCTTAACTTAGCATTTCTTTACCTCTGTAAATTAAAAATCAGATGCTTCTTTTTTTGATGTTATGGTTTATTTTTATACCAGCAATCAAACTTTAGCAACTGAGGCTATTTTTAGAGCATACATTATTTTCAGCCAGCTAAGTTACTCACCTGTAACCAGAGTATTTCAAGATGAGCCTCTGCTGCATATTCACATTTTTGGGATCAAGGCACCCGCATGGCAAACTTCCAGAACCTTTTGGAAAGCAGTGTCCATTGGGGCCACTCACATCTCTTCCCCCCAGGGTTCCAAGGATTTGAAAGGGGGAGTGGCCTTAACCTCTCCCCCCGCTTCCCCAACCGCTTGTTTCAGGAATTCCTAACCCGAGACTCAAAGGTGGGCAGGTCGTGTGAATATGCAGAGGCTCATCTCGAAAGATCTCTGGTTACAGATAAGCAACCTTCATTTCTTCTTCAAGTGGTCTCTGCATAGTCCCACTTGTGGGAGTTTAGCAAGCAGTACAACCTCCAGGAAGGGAGGCTGTGGAGTTGTACGTAAACAAGGAAAGCAGAACTGCCAAACAAGCATCAGCTCTGGATGCCAGGGCAGGAGAAGCAACCAATCTTGCTCTCACAAAACAAGTCTAAATGAGGGAACATTTTTGCTAAACACATGTATAGCTCCAATATCAGTAAAGCAACATGATGCCATGAAGACAGAGTGACAGCATGCCAAGGACACTCCCTTTGTCCAGGATGAGGAGTGACAATTCCAGGAAGATGAAGCCCTGTGAAGTCATAATTGTGAAACAGATGAGCAATCTTTGGACCATGACAGACTGGCTCCTAGAGGGTCAGTTACTTTTCTCTAAGGGATTGGGAAACATGTAGATAAGCTGTGGCCTGATACAACAACAAGTTCTTCTGAATATGAAGACGTACGATACATTCAGGGAGGCAGGTAAAGGAGGCCCAGGACAAACAGACATTCTAGCGGTCTGAAAGAGGTGGAAATCTCAGACATCTTAGACTGTTGTCTACACAAAGATGGATACCCAACCATTCACGGAGAGTAGTCATGACAGCCAGGCATTTAATAGAACACTTGCTGCCAGAGCATGGGCCAATTGATAAGGTACCTCTCTCAGTAAAACATGTATTCTTTTACTCCAGTCACACTGTGTGTAAAGGGACAGATCTGTGACTGTGGCACACAAGGGTGCATACTACTAGTACCCTTCTGGAAATAGGAGAGTTCTGTTTCTGGAACCCAGAGATGAACATGATGAATCTCGGAGTTAGCACAGCCAGACAGCATTTTGCTCCATGCGACAGTCCTATTGTCCACATTGTACGATAGGTGAATGAGACTTGCCACATTGTGCCCAGGAAACAAATCTCACACCCCACTAAGTGTAGGTGATGGAAATCTCAACCCTTAGGTGCAGCTGTTCCTTCCAAGATGAGAGGGATCAAAGCTATGTTTACTGAGAATTCCAAAAGTGCTAAGTCAACTGCTTCATTAGACTCCAGGTCTATTTCTTCCAAGGAAAGCTTGGTAATGCTAAGGATGGGCGTCCCTATGTGTTTCTAGAACCCATACAAGGGGCTATCAAAGACACTACCCAATCCTAGACACTGCGTACTCCAGGGTGGAACTGGAAGCAGACCTGAAAAGTCTCCTTCCTGGTTTAGAACTGAAGGTAGGTAGCCCAGAGCCCAGTAATGTTCTAACAACATTTCCTCCTATGAGAGCTCAGACACATGGATCCAACCAAATATTATGATGTCAGCTTCAAGGAATATCACAGTCCCTCACATAAAGCTCTTAATCTAAAATAGGACCCACAGCGCACTGCATCTTATTTGCAGACCCTTGGCAATGCGCCTTTTAAAACAAGTCTCTCCTTTTTTTGCCTTCGCATTCAAGGGTTACAAAGTGACTCAGTCAATAGGCCGTCCTTTCTGGAGCATCAGATGGAGCCTGTGACACTGCATCCTGTTCCTCCTATCCAGGCTGTGTTGCAAAGAAATCTCTGAATCCGTGAATCTCAGAATCGATAGAACTGTGATGGGTATAGTACCCTCACAACCTAAGGGAGCCTTGGAGCCCAGCATCAGTTCTTAGCCTGTCAGATTCTTGTAAATCTGGTCCTGGACACCTGAACTGGCCTTTAGGAATGGGCCGGGAGCCCAAGAGAACCTCAACAGTTCCCACCCAGACCCAAGGGGAACTGACAAGTCCAGGACTAAGTAAATTGGCTTATACAACGTCTCATAGTAAAAGAGTTTAAGAATAGACTAATCCTCCTTTTCTCACTCCAGGGTAAGGGTCTGATAGATGGAGCGTTGGGAGGGGAAAAGCTTCTCCCAGATAAGCAGGGCATCCAGTGAGTGCTTCTGAAGATGACTGAACCCGAAGCACAATGTGAAAATACTATGCTGTAACAGAGAACCTGCATTCCCCAGACCTGATCAGAAGCTTGCAATGCATTTCCCCTTTCTAGTTTGTGAGGACCTCCAAACTGATCTGCTTGCTTTTGCCACTACATTGGGCACAGAATCAGTCAGGCAAGCAGTTCTGCAAAGATCGTGGTGTTGTGGTACCAGAGTCCAATGACCTGGGCAGATCTGGGGCCTCAGTGGTACAGAACTCTTAGACAAGTGATTCAGCAGTAACAGATGTCAGCTCCCCATGCTGGCTAGATCCCAGGTAATCAGATCCCTTCTCGGCAACTGTGCTCAGCAGTCCATGTGTGACTGCTGCATCTGGATTCAAGCTCTGGCCCTACCTCCCATTTGGATCCAAAGCCAATCACAGCTTTTTTTTTTTTTTCCTGGGCAGGTGGGGGTAACTCTAGATCTGTGCTCTGTTTGAATTCAGGTTTGCAGCTCCCAGATCCATAGGAGGCCACCAGATCTGGATCAAGATTGTACAGCCCTGGATACATGCTAGGCCACCGGATCTAGGTTTTGCAGCCCTAGATCCACACTAGGCTGCTGGACCTGAGCTCTATGGATCCAGATCCATTGGAAATTGGATCCAACAGCCAGAGAGCCAATTTAGGCACATAGCTAGGTATCCAGGTCAACCTGGATAGATGCAGAGACTTTTATACTGACCAGCCTGAGATGCCTCCCATGTGCCGGGGTGCAAGAGACAGCCAAACCCGCTCCGGCAAGACAATCATTGAAGCTGACTGTGAACTTACTCAGTGCCAGCTCAGCTGACTGGAGGAACCTGCCCCCCCCCCCCCCCATGAGCAGGCCCAATCTGCTCCTGTGTGTCCTGACAAAGCCCATGCTTGACAGGCATCTCCTCATGTCTTTTAAAAGAAAAACCTGGCTAAATGACAACCCATTACAAACAAAATTTGCCTCAAAAAGGTAGAAAGAGAAAAAAGAAAAACTGACAAGGAATGGGTCGAGGACACTGTGCGATCTGATATCGCTGCATCTTCGGCGTTTAGAAAAGGACTGAGGGGTAGCTGGGGCCACTCCCCCTTTCATACCCTCAGAACTCGTTAGGATGGGGGCACGAGGCGAGTGGCCTCAATGAACACTGCTTTCTGGAAGCTTGTGGCACAGGTGCCTGGATCCTACTAGTGGGAATATGCAGAGGCCACTCACAGAACAATGGACTTTAACACACAGAGACTATATATTTAATGCTCAAATTGTTAACTAATCTAAATGGGGAGGATTCCTAAAAACTGGCTGCATTCTATAGGCTAAGAGGGCCCTTATTGGGAAGGGGATGGGGAACTATATAAATGTGCCCAATACCTACAGTGCAAAGGTTTGATGTGTGTGACCCCACTGATCATTATGCTGTTCATAACTGTCGCATTGTTACCTTGTGCTCCCCAATTTTATTTGTTGCATCTGCCTGTTCTCTAATCTTATACTTTGACTGAAAGCTCTTCAGGGCAGAACCCATCTTTTTGTAACGTGTTTTTACAGTGTCTAGCACAACAGGACCCTGAGCCCAACTAGGACTCTTGGGTGATACTGCAATATAAATTAATAAGTGTGAGGATGGCTAGGACTAAGCAGGTTTCAATAGCTAGGGGAGAGAGGGGTCTGAGCAGGATTAAACACCCAAGAGGGGTGATCTGGTGCTCACAGGATATCCAAGCAGCCAGTGTAACTTCAGTCACTCAGTGCTATTTAGTGAGACAGAGGATACTGTATATACTCGTTCATAAGCTGAATATTTTTAGTAAAAAAGGGACGCATCAGAGAAAGGGGTCGGCTTATGAACGGGTATAGAGAGAGGAAGAGGTGGGACACAGCCCCCCCGCAACAGAGGGGGCAAGGAGAGGCAGCACAGCCAGCAGGGAAAAGGCAGGGCCAGAGTCTCTCCACCACGCTGCTCTCCCACCAGCCTCCGAAGCAGCTGAAGCTCCGGGGCTGGCAGGCTGCGACCGCGGCGCCTGGCCCGCTGGAGCAGGCTGCGGCTGCACCGCCCGGCCTGCCGGCAGCTCTGGCCAGGCTAGAGACATCCTCCCCTGGCCCGCCCCAGGCAAGGTGGGAAGGGATGGGGCGGGATGGGGTTACATGGGGAGGGGTCATGTGGGGAGGTGCCAGGTTAGGGGTGGCTTCATGTAGGGGGTGGTCACAGGGGTTACTCCCCTGACCCCCAGCTTTCCCCTCCCCGCCCCAAATTTCCCCACCAGTTGCTATCCCGGCCCGTAAGGGTAAGCCGCTGGCGGGCTGGGACATTTTGTTTACTTAGGTTTACCTCCATGCCTGCGGACACTTGAGGTAAACAAACCGTCCTGGCCCACCAGCGGCTTATCCTAATGGGCCGGGAGCCAAAGTTTGCCGACCCCTGAATTATAGGGTCAGCTTATGAATGGGTCATCAACATTTGCCATTTTTATTTTTCCATCTTGGGGAGAGTGGGGTGGGGTGTCAGCTTATAAACGAACAGGCATATGATCGAGTATATACGGTACTTGGGATTTTATCTTTTAAATGCGAAGCGAGTAAATACACCATCTCATACATGTGCACATCATGGTAGTTACGAAGGCAGAGGAGTTACTTTGCATTCATAGAAGCCAATATGTAGATATTAACTCAGCTCTTCTTTTAAAATAAAGGACCTCCTGAGGTCCCTTCCAACCCTGATATTCTATGATTCTATGAGTGGCTCAAGCCACACTGTACAACAATCTGAAAAAAGAAAGACTAAGTTGTTAGTGCAAAATATCAGCTGACTTAAAAAAAAAAAAACATGTTGAATTGTTCATAGTTCAAGGCTGCTTATATCAAACTCAAGCACAAAGCAGGTTTCAGAAAATTAATAAATCCAGTGGGGGGAAGAAGGGGAAACAGGGAGAGTTTATAATTAATACACTGACTGTTAGCTTACTTATACTATTTGCCACATCTATAATATTTTGAGACCAGATTTCCATGACAAGGTCAGTGCAGTTAGATATAGTTGGGAACTTGTATTGGAAGTCTCTGCATCTCAAAGATTACCTTGGAATGATGGAAAAACTCCATCATATTTGGAACAAACAATCACTGCCAAGAGAAGCACCTTCCTGCTCTGAAAGGATTGAGAGTATGTACTGTGGGGAGAGACTAATTTCCTAATAGGCCATTAAGTGAAAAGACCCAGTCAACACTAAAAATTAACTTATCAGAAAAAAGAATTAAGGGATTTCAGGGAGGTTTGGGCATTTCCCCTTCATAAGTCCAATCCACTGACATAAAAGGTTCTTCCATTATAAAGCTATTTCATATGTCAAGTTAGTGTCTCCCAAGTTCCAAAACTTCATCATTTATCAGCATTTCTCCATAAGCTGGGGTTATGGGAGCAGAAGGGGGTGAAGATGACATTGCAACCTTGCTGAAGTCCTAAAGCTTCCTATTCTCTCCTGGCTCTTCACACACACAACTCTCTAGAGTCATGCCAGTCATGATTTTCACAGGAGTGCATTTCCTCTTCTCCTTATTTTTACCCTGATGGTTTTTGCATGGACTTGCAATGCTGAGAAAGAGGCATCATTGCTAGAAGATATGTCTGGAGTCAGGGCGGAGGGTAACTGTACTGAATAAGCAGGATATGCACTTCCTGAGTATTCACTATGGCTATGAAGGCCTTAATACACACTGTAGGTTTGTTCTTCAGTGACACTTTTGATTTAGCTGGCATTGGCGGCGCTGGGCAAGGGATTTGATCCCAGCCCAAGGCTGAGGAGACTTTGAGACTGATATAAAAGGTGGTGCCAAGACCGGAGCAGCAAAATGAGTTTTGGGTCCTCTGCAGAGGACTTTGGAATAGAGACTGGTTTCAGTACCCTCAATGAGCCCAAAGTATCCGATGTAGGCATGGAGAAGCCAGATGGGCCCACAGCCTGAAGTTTCTCTCTTCTAGTGCAAGGAGTGATGATGGCATGGCAAACTGCACACTGGGTTACCGGAGAGTCTCACGCAGACAGAGAAGGCACTGGCCACAGGAGTCAGTCTCTAGTATGACTGCCAAGCAGTAGGTGCATTTCTTGAAGCCCTTATGAGGGTTGGTGCCCCAAGATGGCCCATGTGAAGGGGGCCCAAGGATACCAGGATAAGGACAAGATGTGTACGCTAAACTATTCTATGCTACTCTAACCAAAAGAAAAATAATCTAGGCCAAGGCCACAAAGGTAAATTCTGTTTACACTAGGCTACAGAGGAACTGAGGCAGTTGTGGGCGGGTGGGAGGGGCGCGGACACCCTTACGTAGAGTAGGGCAAGTATGTCACTTTGCACGAGATCTCTCCTGTTTCCCCTGAGGACAAGGTTTTATAAAGCAGTTCCACAGCTCTATGGCAGGGATGCCATATTCCACAAGCGGGAATACACAGAGTCCTCCAAAGAAGAATCCATTGTTAAAGTTTCACCTCCTTAATAAAATGCACTTTGCAAAGCGTTTCTGTAGCACCACAACTGCTTTTGTTCACTTTAAAAAGTGATTTTTTTTTAAAAAAGAAGAAATTGATAGGCTTTTAAAAATACATATTACTTACCCTATGAGTGAGAACAAGTAATTGGAGGCCTGTAGCTTGTGTTTATTAAATGCAAAAAAGTACATTAAAGTAATGTTAGGATTGCAGTTTTAAATACATAAGAGTCATGAAATAAAGTTATGTTCTCATAGCGCCTGTAACTCTGCCATCATTCTATTTATAATACACAATCGCACAAGCCATGCACTGAAGTTACCATTACAGTATGATGCACTACTGCATGTTGCATGAACAAGGAGGTAGAGTTTACAGTAGCTGATGGAACCATAATGGAATTATCTGATTTCCGTGCATTTAAAATCTCAATCGTCATATTGCTTTTATGTCCTGTTTTTCATTTAATTACCTTCCCCCCCCCCGGAAAATATGAAGTGGAAATGTGCCAGTGGACCCAAAACTATTCAGCTTTCTCCTACAGAGTCAGCTGATACTGGGATCAGCCAATAAGGTAATTCCAATATACTAGTGACTCCACAGACAAAAGGATTTTTATATAAGCATTTAGAACTTGATTTATATGATTCATTATGGTAATTTTTCTGTGAACAAGGTACGTGTCTTGTTAGATGACAGCAAGATAAAAAGCAGAAATTCTGGACAAGAGTCCATAAAACAAGTCTAGTAGCTCCGGTTGAATTGGCACTTGCGTTAGTGGAAGTTGCACACCCATTTTCCCTCAAGGAGTCTCGAGTTGCACTATGTTTGCTGAGTTGCATGAAGTTACAAACTACTTTACTAGTTAAACACTGAATGAAATGCTCAGGTCTCCTTCCATCTCTATTTGCATCAGCTACATTGGAGCAGACGGATAACTGTTCATTGGACTCTCTTCATTGTGTTAAAGTTTAATTCACGAACATGGTACATCTGCATTAAAAGCCCAGATGTCAGCACAACTCATTTAAAAACATCATTTAGCTAACATGAATTGAACACATTTTTTCCCCTGTTCATAGCAGCCCTTCTAAAAACTGTTCAGAAAACATTTTTTTAAAGTTTTGATGTAGCTGGGTTTTTTTCTTCAATAGGGCCTTAGCTGCCACCAAAGGGATATACCTAGACTTTCAAACCCACTCACTGCTGTGGTAAATACCAGAAACTCCTGGCATCACTAGATTAACTATGGAGAAAGAGGAATATGTATAAATAGCTGAGACATTCTTTGAACAGAGTTTGCTGGCATGTTCTTCCCAATCTGAGATAAAGAGGGCAATTTGGAAATGTCCGAGTTAGAATAAGAGAAATAGTGCTGATAGATTTTAACTGATACATAAAGATTCTTACCCTGGAAACCTGAGCACAACGACACAGAGTGACCACATCCAGAAAAGAGAATATTCTGTAAAGAAAACAAAGACAAACTTTCTTTATAAAAGGTATTTTGGTTATTTGCATCTAAAATAAAAAGAAAGTGGAAAGCTTAAAAAAAGCTTGAAGATAGAAAACTTTTTTGTAATGCAGATGAAAGCTTGACTGCAAATAAAAGTGCAGACCAAGCAGTTAACAAATGAAAGCAGAGTCACAGATATTGGACTGCTAGGAAATATTTAATCTTGTACCTTGTAGTATTTGCTGACAGAGTAAACTGAACAATTATTTATCAAAACAGATGCTTCCTGCTACCTTGTAGCTCAGCAGTCAGAAATGTTCAATTAGTTAAGGAAACAGCAGGATAAACGATTACAGTTCAACACAAGAGAACAGTTGTACAAAATCTGTTTGTTTACCAGTGAAAAACCCCTTTATCCTTAACAATTGCATAGCTCCAATGGCACTCAGTGGAGTGCATAACAAGTTAAACACCTCAGTAAAATCTGAGGATCTGGTCCCAATTCAGGAATTTATATATAATTGCCTGTGATAATTAAGAATTAAATACTACAATTTGAGAAATGATTAAAAACACTGTCGTCCTCATGCCCCAAGTATGAGGTGGAAGGAGTATCTTGCTTTGAAATAGAAGGTAAGTGCAATTTGCATCAAGTCAGCAGAGTTAATTAGTGTGCCTGTGTAATTGTCTAGGTCACGTGTGCAGGGCCGGCTCTAACTTTTTTGCCGCCCCAGGCAAAAAAGAAGAGCGCCACCCCACCGTAACACCCCCCCCCCCCCCGAGTGCCAGGCCGGGCCGCCCAACTCCCCCCCACCCCCCCTCAGCGCTGCGCCGCCCAAACCCCCGCCCCCCTCAGCGCTGCGCCGCCCAAACCCCCGCCCCGCCCCCCCCCAGCACCGCGCCGGGCCGCCCAAACCCCCGGAGCGCTGGGCCGCTCAAACCCCTGCCCCCCTCCCCGAGCGCTGCGCCGGGCCGCCAAAACCCCCGCCCCCCCCGAGCGCCGGGCCGGGCCGCCCAAACCCCTGCCCCCCCCGAGCGCCGGGCCGGGCCGCCCAAACCCCTGCCCCCCCCGAGCGCCGGGCCGGGCCGCCCAAACCCCTGCCCCCCCCGAGCGCCGGGCCGGGCCGCCCAAACCCCTGCCCCCCCCCGAGCGCCGGGCCGGGCCGCCCAAACCCCCGGAGCACCGGGCCGGGCTGCGCTGCCGAACCTGCTCCCCCCACCCAGCGCTGCGCCGCCGAAACACCCCCGCGCTGCCCAGCCGAAACAAACAAACAAAAAAACCCCTCGAGCGCCGCCCCGCCGAACAAAAAAAACAAAACCACCGGGAGCGCCCCCCACCACCCCAACATTGGCAGCCCCTTCTAAGGTGCCGCCCCAAGCACGTGCTTGGTCGGTTGGTGCCTGGAGCCGGCCCTGCACGTGTGTCAGGAGTGAGCTGGCTGGGTCACTCCTACGTGGAATGCCGTTCCTTTGCATGAGGGCACTCCCAAGAACTCTGAACAGCTTGGTGCGCAGAAGTTCATCTACCTATTGGCCTATTTATCAGAATCCTAGAAGCAGTTTGTTGTATTTTTCACTGGGCTCCGTTTTTCTACTCTCCAGTCATTTAAGCATATACAAATAAAGTACAAAATCCACTTAAACTCTGAGGAAATCAGGTGTTTATTAACACTGTTGAGAACCACTGGTCTAGGGGTAAGAGATGGGAAGACAGGCAGGCTAACTGTGGAGAAGGGGGGAAAAGCATGGTTTGGGAAACATTTGGAGCTTGGAAAATAGAGCTCAAAAAGACATTAAACAGCAAATGCTCATGATGGCAACTATAAAATTGAATTTAATCACTAGGTCAATAGTTCACTGCAGAGATAGAACGTATTTAGTGAAGAGAAAAGTTCGTATACATACTCATGCATATATGGAATGTGTGTATTCATATTTAAAATTGAAGAGTTTTTAGAAAGAAGGAAACTTATTAACATTTGCCTTATACAAGGGTTAAGGGGATAAGCTATTTTTTCCAGGTAACTATTGACAAGGTATTTTCAGTTTACTTTCATTCAAGGTGCCTTTGTTACTGGAGTAAGTGTTTATATAAGGTTAGAAATATCAGTGACTAATTTAACTCTACTCACCCCCAGATTTTCTCTACTGTATGTGGCTGTCGGGGATTTGGGGGTCAATTGAACTATTAAAATCCCAGAATTTTTTGCACACATTTGATTCATTTATTTTTTTCCTTTTACATAACAGGATTAGTTTTATTGTGGAAATATCTAGATAATATTTTAAAACTGCTATGATTATTATGCAGGCTTTGCTAGTGAGGAATATGTTAGACAATATGACCGATACACATCACACAGTTTCAAAGTGCCATAAAGAAGACTGAGAGCTTCACAAACAAATGCTCCAGAGCATTAAGCTAACCCAGGAAATTAAGGCTGTCTAGATAGTCCACTGACATGTACGGCAGAAGTAGATGGGGCACCTAAAGACTCAATGCACCCCGACAAAGCAGGAAGTTGCTACCATAATTGCTGCCAGACTTGAACTAGGAGGGACCTGGGACGAGAGCTGAGGGCACTGTACAAGTTGGACAAGGATTTGGAAACCCTCCAGCAAGTTATTCCCCTCCTTCACCCCTATGAGTTTACTTTAGAAAACTCCTTCTCACTCCCAAGCCTCACCAACTTCTGATCTTTCTTCAAATCGGCTAGAGAGGACGCTAAAACTGAAAAGAAGCAGGAGTGAAGAGGCAAAGACTGATAGGAACGGTGGAGTAGTACCTTATATAAAGTGGATGATTGACAAACCTCTCTGCCCACTGTTTGCTGGTTGGTGGGCACAGATACTGCAACAGTTGGGACCATGAGGTGCTCAAATGAACAGTCCTTTAGCAGAAGTAGGAGGGGGCTGACAGCACGGTGTTCTTGGTAAGGTGTCCACTGTTCTAGACTTCACTTACCTCCTTTGTTTGAGAGAGCCTGGATACAGTGACCTTTAAGAATATCCTGCAAGACTCCGTTCGTCCGTCCCCAAGAGAGTCTAGTGCAGTGGTTCTCAACCATATGCGGCCCACAATGCGTTATGTGGGCCGCATCCAATACTATCTGTATGGCCCTGAGGATGTCACATGGGCCACAGCTGTGTGCTGATTGGGCCGCAGGTTGAGACCCACTGGTCTAGGTGTAAGAGATGGGAAGACGGGCAGGCTAACTGAGGAGAAGGGGGCAAAAGCATGGTTTGGGAAACACTTGGAGTTTGGAAAATATTGCTGGGTAGTTTGTTTTTCCTTGCATGATTTATAAGCCTGGCAAGATCCCTGGGCTGAAACTGTTTTATATTAATTGTGTAATGCATCCACAGCCTGGGATAGATGCAGAGAATAAACTGCGTAAAGCTGGGGGAATGAGGCACTTAAAATAATGAACAAACATGTACTGCTGACAAATTCCACTTTACACCACGTAAGAATCAGGAGGGGTTATCAAGGCTGCTGCTGCCAGCAAACCAGCAAGACAAAGCAGTTTGTGAACATTAATGTGCATACTTTGTATTCAAAGATAGTACAATTATTTGCACAAGGTAATCTGTAAGTAGCAAAGCCATGGGTTTGCAATTTTTCAGAAGTGGAGACTGGCAGGGCGGAATGACATGATATGCTACAGCAAATAGCATTATCAAAAGAGAGTGAAAAACTTTGACATTGTCATCAATGGAAGCATGTCTGCTGACTACCTTGAAAGGAAATAAGATATTTATCACATCCACTTCTCATAAAGACAGACAAAAATTAATTCACAGACATGCGCCTCGCTGGAGGTCTCATTTGTCAACATGCTGAAGGTCACCCTCATTAGCCATGTTGTTTAGCTTTGCTGTAGGAAATAGGATTGCAAGCCCTTGTTTTCATTAACCTTGTGACCTTTGGTGCTCAACAACTCTGCACTGGCTCTTAAGTAGCTCTTTCCCCTAGGGATGACAACTGGAGAGAGGGGAGCGCACCATGTGTGGGACAGAACAACAAGAAGCCTACAGCAGAGCATTGAGTGTTTTATAAGCAAAGTGGTTAAGGCCTTGTCTATCAGAGAAAGGTTTTTCAGTGTATTTTCCACTGCTATAACTACAGCAAAAGAGTGCTTCCACATAGCTTTGTTTATGCTGGCTTAAGCTACTTCCCTTGTGAATCACTGCATTCACAAAGCTCTGCGCTTTTTTTTTTTTTTAAATAACCACACAGCATTCTGGGCACATATCCCATGGTGCAATGTTCTGCCACTGGATTTTACATATTCTATGATTTTTCTCGATGCATTGTGAAATGCCGCCTGGAATTCTGTGGCTTGGGGGTCAATCTAAAACTCCATGACTCCCCTTCTGACATCCCATAATTCATCTGTTTTCTGCAAGCCAGCATCATTTCCACGCAGCATGGAGGAAACACTGCTGAGCGCAGTGATCTGGACAGTCATTTATATAAACAGGCTCTTCCACGTGTATTGGCAATTGTGTAGCCAGATAGCTTTGAATGAGTTGGGAGACAACCACTATCATGCCTCAATGCTGCTTATGCTTAACAATCTGTCCCACCTTGTATTTAGCCTGGACACTGGTTACTTTCTCCAGACCTGAGGAAGAGCTCGGTGAAGCTCAAAAGCTTGTCTCTTTCACCAACAGAAGTTGGTCCAATAAAAGATATTATCTCATCCACCTTGTCTCTCCTATCCTGGGACCAACACTACAACAACACTGCAAATACGCTTTTGGCAGCCAGTCCACAGGAGGGTGGGAAAAGAACAGTTACTTATTCTACAGTAACTGACTCTTCAAGATGTCAGGGTGGATTTCGCTATAGGAGCACATGGGCCTCATGTGCACAAGATGAGATTTTTTTTTGCATAGTGGATCCGTTGGGGGCAGTGCATCACCCATGGCTGCCTCATGCTCCCATACAAGGACATAAAAGATGGGAGCACAGGCAACCTTCCCTCAGTTTCTTCGCAGTAAAAAAGGTCAACGTAACTGAGGATTTCTAAGAGCGGAAGGGAGAGAAGGCAGTGGGATCCACATTGACCATATCATCTCAAAGGACCACAGTTACTGCAGGGTAAGTAACCATCCTTTCAGTGTTAGTTTGGACCCCATTGTGGGAGACTGGCAAGCAACATCTCCTCAGGACAGTGGGAATGAGGAGGTCAAGCTGAATCAGTTGAACAGCGACTGAAGTACTGCTCTCCTGAACTTGGCATCTGACCTGGCAGCCAAGTCCAAGGCATGGTGTTTAACAAAGGTCAGTGAGTTGCCACCTTACAGATTTGATACAGGCACATTCTTGAAGCAGATGGAGGACACTGCTTGTGCCCTGGTGGAGTGAGAGGCTCACCAGCCAGCTGATAAAGCAGCGAGATACTCTGTTATCCATTTCAATATTCTCTGTGAAGAGATGGCTTGACTTTTAAAACATCTGGCTAAGGCTATAAGCAGATAGGGAGACAGTCTGAACTGTTTGGTCCTTTCCATATAGATTCATAGATTCCAAGGGACCATTGTTATCATCTAGTCTGAGCTCCTGTGTAACAGGCCAGAGAACTTCACCAAAATAATTCCTATCTTTTAGGGTGTGCAATTTCTCATCTCCCAGCACAGAGCATAGTTTTGGGAAGAAGAAAGGTAGGTTGACTGACTGGTCTAGATGAAAATTTTAGACCACTTTCTGCGCTGTTTTAGGAAGGTCCAAATTAAAGTAGTAACCAAAAATAAGGGGGGGTGAAGGAGGACTGGTTATGACAAAACTTGTCTAGAAGAGGAGTTTGAAGCTCAAAAGAAAAGTAGCAGATCTGACACTTAAGTTCTATCTCACTGCCACAGGCAGACAGAGGGAACCACTTTATCCTTTATGCCTTCACACAGAAGTACGAAGTGATGCAGGGTAATGAACTCTGCTAATCAGAAAATTTCAATCTCATGTGCACAGGGCAAATGCACCCCTGCTGTAGGATCCACACGGACATACTGGAAATCTGACCGCTTTTTTCAACCTCATTTTCTGGTCCTAAAATGCATTTCATTATTACACACAGCTCTGGCTCCAATACTGGGTTTTCAGAAAGGAATCCAATACCTTGTTTGAAAACTTTTAATAAACCTTCAGCATACAAATATCTTCCCTCAAATTAAGTATGACATCAGCCAATGTATCAGCCCTCATGCGAAGGCTACTGGCACCTTGGAAGCGAGGAAAATACGCTTATTGTTTCTCTGGATTCTTGTTACATGACACACAAGTATCTATATCTATAGGAACACAACCGCAGGTAAGTCATCAGGCAAGCTCACTTTCCACAAATAATAATTCTTCCTCCATAGAAATTCCAAGCCATTAATAAATATTCCAGTAACAAGACCGCTGGGTAGCTGTCAAACTCACTACTCTGTCCCTCTCTTCCCCCCCCCCCCACCCCAAGGTATAAAGGATGCTAATATGGCTGACAATTGCCCCTTTTGCCCTTGAGGGTACACCTCTGAGGTCAGAGTAAACACAAAAGCACATGAAAAGTTTTCCTGATCCTAAAAGTCCATCTCTATATGGTCCAATATGCTTAGATTACAGGGTTCTTACTTTTCATTTCTCCTGCCACACCTCCCTCAATAGCCTCCCTGCACTCTTCTTGTAGGGTTTTTGACTGCCCTAGCTAGGACTGGTTGCTTGGGAGTGGTTGCCTGACAATGACTAGGCTCATGGAAGACAAACAATGAATTTAAAATCATGCTCTTAAATAGCTAATAAAATTACTTTTTTTTTTTAAAAGCAAAAAAGACCCTTCTAAATGCTGTCTGCACTACTTTGTCCCTAGTCTTTTCTCATTGATACCAAACAATGACTCAGCAGAATCAGACTATGAAAAAAATACTGTTTCAGCAACAGTCACTACTCTGCTCTGCACTTTGGCTGTTTCACAACTTGGCTCCAACCTATAGCACCTCACAATTGCTGGAGAGAACACAGGAGTACACTGAATGTCCTATAGGCCGAATGACCTGAAGTTGGAGTTACTTTGGAAAACTAAGGACAGGCTTTTCTTCTCAGAGAAACTGCTAGAGGGGAAAAACAGGTTGCCCTGCATGGCTAGGCAATGATGAAACAGGGTTCCTCCTCCAATACACACACAGTATGGGTCATAATTAAATATTGGGCTTCTCCTCACCCTGGTCTGAATTATGTAGTCTGCACAGTAGAAACAGAACACAAAAACCCAAGCATAGATAATCCAACCCTACTTAAAATGTAATAAACATTTCTTGTTAATATCCCATGACTGGTTTAAAATGAGAATGTACAATAGGGAAGCATTCTGTGCTTTCAGAAGTTTGGAAGAGACCTATCTAGTCCCTCCTAGATCCTACATATAGCAACATTCATTTATTAAAAAGAGCCACCTCTTGGAGTTGTTCCAAATTATTTTGGACGCTATGCCTCAGAGCATGAAAATGTTGCACAAAACATCCTTCTAGTTCACTGTACAGCTCTACATTGTTATTTAGCAGGCTAATAAAGATAGCTATCACTCGGAATCAAACTTTGAGAAGCTGGTAAAAAAAATTAGCAGGTTATTTAATAGTATATCTGCATGAAGACTCTTCTAGTTTTGCCTTACTGGATGAGAAAAAATCAGCTATAATTTCAAACAATCATGAAAATACTCATTTTGTTTTTAAGTTCTACACAGCATATTTATTTTGATGAAATACATCTGCTGACATTTGACTGCTATGTTGTCGCACTTGGCCTTTTTCCTCCTCACAGAGGAGTGGCAGCAAGAATATAATACATGCTGTTTAACTTCTGTTCAAACAGTCATTGGAGGGGAGAGGCAGATACTTATCTAAATATTATCAGCATTAACCTGAGTCAAATCTGTTTGTTATGATAGAGATTAATTTCATTCCATTGGAAAGCAACAAATTATGACCATTCTTCAATAACAGTAGGACCGAGGGGTTCAGAAAAGCTTTGTGAAAGGGCAGGATACTGCCCCCTCCGGAGGTACTAGCACAGTCTACAGCAAGCCAAGTAGCCACAATATATTCTATGAAGAAATGTCCAGCACATTTCTATCGTTCCAACTTCTTCAAATCCAGTCAGGATTTTCTAAGAGATTCCTTACTCGCTCCAATCACCACCACCATTTCCTCTGACACCACTGAGAGTTTTGCCTTTGACTTCAAGGTGAGCTGGATGAGGCCTTTAAAGATATGCAGCTGTCAAAAGACTACCATCCAATTTATCACCTTGACTTTCAACCCAGTGAAATGCTATTCAAATCATAAGAACATAAGAACAGCCATATTAGGTCAGACCAACGGTGCATCTAGGCCAGTATCCTGTCTTCCAACAGTGGCCAATGCCAGGTGCCCCAGAGGGAATGAACAGAACAGGTAATCATCATGATCCATCCCCTGTCATCCATTCCCAGCTTCAGGGAAACAGTCAAGCTTTGTTCCCTTCTTATTAAATTGGTTCCTATGGCCTGACCAAGTAGGCACAGACTACAGTTTGCTGCGCCTCTCATTGGTGAACCATTCAATTGTCTTCTGTTCTTCATTCATTTGGAGCAGAATTAAAGCTAGTGAAGGAGAAATCAATATGGAGGTAGATGCAAAGCCACTGCGCTGTGTGCTGAGGCAAGGCAGGAGATTATGGGGCAGCAGAGCGGGGACTGAACAGAAGGCGATCAAACCATGAGAGGGGAGGATTTTAAAGCTGAGTGACCTTATTGTGAACCAATTTGGAAAAGACAAACACCTTAGGGCCAGGGAGACCAGGCGAGAGAAATGTATATTTGAGGAGTAAAAATTCCTTAGGAAACTAGTAGATACCACCATTTCTCTAGGAAAAAAAACTCTTTCAGACTTTCCGATGGAGGTTGGCCTACATTCAAAGTCAATTGGCAGCTTGCTTTAACGTATGAATGCCCTTTCTCAATGGACTATCGATGCCATCATGTTAGATAGTACAGAAACTATTGGCATGCAGCTATTTTGGCAAAACAGATGTCTAAATTAACCACAACTAGTGCCAAAAATGAAACATGAATTCACCTTTCAGAGTCAATAAGCCAGCTGTTGGCCTGTCTCAGGGAGGGTGCATCTAAATTCATTGCTACACAAACCCAGGAGCTAGACATTGTCCAAATAGAAGTTGGTAGCTCTGCGGGAATGAGAAGGCGATAAACTGAATTCCACCTTTTGATGGTTTGGCTCTTTTAGAAATGTACATTTTTTTAAAAGGTGTAAGCCCCTAGAAACTCATCTGGCAGTCGCAGAGAGAAGCAGCTGAAGCAGGTACAGCAATAATGGGGGGGTGGGGTGCGCAGAGGGGAAGAGAGAGAGAGAGAGAGAGAGAGAGAGAGAGAAGGGAGGAGCAGAGACCCAGCCTGAGTACCTCAACCCTAATGCTCCCTGGACTCAGATCTGTGCAGAGACTTTTGGTGCAGCAGGGTCCACGCCATTCCACCCCTCACTCCAGTCATAGAAACTTGGGAGCAAAAACTGCTAGGAGTAGCCAGCCAGAGACTCAGATGGGCAGAAGCAGAGAGTAGCAGCTGAAGCAGGGACATGCAGACTCTGATATCATCAGAAGGCCAGGGGTGGGGGTGGGGGGGGAGGAGAGGGGTGTGTACTTTTAAAAATAGCTTTTGTTGTGGACATTCTTCCTTTTTTGCTGATTGGCTGTTCACTCCAGTCTTTCCTGCCCCTTCCCTTACAGTCGCTTTATTCCAGCCTCACATCCCGTCTTCCATGTACCCCTTATTTTCTACCCCTCTTTAATGTGACCTCTAGCTTCCTTGTCTCTTGAAATAATCCTCTCCCAACAAAGCTCCACCCTGCAAAATTAAAAAACAACAACAAAATCATGGAACTAACATGGCTTTTGTGAAACTTCATAGTGTTCACCTGTTTGTATGTTACATCCCTCCCCCCGCAAACCTTTGTCTGTCTTGTCTATTTAGATTGTAAACTCTTCAGGACAGCGCTCTTATTCTATATTTGCACACTGAAATCCCTAGGCACTACCATAATACAAAAATATTTGGGGCAAACCCTGGAATTTGAATGGAGATTTCAACAGCAAGATCATACAGATTGATAATTACACTGTACAACTGGCTTCTCTTAAGAGGGATACACTCACAGAATGCAAGAGTCAAGTCACTATTTCCAACAATATTGTGGGCCATGTAGCCACAGCAGAACTGCTTAGTCACTGGTTTAAAATCTCCTGCTCAGGATTCAAAAGAGAGATAAGCATTTAGCAGATTTGCTCCCATATAAATTAAAATCAAGCACAGCTTTTTGGATTGAGCAGGGGGATGGAAATCACAGACTCTAAACCCAGAAGAGACCATTGTGATTATCTAGTCTGACCTCCTGTATAACAGGCCTCAGAACGTCCTCAAAATAGTTCTTAAAGCACGTCTTAGAAAAACATCCAATCTCGATTTAAAAATTGACCTTGGTAAATTGTTCGAATGGTTAATTACTCACTGTCAAAAATTACGCCTTATTTCCAATCTGGAACACTTAAATTACTTTTAATCTGTGCCTCCATTTCCTTATCTGTAGAAAGGGCAATGATTCCATTCCTATGTATTCACAAAAGTGTTTAGATAAAGACCATTTGAAGATGTAAAGTACTATAGGTCTTCACCAAAAACCTCAGCAGCTAGGCAGGATGAGAGAATGATAATGAAGTCACACAGATTTCTACATTGTGTGGTGACAAGGCCTATTGTCTGCCCATTTTGCACCCTCCCACAACCGAATGGGCTCAAGTACAGTTTTTCACTTCACAACCACATACATGAGACGTCAATACCATCCTCAGAATGACCGAACTGGGGAACAAGAAATTACCCAGCAGCGTTGCTTACACACACGCGTCTTTGTCTTGTAGACACTGACATTCATTTACAGGAGATCCCCCTAGATAAATGCATCCAAGTCTCTTTCAAAGGCTGCACTGTCAAACTGCACTAATTAATTTTCACAGAATGCAAATGGTGGATTCCAGCACTCCAACCCTTACTTATGAACTTCACCAAGGAAAAGTGATATCAAGGGATGAACTACTAGTAACCTTCCCATACTAAAATTGCATCCAGCCCTGGGATCTTTGTCTGCACTATTGCTTCCATTGACTAACACAAGTGGGAGTTTTTTGAGAGTGCAAAATACCCTAGTAGACATGACCATAGAGAGAAAAAGCTCTTCCTCCTAACATCTAGGATAAACTTCTAGTCCTTAACTTCCAGTTGCAACCACTTCCCTAGATTCAGAAAAGGCCTATTGACCCCTCTGAGACCTTTCCATTCTGATCACAGTGCCAGAAATCTCATCCAAGCTCTAATCATCTACTCCCTTCTGGCCTTGATGCCTGCAACCTTTCCCCCCTCAAGTCCATTCAAATGATGCTACTAACATCTTTCTAGCTTGTCACCAACTGCGTCGTCCCTTCTAACTTCCTCCACTGGAACCTCTTCTTCTGCTGCATCAGACAAAATTCTTGCCTTATCAAAACCCTTTGCAATCTGGACCCAAACCTACCTATACATCCAGTTATCTTATTGTGAGGGTCGACTCCTGCCTTTGCTATACCAGTGATGCCATTCGATCACCCATTCGTCCACACTCACTCCCATGCCGCACTTACACATGGTAACTGGCTCAGAACTGTACACACAGCTAGTCTGTGCTAAGACATCCTATATCTGTTACCCCAGCCTCCTCATCTTCCAGCTTATCTCATCCACCTACGGTGGCTTGTCTTTTATACCGTAAGTTATTTGGGACAGGGACTGTCATTTGCTAAGTGCATACACTGCAGATTCAAAAACAAATATTCACAACAGCAAGGAGAATAGAAGGTGTCAGTTGTGAACTAAACATTTTATAGAATAATCAGTTATTTCAGTTCAAGATTTACTCCCGTATTAGGAAGGTTTGAGATGCCTGTGGAGATGGTTCTGGAAAAAGTGTAGAAGCCACCTGATGAAAACTCAAACGACCAGAGCAAGATTCAACGTAGCAGAGTTGGTGCTTTGAGTGGTGGGTGCACCCCAATCTGTGGCCAGTAAACAACCAGACATTGGAAGATTAGTGAATTACATGTTCAGACGCTACAATGACAAGGATGATATAAGGAAATTTTTCCAGAACGACTAAGAGACTTAAGAGCCCAAGTCCCAATGATTTTCATTCAAATCACGTAGGTGTTTTTGAAAGCTTTTCCCAACATCTATGGCTCCAACTAATGGGGTATTGTGAGAAGTAACAAACATTACAGAGTATCAGATAATCTTTATTCATCTTATTTTAAATGGACTAGTGCTTTTTTCAGAGACCAGGGCTCACCTCCAAAGACTTTTTACTATCATTAAATCTTGAATATCACTGAGCAATACTTACACACATTTCAAGAAGTTCGCTCATTTTAATAATTCAGATCCTCAGCACAGACTGCCAGCTACTATTCTGTACAAGCTATGCTCTAGTCCAGGGGTGGGCAAACTTTTTGGCCCGAGGGCCACATCGGGGTGCAAAACTATATGGAGGGCCGGGTAGGGAAGGCTGTGCCTCCCCAAACAGCCTGGCCCCCCGCGCCCTATCTGCCCCTTCCCGCCCCGACTGCCCCCCTCAGAACCCCGACCCATCCAAGAGCCGGGCAGGACAGTCCCGCGGGCCGGATGTGGCCCGCAGGCCGTAGTTTGCCCACCTCTGCTCTAGTCTGAGCAAAACAAGAGATGGAAAAAGGGAGAATTTTTTTGTTTTGTTTCCAGATTTGAAAAATAGCTGCCACTTATGTTGCTCCACTTCAGTAGTGAACGTGAAGGTAACACTCACAGCATAAGAAATAGACGGAGATACTCACACAAGCTAGATTCCACAATACCATGACAGGAGTCCCATCCCGTGAGATGCTGAGCCCTCAGCTCCTTTTTACAGCAGCTGCAACTAAATGTGTGCAAGTGGGAACATGGCCATCTTCCAATAGTTTCTCACATTTTAAGTCTTTGGGAGAAAGGGGTTGTGTGGGGTTTTTTCAGGTGAAACATTTCACATTAACAAAAAGAATATAGGCAGTGTGTCCTATTTTAGACTGTATAGATATTCGCCGATACCTAGCACTTATTTTCATTAAAGGTCTTTTAGACCTATACCTTTTTCATCTATGAAAACAGAGGACCAGCAAATTCATTTAACACTTCACAAAGACATAAAAAGCAACAGCAAAATATTTAGCATAAACTGTTGCTAATGCAGGCCTTTGATCAGCGTAGTGTTTGTTTATGGCTTTATAATTGATGCAATCCAAGCTCATAACTTATGAATGAACCAGCTAAATTAGCTATTGCTTGTAAACAGATACACAGAAATTCCCCAGTTTCACAAATTGGAAGGCAGCTTACCGAAGCAGCAGTTCTTTCGGAAGTTTTTTGTTGATCACAGCTTCGTCATTGTTTGAGAACATCTGCAAACAAAAATAAACAGTTTAAACCATTTAGCCACCCTGTATTTTCATTATAAACCATTACTTCTAGGAGCAAAACTGCTGGTTAACAAGACAGTTTCAACTACATCAACAGGGCCAACTTCGTGCTTAAATTCTCAAGTTCTTAGATTGGGCACCAGTGTGCGATTGGCATTTTATGCCTGATGTAGTTTTGCTCAATTGGGCCAAAAATGCTTCATGGGTTGATAAAGAGGGATTAATTATAAACAGTTCTGAGAGAATAGGGGTTGTTGGGTGTTACAGGCTGAAACCTACTGTATGAAGGAGCATCTGCTCACATATGGTGCTAACAAGGGACTTTCAATCCCTGTCACAGTGCTGTGAAGATGCACCAAAGCACAGGCATTTCCAAGGAAAGAGAAAAATGGAACATTACACCAAACAACCTTGTGCCACTAGTGCCAGGGGACAAGAAGAATCGGAAGGAAAGGCAACAATGAGGCACTCAGGGAGCTACAATGTACAGGCAATGGTGATTCAGGAAGGGTGTGTGCTGGCTCCTGTTTCCTTGACAAAAAGTGAAGAAAAGAGCAAGGAGAGCTGATGAGGAGGAGGTATTGATTGCAACTCCGGAGCCTAACTATAAGGGTACCACCACTGCCTGTACAATTGCAGTGAAAGGATAAAGGATCAGCTTTTGTGAGCTTTGAAGAAAAATCACCAGCAGTGCTTTGTTCCCCCACAGGATCGTGACCACAAAGCACGTCCCGAAGAGTAGTATGAGCTGCATAGATCTGCAATGGGAAGAGAGGACTCAGGGAGAATACTACATTCCTCTCCATAGGCATGCAAGCAAGAGTTTGTTCTCTCTCTCACACACACACACACTCTCTCTCTCACCCCCCCCCACTCCTAAAGATTATTCAATGACATAGCAGTCCACTCATTTACAAAAGGGCTCGCTGATCAGCTAATCAATTTTAAAGCCACCTCACTAGCAGTATCAAAAACAGACTAGCCAAGCCTCAGTTTTCTAGTTACCAACAAGTCTTATAAGGAAGGCAGGAGGGCAGAATCTCATGTGCTCCCATGGATGATCTGCATGTATTTAAAGGCTTAGTACTTCCTCACATTGAAAAATGCACTTAAACCTGGGGGAGGGGCAATTAGAGAATACCTATGAATACCCAGATCACTGATGTGTGCAGCCTTGTTGCCCTGTATTCTTGGGTCAAGCATTCAAGTTTCCCATACCTATCATACAGTAATGCTGAAGCACATTTCCAACTGACAGTGAAAGAGTATTATATCAAACCTGGCAAACAAACAAGTCTAAAAATAACGAGCTTCATTCATTAACAAGGTTTCTAACCTTTCTCCCAAAACACATGCAAGAACTGTTGTGTTTGGATAAGTCATACCCCACAAACGCAAAGCCTAACAAGACTGATGAGCAGTGAAGTTACATTCTGAAAAGGTTGATTCTTATCAGCTGATTAAGTGGGCTTCACTAAACCAATCTGGCTGTATAGATGCAAGGCAAATACACCCAGCATTATCACACCACAAGGTAGGTCAGTCTTCTGTTGACAGAGGATCAGATTAAGAGTTAAAAAAGGACAGTAGAAATCTCCCATGTCTTAAATAGGCTGTCTGAAATACAAAAGGCAAAGTAAGGAAAGACATCTGAATGTTAAAAGTGCTACAGTAGACCAGAAAAACTCCAAACTGTCCTTACACATATCATACTTTAACACGATAAACCACCATGCTGCATATATGTAGGCTCTTAGGTATGTATCACCTGCAGATAGAGGTAATGAAGAAGGTGGTCTGTAAATGAAAGTCCACAGAATATGGGTTTCTTTTCCTATATAAAAAGTAACACACGTACCACCATCCCAAGCAGATATCAGAACTGCTCTTTGGAAATAAGGGTAAAATTTTCAATAGCACTTAGTGATTTATAAGCCCAAATTCTATTTTCCTACCATTAATATTATCTGATGCCTTGCAGGTAACCATAGTGTGAATCACAAGTTTGTTGTGCTGGACTTGGGGCTGACTACGACCGGAGTACCAAAGCAGCATTGTCAATGTTCTGGGAGCTGTGAGTTGCCTACAACAAAACCCACTTGCTCAGTAAGGAAATGAGATTCTGGATTAAGTCCTATTGACAGAGTAATACAGAGGTACAGAGGTGTACCTGACCTCCCCCCCCATAATTGTCGGTGCCAGGATTGTATGTTTGAACCAACATTCCACACTCGGGGGGGGGGGGGGGGGGGAGAGAGACAAGCCAGATAACAGGATAGCAGTTAGAAAGATTCATGCGAGAAGAGATTATCCAAGGCACATAAAGTCCTGAAATAGAGAGGACACCTAGAAGTGGACAACTGAACTTCTCATTCATTCCCTACCCCTCAAACCCACCTAAACTTGGCTATTAAGTTACAACTGTTTCTTTTGGATTCTGACCACCACAGCGACCCATGCATTACATTAATTACCTCCAGTCACTAGCTGAGGCTATACTTCAAGGCTACTTGGAAACCAGTTACTATAGAATGCAGCTGCCTGATTCGAGTTTTCCACAGGCAGCATATTATACCTGACCACTTGCTTCAGTCCATTCCAGGTGCAATTCAAGGTGTTGACCTAAATCTATAAAGCCCTTCCCATTGTTTGGTTTCTGACTACTATAGAAACTGTCCTTCACCTTGTGCAATACTGAGGAAATTGCAAATTGTTGATGGTAACAGCTTGTAAATTTAAGGTGAGGGGATTAGAGGCAGGACATTCTCAGTGAAGAGCCCTCATTCTGCTCTGAAAGAATCCGAGTTTGGTGACATTCAGGCTACAGGGAAAGTCCCACCTATTTTCACAAGCCTTGTCGGAAAGCATGGTACTCAAGTGATGAGGGATTGACTAGGATTGCTAATGTGGCCAGTTGGAAATCTGGTTTTTACATGCACTTCAAGTTCTATAAATGCATTGTAAAAATCAAAATAAGATTATACAGACAAGAATTATTTATACATCATTATTTCCTCCCTAAGCACTAAACGGGTATGCATGAGGGGGGAAACAAGCTTGGCAAGAACTAACCTTTAATTATTTGGCAGTGTATCAATGATAAACCAAACAGAAGAACTGACACAAATTCCTCAGAGTAAGAGGTCCTTACCTATTCTCTCCATGTGCAATTGAAATGGAAAGGGAGAAAAAGAGTAAAGACAGAAACCATTTGATGTACAGTGTAAATCTGCAGTCTTCCATGTTTACCAATCTGCTTTCCAAGTAAGGATTGTGCTTACCTGCACAACTTTTGAAAAGGGAGACTAGTTTTATTGTGGTGTGGGGGCTCACGAGCAAGTCAGCACCAAGAATACACCTAACTTCTGAAATGTTAGAAGTTAACCAGGACTTCAAATCTTTTGACTTTATTTCTAGAAGTAATTTTTAATGACCTTGGTTTTGCTTTTCTTAACATCCCTCCAACACCAGATGTTTTTCTGCTGAATGGGTTTTCTTGCCAGAAACTATAAGAAAACAAATGCATTTATTGTGTGTTAATTTTGCTGCCCATATAAAATGTAAAACCTACCCCAAACCTCTGCCCCCACAAAGAATGAAATCCACCCCTCATGTAAAGCCCAGGATGTTTGTGGGGAACTACACAAGAACAAAGGGGTAGAGGGGGAGTATAGAATTTACACCCCCCCCTCCATCATGAAGGCAAGCCACGGACACAGTAACGCAGCTCCTCCCCAGCCACTTTTCCAGTTTATCTGTTGAAACTGTTCCCACTCCTTCCAGTCGCCTCTCTACTCTGCCTACCACCACCAAAACAGCCCTTTTCAGAGGCAGTATATAGCCCTTCTGATGTGCACAAGGCCCTCTATAGTATCTCAGTTCTCGTATCTCCCCACCGGATAGCTACAGCAGTGCTTCAGTGGTGTTGGGCTGGGCAGAGGTCTTCCACACTTGGATGACTATAACCCAAAGAACACAGCTTCACTGCAGTCAGTGTTTAATACCACAAACTAAGGTGCAAAAATAGCTTAAGACAGGAGGTAACACACCGCACTCCACCATGGAAATGGAGTGGAATTCAAAATGGGGAGTAGCACATTGTACAGGCTGCCATAACCTGCTACATGACTAGGGAAAATATGTGGCATTTTGGCAAGATACATGCACCAAGTAAAATAACCAGGAAAAGGGAGAGAAAGACAAGAGTAAGACTGTCCTGATTAAATAATGCTATTCTCTTACTGGCCTCTGAGGGCAATGTTTGCTTATATTTTGAAATGATTCTTTTGTTACCATGGCCAAGATGTGGACAACATGCCAACGTCACAATACCTAAAGGAGTTGGTCGTTAGTAGGTTAGGATGGCTTGCGTTTCCCATAAATATATTCCAGCTCATGTGCCAAAGCTGGAAAATTGGCAGAACCTGTGGAATTTTCCAGGGCATATGTCAGCTAGAAGTTTTACATTTCACACACAGCCATTTCACTGCTCTGGAAATATTTCTCAAGCTATTGTGCCTATGCAGTTCTGCAATACTTCTACATGGAAATACCTCCCCTATTATAAGAGACAGGAAGGAAAAGGGAGAACACACATGATTCATTTAATTGCAACTATGTGTTAGGCAGTGTGACTTTGCAACTCTAAAGAAATTATAAAGCTGATGGATTTTATCCTAAAATCAACTCTTTTAACAATGTATTAAGATAGTAATTGGGCTACAAGCTACATTTATTGACAAATAAGAAGAAAAACTCTAACCCTATTTGACTCATGGCTAGAATTAGCTTTTGTTTCCAGTGTTCTGATGAGTGTGTGCATACGAATACAGGGAATGCATTTTGGTAAGAACTTTGTTAGACTAATGCCATAGGTGATAGCTATAAGGAAAGGATCTTTCAGGTGCAGTCACCTGACATAACTTGCTGGATGCCCTTTAATTTATGCAAAGTCTTCCTTGTAGACTTGCATAACTAATGAGAAAGAATCCCAAACAGAACAATTTTGCATTGGTTACTAGACCGATGCCTGTACAGAGATTTCTGTCATTAAATACCCATTTAAGAATACTATAGTACTTCTCTCCAGAATGTAAAGCCACCACAGTGATTCAAACCAAACAGAAATCTAACTGAATGGACTCTGTATGCCCATGGACAAAAGTATCTGAAAGACTCAAATAAGTAAAAATCTTACAGCCTAGGAAAGTGTACAGCCCGAAAGGGTGGGGGGGGGGGGGGGGGAGAAAAAGAGACATTCTTTTACATCAATGTCACTTGGCAGAAAGTGAAAACTATCAATTTTCTAAACTGTCTAGTTTGTTTTGTCACTTTTTCCTTTGTCCTCCAGCGCATACTATGCTATGACCATCCCCTCTAGTTCTTCAGGATATTAGTTATTGCAAACTGATAATATATCTTGTCTGACACTATTGTAACTTTTAAGAAGTCATACCAGTGTAAGCAAATTCATCTACAGTTAATCACCTTTATATAGTAAGGATGCTGAAGTTGCTACTTATGCATTTGCTATACCAACCATTCATTAGAGAGCATAGTGATTACAACGGGGTAATATTTTAGGCCATCAATGGAGGACTGAACAATGGTGTCTGCATAAGGCGGCAATATGCATTGTCAGCATTGTAGTTCAGGTAAACCTACTTATGTGTAAGTGAACCAGAGTATGTTTTTATAATTATGAATATTCTCACATATGCAACAGTGATGTATAACATATTATATACATGTACAAAAAGGGTATTTGAATAGAATACATGTAAAGTTGTACAAATGAAACAATTCTTAGTGTACATGTCCTAGATAAATAAGTTACAATATACATTAGTACTACATCATCATACTATTGCAACAGTTATTTCAGAGCTTTTCCAACCGCGCTTACACGATCAGAGGCAGAGCCTCAAAAAGTGTGGGTGCAATGAGACTCTGGGTTCTGCAACTTCAGTCTGACAGACTATAGTGTGGGTGAGTATATTTAGTTTGGTGCCAGGCTGTGCCTCCCACCAAGCCTTAGTGAAGCTTATAATATTTTGCCTATAAATGAGATTTCCATTTGCTGAACATACTGGAAAGTTTGCTTTTAAAATACAAAATGTACAACTGGAGAAAACACAAACATCTCTATATTCATCTCTCTCAGGGACCCACATGCTGATATGCCCATGTTGCACTGGGGAGTAGAAAACTTTATTTAGTGAGAAGGGTGCTTAGAATTTAGTTAATGCTGAATTTAAGAAAACAGTTAAGCTTCTAGTCCTCACAGTTCCAAAGAAAACTTTATGACTATAAACCAGTGCAGTCTTGTCTTCCTGAATCAGAAAACAGCCTAAAACAAAGAATATGAACAGCTTAGGACCCCAATTCTAACCAGGCTGTGTGCTGCAAAGGTCTTCCGGGCTGGTGAAATCTTAAGAAATTTCTGTAAATGTCACCTCTGGCAAAGTGAGTGAGTGAGCGTAAGTAAGAACAGGAGGAAGTTGAACCTACGAAGAAAAACTAACAGTCTGTGTTTTTCAAGTTCTCTTTTCAATAAGATTTATAATCTCTTACTTTTATTAAAACATCTTAAAAATGAGTTGTCGTTTTAAGACCTACTCGGTTTACAAAAACTGTTTGGGAACATTAATTTATAGAACAAAGTCCACATAAAATTTATTACTTTACTTTATCACCTTAAAACCTTAAAGCAATTTTCAGAGTATTGGCTTCACCTTCTAGTCTTTGACACATGTATTGTAACATACAGTACTAAAATCTTCCCTTTAAAAAGAAAGTCTGCCCCTTCCCCCTTCCAAAAAAACATGTAGTTAATGCACAGTAAACTCTGGACAGCACAGCAATCAGATTCTCTTCTCTCCTATATGCAAGACAATGACAGCAGCATCTAAGCTGCCAAATTCAGGATGTTATCAGAGGGAGGAACTGAGACCCCGTGTATTGTCTCTGCTTTATCAACAAGTGCAATTTATATGCAAGCAATTTCAAGATTAAATTCACATTCCCTCTCATTGGAAGGATGGCTAAGATGTATATTTGCATGCTAACATTTTATTCATTGTTCATTTCCATCTAACAAACGGTTTACTTTTGTGGGTACATCACCTGAGAGGTGTGGCATCCTCTATGCACTCTTTTAAAGAGACATATAGCAAATACCACCACATACAAGGCAGAAAGGAGAGGCGGTATCCCTAGTGTGTACCAACCTCAAGGGGCGGAAATGCCTTTTTACAGACATCAGTTAATGGCAACATGCTTAGTGGTCAAGAATCATATTTTACCTCAATCAAAATGACAATGGTAGCTCTTTGTGGGGTTTAAACACCAAGTAGTCAGAAGTATAAGACAGTTGGTTGTATTAGCAAGGTCAGGAGTGTTTACTATGCTGCTGACAAAGTCAGCTGGTTCTCAGCTGAGATTGCATCTGGCTTTAGCATCTGTGAGGGGTTGTTTTTTTTAAATCAAATCACATAGGACTTTAAGATTAAGAGAAACAGTGCCAAACGCAATAATCTAACACTAAGTGTTAGCCTAGATGTGGACCTTGAACCTGAACACTGTTCTTCTAAAGCATGAAATTCAAGGCACCACAGAAAAAAGGATGCAGTTTATCTGGAGCTTTCCAAGCTAACAGCTGATAGACACAAGTTCCTCCTCTAGCCTATGTTGTCACATTGAGACCTGTGGTTATTCATCTTAATGCTCACCCAACTGAGAGACAATACGGTGGATGCCTGCCAAATCCCAGTCCTCTGACAATAGCTCCAGTGTGCGTGCATGTGTGTGAGAGAGAAACTAAAACAGCCCAACAGAAACTAGACTGAAATGCAATGCTATTCCTATTGCAAATATTCAAGTGTTCAGCCAAGTGTGGGCTGGCATCTACAGAGAAATAGGGCGTCGAAGAGAACGAGAAAGGAGATTTTAGTTTTCAGGATTTAACAATAAGTACAAAGCTGTGGGAGAATGGGAGAGTTAGAGCAGCATCCACACAGATGGCCTGACACGATAAGATGACTTCAGATATTTCCGTAAATGTGTAGAGTTGTCCATTTTTGGCATTAGTTTCCTAGTTACTATAAAACATGTCTAGACATCTAAAATGTAAGACAGTGTGATTTGTTAACAAGATAGAAATTAAAATAGATGCTCTATGAAACACTGGTATAAATTCTCAGTTCAATATAATTTAAAAATATTGTAGCTCACTTAAATTCATTTTCTCAGAATGCAGTTAAATAGGACACCAGTATTCTTTTAAAGGCATGTGCCCAACTAGAAGAAAAAAAAAATCTTTTCCATGGATTATTCTGACACTTTAGTATGTGAGGTTTAAAAAAAAAAAAATCTTGCAAATTGTTAATCTAGACTGTGAACTAAAATCTGGAAGTATTGAAACTGTAGTTGATAAGTTTAGTATTTGTAGGTGCCAATTCACATCCCCACCTGAAATACTCTAATTTGTTTGAACATTATAGGCTAACAACAGAATATCAGAATATAGATAAACAATAGACTGTTTACAAGAACTATGGTCTGGTAGGTCAAATGTGAATGATGTTCCTTCCAGGCTATAAAAATATAGGAATGTTGTGATTTTTTCATTTTCATTTAATAGATATTCCTGTGTAAACAGTCAAGGAGTACAGTTTTCAATTCTAAACACTAATCAGAGAGACCCTATGAGCAGCTCCTTGGCTTTACAATAGCTGTCTCATGTCCAAAATCTAGCATTAAATGGGATCAATGAATTCAAGAACATTATCTTTAACTTTTAGGGCCCTTATGGACTAAATGAACAAGTCGGGTACAGGTTGTGAGAGAGTGAATGAGATATAGCTCACATGGAATACAACCAAGTCCAAAAGGGGAAGAATAGTTTAGAATGCCTAATGGCAATATTTTGCTGGGGAAAAAAAATACAAGTTGTGACTTTTTGCTAACACTCTCTCAAAGTGCACCGATACCTCATGTCCGGCTTTGGTTAGGGAATATACCACAAGTTTCCTGTAAAATAAACTCAACATTATTGTTAATGAAGTGACATATCTACAGCATCCAATTTAAATCTTTATTAAGAAGTTCTTTCTTCACAGCACACACTGTAACTGGTACTTATAGTTAACAAGCGTATAAGCCCAACTGTGCTGTCCTGTTTGAGGTGCTGAAAAATTCTGGTAAGGAAAGCCACACAATTATAAGTGATATTTAAATGTAAGGCTTTTCGGGACTCTTTGAGCATTACGTTGTTGTGAATGCTAATTGATAAATAAAACAAGCAGTTCAGACTGGGTGAGCTTTTCTTGTAAATTTTCCAGTTACCCAGGGACTTCTTTTTTCTACCAAGTTTAATCTGTATAAAATCTCCTAGGGAAATGATGGTCTACTGCAGGGGCCTGCAACCTTTCAGAAGTGGTGTGCCGAGACTTCGTTTATTCACTCTAATTTAAGGTTTCGCGTGCCAGTAATACAGTTTAACATTTTTAGAAGGTCTCTTTCTATAAGTCTATAATATATAACTAAACTATTGTTGTATGCAAAGTAAATAAGGTTTTTAAAATGTTTAAGAAGCTTCATTTAAAATTAAATTAAAATACAGAGCCCCCTGGACCGGTGGCCAGGACCTGGGCAGTGTGAGTGCCACTGAAAATCAGCTCACATGCTGCCTTCGGCACGCGTGCCATAGGTTGCCTACCCCGGTCTACTGAATAAAGCTCTGTCATTAGCAGTCTTACTGCTTTGACATCCTTTTTAAGCATGTGTGTCAGTAGGACCAGGGAATAGGAATCTACTGACTGTCGATTACATAGACAACTGCCCTCAATCCACACTCCCCATGTTCACAGGCTCTTTAGATGCAGGATACGTCTACAATGCAGCTGAGCAGTGCAATTTGCAGAACGGGTAGACAGATTTGAGCTAGCTCTGCTTGAGCTAGCATGCAAAAAAATAGCAGTGTGGACACTGTGGCATGGGGAGCAGCTTGGGCTAGGCACTCCTGTGTGGACACAGGTGGCTAGCCCTAGCTGCCACCCATGCTGCAATATCCCCACTGCTATTTTTAGTGCAGTAGCTTGAGCAGATGGGAACTGCACCTCCCAGCTGCTGTGTAGACATACCTTCAGAGAGAAGCCTGGCTTAGCACCAGACATAGGCCATAAAATGCCAAACCCCAAAGTTGTGACTAAGGCTACGTCTACACTACAGGGGGGGGGGAAGAATCTATTTCAGATACACAAATTCAGCTACGGGAATAGCGTAGCTGAATTTGACATATCTGATCCAACTTACCCCGCTGTGAGGACGGTGGCAAATCGACCGCCGCAGCTCCCGCGTCAACGGCGCTTACTCCTACCTGGGCTGGTGGAGTACGCGCATCGATTCGGGGAATGATTATCGTGTCCCGACGAGACGCGATTTATCGATCCCCGAGAGATCAATTTCTACCCGCCGATCCGGGCAGGTAGTGAAGACCAGCCCTAAGTAGGATGAAACTGACCCTAGCCCTTGAGGCTTCTCATAAGCTTATTATTCCTAGAAATAGTTTAATATGCAATTTACTCAACATGCAAGTGACAGGTGATGAGGAAAAGTGATTTGCCAGTCTATTAGGAAAGACTGAGTTCCCTACGAAGATCACTGGTGATTAAAAGTATCAGAGAAAGATGTTTCATCCCTGCCTGTATAGCCAGCCTCTAATCAGTGATTACTGAGTAAGTTGCAAAAAGGCTTTTTGGTCAAATTTATAAGGGCTTCTCTACACTACAGATTATGTTGGTATAACCTATGTCGCTCAGGGGTGTGAACAGACTACCCCCAAGAGGGACATAAGTTACTCCAACCTAAGCGCTGGTGTGGACAGTGCTATGTTGGCAGCAGAGCTTCTCCCATCAACATAGCTACCACCTCTTGGCGAGGTGGTTTTAAAATGCCGACAGGAAAGCTCTCTCCTATCAGCAGGGAGTGTCTTCACCAGATGCGCTACAGCAGCACAGCGGTGCAGCTGTGCCGCTGTAGCATTTCTAGTGTAGACTAGCCCTAAGAGTTAACAACAGTGCTAAAAGCATTTGACTCCTCAACGTAACAATAGAAAATCAAGCCCCTGAAGGGGGGAATTAACCCCATTGTAAAGCATTAGCTGGCTTACTGCACATCTTGCTTCAACTTACATATGTATGGGGGGGAAGGTGTGTGCGCTAGGGTTAAGAGTTTTTACACACAGACTGAAATAGCCATAAATTCACAGTAGATTTCCTTTTTATTCTCTCCCTTACAGTTGATCAGACTTCCTGACTTCACATGGACATGGCTTTCTCCATGAAGTATGCTATGGGTCATCCACTACCATAGTGTTTGAGCTAAGCTATATATTCCTTTCACCATTTGTTTTTTGAAACAATTACAAGAAAATTCCAGTGGTTTTCCATTAAGTTTTGTATAGTCAGATATTAAAACATATCTAAGAGAAATGGTCCAGCATTATCAGGGGCCAAAATTTCACTTGTCAAAGTTATTTGACTTTGGTAGGTCTCCAAGTTGTAAATACTACATTATACATACAATTCAAACAATGATCCCCTTTGAGAAAGACAAAACCATAGACAATCTGTTTCTGTAAGGCCTAGTGTTTTATACTCTGCTAACAGAGAACCAGTAGAGGGATCACAAGTTCTCGAAAATCCCATTACCCGAGGTATGCTGATGTTGCTATTACTGGTGCATTTGCTAGGAAGTAAAAAATCAAGCTATACGGTCCCCATACTTAACATGGGGTGCTGGGGAGGGGACAGGGGCAAGTTTGCCAAACTTAAGAGAAACAGCTATTTGAAAGTGTACTTCAAATTGAAAGATCAACAGGTTAAGGTAAAACATGCACCAATGATCCACCCACACGCAGATTTATGACAGTATATTATTACAGTTAAGTGCACCATACCACATTCATATGGCAAAAACACACATCAAGATTACTTACATAATGGGGCTAAATTAGTTTGAACAAATTAAGTAGCAAGGCAATCCAGCAGGGGAAAGGAAAACAAATTACCTGATATGTCTTAGGCCTCAAGTGAATATGCATAGTCTGAAACAAAATGAGCTTAGCATACAAAGAATGCCTGTTTCAGTAATAAGCAAGAAAAGTGACCATTTACATGTGTGTTAAAGGGCCTAGCCAGGAGAAGTAATATGCAATCAACATGATATCAACAGATGATATTGCTGAATCTAAAGAGGAGATGTTCGGTCAATGATCATGTAACACGTGACACTTGCAGCACATGCCTGTGCTTCACTTTACCTTTATCCAATCAAAGGCCTTAATTTCAAGCATATGGTTCCTTCCCCCCCATTTTCCCCCACCCCCCAAAAAATAAAAAACGCTCTAACTTTTCCAGAGCAGAAAATCTATTCTGGAATAATAATATCAATATCAACATCCACTATTTTTTTAAAAAAGAAACATCCCTGCTGCAATGCACAACAATTCTGGGAAACCCTGCACATAGGTACATGCTTTTTTCTTGGTACAACTCTCAGCTCCCCATCACCTTTAAAGCCATTATACTCTGTATCTGGAAGGATGAGCAATAGTCTCCCACACTGCAGCAGGGATATATGAAGCATTGCACATGGCCACTGTCCCCACTATAATGGCAACATAATGACAAAGCTGATAGACAGCAGGATTTTAACCAACGGTGAACTCAAACCTGAGGCAATTTCAGTTAATCTCTTGAGCAAGATTCAAACATATTTTGGGTGTGCAGAAACTTTACTAAAAACCCTGTGTTTACATGCAAAATATGCAAGATTCTCAGGCTCTTGGCAAGTTGCCTATATGGCATCCAGAGTTGCAAAACATGGGCAATACTGCACAAGGGAGATGACTAGGGGGTGATTCATGTTACCATCTCTTGCCCCAGTCCCTCCAACAAAATGCTAAATCTTCCTGTTTAATCCTAATCCTCCCACAGCTCAACTAAACTGACTTTTGCCTCTGAATCTAGTTAAATTCCACTCAGCCCTTTGGTAGAGTATGTAGTGTGGTCACTGTACCTCTACAGTGACAGAGCCACATGTGAGTTATGCATAAACTCTCAGTAGGTTAAACAATCTGCTAAACTTCAGGCAGACACTTCACTCACCTCTAAAACATAAAAGGATTTTAATATGAGTCAGCCAACAAACTGAGTCCCTGGGTCCTCAAACCGTTGAAGATTTTTTTTTGGGGGGGGGGGGTACACATCAAAAGTCTATTTTGGTATTCTGGGGATAAACTTAAAAACAGAAGTATATGGGACAGAAGGGCAGCAGCATGGTGAGGCCATGACCTTTAAGGAAAAAAATCTTATTCAGGAAAGTTTCAGTTTATGGTTTTGCTATTTACTCACCATTTCCTATCACTATTTAATATGTTTTATGTTATTAGCAGAGATTTGACAAAAGCAAATGCTGTTATGTGACGCGGGAACACCACCTGATGACTCCTAACTTCTGCTCTATGGTTTAGCTTTCTGTCAGTGGCATGCCAACAGTAGTTTCTCTTCTTTTTCTGTTATGCAATACACCACACAATAGTAAGTACAACACTGGCTACACATTAATTTATATTTTCTGGGTAGAGGAGCGAGAGGGGCTCACAGTGAGATCCAAACATTTATTGGCATTCCTTGTTCAATTTGTCCAGAATTTAGTTTGTTTCACTGCATTTCAGTAGATTGAATTACTTGGGATCTAAAGATATCCCTCAGATGTCCAAGACCTATCTGAGATTATAGAAATATTCAGTACAGTTATTTTTTCACTAGCTACATCTCATCTGGAGGGAGGAGACTTCAGGCAATGGCTAATCCATTTAAAAAACAGGCCTGAAAAATGACAAAAAGGCTGAATGAGAGCCATGCAATAGTGACCAAAGACAACTACAGAAAAAGATAGTTCTGGATTTTAGGAGGCCAACCAGAGCTCAGATTTGGAAACACCACTAGAAGATCAAAGAATGATCTTAAGCAAGGAATACTGAGGGGAGAGTGGCCTCAAAATAATTGAGATGATGACAGAGTGTAAATTAAATGTAGATGATTCTGCTTAGAGAAATTTCTAAATACAGAATGAAATAGTTTGTAACTGTATTTTGAAACAGTTGAAATATTTAGTTTTGATTTCCATTTGCACCATTTCATAGCAGGTTTAACTCCAGACAAGGCCTAACAGACGTGTAGGCCATTAAAACTCTTGGAAGGAAGAATAATATTTTGAATCTGAAATACTGATAGGCAACGGATGCTAAGAAAAGAATAAAGTTGCTGTACTTGAACTGCTTTAGTATGAAGGGTTATTATGGATAACACATTTATTGACGCAGATATCCAAGTTGTTTAGAATCTTTCTTGGTAGGCCAATTAACTTCCTCATAAAGAATGACTTTATGGCCAGAAACAACTCCCACTAATTGGAGGGTGTGGAGTCCCCTTGAGGAAGCTGGAAAGGTTGGCTATGACTTTTGAGGATATATTGGAGACTAAGTATATTTCCATAGCATTTTTTCAGGCTATAATTATTTAAGTGCCAACAACGTGGCTCACTACTGTACAAAACTCAGAACACGACATAGTCCCTTGCTCGGGAGCAGCTTAAACTGTTGTTTGTGCTGAGAATTTTCAGGAGTCAAGCACCAATGCAGCACAACTCATACTAGCAATGGTAGATGTGCAGCGTAGACCAGGTGCTGGTGTTTTTAACCACTCTACCATCTAGATCTGCTCGATGATAATGCTTCCATCATTGCTTGCATTAAAATGGAAGTATTGATAAAATTCTCAGTATAGTGCAGCCTAAACAAATACAGTAACTCTTCACTTAACGTTGTAGGTATGTTCCTGAAAAATGCAACTTTAAGTGAAACAATGTTAAACGAATCCAATTTTCCCATAAGATTTAATGTAAATGCGGGGGGGTTAGGTTCCAAGGAAATGTTTTTGGGACAGACAAAAGGCACTATATACTGTACAGTACTGTACTGTGGTTGGGAAATGCCCCTGGCTTACCCCACACAGGCACAGCCTGCTGCAGGCAAGGACGCTAGGAAGCACCTGTGCAGCACCAGCGGCAGCTTCCCCGGAGAAGAATAGGCTCGGACTTTGCCGGGAATGCTCCAGGCCCGCCTCTTCCCGTCCCCACTCCACTCCAGGCCCACCTCTTCCCACCCCCACTCCACCTCCTCTCCGGAGAACTCACCCTCCCTCCCAGAAAGTCCTAAGCGCTGCCAAACAGCTGCCAAACAGCTGTTGGCAGCGCTTAGGACTTTGGGGGGGGGAGGAATGTGGCGGAGCGGAGATGCAGCACTTCCCCGCTCCTGCCCCTCCCACCCAGAAAGTCCTATGCATGAAGTGCTGGGAGGGAGGGGAAGGAGCGGAGAAAGCCCCACATCTCCACTCCTCCCCCTCCCTCCCAGAAAATCCTAAGCGCCGCTAAACAGCTGTTTGGTGGCGCTTAGGACTTTCTGGGAGGGAAGGGGAGGAGTGGAGATGCAGGGCTTCCCTGCTCTTCCCCCTCCCTCCCAGAAAGTCCTAAGCGCTGTTTGGCGGTGGGTGAAGCGCTGGGAGGGAGGGGGAGAAGGCGGAGAAGCAGAACTTGTGCAATGCTCCCTTGTAAAGTCACTGCTCTGCCACAGAATCTTACAAGCAGGCAGCCAAACGACGTTATAAGGGAGCATTGCACAACTTTAAACGAGCATGTTCCCTAATTGAGCAGGGACGGACGTAACACTGAAACAACGTTAAGCGGGACGACGTTAAATGAGGAGTTACTGTATATCACAAAACACACCAGGAGACCTAGAGGAATGCTCTGCCTCAGAGAACCACCTTCTCATTTCATGTTTTGTGATGGGTTAGTGACAGTATTTTTGCTGACATGGGTTTCACGGAAGGCGCAAGTTGAGAGATTTAAAAAGAGAGCAGGGTGCCTAGGGCACAGAGTACAGGGATGGTGTTCCAGGCCACCAGGACAGAACAGGCAAAGGATACTAAAGGAGTGATGAGAACTAGGACTTTTCTTAAGGTTAATAGAATTTCATGCTGTAGGGTACAAACTGATTACCACAAGCATCAGGAAAGACTCCCTCCCCTTCCCCTAGTATATTGTAACATAGGTGCATTTTGCCTCTTTAGCATCAGGTATTTGCTATTGCTGGAGGCAGAATACCAGATATGGGCTAGTGTTCTGATGCACTATGACATGTCCTATATAAAAGCACAGCCAAAGGAATTAAGAGGCAGTCTGGGTAATGTTTTCCTTTTTTCAATTGCTTTGCTACAGTAAGTTGTTATTTTCTTTGTGGTGGCCACACCTCCCATAGGGAGCAGATTTAGAATACGCTCTTGTTCAGCTAGTCATGCCAAAGAGTTCATTCTTGCATTTAAAATAAAGAGTTTAGCTACTGATGTGTTGGTATGAGAAATGCATCTGAAATACATGTTTAGGAAATACAGCCAATATCTTCTCACTGTACATTACTACTAAAGTAAGAGACCATTCCCAAAGGTAGCCTGGATTGTATTTTAAAACTCACAACAACAAAAAATTCAAGAAACTGTTTGTACAGCTTAACAAAAGATATATATTAAGTCTGAATAACTGGGCAGACAAACTCAACAATTCACTTTTTATTTAAAGACGTTCATCATTATTATTCACAGTTCTACAACACACTACCTTTCAGGACAGGGCGTCAGCCTGTTAAGGGCCCTATTAACTTCAGAGTTCTAAGGCCATGTCTACACTAGCGAGCTTACAGCGGCACAGTTGTATCGATGCAGCTGAACCGCTGTACGATGGCATAGAGCGACTACACGAGCAGATGGGAAAGAGCTCTCCCATCGACCTCATAAAACCACCTCAACAAGCAACAGTAGCTCTCTCGCCAACATAGTGTTGTGCACACGATCATTTATGCCAGCGAAACTTATGTAACTCAGGAGTGTGTTTTTTTCACACCCCTTAGCGCCATAAGTTTTGCCGACCTAAGTAGTAGTGTAGACACGGCCTAACTTAAAGGTACCCAACAGAGCTATGTAGTAGTAATCAGTACTATCTTTGTTTATCTCGCAATATTCCATAACTGAATAGAAAACAGCAGCTTCCAGTGTACATACTGTTTTGCATGACTGCACATTTGACACACACACACACACACACACACACACCCCATTGTTGTAGCCATGTCAATCCCAGGATATTAGAGAGACAAGGTAGGCGAGGTAATATCTTTTATTGGCCCAACTCCTGTTGATGAGAGAGACAAGCTTCTGAGCTTACACAAGTCTGCTTATAGAACAACATTACATTAAAAACATTTTCTTGTCAACAAATAGAACTTATGCTTCTTTGTAGCACTAAGTAACTTCACTGCTTTAGAATACTTTGATAGCACTGCTAATCTCCAACCCCCACGAACAAAACCACGTCACTGCATCCAGGCCCTCAAATTACTAACAATAACTTAAAACCAGTGAAAATACACTCAAGAAACATGACAATGTTTCAAGACACGCCTTTCAGTTCTGAAACTAATTAAAATTTTGGATAACATTTGGACTCTTTTCCATCATCCTATTTGCTACTAAACGTTTTAGAGTTCTCACCTGCACACGGAAATACACGAATTTAGGTCTCAAATAGTCCTTTAGCACTTAGCTTAATTTTAGATTTCCCATTTCTTCCCTGCCTCCTTCCAGTTTCGTGAATGTACACATTTTCAGAAAAAGCATTACTTTTGCAATGATTCACATTAATCTTGTTTTGGTACATCGCTTATCAGCAGCTAACCTGAAAACTAAAATTAATAAGAACATCCAAAGGCAGGACAGACAAGTATGAAAGGTCCCTGCAACATCAAATAAATATTCCCCACAGAAGGCTGCTACTAGCATGTGATTACTTTTCAAGCTACTCTGTGGTAAAGAAGAACTATGCAACCAAGAATGGACCAGAATGGTAAAAACAATAACCACAGTCCTGAGACTTTTTGCATTTGGCCTTTTCTTTCTGAATGCCTATCAACTGCAAGACTTCACAGAGGCTAATCATACATCAGGCTCCATTCAGAAGTTAAATCATACACAGGTTAAGGAAATCTGACTTTTTCTATGATATAATCTGAAGTCACTGTAAACAAGGATGCTTACACTATGGTCTCTGCATCAAACCAGCATCAGCTGTTGTACAAAAAAAATTCAATTTTTTTCATGATTATATTCGATTTCTATACCTGTCTCAATCCACTGGTCAGTTTCTGGATGAACATGCTGTTCTTCTTCATTGCAGTTATCAGAAACTCCTCAAGTTGTCATTAACTAAGATTTTTGCTTGATGGTGTTTACCTTCCCCTTCAGGAAAGAGAACGAGCCATACCCAACGTTGTTTCAGTCCCTTTCTAGGTTGCTCTTCTCCCCCCATTCAAGCTGTTCTCAAGAGCAAAAGGAGCAACAAGCCGCACAGTTGAAAAATTGAATTGGTAGATATTTTCCCCCTGCATACAATCTCCATAAAATGAGAAGTAAACCTTGCAGTGGCCCTCATTTCTGTCACCAACATCGCCTCCTCCCCCACTTCAGAAAAAGACAGCTGTTACAACAATGAAGTGCTGGAAACAACCCTGACTAGATGGGGTGCTTTGTGTTATCAGATCAGACTGATTATATGCCATATTCTTTGAACAGATCTTATTGTTTACCCTCTGCTCCTTGTGCTCCTTCCGCCCTCTCCACCCCCCACCCCAGTAATCAAATTCTGCCTGCAACTGCCTGTATATCATGTCGACAGCACAAAGCAATGCAAATGTTGCACCTCCTTCCTCTTTCCAAGCTTCCTCCTCCCCCCCTCAAATATCTCTCAGGCTATCTACAGCTGGTCTGTTTTGAAGAGGGTAGCTTCACATCTCTCACTCCGTCATCAACTCCGCAACACACACACACACACACACAATAAGTCAGCAACACATCAGCGACTCTCCCCTCACCGTAGTCCCTACAAGGAAGTTTACATCGAATAATTCAACGAACAGCAAACACCCCCCCCCCACACACACACACACACTATTACACACCAAGGGGACAAAAGGAAGTTCTACAGTAATAGTCTCCTTACAATTACAAGACCGCCCCGCCAGACCTCATACACCCACCCCCACCCCAGATACACTTACACGCTGCCCCCCACCCCCTGCAATTGCAGGGCCTCAGAAGCCCGGACCTCCCTCCCCCCACATCCCAGCGTGTGTCCCCCCCCCTTTACCAAAACAGGATTCCCCTTTCTGCCTTGCACAACCAGAAGCCCCCCCCCTTCTCACCATCAGCCACGGGAACAGCCCCCCCTGCGGCGCCCCATCGGCTCCGCGCTCCCCGGACTGAGGCAGCCCCCTCCCCTGCAGTCCCTATGGCTGCACGGCCAGGGGCGCCTCTGGGTGCTGGGCAGCCATTGCCAACCCCTCCCCCCACGGAGACGAGGCCGGGGCCCAGTCCCAGGCCGACCGAGAAGCCCGTAGCTCCCCCCCCCCGGCCGAACCCCCACCCCCCGCGCCGCCGGGGCCTCCCCAGCGGGGCCCCCCAGGCCGGGCCTCACCTCAAACCTGCTCTTGGTGACCCCGTTCATCTCCCTCCTCATGGCGGGGCCGGTGGCTCGGGGCGGCTCCCCCCGGGTGTCTCCTCGCGCCGGGGCAGGGGGGGGGGGGGTGCGGCCTCCGCCCGCCGCCGCGTCTCCTCCGGCCTCAACTTCAACCCAAAACAAAAACACTCCGCACCTGCCAGCAACAGCGCCGCTCATTGGCCAGCGCCGGGCACGGGGGGAGGCGGGGGAGCGCCAGCCCCGGCGCGAGCCCGGCCGGTGGGGAGCGCGCGCGGACCCGCCGGAGGGAGGGGGCTGCAGCGGGGCAGGGCAGTGCCAACGATCCCACCCCAGAGGAAATGCACCCAGCTCGTGGGCCACGCGCCCTGGCCCCTGCATCCCCCCAAGCAGAGTGTAAACCCCCCCCCCCCCCGTGGCCCTACATCTCCCCACGTACGTTGGAGGGGCATCACCCCTCCACCTACTCTAGGGGGCCTGCACCCCCGCGCCCCACCTGCCCTAGGGCAGACCACATCCCCCTTCAGGACTCTGCATCCCCCCACCATAGAGAGACTGCACCCGTTCCCAAGCTCCTACATCCTCCCCCACCATAGGGGAGACTGCGCCCCTTCCCAAGCTCCTGCATCCCCCCCACCCTAGAGAGACTGCACCCCTACCCAAGCTCCTGCATCCCCCCCCACCCTAGAGAGACTGCACCCCTTCCCAAGCTCCTACATCCTCCCCCACCCTAGAGAGACTGCACCCCTACCCAAGCTCCTGCATCCCCCCCCACCCTAGAGAGACTGCACCCCTTCCCAAGCTCCTACATCCTCCCCCACCATAGGGGAGACTGCGCCCCTTCCCAAGCTCCTGCATCCCCCCCACCCTAGAGAGACTGCACCCCTACCCAAGCTCCTGCATCCCCCCCCACCCTAGAGAGACTGCACCCCTTCCCAAGCTCCTACATCCTCCCCCACCATAGGGGAGACTGCGCCCCTTCCCAAGTTCCTGCATCCCCCCCACCCTAGAGAGACTGCACCCCTTCCCAGGGCCGTCTAATCCCCAACCCGAGGCTGCACCCTTCCCCGTTCAATACAGGGCACACAGCAGCACCCCCCTCCCCTTTCTCTCTCTCACACACACATACATCTAACATCCAGGGGAGATTGCAACTCGTCGGCTTTAACCCCACCTCTACCTCTCCGTGGAGATCACACACACCCTCTCCGGGGGGCTGACTACAGACTCTGCATCCCCTTCACCTATCCCTCGGGACCTGCAAGCCTCCGCTCCTCCAGGAGCCCAACGCCCCCCATCCCGGCCAGAGGGCTGCATCTACCCCCCAGGGAAACTTCAACCATCACCCCTCATCTACCCAAGGAGCTCACACGCCCCAAACCTGCCCTGCGGGAGCTTTACTCCCTTGACCTAATCCTGAGAGGAACTGCGCCCCTCCTGCACCCAGGGGGCTGCCCCTCTGGCAGTGACTGTTTACCCCGAGCTGGGGCTGATTGTGCTGCCCTGAAGCGCTCCCCCCAGTGGTGCCAGAGGAGACTGCATCATCCTCAAGCGTGTGTGGCCTCCGGGGCGACTGCAGACCTCTCCTGGCCGGGGGGGTAGCAGAGCCCTTCCCACTCTTTGGTCCCCTGATTTGCTGTATCACGCCCCCATGCATCTTATTCGGCCGCCTCCCGGGGCAACGCTTCGCATCGTAATGCGTTGGGGGTGCTGGGAGAGCTGCTCTCCGCTTCCCCTGCCGTCTCAATTTCCGGTAACAACAGCCCTGCCCAGACTGCGTCCAATCACATCCCCGCTGGGCGCGGTTTTGGAATGACGTAACGATGGCGGGAAAATCAAGCGTGGTGGGGGGGATTTAAATAGAGCGAGTCGCAAGAGCGACGTAGGGGAAGAGGGGTGGCGGCTCTGGGGAAGGTAGGCGGGATGGACGCAGCTGAACGTTAGCTGCAGACAGCATCCCAGACGTGCTGAAGACTTCCGACCAAAAATCCGTCTGAAGGGAGGACTCTCTGGGTTAGGGAATGACAGTTCCCTCAGCTGCAGAAAACAGATTCAACAGGAGCAGCACCCTAGAATCTACTATAAAACTCCAGCGTAGAAGCACAAGGAAAAGCACTCGCTTGACACTAGATCAGAGGTCCCTGGTGGCAAATTAGGGCTGGTGGAGCCTTTTTTACTACACCCTGTGGGCAAATACCAGTTTAATACACACTGTACTCCTACAGTGCCCTCCTTCAGAGAATCTCAAGGGACCTTAGAAACATCACTTAACTTCTCCGATAGCATTGAGAGAGAGGTCCACATCATTTACAGATAGGAGAAACTGAGGCACAAAGAGGAAAAGGACCTTGCTCAAGATCACATGGTTCGGCTGGGGTATAGCTGGAATTAGAACCCAGATCCCCTGACTCCCAGGCTTGTGCTTCTGCTTAACACCATCTTTCTCCTCGCATCAGACCTCAGTTGGGCCAGCGAGTACCCTCTGTATCCTCTTCAACTGTGCACATTTTAACCTGTGGTGGATCTTAGGCAGCAACAAATCACAGGCTTGAAATTGTACTAGGGTGTGGAGCCATCTAAGCTCCACAGTGGTTTACAGGAGACAACTCAATGGAAGACAGCTGAAGCCCATCAACAGCTAACAAGCTATAATTAAGGGACTTTAAAGGACCAATATGAATACAGAACTACTGCTCTGTATCTGTTGTCTTATCCATAAGCACATGGCAAACATCTCAACTTGACAAGCCACTGAAACTTGGTGACCATTGGACTACATTGGAGTGTAACAGAACACATTAATCCAATAGATTAGCTTCCTGTGCGGAAGCATGTCTCCACAAAACATTTTGCTAGAACTAAGCTAGTTGCTAGCTAACACTAGTTCTCTCTTCACTAATGTCAAATTAGTTACAAGAATTCCTGGTCCTGTCCAGTGATTTTAGCAATTCTGAACAAGGAGTGTGTATATGCATATACGGTGCCCAGTATATTGTGGGGACTAACAGAACTAAATGACACAGACCTTGTAAACTGAATATATTATTAGGTCACCAGTTCTCACTTAAGAGGGTTAGCCATGAAAGGCACAAATCATTAGGGAATACAAATTTTCCTCCCCATTTTATTTGTTCCTCTTTACCATTAAATCAGATTAAAGCTGTAATTCTAAAACAAAGCACTAAAAAAAAACTACAGGTTGAGATTCAGTGCTCTGACCCCCAAGCTATGCAGCACAGAAGACAGCCTGTGGACAAGTGGGGGCAAAGATGGTTGCACCCTTGGGATTCTAGCCTGCTGCAGCCCACAGGATAAATTAGGCTGCCATTGGGCTGTGTCACAGCTCAAAAGCTACATTAGGCCATGCACTATGGAGATGGTCTTAGCATGGGCCCTGCACCAAGGCATACAAAGGAGGTGGCTTTATGGTGTACCTGTGCCAGGGGAATTCCCCCCAGCCTCTTGCAGCACAAGTTCTGCCTCCTGTATGCCACCAGAGGAGTGGACAGAATGTGTCCCGTACTGTCAGAACCAATGTTTCACTGACAGGCGATAGCAATCTTTGATTTCTAAAATGATCCTTTGTAAGAGTGTTGACTTTACATACCTTGAAGTTAAGACAGTTCTTGGGAAGCAGAATGCTTTTAAATAAAGACAAGACAATATTCTTACCAAAGAAATGTATTTGCATGTAAATAAACATGTTTTTTCTTTTTTTTTGCAGTATTTCCAAAAAAGTTGAAAGTACACTCTACATTGAAAAAGAATGAAAAATTAGCAGGAAGTATTTACACGGTTGCCCACAAAAAGCAGATTTGAAGACACTTATTTACATAATGACCATTTAGGAAAGAACCATTTTCTTTTAATCTCAACATCCATTTCTTAACCTGAGATTAAAAGATTTGCCTTTTTAAAAATTTTTAAGTTTACACTTTTATCTTTCCAATACTGAAAGATGTAAAATATCATAGAGAATAACAAAAATATTTTAAAAATAAAACATTTGTAAGAGATCAAACATTTACATGTAAAATGTTTGTGTAATATTGACAAGTGTACCTCATCTCTGATCAGTGCAACAGAAGCATCATGCAACTATTGCCTGACTTTTAATGGCTGTCTTTCTCCCTTACTTAGTGTAAAACAAATAAGTGTATAAAGGGGAAAGGGTTACAGTGCATTATAAGTGGATTGAAAAGCTATTTACCTGCTATGACTACAGTTCAGGATTAAGTTTCTCTTGCAGCACTCAAAGCTACAGATGCTTAAAGAGGATGCAACTTTGTTCCCTGTATTTCTTTAGGTGTTAGCAATGATGCCCACCTCTTGCAGGAGAAATTTAGAACCCTGAACTTGAGTCTTAGGTAAGTAGTGAAGGAAACACATTCAGCTGTTTCATTTAAAATATATTTATAATTTAAATCTTAATAATTTGCAAAGCTGAACAATTTTTAAAAAAGCCTTTCACTGCATCTTTTATATTGTTAAAACACCAGTCCATTTTATTAATTGAGGAAATTATTCCTTGAACACCCAAACCTTGCTTTGCTTTTAACAGTGCTGTTAGCTTCAGCTAAGCCTTTACACAATCCAAAGAAGTTTAAAGGGTTATTTTAAATAAAGCAACTTAAATGAGATGGACAGAACTAAAACAGATAACAACCTGTTGCCATCTGAACAAGTATTATTTCCAAGATGCAGCCACTCAAGATAAAGTCATCTGGTGGTGTATTTCTTACATCCTCTTCATAGACACCACACAGTCATACGATTCTGATGCTGCATCAAATAATGTCATTTGCTGCAGGTTTAGACTTTATTTACTATTGTCTATCATCTCAGCACATGAAGCTGGGAGTATTGGTGAGAGGGAAGCCATGGAATGCAGACCACTAGGAGCAAGGGATGAAGGTTGGAAAATATAAGGGAGAGCTATTGTGTGTGAGAGAGAAATTCACACCTGCTTTCTATGTGACAATAGCAATTTCAGTATACAGCCCCAAATAGAGCTGAAGACAGGAAGAATGGAAAGTCTACAGCTAGCTGCGTAGAAGCCAACCCACTGAAAAGATACAAGCATTCCAGTTTTTAGGAGCTCTACATGAGCCAGAAAAGAGAAGCTGTTTGGCCTGAAAATGATCAGGGGGTTGGACTGTATGCAAGACAGGAAATGCCCACAGTTTAAAGGAAACCTAAACCTTGATGTCTTTTCAAACTGCAAACCCAAAATAAAGCGTATTCTCAAGCCCACAGGTGAAATCCTGGCCCCACTGAAGTCAGTGCGAAACTCAGTGGGGCAAGGATTTCACTCAATGCATTTCCCTGTAGGACCGAAAAGGAGATGGGTTCACGGTACTCTTTAGATACACTGTGTTCCCTTGTCTGAAGGCTCTTCCATGTCTCCTCCTCTATCAAAACGATCCTAACTGCTTTCATTTACAAAATAGACTTCTCACTCCTATCCTCTCAAGGACGGAGACTAGCAGGTCTTGCCTGCATCTGCCTTTAAAGTCCTGGTGAGAGAAGGAAATCCGCCGTTCGGGGAAATTATTGCTTCTATTGCAGCCAATCAGGTTTTACAGAGCCAAGACATTTCAGCATGTTTTTCATCAACACAAGTACTAACACCAGCACAGGAATGATTCACAACTACTGGTGAGCTAACAACCTCTCAAGTGGGGGTGGGGGGGGGGCATGGGGAATGCTTGTGTGGGTTACCAGCAGTGCTGCTGTGGGAAAACGTGCTGCACACACACAAAAATTAAAAATGCCCCAGGCACTTTTGCAACAGAAAGATTAAAAACATAAGGCCTGATTCCACAAAACATTTGCGCACACGAGTAACAATAGCTGCATTGACTTCAAATGGGATTTTTTTTACAATGAATAAAGTTAAGCATATTCTTAAGTATTTGCAGGATTGGGCCCTAAATGTATCTCTATAAAGGTTGTGAATTTTCATATATACACAGCACTGGGATTCTGGGGAATTTCGTTTCCTTTAAACCTAGCAAACAGCGCTCAGATCAGGGCAAAGCATGCTGTGATTTTACCAACTTCACCAAAGCTACAGTGGCTGCACATTTTCCAGGCTTTCCTAACCCACAGCTAACTAAGCTCCCACTCTCCCAGAGTCCCTTCAGACCCTGCATCACACAATTAAAATATAAAGACTGCATGAAAAACAAACAGCATGAGGCATTCAAATAGGGACATAAATAAATAGCTAAAACGCAAGGTCAATCGAACATCGACATAAATATCCTTCATCACTTTGACCTGGAATAAAACGCTGATGTCCATCAAAACACAGTGCCTGATTTTGCAGAGCTGCTGATGTCAATGGAAGATGAAGGTCCTCAGCACCTCTAAGAATCAGACACTAAATGATGAAGAAACTCCATAAAAGAAACCTGCAAAGCATTTCTCTTTTCTCCAGACACCCTTCAAAAAAAGAGAAAACCACAAGCCCCAAACATTAAAATATGCCCTAAAGTTATTAGCTCAAAACTTACTAAAAACTTATCATGAAAAGGAGAGGGAGGGGGAAAAATCTAATTCTTCAACAATAACTTATGTTTCTGCACCAATTTAGGGTCTGTTCCTCCAAACACTTACCCACATGCTTAACTCTACGCCCGTTGACTTTATAGGACTATTAATACGTGTAAAATTCAGCATGTGTGTAAATGGGCTGCAGACTTGGGGCCACAGTCAGAAGACTGGTTTGCCATTCCCAGTCAGAAAGATCGGCACTCGCAGGTATTCTGTGCAGGTTTTTGAGATCCTCAGAAATACTGTTTTCCTTTTAAACCATGTCCCTCAAGGTAAATGTGGTATTCTGAAATGAACGATTCTTTGCTTGCTATCTCTAGAACCCACTGGGAGGTTCTAGAGATCTTTTAAAATTATTTAAAAAAAAATTAATTGCCAATCAGAGCAACATCCATGAGGTCATCGTCTTCCTCCCCAATCAAAAAATCAGGGCTTGGCCGGGATGGCCTGTCAGCTGATAGGATAGCACTGCTTGTCATGGACAGAGTCTGGTCAGAAGAAATAGGTGATTTAGACCAACTTTCTGGTTTAATGCTATGAGACTTCTTCTTGTCTCTTTCTTTGTCACGATCCCTATCTCTGTCACGGTCTTTGTCTTTCACTTTCTTCTTCTCTTTTTTGTGCTTCTTATGTTTTTCTGAACTATATTCCGGTAGTGGCCTAATGCCATCATCAGAGCTGGGACTGTTCTGATAGGATTTCTCTGCTATAGAGGAGCCAGACTCGCTCTCACTGTCTATGTTTTGAGGAGTGTATGCTGGTGACTTACTGTGGCTGGGTGAGCAGCGTTCATGCTTTGGAGTAGACCCACTGATCAGAGGGGATCCATAGCTTTTGGAAGAAGCCATCTGAGGCCTTAAACTATCCCCACCTCCTTCCCCAGGTTTCTGCAAGGTTACTTTGGCTTTTATGCTAGGGGAACCACCATCATGTTTGCTGATGATAATCTTGGCCACTCCAGTACTACCAATGTTTTTGGAATCCGAAGTCTTCTTGGAAGAGTCAACAGATCCTCCAGAAACAGAGACTTTAGATTTGTCTTTGTCACTCTTCTCCCGCTTCCCCTGAAATTCGCCTCCAGACATGTTGTGTTTGGAGGACAAAGAATGGCTTGAGGAATTGGAACTTGGCCCCATCTGTCCATCCATTGGGTCTTCACCTCCAGGCCCACTAGTAACAACCCCATGTTTAAGTTTGTCTATGACTGCAATCAAGGATGGCTTCTTGTTTCTGCTTGGAGATTTGCCCTTGGAGCTTCCATGCTGGTTCTGAGATGAAGACATGGAAGAACCACCAGATGAAAAGGAAGATGAAGATGCTGCAGAAGAGTTTGATGAAGGAGGTGGTTTCTGGGACATGGACCCAGAGGATCCCATTCCTGAAGAGGACTTCATATTTGACCCCGATCCAGTCCCAGACATATGTGAGCCCCCAGAACCTGAACTGATAGGCGATTTTGCTTTTGATGACGGGGGAGTACCTGGAACAGGTTTCATTGGAGAGGCAAGCTTGTCAGAACCCCCTGATGGTCTAGAATGTGAAGGAGAAATGTTTGGTTTACTCATGGAAGGGTTCATAAGTGATGAAGGCTTCCCTTGAGGCTTCATCTTGGTACCTCCAGAACTGCTGCTGAGGCCATGTTTGGTGATAGGGGAGGACCCAGGCTTTCCCACAGACTGAGTGGAGCTTTTTGACTGACCTGAACCTGATCCACCTTGGCTCAGGTAGAGGCTGCTGCTCATCTTTGAGCCAGACGACCCTTCTGATTTGCTGCTTTTGACTTTGCCTGAGGCAGAAGAGGAGGAGGAAGAGGAGGAGGAATGGCTGTGATGGCTTTTGCTGCTTGAGGAGACAGAGCCACTGGTTGTATACTGGCCGTGTGAAGGTTTGCCAACAGTCACTGTCCCTTTGGGGATCTGAATTGTGATTTTTGGAATAGGAGGAGTGGCTACACCAGGAGGAGTCTGAGATCTGCCTGAACTTCCAGGAGATTTTGACCCACCAGAGCTTGCTGGTGGGGTGAAAGGTCTGTTCGATGAACTATGAGAGGGAGATTTCCCTTCTATGTCTGCTTTCTTCCGCTTTGGAAGCTTTTCTTTACTTTTACCATCACTGGACGGGGTCCGGCTGCGTTTTCCTGGTTTACCATCTAGCCCAGGACCCGATAAACTACTCCCAGAGCCATTGCCTTCTTTTACCCGTTTCTGAGACTTTTCCTTTCCCAAATCCCCTGTACTTAGTAAAGGGCTCTGGCTTCCACTATGATGCTCCATAATGTCAGAGGACCCCAGGGTTTTGCTCGCAGCTGTAATAATACTAAAGTCAACCAGGTCTGCCTGATTGCTTCCTTTAAATTTATTTTCTCCCCCATCACCCCCCAACACTTGCACTCCCAAACTACTTAGAGCCTGGGATGCAAAGCCCTTGAAATCGTCAGCATCTCCACTCTGACTGCTCTCATCGAAGTACTCCTCCCCAAAGCCACTTTGACTCTGACTGTTCAGTAAGTCAGGATTGAAATCTACTCCGTCTGGGAAAAAATGGTTTGAAGAGTCACTGTTTGGGCTCACAGTAGCATCTGCTATAAGGTCGGCTGGATCAGTGTACGGGTTCTCACTATTTGTCTGAAAGACATCTGGGTCAAATAGGGCACTTTGTGAATGTCCTGAACTAGAAGAGTCTCTTACAGGCGTTCCCATGGGTGGACAGTCCTCATTAGTGCTGGGGAGCTTGGCAGCTTCCTCTGCTATATCAGAAAGGATATCAGTAACATCAGCTCCAATGCTGTCTGAACTGGAAAGTCGAACCATCCTCTGAATACTGGGCTGAGAGTGAGGTATAGGCTGGGGGTACGTAGTAGGCGGAGTGCTGCACTGACTGGGCGCTGGAGTAATATGAGGGGTATCCAGAGTATCAGCGGTCATGTTGACATCAAAAATCGGGTTCTGGGAATCAACGTCCATTGAAAACAGCTCTCTCTGAAAATCATCCTCAGTTTGATGCTTGGGCTTGTCTGCTGGTGTGCGAGATTTTTTTTTCTTTTGCTTGTTCCCCCCAGGGCCCATTTCCATTCTGGGGGAGCCAGAAGAAGAGTTCTGCCTTTCAAGAGGGCTGCTCCCATACAGAGTGGAGAAGTCCTGAGGAGGATTGTCTTTAAGGAGGTTCATGAGCATCGGGTGGTTCTTGGTGTTGCTTGCTGGTGAGGATACTGGCGGTGGCGTGTGATGGGGAGGGGTTGGACTTGAACCTATGGTAGACCCCACATTCCCTGTGATCTGCAACAAACTAGTGAGAATAGGGTTCTGAGACACTTTGCTGAAGTCCTCCCCATGGCCCACCGAGTCATGCCTCTCTTTCATGCTCATGCTCATGTTAAACAGGGTAGTGATGGGCCCCCCCGGAAAAGTGTTTGTTGGTGTAGTGGTACCACTCATTGGGTTGTTGCCTGTGGTCATGCCGTACCCTGGGCTGCTGGCGGGGGGCAGGTTTTTCTTCACCATGTCTTCTACTGTCTCTGCAATAAGGGACAGGGCTGGTGTATCTGCCTGAATGGTTTCTGCCTTTCTACGAATGGCTCTCATCGTCACAGGAATGGACATACATCTGCAAGACAGAAAGTATGAAGGATTTAGTATGCAATTTGCTCATTTATAGAAACTGTCAACTAAAGAGTTCTAAAAACATTACAGGATTCACAGCAGTTCTGAGAGTTAGGAATTATCCCCCTTTTGCAGGACGGTAAACTAATGCAAATCGCAAGAGACTTGCCCCAGGTCACATGGCAAGACAGCAACTGAGCCAGGAATTGCCAGAATTTAGAATCTTTTGTTCCCTGCTGTATCTATTCATAGCTACTCTGTCATACTCCTCTAGCCATTGAACAACAGTGCCTCTCTACATTGCCTTCATTAATATTATCTGCTACATTTTTAATTACAATCAAACTTTAATAATTAGTAACTAAGTAATACTTAAGAGAAGGATGATCCTGTAGCTAAAGAGATTGGGTGTTAGGAGGGATAGGTTCTGTTCCCAGCTCTGCCACAGGCTCCATGTGTGACCTTGGGTACGTCAACTTAATCTGTGCCTCAGTTTCCCCATCTATAAAATAGGAATAATCATACTGACCTGTAAGGGAGGTAATTCATCAATATTGATAAGGAAGTCTGTAGGGTCTCTGTATGTGCACAGCATTATTAACACCTAGTAGTTTTCTAAATGCTTCCAATGTTGCCTGGGGCTGAACAATTTTGATAAAGGACCTGTGTAAATGTAAAGCCTGGGGGCGGGGCTATCAAATGTTGGAACCGTGAGTGAGTCACCCTCTAATTCAAAGAGAGGCAGAGACTTTGAAGGCAACTGCAAGCTCATCACGAAGCATGAAAACACGTACAACTAAGACAGGCATCCAGAAAACAGATATTTCATAAGGTCAGCAGTTGCTGCTCCGCAGTTAAAGTTGGAACTGAGATTCCAATACAACCCTGGTTTTGCCTCCCTTTCTCCTGATCATCATTTGCCTGAAATCCACAGACAAAGGATGAATGGCTTCAAATCTGGTAGATTTTGTCCAAGGCTGGCGTAGAAAACTCTCAACAAAAGTTGAAGTGCATTAGAAATGGAGTTCTGGAATGATGCCACCCAGACAGAGGTGTTCACCAGAATTCAGAAAAAGTCTTTTAATGATATTTTGTCTCTTTTGTAGCTAAGAAATAGAAAGGATAATGGAAGCAGTATGTACCAGTAGACAGGGCATTAGACAGAGGCTCAGGTGACTTGGCTTATAGTCCTGTCTCTGCCACTTGCCTGCTCGGTGACCTTGGGCATATGACTTTAAACTTCCGTGCCTCAGTTTCCCCATCTGTATAATGGGAATAATGCTACTTAAGTCATTTGTAAAGTGCTTTGAGATTTATGGATGAGAATTGCTACAAAAGATCTAGGCATTATTATTTATTTGTATTATTGTAGCGCTATTACTATTATACATAGATTTGAGGAGGCTAGAAATCTATGTCGCATGCTTATAACAATGATTGTTAAGCAAGAGTTACTGATTAACTCAGTTTCTTTAGACACTACAAATATTCAGCTATTCAAGCACTCCCTTTGGCTGAACAAACTGTAGTGCTTTATAAATAACTATGGCGGATAGTCTGAACGAGATAGCAGGTGATCTACAACGGGATCTTTCTGCAGAAAAATGACCTGTAGAACCACTGTCGCCTAGATATTTGTGAAGTGCCCACCAGTATATCTGGGTGCTAGTTCTGGGGATTTATAAAAGATGCTCTGAGTAGCATCTAATGGCAACACAGAGAAGGCCTGGTTTACCTTTGAACAACTTTGGCAATGAAGTCATCTGTACAGATGAGAGCATCAGAGAGCCCTTTATATAGTTTACAGTTCACATGTGTGGAGTCCTGCACATCCATGACCACTGGAAGACAGAGAGAAGGTGTTTGGGAGACATTAAACTTCCAACTGTAGTGGCAAAAACAAACAAACAAAAAAACCCAACCCTATTTTCACCTGAAATCCATTTATAAACACATGCTTTTCACTGACCCCTACTCACCACACACCAGGGAGTCATTCACAGGATGCTGAAAGGATACACTGAAACAGGAATCGGAGAGGGGGCAAACTTCAAATTGCAGGATCCCAGGAGAATCTGAAAGACACAGGAGCTGGTAAATGCAGCATCTTCACAGCACAAGAGACGAAGACAGACATGAGCTCAAATATAGCCATCCAAAAGAAAGAAAAATAAAATGGTGAAGCAAAGCAGCCTGGGCTTCTAATTTCCTATTCCCCAAACCCGCCGTCTGATTCTAACACGCTACAGAGAACAATCCAGGATCATCTCTAGTCCCAGAATTTTATTTATGTTGGTCAATGTGTCACCCACCTTCTTTTAAAACAGTTCGCTTGACACAACTGCCAATCAGTGTGTTGTAGGCCACTTGATGCCTGATCAAGTTGAGGATGAGAGGAACCCGGCCAGGGTGCTGGAAGGTGATTTTACTAATGAGAGTTCCTTGCAGGCTTCTTCCATCTGGAAGAGGAGCATCCTTGTTCAGGAAATAGCAGTGCTGCTGTCCTGGAAGAGCCTAGGAAACAATCTGTGCTTTACTCCAATGGTACTGGATACAAGGAAGTAAAGACAGCTACCAAAGCAAGTGCAGCTCCAAAATCTGTGTCATGCTCAGTTACCTTTGTAGTTGGAATTGACACATTGGAGAGACACTTTCTAAGAATCAAACCCTTTTATAAACTGATTTACAACCTGAACAAAATACCAGTCTAGAAATACCACTGCCAAGAATGATAATAGTACTCTGCACCTCTATACTGCCCCATCAGAGGTTCTCAAAGCACTTTTATACACAGTAAACTTCACTGTCCTTTTGTGAGGTGATTAAGTATTGATCCATTTTACAGTTGGGGAAACGGAGGCACAGAAGGTGAAATCTTGGCCTCACTGAATTCAATGCGAGTTTTATATTGACTTCGGTGAGTCCAGGATTTCACACAAACTGTTTAAGTGACTTACCCAAAGGTCACACAGTGTAGTCAGTGGAATAGCCACACACAGAACCCAAGAATGTTAACTCCCAGATCTCTGCCCTAACCACCACGGTGACATTCCACCTCTCATGATGCTTGGGTTTTATAATTACACAGTCAAAGTCAATTCCCACTCATTATACATGCAAATGCAAAAACATCTATAAACCCCAAAAAAGCCCATTCAAATTACATTAAGAATCTAAGCTACCTATAGAAGCCAGATAATTCCATGTTAATGTGAGCATTCAGTCGCTTGCTGTGTACAGATATTGGTATGTTCAATGGAAACTGCATCTTTCAACACAGTAGCCAACCCAGAAAGTACCTTCCTCTTCCCTCCGCACATCAGCTACAAGTTTTCCACCTCATGGCAGTCACTCAGAGAAGCAGTGGTTTAACAGTACAAATGATTTCAATACCTTCCCATAAATCCAGTCTCTGGCATACCATAATTTTGGCTACCCTTATAGTTCTCATCTGTGCAACTAACCCAATCAAAATGGCGAGTCTGTCCTTAGGAGGACCAGCTCATTAGCACAGGCAAACGTTTAAAAAAGAGGTCATTTATCAAATGTTGTTAGACCAAATTGCTGATCTTCTCTGGTCATCTTACATTCTCCACTCCCAAGACTTTTGTTTTGATCCGTGATTCTCAGTTAAATAGGAACATTAAACAAGACAACCCATGCAGACAAACTCATTGGTTGCACATGCATCGGTTTATTTACCAACAGTCTGACAAAATAGTACATAGCAGTTTTGGGTTACCTTTTGTAATGGAGGTAGATCAGTTGCAAAAAGAAACTCTTGCAGTCCAGAGGATGACCAATTCAAAGTTAAGACAGGACAATTAACCTACTGTGATTGTGTCTTTTCCAGCATTCTGGCTTGGATAACTTAGGTTGTGTCTACACACAAAAGCGGTACCTCTTTAAGTATAACTGCATCCAGTCTAGGGGCTGCACTGGAATAACTATTGGTAAAAACATGCCCCTAATTGACAGTTATACTGGTACAAGAGAAGGCTGTAGTTCTATTTAATACTTTCCAGTCCAGGGTTTCTAACTCTTTTCAAAAGTCCTCAACCTGCCTCTTCTGTGTGCTTAGTTCCCCAGTTCTAGTGACATACTTACTGCATAGAAGCGCATGTTGTGGTTTAAAGGTACAGAATCGGTCTCCTTGGATAACTCAAACTGCGTGATCAGCTCATACAGGGGGACAAACGTTGGCGGGGTGTCAAACAATGGGATTCCTGAGGAAACACAGCAGAGCATAATGACCACATCATGGAGCTAAAAGGAGCTGCGCAATAATATGGACCTATTCAATCCTCAAAAGTACATATAAAAGAGTATAAGAACTTGGGTTAAACTCACTTTGTGTGCTTAAAACAATCTACTAGTAAAAGCTAGTGAATACTTGTCTGATAGAGTTACAACCCACCTGTGCAGTTCTGCAGTTTCTGAATGAAAGCCCGGGATACTGGAATAGGTCGTGGGAACTTCAAGAAGAAGCAAGCTGGCAAGTCAACACTGTTGGCACTGGTGACTGATGAGAAGGATGGAGTCCTAAAGCATTGAAGTTACTTGTTTTTTATTACATGAATATTTATATTTATGTAGGTACATTATGTTCTCTCCCCCCCACAAATAGTGCCTGAGCACCATACAAACATTAATGAATGTATCCTCACAATACACATGTAAGGTAGAAAAGTATTATGGTGTATGCACAGAAACAATTTTTAAAGTGTGTCTATATTTTAAGATACACATTTTATCCTCTGCCCAAACTTATGTCTGTATCTTGTCTGTTACTTCTGAAAAATTACGACACTTGATTAACACCTGAAAAATAGGCTTCACTCATGTCTCAAGCGCAGGGTATTTCACAGATCGGGGCCACATCAAATCCCATGACTGATGATACGACATTGTGTTATTGACATGGCTTGGAAAGAGGACTCAAAACAGGGACACACCGGTAGCAACTGAATGAGGCCACTGTGAGAGGCCCCAGCAGAAGTGCCCTTTCCTTACCCTTTGTTGTCAACAGGATGAGATCCCATAATTAATGGTGCAATTGGGAGTTTGTACATAGCCAAGGTTCCTTCTATTGTTATCGATGCGTTCATGCCCAAAGACCGAGGGACTGGAAGAGGAGGCAAGAGAAAGGAGACCGTATCAAAAACCGCTGGAAAAACCATTAATGTGCTTTAGGAGTTAAAAATACTGCTCACGTGTAGATGCGTTATTTGTCTATGTAGCATCTCTTTCAAAGTTTGATATAGTCTAGTTTGAATGTGCAGCCTCTTATTTATGCTATTTGAAGTTCTATTTCTCTTTTCTGGGGTGGGCCTATTACCTGTCAGCAATAGATTTCAAGTGAATTTACAACCTTACCGTACATTTCTATGTGCAAAATTATTTATGATTTTGGATGCATTCGGTCCCAGTGTCTTATTTTTCCAAGTTGTCTCGCTCTTGCTAGATACGGAGCTTGGTGTTATTGTATAAAATGCTAACAAAAAGCAAACCTCTATGTGAAAGTTTATTATTATAGTCCTACAAAAAGCCACACTCATAATCATGGCTGAAATCAGGGGAAAGAATTTTTTTGTAATTAATCAATAAAAAATAAACCTAGAGTTAGCCATCCTGGATTAAATTCACCTCACTGCATATTTTGAGGGCTTAAGTAGGACTTAAGTGATGCACTGGCTTTGTGCAGGCCTGCACAGAAGTGGATTTCACCTCCAGAGGGCAACCGTATCCAGAAAATGGGAGAAGTGTCCTAGGGTTTGCATGTGCTTCTCAAACCTACGTCAGTCACTCTGCCCTTGCTTCTCTCATATTGGAGAGCAATGGTTGCAGACAGCCAAATGGTCGTGACTCCCTGATCCTGGCTGTCCAACCCCAGTGGAAGCGGCAGTAGCAGGAGACCTAGTCTAACTTCTGCCACTGGCGTAAGGTCCTGAAAGGACCACTGACTTTATGTTAGTGGATGACCAAGCGCACTGGAGCTCTGCTTTACTATGCTCCTCTCGCCCTTGGAACACATCTGACATGACCTCTCCTTTCTGTTATGGCAGGGGCAAGAGGGCTGGCTGGCGTAGAAAACAGAAGAGCCACTTCTGCCAGCTTGCTGCTGGGGGAGACTTCCCCTATGCAATGGCAATTCTCCATCAGCCAGCTCCAGACATGAAGGCCATTTTGTGCTGCTTATGAAGGAGAACCCAGCCATCAATCTTCAGAATTCTACACTTTCCTCAAAAATCTAAACTCTACCACCAGTAAGTCAGTCACTCACGCTATAAGGAAGCTGCCTTCTTCTACAACATTCTTGTCTCTAACTCATAAAAACTCATAGAAAAGTTTAAACAAAACCAGGAACAAGTTTTAGACAGACTGAAAATCTTATGTGCCTAAAGTACAATCAGTGGCCAGAAGCAGCCTTTTAGGTGACGTACCGTTGTTCTCATGCAAAATAATGGGGGCTCCAGTGCCTTCTTCAAATAAATCATAGGGCGAAACGTAATACTTGAGATTCATCAGGTGACCTGTGGGAAACAGGCTTGTTAATGAGGGCCTTGATGGATGAGTTACACCAATCCTTCATAAAAGTCACTAGCAACCAGACCACACTCACTTTGCGATACTGCACATGAAGTGCAAAGCTGTTCAAACAGTCACTCTTTTTAAAGAGGCCAAGATGTCTGACAGAGAGAAACTGTGCATTGTAAATCCAGTATAGGGAGTGATTTTGTAAAAGTAAAACTACCCTACTGGATCATGAGGTTCTTAGAAATATGTAGATGATCACCACTCTTACACTGGCAACTCTTATCTACTATTACCATCTCCTAATATGAAGCTCAGCTACCATTCATAAAGGTTTTAGTCACCTGAATAAAATCAGACAACTAAGAAGGGTCTGTTCAATCCCCCATTCTCTCTTTTGGTTACACAAAAGACACAGATACCTCCACTTCTTGGGGTGAGATACCCAACACTGCCATGAAGAATCTTGTCGAGGAGACTTCCGTTGGTGGCTTGCCTACAACAGAGAGAATTGTAGATTTATAATGTGCTGGAGCATAGTTCAAATCCCAAACGTCTAAGCACTGGTGGCTCCTTTGAGATCTTACAATACACAGTTCACAGTCAGATAAAAGTAAGTATCTTAAGCTCCCACTGTAATTGGAAAACGTCTCAAAGTATTGGCGAAAGGAGTCATCAGTTTCCCCACTAGCTAAGTGGGTTTTAGTCCATTAAATCTACAACAGTAAAAGCTAACGTAAGTGGTTCCCAACCTGTTTTGTTGGAACAACCCGTGATAGATTGGCAGGTGGCTGATCAACCCCATCCCAGTATCTCCTCCTGCTATTTGCTAGAAAAGTTGCTGTATCTATTTTTTTTTCCAGTCAGTCCCTCGTTTACGCTGTCTCTGCTCTTTTTCAATCTCTATTCTCTCTTTTTCCATCCTCAGCCTGTTTTTTCCTCACTTTCTATTTCAATTGCTCATTCTGCAGTTAAACACAGACTTTAGAAAAGCCTTAAAAATGATTAACAGTTTCTATAACGCTTTGTATCAACCTCCAGTTGCATAGGGTTGTTTTAATGTCAGCATCAGTTTTTTAAAAAAAAATTCAGGAAGTATGGGCCTCATCATGGCACCAATTCATGCCCAGGTATTGAGAAAAATCAAAAGGTATATAAATGTTCTTACCAGTACATCACTGCCATCTTTGAGAGATCCAGCTCCAAAGACTGAAGAGCCAAGTACATTTTAGTTTTAAGTTTGCTTGAAAAAAAAGCAGCATGGAAAAAAAAAAAAAGAATTCAAGAAACTGTACAGAACCTGAAGTTAACTCAGAACTTCAGATTAAATTCTTTACTAATAGTATGACCCTAATCATGGTATTAAATCACTAAAGACAGTCATTTTTTCCTATTATGGTATCAATGTAAACTGATAAAAGACGTATACACAGTGAATGATACAATGTCTCACATCTTAGATTGTATATTATATTTTGTTTTCTTTTCTCAATTTGTATAGAGCAAATCATGTACATATGTATTCCTAATTTGGTATCTGTGTACTTCATGATTATAATAAAAGATAAAATTAAGGGCTTTATATGTACATCTATGTTTTTTAAATCAAAAATGCACAGAACCACAGAGGAGAAAATGAAAAGAATAAGAATTTTTATGCTTCATAGTATTTTACTATTAAATTCATTTCAGTCTCTGTCTAGAAATCAACCCTGGCTGCCTAGATCGCAGCAAGTTTCTAAGTTCATGCAATCAAGTGTGTGCGCGTGTGCAGCTGACACAGTACTCGCTAAAGACTCAACACTGCAAGGTACTAAGTATCTTCCGGGAGATGTTCAGCAGTCTCTACTTTCATTGAAGTCAATGGGAGATGTGGGGTGCTTAGCAGTTTTGAAATCAGGCCACATACGTGGACTTAGGAGTCTATATTTAGGCTCTCCCCCCTCCTTTTTTTTTTTTAAATCTTGCCCACTATGAATAGATTTTTTTTTTTTATGTCAGTGAAAATGGGTATTGGATTGAAATATTCCCCTGCATTGTTGAGAGTCCCTAAAATAACACCACTGTGTTAGTTAGCAGTGAAATCAGAGAGAAACAAAATGAACCTGAAACTGACCAGTTCATTATCTCACCTGATATGAAGTGAAATGTAAACGCACTGCATAAATATAGAAGTGACATTTTAAAATTTCTTTTAGTATTTTAGTATAAACTTAGGCCCTGATCCTGCAAACACGTATGCACCTGAATAACCCAATGTAAGCCTTTTGGGGCAGGGACTGTCTTTTTGTTCTGTGCTTTTACAACTCCAAGCACGATGGGATCCTGGTCCACAACTGGGATTCCTAGGCACGATGGTAATTCAAATAAATACATGGAGGATCAGGGCATTGGTAAGGAAATTTGTTAATATAGTTTATCTTGACAGTGACCTTTAAATGCAGTGCTTTTTTATGTATAAAGACAAATGGTTATCAAGATAAAAAACAGTTTTTCAAGTCTCTTAGTGTAAGAAAATTGATAAATGGATTCCCAAACAAATGATGTAACTTGTTAGAGATTTGTAACTTGGGCTCCAATATTATAAACACTTATACACAGTCTTAACTTTAAGAGGGATAGCTCAGTGGTTTAAGCATTGGCCTGCTAAACCCAGGGTTGTGAGTTCAATCCTTGGGGGGGCCACTTAGGGATCTGGGGCAAAATCAGTACTTGGTCCTGCTAGTGAAGGCAGGGGGCTGGACTCGATGACCTTTCAGGGTCCCTTCCAGTTCTAGGAGATAGGATATCTCCATATATTATTATTGGTTATTATTTTATTTATTAGCACACAAGCAGGCCGACGGAAGCCAACAGGACTAGTCACCTGTGTAAAATTAACATGGGTTAAGTGCTTGCAGAATTGGGGCCTAGACTGGTTATATAACCATAAAAGGGGGGGGGGGGGAGGGGGAAAGATACACTACATGCTATATACACTTACTTGTCTCCAGGAAGTTTATAAAGGTTCACAAGTCCCTTTAGATGCTTAGAGAATTCATCAAAGTTTTTCTCTCTAGGAGGGGGAAAAAATGGTCATTGTTAAGCCATTTGGATAAATTGTTCATAGTAGATTGTTTTATTTTTAAGAATTATTATCTTTATAATAAAATTCTTACATCACTCAGGAATTTACTTTTACAACATGAAAACTGTGAAAATGTGTTTCTTTCATCACTGTCTGTAATATTGGCAGTCGATTTACTTTTAGCTTTTTGTTTTTTAAATTTCTCTGCAAAATATCCTGGTCAAGAGACAATTGTGTGGCCTCGTACAGAGGCTTCAAAGGTACCATGCATAATGAAAAGAGTGAGGAAGTCCTGGCCAAACGAAGCCAGAAAACCTCTTGTGAAAGTGCAGAGACTTTGTGAAGAAGGAACAGTTACCAACTGCTGTACAATTCCAACCATCAAATGGTACTGCTGATCATTGCATCCTGAAAAAGCTTCTTTTCCCTGATATTGAACAACTGTTTTTGCTCACCTCAGCTGTTGCACCAGTTCTGGACAGCTCTGAAATGGAAAGAACATACACTACATTCATTTCAAATTAATCTGTGACTTTTGAACATTTCTATGACTATAAAATCCAGGGACAGAATGAGGTTTCTGACCATTATCTTCTGGTGAGAAACAGTTTTACACTCACTGCTCTACACCAGTATGGTTCTGATGCCCTGTTTGTCAATCACTTGCAGCACAAATTAAATTAATATTATCTCCTGTTAAACAACTATACCAGTTTTCAAACTTGGGGGCTTTAAGTTGAACACCTAAATCTATATGTAGGCATCTACTAAAAGTGCCATGGTTTTCAGAGGTGCAATTAAATCAATGGGAATTGCAGATGCCACCGCCTCTGAAAAATCAGGCCACTTTTTTAAGATGCCTAACTTTAGGCCTCCAAGTTGAAACATTTTGACCCAAGTTTCCATCTTCCATCTACAGAACTGTAAGTTTTATCAATAATAAAGAAATATACTGAAGGAAACAGATAAAAAGCTACAGATAACTGTAATTCTGCTTTGACGGTTGATTATACTCTGACTCAAAGAAAAATATGGACCATTATCTAAGTGGTTCTTGTTCACATGCACAGAACTGAACTAATCACCAAATTTAGGAGTGAGAAGGAATCTCCCCATGGAGGTTTTCACCTTCCACTTGAGCCACGAGTAGAGATTTTCTATGAGAACTAGATGGACATATTTTACACAATTGATTCCCTGTGTTTGTGCAGAGGGGAGGCAAACCAACACTGCTTGCCTTTGGCGTTACCCATCTCCTCTTTCTAGGTTATACGTACCACAGGATTTTCTCCATGGTGCGCCACCTTCACATCACACAGCAGCCCTGTAGGATCTAACTGGACTTCCACATAGAACATGTCTGAAGTGATGTAACATTCAGTGCCATTTGCACTAAGGTGAGATCCAAGGCTTACATACAAAACAAAACAAAAATTGCTATGAGATGCACACAAAAAACAATCAAACCAGCAGTGAGATTATGATGATTCTGTACAGATACACAGGAAATGCCTCTGCCACAAAAGAAGACTTACCCATTTTGTCTAGCTATAGACTCCAAGCGATCTGTCATGGCAGGCAGAGACGATACTAAACAGGAAAGACACAAGGCAAGTTTAGACTGAATGACTCTTAATTTCCCCATAGGAGTGTATTCATGTGGCACTAAGTGCAGTCTCAACTACCCTTCCTCACACACACACAAGCCAACATTATTCACTTGTACGGTTTCACATCTGGGTGCATGCACACATGAATTATTGACATGCAAAATATAGCAGGAGCAATTTTTAAAAAGAAAAATAAATACTGCCCACCATCGCAGTCACAACTGCAAAGAAATGAACTGATATTCTTCCATGTTCCCATACAAAACCACTTTTGGGTTGAGGCCAGGCAAATGGTTTAGCTGGCAACCTAAACTATGACGTTCTACTGTGGCATAAGTGGTAAATATGTGCGTGTGAGAGTGTGCACGCACATGTGTAAATGCACATACCAGAAACACAAAATGAAACATTTGCTATTCCTGTTTATTTTTACAATTTAATATTTCAATCATGTTTCATTCTGAACACTATGGAAAGCGTAAGTACATTTTTTGTTGTTACATTTCCAAGGAGTTTACCAACCTTTTAATGCTTTCTGCAAAGTCTCCAAACAGCTCACCAGATGTTGATGGCCCCCAGAGTTCATCGCAACCCGTTTTTCCTGAGTGAAAAGGGAGAAAACAACCACCATTTGTATGCAATGTTCATCAAGACTGAGTCCATAACTGTTATTCAGGGCCAAATGTTGTTTATTCAGACAATTTAAAATTAATTAAATCCTATCCCAGAATTACTCTTCCATTTAGCTTCTTAAAATGAAAACAGGAGCAAGATAACTTAAAGATATCCACTGCGCGCACACACTTTTTTTTTCTTAAGCAGCTGATTGAATTGGAAGAATTGACTCTAATAGCTTTTTATATATGCATAATCCTAAACAAACCGAGAATAATAAAGGAAGAAATGGGGGGAAATAGCCAGGCATGCAAATTTCACACACCACAGAACAATATTTGCCAAAAACTTTGGGTTATCTTTCTCTTCCCCATTGCTGCCATTCCAACAAACGCACCAGCCGGGCAGTGGTGCTAAAACTGAAAGCAACATGCCTAACATTAGGAACGCTTCTACAATAACTTGGTGCAGCTCTTCACAAATTAACTGTACTTCTACCAGAAAAGGAGAATGAATGAGACCGTGCTGCACAACTGCACTAACAGCTAGTTGCCAAAGGGGACTGGTACCTTAGTTCTGAGTAGAGACTGCAGTCCAGTGGTAAAGGGCAGCAGGATCATGGGTTCTATTCCTGACTCTGCCGATGTTCCATTATGTGCCCTTGGGTAAGCTACTTCATCTCTTTGTGCCTGTTTCCCCTTAGTCTGTCTTGTCTATTTAAATTATAAACTTTTCCAGGCAGGAACTATTTCTCCCTGTTTGGGTTAGCACAATGGGAACCCTGATCTTGGCTACGCCCTCTAGATGCAACTGGTAAAACCCTTCTTCTATGAGCGGTTGTAAGGATTAAGATTTTGCAAAACACCTTGAGACAGCTGGCTGAGGAGTGCTAAAGAACTATTACTACTAATCCAGACTACATAACTACACCATTCTCCCAGGAAACAATCTCATCCAGACTCCTCCAATTCTCACCATGACTTGACGGACAAGCTTCACCGTTTCAGTCCAAGGTCTGTTTTGGTTAAACTTTGCATGAAGTCGTTCCAAGAGAGAACTCATCTTATTCAGCTTCTCCGTTTCTACAGGACAAATGATATGGGACAACTCAGTCAGGGGGCCTGCCGCTGTTTAATCTCAGTGCTGACAACAACATTCAAACTTTTACAAATAAAAACTCCTGCAAGTTCTAAATAAAAGATGTGTCCTTTGCCTTTAACAGCAACATAAAACAATTCTGAGAAATTTTACTTATTGCCACTTTACTCTTCTCTCTCACACACACACACACAGTTAAATAATGCAAAGACTGTACCAAAGGTCATCATACCCAGGAGACAATAAGACTTCAAAGACCTCTTGGGGCAATCAGTAGGACTACATATGTGAGTAAGATGAGAGAGTGGGATTTGGTCCATCTAGTTTAGTCTTGGTATTGCATTATAATTGACTGCATACCCTTTGCAGGCACAAGAGGATGGTTTAAAGACCTGCTGAAAGCTCAAGGAAAACAGAAGATAAGAAGCATAGCAGATCTTTACAGAGGGGAGGTTCTACTTTCAATCTCCTGTCTCTTATTGCACGGTATACACTTATAGTTCCTTTCCAACTCTTTTGTTCTACTAACCTTATTGTATGGCAAAGATCCTCCCCACAGACCACCTTCTTTCCCAACCTCCCAATCACCCACTACAATCAACTATTTGTATTCGGTGAATCACCAGGGAGGAACCCACAGACCACAGTCAGATCCACTGTACTCACATTCATGTATGAAATTCTTTTCTTTTTTCAAAAAGAACAGGAGTACTTGTGGCACCTTAGAGACTAACAAATTTATTAGAGCATAAGCTTTCGTGGGCTACAACCCACTTCTTCGGATGCATATATTCTTTTTTCAAAACACCTTCACAGCACTGAATGGAAGTCAACATAACACCCTATAAAGGCTCCAACTGGAGCCCATTTACAGGGAAGGACTTGAGGCAGCGACAGTTGGAATGCGAGACAGGGAGGGACTCATGCCCCTGCCCAACTGCCAGCACCTCAGAGGGCTCAAAATTCTATGCTTTAGAGGTATTCTGACCTGCCTAGTGGGATGGAGCCAATACCTAAGGTTGGTATCCTGTGGGCACGGTATCATTAGGTTGCAGAGATGTCCTAGAACTGGGATTGCAATTTGCACACTGCAAGGGAGTGACATATTTCAGGATTTCACAGTAAATGGGGTTTCAAGGGACACCATCACTTGAAATCTAGTCATTTTTTAAAAATGAGTGTCATGTCTCAGTCGCCTCCCTAGCCCCACGACCCTAACTCATATCCCACCCTGGTGCGAAGGGGAGGGCATGGAGGGGCACTGCACTGGATTGCAGTGGCACTCAGGTTTGGCCCAGCCACACCTCAATTGTGACAGGAGCCGCTGCCATGGGGTGAGTGAAGGGCAGGCTCACTTACCAACTCCCCTGCCCTCCCTTCTGCACCAGGCCAGGAGAAATGAATGTTTGCCTGTTTTTGCACCCGTGGTTTCATTATTTCTGTGGGTGCAACTGAACCCATGCTAAAGCCACACCGGCTTTCATTAATAAAGAAACCGGTTCCTCTATAGACTCTTTGGAATGTACAGCAATCACAGTTTATTTTGGCAACCTCATCTGAGTTGCTAGATCCAAGGAAAACACAGGATTATAACACTTTCATGATGTAAGTTACTGCTCATGGAAGCACACATATCTAGGGACTTTTCAAAATTCAGGTTGGTGATGGAACAGATCAGAGGTTCCTAAACTGTGGAGAACACCTCCCGGGCAGGGGAAGCGCAACAATGCTATTAGGGGAATGTGAGGACCTGACTGTGCTGTGCTGAAGAGTCCGAGCCAAGAGGGTCCCAGTCCAGTAAGGGAAGCGGATAGGGGGCTGTTTGGACAGTCTCAGCTGTCAGGACCAGGTTCCCTGATCATCTCACTCCCCCACTGCCACCTGGCCGTTACCATGTTCTGCTGGGGAAGCCAAAAGGGACTCTGCAAGCAGGAAGCTGTAGGCTGTCCCCCTTACTTTTGATACCCCTGCAGCACAGAGCCTCTTCCTTCCCCCAGCCCTTCAGTGCAGCCCCAGGGAACCAAGCCCCAGCTGCTTCCCCTGCTGGACAGAGCCTGAGTAGAGGAAGCAGACAGAGCTCAGTGCCCCAGGGCCACGCTAAAGGGCCAAAGTCAAGAGGGGGCCACTACTCATAGGGTGCAGCATTCTGCTGCTCTCCTGATCCAAGCAGGGCTCCATTTGCTTCCCTGCACAGGGAGGAGTGTGATCGGCAGGGAGCCAGGTCCCATCAGCCAAGGCCACCCCAACCCCTGTACGGCGTGAAAACTGCCACATAGGACACACCCACTCTGCTCCCCATAGGGAGCAGGCATCCCTCGCCCACCGTGGGTACTGGACACCCACCCTGTGGGTACCAGGCATCCACACAAGGGAGTGTGTGCATAAGACATGAATCGCCAAAGGAGGGCTCAGCCAAAAAAAAGTTTGGGAATGTCTGCACTAAATTGTATCATTCACTGACAGTGCAATAGCAACTGAAGGGGCATGTCTGATGAAGATAAAGGTGTCTGCAATCTGATCTATTTTATGCTAGACCCATCCCCCAAAGATTACAAACTCCTCTATATAATGCTGTATCTTGATCAAAGGGCAAGCTATTTTGATCAACGTAAAGCTTTGCACAGTAGGACCTGTAACCTCTCATGGGCCATATTGGATCATGCTGGAACAACATGGCTTAGGTGCCCGTATGCTCTGTATACCAGGAGACCATGCAGCCCAAGATGAAACATCCCACGCTAGACAGCGGTGTTGTCCTCAGGCTGCTCCCCTGAAGATGCAGCAGCCTGTGCTAGGAACCCTTAAGCTCCAGTAACCATTCACATCCCACTGGGGCAACAGGCAGCGAAGAACTCCAGTGGGCATGGGCTGCATTGCTGTTACGGATGCGGGTGGCCGTGGGACCCCATGTTTCGGTCCCCTCCCATGCAGGGTAGCGGAGCAGCATAACAACAACGGGGGCAACGTGTGTGTAGGGCGGAAATAACTCCCCGTTAGCTCAGCAAAGAGCAGGAGCAAGGATCAACCGAACCCCCCTGGAACTGACTGGAGGGGGGTGACCGGGGGTGGGGGCAGCAGAATCTCAGAGGGAAGTTGGGGAGCAGATCTCCCAGGGCTCCCCCTACAGGGTCCAGGGCTCCCCCTTCAGCTCCCCCCCCTCCAAGGGCCACGCCCCCCCGGGGGTCCCCACCCCAGACTCACCCTCGGCGCCCCCCTGTGCCGCCTTCATCCCGTGGGCCGGTGCGGGCCTGTGAGGGGGGAGGGAGAAGGGGAGGGCCCCGGGGCAGGCCGCAGGCGCCGGCCTGGCGTAGAGCAGGTACCCGCGGCCAGGCCCCTCCCGCTCGGGCCTCAGTCCGCGGCGGCCGCCGCCAGCCCAACGGCCATGGCTACGCTCCAAACCGCGCGACACTTCCGCCTTCTCGCAGCCACCGAGACGTCTCGCGAGAGCAGAACGGCTCGACCCGGTGGGTGGTCATCTCGCGAGACTTGAAGCGGTCCCTCTTCCCTCCGGCCCTCCCCTTCCTCTGGCCGCTGGGCGAGGTATTGGGAGTTCACAGGGAAGAGGCACGTGTGTGCCCATGCGATGCCCAGGAGAGTTGCAGGGTAGGCGGCTGCTTCTGCAAGGGAAGAGGGGGAGGGAAAAGCGGTGGGGATTTTGCGTCTGTGGGTGGAAAAAATTGCAACTGAAGCCAAAACGTTACAAAAATATTTAATTGCAGGAAAAAAAACTAAAAAGTTTTAAACTGCAAAGTTACATCCCCCCCTTTGTAAAATAGCTGGAGCAGCAAATCCTGGTTACTGCTGTTGGAAGGGTAGCACGCATCTCAAAACCTACCACCCCAACAGCTAAGAGACCTAACGTAAGTTATGCACAAGCAGGGCAAATTATTTTAGACAAGGCGGGATTCTTTTCTTGAACAGAAATAATGTTGCTCTAACTTCAGCTTCAAAATTCACTGTTTCAGATGTCACTTTACCATGATGAAAACAAGTCAATATGAGGCACAAAATTTCTTGTCTAAAATGGGACAGTTAACAGGACTTATTTTATTCATTATTAAAGTAAGTTTAACATCACTGGTGATGTGCAGGGGTTATGAAGGAAGCTGCAAAAGGGGGGAGGGATAGCTCAGTGGTTTGAGCATTGGCCTGCTAAACCCAGGGTTGTGAGTTCAATCCTTGAGGGGGCCACTTAGGGATCTGGGGGCAAAATCAAAAACCGGTCCTGCTAGTGAAGGCAGGGGGCTGGACTCAATGACCTTTCAAGGTCCCTTCCAGTTCTAGGAGATGGGATATCTCCAAAACCAACCCCCACTGACCAAAGTCAGACCCCATAAAACTTACAATAATCCAATCTGAACCTAGTAGTGGGTTATAAAATGGGGCAAGAAAAGACTGAGGGATTAGTGGTTTCATTGGATATGGCAATTAGGTACATACATATGTACCTAATTCACAGTATTGTTGTAGCCATGTAAGTCCCAAGATTGATGAGGTAATATCTTTTATTGGACCAACTTCTGCTGGTGAAAGAGACAATACTTTGCCCCCTCCCCTCCAAACACTTTTCAAGATCCATGGGTCCTATACATGCCTCTCACATCGTTCAATGTATTTCATCCAGTGCACTAAATGCTCCAATAACAATTATGTGGGTGAAATGAGAAATGCTCTCAAATGAGTTCACTCAGAAAAAGGATGAGAGAAGAACACTAGATCAGCTGTAAGTAAATACTTTTCACAAAATGATCACTCCCTGTCTGACCTCTTAGTCCTCATCCTCAAAGGAAACCCGCACACCACCTCCAAAATGTAAGCCTGGGTAGTGGGTCACTTCACCTTGAATGGTTTCTTGCAACATGTGTTAACTCCTTATATCTATTTGTTCTACCTTGTATTTTACTATGACACTCTTGAGTATGTGCCCCAGACCTAAAGAAGAGTTGTGTACATTCAAAAACTCCTCTCTCATCAACAGAAGCTGGTCCAGTAAAAGATATTACCTCACCTGCTATGTATGTAATGTGCAATTTATCTGATCCATAACTTCCAACTACAGGAACTGGTAGACAAAAGTTTAGGCCTGACATTAATGGTTACAGTTCTAAACACATCTAAGGTGAGCTTTTAAACATATTATAGGTTTTACATCTTTCTCCCCAAAGGTTTTTAGGAGGCTATTTTAAGCACCTTTACAATTAAAAAAAAAATGCATGTAAAATAACACAAGTCTTCAAAATATATTAAGTATTTTTACATTCTTTTTATCAAGTGGCTATTTTTTCTCCCTTTCATTGAGTCAGGTCTTCTGCAGCTGAACATTGCTTGGCTTTTGCAACAGATGGCTTTCATGAGAAGGCCTCAAAGTACTTTACAGGCATGAAAGCTCACAACACCCAAGAATGAAGGGTCACTAGCCCCCTAAAGGGGAAACAATACAAGAGTATGTGGAAGAAAAAATCCAAAGCACGTGTCCTTCTTCTTGGAGCAGGATGCAATCCTTCAAGTGTCTAGGGTTTAGTAAAAAGCAACAGAGGGTCCTGTGGCACCTTTAAGACTAACAGAAGTATTGGGAGCATAAGCTTTCGTGGGTAAGAACCTCACTTCTTCAGATGCATAGTTTTTTGTAGGTAGTCACACTCCCCATCAGGCCCAAATGCATAGTTCTGGCTCATTGTAGAGTAAACAGAAAGATGCCCTTTTGTAGAATCCAAGGAGTATACCTGCTTCACTCCTACAGTATGGCAAACAAAGATCTCTTCTTATGAGAGTTTGCCTAAGCAGTTGATTTTATCAGCTCCACATAGGCAGAAGCACATCCCCTCTACACTGAAGAAATCCAGCCTACTTTCATACCTTCCTCTTTATGGCCCTGACTTCCTGTTAATAAGCCACAGCTGAAGACCCTCTTCTCCAAGAGTGGCAGCTCAGGCAATCTTTATGAATGGGGTAGGATTCTCTTTCCCCAAGGAAGACATTTATCCCTGTTCAATAGCCTATCGTGCAGGGTACATATGACTTATCACATACCCATGTGAGGTAGTGAATACAAATAAATTAATATTTAACAAAAAAGTAATGGAAAATTGCCCCGATAAAACTAGTAGATTTGCTAATGCAATATAAATGGGGGGAAATGCTACCTAGGACTATAATGGTTGTCACTTTTTTTTTACAGAACAATTACTCTGAAATTCATGACGTGTGGAGGTAAAACTCATATCCTTCTGCTCTAGAAAGCACTGCATTCTACCATGTGAACTAAAGGAGAATCTCCTTCAGCTGTTAGCAGTATAGGGCCTCTGATGCACAGGTCTGATTCCATCCAGTAGAGAACTGTGTTAAACACTTATATATGCTAGCTCATTACAATATTTTAATAAATCACAGAGCTCCCTGTGGAACCCAACACCCGTTATAGCAGATCAGATTGAAGAATAAAATCAGGGTGCAAGGAGGTCTGTCTACCAGGATTTTACTGAAGCCCTGATCCTGTAATGAGCTCCATGTAGTAGGCGTCCCAAAAAGGAAGTTAGAAGGTGACTTGATTGTGGTGTTGAAGTACCTATATGTAAAGATTTCTGATAGATTAAAAAAAAACTTTACTACCAGACTAAAGCATAACAAGATCCAATGGCTAGAAATGTAAGCTAGACAAATTCAAACTGGAAATTAGCTGCAGATTTGCTAACAATATGTGGGGCGGGAAGGTGGGGAGTATTAATCATTGGAACAGCTTGCTGAGAGGAGTGGTGGATTCTCTATCTCTTGAAGTCTTTACAACAAGATTGGATGTCTTTCTAAAAGATATAGTCTACTTCAATCAGAAGTTATTGGGCTTGATACAGGAATTACTGGGTGTAATTCTGTGGCCTGTGTTAAAAAGCAGACAAGGAAAGCAGACAAGATGATCACAATAGTCCTTTCTGGCCTTAAAAACTATGAAGTTAGTGGCGCTGTATGTGGGCATAAGGGGCTTTCTATACTGAGCTCATTGCAAAAGTGGGGCCTGGGGCGGCAAAAGCAGCTATAAACCACAAACTATTTGTATTTCTTTTGCCATCCTTTAACTTAAAAACAAAGCATAGGATGCCTGGGTTCTCTTTCCATGAATCTGGGCCTAGAGAAGCACCGACACCCCCACCTCTGCCTTGGGGCACTGCTGGGATCATGCTTGGTATGCATTTCATGCCACCCATTGCAAGACACTCAGGCTCCCTCTGGAGCTGGAGAGGGGGAGGGCATTCCACGATGCTTCTGAACACAAGTGTGTTTGGGGCAGGGCCTTAGCGATTTGTCGACACTCTGCATCTCAATAAAGTTTTGTTGGGGGGGAAATGAAAGGGGGGGGCTGTCCGCACAGTGCGCCTCTATAAAGATTTGTTGAAAAGAGAGGCCGCCTTGTGCTCGCTTGTTTCTCTGACCGCGTTACCAGGTTGTTCAATAAAGTTTTGTTGAAGAGCTCTCGCGAGGCTTGAGCGGGCCCGGCCGGAGTTTCTCGCGGTGTTTGGCCGAGCGGGGGGCCGGGGAGGCTTCGATCATCACGCGAGAGCAGGAGGCTCGCGAGAGTTGGCGGCTGCCCCCTTGGAAGCGGTGCCGTTTCGCTTTGGGAAGTGAGAGGGGAGGCGGCCCCGAGAGCGGGGCGGACAAAGGGGGCCGCGAGCCGGGCACCCGCCGCACCGCGGCCGAGGGGGCGGGAGCCGGGGACCCTCCGCGTAGGGAGCCACTCAGGGAGCCGGGCCTAGGGACCTGCTCAGAGGCCCAGGGGGCCCCTGCCCAGAGGACCCTCTGCCCAGGCCAGGGGGCCCGCTCCAGGGCCCAGCCACCCTCCTCCCAAGGCCCCCCTCCTTGGGGCTTTCCAGTCCCTGTAGCTTCCTGCCCAGGGGCCCTGTGAGGTCAAGTCCCCTCCCCCCACCACCCACCCCGGGGCCTGATCCAAAGAGCTGCACCCCATGAAGGAGGGAAAGAGCTAGAACGAGGGAGGAAAGGCAAAGGGGGAAAGTGGCTGTGAATGGTGGGAGGAGAAAGGAGAGCCACGGAAAGAGGAGAGAGGCCTATAGAGGGGGGGTGACTGGGGTTTAAACTTTGGGGGTTTTGGAGGATTCCCCCCTCCCCTCTTCCAAGCACAGTGGAGAAGGAATGCCAAATCCAGAGAGACATGGGGGCAAGAAGGATGGAGGAGGAGGGGGGTCCTTGCAGCTGCAGACATCCAGCAGTGGCAGTTCAAACAGCAAGGAGAGGCACCGGCTGGTCTCCAGACACAAGAGGCACAGGTCCAAGCACTCCAAAGATTCGCCGCTGGTGGCTCAAGAGACGGCGGCACCACTGGGCGCAATGATCAAGCCACTGGTGGAGTATGATGACATCAGCTCCGACTCGGACACCTTCTCAGATGATGTGGCCCTCAAGCTGGAAAGAAGGGAGAATGACGAGAGGAAAGGGAGTTCAGACAGGAGCGACAGGTTGCACAAGCACCGGCACCACCAGCACAAACGTGTTCGGGAGCTGATCAGGAGTAAGCAGGTGGAAAAGGAGAAGAAGCTGGAAAAGAATCAGGAGGTGTCCAGCAAGTCAGGGTCCACCAAGGACCGGGTGTCAGGGACTTCCAAGAGACTCAACGAGGAGAATGAGGAACACTTTAAGTCACAGCCATCAAGAAGCAGCAACAAAGAGTCCAGGTCGTCCAAAGCACACAAGGAGAAGTCCAGAAAAGAGCGGGAGCTGAAGTCTGGGCACAAAGACCGCAGTAAAAGCCACCGGAAAAGGGACACCCTGAAAAGCTACAAAGCAACTGACAGTCCAAAACGGAAATCCAGGAGTCCCCATAGGAAATGGGCTGACAGCCCCAAACAGGATGACAGCCCCTCAGGAGCATCCTACACCCAAGAATACGATCTCAGCCCTCCACGGTCGCATACATCCAGCAACTATGACTCCTACAAGAAGAGCCCCGGTGGCTCATCGCGCAGGCAGTCGGTCAGCCCACCCTACAAGGAACCTGTAGCGTACCAGTCCAACACTCGGTCTCCTAGTCCTTACAGTAGGAGACAGAGGTCCGTCAGCCCGTACAACAGGAGGCGCTCATCCAGTTATGAGAGGGGAAGTGGGTCGTACAGTGGGAGATCACCCAGCCCATACAGCCGAAGGCGCTCGAGCAGTCCTTTTGTTGCCAAGCGGTCAGTGAGCCGAAGTCCAGTAGCCAGGTGTGTGATCTCTATGTTGTCTTTTGTGTGTCGGGGGGGGGGGGGGGGGGGGGGAGATTGAATGGCTCTGGGGATGTGAGTGATTGACCCTCTAGATCATCTATTCAGATCTAGCCCAGGTAATTAGTGTTCACTTATTACTGCCAAGGGCTCCTCACTGGTCTGTGTGAGTTTGCTGGGGCTCGTTACAGTTCCCTTTGGATAGATGTCCGCATCTTAAAAAGCACCACCATTGTTGGCACTAATCAGCCTCAATGTTGGCAGCCTCAGCAAAGAGGCCAAGACTGAATGAGCCATTAGGATTGAGTTACACTTGCCTCTAGAGGTGGCCCCTGCAGAACACGAGTGAAGCATTGTGGGGAAGTTTGCACTAGTGAGTGTTCTGTGGAAAGTATTTCAATTTCTAGTGCTGAAAATCCAGCACCTTTCACTAGCACTAAATGTACTTTAAAAAGCTCTCACGTTCTGGAAACCTTGGTCAAAATTCTAAGAAAAAGATTTATCACAGTTTTCAGAAAAATTGTTTAATTCTGGGCATATCTCACTCTGAACCGATTAATTGTTTTCTTTCCTTTCATCATAATTAGTTGACCATATTTAAGTTGCTTCTTTCTAGTTTAAACTTGCTTTTCTCAGTCTGTGTTCTGCTCAGTTATGGATCATTTGCTTCCATTTGTTTTAAATAGCTCCTTGGCATTCTAGAAGGGCAATTAGGTAACTTCTTTATTTTGGAACAGATGTATTTTTTTCTCTTTTTGCACCAGTAACTTTGACACACAAACAAAACCCATTTTTGTTTGAAATTAGTAATAGTGCTGCATTTTATTTCGGATGTATAGTAATCAAGAGTATTTTGAGTACAGATTGATAGGTAGCCTAACACAGATTATTTTTCAATCTAAAGCTTGTGTCTCAGTGAACTTCCAGTTCACAGCATGTGTGTTATGGAGCTATGGTTATAACTTTATCATAATTCCGAGCTGAACTTGTATGAAGTAAGTCCTTATGGTCAAAACAACATGTACAATATTCGTTGTGTTGCTTCCCTGGATTCCATTGGGGGCTGTGAGCAAGGAGATTGGTCCTGTGCATCTTTATCTATGTGACTGGTATTTCTCATGTGGGTAGTCCATTGAACTCGTTGCTTGTGGAATTGAGCCCTAAAACCACATCCACGGCTCTCAACATTTAGGGAGTCGGCTTTCCAATGAAAATCAGGGCTGGTATGGGCTAAGAACATAGCTATTTGCTGTGAAGACAAAGGCAATCTCCAGTGTAAAATCCTACTGGCGATAAGGTATTGGTAATTTTTGCCTTGATTTAGCTCATTGAGGTCAACCCTATTCTCCCCCCATTTGGAATTTATTTGACTAGCTGCATGGAAACAAAAGCTACCTGTCCCTTATCTCCACTAGGATTTTATATCGAGATGGCTATCTCCATGTAAAAAAACAAACCAAAAACAAATATTTTTGGGGGAATGAAGACATTGCTTTCACAGACTGTGCGCTTTTACACCCCTGGAAAAGTTGATGGGGTGGCAGATGCCTCGTGTATCCTTTCTGGCTGTGCTCGTAGGCTCTGTTAAGGGTGTGTGTCTACTCTTCCTTAACCAGCAAGAGGGTTGCTATTGGATTGGAGGGTAGTAGAGGAAGTAGTGGGATCCTAAAGCGCTGTGTTTTCCCTCCATTCCCCCTCTCCCCCAACACACCCCAAAATAGCCATAGCTGATTTGGTCTGTATAATGCTAGTTACTCCTGTGAAGTGAACATCACTTTTTCCGAGCCTGGTTTTATGGAAGCCGCTTTGAATGTGCTTCCGTGAACTTGCATAGCCATGTGGGAAAGTTTTTGAGCACACCTTTCTGGTATGGCACTTAGCTAGTTAGCCAAACCAAAAAAAATTCCAAAGGTTACTGCTTGTTTACACTCTGTTTATTTTGAATTCTTTGAATCTAGGGTTAAATTGATAACCCACCACGGTCCCGCCCCTTTCTCCTAAAGCTGGTCTGCAGTTTTTGTATAGCATGCTTTTTTTAATCAAAGCTCAGTTTCACTGAGCAACACAAAGCAAGAAATAAGGAGTCAACTGAGTGTGCAAGAAGCCTTCGGAAAATGGCTACCCCAAAGAACAATATTACACTTAAATGAGCAAAGGGGAAATTTTCAGACCTTATTTTCTTTCTAACTGTTAAGCAAACTGAAAATCAGAACTCCTGTGTGTATGTTGGTTGTTGCTTCACTGAACATGCATTCCATGCAGTGAGGAAAGTTTAGTGTAAATTCCTCAGAGGGGGATGAAAGAGTCTTTCCTGTGGCACTGATGTTTTTTCATTGGCTGAGAGTGAAAAGAATCACTAGGAAGGATTTATGTCCCCATTCCCAAAATGTAGTCTGAGAAGGAAGATGGTGAACTAAATACAGGTATGTCCCTGATGCAGAAAGCACACTGCAGGTCACATTCCAAGTGGCCCCTCCAAACAAACTGCTTTTGGTTAAGGAGGAAATGTAGAGTCTTTGGTCGGGAGGGAAGGTAACAGATGGAATCACTTGTTTTCTATAGCAGTTGTCGTAACCATACCATTGCAGCTATAGCCAAGAGAAAGAATTCAGGTAACACCCCACTTGATGGATGTGGGCTTGCACACTATTATGAGGTTTTAGTTTCTGGGTTTGTATGTGCGCCATAGTCACTGGTGTGCAGCACAAAATCACATATTGTCAAATGTCCGTGAACTGGATTTAGAGGGTTTAATTTGAGGTAGTTTCTCTAGTGCAAGGGTGGGCAAACTACGGCCCACAGGCCGCATCTGGCCCACCAGTTGTTTTAATCTGGCCCTCGAACTCCCGCTGAGGAGCGGGGTCTGGAGCTTGCGACGCTCCAGCTGGGGAGCAGGGTCGGGGGCTGCTCTTCGCGGCTCCTGGAAGCAGCGGCATGTCCCCGCTCCGGCTTCTACGCGTAGGGGTGGCCAGGGGGCTCCGCTCCGCAAGCTGCCACCACCCCAAGCGCCGCCCCCGCAGCTCCCATTGGCCGGGAATTGTGGCCAATGGGAGCTGCAGTGCTGGCGCCTGCGGACAGGGCAGCGTGCAGCAGAGCCGCCCGGACGTGTTTCCTTGTAGGGAGCCGGATGGGGGACATGCTGCTGCTTCTGGGAGCCGCTTGAGGTAAGTGTCACCTGGAGCCTGCACCCCTGAGCCCCCTGCGCCCCTGTCCCAGCCCTGATCCCCCTCCCAGCCTCCAAACCTCTTGGTCCCAGCCCGGAGCACCCTCCTGCACCCCAAACCCCTCATCCCCCCCCGATCCTGCACCCCCAGCCAGAGCCCTCACCCCCTCCCACACCCCAACCCCAATTTCGTGAGCATTCATGGCCCACCATACAATTTCCATACCCATATGTGGCCCTCGGGCCAAAAAGTTTGCCCACCCCTGCTCTAGTAGTTAAAACAAGAAACCAGGAGTCAAGATGCCTAGGTCCTAGTCCCACCTTTGCCACTAACTTTCATTTCACCACTATGCTTGTGATTTCTCCACTGTATAATGGGGGAATAATGCCGAATAATCTCACCTGTGAGGTATACGTAATATTTTTAGATCGCTCTTAGAGCCTCAGGTGACAGGCATTCTGGAAGTATCTGATTGTGCTCTCTCTATCATGTCTTGTTCTGCATTCATCACTGGTTGAGGGCAAACTATTGCTAACAACTCTTAGCAACGTCGTTTCATAGTATAGATAGGGCTAGAGATTTCTATTAGTTCTTCCTCCAAGATATCTTTCTTTGGTACAGCTCTGATTGTAGCAGAGAAATGAATCTGTTGCCAGTGTGCTTTGGTTTTCTGTAGTGAGCCATTCCCATTCTCTCCCGTTGATACCTTTATCTTAATTCACGGGCCTGATGGCTAGCATTTTACATGTCCAGTTTCCTGCATTAGAAATACAGGAATTTTTTTACCCTTCCACTGTAGCTGGAAAGAAAAGCTTGAACATCTCTAAAGCTGGGAGGTTTTCCTCCCTTTTTAAGTACTATAAACTAGGTAATCTGCACTGCAGTGTTGGTTTCAAAGGTGATGTTTGAGGGCAAATCACTAACCTCTTGGTCAGAGATAAAGTTACTCAGTGATTACTCTAGACAGGGGAAACACCTTACAAAACTTCCTGTATATATTTGCTTCTCTTAAAACATATTTCAATGCAGTCAGCAGTGACAAAAACTAATAATTGCCTGTTGAGGGGGAGGTTTCCAGATCCATGTTATGAATCACTTGTAGCTGGGATTTAGTGCAGGATTCAGTGCTGTTTAGGTTTCAGAATTAAGTTAGCTCTGTTTGCAGCTACCCATGTCATACAAGTTCAGTTAGGAATGTTGTCCTCAGCAAAGTCTGCAAGTGTGACCTCTGAGTGCAGTGAAAGCATGCTGCTAGCTATTTCAGCTCCTGACAGTTTTGCAGCGGGATGTGGAAAGTGAACTACTAGCCAAATGGCAAATTCTGCCTGTGTGTGTGAGACAGTTAAACTGATTATCCAGAGTCCCCTGAAGACGACATACCAGCTCGAGGCATATTGCCAGATTCTGTTTCACACAACTTCCATGAACATTGAAGACAGAATCTGAAATAAGTCTTGACTTCTTTTTTATATTCTTACTGCTATTTTTGTTCTTTAAGACTAAAAGTAAGATCCACTTAGTCACATTGATATTTGGCCTCTACAGTCACAAATGGCTAGTGAAATGCTTTATAATAAGCCATTTCTATCCTTCAGCTTATTTTTAAAGCATTTATGTTGTCAGAATATTTGTTTAAAATTGCGATTCTCTTATCCTATGCAAATTATATTAATCTCTTACACTGCATTTCAATTATAGTTTACATGCTTTCTGAACTGTGTGGAAAAGGGAATTTCTTTTAACCATGATCTAAAATCATGCTATATTTTCTACTGTGGTCAGAGAACTCTAGGTTTGAATAGGTCATAGAATAAAAATCAGTTGTGAGCATGATTTCAACTAAGCATGGGTAGAGTCTTACTTCAAGATTCTTTTTTATTTTTTAGTAACATGTGGCTTCCAAATCATTAAAGTCCATCGTTTACACATTACTTATAAAATGCACTGTCCCATGCCTTGCAAAATCCCAGTCTCCCTTGAAGAGGAGAAAATATTCACTGACCTGTGAATTGAAAATACCAGTTTTCTGGGAGGGGGTGAGGGGGGTTATTTTTCAGTCTTTCCAATGAATCTTCATCCCTAATCTCCACTAGATTGACAGATATTGCAGATCTGTGCCTAATCCAAGTCCATCCTCTGTTCACCTTGTGTCCTTTTAAAGGAAGGCATTTTTCTCCTTATTTGTGGCTCACACTAGAGTGCAGATTTCCAAATGCATTTCATATCTCTGCTTATGTAATAAAATGTAGTCCCCTTATTGTAAATTCAGACTTAAAGTATCTCTGAACATGTCTAAATCAGGATGAAAGCCTCAAATTGTCTTTCTGACTTGCAGTGTGCAAATGCATTTATGGTAGTAGTAAAACCTCTACTTGGAGTGAAGATGTTCTGTGGGAAAAAGTGGCATTCACTAGGAGAATGCCTTATTGCAGTGATACTCAGACTGAGGCTCTCGAGCCGGAAGTAGCACTTGAATGTGTCTCTCGCGGCTCTTTGCAGCACATGATATTAAAACACTGTGTGAGTGAATATATAGTACTCTAGTAAATGAAACAATGAATTCACACTATTGTGTCTATTTTGGGTAATGTTGATCGCTAATTTGACTCCTTAGCCACTGAGGTCTGAGTATCACTGCCTTACTGTAACACCACTGATCAACGCCACAAGGTTGTGCAAAACATTCCCACAAGCAATACTCATGTCTTATCATTGTGTTTTCCCTCCTGCTCTACTGCCCTGAAAGATTCCTAAACTGTCAGCTCATCCTCTCAACTAAAATCCTCCAGTCAAGCACTGTGCATCTGTTATCTCTTCTTTAACTTGGGGTTTGTCTAACCCTCATCTTGCGGTTCTGTTATTTTAATTGTTGATTTGTAAGCAGCAGCATCTTTGACCTTGGAAGCTCCCTAGATGTTGGATTATTTTCGAGTGTCATCAAACTGGTGCCATTAATTTAAGTCTCCTCAGACAAGCCTTGGGTATGGTCAGAAATGTAGTTGACAATTTATGAATGCTCTTGTCTTTAAAGAGAGCTTTCCCTATTTATTAATTTCAGTAACTAACATAGTATGTGTCAGACTGCATCTCAGTTTTCTGCTTCCTGCTCTTTCCATAGGAAGTCTGTGAAGTCCCGAAGTCGAAGTCCTGTATATTCAAGACACTCATCATCATCTCACAGTAAAAAGCAGAGGTCCGGTTCACGTAGTCGCCATTCCAGTATATCGCCTGCTAGGCTACCATTGAACTCCAGCCTGGGAGCAGAGCTTAGCAGGAAAAAGAAAGAGCGAGCTGCAGCAGCGGCAGCAGCAGCAAAGGTGGATGGGAAGGAGGCAAAGAACTCACCTGTTTTTCTGTCTATAAAAGAGAACAGCTCATCTGAGGTTAAGGAGACTGGGACAGAGTCTAAAAAAGTACCCAAAATCATTAAATCTGAAAAATCAGCTTCCGATACGGAACTGCTTAATTTAATACACATGAATGCAGAGACTAAAACATCTCTGGAGCCAATAAAAACCAAGATAGACGAGAACTCTGAGAAGAAGCATGCAGCTCCAGTTAAAGACTCAAAAACGATGGGAACAAAAGACTCGAAGTCTGTAGTAGTGAAAGAGGAGATTGCAACTCCAAAAGAGACAGAGACAACAGAGAAGGAGAACCCACCCCCACTGCCCTCAATAAAATCACCTCCTCCACCTCTACCAACAACTACACCGCCGCCTCAGACTCCCCCGTTGCCTCCTTTGCCTCCATCACCAGCTGTTCCACCTCTACCGCTTTCCCAGCTGACTTCTGTTCAGGTCCCTACTTCAGTCCCAGCCTCTTTGCCATCTTCTTCCCACTCAAGAACATCTGCTTTGTCCACTCAGGCAAATTCTCAGCCCTCTGTCCAGGTCTCTACAAAACCACAAGTGTCTGTGACGGCTGCTATCCCACACCTGAAGACTTCAACGCTGCCTCCACTCCCGCTCCCACCTATTCTGCTCGGGGAAGATGACTTGGATAGGTAAGGTCATGTGGAAAACTCAGTTCTGCTTGGGTTGGAATACACTGTACTAACATAGTAACAGAGAAGAGATTTTATTTTTAGCTTGCCGACTCCTTCTTTACCCTGCATATGTTTCCTAGAAGATACCTAGTTTTGTACTTGATTCTATTGAAGCCTGTGCCATTCTACCGAAAACACCACTCATAACCAAATGCCCTGTCACGTCGTCATTCACGATGTTATCATCTTGTCAGTCTCTCCATCCAGAATACCTATTTTGAGGGGCTTATGATTCAGTGCTGAAACTAACGCAAAATCTCAGCGAGGAAGAGAAGTTTAGAGGCTTTTTTAAAACCAGTTTTAAAAAAAAAACATAATCAAGTCAGTCTTTATTACAAATCCATTAGGTCCCTATTCTGAAAGCTGCTCTGCATGGAAGTACCGCTGTTAATTTTAATGGGGCTTCACATGGGAGAAGGGATCCTGTTGCATGCAGCAGCTTGCAAGATAAGGTCCTGACTTACTATCAAAAAATGGAATGATCCAAAAAGCTGGTTTAAAGTAACAGAAAAGACAACACAAAGCAGTGTCACACTAACAGCATGTTGTTGGGACATGCAGGCCTTGTCTATCTGAAACAAATTGTATTGCTTTAACTTGCATTGGATTTTTAAATCAATTACTAATTGACTTAAGCTAAACTAAAAGTACTATAGAAGAGCTAGGTAGTATTTTATTTATTCATAATAAACTGAAATAAACCCAGTTTAAACTGAAATAAGAGTGTCGACGCAGGGGTTTGCATCAGACTAACTAAGCTGCTTTAAAATCGCACCTGGTGCAACTTTGTCCTGTAAACAAGGCCATAGACAGAAAAGAAAAGAATCTCAGAAGTTAAGTAGCAGATCTGGGAGGAGGGTTGTTGGGGATAAGGAAACCATGCATAGTTCAGTAGTTTTAATGGTTACATCTATATCTAATTCGCCTTGTGGTTTTACATGCAACATGTTCTTTATCTGTGCCCCATGCTGCATATCTAATTACATTGTTATATAATTTTAATGTGGAAGAGGGTAACCCTTTACCTGTCTATCTCTTAGGGCTTTTGTTTACCTAGGGATGCTCAGGAAGTTAATCCAAGTTAACTTTTAAAGCCGATTACTTAAACTAAATTAAACCCAGGTGTGGATACTCTTATTCAGAATAAAAGTGACCTTAATTTTTTGATTGTGTCACAGAGGGGTTTAATGCACTTTAGAAATAATTTAAGGTGTGAAATTAAAGTGGATTGGTTAATTAATTCTCTTGAGAGTTCACTTATAGAGGAGCCCTAAGCAGAACATCAAGACTGAGTCCTTTCCCAAGTGAGTTGTTGTGTTAACTGCTACACGAATAATTTCTAGATCTGATAGATTACTTAACTAATCCCCTAGATGACTCCAGACACACACTTTTTAAGATAATTTCCATCATCTATATAAACCAGGGCAAAAGAAATAGAATCAATTGAAAAAAGATTAAAAACTTTTTTGTCGTGGCACAATACTTCATTGAAGTTTTGTAATTTGTGAATGATTCCACATTAGGTCCTCCCACTATTTTTTACTTTACTAAATTGCTCACCAAAACCCTTACTCACTCTCCACTTCTCAGTAAAGAGGTACTGGGATATCTTAATATAAGACTTAATTACTCTTGCATAATGTAAAACAAAACATCTACCAGTATACTTTGAAGTATTATTATCACTTCTTACATGAACAAAGTTCATTATATGTTCTTTATTCACTTACTGTTCTCAATGGATCTTTCAGACATTAGTATTAGCGAGGTACTGCTGTAATTGTGATCATTACAATACGTTATAAAAGTTTGGACCTGTACATCCTTATGTTGTCTTTCACAAACAGCACTTGGTTTAGTGTTGTTCAGTGTGTCTGTTCAGCTTTTTAAGTAGCAGTGAGAGTGGAAAGAGTAGCCTTAGTGTGGAACCTAGACCGGTACTTGTATTGGAAAAGTACACACTAAACATAATGTTGTGGTTGCTAACGTGGTATAATAACCTATTGAATCAGCTCTGGTGTAGTTAAGACTGCCTTGTAAAGCATCATAAACTTTCCCACAAACTCTCACACCTCTTAGTGTGGCAGTGATGAAAATACTAATATTGTACATGTCCCCAGATGAGTGGCTGAGTAGACTCTTTCAGGGTTGACTTGCAGCTTTGTCAGTTTCTTAATTTTACCTCCACTGCCATTGTGCATTTTGAGAGATTTATAACATAGTTTCAGAATATATTTCCACCCAGAGATTGGCAAACAAGTTCTCAGCCAGTTCATTGAAAAAAGAGGAAGCAAACAAACAAAGCCACTTCATTAGGGTTAGCAGGTGTTAGTTGCAAATGACACATTGACCATGCACAGTACATTGTTTTCAATCACTTATTTGTTGCTTGTGAACCAAATTTCTTTAAGTAGATTTCTTTATTCTGTTTCCAACATGTGGAAAAAACACACGCCCTTCTTGATTTCTAAGACTGTGGCAAGCATGAAGTTTAGAATCCCATTTGAGTTGCCTAAGTACAAAATGGGAGATAATGACGATCCGCAAAATAGCTAAGAGATGTGCTAATTACAGTTTTTTAAAGCAACTACAATTGTTTTACTGTTATGGGATTTTATTTCCCTTGTTTTTTGTATTGATGGACTTCTGGTTTTTTGAAGCTTTGCAGCTCATCTTTAAGGTTTTCCACTCCATCTGTATGCAGCACTCTCTGGTTTAGGTAATGCAGAGGTGATGTTTGTTTAGATTTAGTGTTAAAAAAAGAATGCCTATGCAAATAGTCTATGTGCCGTGACCATAACTAAATTTAAAATAGCCACCTAGCAGCATTAATTCTGAGGTACAAATAAACTAACTCCAGCTAGTCAGTAGCCTTAAATACTCAAATGAAGCTTACAATTTACATCAATCAGCAGATAACAATGAAAACACTCCAGAAAAGCCTCTCCTCTCCAGATGCTACCTAGCAACACATCTTCATCCTTCCCCAAAAACCCTGTCAAACAAATACTTTTGCAGCTTGCTGAGAAGAGTCTCAAATTCAGGCTTTTTTGGATGAAGGTGTGTGGAGCATGTTAAAACACTGCATAATGTTACGGATCTAGAACAGATTCACTGCTAGCAAAAGTGGGTAAAGCGCCATGGCAGTCGGTGGAACAGGAACTGCTTATCCTGGTGGTGAATGGCATACACAGGCTGAAATAACTAGGCACTGAATCCAAATGAATAACGTTTAAATATTCCTCTAATAGCTTATTTAGAACATACGAAGCTGGTGAAATAATTTGACCGAGTCTGTCAGGCTCTAACACAAGAACTGACTTTCAGCCGTGGCACTTGAGTTAGGTACCTTCGTCCTGCATTTAGGGTATGTCTACACTGCAGCTGGGAACGTGCTTGAGCTAGTGCGCCAAAAATAGCAGGGTAGCCAGTGGTAGCACAGGCAGCAGCTTGTGCTGGCTGCCCAAGTACAAACCTGCTCACACCCCCAGGAGCGTTTACCGAGCGGCCACCTGGGCCACCCCTGTTTAGACTGCTATTTTTAGCCTGCCAGCTCGAGCCCATGTTTGAATCCCATTTTGGGGCTCCTCTTGTCAGCCTTAACGCTGATGTTCTTTGCTTTGTTAAGAGTGACCAATACAGGGGCGAGCCTGCTCTTCTAAGTCAACTGCAGTACTTTGGGTGATTTTTAAATGGGGGCAAGAGCAGGCCCATGGATCTTTCTCTCGTGTCTATTGTTATTTTCATGGCTTATAACGGCCATAGTGATACATATCAGTGACAGTTTTCCTCCAGTACTCTGAGTATCAGGGCTTTTCTGATTAGTTCACTAAACCTATGTGATGACCTCAGTAGAAGTAAAAAGACAAATTTTTGGGGTCTGTTCCTTTAAAGAGTATCTGAACTCTGTCATTCCAAAGGGGAAAGTACTGTACTTCAATCAAAACCTCCTTCCATGTCTTGTTCTGTGTTCATTTGTGGAATACACTGTGTTTCACCACAGGTTTCAGCTAGGTTGGGAAGTGGCTCGCGAGTAAGGTAACTTTCCTAATTTTCTGTTCCCGTCAGTTCAGTTGCATTGGCTGCTTTGTGCTGACGAGCAGAATTTTAGACCTGCTGATGCTGAGAAGCATCAACCTCCCCTAGCAGGTTGCCCTAAGAATGATCCAAGAAAGGCTGCTTGTCTATTTCTCAATAGACAGCTTTTCCCTTTCCTGGGGAGGGTGGAGTCTTGTACAGGGTAAGTATTATGAATAATTTGACTGTCATGAGAGACTTGTAGTTGCAAAGAGTTACGTGGTCTTTTGAGGCTGGACTGTGTCTTTAATTTAGTATTTTTCTACATTGACTTTGGCTTTGAAACAAGAAAGATGCTTAATTTTAACCCTGAGTGTCTAGAGCTAGGCTCCTAAATCCATACTTGGCCCCCTAATTTCAGGCACTCAAGTCTGAAACTTTTGGCCTATGATCCTCTTTATTTGAAATGGCATCTTAAGTCTGACCACATTGTATTAACTTGCTGTAACTTTCTGGGATTTAGTCCAAAGGAGATTCTTCCTCCAAAACTTGTGAAGAAAGAGAGAGAGCAGAGACCACGACACTTGCTCATGGACCTCCCGCTTCCTCCAGAGCTTCCTGGAGGGGATCCATCTCCCCCGGAGTCTCCAGAACCAAAGGCAGCCACACCACCTCAGCAACCATTCAAAAAGAGACCAAAGTAAGTGTTTGCACAGACTGCATGCTAGCATCTCTAAACTGTGTCTTCTTATGGTGGTGATCTTGTGTTTATATAGCACCTTTCATCCAAAAGGATCCCAAAGTGTTTTAGAATGTAGCTATAAATTGGACATGGAAACTGCCTTCCCTATCATGAAAATGCACCTACCTCTGAGGTTAAATCTGCAACTGTTTTAGCAGTTCTCAGCAACCTAGCAAGTCACTTCAGGGTGAAAAGAAAATTCCAAATTAATTTGATGAATCTGAAGAGAGAAATGTAAGTAGGCACAATCCAATTGCCCAATTGGAGTCTAGTCAGGACATTGCTGTTAATGCTACCCGCCCTGCTAAAAGTCCTAGTGCATTTTTAATGACGACACATATTCAGGATCTCCGTTTTATGTTTCTTCAAGGGGCGTGTTCTGTTTTACAGCCCAACTTACCTCTGTCCTGGACAACCCATCATTTTTTCTGGAAAGCATTTGATTTCAGACAGGCTTGAATCATGCTACTGTGCTTATAAAAAACCAACAACATTGTTTGAAAGAAATGAAGCCCCTGTTGTGCTGGCTTCCTTTTATTCACTGCACCCAACTCCTTTGGGTTTCCGGGTCACATTTGACAGGTTTAAGGCTCTGTCTGTCTGTCAGTTAAACGCGGGTGTTTGTCAATGCAGGAGAATGGGTTCCTTTCTCCATCCATTTGAATATTAACAAACTAGAAGGGCTACAGATGGGGGGAAAAGAGCAGGTGAAATGTAGCATGTTTGCATCACCCACCAAATGGAGCCTGTAATTCAGGCTTTATTTCGTCAAGGTTCTGACAGGTCCCATTGTTCTATAATCTATTACATGATCCTTCCTATGGTGTGAATTACTGGAGTGTTTCATGTACACCTTGAAAATTCCTATCAACTTTCATTTAACAGTTGCCTCAAAAACAGTATTGTGGCTGAATTGGGAAAGGACCTCTCATTCTGAAGCCAAAGAAACCTGGCTGGCAAACAACCTGATGTAGAATCTTTAGTTTTTCTAGGAAGCAGTTGTTAGGAAAGGGGCCACATCCCTTCACCCATGACATTGGTGAAGTATTGGTGATCTATTCTCCACTCAGTGGGCATACTTGACTTTCTTTAATGCTAATGAGAACTATGCGTTCATCAAGAGAATAAACTCTTGTGTACAATTAGGAGTGTCTTCTATGTTTTCTTTCCTTTCCCAAGGCATATTTGCTACATTATGTCTTAAATAATGATCAAATGTCCTATGTTCGTGCAAAAGTTTTCCAAATACTTACCAAATCTAAAATTATCAAAGAATTATGTAACAGTAATACCGATTGGCTTCTGTCCAGACCCTGCTCACGTTAAGAGCAATGTATAGCAGACTCCTGTGTATCATTCTCCGTTCATAAGACAGGACAGATCCATTTGTTTGAGGTACAGGCTAACTGGAGAATGGTGAGACATACTGAGAACTTTTTAGTAGTGTGTTTTGATACATCATAACCCTTGATCCCTATTTTAGATCATTATATGTGGGGAAATAAGGGATAACATTGAATGGAGTTCAGATTATGCTCTTTGGCCTTGTACAATTGTTAGGTCTGTGCTTTTAAGTGTAGGGACCTGATCTAGGATAACACTGCAGGATGATGGGCATAGAAAAAAGTCCCATTTGGCTGCTCTGCCTGTAAGAGGTATAGGACTATGTAGTGTGATTCACTAAAGGCTATTGGAGTAAAAATTTACAAAATAGCATTTAATGAGAGTTAGTCATAAAAGCGACCATGGAAACTAGCCTGTTACTGGCTTCATTTTAGGGCAGGTTGAAATAATGAGTACAGTGGTTGCCATTTTATATTAAGGAAGGCATTTGTTGCTTGGATAGTTACATTTATTGTGTGTTTTCCTGTTCTTAGTATGATGTGTAAATATTGTTGTGTGGGATGGTATAAATGTTTGTCTAGTGACGCCTGCTGTATCGAGTAAAGAAAATTGATCTCCATCTAGCGCAATGTTTCTCAACGACCAGTCCGTGGACCGGCACCGGTCCCTGAAATCTCCCTGACACAGTAAGCCAGTTCCTGGTATCAAAAAGGTTGAGAAACACTGATCTAGTGCACCGTATAAAATTCCTAACTCTGCAATCAGTTAGATTAAAGACCAGTCTCCCCAAGGAAGTGATGGAATCCCTTTGCTTGTTGATAATTACTATCTAGATTTAAGGTACACTGGAGTGTGAGGAACAATCCTGTGTTACAAGTTGGATAGGTAAGATGACAAAATTGCTCTCCAGTCTATTAATTTTTAGAATTTAAATTTAAAAAATTAATTTCCATTTAAAGCAGTTATGATCAAGTCCTATTGTTTGGGATTTTTAAACTAATCTTCCCTTTTTCAGAATCTGTTGTCCTCGTTACGGCGAGAGGAGACAGACAGAAAGCGACTGGGGGAAGCGCTGCGTGGATAAGTTTGATATCATTGGGATTATTGGAGAGGGAACATATGGGCAAGTGTACAAAGCCAAGGACAAGGATACAGGTAAAGGTTAGATAGAGCCTTAGTCTGAACAAGGCAATATTGAAAGAATTTCCCTAAGTGATTCTTGGGTGTCTTTTTAATTATTTTTGGTGCTATCACAGTGAGCCTGCTTAAAAGCTCATTCCAGTTTTAGTGCTGTTACCACTCAATGGGGAATACCACCATGACCAGTAATGGACTTTGGGACATGGACTTTCAGAGGAGACTCGGGGAGCGAGGCTTCCCAAACCCCATTGACCTTCATTGGAAGTTGGCACCTAACTGTTCTTTTGTTCCTGTGAAAATCTCCCCATGTGCACCCACAGTGTTACTCCGCCCTGTAAATGCACAAATTTGTTTCATTCCTGCTGTCCGTCAAGCCACAGATGAGATCATTTGCACCACAAAGACTCTAACGTAAAGTGACCAAAGCAAAGAAGTTCAACAAAACTGTGATCCTGTTCTTAACTCACCTTTCTCTGTCTAGTATTGCAGCATCTATTGCTCTCAGTGTCTCTGGTTTTGTGGGTATACTATGGGAGAGTTTGCTAATCCTGCACTTTATAATTTGCACATAGATGGTGTTCTCTCCCTGCTTAGCAAAGTTTTAGTAGACGAGACAGCATTGTAGATAGTGAGGTTGCTTAATGCGAAGTGTTTCATCCAATGTCCTACAGTGCATTTTCCAGTGAATTACAAAGTATAAGAAATAATTAAAAATCAACTTCAGATTAAGTGAACAAACCACTTTCTGCGATAGTGGGATCCTTGCTCTTTAGTGTGCTGTCCACTTGCTAATTCGTGTTGCGTCTCCCAGTCAGTGCAAATTAGTGAGGCTCTATTGTCATGTATCTTGCATTTCTAGGACCTCTTTCATCTAAAGTTCTCAAAATGCTTTACAAACACTGAATCTCACAAGCCCTATGCCTGTCTGAAGAAAGTGGCGTCCTCATTTTTCAGATTGAGAAACCAAGCCACATGGTTTGAACTGACTTTGGGAAAGTAACATAGTTAGTCATTTGCAGAGCTGGGAATAGGAAAAAGGAGTCCTGATACCCTCTGTCTGGTTCTAACCACTAATTCACTGAGTAGCTCTTTTATGTTGAACTAGTGAAATAGTATTCCCAAGCAAAACAAACTTGGAGTTCAGATTGAGCAATGTAACCTTTTTGGAAAATGTCTTAGTGCAGGGATGGGCAGCAGCCGCCCAGAGCTGCATCCGGTCCATCAGTTCATCTTACTTGGCCCGCCACAGTCCAGCTCAGGGCAGGCATCTAGCAGCATGTGGGCCAGGAACAGGGTGGGGCAAGGCATTGCAGAGGGCTGGCAAGAACATATACACATCACGTGGTGAGAACCAGTGGGACGGATCAGGGAGCTGGGCGTAGCCTTCTGGGACAATAACCGTCACTGTCAGGTGGGCTCACTCTCCAACTCCCACCCTGGAGGCCAGGACCCGACACAAACACGCCACGTCACACCCTCTGGGGGCAGGACCCAACATACACACGCCCCAGCCCACAGGGTTTTAGTGGCTTTTGTGGCCGTCTACTACCTTAAACTTGCCCATCCCTGTCTGTCTTTAATTGGCAATGTTCTTCTGTTACCAATGTAACTGGAGCCTAGAAAAGTCTTTGCTAAGAACATAATTAAAGACTAAATGAGCAGTTTTCTTAATGAAAACTAATCATAAAAAGACCAAACTCAAAGGCCTGGGCAGGGCAGAGGCAGGACAGCATCAAGAGTGTATCATTTGGATTATTTGGAGTATCACTTTGACACTGACTTGTTTTGTCAGGTGAACTGGTGGCTTTAAAGAAAGTGCGATTGGACAATGAGAAGGAAGGCTTCCCCATAACAGCAATCCGCGAGATTAAAATCCTTCGGCAGTTGATCCATCGCAGCGTTGTTAACATGAAGGAAATTGTTACAGACAAACAAGATGCACTGGACTTCAAGAAGGACAAAGGTATTGCTAGCTGCATAGTGTGGTTTAACTAACAGAAATGTCTCCAGCACCTCGTTTACTATCCTGGTGTAAGGGTGGGTCTAGCAATCTGATACAGTTCTATTTATTATAGGTTTTTTTGCTAGAGAAAACTCTAGAATTGTCTGTTGCTACATGTCTGCATCTGGATGAAAAAATAATCTACATGTATTTTATGACTGCAGATCACAGCAACAAAATCTGCACAGCCTGCTGCTGATTTTGCTTTCAGTGTTAATCTGCACCAGATATTATCCTTTTTGTGGGTTGCCTGCAACAGACACGGTCTTTCTGGTCACTGGTATAGAATCATTGCTTGGAAGTGTTCGCAAGACACCAAGCATTCAATCTTGTCCAAGTACCCAGCTTTGCAGCAGTCTTATAGCAGCAGCATCTCATGAGCTGCTAGAGGCTGAGATCAATAATTACACCATTTGGAAAACGGTATCAACTTAATCAACTCCTCGGATGCACTAAAGAGAAGACTCCAGCTTCTTCTCCCTTGGCTGCATTGGCTCTGCAAGGTATCAGACCGTCTAAAATGTTGGGCGTGGGAAGTTTGTTCCCGCTTCTTATTGTTATTAGCCCTGCTGAGTAAACACCGCCAAGAGAGGGTGAGCTGAAGTCTGTCCCTTATGCATCAACAACTGAATTGTTGCTTAAATCTTAATCAGTTACATTTGAGCAACCCTGTTCCTACTGAAGACTGTGGATTTTCATAGGTGTAAAAATGGGCGACAGATCCTTTAATAATGGTGGTGATGCACAAGGGTCCAGGTCAACTTTGCAGAACTGGCTGTTAGAAGAAATATATTTGTTCTTGTAAACTAAGTATGCTTGATATGAATGTGATTGAGAGGCAATGAATGTGGAATGCCACAGTACCAATCTTAGAGTCTTGTCACTTTACAGAGCAGATGCACACTTAGTGCGTCCCAAGGGTAACGTATACTTGTTTCTATCCCTGGAGGTATGTGAGTGATCAGTCTTTACAACTGAGTTAGCCTTTGCTGGTTTAGCTGTGGCGTTTTTTCCCCAGCACTGGGCAGTCCCTTTATTATGCTGGATAACGTTGGCTGTCTCAAGAACCAGTGAATGGTATGGAAGGTTTTCCATCCTCTCTCACTTCTAAGTTTGACGGTGCTTTTACAAATACAGCCCTTTTAGGTTGCACTTGGAGAGTCCCTTCTTCCAGCAGATTCAAGTCCGTGATGCCATAGGTAGCTTATGCTAATGCTTCCACCCTGTCCTTTTGTTGCTTGCTATGAAAAGTGCTGTGAAAAGAAAAGTGCTGACCACCTGCCCTCTGGAGATCAGATCCCCCTCTCCTCCTCACTCCCCGCCTCAGAAGTATCCAGTTGAGCACATAAAATCACAAGTCACTTTTTTCTAAATCTTGGCCTTTATCTTGAAGCAATTCCACTACATAACCAAAAATGTTGAACCTTTTGACTCTGCTTTTCACCACCTGTCTTAAACTTTGTCTGTTTCTATGGCAGGTGCCTTTTACCTTGTGTTTGAATACATGGACCATGACCTCATGGGGCTGCTAGAATCCGGCTTGGTGCATTTCTCAGAGGACCATATCAAGTCTTTCATGAAACAGTTGATGGAGGGGCTGGATTATTGTCACAAAAAGAACTTCCTTCATCGAGACATTAAGTGTTCCAACATCTTATTAAACAACAGGTAACTTGGCACTGGGTAGGGTAGAAGATGGTTTCATCAAACCGGCTAATTTGAGCTGTGAGATGTTAGGCTGCTGATTCATTTAGATTATGGGAAAGAATACAAGGATCTGATCTGCTGTAGTGACCCTGTCTTCTGCGTGTTTCCATCCGAAGTGACAGTCTAATTAAGCAATAGGTCCCCTGGGTGCTGCATCTGTAATAGGAGTTGTCTTCAACCAAAGGTGAATGAGCCTAATAGCCTTCTGCTTAACTTGCTGTTGGTGGCAACCTCTCCAGAAGAGACCTTTTGCTGGCAAAATGTACTGCTCCTTATCCCGGTCTCTTAAGGATGGGACACCGTGTCTGGGTGCAGTTTCTGATTCTACAGCATTACAACAAAAGGGTTGCTTATTTAATAGTAGTATTTAGGGGACTGGGTTGGTTATGTTAAAGCAAACATATATGCCTTTTGAATAGGAAATGGCATCCTGGAATGGCTCATTCAGGTGCGTCACAAGGTTAAACCTTGCTACTGAAAACCATCTGCAACAAAACATTGTGGGGAGGCTGAGTTATACTAAATAAGGGGTTTGTTCAGTGATCGAGTCCAAAGGCGTATTCCTGCAGCTATTGCTGCTAGGTTCAAGTCTCAAAGCCCCTGGGGGACAATGTAATGGGTTTATTCCAGCACCATCTCCACTGAGTCCTTTGTTGGCATAAATGAATGTGGGAAAGGAGTCATCCTCTCTCTCAATGTCTCTGGGTTTTTCTGACTGTTCCCTCCCCCCACTTGCCATCACATGCAGACACCACCCATGCTCTGCACTGTCAGAGTTTAATTTCTTAGCTGTTTAGAGGCTGGGATTGTGGTGGTGGCACGTATTGGGTGTGGGCTCCGATGTCCCTCACTATTGACCACCTGGAAACCAGTTTTAGGAGTGGTATAGAAGTCTCAGAATGACTTCCCATGTAGTCTTCTGCTAGAGTTGCTGGATGCAGCGTAGTTCGTTGTGGGCTAGGTTACAAATTGGAGACAGTTTGCTAGGAGTCTTCAGGTCGCCATCTGAACGCCAGTTAGGGAAAATTAAAACTGATAGAATCTGATAGTAACACTGCAAGTCACTGCAGCCACATGCCCACTTGTGATGGTCGTGAAACTGAATGCTTGTACATCTTTATCCTTCCATAGAGCATAGGATCTGTTAAAAATCAGACTGGCATATCCAACATGGTCAGTTGCCAAACACTGGTTGTCCTTGGTCCTTTCTTACTGTTTCAGTAAGTGATCCCATCTGTAACTCATGCCAGTGGTTGTGCTTTTGTTTTTCAGTGGGCAGATCAAACTTGCAGATTTTGGACTTGCCCGACTGTACAGCTCTGAAGAGAGGTAAGTCACTCCAAGGGGGAATTGGCTAACATATGTGAATTGACCCACTGAGTCCTGATGCCCCAATACTCCGGCAGCCTGGGAAGCTAGCCGGCAGCCCCTTGTAGAGTGCATGTGTAATACTACGCCAGCTGTCTAATAGCCTTTCCTTAGACAAACCCAGCTGACTGTGCAGAAGTTTCCCTTCCTTGACTACCATGAGTCTGCTCTTCAAATTATTGTAGCATTATTTATCACTTCCTACCTTAACTGTTCAGCAGGGTTGCTGTTAAACCTCAGCTGCCTTCCAGTTTAGAGTTAGCTGCACTTCAGTGCTGGGTTAGGTGATTTGTGTATGTGGGTGTATCGGCGAGGATTTCTGAAGCTGTCCACACAAAGAAGTGGCCTGAGCTACACCTACAGCTCTCATTGACTTACAGAGGAACTGTGTGCCCCCCCGCACTTCTGAAAACCAGGCTGCTTTTGTTTAGATGCCTGATTCTAGGCCCCTGTATTTGAAAGCGAAGGCCATGGTTCTTAAAGCATTTTGGGATCCACTGACATAAGAACTGTACCAATGTAAGTCTGTCATCTTACCTTCCAGCCGTCCATACACAAATAAAGTCATTACATTATGGTATCGACCTCCAGAATTGCTGCTAGGCGAGGAGCGTTACACACCAGCCATTGACGTGTGGAGCTGTGGGTAAGCGCCTCGTTTTATTTGGTAGCGTTTTGTTTGAGCTGTGAGAATCCGAAAGAGTCCAAATATGGTTCTGACAGAATAGCCTCGTGTAATGTGCTGTATCTGTTGGTAGTGTAATAGCAACCATACAAGTAGATTCCACTTGATCTCATCTCTGCAACATTTGAGAAGTTCCAAAAATATATTGATGATGTAACCCTTGTGTCTTTACCAGAACTATCATTAAATAAACTTTAACACAAGGGCTCATCTCAATGGAAACTTGGGGATGGTCTGCTAAAAATTAGTAGCTGTATCTTTCCCTGTGAAAGGCTTAATTCCTGGTTATAATGACGTTCTATTTTTAACATTTAGAAGACCACCACCATTACTATACGTAGCCCACCTACTAAAGTAATACCGCTTTCTTTTCACTTCCTTCATTCCTGGTATAGTTTCAGCCATGCTTAGTTAGCAAACTTCGGATAAATTCCAAATCCAATGCAGTTAATATTCTGCAAAAAAGGACTTCGTAGAACTTGTAAAAGTCAATGAGAGAGAATATACATCAAACTAGCTCAGTTTAAAAAAAAAAAAAAAAAAAAATCTTCTGACTTGTAAACTGGCAAAATCTCCACGGGGTCAAAGAGATCTAGGTGGGATTTCATTCTTATACTACACCCGGTAATAAAGATGCTGCAATCAAAACCTAGATGACAGGTTTGGTGATGATTAGATCCTGTCCAAGGCTTTAGCATGGTTACAGAACATAGTTAAGTCCTATCTGTGCTACAAACTGTAACCATGTTGTGTCTGTGAATCCCCTGACTTAGTGGTAGTGGAGACAAAAGTAGAGAAAAGGCCTCGTTAGCAGAGTTTTCTGTCTAGCTATAACAGTTGAAGTTAACCGTGAAAGCATGGTTATTATTTTTGTATTCGCTTTGTAAATATTTTGATGAAAAAAGTTGAGGCAGAGTTTAAAATATTTTAAAACTCTGGATCCAAAGTAAGGGTGCCTTACCACCCAAGCAACTGAAACATTTACTCTTAAGAACCAGTGTGGAATATTTGAACACCTGTAGGAAGGCCAGTGTGCATTAGTATTGAAGAACAATAGCATAAAATTTACCTAGTTAGCTTTTTATAGCGACTGAGGCCGTGTTTAGTTCTAAACCACTTGCTTAGATGTCATTACTATTTAAATGTTAACAAGTAAGCCTTGAAGTTAATGCCCCGTTAAGGTGCACAGGGGAAGTTCATTTCTCAGGTGCTCTTTGTTCATTTTGTGCAGCTTGGTGACTCAGTGCATCAATGAATTGATGACATGATGGAGGTTCTTCGCAATCAAGGGGCTGGAAACTTTATTTAGACAGAGAAGCTAAAGGAAGCTTAGATTTCTCAGAAGAGAGCAGTATCCATAAAAGATCATAAATTGGAGAACTCAAGGCCTTCCAGTGGCCTTATATAGCCACCAGAATTTGATGCCTGTGAATTTAGCAACGTAGAGCCAGATTTTTAAAGCATCTCAGAACTTGAGTTTCAAGAATGCAGGCTCCACAGTTGGGGCCAGATTTTCCAAAGGGCTCCGCACCCAGCCGCTTTCATTGTGACGCTTTCGGACGAATTTTCAGCTGAGCTCAGCACACGGCAGGCCGAGCGCTTTTTTGTAAATTTTGCTTACTCGTGTTGGCCTTTTAATGGAAACTCAGCTCTCTTGACAATTTGGCCCCAATTTGAGAGTGCCGATCCCTTCTGAAAACTCTATGAAGTCAAGTTGTTGTTCAGTGTCCAATGTAGAAAGAGTTGATGTTAGCCTAGGTGCCCACCTCAGACCACTGCTGTATTTGGCACTAATTTGTACTCCTGTCGGAAGCTCACCATAGAGGCCAGGGATTGAATGGATAATGGAGACTGAACTCTTCCCTCCCCTATTTTTTCCCCCTAGCTGGAGGTATAATAGACTCAATTTATCTTTTTCAAGGCAAGTGATATACCGCTGGCCATTTCTTATAGACTGGCCCAGCTAAGCCTTCATTTCCCTTTGCCCGAGAAGAGTTAATATGTCGCAGGCTTGACATCTTAACAGGGCCATTGGCAAGTGTTCCCCCTAAATGCACGTGATGGCTAACTCTTCGCACGCAGGTTAGTTGCTCAGTTCCCAGTTTTGAGCTCTGATGCAAATGAACCCTCAGGCAAAGCTGCTTATAGCCAGAAATGCAACACTAGTCAAATGATCATCCCCAGTGTCTGCTGTCGTGACCTGTCGGTTTTCCTCTTCCAGTTGTATCCTCGGGGAACTGTTTACAAAGAAGCCTATTTTTCAAGCCAATCTGGAACTGGCTCAGCTTGAATTAATCAGGTAAAGCATTGTGCACGCATGTCTGTGAGAAGTAGTGCGGGGGAAACTGCTCGGGCACTTAGTCTCAGTATCACAGCAGTTCTCGAACCCTAATCAGTTGGCAAAGTGAGACCAGCAATGACAGTAACTACAAATACAAGCAGTTAGGCCTCTAGGTGTTTGTGCTTGCGATGCCTGACTATTAATATTTACACCAGTAGCGAAGTGAGGGTGTAGGTATTTGAGTGTAAAAATCACTCCTGCCAAAATAGAGATCAGCACTGAAAACTTTCTGTCAAATGGTTTTAAAACCAAGGTAAGCCTCTCTCTTTCTGATACTGCTTTTACCTGAGCTTTTGTGTAACCCTCCTCAGTGTGTCCTCAGACCTGGGCTGTCTGTATGCTAAGCTGATTCAGAGAGGAAATTGTTTCACTTGGGCAGCTCTTCTGCTTCTCCTGCTGGCTGTGCTGCGCGTGTTGATTGTGTTCTTGCTCTCCGGTTCTCTTGTAGCCGGCTCTGCGGGAGCCCCTGCCCAGCTGTGTGGCCGGACGTCATCAAGCTGCCCTACTTCAACACTATGAAACCGAAGAAGCAATACCGAAGGCGCCTGCGGGAGGAGTTCTCTTTGTGAGTTTGATAGGAGAGGAGAGGAGTGACTGTGTTTGTGGCTTCGTGACCTTCTATAACCACTTGCTAGTGATGTCACTATAACGTTGGCTGGCTGCCTTCACCTTCCTTTAGGTGGCTGGGCAGGTGGTGGTGGGATGAAGGGACAGTTCTCCCATTTCCCTGTGCCCTCCTGGGGGATTCTTTCCCATCCCAGGAAAGCTGCAGGTGGCCCATCGACACCTCTTTGAATTTCTACCCCGTGATTGTTGCTCAAGAATGAGCTGCCTTCTAACCCACCCACAGCTCTTTGCAGCACTCACTTTAAGTCCACTGGCTAGGAAACTTCCAGTACAGCCTCAGCCTGTCAAGACTCCCTTCATGAGAACCAGGCCCAAAGGAAAGCTGCAATTGTCTGCCTCCAAGGACAGTGGTGTGCACGGTCTCTGGAAGACCTTAATCATGTGATTTGCCTTGTGGCTTCAAAGAGGAATTTAAAGTCACTAATGGCTAAAGTGATACTGAAAATATTATGAATCCAGTGTCTGTTTTTCGTGCCACAGATACTTTGGAGTGTGTCCCTTGCTTGAGCTGGTACGACTCCAATATTAATGTGGACTGGGTGGGTCTTCCCCATGTCTCGGGGAGTGGTCAAGCCATTTTCTGAGCCGGTGGCACAGTTTCCACCTGCCCCCTCCTTTTAGAACAGCCTCTTAATTCTAGCCTTGTCCCCATAATCTTTACCCAGCATTCCTTCAGCTGCTCTTGATCTGCTGGACCACATGCTGACGCTGGACCCTGGCAAACGTTGCACAGCAGAACAGGCCTTGCAGAGTGATTTCCTTAAGGATGTGGACCTCGGCAAGATGGCTCCTCCAGAGTAAGTGTCAATCGGCCTCCCCCACTGCTGTTTGCCAAAAGTAGTGGCCTGAGCGAGGATTCCTAGGCTCCTTGCTCTGCTCTGCCACAGCCGTGTGGCTGTGGGCAAGTCACTTTACCTTGGTGTCTCTTTTGCCTCTCCCCTCTGTAAAATGGGGATACCACTTATCTCTCTCAGCGGCTGAAGCTCAGTTTATTAATGCTTGTAAAGTGCTCTGAGATCCTCTGATGGAGGATGATATAGAAGGGTAAAGTGTAATTAAAAACCCCCATCCTCTTTGCCAAAGAGGATTGGCTGGGCCTTTTGAGTTCGTTAATACTGCTTATTAATTGGCTAGAAGGATTGCTGTTGAGCAGCGTGTCACAGCTCCACCCCAAAGAGCACACTGATTGTGAAACCCTGCTCTGCTTCCTTTGTGTCTGCGCACGCAGGGATGACTGATGTGGAAATACCTGTGACCTCTTTAGAGCTGCCATGGGCAGCCCCTGTCCTGAGACCATCATTTTGTCTCGCAGTTTAGCACGTCACAGGCCCTGATGGGTTTGGGTTTTGAAAACTGCTGGAGCAGCTGGCTGTTGCCAAGCAAAACCCAAAACTGTAAACACGCTTGGATTGTTCGAGAGGTCTCAGCGAGGCAGAGTATTGCCATTGAATTCTCCTAGCACTCCAAATGAGGAATCCAGACATATGCAAGGCAGTGAAACGGGTGTCTGGGTTTTCCCTGGGCCTGTGAACTAGATTCAGAGGTTCTTTTTTTTAAGGCCAAAAGGGACTGTTACCCGCACAAAATTATCTGTCACTTGCACACTCTAGGGAACCCACCTCCTACCTCGTTCCTAGGGCTCAAGGCATAACCTGGTTAACTTAGGCACCTCCACCCTTTCCCAGTTCCTAGGGCTCCAGACAAAAGGCACCTAACTTTACCCCTCCGTGGGCTCCGGGCTCTACTCCTCCGGGCTCAGAGCAAACACCCATTCCCTATGGGCTCAGAGCAAACACCCATTCTCCAGGGGTTCAGGGCTTAATCTTTTGTGAGTTTATGGGGTCTTTTACCAGTGAAAGAGCCTTACACAGTAATATCCTACTTAACCTCTGTTTATTAACAATCACCAAAACAGACTGCACACGCCGCACATACAATGCTCACACTCCCAATAAGACACATGAACTTTTCTTGATGGCCAGTCAGGATCAGGTCATCTGGGGGACTCCAGTTTCTGCACGGTGTGGTTGGCAGAGTGTTGAGGTCTGGCAGCTCTGATCTTTGGGGCTGTGTCCTGGAGTTGGTTCCCAAAGAACTTCCTTTTTGACCCCAGTTTATATAGTGAAACTTGAGTTCTGCTTAGCTGTGCCTTAGCCAATCATTTTACTAAAATTTTACTAACCAAATCTAACATATTGTAACAAAATTCTCTAACCTAATCATCCCACCACCTTAATTAATTTACACCTAGTAAAATTAATTATGTAACAGACAGAAACAATCAAAGAACCAGACAGACCATACAGACAAACAATAGGGAAGTGGGGACCATAATGACAAAACAATAAAGAAATGAGGATTTCACAACCACAACTATTGATAAGTGGTTTCTTGACCCACAGGATGCTATCAAACTAAGTTTTCTTTAACCATCTTAAGATCTGTTTCTTTATCTGGTGATAGTGGGTGCTGTTAGGACAGGATCTCCTTCCTAACAGCCTGATATTACATTGTTTTAATGTAATTTAGATGGAATGTGAGGATGTGATTTCCTGCTTCTTAGCTAATGGCTGCTGCTCTTAATATGGCTGCAGACAAAGACCTTAGGCCTTACAATATGGCTACAGGAAAAGGCCTTATCCTTACAGGACCATTCGATCAGCGGTTCTCAAACTCTGGGTCGTGAACCCCTTTTTAATGGGGTTGCCAGGGCTGGCGTTAGACTTGCTGGGGCCCAGGGCCAAAGCCCGAACCCCGCCGTCCAGGGCCAAAGTCCGACCCCCACTGCCCGGGGCTGAAGCCGAAGCCCCACCGCCCAGGCTTTGGCTTTGGCCCCCCACACTTGGGGCAGCGGGACTTGAGTGGGCTCAGGCTTCAGTCCCCCTTCCTGGGGTCACATACTAATTTTTATTGTCAGAAAGGGGTCATGGTGCAATAAAGTTTGAGAACCCCTGCACTAGATCATCTAATCTGTGTCTTCTGTCTGTCCCAGGCTATAGAATTTCACCAGTTACCCTTTTATTGAGCCCTGACTAGGAGCTACATGCATCAAAGCTAATCTAGTCCTGACTTAATTAAGATCCCTGTACAGTTTAAGCGGTGTGAGCGCACGAATGTCTTCCTCACGGTAGGGCGCAAACCCCTCCTTGTTTAGTAATGTTGCTACCATCAGAGCAATGTTTCAGTGATCCTTTTGGGTTACTGAGAACTTCCCCAGCCATGCGAGTGTAACTCAGGACTTCCCAGAAGGAGTTCTCGTCGCTTTCCCTATGTTTCTCCTCTCACCAAGTCTTGTCCTCTTCCAGCCTCCCTCACTGGCAGGATTGCCACGAGCTATGGAGCAAGAAACGCCGACGACAACGGCAAAGTGGGATCACAGTGGAGGAACCTCCGTCGTCAAAAGTTTCTCGGAAAGAAACTACCTCTGTAACGAGCACAGACGCTGTGAAGAACAGCAGCAGCCCGGCACACCCACCGCCTGCCCAGCTCAAGATAGAGCCTGGTGCTGGAGATGCAATAGGTCAGTTTGATGTTGTCACAACGGGTTTCCTGTGTCCATTCCAGTGGGAACTTTGTCAATTGCAAATGTTTCCAGCTGGTCTCTGAAGGCTCCTGGTCGAATTTATAGTCAGCTGGAGTATACATTACATAGAGAGGAAATGAGCTCCTAGTACATACCATTATACACCCTCTGCTCCTTTGCATGAATTCCCGTATGACAACAAACACTAAATAGAATCTTGTGAGACATTTAAGACCAGCAGAATATCTGAGAATATACTGAAGGAAACAGTCGTGCACTGGCAGGCAGATGGACTGGATGACCTAGGAATTCTGTTCTGTAATTGTTTTTGACCTAATTGTGTGTTGCATTATAATGACTAACCCTCAGAATAGGAGGAGGTGGGAGTATCTTGTAGGCAAAGTCCAAATTCTCTGCTGGGATCAATGGATTTTTGCCCATTAATGATTGTAGTAAAGATTATGCCTGGTAGTAAATGTGAGCAGGATCAGGACCTTGCACTGTCTATTCATGCTGGTGCCTAAATATTAAGTAAATGCCAGGGAGCCATATTGACCCCTCGAAATAGACGCATCCAACATTTTTTAAACAAATCTGTTGTCTGTGTATTATGGAAGCACTGAGGAACCCCAGTCGGGTCAGGACCCCGTCGTGCCCCAGTGATTGTGAGTTGGGATGCAACATGTGGCTAAAAGAAGGAATGGGGTTGGGTGAATGAGGGAACAATAAAACATGCAGAGTGGAGTGGAAAATCAGAAGCCACAGCTTGCTATTTGTCTAACAAGTAACGGAAGCTTGTTTTCAAGCTTCTGACAGTTTTGCAAAAAAGAACGGAGTATAAAATAAAATACCCACACTAATTTCTTACCAGTAGTTTGATACTGGTGTACTGGCAACTTGGTGATTCAGCAACAAATGGCGCTCTTTTCTGAGTCAGCAACTGGTGCTGTGCTCCAGCTTGGTGCAAAGGGAGGTTGTGCCATTGGCGGTGTCATATTTCAGATGAGACTTTGACACATGCTTATCAGGACCCAGTCCCACATGCTCGCTGACCAGATTCCAGCATGAGAAATTATATTTTGCCCAACACAATTTCCTCTCCTGTTTTGATTGGATCCCTACTCTGCTGCACTTTCTGCCCAAAATTGTCATGTGTGCTGTTAAACAGCTGCTGCATTCCAACCCAGAAGGACCTGCTTTTCAGTGCTGGAAGAAGCACTTCTGATCTGCAAAGCACTCTCTGGGGAATTCTTCTGGTTAGAAAGTGCTAGGTGAATGTAAAATATTAACAACACAAAGGGGAATGAAAATAAGCCAAACGCTGAGTGCCCAAACCGAGATCATCAGGAGGTATTTGAGCAAACTTTGACATGGAATTCCTTTCCTAAAACTCCCTCCTTGCTTTTGAAAGGTTGGGGGGTGGTTTTTCTGCTCTGCTTTTCCAAAGTAACGGTTATGAACTTATGTGCTATGCCTCTCCTGAGCCGCTTTCTCTGACGCTTCTTGTATTCTCTGCAGGCCTCGGAGACATCACGCAGCAGCTGAATCAAAGCGAACTGGCTGTTTTACTGAACTTGCTGCAGAGCCAGACGGATCTCAGTGTCCCACAGATGGCCCAGCTGTTGAACGTACACTCTAACCCAGAGATGCAGCAGCAGCTGGAAGCTCTCAACCAGTCCATCAGCGCTCTGACAGAAGTCACAACTCAGCAGCAGGACTCTCAGAAAGTGGCCCTGGAGGAAGCCATCGAAGAAGAGCCACCCACAGAGGTCCAGCCACCAGAGGAGCAGACAACCCCGGAAGCGGCTAGCACTCAGGGAGATATGCAGAACATGCTGGCTGTTCTGCTGAGTCAGCTGATGAAGACCCAGGAACCTGCTGTAAACCTGGAGGAAAGCAACGGGGAAAAGAGCAGTGAGCAACGTGGGCCAAGGAAAACCCCTACCACGCAGCAGGAGGAAAGCACAGGTAAATAATCGTGACTGTTGCTTGTGGACCTTGGGTGCCATTCACCCTTCTGAGGAATCTTAAGCATTCCATAAAAGTGCATCTAGTTCATAACTGTGACCGTGGGGAGCCAGGCCTCTTGCGCATTGTAAAGAGGGTGCTTTACAAAGGGGTGGAAAGAAGCATGGTGCCAAGCTTACACCAGCTTTGGGGGGGGGGGTGTCAAACTTCAGGACTTTCTGGGGGAGGTGACTGGCCACGCACTCAAGTCGCTTTATCTGAGAGACTGGGTGCAGCAGAATCTCATAAATAGGCTTGAGCAGCTAGGGCAGCTGGTTAAAACTTCCTGAGTAGCCAAGCACACCGCAGATATTTCAAAAATCGGTCAGGCAACCTCACTTCTCCAGAGCACTTAAAATCTTTCAACAGGGTGGTGAATGGGCAGTGAAATTTGAAAAGATTCCTCTTGTAAAAGACAAACCCGATGAGTTCTTTTTTGGTATGATCCGATGCCCAGTGACTGATTAACATTGGCCAGTGATACTGTGCTAATAAATTCATGTTGCATTTACACACATGCAGGCAGGTTTTGCACGGGACATCAGAGCCGCACAGTGACTAATCCCTCTTAGCGTCCTAGTGGTCTTTCTCACACATGCAAAAATATGTCTAGAAAAGACTGGAGTGTGTTGCACGGGATTGGCAGGGAATGCAGCAGCAGTTCTGGAAGGAAAAAGCCGGTACGCCTGGCTTCACTACGCCTGGTTTTAGACCATTCTAATGGTCTCTCTCTATTCCATGAGTTCTAAAATTCGACAGACTTAAACAAAATTGAGCTGAGTGCCCATTCCTAAGATAGTGAGAGAGAGGTTTGTTCATAAAAGATTTGGCTTGTGCCAGTGGAATTTTGGATTTCCTTCCCAGAGGTGAGTTTAAATGTATGTCCATATTTTCCATTACTGCCAACAGAGCACCACAGGATGATAGGAGCAGCAGATTATAGAAGCTCCTGCTGCAAATGAATTACAACTTATTTCTCCGGAGAACCTCTTTCAACCTTATTCACAGCACCTCTCTGCAATACAGTTGAAGATCTTGCTTTTCAGTAATAGCAATCACTCCATCCAAATGCACACACCCATCAGAATTTTGTCATGATCATACTTTTGCCCCAGTACTGAAATATCATTAGGTTATTGTAAAACAGGGTCAAGTCAGGTGCAACATCTTGCATTATTATTATTAACTGTTTGAAAAATGGGCACTGGCCCAAAATACTTTAACTTGTCCTCTGGATTCTAGCACAACCTAGTTTTAAAGTGCAATTAATAGTCAGAAAAGTTAACTTAAAAATATTACAGGGAAGTGTGTGCTTTATGTTCTGACCAAATCTGATCTGCTTTAAGTCAAAAGATGATTTTCTTAATTACCATTGTTGCAAACTCCACCAAGGCTCTGACTCTCAGGCTATGTCCTTGGTGCCTCTTATAGCATCACCGGTAATAACAAGAATCACCATTCAGCTGATCGTGTTGTTGACAATGAGTTCACGTTGAATCACACTCTCACGGCTGGGCTGCGTTGGCTCTGTAAGCCGAACAAGAGTGAGAACTGTTTTTTTCAGTAAAGCCATCACACTGACACCCAGACACCCAGGGAAGCAGATCTGTCCAATAGGAAATGGCCTTCTTTCTGTGTTTTTTTGGGTTTTTTTTTAAATGCAGTCACTTTTCTGACTGTGACTGCAGTTTAACTGGGAATGGGATGGAACCCTTCACTGTTGTGATGTAAGAAAGCAGAACGCTTTGTTCTTACCACTGACTCAATAGCAGCAGTAAATAGGCACCAGTGATAGAGTTGTGACCATAACAATGTGCAAAAAATATTTTGTTCTCATAAGGGGAGATCCTTTTGAAACAAACATCCTCATTAGTTCAAATCTGGGCAAAACAGAGCACGAAATAAACTGATTGTCCTTTTGTAACTGGCAATCTGTAAATCATGTGAAAACATTTTTATACTTCTGAGTGTTTTATATATATATATATTTTAAAAGACTGTCCTTGTGCAAATTTATTTCTTAAGCTGCTATAAAACAAACCAAGTAAAAAATATAATTCTTGTCACAAGCTTCCTAAGTAGTGAAGAAGGGAAATTCCGTTTTACTCTAAGGCTCGGATCTTGGTCAAAACTTGTTCTTGTTTTTTACACAGTGGGTCCACGCTTCATCAGTAAAATTGCATACAGTTAGCCCCGAGATACAGCTGCCAGTAAGTGTATTAATAGAGCATTGAGGTCTTATGTCCTTTTGCAGCAGCAGGAGGTACTGCTTTCAAGGCACACGCTCTGTCATGTGATTTCGCATCTGTCTTTCTCTCCCTCTCTGCGTTAGCCTTTGATCTAAAAGTAGGAATTGTGTTCACAGGTACCCATGTGTTAGGGCAGCTGTTCTTGATGAGCCAAGAATGTGGGCAGGTGGGGGAGTAAGAGCAGGGAAAAATGTTAATGAACGTGTACACTTATCTTTCAAGGATTACCAGCTATAAAAACTCCGCCTCTTTCTCTGTCCATCCCAGAGAGCAGGCTGTCTCCCGTGGTGGGCTGTTTGTTTTCTGTAAATGTGTTGATATCTGTTAACATGTGATTTAAGATGTTGTTTAAAAGAAGTAACCCTTCCACAGCATGTCCTCCTCGCATTCTCCCACCAGAGAAGAGACCCCCCGAGCCCCCTGGACCACCACCACCACCGCCACCTCCTCTGTCTGAAGGAGATCTCTCCAGTGCAGCACAGGACTTGAACCCCGCCGTGACGGCTGCTCTGCTGCAGCTTTTTTCTCAGCAAGAGGCGGCGCCGCTAAGCCACTCGACGTCCGATCACCAAGCCTTGAGATCTGCGGATTACGTCAGATCGCAGCCGTCCAGGACTTACGGCACGGAGGGGTCGGAGGGGGGATTCAGTGCTGACGAGCGGAGTGCTGGCCAAACTTTAACAGAACCCTCTGCCCAGACTCTGGGGAAAAGCAGGACCTTTTTGGGCTCTGTGAGCCACCATGGGGAGGCGAGCAATTACCAGGGCACAGGATCTGTCCAGTTTCCAGGGGACCAGGACCTCCGTTTCACCAGAGTCCCCTTAGCGTTACATTCGGTTATTGGGCAGTCCTTTGTAAAAGCTGAGGGGAGCAACAACACACTGGTACACCCAGAGGCCAAAATTCAAAACTACAGCGAGCTGGGGCCAGGGACTGCTGGCTCCAGCGGAACAGGAACGGGTCACAACTGGGGCGTTTATGGAAAGGCCTATCATGGGCCTACTAGAGTGCCTCCAAGAGGGGGAAGGGGGAGAGGGGTTCCTTATTAAGAGACTTGAGTTTTGTGATGATCTCCTTCCCTCCCTTGCCTCTCAACCTTTAGTGAAATGATTTTTTTTTTTTTAATTTTATTTTTTTGCCAGAGCGAGGTATTGTCTGCGTTTCGGCTACTGCAAAGCTCAATGTTGTATTCCTTGCTCGCTAGGCCGCTAGCTGGTGCCCTCCAAAATACTGTAAGAGTCCTGACTGGGCATTTTGCTAGCCAAACTTCTCACTTGGTTAGTGACAATAACGGTGAGTTTTCTGCCTTAGGCTGCAGATGGTGGGGAATCGTTTAAAAAAGGAGGAAAAAATGGAAAAAGGAAATAAAAATGTTTTACTTGCCTGGCACTCGGGCTTCTCAGAAAGAGAACCACCTCGGTGTTCAGGTAGGACTCAGAGAGGGTCCGTTTCCCAAGGCAAATCTTTTTTTTCAGTCTTTTTATTTAAAGTATTCATGGAATGGTGCCTAGATCACCTCGACTGAATTTGGAGAACCAGGATATGGCACTGGTTTGTATTACAAATTTTTATTTAGCATCCCTCCTTTCCACTAAGCTGCTGGACACCCCGTCACTCCCCTCTTTCTTTTCAGGTCAGTTCGTCTCTCAAAGTTTTACACTTGGGGATCACAAGCTCAGTCTCCCTCCCTCCCAGATCCTAGATTGTGTGTTTTGATGGCAGCCTTAGTGCACTGGCTTTTGAAAGGGCTCTTTGGGTTTTTTTTTAATTATTATTATTATTATTATTATTATTATTCCTCCATAAATTTGCAGTGGAAATGGTCTTTTTAGAAGCTCAAGAGCCTAAGAGAACTCCTAACTTTAAAACAACAGCAAGAAAAAACCTTTGTAATACTTAAATTCTAAAACATTTTAAGATTTAAAGCAGAAATTTTCTGGTGGGGAAACTTTGCCAGCTGGGAGTGTCTTTTGTAAATGTCAGTCATGCTCTCAGGGCTGGTGGTGTGCGTGTCTGCTGTTTTTAAACCAGGCTGGCAGCGTTTGAGTACTTTGAGGGTTAATGTATCATTTCTATATACATATATATTTTTGGTGTGGTCAAGAAAGTATTTACAATGGATTTTCTTCTCCTGCAGAACATTGCAATGTTGTCCATTTCAGTAAGGCTTCAAAACAACACAACAACAAAACAAATTAATAAAACAAGAATACAAATTTTTGGGCTTTTTCTTCCAAGTGGGCTTTTCCGAAGGAAAACATACATCTGGTCTTTTAATTTTTAAAATGACAGTGTTGATGTGTAAAATGGATCAGAATCTGTATGGCCGTGAGACCTTCTGATCATTGCAAAAGGATTTCTTTTCTTGTTTTTAAAAATAAAAACCACACCCTCCCCCCAGCAGGTGGTGCATCGTGACCTGCAGGGAGAAAATCTGCCTTATAAACACAGACAAGTGACTGTAGGGAAAAGCTTTCAAGAGGCAGGTGGAAAGAGGAGAGAGAATATACATTATCCTGTAATATAGACGAGTCCATTTGTATGACTAAAAAAGCAAATCCTTATATTGTCGATTCAGCAAAGACTAGTAACACAGTTTGCAAAATTCCAAGTATAAATTTGTGGATTTTTTTTTTCAATTGCCAGTTCATGCCTAATGTGCAAAAATAGTACTGTAAAAATGCAGAGTGCACTAAATAAAACAGAATAGCCTCTCCAGACATTTTATTTAAATATATATATATATTTTTTCTTTTCAACATGCAGCTGCCAGACATGCTGGCACATTTTTAGTTGTCCTGGCTCTTCCTCCCAAGCCTGTTTGAATTTTGGAAGGAGAATTGTGTTACAGTCCTGAGTCTGTGCAGGAAGCAGATGCATCCTTTTCTTTTTTATTTCCTTTCCACTTTTGTTACCAGTTTTCATCCACGGATTTGTCCGCCTCACCAGAAACTAGTGTTCTTTGGGGGGGGGGATCGACTTGAATTCCTCTGACATGGCCCCATCTATGTGCTATTCGCTTTCTAACAGAACTGAATTCCAGGAGTTCTAGTCCAGAACCTCGGTCTTGTGAGCTGCTCTATGTGACCAGACCTGTATTGACTTTATTTGAGCTGCTCGGTCTGTCTGGGTGGGGCAACTCTCAAGATACGAGGACATTATCTGTCTTGGCTTTTGTAGTGAAACTTGGCTCCAGAGGCTCTGAAAAGAAGCAATGCTGTGAACCCCAACGTGTCCTGCCAGCTTCCCCATAAGTGCGAATAAAGAGAACAGCCATTCATGCTGTTTCTATACACGTATTTGTGTTACATACTATCAAATGCTATTACATCAATTTTGTTTCTTTGATTGCATCAGTCAATAATAAATTATACTGGATGCCCTAAAAACATGCTGGGGATCCCAAAGGCAGTGGTAATGTGAAAGTGGATTTTCCTTCCCCTTTCAAGTCTGAATCTAAAAACTAGACAAAAATCAGAATTTTTTTGTTTTTAAGTTTAAACACCCTCCCGCCCCCCATATGCACCTGATATTCAACCTGATCCAGCACCCATCTATTTCAGTGAGCTTTGGGTCATGCCTTTGAATACCAGGGAATCTTGGTGGGAGGGGAAATGGTATTTACTGTTCATCTGTTATCCTTTTAAACACATTGAGCAAAGTTGAGCAGAATTAAATCTCTCATAGTTAGAATGAGTGTGGGGGAAAGTCACTGAGCTCCATCCAAAATGTGTTTACTTAATTGCACCACAAAGACATTAATTCCATTGCACAGGTGACTAGAACAGATGAGAGAAAGTGGCTCCATTTCTGATGAAGGGAGCATGTAGGTGGAAGGGGCATGAGCCTCTACTTTGTATTTATGATCCTGGGGAAGGAGGGTGGTGGAAGCTGTTTATTTTCTCCCTTTCGTTAGCCATAGCTGAATTTATCCTGAGGGGCTCTGTATGTAGAAGACTAAAGGATTTACAAAGAAAAAACAAATTGTATGTGATTATAAGCTGGTGGTACAGGTTACAGGCAACTCATTAGATTATTCACCCCTCCTTTTTTTTTTTCTTAATGTTAGATCATCTTTGGGTTTAACACCAATGTCTAAAAGCTGTAGCCACCGTGTTCCCCAGCAGAGAAGTGTCTGATACCAACACCTTATTGTACCTCTCCTGAGTTTCGTTTTGAGACTGAGCGCGCCTTTTTTTGGTTGTACCTTTGTCTCTGTACAGATATTTTGTAATATATTAATTTTTTTTCTTTTCAGTTTATAAAAATGGAAAGTGGAGATTGGAAAATTAAATATTTCCTGTTACTGTATTATCTTTTGCTCCAGTGCATTGAGTTATTACGCTCCTCGTTGTAGTCTTTAAAGCACATATGGTAACTTTTGCCTTTAAAGGATTCTCTTTTCCTACTTCCCCCATTCCCAACTGTAGCTTGATGCCGAATGGCCAGATATACCGGTAAGTGGGTCTTATCTTAATGCTGGTTGGTGTGGGTGAATGGGATTTGCCATAATGCACCAACACATAGTCCCAGTCTCTTAGACGCATTGTTGAAATACCATAGTCCATTCATAAATCCCAGGTTGTGTAGAGAATCCTTTTCAATTGAGACAAGACCAGAACCCCAGGAGTCTGTCAGTCTCCATCCTTCCCTGAATCTCCTTGTCTGTCACTCAGAACTGTGGCTTTGAAGTGTTTAAGTTACCTGTGCTCTTCTAATGCTCACTCTGGTTAGGTCTGTGGAGGACAGGCTCTGGACACTGGGGCTTTTCGCTTATTTGGGCAACCCTTAAATCTTAGGTTTGTACAGGTGAAGGGAAAAATAAGGGGAGGACAAATCAGGAAAACAGAGTGAATGGAAGGAGGGGAAGCAGTGGTGAAATAGAGGCCAAGCTAGGTCTGAGATGGAGGAGGAAAGAACATTGGGTGTATTGAGAGAAAATCATTTTAATACCACTGGGTGTGTATTGTGCACACCCAACTAGTGAACATGCCAAATCAGGGCGGACTTCCTGGGCCAAGGGGTTTAGGAACAAAGGGAAAAGTCCCTTCCGAAAGAGCTGCAGGAGAGCAGACAGGTGTGCGGTCTGAGTTCCTGGCATGTCTTCCAGAACAGGTCTGCCTCCTGAAGCATCTGAGGAGGAGGGGATGGGATTTGTGACATGTGGCTGGGAAAAACCTTTTCCAAGGTTTAAAAAAAAAAGGGGGAGGGTGGGGGGAGCATGAAGACACAGTGAAGGAGACAGCCCAGGAAGCTGCCAGAAGCCAGGTTGGGTGTGACTAGGCAGGAGGTGATACGTAAAGAGGAGCTGAAGCCAGTGCAAGAATTTCAGAAGGTGTGGAGACATGGTTGGGCCATGAAGAAAGGATGGTGGCATCAGCAAGCCGGAGGGAGAAGGAGAGAACAAGAGCATGGGCTAATATTTCGGTGCAGGGATCATGGTCTGGAGACCTAGAGGAGAAAGCAGCACCAAGACTTGAAAAGGGCCTAAAAAGGGAGAACGAGGAAGGAGAGATGAAGGTGGGCTAGCTGGCTGGTGGTAGGGCTGAGAGGGGAAGAACAGGGCGCAGAGGGTGGAAGGAAACGCAGGGGTCTGAAACTTAGAGCCTGGCAAAGAGTTGCTGAGAATCAGCAACACGTGAAAGGGGTGGGAGTTACTGCAACGAGGGGAGAAAGGACATGGAAAGGGGATGGAGGGAGAGGAGGCAAACCTAGCTCCTATCCCGCCCCTTCTGTGGGCGTGGCCTGAGCAACCCTCTCACCTCCCTGGGAGTGCCAGACTCTCAGTGTGTGTCTACACTGCATGTGTTCTTAACACAGGTTAGCTAACTCGGGTTAAAATAACGGAGGACATGGCAACTCAGCTTTTAACGTGGGTGAGCAGCTATAGGCTTTAGCTTGAGCTGCTAACCTGAGTGACGAGCCAAATTATGTCCTCACTGCTATTGTAATCTGAGTTAAGAACACACTTTTTGCATTGAAGATGCAGCCTTAGTCAGATTTCCCAAAGATCTCAGCTGCCATCTCAGCCCTTGACTAAAGGGCTGATTTTCCTGGCAACAGCACAGTGCCAAGCTCTTAGGGGTGAGCGTGGCCCTCGCCTAGTAGGGAGACTTGTACCATTTGTTGCTAGTGTATGCGTGGGGCTGCCGCCCTTACTGCTATCCACCTGTCCCATCCCTTCTGATGTTCAAAATTGTCCTTTCCACATGGCATGCTTCGGAAGGCAGCTTTTGCTCTGCACCCAACACCAGAACTGTGAGCCAAAGCATGCTGGGTATTGACTCATGCAAATCAAGCCATAGCATATCCATCTCCCGCCCTGCTCCAAGCAGCTGCTAAAACCAGAGGATTCCCTTAGCCCTCAGCGATTTGCGTGCTCCACCCCTATGGAAAACCAAGGCACAGCTGTACAAGCCTGGCCTCTAAAGCTGGCTGGGTAGTCAACCCCATACTCTAAAGCTGAGGAAAGCCACCAGAACCGTGTCAGAATTTTAACACTTGGCTCATTCCTCCAGGGTGAATTAAACTCATCCTTCCTGAGCGACCTTTGTCCTTGATGGGTGTGTCTAGCCTGAGAGTCTCTCAACTGGGCCAGGTGATTGCCCTATTAGCATGTACTGTAGGGCTAAATCCTGCCCTGGCAGAGGTGGGGTAGAATCCGAGAGGGGAAGCTGGGTTGCTGTGTGCTCAGATCTGCCTGTGTCCAGTTCCTGTCTATCCAGGTGCTTAGATGGTCCCCATCCCACTGATGTCTGAGCGCCTTCCTGAGCTAGAGGTCTGCTCACCCATCTTGCTAGACTGGCATCTCTCAGGCATTCTCTGTCCTGCTGGCAGGGTGATGGATCATCAGGGCATTTCCGTTGGGAGCGTGCAGATAATCTAGCTCTCGTTGGACTCAAGTCCCTAATCCTAGATCCGGCCTGTTTTCTCCTGGCAGATGCCCCTGCGAGATCAGTCTGCAGCGGGTGGATGCAGGGGAAAGAGGCAGCAGTCGGGATTCATGCTTTGCTGTCCACTTGGAAGCAGTGGCAAAGCGTAGGGATCTGCCCCTGTTGTGGTGACTTATTAGCAGGGCAGCTGGCCTGCGGCGTTGACTCCTCTGCCCTTCTGAGCCGTCCCCAGGGCCATGCAGGGGCCGTGTCTGCAGGGTGTTGCCAAATTGTGGCAGTTGGGAGACTTTACAGATTAAAAAGGGGCCCTTTGCCCATCATGGAGAGGGGGCCCCTCCTCACGAAGTGGGCTGGTCTTCCACCACTGTGCCCCTTAGAAGATCCTTCTCTCGGGTTTAGGCTGCGCCGTTGGATTTGAGCGCAAGCACTGCCAGCTTGGTTTGCAGACGAGCATAGGGAATGGAAGGATTAGTTCTGCCTGAGCTCCTGAGTTTAGTCACTGCATCTTCAGGGCAGGCGGAGCAGGTTCTCCTCGGAAACCAGATTAAATATAAAGATTTGAGCGGGGAGGGTTAGAAACAAAATAATCTTATTTAACACCCCTGCCCCCAAGAGAAGCATGGGTCTCACAGCACGGCTTGGTGTGTCTCCACTGTAGGCTGTTGGAAAGTGTGTAGGCAGAGATGGGTCCAGCAGGGTGAGTTAAGGTCTCCAGGACAAACTTAGCTTTGATTCTCTCTTGCCTGGCCTGTAGACTGAGATGATGTGATACCAGTTTGATACCCTGGCTCCCCTCCCTTGGGCCTGGGTCAGATGAGATGATCTCAATGGGTCTCATCTACCCATTGTGATGCTAGCTTCCTTCTTCTAGAGAAAGGGGGAGTTGGTAGAGCCCTGTAAGAGGATTACTCTGCATGTGTTGTGAATCTAATTGTTACAGCAGCTACCATGACGGTGAATGGGCCCAGGGGAAGGGAAAAAGTGATGAACTAGATCAAACTGGATTTAGCACATTTTTATCTTCAAATCGAAGTGACAGTCTGCAGACATGAATACATTGAATGGTTTTGCCCAGAACCCTATGGCAATTGCCATGTTATCTTTGGCTGGATGCCCTTGCCAGCCTGGGCGCGGAGAGCAGTGGGCTAAGAGTTAACTCTCTAGCTGTTTCCCATTCCCCTACATCTGCTCAGATATAAATGGAGGGAGTAATAAAGCAGGAGCCCTCATTAAGGATAATCGGGATTTAAGTGCTTCCACCAGAGAGCCTTAAAAATCTAGCTTACTGGGATGCAGTGTAAAGGTTAGCCAGCAGATCGGTCAGCCTAGACCCTTAGAGACTGGTGTCTCTCATTGCCTGATTGAGGACTCCTTTGCTTCCCTGTGCCTGCAAAACTCTTGGTAGCTGTAAAAAACCAGCTGAATTATAAGCCTGTGCGAGGGAAGTTCTATCTGCAAGACGTTTATTGTTGGACAGCCTTGGCAGGTTCCCAGCAGCATGCATTCACTTAGCACAAATTGCTTGTTACCTGGCCATGGGACATCACGGAAAGGATCTGCATGGCCATCCATCATCCCCGATGTGACTGCCTCAGCTTGATTTATGTCCCTGCTGAATGAGTCTGTCAGAGAGGTGCTAAATTGCGAAGAGTTAAAAGGCGTTTTGATACCATGTTTTAAAGGTTGGGATCAGGAAGATGCAGTTGGGCATCTTCTGTTCAGCCTTGCTTTGTTTGCTGTTGGAAGTTGAAAAGGTTTTTGTATGTAACCAAAACCCTAATCCTACCTGTGGCCCAGCTATTCTGCCTTGCACATAAAGAGTAAAATTACCAACACAAGGCCTGAGGCTGTACTCCTTACTCAAGCAGAATTCCCACCAATTTTCAGTGCAAAACTTGTGTGAGGAAAAATGGCGGGATCCATGGCTGAGAATTGGGTTCTTCGTAGTTGATGATGGTCCTGATGGGTGAAGTAGAGAGATCCGAGGCTGATTTTTCCCGGTGCCCCATTGCTTTGAGAATCTGATGTTTGTACTACAGAGGAAGATGGCTTAGTCAGTGGAATGGGGCAGGGAACCGGAAGGTTTGAAATGTCTGTTAACACCCTGATTGCAGGTTCCAATCCAGACAAGGTCCACTCCGGCCAGAAAGAGTTCTGTGCGGTGTGTTTGGTCTGGGTATTTCAGATAATTCATGGAGAGGCTTTATCTGTTCCACATGGTGGGACATCAAAGATTGTGGCACTTCTTGGGAGGGTAAGATTGAGACACATCTTAGATCATAATTTCTAGGGAGCGTTTATGGGAAAGGACGGGTTGATGGTTCCATCAGAAGGGAAGCTCTAAGGTAGATGAAATTTGAGCACTGAGCTACTTTGTCCTGTTTTAGTTGTCCTCCCCCCCCCCGCCCCCCCGCAATGTTTTGCATTTACCAACAAAAGAAGCTTTCTTCATTGTGTGTTTTGTACTAGTGTAAACTGCTGGATTGAGAGCTCCTGGTTGCAGAACAGGCAGCCGCAGTGCAAGCTATCCCGCCGTTGTGCCTACTACTGACCTGGCTCTCCTCTAAGGTTAGGGGAGTTGTTTCTTGGGCTCCATCAATCCTAGCCTACTTGGCCAATGAAAAGGCCCAGAGCTGCTGGTTCATCCCGGTTGGGGCGTGTGGACCTTCTTTAAATCATGAGCTTGATGGAGCAGGAATGGCCACTTCTTTGGGAAGTGCCTGGCGTGTTGTGTACACTGCTGCACATGCATACAATTGGAGAACCCAGTTTCACAAAGGGGTGGGCCCTAAACCGCAGCGAATTGGGACTTAATCCTCATTTACCTGGGCCAGTTCTGCGCTAGTGCCCTGGGGGGAAGGCTCTGGAACCATTTACCAATACCCCCAGAAGAAAGTACTCTCTGTATTTGGGGTCTAAGCTGCGTTCACCTCAAGACTGCTCCCCCGCTTAAGAACTCTCAGTAGATTTGAACAATTAAAGGTGACTTGGGAATGATTATGTTTAAAGGGCCTGTACACTTGTTTGCTGCTTTATGATGTGTGAGGAAGACTGCAGGCCTTGGCTTGTTTGTTAACCCGTCAGAAGTCAACCTACTACCTAGCACTTGTATTGCTTCTGAAATACAACCCTGGTCCCCTTAGTCCCAACCTAGTACCTTATCCACTACCTTAGGACTGTCAAATCGTATCATCATCCCTTTTGCTGGAGGACTTTTAGGATGACTCATGTTTCAGGAGTCATCTTAACCCTTACCGGCGGGGGTGAGGAGTGCTTACCAAAGAGATTTCCTCCCACGGGTTTGGACTAAGCCAGTGTTCACCAAAACTGAGCCGTTAGCCAACCAAAGATCAGCCCACTGCTCTGCCAGTCCTGGCCTAACGGAATACATTTGAAATGCTTTTTAAGGTACTTTATTTGGCCACTTCTGTTGCCCTTCCCTTTCCTCCCCTCCCATCCCACACAACAGCGGTCCCGCTTCCCACAGGTTGTCTCATGTTAGGGAAAAATCAGATCTGTAACTCTCCCCTGGAAATAGCAAGGATAGAACTTGTAGTATAGCCAAGGCTCAGATGGATTGCCTACCATCTCATCTAAGCCTGCTAAATCCCCTGACTGCTCTCTCGGCTGACTCTTCCCGCTGTAGATTGCACTGGGGAGAACTGGAGTCTGATTTTCTCCCTAGTGTAGACAATACTCTGTTCATTCACCCCTATACAGATGCCTTCCTCAGCACTTAGCCTAAATGTAGGTCACAGGCTGAGAGCCATGGTTTGTCCCTTGTCAAATACTCCTGCTCTCATTCAAACAGGCTTCACCAGGACTTCAAGAGATGCAATTAACTAGCGAGGCAGTCCATCTAAAAGGGGCCGGGGGAAGTGGCAGTTGCTGTATTTGCCCCAAGTCTCCCTGCCAATTATGGTTTTACAATCACATTTTCCTAGCTGGTTTTTTCATCACTTCTATGAAAGACCCATGCAAACACCTTGGGAAACTGACTACATGGGAGCCCTGGAAACTGACTAGACTCAAAGCACTGTCAAGTGTGCAAAGTAAATAAACTGGAAAAGTAAATGTCCTTTTTCCTGGTTCTTTGTTACAGGAATGGAAGGGAGGAGGAGGGTTACAAGTAACAATAGGTTTAAAAAAAAAAAATCCAGACAGACGTATGGCTGACTGTCCCTTTATCTTGAGAATGTAGGTTCATAACTGGGGCTGCTTTTGCAGTTTTTGTATGGGACCAATGACCTGCTGGGCCCAAATTTGACATAATGGTTCTAAAAGAGCGTGGAAGGCAAAATCTGGGGTCTTTGTAACAAAAAGAAGTAACCCCCCCTGGACAGTCAGACCCATCACTGAAGGCTTATTTTAAATATCCCATTACCTCTCTAGTTTGCAGTCAAGGGTGTTTTCTGCCTCTTGCTTGTGCAATATGTTATAATGCAAAAGTTCTGGATGCCTTGAACATCTCATTTATTTGTATTATGGTAGCACCTAGAGATCCCAGTTGCACTGGGTGCTGTACAGACAGCAGAGAGACACATTCCCTGCCCCACAGAGCTTACAGTCAAACTGATTAGAGTCCTATGTATTTTATTGGCCCCAAAAATTTAAAGGTCCCGTGTTTCCTACCCTTTCTGCTTTTTCCTAAGGGCCGATCCAACGGCAAACCCTTCTGCTGTGTCGTAGATGCCCTAGTTTGATTTATTCTCATCCCGTTCCCCAAGCAATAAAGCATCTCCAACTTCTTATTAATTAGATCGGGTTTAAGGAGGGGGAAGGAGGTTAAATCTTCAATGCTTTGGGTCACCTTCCTGAAGGATCCCATTAGCAGATTCCTATGAACAATGGTAATTGGCTTCATGCTCAGTTCTTCCCCTTTCAAACTTCTCCTTTCCTCGCCTTAAGCAGATCTGAGCAAGGCCTGCGGGAGCCTTTAGCGGCCCATTACAGCTGTGAGGACGTTGTGATTTGCTGCAAGCCAAAAGGCTCTTCTCTCTGTCCTTGGCAACCCCGGGCTTCATTCCCATCAGTCTTGTCACACTGCCAGTATCGATAGTGCACAGCGCTGCTTCGTGTATCTCCCCAGTGCGGTGTCAAAGTGGTTTTTAAAGCCGGCTGCTTGCGTAGTATCTGTGGGACTGTGCTGTTAATGCCAGAGTGAAAACCCAAACGCTGACCTTAACTCCCCCTTTCCCCACCATCTATGTCCACTGCTCCCCTTTCACCGGTGGGCCTATTGGTACCTTTCCCCTCCCAGCTGAGATCCCCATATCCTCCTGCCCATTCTTCCCAAACCCATTGTCCATTGGCAGTAGAGATGCCAAAGCTGGGTTGAATGTTTCTCGTGGACATCTTAGAATTCCCATACCAGCTCAACTCAATGGCCCCTCCAGCCCAGTGTCTTGTGCGCCATCCCAGAAGGTGCAAGAAATCTTGCAGTAGGCGGTTATGGATTAACCTGCTGGTTGGAGAGATTTCTTCCTAATTTCAGGCACTTAGAGATTGGCTCTGCCCTAATACAGGAACATTCCAAAACTCTTGGTTACTTTTAAAATCTTTGCTCTGGCTACTCTTGTTCTCCAGAAAGATGGCTGATCCCTTCTGGAATTCTGCTAAACTCTTGGCTGCAATGACATCAGGGGGCAATGGGTTCCACAGGCTAGCTATGCCCTCGCTGCTCCCAAGATGAGGCAGAGTGAGCGTACAGATCCCGCTCTCTTGGTCTGACTAGTATGGTGCAAACACAGCTGGAAGCTGGTTATTGTACATGTCGGCAGGCTCCTATTTTCCCTCCTTGTCTAGTGAAGATCATGTTTCCGTTTGGTTAAAACAGTACTGTGCAATACTGCTGGTTTAAGATCCAAAGCAGAGGGTAATGGCATTAAATGCTTTAGCTCTGCTCCAAGAAAAGCCTCTTGCCTACGTTTTGGTAACAGAGCTGCCCTGCTTCTGGCTAGATGATTTCTCTTCTATCTGATGATTGCACTCTGTGTTCTTGGCACTGTGTGTACATAGAAGGAGCGAATGGTCCCTTCTACTCTGAATCCGATCTGATACGTAAGTTGAAGGTCCAGAATTCAAGTGGTTCAGCCACAGGTGATTGTTGCAGACTAATGGTGTGTGTGTACATGTACAATTTGCGGTCCTAATATTTTCATGAATCAAATTCAGAAATCCCATCTTTTATGTATTTTTAAGACGTTGCTACAGATCAGGTTCAGTGCGGTGCAGTGAAACTTTAGATTCCCGGACATGAAATCAAGAAGGCACTGTTATGATCCTCCATCCTGCTTTGCAGCATCATGCAGGCCATAGATTAGTAACCAATGGCACCTTTCAGGGTGCATCTACTGCAGGTGCCCTGCTTCTCAGAGACTGGATGATGATCCAATTCTTTATAGCAAAAAGGTCTGGCCCATTTTGATTAGCTCATGTTGCAGGGTGGGACATTGGTAGTGGAACTTAGCCCCTGGGCCAAGCCATGGTGACCACTGGCCCAGGATGGCTCTCTGGTTAGGAGACAGCTTAAGGTTCAATACATTTATAGCCTGTTGGCTGATAAAGGCTATTCCTGCCTCTGTCCTCACTGGTCCCTGCCATTCTCAGTAATTACAGCTGTCTGATCACTGCTTTCTTATGCACGCTCTGTGATCCCAATCTTGCAGTCCATGGCCTAGTCTTTAATAGAGCTGGTTGAATTTTTTTTCCCCCCTCCTGGAAAATGGTAACTTTTTTGTTCAGCAAAAATTTGGAAACCAAAAAATTTCAGTTGACACTAAATATTTTGATTTGGATCTGGTTCTAGGGTGCCTCATGGGAGTTGTAGTTCAAATGCCCCATGCTCCCATTCTCCTCTAGAGGCCAGGCTGCCTGGTTGGACTACATCTCCCATGAGCTCTCCCCTTGGAGAGGCAGAAACAGTGCGTCATGGAAATCCCTGGCCATGGTGCATTATGGGAGATGTCCACTTGGGAACCCTACCCCAGATAGGAGAATGGGGACCTTTAGGCAACTGCCCTATAACTCCCATGAGGCCCAGCAGCGGCATATCCAAATAGAAATACTTCCATTTGGGGGGAAATGGTTTTTGATGAAAAACAGATGTTTCTGCAGAAAGTGGGTACTTGTTAACTGCTAGCATCCCATCCTTTCCAGCCAGGGGACAGGACGTCCCCAAGTGACAGTGAATCAGGTGGGATCGCTGAGGCACGGTTCAGCTGCCTGAATGTGTGCTGGCAAGGGGAGGCAGGGTCCACTACAGCGGGTTATGTTTGATGGGTTTACACCTCAAGGGTTCTTGCGCCCAATGTACTTTGAGGTGCCATTGCAGCCGGTTAGCTGGACATTTTAGTAGCCAAATTAGAGACCTGCAAAGGATTCGGTTTTAACTGGGTTTGTGCCCTTTATTTTGCTGCTTAATGGTGTAAACTTGACAGCCTGAAACTGTTTAAAATAAATAAATCTTTTTTTAACCTTAAAACTATTAGAAATGTCACCTCTGGTCTCCTGACTTCATTGGCGAACTCATGAGAGGGTCCCTGAGGAGGTTTTGTTGACTTTAATAGAATAATGGGCGTTCTTTAGTGAAGGCTTCTTTTCTCCAAAATGTTAACAGGCCCTATGAATCAATCGCTATTGACAAATACAAACCAACCACCCAATAGTCTGACTGCAAATGTCTTCCCCGGCCAATGGCTCAGCTTTCACTGGCTTGGTTCTCATGATGTCATCGTGGCGCTAAGTCTTCAGTCCGGAGAGAGACACCCAGTTCAGACAAGCCTTGAATTTCTACTGGGGGGGGGGGGGGGGGGAGGGAAGCAGGGAGAAAACCCTTAACAATAAAAAGATAAAGAACCCTTCAATGCTTCTCTTCCTGGCCTAAAGAGGCAAAAAAAAAAAAGAGGGCACTGGCTTACTTTTCATCCCACCTCCTCTTCAGGTCACCACTACAGTACTTGGTAACATTTTCAAAAGCACTTAAGTATCATTTGCGAAGTGACTGAGGCTTTCAATGAGACTTAAGCGCCAATGGGATTTAGGCTCCTAAATCTGACCCATTGTCTACACTGTGATTCTACCCCAGGTACAATAGAGTTAAAAGCTGTAGCGTGGACAACACGTCACCACTGTCTCGACACCAGGCTGAGAAGCCTTGGACAGAGGAGGAATTCTACTCCAAAAACCACCATGTGGTTGTGGCATGTTTCTTTTACCGTGTCTGGGTGGGGGAAAATGTGTGGGCCAAATGGTAACCCCATGTTGTAAGATCCCTGGGTTAGAACATGCGTTTCTAACATGATTATAGCCACATGGGCAAGTAAAAATAGCTGTGGTGGCCACGCTTTTCAAAGGTGTCGGGGGGGCCTGACTTGAGACCTCTTCGAAACTCTCTGATTTTCCAGAGGGGGGGTGCTGAGCACCTTGTGAGAATCAGGCCCCTTTAAAGAAGTCTCGAGTGGGGCCCCTGAAATCACTAGCCACTTTTGAAAATCTTGCCTATTTTCGCGTGGCGGATGGAGGTGGGTGGAGCCTAAGTGGACACAGCTAGTTCCCATCCACGTTGCACATGTGGAACAAGAATGGGGAGGGGTATGGAACAGTTTTCATACAAGGAAAAAAGACGGGACTGTTCAGCTTAGAAGAGAGCCGACCAAGGGGTGGGGGGAGGGATGTAATGGGGGTTTATAAAATCAGGAATGGGGTGGAGAAAGTGAATAGGAAAGTGTTATTTCTCTCTTCACATAACACAAGAGCCAGGGTCACCCAATGAAATTAATAGGAAGCAGGGTTACAACCGACAAAGGGAAGTACTACTTCACACAACGCACAGTCAACCGGTGGAACTCCCTGCCAGGGGATGTTGCAAAGGCCAAAAGTATAACTGGGTACAAAAATGAATTGGCTAAGTTCATGGAGGATAGATTCATCAGTAGCCATTGGCCAAGATGCTCAGGGACACGATCCCATGCTCTGGGTGTCCCTAAACCTCTGACTGCTGGAAGCTGGGAATGGGCGACAGGGGGTGGATCACTTGATGGTTACCTGTTCTGTTCATTCCCTCTGGGGCACCTGGCATTGGCCACTGTTGGAAGACAGGGGCACTGGGCTAGATGGACCATTGGTCTGACCCAGTATGGCTGTTCTCATGTTAACAGTGATGAAACCGGGTCCCTAGCTTGCTGATAGTCATGGGGTCTGTTTAGCAGGGGAGGAAGAGCTGGTTAATGGGGGTCTCATCTCAGATTTCTAGTTGTGAGGCTTTGAAGGAGTCAATGGCACATCCTTTGCAGCTGCTGTTTGGCTGCAGATTAGCCCTTTGCAGTAATTCTGGCACACAGGCCCCGATTCTGCAAACCGCATATGCATGTGCTCAACTTGGACCCTTGGGCAGCTCCATGGACATTACAGTTAAGCAAGTGGGTGCCTTTGGGCTGTTGTAGCTATGGCGAAGTTGAACATTTCCTGAATGAGGAGCTAGAGATGTCCTAATGTGTGGTTCTAAAAAGTCAGCTTTTTAAAGCCTCAGTGGATGTAGCGGTGTGGTACAGTGGATCGAGTGCTGGGCTGGGATTCAGGAGACCTGGGTTCTATTCCTAGCTCAGCTGTTGGCCTGCTGGGTGACCTCTTGGGCAAGTCACTTCCCCAATCCTTGCCTCAGTTTCTTCATCTGTAAAATGGGGATAATGAAATGGCTACCCTTTGTAGAGTGCTTTGAGATCTACTGATGACAAATGCTATATAAAAGTGAGGGGTTGTTGTTATTAAATGTCAGACACGGTCTATACGAAAATAAATCCCGTCACCCATGCACGTGAATCGATGCTTGAGAAGAAAAAGCAAGTGGGGGGAAAAAGGAAACAGAGCATAACATTGATATCAAAGTGGACAGGGCCTGTGTCTCTTGACTGTGTTGTGTACAGCGTGCAGCCCAACAGGGCCTTGCTTCTGAAAAGTGGCTGTTGGATGCTGCTGTAATACAAATAATAATACCCAAGTGGTGGCTGGAAATCAGGGCGAGCTGCCTCATTGGTCTTGCGGTTTCCAGCAAGGTTATTTTTAAACACCTGTTGCTCTTTCACTAAGTGCCATGACTCTGAGTGCTGCTGCTTTATGTACTGATGGGAAAGGAGTAGGGGTTAGTGGCTAGAGCAGGAAAATGGGCAGCAGGATTCCTAGGTTCTGTTCCCGGCTCTGCTAGTGACTCACTCAGTGACTTTGAGTGAGTCCCTGTGCCTCAGTTTCCCTACCTGTGAAATATTTCATGAGACTGACCCGCCATTTGTAAAGTTCTTTGAGATCCTCTGTGAAAGCTGCTAGAGAAGGGCTAATGCTCATTACGCCTGTCCCTCTTCTCTGCTGCCTTAACATGGAGAGACCACACTTCTTGTTATAAAATGTCGACAAGGCAGCTGGACTGTTTAAATCTCTGCTAGGGTTTTTCTTGACGTGGGCTACAGTAAAAGCAATGGTAGCCAGCCAGGGGCTGTTCCTTGGGACTTTCTCTGCACCCTGCTGTGTTGCACTAACTTGTGCAGTGCCTCTCAGAGCAGAAGGGAAGGGGTTTTTCCACAGACTGTCCCCTTTTTGTTTGACGTTCAGTACATGCGAACAAATATCATAACCAGCGAACGCGTTGGAGAAAGGTAGTCTGTGCTAAATGACGGTTATTTACTATGTTTTACTGTAGTAGCTCCAGGGAGCCTCACTGCTGGGCCAGGACTCTTGTGCTAGGAACAGATTCAACGCCCTCTGTCTTTTAACAGAGGTTTGAATAACCTCCCTTTGGGGATGGCCAGGCTCACTCTGCAGCCCCTTTCTTCAATACACCCTCATGTATAGTTTTCTTCTTTGTTTTAGGTCGAGTGCTGGCACGTCTCTTAGCAGCTGATGCCTGACTGGAGTCTGCGTTTAGCCAACGCCCATCTGAGAGTCCCTGCTCATTGTGGAGGGTGATGGCCCATGGCACCTTGGCATCTTTAAGCCTTCTTCCTTCGTAAGTAACCAATGGTCGAGGTCGGAGCTGCACCAACCCCAGCTGCAAGGGCTGGCTGCAAACTGTCCTGTTGTGATGGGGTTTTGTGTATCTGCTAACTGGGGGCGGGGGTTGTGCTAGGAAGAGGGAAAGCTCAAGGCAGGCGAGGAATGGTTTAGAACCGTCTCTAAAGGCAGAAAGGAAATGAGATGCCACTAAACCAGCCTGCACTGGATAAAGTCTAGCATGCTTATAAAGTGTCCTCCCGCTGGTAGCTGGCTCCCAGTGGATAACAGCCTCCTACTGCTACCAGCTAATGTTGTTGTTTGTTTTGTGGCAGCACCGGGGAGCACTGGTTGTGGCTCCCATTGTAGGTTGTGGGGCTGCTAGTTGTGTAATTAGAAAACCAGCGCAATTCAGAGACCGATACGTACTGAGCTCTAAAGACAGCATGAGAGAGCATGTTTTGTAAACGGTCGGAATGTAAAACTTAGAGCGGGAGATGGAATGGAACGCTAAATGGTATTATCCTGTTCAGCCAGGAGAAGGTACCATGTGTAACATACCTGAGCTGCTAATAGCAAGAGCTAGCGGAGAACTGAAGACACATTTCTAGTCTCTTTCTCTGGGATAGAAGCTCTGTAGCCAGTCCCTGTGTGGAGGTGTGGCAAAGCTGAAGGTCTCTGGGGCACCGAAAGTGGCATGTTCATGAGAGTGATCCTGCAGCCTTTGTTGCTGCTTTCCTTCTGTTTCTGCTCTCCTCTGGGTGCCTTTACTTCTGACACCATGTCCTGTCCCTCTTGCACACGGTTGGCTGCAGGGCTGCTACTCGCAGGTCAGACTCTTGTACTAGTTGTGGACTGGCTACAGAGTCTGGCTCCAGATCAGGACGCTGTGGCTCAGGGCTCACCATAACAGGAAGCCATTGGGCAGTCTGTGGCCATAGGAAGCTGTTTGCAGCTACTCCCTAATCCGCTCCCCACAGCAGGTGTTCTATTTATTCTGAAGAGTGGGCTGGGGTATTGGCTGCAAACCAAACATGGACAAAACATCCAGGATCCAAGTTCATGGCTGCAGGTGGTCAGCCATGAAGGCCGCACCTGTCCTTTGTGGATCCATCCTCGCTTAATTTATTGATCCATTTCCAGACACTGAAGGTACGTCTACACTCACGCTAAGCCCGGGCTTTGACTCGGGTTTGAGCCCAAGCCCAAGCCCCCTTCTGTCCACACACACGTCAGTCGGACGTGGGACAGCTGCGAGATCTGGGTCCTGCAATTATAAACCCAGGCTTTACAATGCAGGGTAGATGCTCAAGCCATGGGCATGGAAACACCATGTCCCCAAGCCCGGGCCCCTACAATGCAGTGTAGACGCACCCTGGGAATGGAGGTGTTGGAAGGGCTTGGAATTACACAGTAATGCCTGCCATATGTGGAAGCATGAAATAGCCACCAGATGTCGCTTTCAGCACAGTGACCGTGTAGCACTGTGGTCAGGATTTCCTAACGAGCGTGTTTAAAGTTAATGAAAGTTAGCCTGTCACTTTAAATTTTCGCAGCCACGTTTCTCCATCCAGATACTATTTATATCTGCGTTACAGGTTTCCACTGTAATGACCTGTTTCCTTCCAAATCTGCTACCACCTTTGCTTAAGTGTTTGAAAAAGAACTTTCCTCTCAAATGGATGATTGCTGCTGCATTCGATGCAAAAAGCCATGGAATTCTCCATTAATAATAATACATAACTCCTGTCTAGTGTTTTTCATCCCCAGCGCTTCAAATTTTTTGCCACAGAAGATCAGTGTTGTTATTCCTCCATTTTACAGAGGGGGAAACTGAGGCACGGGTAGGGTAGTGACTTGCCCAAGGTCGCACAGGAAGTCAGCGGCAGAGCTATAAATAAAACCCAGGCATCCTGACTCCCAGTCCAGTGCTCTAGCCAGTGGGCTGCAACGCTTGGTGGCATGTTCTAGGCCTGAAACCTGTTTATTAAAACTGATATCGTGTGGCGGGCAGAGTCTTTATTTTTCCCTGTTTGTTTTTTTTAAGAATCGTTTGGGTGACACTGGACTAGAGCTGATCTTGTGAATAAGTCACTGGACTGGGATTCTAGACCTCAACATTCAAACCCCAGCTCTGTCATGCTCCCTTGTGGGACACTGGGCAAGTCACGCCGTCCCTTTGTGCCTCAGTTTCCCCCACCTGCAAAATGGGGAGAATGACAGTTCCCTGCCTCACTATGGGGGCGGGAGGGGAGGGGGATTTGCAAAAATAAAGCTTTCCTGTGTGCCGGCTGGTGAGCTCCTGCAGCGGCAGGGGCTGGGTGAACACCCAGAGGATTTCAAAGCCACTGGAATGCAGCTGGTTTCAAAGTGCTGCTCAGATGCTGACGTGAGTAGGTTGAGTTGTTTGGCTCAGGAGAGCAGGTTGAAAAATGGAGCAGGAAAGGGAATAATCCAAGCGCGCAGGATCTATATCAACCTATTTAATGTACAATATGCGCCCTCCGTATCCTGTGGGGTGTGTTCTGTGTATGCTACGTGACCTATCTCTGATACAGAGCCCATCAGCTAGAAGTGTGTGTGTGTGTGTGTGTGTGTGTGAGAATCAAACGGGTTGGGGGGGGAAGAAAATTGGTCTTAAACACTGTTGCCAATGCTCGTGCTCTTCTTGTAATCTTTGCAGTTTTTCTCAACGCCCCAGAGTTCCTGGTTTAGGTGCGAATCTCGACTTTCAAATACAAAGCAAGTTTCTAGTCTTCATGGTTGAGAGAAATCTCAAAAACGTGAATTCTTGGCTCAGACACCAGAAGGCCAAGAAAGAATCCCAAATGTGTGATTTGTTTAAAAAAAAAACCTCCCAATTTTTAAGTCGGTCTGGTGCTAGTTTGGGGCCTGACTCATGCTTTTTGAATGCTGCTTTAACGGCGCAGGGCTTGTGATTTCAAATACCTTTGCCCAGACGCTAGTTTGCAACCCCTCTAGCTCTCTATGGGTCACCCGTCACCCTCTCCAGCCCTGCTAGCTTCCAGCAGTTTGCAAGTTATTTTCTACTTGGACCAGAACTCAAGAATGGAAGATACTGTTTCTCCAACGACGTTCAGGACTCTGGTGCATGTGTCTGTCCTGCTGTGTTCCTCTGTGGAGGATCCAGTCTCTTTTCTGGCCACACGAGGGCACTGCAAACCAGTAAACCCCCTAACCCCCCTTCCCACACACATGCCGGTTGGGTTGGAATCTCTTAGGCAGCTGTGCATCCTAACAAGAGACCCCCTTTCCCAGCCCTCTCCCACGTGCTGTGCCTTGGGGAGAGCGACCTGCTGTCAAAGCTTCCATCCGTTTGGGACCTGGGTTTCCGTTCCCCGCTGCCCGCTTGTCCTGGCGTTTCACGCTCAGCCTCCGGGCGAGATGGGCTTGGCTTGCGCACGATGAATTTTGGCCCCATGGCTCTCGTGAGCCACGTGGGACTAGGGAGGCCGCTAGGGTGGTGGCCGCCTGGGGAATGTGGCTGGTGAACGGGGAGGAGAGGGAAGTGCCCAAAGAGGCTTCTGTGCAGGATCTAGCGCATGGCAGTTCCAGGGAAAAGCCCTTGCCGACTGCATGAGCCAGGCTGCCAATGGCGATCGGGAAGGCACTTGGCCTTAGCGTAGGGACGAGCCAGTAGGAACGAGAGCTGGCCTTGTGCTTAAGGCCCTGGATCAGGACTCCGGAGAGCTGAGTTTAATTTCATGCTCTGCCACAGACTCCCTGTGTAACCATGAGCGTGTCACTTAGCACCTCTGGGATACTACAGTGCTGGGGCCCAGATGAGCCCTGAAGATAGGCAGTGAATGGCCATAGTCTGGTGGTCTTCTGGGCTCTCTCTCCTCATGGGACCATTCTGCGCGGAGAAGATATGTGTTACCCATGCTCCTCTCTGCAGGAGTTAACTGGCTTTGTGCTCGTGCAGCCGAGTGGCAGGATTTGAACTCGCAACCTTCAGCATGACCGTTACCGAAATCTCCTAGGTGGGAGCTGTAGCAGACGCGTGAGCGGCCCAGCCTCTAGAGGGAGATGTGGAGCATGCACAGGACAATGTGTCGCACGGACATCTTCCTCGACAGGGCTGAACTCATCTGCCTCCTCCTGAGCTTTGCTCACAAGAGGGACCCAGGATCCCTGCTTCTCCCAGGGCCTGCGAACTGGCCTGCTTCCCCACAGCGTCTCTCTGACTTGATCACAACTTCCCCCCCCTTCCTTACCCCTCCACTCGGGCTACAGAGTGGCCGACCCATCGCACCGGAAACGAGGTGGAGACAGCAACGATGGGAACTTGTTTGCGTGAAACCTTGGCTGGGTGATTTCGAGCGACAAACGGAAACGCATCAGCGCCGAACGCTTCGGGCATGTTGAATTGTACCTACCACCTGCCAACACGAACTCCCAGACCTTGTGTGTGCAAATCCTGCAGGATTCCCGCTCAACTGTCAAGACCCTCTTCCCGTGTTGCTCCTGGCCAGTCGTTGATCCATAGATCCAGAGCAACCTCATCCTACTTCACTCAAATAGCTTGCTGAGAAAACAGCCATCCTCAGAGACAGCTGGCGCAGTGGTTAGGACACTAGCCTGGGGCTCGAGAACTGGGTTTAATTCCCGGCTCTGCCACAGCCCTCCCGTGACCATGGGAAAGTCACTTAGCTTCCCTGTGCCTCAGTTTCTCCATCTGTGCAATGGGGATGACAGCCCTGCTCTGCCTCCCAGGGGTGTTGTGAGGATAAATACAAGATTGTGGAGATGCTCAGATACTAAGGTACTGCGGGGGGGGGGGGGGGGTGTCCTAAAAGTGCTTAAGAATGGCAGATAAAAAGCCACCAGGCCCGCTCATTTAATGACCAGTTCAGGGTGTTCGGGCCAGAGCAGTGGTTCTCAACCAGGGGTACGCAGAGGTTCTCTGGGGGTCCATCGGCTCATCTAGGTATTTGCCTAGTTTTACAACTGGCTACATGAAAAGCACTAGCGAAGGCAGTGCCAACTAAAACTTCATCCACACCGTGACTTGTTTATACTGCTCTATATACTAGATCCGTATTTCTCAACCTGGGGAGTTGCAATTTATTTTGTGATTACGTGATCTAAAGGAGAAGGTCAGCAATTTTCAGTACTAGTGGGCTGAGACACTTTTGTGTTTTTATGTCTGATTCTGTAAGCAAGTGAGATGAAACTTGGGGTACGCAAGACAAATCCACCTCTCGAAGGGGTACAGTAGTCTGGAAAGGTTGAGAACTACTGGGTGAGAGGTCACAGAGCCCAAATTTCCCTCCACCACGTGCGGAAAATGTCAATGAAACATGCTTCTGTATCAGTGGTTGCTCAGGGGCTCCTAGAAATGCCTCAACATTTGGAATTTCTAAGAGCCAAGTTTTTGAAAAAAAATTAATTCAATTTTCTGCCCTTATTTTCTGACCAGCTCTGGTTCTGTCTGTTCAACCCGGACGTTAAAACAGGAACCCGATGGAGGTTCCCATGGCCGGGGCTTGGTTCAACACCACGCAGGGTTGGGAGCCTGCTGCCCTGGGCTGTGGTGTGAAAGGCCCCGGAGAGCTCTCCAGATTCCTGCTTTGGTCATCGAAGTCGGCGAGGGAGCTAAATTTGTGGATGCCACCCAGAGGGGAGTCGGTGCTGGAGGAGCCTGCGTGAGGAGCTTCAGCAGGACCAAGCTGAGCGCCCGTCCGGCAGGGCCAATCAAGGGTTAATCGCAAAGAACGATTTGAACAGCTCAGATGTGGCGCTTGATCCTCCGTTTCCACTCAGAGAAAAAGAAACCTCTCTTCTCTCTGTGCTACTTATGTGGCCCCATCACCGTAGTGGCTGGGCATCACACACTCTCTTAAGGTATCTATCCTCGCAGCACCCCTTGAAGGCAGGGCATTGCTATTATTCCTACTATACAGGTGGGGAAACTGAGGCACAGAGCAACTAAGTGACTTGCCTAAGATCATACAGTATGTTTGTGGCAGAGCAGAGAATTGAACCTGGGTTTCCTAAGTCCCAGGTTAGCACCTAGCCACGGGGCCATCCTTCCTGAAAGATCAAGGTGGCCTTGGGGACAGCTGCCTGCAAACCTCTGTTCAGTACCGATCCCTGCGTTTGACCATCACCCTTCCACAAGCTGAAAAGTGTCACATCCCTGAGCCAGAATGGGAGGGACGTGGGGTAGAGCGAGGGAGACTGAGAGGAGAACTGGGTGGCAAATCCCATCGGTGTCGGCGTCAATTTCAGCCTAAATCTCGCCATCTTGCAAGACTCTGCCAGCAGGTGCTGTAGAAAACCCACGTACGAGCCAGGCCGAATTGCCACCTCCACCGGATTGTTCTATTCCCTCGCCGCCTTTTGCGTGATTTGCACTTACGAAGCTTGATCGGTTTAGCTTAGCGGGAGATTAAGAGGCGATTTGATCTGTAACTAGCTAGACAGGGAGAAGATTCCCGCTAGCAGGAGGCTCCAATCTGGCAGAGCAAGAGCCAATGGCTGGCAGCGGGAGCAGAGAGAGATTCAGGCTAGAAATAAGGTGCAGAATTTGAAGGGAGGGGAATTAACCAATAGGACCGTGGTGGATTGTCCATCACTTGAAGTCTTCCACTCAGGACTGGATGTCTCTCTAGAAGCTCCGCTCTGGCTCAGCTGTGAGATCAGGGCTGGAGGCAGGGACCCCTGGGGGAGGGTCACTGGCCCATGCTACGCGGGAGATCAGACTCTAGGAATCTGCCAAGGGAGCTTCGCTTATTGAACTTGCAATGTCAGATTCCCCTGGCTCCATGGTCCCTTCAGTCCTTGTGCGGTTTGCTACAGTGGGGTGGAGCGTGGTGCAGGCCGGATGCCTGTCCCCAGGGACCTGGAATGAGACCTGCCCTGCCCAGCCCAGCCGCCCTTTGAGCTCCCAGGCTTGGCCCTGGCCTGACATCTCCAAGCTCAGATCTTGGGCATTTGCCCCCCAGTGTGGTGGGGGCAGCAGGCGCGCTGGCTTCCCTTGCTGGGGCCAGCAGGCCGCCTGGCCTCAGCGACCCTGCTCCGCGTCCTCCCTTCCCCCAGCCCTTCGCGGCGAAGGCGGCTTGATTAAAAAGCCGGCGCGAGTGGAATTGCAGCACAGCTGGCGCGCCTGCCGGCACCCCGAGCAGAAAGTCACTGAAGATTAAAATCTCCAATTAGCGTTAAAGTGAAGCCGGCGAAGCTCAGCGGGTTCTCGAGCCCCAAATGCTCCGGCCCCCTTGAACCGCCTCCTGGCCCAGGACCTCAGCCCCCTTTCGGATCACTCCTTTGTCTCCCGTCCCTTCCCACCCAGGCCTGTCTCTTGTATTTACTCTGCCTGCTCCTGGCCCGGAGCTAAATGGAGCAGGGGCCTTCTTCCCTCCCCCCCACCCCAATCTACCGGCCCCCTCCTGCCTGCTTCCACTGTTACTGCGCCTCAAGCGTGGTGCCAGGCGCTGTACATGGGTCCTGGCTGCTGGTGAGGTGTGTCCACCGGCCAGGTCCCTTCTTTGCCCCCCACCCCTACCTGCTTGGTGGCTAACGCAGGGCTCGAGCCACCAGAGCGTCCCGGCCACTGGCAACTGTCTCCATGTCTGTGGCTTCTGGCGCTGGCCGTTTACCTGCCTGTCGTTTCCTTGGCTAACGTGTGTCTGCAGAGGGGTTGCAGGGCACTTGGATGTCACAGGAACAAGCAGCCTGCGAGCCAGGAAGCACCTGGTCATTTAGCCACCTGGCCACTTTTGCCAGCTGCTGTTCTCTGTAACCGAGGAGTGCCCGGCAACTGCAGCTGGGGCTAGGCCCGTGGGTGCTAGGTGCTGTACAAACAGAGTAAGAGAGTGTCCCTGCCCCCAACGAGCCGACGGTCTAAATAGCAAGGCAGACAAAGAGGAAGGGAAACTGAGGCACGGAAGCAGGGAATGACTGGCCCAAGGTCCCACAGCAAATCAGTGCCAGAGCTGGAACTAGAGCGCAGGTCTCCTGTGTCTTCACCCAGTCTTTTCTCCACCGGCCATGCCGCCTCTCTGGGTAGGTGTCTGTGCCCCCTCCGTCTCTGTCTTCCAGCTTCTAGTCAGGCCTCTGCTATCAGCCCATGTGTCCCTCCTCTCTGCCCCTGCTGTTTGGCTTCCCCTCCACCCTGCCTGGCCTTCTGGCGTTTCCCGTCTCCCCCGCCCTCCCCAGCCTGGAGAGGGAATGCCCGCCGGGCACCCTGGCTCCGCTGGCCCATTAGGATTCATTTCTCCCAGCGGTAAGGGCAGGGGGGAGTTGGCACGGAGTCCACCCCGCGTCCGTGGGCACAATCAGTAATGAGCGTCTTGCCGGATTCAGCCATTCGTATCCCAGCTGTCACATCATTACCACGCTCTCCTCCCCAGGCCTGTTATCCGCTGTCTGTCTGTCCCATCCGTTCGGGGGGAGGGCGCAGTGAGTATTTGGGCAGGGGTGTTCTACACCGCAGAGGACTTTGCGCTGGCTTGTAGCTCCCGCCAGCTCTGCTCCCCGAGGCCCACCCCAGCCTTCCCAGCTTCGGCCCTGGGACCCCCAGTGGCCAAGAGGAGCCGTGCGACTTGAAGAGCAGCAGGGCACAGCTGATGATCCACCAGCCATGGAGATCAGTCTGCGCACACACACACGCACGCACCCGCCCGAACAGACTGGCACGGGCGCTGCTGGCTGAGGTTCAGAGAACCCTCCCCTATTCCTCTCGCTCAAATCAAAGCGCAGCTGCGCCAAGGCGGAAGGGGGACCAGGGGTGGAATGGGCCAGGAATTGCACGTTTTCACCTGCCATTTAATTGGATGTATTTTTAATTAATGGTGCCTCTGGGACCAACATGAGACAACATGATCTCTGAATAGGGACAAGGGAGGAATTGGGAAAGGTACAAGGATTGGACTACAGGGTGCGCTTACCGCGAAAACACCGCCATCAATCACGCGCTACTTTCAGCTCTGGACTCTTGGCTGGGGATCAGTGCGGAGGGAAAGGGGGTAGCGGGGGGAGGGGGAAGGAAATGAAAGTGAATATTCCAGCCTCTGCCATTTAGCCAGCTTGGGGGAGGGGGCAGGTTCGCCCTAAGAGGGTTATGAAGAGGAGAACCCTTCAGCACAGATGAGAACCACGTGCTGCAAAGTCTCAGCGGCTGGCCCTGTAGAGAAGGGGTCCCCTCACTGAGGTATCGGAGCCACTCCCAAGAGATAATAACCCAATAATCATCCTCCCTGGTTCACCTTATTTCTGTCAGTCGATCTCCGAGTGCTTTCCAGAGGAGAGCAGGATCGTTATCCCCATTTTCCAGGTGAGGAAACTGAGGCACGGTCACCTAGCCACCCAGTGGCTGAGCTGGGATAAGAGCCCAGATCCCCTGAGTCCCCATCTGGTGCTTGCTCCACTAGCTCAGTGGTCTTTCCGCTGTGCCTTCCCCCAAGGCAGCTGGGGTGGTGCTTGGTTCCGCAGGCTGGGATGACTGGGGTCAGTCCCACAGCTTTGGCCCTGGGGCTGAGAAAGCCAAAGGGGGCTGCTCCTTGTCCCTCTCCTCCAGGTCTAGAAATTTAAACCACCCCAGTGCCCCCTGCGCTCCCATTTGCCAGCTGCCGGCGAGTTGAGAGCCCGCTGCCTGTGGCCCGGTCTACACACCCAGTCACTTGGATTGACCAGAAGATGTGATTTGAACCCCCCTGGGTGAAATCACTGCATCCCTGCCTGGTTGCTCCACGGCCTGATGTTCACGGAGATTGTGTGTCAGAATAACTGGGTCAGTAAGGGGGTGATTTCTATACTGATCTAGTTAGACCCTTCCAGTATAATGGCACCCTGTCCCAGTCTGGCTTATTTCCCTCCCCTCGGGGGCCGTTTACACTGGTATCATCACTTCCAAACTACACCGGTACGCTGCCGGACGGCGTGGGGGTGCAGCCGCTCCCCTTCGTCGGTTTCACCCTGGCGTAGCCGGAGTCAGCTCTTTGCTTTTGGCTGTTCCTACACTCGGGGAGACGGGGTGAAATCCTAAGTGTCGACAAGGCCAGTTGGAGTTTTGATGTTTATTGGTGGGGAGACGAACCCCCGGTTCCTGCCCAACCCCACGATTCACCCCACCCAACTAACCCAGCTGAAAATGCAGCTTGCCCTGTCTACACTAGGGTTTTAACATGTCTTTGAAAGCAGACCTTTCTTCCTGGTCTAGCCCAGGCTGCCAGCTGAATGGCTGGACCCAGCCTTACATCGGGGGGGGGGTGGGTGCTCGTGTGCACGCTTCGTAGCAGTTTAGAGCAGGGGCAAGTTGGCCATGGGCCAGCCCTGAGAGCAACGCCCCAACTCTGCCACTTCTGCTCCGCCCTGCACCCTCAGCCACTGTTAACCCCCTCCTGCCAAACAGCCTTCCCCAATCCCCCCCATCCCCACCTTGCGGCCAGGTGCTTGCTCTCTGTTTGTATTGTGGTGGTGCCAGGCTCTGGGTCACGGCCTCGGACCCCATCGCGCTAGGCGCTGTACAAACCCGGAAGAAGGAGCTGAGGGAAAATGGGCACCGGGGGTCCGTTAAGGTAGCTCAGTGGTTTGAGCATTGGCCTGCTAAACCCAGGGTTGTGAGTTCAATCCTTGAGGGGGCCACTTAGAGATCTGGGGCAAAATCAGTACTTGGTTCTGCTAGTGTTACCTAGGGAGGTGGTGGAATCTCCTTCCTTAGAGGTTTTTAAGGTCAGGCTTTACAAAGCCCTGGCTGGGATGATTTAGTTGGGGATTGGTCCTGCTTTGAGCAGGGCGTTGGACTAGATACCGCCTGAGGTCCCTTCCAACCCTGATATTCTATGATTCTATGGATCTGTCCGGGGTTTGAGTGTATGAACGAGAGAGGCAGCTGCTTCGTGGGATGGGGCTGAGGTCGGAGCCCTGCTTGGGTGCCGTGTGGACCCAGAGAGTGTGGGAGGTGGGTACATTCTGTAAATAAACTGCGCTTGGGGAATTGCTGACATGACGTCACCCCGACAGGAAACCCCCCACTCCCCGCCAGTCCCCAGATCTGCTTCCTCTTGGCCAAGGGGCAGCCCCCAATCTGAGCAGGCCTGGCTCTTTGTGCCCCCCTCGGCCCAGGCTGGGGGCCAGCACCCCTCGGGTTTCCTTCCAAGGGCGGCTGCGTGGTTTGGCTGGGGAGAGCGGCTTGGGCAGACGCTGTTCCCTCGCGCAGCGCGGGCACAGGACGGGTGGGAGACGGCACCTCGTGCAGACAGTGATGGCAGCTGGGGCTCTTCTCGGGTTTGCCTCTTTTTAAGCAAACTTCTACTAATTGTCACCCTCTTGCTGTTGTCCTTCCCCAACCCACACGGCCCACGTGGGACGCCCGCTGCCCCCCCTCCCACTGCATGGGGGGTTGGAGCCTCTGGTGTTGACTAGAACCATTCTGCTTGTTCACGCCAGGGTCCCTTGCTGCCCCGGTGCATTCTGGGAGTCGTGGAGAGCCAGGCCTGTTGCCGAAAGAAGGGACTTCTGGGTCACTTGAGCGGCTGCGTACGGCGTTGTGGGACAGTCAGGCGGACACGGCCGTGCCAGGTGCGGGATGACCCAGCGCCGGTCTCCCCTAACCGCCTCAGGATTCACTGATGCGTCTCCTCCCTTCACCCCGCGGCCGATGCTCTGACTGCGCAATGCAAGGACAGCGCTGGGGCATTCCGGAGGCGGGAGCCGGCCTTCCTGAGACCAAGCGGCTTCTGCTTCCCCTTAAGCCACGATGGTTCTCTCTCCGCATGGACGGACAGACGGGCGGGCCCGGGCTGTGACGCCACCTCCAGTCCACTTTCCCCACCCCTAAGTGGAGCCCGCTGGCGGTACCAACCAACAGGCCTTTGGAGATCCTCAGCGCCTCCTCTAGAGCTGGGGTGGGCGACCCACGGCTCGGTGCCTTCAGGACAGGGGTGTCCTACAGCCGCTCTGGAGCAAGCAGCAAGACGCCACGTGGTGCCAACAGCTTGACCCAAGAGGGAGGATACTCAGAAGAGGTTTAAAGGGGTTTCTCCTGGGGGTGTAGCCCTGCTGGGGAGCGAGGGCAAGAAAATCCAACTCGACAGGGAAGCAAGCTGCAGCAGGGAGGTAACCCCTCATTGCCCAGAGGCTGTCATAGAAGCTCCCTCTGCCCCCAGAGGTCCAGAGCAGCCGTGGCTTTCTGGGGCCAGGATCTGTCAGGGAGCTACGGGGACAGCCTGAGGAAAGAGCAGCACAGAAGCGAGGACCCAGCTTTGGGTCACGGGGGCAGGAGCTCAGCGTGTCTGGACTCCATCTCACGTGGCCCATGAAACCCACTGGCTTAGGGCAGCTTGGAGCATCCATCCAGCAGCACCGGTTGGATTGGAAGCCATCAGCTCGTGGCCACATACAGCAGGGCCTTGTGCTGCCCCAGTGCAATCTGGGTGTCCCAAAAAGCCCAGCCCTGCTGCTGGGAGAAGGGGCTTTTGGATCACTTTTAGCAGCTGATCGTGAACTGCCCCCACCCTCTCATGCTCTCTCCACGGGCTGTGCCTGGATGATCTGTGGGCACCGCTGGGTGCAGGGCGGAGCTGGGCTGGGTCCGGCGTGGCAAACCCAAGAGCGCTGCTGTGGTGTTCGACCCCCCAGCTGAGCCTGCACTCAGCAGGGCCCCGGGCGGGGGGTAAGTTCCCAGAACGAGGTGGGGATGGATGGTCCCACTGCGGGGCAGGAAGGCGCTGCCCAGCGGGTGACGGGGAACGAGACGCTTTTCAACCCAGGGCGACAAACGGGAATTTCCCATGACCGCTTCCTCCTCGCAGCGAGACCTGGAGGATGAGGAACCACGGGCCCTTCCTGTGCTAAGAGTCTACACTAAGCATTGCAACAATGCTCATGGCTGGGAAGCCTTTTGCGCTCGGATGGGGCCTTGCGCCCCCGAGCTGGCCCTGGCACTCTGCGTGCGTCGGTTGCCCAGGTTGGCTGGGACTGGGCCTGGCTCTGGTTGGGCTGGACTCAGCGGCTAGTAGGTCTTTTCCCATGCGACTCCCTGGCCCAGGAGCTGTTGCCTTTCCCGGCTGGGAGGCCGATGGCTCCTCCATTGGGCGGGTTCCCTCTGTGGCCTGGATCCCATCCAATGCCTCCCTTCACCCAGCCCCCCCTACTGCTGGATCCTCATCAGCGCTGCTCCCCAACCCTCCGCTGAGACCCCCCAGGTCAGTGCTGCTACCCCTTAGGGGCAAAGCCCACCCCTCCCCCGGCACCCAGAAATACTCCCTCCCTGCCCCCATTTAGCACCCAGCCCCCCTCCTTTGCTTTGTTTATTTCATCCCCTCCCTGGCTCCCATGCACACCGATGCCTGGGAGGAGTGTGTGTGTGGGGGGGGGGGGGGGGGCTGGAAACCTCTGGAAAGGGGAGCACAGCTGGTGCACAAGCTTCCTGGTCGTCTGCACCAGTCCCCCCCCCACCTTCTGGCGTGTCCCAGTCGGGGGTGGGGTGGGGGGCGTCCTGCTGGCAGGGAAGGGAAGGCTGTCTCCTGGGCCATGCGTGAGGGCAGCTGCCCTGCAGAATGGAAGGGGTGGGGAAGGCATTCGGCTCTCCCGGCTCGCTCGAGTCAGGTGCAGGCTGCCTAATGTAGGGCAGCCATTAATATTTAGTGTCATTTGGGGGATTTTTTTTTTTCCGGGTTTGCTGCACGGCCGCCGTCTGCGCTGGAATGCAAAGTGCAGCCGCCGGCGTGACCGCGCTGCCTGCCGAAGGGGGGCTAGCGTCTGCCTCCCAGGCGCCAGGCCCGGCTTCACTACCGGCAGGATCTCGCTCTTCCCGCCCGGGCCGGCGCCCCGCGCAGTTGTCGGTGGCATGGCAGCGCCAGGTGGGCTGGCACGTGCTGCCAAGCCCAGAGCGGGAGGCAAAGAGCCCCCCACGCCCAGGATTGTCTGGCGGGAGCATGGAGAGGCCCTGCTGGGCCGGGTGCTGCACAGGCTCGGAGTGAGAGATGCGTCCTGCCCCAGAAGACGGGAGGGAAGGGCAACAGTGGCACAAAATGACTTGCCCGAGGGCACCGGCACATCAGTGCTAGAACCCAGGGCCCCTGCTTCCCAGGCCGGGCCCTGCTGATCTTCTCCCTGCCAGCTGGACACACACAGCTCTTCCTAGCAAGAGCCTGGGAGTGCGGGCTAAGCCAAGCTCTAACGCGTGGGGACTAAGACAGAGACCCACCCCCCAGGCAGGCTAATCCATAGCTGTCCACTCATGGGTTCCTTGCATCTTCTGAAGCAACTGGTGCTGGCGCTGTCAGAGACGGGACCTTGGACTGGATGGCCCTCGGCTCTGGTCCACTCTGGCAACGCCTGAGTTGCTAGAGGAAGTGTGGCGTGAAGCTATCGATCTATCTATCCACCCCTATGCACACCCATCCATCCATCCCTTCTTACCTGGCCTCCATTGCTTGGCGCATCTCCTCCAAACGGGTAACGTTCTATGTTTAGTCTAATTTCCCTGGTTACTCTTGGTTCCTGGGACTAACTGGGCATCCATGGCCACGTCTCCTTTCCTGTGGGCGCCATGAGTTGACCCACCAATCAAATGCATTCAGCTGGCAGGGCGGGACAAAACCTTTGCCAGTCCACGGACGAAAGTCCATCTACGAGAGCAAACGGCCCTGATCATCCCCGGAATCTTTACTTTCCACCCTTTGCTGGAACAACAGGAATCTTCCACCCGGGACGTTCCCTTGCTGCTTGCATGTTCGATGCCGGATGTTACTCAGAATTCCCCCTCGTTCGGTGGCATGATGGGAATTGAAAACCCAGACCTCGTGCCAAACAGCGCCTCTCCATGTACACGGGGCCCGTGTGCTCTCCCACGTGCTTGTTTACATGGCTTCCTACCTCCCTGAAGGGTTGGGGTGTGGACGTGTCTTTGCATCATGCCTGGATACAGTCTCTGTATACCCCCCTTGCGTCTTGGCAGCGTTGCTCTTGTGAGAATGACAGAAGAGAAGAGAAGAACAGGGACAGAGGAAATAAAGGGACAGGCAGGCGGAGAGATAGAATCGCACTGCAATAGACTTGATTGGCATCAGTTGCTTCCTGATCTGAATGGAAAGGGGGAGACGTTGGACTAGACCGATAGAGCCACTATCTCTGTGGCTAAGATCCTGGGGGCAGCATCCGCTGCTCCCCTTCCGGGCTGGGCATGCCGGCATCAAAAAGCACCACTGCCGTCTCTAGCTAAATACCTCCCTCGCCAGCAGGCAGTGCCAAGAAAGCAGCTGGCATGCCCGAGCCAGCTTCCGAGACCGGCCCAGACTGCAAAGGCAGGATCAAGCTCACACCCTCCCCTCCCCCCCATTTGCTGTAACACAGGGTGCACGCGGAGGCCTCTTGCCTGCATTGCAGATTCCCGGGAGCCAAGGAACTGGGCCCCTGGGGCCAGGGGGTGCAGGTCTGGGTTTGTTATTTGCCTTGCAGGCGTCCAGCTTGCCAAGCAGGTTCGTGGTGGTTGTTTTTTTTTAACGACAGGGATAGAGTCACATCAGACCAGTGAAGATATCAGGCCCAGTGGATACGGGAAGTATTGCCTCTGAAATTCCAGTGGGGCTTGGATTTTTCCTCCTGTATCCCAGATCTTCAGGGAATATTTTTCTTGCCAGATCCGTGCACCACAAGCTACTGGAATTAGACACTCCAGGGCCTGTTAATTAGGTAGAGCAGCTGCATTGTTATATTTGGGGTTCAAAGAGCCTCCCCCACGCTCTTACTCCCAAGAATGTGGCTGCCTGGCTTCTGACAGCAAAGCAAAGCAGCTTGCATTTCCCTTTCACCATTGGTAGCCAGGGTGCAAGATTGTCAGCCCTACCAAGCAAAGCTCTTGCACTGAGCCACCGAGCAGAGAAAGCAGTGCTGTAAGCCACGCGTGGACACGGCCCCTTAGAACATACCTAACCTTAACCTTGAGCTGCCACCACCTAGGCCTGAGAAGGTCAATCATTGTCTTTGCCTGGCCTCTAAAGGTGGCTTTAAAACTGGGCAACAAAATGGCAGATGAAATTCAATGCTGGTAAATGCAAGGTAATGCACACTGGAAAACATAATCCCAACTATACATAGCTAATTTAGACACCATCATTTTATGTTACCACTCAAGAAAGAGATCTTGGAGTCATTGTGGATAGTTCTCTGAAAACATCCGCTCAATGTGCAGCGGCTGTCAAAAAAGCGAACAGAATGTTGGGAATCATTAAGAAAGGGATAGATAATAAGACAGAAAATATCATATTGCCTCTATATAAATCCGTGGTACGCCCACATCTTGAATACTGCGTGCAGATCTGGTCGCCCCATCTCAAAAAATATATATTGGAATTGGAAAAGGTTCAGAAAAGGGCAACAAAATGATTAGGCGTATGGAACAGCTTCCGTATGAGGAGAGATTAATAAGACTGGGACTTTTCAGCTTGGAAAAGAGACGACTGAGGGGGGATATGATTGAGGTCCATAAAATCATGACCGGTGTGGAGAAAGTAGATAAGGAAGTGTTATTTACTCCTTCTCATAACACAGGAACTAGGGGTCACCAAATGAAATTAATAGGCAGCAGGTTTAAAACAAAAGGAAGTATTTCTTCACACAATGCACAGTCAATTGTGGAACTCCTTGCCAGAGGATGTTGTGAAGGCCAAGATCATAACAAGGTTCAAAAAAGAACTAGATATGTTCCTGGAGGATAGGTCCATCAATGGCTATTAGCCAGGATGGGCAGGCATGCAAAACCATGCTCTGAAGCGTCCTTAGCCTCTGGTGGCCAGAAGCTAGGAATGGGCGACAGGGGATGGATCACTTGGTGATTCCCTGTTCTGTTCATTCCCTCTGGGGCACCTGGCATTGGCCACTGTCAGAAGACAGGATACTGGGCTAAATGGATCATTGGTCTGATGCAGTATGGCCGTTCTTATGTTCAAGTGCAGCTGTTGTTTTGTTCTGTGCCCACGGGGCTAGTGTCAGCCACACCTGGAGTGTGTCACATGGTCGCCAAAGTGTGGTCACATGGTCGCCACCAACCTTGGAGCCCACTTCCATGCTTGACTCATCGGCCATTTCTGAGTCCACGATTAAGCCATACTGTGGGTGCTTTGCAATCACAGAATTGTGGGTGCCAACTCTTACGTTACCACGATGAACCTTCAATCAGAGCTCCAAGACTCCACAGTGAGGAGCACAGACCAGGAGCTTTCTGATCCTGTCTGCATTGCCGAAGAATCCATCCAGCCCCAGATAAACTCCCAGGCTGGAAAACCTGGGCTGGGTTCTATGGGGTGGTGCGCGCAGTCTCCCCAAAGCTTTAGTGCTGGAGGATGGTGGGATCTGCCCCAGGTCCATGACACCAATATTGTCCTTTTAGGTTCACCACATTCCCCCCCCCCCCATTTTCTTCTTTTAAAACATCAACTCCTTCCCTCACACCCCCACAAAACCCACCCCGTGGATCTTAGGCTGGTGATTTGGGGGTACCAGAAGCACCTCCATAGGGCCTGGCTTTCAGAAAGTGCTGAGTACCCGCCCTTTGGAAACCAGCCCCATTTAAAGGTGTCTCAGGATGCAGCCCACAAAGCGCTAGTTACATTTGCAAAAGACGTGGCCTTTGTTTCTTTTAGCTCCTGTCCCATTTAGCAACAGGATTTGGGCTGGAAGGGACCTCGAGAAACACCAAATGTTGTAGGACTTGAAAAAATGGTGAGTTGGTAACGCGGCACACACAGGAGCAGTTGCACTGAACTCGGCAATGCCAACAGGGCTGCTCCTAGATTTAAATCTCATGATGTACCTATAAGCCCCTAGGCATCTAAGCGTGTATCTATAGGCATCCATACATCTAAGCATGGGCCAATAGGTACCTATACATCTAAGCGTGTACCTATAAGCACCTATACATCCAAGCATGGGACTAACTGGGGCCTGTTACGTCTAAACTTAGGGTCTTGGTCTTGTGAGTAGAACCAAGTGGGCAGGGTACCAGACTGGGAATTCCCAGCCCTTGATTCATCTCCTAGCTCAGCTGCAGACTCCTCGGGTAAGTCTTTCCGCCGGCCTTGTGCCTCGATTCTCTACCTGTAAAATGGGGATGCTGCTCCCCTCGCAGTCTGAGGATCGAATCCTTTAACGACTGAGCTGCTCCAATGCAGGGTTGCTAAGGGCCTGATAAACAGACACCCCCCCCCCCCCACTCCCCGAGACATCATTGACTTCCTGCTCTGTAGCATACCGGATCGGGGCCTCCATCCTCTCTTGGCAGTATTTTTCGGTATGACTTGTTCTCCATTCCCCTTCCCCCCTCCAGAGCTGGGGCATGGCCCATGCTAATCACCAGCCGCCTCTCTGGATAGCAAAACTCAACTCACTGTCCCCAGGCCTGTGGTCTAGACCACCCAGGCCCCGGATGCGACCCTCTTTCCCCCCCGCCCCCATGAACCGGCGCGTGTGTGCATGTGCGCGCGTGTGGTTTATTAGCGTTATTTCAGCATTGTGATGCAGAGAGAGTCAGTGTAACAGCTGCTCCTTGCTCGCCGTGTTTATTGTTACCTAGAGACAGCCCACTGGCTTTTTCCCAGCTTCCCCCCACAGCTCTGCTCTCCCCACTCTCTGATGCGAAATTTATAGCTTACCCATCCTGTCCCTTTAACCCTCTCCCATCCGGATGGCTGGCGGGAAAGCGAGGAATCCCGGTGGAGTTAAGAGAAACTGAGGCAACCGGCCCACAAGGTGAAAACTTGATGGTGTGAATGAACCTTGGCAGGAGAGAGAACCCAGCTCCGAGGCTGTCTGGTTAACAGTGGTTGGGAGCCCCTCATCTGAATGCAGTTGATTGGGCTCTATAGAGGGATTGCAGATACTGCTAGCAGAGCCAGGCTGAGATGAGACTGCGCTGATGATTGAGCTTGGGTTACTTTAAAGTGTGTGTGTGTGTGTGTGTGTGTGTGTGTGTGTGTGTGTGTGTGTGTGTGTGTGTGGATTGCTAGGACATTCTGAACATCTAGTCTGACCTCCTGCCTACCACAGGCCGGAGAATCTCCCCCAGTTCCTGCATGAAGCACACTTGTTCGTGGTTGATGTACATATCGCTCTATCGCCCACCAGACCTGCTCGTCTTTACTCAATAGGTAGGATGGATTCTGAATTCCTCCAGACTCTCTCTGTGTTTATCCAGCACGAGGTGCTCAGAGTCTTAGTGCAAAATAAACCTCCTTTTGAAGTAACGACTGCAGGATCGGGCCCTACACGTGCATGTATGTGGGTGGCTTGCTAATGTATAGCTATGTAATGAGACAGGTGGTCTAGTGGTTAGAGGAGTTATCTAGGAGCCAAGACTTCTGGGTTCTGTTTCCGCGCCTGGTAGGAAAGTGCAGTTTAACAGCTCCCAGTCCCACCGTACTCTGTCCAGTAGGTGACACTCCCCTCCCAGAACTGGGAATAGAATGCAAGAGTCTCGGCTCTCCGTTTCCTGTTCTAACTGAGATTGCTGGGACTGATTCCTGGTTCTCGCCCCCCGTGACTCAGTTTCCCCATCTATACAATGGGGGGATAACTCTGTTCTACCTTGAATAACTAATGTGTGTCCCTTAAGATTCTCCAGTCAAAGAGGCCAAAGCATTCAGAGTATTATGATCATTTATTATTCCAGCCCTACTGGGAATGTGCTGGAAAACATTGTGACCATTCAGATTTCGGCAAACCTTACAAGACGTCACTGTATATTTAATGCCAGATGGTTCCGTTTCATTGGGGTTTTTTTAAATCTTCAAAATGGTACATCCTCTCTTGAGTCCATCAGGCCACTGTTTTCCATTGCTTGCAATTTGCAAAAGCTGGATTGATTGGCCACCAATGGGCGCACTTCCGGTTGCACGCCGGCTGCCCGCCGCTCCAATAGCCGGGGACCAAAGTATGTCAGTAGCAGGCTCAAATCAGTTGGCTAGAAAGTTTGGGGCATGGCTGCAGGAGGCAATGTGCTTTTCCCTCGATCTGATTGGTCAGAAGGAACAACTCACAAATGGATAATGCACACTTGGAATGAGAAGCTAGTGGCTTCTGATTGGCTAAGAGAGAGTTTACCCCCAAGCTCCTATACAGTTTCCTTATACTGATTCGCTAATGCAGCAGATACCACGGTGATGGGTGACCTTATAAAAGCTTACATAGTCAGGTGTGTGTGTATGTGACTACAACGGCTCAGAGACCACAGTCATTGATGACATCATAAAAATCTAGCTCGGTTGTGTGTGTGTGTGTGTGTGTGTGGGAGCGGGTGTGTTGGGCAGCACCTTGTGTGTGCGTAATATATAATATAATTAAGTGTTTTTATTCTGTTTGCTTTTCACAGCAGCAGCTCTGATCTCGTTCCCCTGGGAGACTCCGTGGACGACAGGAGAACCTGTAGAGAGACGGTGTTGTGAATACCAAGGAAGCAAAGCCAGTGTGAGAAGGGAAGTGATGTTTATTCAGACTTTTGGGGGGAACCCTTGGGAGAAAGAGCTCTTCGGGAAGGATTCCACGCCCCTTCGACGAAGGGTTGAAAAAGCTCCAGGCCCCGATCCCGGTGTCCTCCAAGCAGCTCTCCTGCAAAACCAGGGAAGATCAGAGGTGACATCCCTGAGATTTCTAGGGAGGAAGGAGCGGAGGAAAAAACACTTGTCAGGCTTTCTTTCTCCACCTCTCCGAACCACATAGAAAAAGGGCGGAAGCCAATTCATTTCCTCTTTGCAGGTCACCTTTGACGTGTATCTTTCTGGAAAGAGACTACGTGAAATAGGCCAGGCTGGACAGCCTGCCCCCCGCCAGGGGATCTTCTCTAGACATATGGGTGTCCCAGCAGCAACTGTGTGCAGAGAACTAGCTGCTGCCCCTGCGTTTGGGCCAGGAGGGTGTTTTCCCCCTGGTTTTCCCAGCTGGGCGCAGAACATTGGAAAGGGGGATGGGGCCTGCTGTGAATTCTGCATGCCAATATCAGTCGAGTGCCCCCGTCCCGTGATGCCTAGGGGCGCCAGCCTGGTGGCACTGCCACGTGGGGCAAGCTGTGGAAGGGGAGCTCCATCTCCACGGTCTGTTCGGTCCTTGACTCCTCTGCTGAAACCAAGAGGTGCCAGTTGCGATCCTGGTTTCTTGTGACATCAACTCCCATCCGTGAGAAACTGGGCTGAGTCCCAATGAACTCATTCACACCGGCTATGACGTTGCCTTCCAGTTGACGCTACTAGCCAACTGGGTCAGATTGGAGCCTTTGTCTGAGGAGGGTGGGGGAGGCTGGGAAAGGTTTAAAGATGGCTTGTTGAAATAAAATGATACGCTCAGGAGGAGCTGCTGTGTGGTTAAAGGCACCGGGTGGGGACTCGGCAGATCCTGGTTCTCGTCCCTGTTCTGCCACAGGCTCCTTGCGTGACCCTGACCAACTCCCTTAATCTCTCTATCCCTGGTTCCTCATCTGTAAAAGGGAGCCAATGGTCCTTCCCTTCTCTATGCAGATTCAGTTGTCTGTGCAGTGCCTGGCACCACGGGGCCCTGACCTCGGCCGGCTCCTCTCTGTAATGCCAGGATACCGGTAATAACAGACGACCTGCTGTTTATATCGATCTGAGAAATCCAGCCCAGAGCAGGCAGGCGTGTGGGGCTGGAGATTCTCCCCCAGGACAGGGCAAAATTGCACTCAGGAAAACGTCGGCTGAAGAGCGGGTTGAAATGTCCTGCTGGTTCCATCTTCCATCTGGAGATGAGAGTCTCCCATCGCGTGGGACGTTTCCGGTTGGCCTGGATCGGTGCGGCCCTGACAGAGGCAACCGATGAGGCAAAGCAGGAAACTTCCTCTCCGGGTCCAGTCTCCTTCTCTCAACTCTGTGGGCAGAGCCCAGCCCTGGGAAACGGAGACAAGTGCAGGAAGCTCCAGCTGTCTGCAGAGACTTGACACGATCAATTCCAGGACCCCAAATAGAACTGGCCTGATCCCTCCTGCTGCACGAGGTCCCCTCCCTCCCCTGACTCTCCAAGCCACCCCATCCCCGGTCGGCATTCGGGCCCCTCAAGAAGAGACTCAGCCAACCCCACTTCCTTGGGGTCGCTCAGCACAGTCACCACCTCTGCCGAGTGACTTGTTCCAGTCCTGGGCGTCCCCCACGGCTCAGCTGGTGCCCCTCAAGCCCAGCATGCAGCCCCGTTGCTCTTCCAGTTCTGGGGCCTCACAGCTCTGCCAGGGCTCTTCATTCCTGACCTACAGCCCCCCCTTCGGATACAATCTGGGGCTCCCCCCGTACAGATTTGCCGTTGCCTCGGCCTGTAGCATCCCCTTATTCTGGACCGTCTCTTGAGGCCACTCCCAGCCCTCTGGTGGTTCTTCCATGATGCAGACTTGGGACTAAGTGCAGACCAACCAACTGATTTCACTTGTGAGGCCGATTCCATCGCTGCTCTGTGCAATGGCTTGTGTGCAGCGCTGCACTCTACTGGCCTGTGACCTACACGCTTGTGCTCCTGCCCTGGTTGGTCTGATGGGGGCAGATCTTTTGGGGGATGAGGGAGCTGGAATCCAGACGGCCCTGCCCGTGGCTGGCTGGGGTCAGTGGGCATGGCTCATGTCAACGGGCGCTGGGAAGAGCTCCGTGGAAAGCCGTTTGCGTCTCACAATCGGTTCTTAGCTAGACAAACCCCAGGAACGATGCTAAGTACTGTTGAGCGCCAACCCCTGGCACCTCGTCTGATAGCCAGCTACTCACATGTGTTCAGACGTGCCGCGTGTCTAGAGCATTCCTGTGAGAGGAGCTGCCCGTGCTCAGCACTTGTGGAAAGCAGCCCGGATGTGAATGCTAAGCTCTCCCCTCCCCCTTTGCTAGCATGAACAGACCCTCCCAACCCGCCAGCGAGGGCAGGATCCTCACCCCCATTTTACAGCTGGGGAAACTGAAGCACAGAGCAATTAAGTGACTTGCCCAGGAAGTCTCACAGTCCACGCATTGTCTCTCCTCTCCCAGTCCCCCACCTGCCAGAGGCAACTCAGTTGCTTGGGTGCATGAAAAGCATTAGGGTAATAAGGAGAGAAGCTCTTTCTGCAGCATTTTTTTTACACACACACACACACACACACTGTGTATCTGAGCTGTTTGGTTTTGTATCCCTTAATGCACATCTCGAGCAAATCTGCCCTCACACCCCTATTGATGCAGGTCATGTGACGGTTTGGTTCTGCCCCCCCCCCCCCCATGGGTTTGGCGCTCACTCCAGTTGTGGGGACTTCTGCAAAGTGGATCACGGTTGAGTTTACCCCAGACACACCCAACAAAGCAGGACATGAAACAGCTCCACCTGGTGGAGAGGTGAGTTTGTGCTTGGGTCAACGAGGCTTCTAGAATCTACTGCTAGAGGAAGCATCAGCGGTTGGAGACTAGCAAGTGCTTGAGACAGAAATAGCTCCCTGGCACAGAGGCGGAGACCAAGCTCGTGACAGGGTTGTAACTGCCCCTCATGCCACCCTGTGCCAGCAGAAATCAAAGACCATTGGGTTTTCCTGATAGGAAATAGGACTTGTGGACAGCAGTACAACTGACTTAGAGCCAATAACCAGCCTGGGACCTCGGTCCCAGCCTGGACCATGTGGGAGGTTCAAAAAAGTTTTGGCTAATGTTTTGGGTGTGCATTCAGGTGTGTGGTGGGGAGGTGTTTCGTAAGTGGTCTCTTAAATGTCTCTGCCCTTCTGCACTTCCTGGTTGCCTCTGCTGGCTTGTGACTTTTTTTTCAAGGGTCCCCCAAGTGACAAGGAGCCCCTAGATTTATCAAGTGGGAGGATTAGGCCTTGAGTTTCCTCCTCTGCTCCTAGAATGGAAGTTGTGGTGATGGTGAGCCGATTCCATCGCTGAAGAGGAAGGTGAGGCCTCTCTGTGAGTTGTGGGCTCCAAATGGCCGGGTGCTTTGCTTGGCCATGAGTCCAGTGTTGCGTTTATCTGAATGTAAAGGAGTTAAATCTTGGCGAAATGCTTATTGCCAGTTGTGGTGCAGTTCTTAGACAACGAGCCTATGGCTGGTCAAGCTTGATCCCTCCCTGAGTCACTCTGCCTGAGAAACCCTCTCCTGGGTGCAGCTGATGCCGATAGGTTGTACCAGCTGTAAACAGCACGTGGTGCCATCAGCCTGAGGTGGGGGCACAACTGTAACCGGAATAACAAAATCACTGGCTCTCACTCCCTTCGCTCTTCTGTTCTTTGCCTCGCTGCTCCTTTGGCCTCCCTCTCCCAGCCTTCGACCACGAGCCCCCTACAGCTCTGTCTTCCTGCTCTTACCCACCGGGCCCCACACCCTCGCTGACTCAAAGGGTTGTCTGTGATAACCGCTCTGGCATTTGTGTCTTGCCCACCTTGGGGCCCATTGTCTGGCTGGGAGTTGGGTTGGGCCTTTATGCTATAAGCTCTTAGGAGCTCGGACTATGTCATGCTCTGCCAATAGATGGGAGGAGACGGAGCTTCAGCATTGCCATTATTTATAGGGCAAAGAAAGAAAAGATGGGCAGGCTAGGAGGAGTGGGGTACGGAGGCTCTCACCTCTTGGTTATGGCTCAGGTCAACAGCAACCCAACGTGGCTATGGTCCTATGCCTGTTTGGTGACCCGGCTGTATGGGCTTGTGGGTAAGGTGCTGGCCTGGCCTGTAGGAAACTGGGTTTCTGGGGCAGAATTCCTGTCTCCGGCACAAACTCCATCTCTTCGAGCCTCAGTTTCCCCATCTGCCAATTGGGTAGAATCCTCTTTCTTTTGCCTATTTCCAGCGGAAGCTCTCTGGGGCAGGGACGGCCGCCTCCTCTGTGCCGCATCCAGCACAATGAGACCTGATCTTAGCTGGGGACCTCTAGGTGCTACTGTAATACACCTAATAGCAAGGCAGGTGAGTTTCAGCTGAAGGGTTTTAACAGGCCTTGGAGACCAAATTCCCACGGCAATGGTTGCTCTGAATTTGAGCCGAGGCTCTGAGTGTGCGTATGAGCTGGAAGCCTGCACAGCCACCGCCCAGGTCATCCCATAATCCCCTGGCGTTGTCAACTTTCACAGGTGCTAAATTCACTTCGAAACTAGCAAAACTACCTCGCCCAGCCTCTGTTGGCCGGGGCGGGGAGCGGGGGAGTAAAGGGAAGGCTACAAATCTCCTCAATTCTATTAAAAAGAGGTCTGTAAACAGGCTGCTTAGCGCCGTTTCCATCGGGGGCTACTTGCTTTAATTCCTTGCCGAGCGGTGGAATTAAAGGAACGGCAGAAATATTATGTAAAGCGGAGATGACTTGATTTAATCATCGCGGCTGGAGTTGGAGTCGTATTCTTAAAATCCCACCAGCGTTTAGGAGACAAAAGGCCGCTCCTTCGCGTTCTCCGCTGTTACTTCCCCTACGACTCCCCTCCCCTCAGCTCTGGCCCTGTGGAGGGGCGTGGGGTGGAATCGAGGCACTGGGCCTTTAAATGCATTGCTTCTCTTCATTCCTTTCTTTCTTTTTCTTTTTCTTTCTTTCTTTCCTCTTCTCTCTCGCTCTCTCTCAGCAAGTTTTTTATGTGATTACAAGCACTGCATGGTAATTAGTGCTAAACTCATTTGCACAACTACAGTTAATTGGCTACAACAATTAATTAATGTGTTGGAAATTTGGCACCGGAAAAAAAAGTTTGTCATCAAAAAAAAAAAAAAAAAAAAAAAAGGAAAAGAAAAGAGAGAGAGGAAAATGGCAAAGTAGAATTTACCCTCAGCCACCCCCCGCAAGAAATTCTGGGTTTGTTTCCAAATCGCAAAGACTTCTCCAAACTTTTTTTTTTTTCTGGTAATAAATTCTGCATTTCTCAACTTTTATTCTTTCTTTTTGTCTTTTCATTCCCCTCCCCCCCCCCTTTTTTTACATTCTTTTCTTTTTCTTTACAACTTAAGCAAACTCATTTCCCTGATAAAATATAGCATGACTAATGACTGAAGCATGTAAAAATCATTGGGAAAATGTCCTTGGAAGACGAATGCATTTTCAGCAGAATAATTAACTTAATTAACAAATTCACATGCATATTCATCAGGCTATTAATGTCTTCTCAGCTCAGCTTGACGAACATTGCGGTAATAACCATCTCATTTGCATACTGCATTCTACTGCTATCCAAAAAAAAAAAAAAAAAAAGGAACATACACACACACACACAGGCAGGAATACAGTCTGCAACATACAGCTCCATGTCTTGCGTTGGCACATGCTTAGAGTCGTGGTGGTAGATTTCAAAAGGGCTTCTAAATTCATGGGCTTCTAACATACATAAGCCATCATCTGTGTCTTGTGCGTATGTGTGTGTGTGTCCTCTCAGTGTGTGTGTCTCTCTCTTCTTCTCCCCCCCCCCCCCCTGCATCTCTCCCGAGGGAAAACTTGGCACAGGTTCCAACTTTTCTTCACTTTCCCCTGCTCCCAACTGCTGCCAGGCTGCATCAACACAAAATTGCCATTTTCCCCAGCTCTCTGCGGAGCAATCTTTAAAAGCAGTAAGGTGTGACGCCAGCGACAGCCAGCTCTGGCAGAACAGCCTGCGGAAAAAGCGCAGAATGGAGGAAGATGAAGAGAAATAGAGTTGAAGGGCACCGTTTCTATCGGTGTGTGGAGCGCTGAGGAGGAGAGAGAGAGACAGAGGGAGGGGAGGGGGAAAAAAAAAAACCCACAGCAGCTGTCGTCCTAATTCCACTAACTCTCTGCTTGTGGTCATATTAGAAAAACAGATTAGGCACCTCTGTGGCAGTCATTTATTCCTGACATACGTTAATATTCTATATCTTAATTCGCCCGTCTTGAGGCGGGCAGGCTTTTGGGGGTTCGCCTTTGCGTGCTGGGCAGCGGGGGGCAAGAAGGGGGTGATTCGCGCCCTCCTTCTGAACCCCCAGCCTCCAAGGAGTGAGAGAAAACCCAGCCCTCTGCGTCTGGCTTGGATTCTGCAGCCTCCTGCACGCAGATGTCGGGCAGGTCTCTGCCCTGGGGCACAGGAGAGGTCAGACTAGATGATCACAATGGTTCCTTCTGGCAGTGGCATCTATGCCTCTATCCTGCCTCGCCCCCAGTTTAACCCCCGGGGCGGCGGGTTGGTTCGGAAAGGTAAAGGGTTAAATGAAAAGGGGGGGCAGCTGGCGGGGGGGGGGGGGGGGCTCGTTCTGAGGAACTTTGAACCTCCTCTCCCTTAGGCCAGTTAATTGGCCAGGTTTGGACAGCGTCTGGCGCGGCGCACGGGGGCAAAACTCCTCGGCAGCCAAATGAGAACCTGCTGTCTCGAGTTAGTCCTCTCGCCTGGCTGCGCGGAGAGAGCAGCCTGGCCTGGATACCCAGGTGATGGGCACTTGGTGGCTGCGGGGAGGAGCTCTGTGTTGGACCCGTGGGGAGGCTCTGACCATTTGAAGCCAGTCTTTGTGCCCAGCCCCCCCCCCCCGGCTCAGAAAGGGGGCAGCCGTTGTCAGCCCAGCTCTCCACACAAAGCCCTGGTGTCATTCCACTGAGTCGACGAGGGGCCGGATTGGAACCCAGGCGTCCGGGTGTCCCTGCCGCGCCCTAAGAGACAGCACCATGAGCGGCTCCAGCTCTCCTGCCCTGACCCTTTGCCCTGCTCCGACGGTTGCCCTCTTCCAGCTTGGCGGTGCTGACAGTTTCCTTCCCATCCTCCGCCCCCCCCCCCCCCCCCATCGTTAATCTCTTCCCGCTGCCCTGACCTAGGATGGCCAGTTCCTGCCATGTTCACATGCCACAGAAGCTCCGGGGGGGGGGGGGGGGGTGACTTGTCTCATGCTAGGAAGCTGCCTCTGTTCCTCTCCCCCATTAACCCCCCCACCACCACCTCCCTTTCCCACCCCGCTGGGCATCTCCCCACGGACTCTTCTACTCAGTCTGGTTTGTACAGGCCCTGCGGTTCCTCTTCACCCCCAGGCCCCGCCAAAGCATCTGAGAATGGTTCCTCCTCCTGGCTCTGAACCAAGAGTCACTCCAGATCGGGCCAGATGTTCGCCAATCTCCTTTACAACCTATCTCCTCTCCTTCCCCTCCAGTGAGCGCCCCCTCCCCCTCCCCGGCAGCATTCACCAATCTGGCTGGAAGGGATGGGGGAAGGGCAAGGGGGGGGGCGTCCTAGGTGACTGAGACCAAAGCTGTCTTTAAAGAGCCAGCAGGAGGTGCCAGTCTCCCTCCTTCCCTGCACCCCAAGTGGGTTGGTATTCCCCACCCCGCACGACCGGTAGAGCTGGACACGGGCGCCCAGCGCCATGCCAGGGTGCTAGCCTGCTTGCCAAGCAGCCTCCCCCCGCTTCTTTAGACTCTTAGAGATCTGAGCCAAATCCTCGGCTGGTGTAAACCAGTCTCGCACCTCGGATGACACCAGCCAATCTTCCAGTGGCAGAGGCCATAGATGCAGGCTCTGAGCCCCTGGGAGCCTCCCACGAGCCGCTTCCAAAGGGCCTTCGTGTTCCATTCCTTTGACGCCACCCGGGAGAGAAAAGAGGAAGGGCTGGTGTGCACGCCGCTGCCCCCCCATGGAGTGAGATCAGCACGAATCAACTGTGTCATAGTCCCCACACTGCCCGGTGTTCGTGGCTGTGGCTGCCTCCCTAGGTGGCGCTGCTGCACACAGTTCTTGACTCTTGGGAAGACCATGCTGGGGGGTATTGTAAGTTTGGGGCTGTGCAAGGTTTTGTGCAGAGGCGGTTTTGGGAGCCGTACAAGCAGCAGGAGTTTGCACTGTGCCTCGAGCTCTGACTGGAGCAAATTCAACTGCTTCTCGGGAACGGGGCATTGACCCTGGGCTGAGATCCCTGGGAGCAGGGATTGCCTGTGTGCTGTGTCATCACTGCAGGACTGGTGGGGGTGTGAAAACAGAGCAAACCCCAACTCCGTGACACTCATTTCTCCTCTGTGAGGAAGCTGACTTGCAAGGCCCGGGACACCTGCTATGCCTGGGCAAAGGGGTGAGAATGGTGGCAGTAGTGGGATACTGGAGTCAGAAGAAGGGGCAACAGCTACCTATAATGTGCCCATCACAATAGTACATCTGATCTGAGAAGCAGAATTTCTGTCTGGAAGAGCCATCTTCTCCCATTTGTTATCATTCCTTGTGGGCCAATTATCTGCCTCCCTGAGAAGGCCAGCGGGGCCAGTGTGCCTGAGTTCTCACGAGGAACTCTGCTCCATCTACACTTGATCTTAGCTCATAGTGTCCGGCACCAGTTGCTTCAGGTGAAGGTGCAAGAAACACCCCCCAGTGGTCAATTATGGAATAACCTACCTGTAGGGAAAGTTTTCCCTCAACTCTTGTCGGTTACCAGTTGAGCTGATACAAGAGTTTATATCTTCTAAAAAAAATAAAAAATGCTTTTCATCCTCTCTAATGCAAGTGTGGGTGATCTCATTCTCCATAGAAGTGTCCAGAGTCATCCTAAACTCAAAGATGTCTAGTGACAATGAGTTATACAGGCTAATTATCAAAGGTGTGGCAAATGTTTCATGTAATTAGTGAGCCTGTTTCATGCGTTTCCTTTAAAAATTTCATTTTCTCAAACTTTCCTGTGAAAAAGTTTGTCGTTTTCTGGATTTTTCTTTGTTGTTGTTGTTGTTGTTGTTTTTTACTTCATTCCCCCCCCTTTGCCACTGACGGAGTGGGATGAAATGAAAATACGGAGAAAGCAGGATTTTCATTGTGTGGTTTTGAAAACTGAAAGATGTTGTTTTTTACCTCTCAATGGCAGTCGTTATTTTGTAGATCTCTAGTAAGTCTCCTGTCTAAACCGCTCCAATCATTCCAGCCCCTCTTCGTGCAAAAATCTCTCCAGACATTTTCGTCACCTATCACCAACCCCCCTCTATTTCTGCTAGATATTTTCTGAGACAGGTTAGCCAGGAAGGAGGACTGGGAGTCGGGAGTCTGGGGTTTGTAACCCAGGTTGACAGTGTAACTTTGGAGCCAGTCACTTTGCCTCAGTTTCCCCATGTGTAAAATGGAGGTTGAGTCAAACCTCCCTGCCATGATGTGGGTTTATGGGGCTGCACCCCTGGTTGCAAAGTGCACGGTGACACAGCTGTACGGGGATAGAGAAGAGCAAATTCTTGTCGTTCTGTTGAACCCTGTTGGGGGAAAAAACCATGAGAAACGTCAGCCCAGCCCCGCTGCTGGTTCAAGCCCATTGTCCCTTTCACCCCGGATTCAGATCAGTGAACCCAGCGCCCGCCTTGATCCTGGGCAACTGGTCCAAAAGTGCCTCCCAGCAGGAGGGCGTCATGCTGCCATTTCCAATAGTCCTCTGCAGAGACCTGTTGCTTAGCAACACCCACTTAGTTTTTCTGAATCAGTCCCTGGCACTGGGGCCTTTGGGCCTGGGGGTCGATGACTGTTATTTTGGGGGCTTTTTCACTCAACTCCGGGAAACGAAGATGGAAACCGAAAACCCCACCAGACTGAGAACGGAAAGGCCGCGTGAGTGCATTGAGCGGGGCCTGGGGGCAGCGGGCCGGGAAGCCTGGCCTGGCGACGGGGAGCTCAGGACTTTCCTCGCAGGAGCCTCGGTGTCCAATTCTGGCTTGGCTCAAAGGCCAATGATCCCGTCCAATCCCGTGGTCCGTCTTTGCGCAGAAGAAGCACCGATCTGGAGCAGCAGAGGAAGGAGGGTGCAGTGGTTAGAGAACTAGCCTGCGACTTGGAAGACGTGCGTTTAATTCCTTGCTCTGCTGGACTTTCGGGGTGACTGTGGGTGCCTCACTTCGCCTCCCTGGGCCTCAGGTCCCCTGCTGTGCAGTGGGAGGAGAAATACTGGAAGAGATTGTGACAGCTCAGATCCTGTGGTGATAGGAGCCAGGTGAGCCCAGGGCCAGAAGCGGGGGCTGCAAGAGCAGGGCAGGGGAAGCCTGCAAGGGCAGCAGGCCAGCTGCAGAGGAGCTTTGGCAGAGAGGGAGGAGGACTGGACGAGCGTCAGGATCGAGGGGTGTTAGTGGAGGTGTGGTTGGATGCAGAGCCCAGGGCTGGGATAGTGGGGTGGGACTGAGGGGTATCAGCAGAGTTTAAAATAAGCTGGAGCTGGCCAGTCGGGCCTGAAGTCCTGAGCCCTGGTGCCTCCTGCAGGGCTGAAGCCCGGGGCCCCAGGATATCTGCTATAAGGATTTAAGCCCTAGGTATCAGTGGAGCTGTGTGTGTAGGCGGGAGCCCAAGACTGGCACAGTAAGTGGGCTCTGCTCTGTGCCTGCTTCCCCAGCCCCTCTGTATCCTGGCCGTTAAAACCCGAATCAGGCACCTGTTGGCTGCACACAGAGGCCCTGCATCTGGGGCAGGCCTTGGCCCAGGGGTCTTGGAATGGTATTTCAACCCGGGAGGCTCCCGATTGGGGAATTTACTGCCGAAAGGATCTGCCCGGGGAGTGGGGTGGAGGGCGCTATGGGAGAGCCCATGACACCAGCTTTATGGGTTTGGCAGCGGGAGGGTGTGAATCTTGCATGTCAGAGGCTGCTCATGTCCCCTCCCTGCTCGAGGGAAGGGGCTGCCCCCGCGCACATCCCCCTCTTGGTCTGGGATCTCTCAGCAGAAGGAGCTGGACCAGGCCTCTTCAGAGCCAACCAAGAGCAGCTGCTGCTCTGAGCCAGTGACAGTCTAGAGCAAACTCCTTGTTTTGAGATCGTGGCGCTTCCCCGGCCCCTCCACCGGTGCTTCCAAACCTGCCCCGTCCCCTGTCTGATCCCATCCGGCTGGGGGGCAGGGAGCATCTGCAGCCTTCCACAAGGAAACCGCAGCACTGAACTTAACAGCATCTCGGGTAGAGCTGCTGCCTCTGACCAACCCACCCCTGGCAGCTCATCCTCAACAGGATCGGTTCAGCAGGCCTCCTAGTTAGAGGAGAGGGGCAGGACTCCAGCCTCCTGGGTTCTAGTCTCACATCTACCCCTTACTGATAACCTTGGGCATGTCACTTAACTTCTGTGCCTCAGTTTACTCATCTGGAATAAAGCCAGCTATTTGATAACAGCGCTGGGAGGCTCGGTGACTGAATGGATCTAAAGGGCTCTAGGCTCCTGCCAGGTAAGATGCTTTAGGAAGGAAAAGCAGGTGTTAATGACCTGGGAGTGTGGAAGATTTGGAATCGTTTTGGGGACAAATAGCTTAGTGCACATTTGCTGGGAGGAGACCTAGGGATCAGGGCCAGCTGGACTGGCTGGACAGTAGGAGAGAGGGTGTCATGCCGAGGTATCATGGCGGGATGCTTCTGAACAGATAAACAAAGATCCTTGTCAATATCAGTGGGGCTCATGCAAGAACATATGATGCTGTTCCAGCCCCTGAGCCCCATTCACTTGTTAGGGTGGAAGATGTACCAGGCTCCCCTTCTGGCAGGGGTACTGTGCCCTGGCTGGCCTGGGCAGAGCTAAGGGATAGCTCAGTGGTTTGAGCATTGGCCTGCTAAGCCCAGGGTTGTGAGTTCAATCCTTGAGGGGGCCATTTAGGGAACCGGGGTAAAAATCTGCCTGGGGATTGGTCCTGCTTTGAGCAGGGGGTTGGACTAGATGACCTCCTGAGGTCCCTTCCAACCCTGATATTCTATGGTTCTAAGATCTTGCCCCAGCCCTGTAATAAACAGAGCCTAAATGTATCCATCTTGCACAAACCCAGCCGTGTTTGTGCGCATGCGTGCGAGAGAGAGAGAACTGCCCCTCGCCTGTGAGTAACTAGCCAGCTTTGCTCCCTGTCCTTCGGTCTGTCAGAACCATCCCACACGTCGTATTTTATGCGCGAAGACGCTCTTTGGAGAATTGATCACGCTCTGACCCCACCTGTTCCCCAGCTCAGTGGAAGCCCATTAATGAAGTTGGGCTGAACAGGATCCCAGCCAAATCCTCATGTCCTCATCAAAGGAGACATCTGTCCCCTCCAAGAAGGAAGATATCACCCAAGGGGGAAAAGGGAGGGGAGTGGGGGCTGGGCTAAGGGGGAGCGAGCGAGTGAGAGACCTTCCCTTTGATAATAAAACTGCTCAAACTGCCCCTTGCAAATGCATCGTGCTCTGCTCTCGGTCCCCAGCAGAACCCCTGCATTCCACTGCACAGTGCCAAAGGGGGCCTGAACCCCCCAAGAACTGAGCTCCCAATGCGCCCCACCCCCCCGGCCCTGCTCGTCGATCCTCCCCGAGTACAAAGCTACCTTGCGATCATGTGCCAAAGCGACTGACTTTCTTTTATTCATGTGTTGTTTTATTGCTGGCAAAAGCTGTCGGAGGATGGCTCCTGCCAAACGCGTCCCCAGCATCTTGGCCTAACATACAAACGGCATGCTAATGCGGAAATTTAAAGAGGCTCTTTGGTTTAAATCGGAATTTTAAATGAGAGCGAATGCACAGAAGGGACCCAGTCAAAAGCTAACAATATCGCACCCCCCATCACCACCACAAACGCACCCTCCCCTCTTCGGCAATTTGATGGGCATGGATGTATGTGGAAGGAATATGCTGCTGGGCTTCTTGTTTTCTTTTGGATGATGTGGGGGGGGGGGCAGGCAGAAGTTGCCTGGCATTGGTGAATGCTCCATGCCAGGGAAGGGATCTGATGCCAGAGAGTGCCCCCCCCACACACACACATACGTGGGAGGCTCTTGAAGTTGGTCAATGTCAGTGAGGTCAGAGTTAAGGGGAACAGAGGGTCGACCCTAGATCATGCTGTTCTCTGGCCAGCCTTCCCTGATTGGAGAGCTGGGTCTCGGAAGTGGACAGTTAAATTGAATAACTAGTCAATAAAAGAAGTTTCTTCCTGACCCACTAGGTTAGAAGTTGGTTTGTGCCCTGGAGCATGAGGGTTGAGATGATAATTTCATAGGTTCCAAAGAAATAGGAGAGAGAAGACACTTTTACCCTTTTCAATAAGATTTTGCAGGTGAGTTTTTAAGTGCTTCTGGCGGAGCAGGTCTCATAGAAGTAATATGTAGCAGGGTTACAGATGCTTCTTTAGCGGTGGGTTATACTCAGTGGTAGAACGTTTGAATGCTGATCAAACAGTCCCTGGTTCAAATCTGGCTGTCCCTTGAATAGCTGCCTTATTTTGGGGTGGAGATGCTCTAGTCTGGGTATGCAGCAGGACGTGCTCATTGACTGTAATGGGCCTGGCCTGGCCTTCCCATCCCGGGATTTTGGTGCTAGAGGACCACTGTTTACCAGAGGGAGGTGGGGCAATGGAAAGGCTAGGAGCTATTTATAGAAGCTCCAATCCTGCATGCACTGCAATTGGTGACCAAACTCCCCCTACATGAACAGCGCTGGCTCAGGCCTGCAAGGGAGGGGGGCACAGCCGGGGGGGTGGGGGGGGGGGGCAGTCAGCGCACATGCGTGAGGGATGGGCTTGCAGCTGGAGTCTACGCTGGAATAAAAGACCCACGACATGGCCGCAGCTGGCCCAGGTCAGCTGACTCGGGCGTGGCCTGTGGGGCTACCAATGGTGGTGTAGACGTGGGGACTCGGGCTGGTCCCTCCCTCCTTCCTCACAGGGTCCCAGAACCTGGCTGCAGCCCGAGCCTGAACGTCTACCCAGCAATTTTTCAGCCCCACAGCCTGAATCAGCTGACCCGGGCCAGCGGCAGCTGGTTAATTGCTGTGTAGACATACCCAATAGAGCCCAAACCTGACCAACTCATTGACCTCCATGGGAACAGATCACGCCCAGAACCCAAGGGGGGGCTGACCCTGCAAACACAGAAGCCCGTAGCTTGACTCACAGGAGCCAGGGAACTCCCCTGCGTACAGTGCTGGCAGGCTCAGAGCCCTGGGCAAGGCAAGCCTGGGATTTTCAATTGCATTCAGGCCTTTTACAAACGATCCCTCTGCTTTGTGGGTGCCATTTCTCCAGCCCATGACATTGAAACCGCCAACACGCTGCTTTCATCATCGCAGGGCAAGAGGCTTTGTTCCAATCACAGCCCGGGGGTGATCTCAACGGAGAGCGCTTGTGAGTGCAGCACAGGCCTGGAGACGCGGAAGATTTTGCTTCTAGACCCGCCTGCGTTCCCTGTTTAGATTTGTAAGCTCTTCAGGGCAACGGGCGCTTATGTATTTATGCAGCACCTAGCGTGACGGGCTGCCTGGTGTCGAGTGGGACATCTAAATGTAAGTAAGTAATATACCTGAAGTTCAGAATATTGCCTACATGGGTTAAAGACGTCGCCTTGCGCATGAGGTCAGGGGAGAGCTGGGCGGGAGCTTTTTGACCTGCGTTTTTGCATCAAAACGAAAACTTTTCACGTAAACGTATCGATTCAAATTAAAGTTTTGTCGGGAAGGTTCTGAGGGCCCCGGGTGGTCAGAACTAGGGAGAGCGAGAGCCAGCACGCAGCCAATAGTAGCCTTGCTAATAGCCCATTGGTTAGGACACTTTCCAGGGTTGTTGGAGTTCTGGGTTCAAATCCCTCCGTTCTATGATTTGGACTGAGAGCCTGACCCTGTGGCTGCTGTATCCCAGGAATAGCCACTGGGCTGTTGGCCAGCTGGGCGTGGGCTTCTCTCTTTCCTTTTAGTTTTTCATGAAAAATATTGAACGGTCTCAGTCTCATTCCACGTTGGGATGGGAAAAAATGGTTGGAACCTTGACATTTTTCACAAAACAGGCTTTGTATTTTCTGGCTAGTTCAGAGCCTGCACACCCCACATCAAGGCACACTCCATCGCCCGTGGGAATACAACCCCCTTGCACGGATGTTACCTAATCCCCTTAGCTCCCCAGGGCAGAGGAAATATCCCATCCCCACTGCACAGATGGGGAAACTGAGGCTGAGGAGTTAAGTACCTTGCTCACAGCTTCAGAGAGAGTGGGTATCAGGGGCTGGAACGCCACAGCTACTGGCTCTCAGTCCTACACTCTGGCCTCTGGATCAAGTCACGCCAAACGAAATGAGGGCATCCGTCCATGTGATGAGGCATCTGTAAGATCTCTGGAGAGTGACTGTTCGCTCAGACCCCCTCCTACCAGCCCAGCCCGGGGAGGTGACTCCCAGCTGGGACCAGCTCAGGATGGCTCCTGCTAGCTCAACCAGGGACTATGCCCTTTTTTTGCTCCCCTGTTAGAGAGCTGGTGGTTCTAGACCAGTGGGACATTGTCACTCTCAATGGCAGTAGGAGGTGGGATGATCCACAGATGGGCGTTGTGGGGAGGAGCTGAGCAGAGGCTGCGGTGCTTGGCCATCAATAGGCAGACACCATGGGGAGGAGAGATCTCCGGGGAGAAGATCACTTCATCTGAAATGTCCTGGAAGTGGGCTGGACTCCGTGGCTTGCTCCAGCCAGCCGATCTTTCTTCTGCTGCTGTTTGGGATATGGAGTCCCGATGGAACAGCTCTGGTCCCTTGCTTCGGTGCTGATGCAGGGAGAGCCGGTTCGGGTCTGAAGGAGCAGGCAGCACATAACTCCAATAAACAGGGTCTGAGCCCAGGCAGCGGGGAAGCTGGTTCCAGAAGATCGGTGGCTCGCCCTGCCACAGAGCCGGCACACATGGCACCGTGGAGAGAGGAGCCCTAGCTCATTTCCAAACCAGTCCCACCACCTTGTGTGACACAGGAAGGGAATGCGGGTGTCGATGGGGGTGAAGCCGAGGGTGACAGCACAGGGGGAGCTGATGGTGGCAAAGTGAAAGCGGAGGTGTTGATGGGTGGCGGCATGATGGTGGAGGTGTTAGATTCAGTGTGAGGGTGGAGGTGTCAGTGCCGGTGTGATGCTGGAGGTGCTGGTGGTGGTGGTGTCAGTGAGACAGTGGTGGTGTTGGGGTGATGGCGGAGGTGTTGGTGTTAGTGTGATGGTGTTGGGGTGATGGTGGAGATGTTGAAGTGATGGTGGAGGTGTTGGGGTGATGTTAAAAGTGTCTGTGTGTTGCTGATAGTGGAGATGTGGTGATGGTGGTGGTGTCAGTGTGATGGTGGAGGTGTTGGGGGATGGGGATGGTGGAGGCACTGGTGTGATGGCGATGGTGCAGGTGTGATAGTGGAGTAATTGGGGTGATGTTAAAGGTGTTGGAGGTGTTGTGAAAGTGGAGGTGATGGTATCAATGTGATGGTGATGGATGGAGGTGTCAGTGTAATGGTGGAGGTGTTGGGTGATGGTGACGGTGGAGATGTTGTGAAAGTGGAGGTGATGGTATCAATGTGATGGTGATGGATGGAGGTGTCAGTGTAATGGTGGAGGTGTTGGGTGATGGTGACGGTGGAGATGTTGTGAAAGTGGAGGTGATGGTATCAATGTGATGGTGATGGATGGAGGTGCCGGGTGATGGTGTTGATGGAGATGGTGGAGGTATTGGGTGGTGATGGAGATGGTGGAGGTATTGGGTGGTGGTGACGGTGGAGGTGTTGTGATAGTGGAGGTGATGGTATCAATGTGATGGTGATGGATGGAGGTGCCGGGTGATGGTGTTGATGGAGATGGTGGAGGTATTGGGTGGTGATGGAGATGGTGGAGGTATTGGGTGGTGATGGAGATGGTGGAGGTATTGGGTGGTGGTGACGGTGGAGGTGTTGTGATAGTGGAGGTGATGGTATCAATGTGATGGTGATGGATGGAGGTGCCGGGTGATGGTGTTGATGGAGATGGTGGAGGTATTGGGTGGTGATGGAGATGGTGGAGGTATTGGGTGGTGATGGAGATGGTGGAGGTATTGGGTGGTGGTGACGGTGGAGGTGTTGGTATGATGCTGTGCTGGTGGAGGTACCATTGGTTGTTCTGGGGCAGGGCGGTGGTGGTGGTGTTGAATGCTGGGCGGGGTTGCTGAGCTGTGACAGGGTGATTCCCGCCCTGACCCAGCCCACTCTCCATGTAAACGCCCTGCGGTGCAATGGCCGTGGGAGCCATCCCTACTGACCAGCTGGGCTGTAACGTTCCGGGTGAATTCTGGGGGAGGGGTGGGAGCGCTGCCAACAGCAGATCCACTGAGTCCCCTGTCAGCACCCAGCCTGGCACCCCATCAGCCAGGGAACAGGAAGGTCTCTGCCACCGTACGGGCCCATTCCTGTGTGGCGGCCAAACTCCGGCCCTGTCTGCCATCTTGGAGCTTTATGAAAAGAAGTGGGGGGGGACCAGGGAGGAGAGAGACTGTACCTGGGCCCCCCGATTCTGATGCCACGTGAACGTGACCGTTGCCAAGGCGCAGTTGCTTTGGGACAAACCCAGCCCGTCAGATCCCTCCTGCTCCGGCACGGCCCAGCTCACGCAAGCACCGGGCCCCGAATCTCTGAACCGTCTGGAGGACTTGGCACCGTTTCCCTCTCCTCAGTGCCCCTGCGGTGAGCCGGCATGCATGGCAGGCTGCAGCTTCATTACGGTGATTGATTCCTTTCGCTGCTAGCACACAGTGGGGGCCCGGCTCCAGAGGAAAACAGGGAGTGGGCTGCATCTGGGAAAGCGGCACAGCCCTGCGCCGGCGCTCGGCTCCAGAGCGTGGCGTGGTGTTGTCGGGGTGGGGCGGGGGGAACCGGGGATCCAGTTTCAGATGGAGCCTAGTGAGCTGCGCCCCAAAGAAGTGAGGGAGAAGGAGGTGTTTTATTTGCTCCGTGAAGCAGGCGTTGTGAGTGGAGAGCAGGAGGCAGTGACGTTGGAGAAAGGCCCTTGCGGTGGGATGTTACCGATGCTCGGCTCATGAGCCTCTCCCAGTCTTGGCCGGTCCCCAGTGAGGCTTCCTAAGGCTTTGCTGGTTATGGGCACAAAGCGAGAGCCCAGCTCTTGGCACAGGCCTGTAACGGCTGCGAATGGCCCGGGACCTGACAGTCCAGTGGGCCCATTCTGGACAGCATCTGCAACGGGAAGGCAGCGGAGAGCTTATGTCCTTCTCCAGATTGGTTTTTATCCGTGCCCGTGGCACCTGAATACCATAGTGAGAGGTGCAACAGATAGATTAGATTGGATGATGTGTATGGGGATGGATGGATGGATAAAGGAGTGTGTATGGCAATGGATGGATGATGTGCATGGGGGTGGATGGATGGATGGATGGAGAGAGGAGTGTGTATGGATGATGTGTATGGGGATGAAATCAATGGGCCGAAGTGACTTGGCCAAGATCCCACAGAGCATCTGTGTCAGAGCCAGGAATTGAACCACAAGCCTGTGGTTAGTGCCTGAGCTGTTGGACCACATCAGCTCCAAAGCACTGGCCAACTCCATGGGCCTGGTACACGGGTGTAACATTCCTCTGTACAAGTGAAATCACCCCACGCAGAGGAGCCAGCACGAACCCCAAGGCATCACCTCCATCCCATCTGAGCCCGACAAGAATTAAACCGACCTGGCCAGATCCCCAGCTAGGTAAACCAGCAGCACTCCAGTGGCTTCAGCAAAGCTTGGTCAAGTCACATGTCGCCCAGACCAGTGCAGCCGGCGCCTTTCACCTGGGCCGGGCACGAGTCAGTCCCAGCCTGGCTCACCCCTCCAGCCCGCCTGTGACCGCAGCAGCCCCGGCGCGCTGGCAGGGGAAGGCAGGTCAATTTCCTCCTGACACAGACGTTTGAAAACGCTTCAACATTATGTCGCAGCCCGGCTCTGCGGCTGGGGCTCCAGTCCCCGCACGGCTCAGGGAGCTGTGACTATCCAGCGCAAGGGTTAGCTCCTTGCCAAGTGGAGTAATTAAAGCTTCTCTCTGAGTCTATAAAGATGTGTGTGAACAGCCAGGGCTCTGCAGGCTTTCGGGTGCTGGTTACAGCTATGCGGGGAGCTGTATGGCTGGGCCGTGGCTTTTGGAGTCAGTCGGTGACTTCTGACTAGTGGTTAGAGCAGGGAGGCCAAGGCGTCAGGACTCCGGGGGTCTACTTCTGGCTCTGGGAGGGGAACCGGGGTCCAGAAGTTAACACAGGTGAGGAGTAGTTGTCAGGATTCCTGGCTCTGGGATGAGAATGTGGTCAAGCAGTTGGCGTGGGAGAAGGAGGAGTCAGGACTCCTGGGTTCTCTTGCTGGCTCGGGGAATGGAGGCCTATGGTTGGGGCGGACACGGGAAAATGAGTCAGGGAAGGAGCGGAGGTGCAGAGCGGGAAAGGCTGTGCACACGTATGACTGCTCCCCTCTGCTGAAAGGGGTGTGATTGTGTAACCCACACGCCTCCTGGGTGTGGGGTTCTGTCCCAGCTAGGGGCACTGAGACCACTTCGAGAGCGTTAATGAGGCTGCTTTACAGCTCTTAGCTAAGAGCCGGTTGGCTTTTAGCTCATGCGGTAGAGGCTCATGCGCTAAAGCTCCAGGGGTCCCAGGTTCGATCCTGCCCGCTGACGACCGGGGTCTGTCGGTGTTACGATTGCACCGCTGTCGGCTCACAGCAGATCCCCTTCAGCCCAAGCTGGAGTGGTTTGTACAGCGTCAATTCTTCCTCCAAAGCCCCTGAGCACCATTAGCTGGCTGCCACTTAAGTAATAGCCGAGAAAGAAACGGGGGCATTTTGGCCACATGCTACTTAACTCTCATTTCCTGTACAAAGAGCCCATCTCCAGCGATCTCCAGCGTGTGATCCAAGAGGCTGAGCAGAGACTAAGACAAACTGGGCCCTGCAGCAGGGGAACCCAACCAGACTGTACCAGAGATGCAGGCTCCAAGGAAGCAGAGCCGGGAAAAACGGGAGGCCAGAAGGACCAGAGGCCTGGCAGGCATCTATGGAGAGTCGGCCGTTCCCGCGCTGCAATTGGTGCAGGAGTTTGGTCGTTAACCAAAAGGTTGGGGGGCTGAGCCCCTCCAAAGGGGAGGGGCTGCAGAGGAAGGATGGGCTAGCGGTTAGAGCACTAGCCTAGTTCCAAGGAGCCTGGAGTCTGATTCAATGCCCTGCTACAGGCTTCTTGTGTGACCCCAGTCTCTGGGCCTGCTCTGTGCAATGACATTAATATCCTGACCCTGTCCTGCCTCCCGGGGTGCTGCGAAGCTCAATACAGTGGAGAGGGGATATAAGTACCTTACTGGTCCTATAACTAAATGGGCCTGATTCTGATCAAAGGGGGAGGCCCATATGTACTTCCTGTTTGTTGGCTTTGGGCTGCCGGATGGATTACTGTGGCCTACACAACTGGTTGTGAAAAATCTCTGCTTCCTGCATGTTTCTAGCCCTTGGGCTTGTGAAGGAAACCTTCCAAGGGCAAACCCCCTGCAGCGTTGCCTTCCTGAGTCTGCAGACAGCCCGGACCGATGACTCAGGCAGGTGTGACCCCCTTGACCCTCTATTTATCTCGCTGGCATTGCAGTTGAAATGCTGCTTGAACTGTGACATTGTGTGATGGGATATACAGGCCCCACCCCACCCTGACCAGAAAGGGGTTAATGAAAGCCTGGGGCCCCAATCAGCCCCACCCTGTTACACCTGGGCCAGGTGTCAAGCCTGGAGGGAAGAGCTAAAGAGGAAGGGACCAGCTCAGCAGTAGCTGATTGGATGAGGGAGTGGATCTTTTCAGCTGGTCCTGGAAGGAAGGCCTGGCAAGCCAAATTAGAGACTCTTCAATATTTGACCCTCCTGGGAGCAGGTAGGCCTGGGGTGGGACCTTTTGTTCCCTTTAAGTAGTTTGGTTCCTCTTTTGGGAGCTCCCCAGAAGAGTCAGCCTGGGAAGAGACTGAGAAAGGCCAAGCTGGGCACCGTGGCAGGAAACAGGGCAGGGGATAGAGCAGAGGGTCTGAACAAACAGGCCAAGTCTGCTTTGTCCAGGGACCCTGGTCTGGAAGGAACCCAGAGCAGAGGGCTGGCCTAGGTCCCCCCACCGGCCCACGCAGGGCGGTGGCCTGAAGATCCCGGTGGAGGGCCCACAAAGCCTGAGGTTGGGCTGAAACTCTGGCACGATTGGCGTGTGGACTCGGTTTCCCCCTGGCTGGAAGGCTGGGTCACAGGAGCGGCACCCGGCGGCAGGGCTGGAGCAGCTGTCAGCAGAGGAGAAGAGGCCGCTGTGCCATGCCCAGGCAGCAGAACAGTGCACACCCGCAGTGAGTAAACGCTCCCATCCATTGCTGCTCATTTTAGCAGCCGGTGCGGATGGGCGTGTGGGAGAGACGCCGGGGGGTGGGAATTGCTGCCAGGAACGAAATGCAGCTAGGGGAACGGAGGCAACCCAGACGAGAGAGGAGGATGGGGAAGGAAAAGGTCAGAAGGGCAGCGGCCAGATCCCATCCAGGAACAATAACGGGCTGTGTCCAGGCCGGACTCCGCCCCGATCTCTGCACAAGCCTCGGCGGGCGCAAGGAGTCCTGAATTCCCGCCCCGCCCCAAGCCGAAAGGGGGACCCCGGGCTTCTCCGCTGAAGCAGTTTAGTGTCCCTGCCACACCTAGCACGGAGAGCCGGTCCGACCCACTCCGCTCCAGGCCGGGAGCAGGGGGGATGACGGAGTCTGCCTGGGTCCAGCAGCCTCGGTAACTAATCGCCCTTTATGTCCATCCCAAGGACAGGCCCGAGGATGGAAGCCGGGTCAGGGGCAGGACCCAGGGTGAGAGGCCAGGCCTAGATCAGGAAGGATTTTGCAAACCATCAGCAGCTGGCCAGGAACCAGTGCCAAGGAGCCAACAGGCCTCCCTGGGCTCTATCCGCAGCCAGATGCCGGCCCCTGAGTCTTTTTGTTTCTGCGAAGCCACCTAGTGGTGAGTGTGCCCCACTGCGGGCAAGCGCTCCCCCCTGGGCTGGCTGAACAATAGAGGCCCCCTTTGGAGGTGGAAGGTGGCAGTGGGATGCTGCAGGTCTGATCTCTGCCTCCTGAACCAGGACGGGGGGAGATCAGAAACACGGGGGGGGGGGGAAGCCGGGAGGGACTTTGCTTTTCATCTGCCAGGTGCTGGGAGGGTCACGCGAGCTGTGAAGTCACATCACAGAAATGTCCTTGATGCCACCTACTCGAGCAGTGACTGGCAAATTCCCCACACACACACACACACACCTACCTGAGTCGGGGTGAAGTGTGGGGGGAGGCGTTGTACCTGCTTTGCAGGAGGAGTAGGGGGCTCTCAGTAGCCAACCAGCTGAGATGTTCTTAGGAGCTGGGGCTCGGGGTCTCTGTGTCCTGGTGGAGGTAGCCAGGGCTAACGTCGCTGGGCTCTTTAGCTGTAAGTTCTTCTGTCAACTTGGCTGCCGTGAAAGCCAGAGATTAATAACGGCAGAGAGATTCGAGCCGCAGACAGGTGCTGAGCTTCTGCGGGGCATTCTGCCAATCAACCCCGCCGGGCAGCAACCCTGCTAGTCCGGCCCTGGGCCCCCTCCTCTCTGCTCTGCTGATGCCCCTCCAGCATCACCCACAGCCAGGGCTGCCAAGGGGGTGAGAAAAGGGGGCAATTGTATCAGATCCCGAGTATGGGGGCCCCCCCTAACATCTGGGTAAGCGGGGTGAAATGGGAGGGGATGGGACCCCAGCAATTGTGATGCATCAGGGCCCCACATTTCTCTCGCCAGGCCCTCAGCCCCCTTGCTGCTGCAGCCCTGTGCCCGTACCCAGCTCTGCCAAAGCCCCACATTCAGGGCCCTAGCTCTCACTGACATCCGAGGGGTTGGAAGGATCTGCTACAGAGCGGGGTGTTCAGCCGCTCCGGTGAGGGGGCCCACGAGACGTACCATGGCTCGTTCCCTGTGAGCTACCCAAACGTGTGCTCTAGATATTTTGTTTTGATCCGACATATGGTTTCATCTGCCCTCTCCAGTCAGTTACTTTTCAAACTGCTCTTGCATTAACTTTTGCCTCCGGGCTTCCAGGAGGTCAGCTCTGAAGGCAACATACGGCCACTGATTTTTGCGACAAACAGTTTTGCAAGGATGTGGGGGCTGGGGGGAGAAAGCAAAGGATCTCGGGTGCTTGTTCTGCCTGCCTCTGCCCCCTCGGCAGGCTTGCGGGGGGGCTCCTGCACCAGGCCGCATTATCCAGCTGCAGCTCTGGATCCACGCAGACCCTTTCGATCTGTGCAGGATCTGACAGGACCCTGCCTCTTGTCACCTCTTGGGTCCCATCTGCCAGTCAAAACAGAGGGAGGAAATTATGCTGCTTGAATGCAATCGTCCTCGCTGCCGTGAGGCCAGATCTCAGCCGGTGTAAATCACTGTAGGTCTCTGCTGTGGGGGAGATGCCTTGATTTACATCTGCTGAGGATTTTGATCCCTCTCTGTCTCTTTGAGTTCTGCCCTGCAGCCCTGTGCCCTTCCCCCCACCCCACTCCCCAAAATTTCCCTCCAAACCCTTCTTTAATAGAAACACCCTTTTCCAAAAGTCTCCCGGCCAAACTCCTCGGCCTCCTTGCAGAGCGGTGTTAACAAGAGCAGTGTTCATTCACTGGGAAAACTGCAACACACATGCAAGGTATTTTTCCAAATTTCAGATGAAACCTTTTGCCACACTTTCCAGTGTTTTTACACACACACACACACACACACACACACACACACACACACACACACACACACACACACACACACACACACACCCCAGCAGGGAAAACTGATCGATTTGGGACTTTTTTCCTAGTTAATTTTCAAAATTGGGATTCTTTGAAATTTCAGCCTAAATTTCAATTTGGGGAGAAAAATGTCCCCAATTTATTCCCCCACCCCCAGCTTCTAAGAAATTGCAGCAGGAATCGAAGAGACAAATATTTGAATTAACAAGGCATTGACTCAACCACCCCATGCAGATGCTTTCTTTTCTGGTGCATCTCAGTCCCTAATATTGGGACGTCTCTGGTCACCCCCAGGGGGCCGTGAAATGTTTTCGTTGGGATTCCACCTTTGCACTGCTGTAAATGACACCGTAAGATGCAGGATAATGGTGAGTGAAGGCCCAACCGCAGGGTTGCAGAGCATTGGGCCGAAGGAGTAGGGCAGCAGAGGACCAAACCCCACCCGCCTTTTCTAGCAGGGGTGGGAGGAAGCAAGGTCAGGTGAAGGTCATCCATCAAATCATTGGCAAGCCGAGAGAGGGGCGGCATAGCCAGGGGTTTAGAAGACAGAGGTGCGGGGGGAAAACCAATCACAATGAAATGAAACAAGCCAGCTATAAATGGGAGAAAGGCAAATAACTCAACACAGCCCCCCCCCCCCCACACACACACACAAAAGCCCTGACAACTATTGCCAAATACCAGCAGTAAAGTAGTTAAATTAACACCAAGAGCGAGCGAGCGAGATTGAGAGAGAGAGAGCAGGTTGGGCCCCGATCCAAAGAGTTAATGTTCCACAGTATGATCGATTAGTTGTCAGATGTGATTTCGAACCAATACAAGATGAATAGCATAATTTTCCTTCTCTCATTTTAGACAGAATTAAGAAGCCATTAGCTAACACAAATTTTTGGCAACTTTAATAAAAAGCTCCACTCTACGTTGCTAGCAAACGCTCCCCAAGGTATTTTCCAAAGATGCAAATAACCTTTTTATTTCCCACTGCCTCCCGTCGCCCCCCCCCCCTTTTTTAACAATCTTTGCAGCCGCTTTTGCAAATGAATTGCCCCGTAGCTGGCACGTGCCCACACAAACACACACATGCTATTCTACAGAACAGTAAAACCCAATCCTACATGCAAGGTTATTTAGCTGCGACAGTGGCTGTGCTAAGAGAGGCTGGTGGGGGGGGGGGGTTGTTTGTTTAAACTGGCCTGGATATAAAGACGTGGCCCTGCAAATGAACCCAAAGGAGAGTGGGGATTCTCAGCCACTCCATCAGCGGAGCTCCCCGAGATGAGAATTCAGACCTCAAGCGGCACCACCAGCTTTGCACCTCCCGGGCCCATCTGACAATTCCCCCCCGGCCTGCGAGTTCTTCGCTGCTTTGCTGCTGATGAGTCCGTGGGCTGAATCACAGCAGCCTGGGCTACCGAACGGGGAGTCGTCTGCAATAGTTTTGCAAGGGCTATTGCTGCCTGAGACTGAAGCCCAGGGAGGAGAGCGGAGGGAACAACGGGCCCCTGGGCTAGATTTATCTCCCCGGGGGCCTCGGGCCTAAGGAGGGATTTGAAGTCACAAGTGGGATGAGTTGGGTGGTCTCAACTCAGCCATGTCACCGCATGACGGGCCATAGTCAGCAGCTGCCATGCAGGCCTAGGACTAAAACTGGAATATAAAGGGGCTGCAGGGCAGGCCTGAGCAAAGCAGTGTGTGTGGCCAGGAGTGTGGGGGGGTGGCGGGGGGGTGCGGCTGGGGGTGTGTGGCCAGGACTGGGATAACGGGGAAACGGAAGGTCTGGGCTAGGGTGCACTGGCAGGACTGAGCAAAGGGGGGGGCTGTGGGTCAGGATTGAGGGGCAGGTGCAGGACTGGAATTGCAGGGGGAGGGGCAGCGGCAGAGCTGGGTGTAGGGAGCCTGTGACTGAATAGCTGGGGGTGGGGGGGGCCTTGCAAGCAAAGCCCCCCAGAATGTTCAAGGCTGATCTCCCAGGTGCCTACGGCCCGTGGCTGTGCCACTGGGCATCGCTCCTCACAGCTGGTCAGAACGGCAGGATGCTCCAGATTAAATCACTGGCTTCCCCTCCCCTGGGGCACCAGGAGCCCCCCGGCCCGGCGTTAGGCTACCCAGTCAGCTGTCTGCAGCTGGAGCCGAATGACCCGTTGTCACTGCAAAGCACCCCACCAGGGGAGCGGACTCATTTGTGGCACATTGTAACAGGCTAGTGCAACCGTTGTCTCTCCCCCCAACCCAGTGTGTTCTTGGAGGGGGGTGGGGTCGGTGCCACCCCTTCCCCCTGGGAGCTGTCCCAGGCCATGGCGCAGGGTTGCCTGCCAAGGTGACGTGTCCAGCGCCATTAATACCTTCCTTGGAATCCTGGAACGCTGCCCAGTTGAGCAATCAGCAATCAGGGTTCTATTCTTGGTTCTGACACTGATTGGCTGGTGACCTTAGGCATGTTTCTTCTCTCTGTGCCTCAGTTCCTCCCCCCCCCATCGGTCGTGTCTATTTCGATTGGAAGCTTTTCAGAGCAGCGACTGTCTCTTCCTGTGGCTCTGCGCAGTGCAGTGGGTGTCCCCTGATCTCAGCTGTGCTCTTCAGACAATGATCAGTAGGTGGGACAGGACTAGATTTGTGTGTTGATTTCACCGTACGCACATGAACCAACGAAAAAAATTTCCCTTAATGATGATCAACATTTACAGCTAGCAAAGCAAGAGCAACGCTGCTTCTGAATTAGGCGTTTGAAACATGGCCGGGGAAGGGGTAGTGAAAACAGGTCTGAGGTGTTGATTTCAGGATATGTGTGTTTTGACGTGGGATTTGACAAGTTGTGCTGGAGAGGTTTGTCAAGCTTTAACTTTTTCAATCTCCCCGTCTACTCTCATTATATAATTGTCTGACCCTGCCCCCCATGAATTAACACAACTGTGAACATTTAAATTGATAAAAATGGGGGGGGGAAATGCTTAAAACCCATCATTTTGTGCAACTGTGAACATTTAACTGGGTCAAAATCCTAAGCAATGCTGAAAATAACCATTGATGTTCTCCGCCCAAGTTATAAAACTGGAATTCTGCCAAACTGAAGCATCAGGTGTGGGGATCCACTGCACAGGCTCCGGGAGAGCCCTCATTTGACAGGTAGGGAAACCGAGGCACAGATGAGTGGGCAGGGCTTGTCCAAGTTCACGCAGCTGAGCCAGTCCAGGGCTGAGGCAGTTCTCCCTTTGAGCAACCCTTTATGCCCTGGGGGGGTCCCCGTTGCCCTCTGGGTGGCTTCCGAGCACCACTCAGCAATCCATTCCCTGGCAAGCCACCTCAGGAATACTGGACTGGCAGGTGCCTTATTTGCATATGTAACTATGCAGATAGGAGCTCCTGGCATTGGAGCTGCTCCCCGCCCCTTGGAGAGAGGAGAATCTGATTGGATTTCATGGGACTCTGAGCTCACTCCCATAGCAAGACCCACCCTTTGGATCACACTGACCTCTGAACAGGACCCTGTGGGGGTCAGAAGGGACCAGAGCCAGCCAGCGTCCTTGCAGGCGGCTGCTCGGCACGGGGGAGAGGGGGCGGTAATACCCCGGGAGCCCTTTGCACGCAACCCCCGAGCGCTGAAGTAACGCCCAGGCCTTGGGCTGCCTCTGCGCCGTGCCCTGGGGTTTGTGTCTCCTCCCGTCCCGCTGGCGCGTGCTGCCCTCGGCGAAGGGGTGAGAGCGGGCGTTGTAGTCTGTTGAATGGAGTAGATAGGCCTGCTCTCTCCACGATTGCCCGAGCTCGGCTCACCCTTCGGGCCACGGTCCCAAAGTTCAGCCCTTCGTCTCTTTCCGTCTCCATGGCGCTTGTTCCCAAGCGCATCGTTTTCCCTTGCTTGGTATGATGCTCCCGGCACTCCTGGGACCCATTGAAGGCAGGGCTCTAGCAGCCAGGCCGGTCCCAGGATATTAGAGAGACGAGGCGGGTGAGGGAATCTCTGGTATTGGACCAACTTGTCAGCAGCACGTGCTGTCCTCCGGACTCTGCTGCTGTATGTGCGTTGGTGGGGTTGCAAAGGAGCCATTTGCAGCTTCCTGATCCTGGGCCCAGTTCTATGCCAGCCTTGTCCCAGTGTAGTTTAGAGCAGCCTCAGGACTTCCCTAAACGCTGCTGGCAGGGACCATACCCCTGCTGAGGAATGCCAGGGTGCAGTTGCACTCTGACCATGCCTGCTTTCTCCCAGCTGTCGTCCCCCCCCCAGGGACTGGTAAATGAGCAGCTGTAGAGACAGCTAAACCAGCTGGGGGGGGGGGCATTGTCAGCTGGTTCACTGTCTTCTGACCCCTTTGCCCCACTGGTGTGCAGTGACTGACCCCACATCCCTTTGGGAGAACTCCAGGGCACAGAGATCCAAAGCTGACTGACTCTCGACCCCGGAGAGGTTGACGTGAACCGTGCATCCTGCGTGTCTCCCCCACCCCTCCCTTCGCAGCCTGAATCTCTGGAATTTAGGCACCAAATGGGTTGAATTAGGATTATTATCACAGCTGTTCCAAATGTAATTAGTTTTGCTCCGAGTTTGTTTGCTTTGCCGGGATTATGCAGCATTCCAGCCTATGCTACCGGCTCTAACTTTAGAAAGCCTTAATTACTCTAATAAAGAGGATGGTGGGTTAATTTGATGATTCCAAAGGTGTGTTTTTCAATTACATTTAACGGAAAGATTTATAGTCAAGTGAAATTCAATTAGGCGTGTGCAAAAGGGCTGGTCCGCGGGAATCCCCGGCACCCAGGCAACAGGCTGGCGGGGTGAGGTAGAGAATTCTCGGGCCCAGATTTGGGTGCCTGGCTCTGTTTCACTGCATGGCAGGGGACCCCTGAGCAGTCCCTGTGAGCTCTCTGAGTCGAGGAATTTGGGAGAGAAAAGCCCATTGTGATTATTACAGTCACACCCAGAGGCCTTCACCAAGATCAGGGGCCCGTTGCGCTCGGTGGAGCACGAACACAGAGTGAGAGACAAGCCATCACCCATTTGTTACCTTTTCAAACCCAGGCTGACCTTTCCATAACCCCCCCACAAAACCCTCCTTCGTATCCCTGTGCCCTGGTGCCTGCAGAGAACTTGACAGCGGTGAGGTCGCTGGTCTGCTGAGGCCACATCCCATCCTGCTGACTCGGCATGGAACCGAGAAGGCCGCACGTCTGGCTGCACCCAGCTGTGGCTCGTGCTTTGTACTTAGATTGTACGTTCCTTGGGGCAGGGACCGTCTCTGTTCTGCCTGGACAGCGCCTGGCGCAGTGGGTCCATGACTCGGGTCCCTGGGTGCTCCTGCAGTATAGAGAATAATCTAATAGTCTGGGAGCAGAGCTGGGTGGAGGATTCACGTTCCGTTTCGTGAAGGATTTTTGAAGTCCAGGGAAGTACGGAATCCCACATTAAATGTTCCCTCCTCTCTGCACTCACAGACTCTCAGGTTTCCCCAGGCTGCCTCATCCCAGGCCACTCGCCTTCCCTGGACTAGTGCCAGTGCCAGGGGACTGGTGTTGGGATGGAGGGAACTCGCCAGCGCCTGCTGTCTGACGGTCCCGGTGCTTCTCGCTCTTTGGCCGTGCTCTCCACGGCAGGTAGGAAGATGCAGCGGCTGGATGGCCCGGAGAGATTCTTTGACCTGCTCTGGACTGACCCTGGCTTCGGGCTGGAGGAATCCGTCTCTTTCGACCCCTGCCCATTTCTTGTCTGTCTCTGGAGCCAGTTCGAAACCCACTCCTGCTGGTTGCAGAGCTCAGTCGGAGATCAGCCCTCTTTCCCCTCCATCACCTCCCCTCCTTCTCCAGCCCTCAGGGCCCAGGAAAGTCCGAGGGAGGCAAGGCCTTTGCTGGAGGTTCTCAGCACCTGCTGCTGTGGGTCTGTCATCTCCCCATGACTCCGCCGGGCAGAAAGTGCTGGAGAGAGGGAAGGTGCTTGTCTCCTTTAGATGGGCTCGCGAAGCAGCGACGCTGCTCGAAGACACCTTGATGCCAGGATAATGGCCCCCCACGCTAGGCATTGCTCGGATTTAACTGGAGCACTCGTCCTCCGAGTGACGCCAGTACAGACGCTGAATTGACTTCATCTGCCCCCCAGACCTCAATACGCTTGAGCCAAACAAGTCATTGGGCTCAAGACAGAGGTAAGGGCAGGGGGGAATGTAATGGCTGTGATATACAGGAGGTCAGGCCTGCTGGTCTAAAGGGCCCGCCTGCCTTTAAACTCCACGTAGCTATGAAAATGAAGAGCATTCGCAAAGCCGTTTGCACTGGTTTAACTGCATTGCATTAAATACCCACCTTATCTATCTGCCCGGCTGCTTTCCATGCAGATGAGACATGAGGGGGTGGGCGAGGGGCTGGGGCCTGAGATTTGCAGTAGGTCAGATGTGATCGTGCTGGTACCTGCTGCCTTTGAAGTCTAGGAGTCATTTACTGCCTTTAAAAAGAACAGGAGGACTTGTGGCACCTCAGAGACTAACAAATTTATTTGAGCATAAGCTTTCGTGGGCTACAGCCCACTTCATCGGATGCATCGAATGGAACATATAAGAGTACTTATGCTCAAATAAATGTGTTAGTCTCTAAGGTGCCACAAGTACTCCTGTTCTTTTTACGGATACAGACTAACACGGCTGCTACTCTGAAACCTGTTACTACCTTCAGTTCTTGCCCAAGAGCCATCCTTTCCCCCTGCAGCCCGGCCCTGACCCTTCCCAGGTCCAGCCCCCCTGCAGCGGGTCTAATGGGGATCAGGCCCTGGCCTTTTATCACCGCTGCTTTGCCTGCTAAAGCTTTCAACACTGACAGAAGAGCAGGAAATCCGCAGCCTGCGGGAGGCCGTTCCCCTTTGAAATCTCTCTCCGGTGCCCCAGGAAATCAGTCCCATGGGCGATGAAATCAAGACCATTGTGCTCTATGAAAACACTGAAATCTGTCCCTCTGGTATCCCACCAAAATCAGCTCTGAAATCACCTGCCTGTGCCCCATGCAATCAAGTCGGAAATCAATTAAACCGGCCCGCCAGTGTCCTGTATTCATGGACTGCAATCCTTCTTTTGTCCCCTGAAATCAGGGAAATCGCTCACCAGGCCTCCATGAAATGAGTTCCCCTGTGGCCTAGGAAATCAGCTCTGAAATCAAGGAACCATCCGCCCCGTGTCCCACTGAATCCAAGCTCAGGCGGGGCTGCAGAGCCAAGCCCCTGGCATGTGGTGGTGACGAACGGTTACATCTCCCTTGGCAGCTCTGCCTTCCCACCGGGGTCGGCGATGAGTCCCTCTCTGCTAACCCCTGCACCTGCGTGCGGCCTTGGTGCAGATCCCGCCCGCACACGGTCCATGCAGGGCTCAGCATCTGGCTTTGATGTGTCCTGTGCATTTGTGTCCCCTGCCCGATAGTGGGGAGGGTGGTGGGAGCTACCTCAAGGGTTGGCACTGAAGTGGGGAGCTTCTCTTCTCTCCTTTGGGTTCACTCCCCCTGCTGGGCACCACAGATCATCCCGCCAATCCTCATCTCTGACCGATCCCCTTCCGGCTTTGGAACGGGCCACCCCCGTGTCAGGTGTCGGCTCTTTTCCTGTGGCCAGACGCTAAGGGCCACCCCTCAGCCAGCTCCGCAGACCCCCTCTTTGAAGCCCGCCTCGCTCTCTTTTCTTCCCCCTCTCACACGGCGAGGGCCCTGTGCCCAAGCTCCGCTCATTAGCGAGACGGGGATGCGTGTACGTTCGTCAGCCAGTCCTGGCTTATTTGATCTTGTCTGGATGGGAGTCACATCTTTGTCCTGCTGGAGATCTGGGAGGGTCGCGTTTCCCCTGCCCGATTTCATTCTACGCTGTCTTACTGCAAAGATCGCCTGGGGGGGAAAAAGCAGAGGATGGCGGGTGGTTTGACAACGGATGGGGGTGGGGGGGTCTTAGAAAAATCTCTGCCTGCTATAAAGATTGTGGAGCAGGAATCTGGTCTGGATCCTACTGTTCTCTGTCTCTCCCGCAGTCACAAAAGCGCCTCCTGTGCTCTCCAGGCTGGCAATATTGCTGCCATATTAGCAGGGTTAGAACTGAAGGAACAGCTGTTCACACTGCCGTGCTACTCCCAGTGATGCAGCGTCGCGCAGGCTGCTCGGCGCACGCAGGCGGTTTCGCCCCCTCCTGGCCTTGCAGGCACCAGAGCAAAGCAGACGGGGGCTGCGTCTGGCCCGCTGGGGGACATGAGGCTGGGGACGGGGGAGGGCCAAGGCCTAAAGCCGCAAGGTGCAGAGAGCTGGTCAAAGCAGCGGCAAGCTGCTGGGCCTCCCCTTGCCTTGGGGCAGACGGTGCCCCCGCCCCCCAAACATCCACAGATCCCCCGCCCTGCTCCTTCGCCTGAGGTCTCCATCATGTCTAAATCTACGCCATGGCCAGGATCTGACCTTCGAGCCCACCCTATTGAGCTCAGTACAATGGGGCAGCTCCCGGCGTAACCCCCTTCCTCTGTCTCCACTCCGCTGGGCGGGGACTAGAGTCTATGGCTGAGGTTTGAAAAGGGGGCTAGGATTGGGGGGGAGAAGAGGCCTTTTTTTGGACGGTGCCCAACCATGAGGCACCTTAAAGAGGCCTGATTTTCAGGAATGGCAGAGCCCCCCCCCCCCAAATCAGGCCCCCTGTTGAGTTATCTCAAGTTGGGCACCCAAAATCTCTAGTCCCTTTTGAAAATCTAGGCCTAAGCCCCTGAGTTGCTATGGTGACAGATGCCCAGTCAACGCTCTAGCTGGAGTGACAGGTTGGCAGGCACGGTTAGAATCCTGCCCGGGCGAGGAGATGCTCTAAGGGGGCCGGGGGCCTGTTCTCCATCACGGGCTACGACGGGGGATGGGGTCGCCATAGCCCTTCGCTGCCTTCAACCGAACCATATGCCATTTACCAACTCCCAAGCAACTGGCTGGTTCACACCCCTGCAAGGTGGTGGAGTAATGGTTGTTACTCCCATTTTGTAGATGGGGAAACTGAGGCAGAGATTATTTTGTGAGCAGTAAGGGAGGCAGGAGAGGCAGGCAGAGTTGTACAGGAGCCAGCATTACAGGCTAAGAGGCTTGTGTGTGCAGTCACCTGGCCCTGGCATCCTGGAGTGAGTGATGTCACACCAGGCTACAGCCTGGTCTACACTAGGAAATGGGTCGGGATAACTACATCGCTCAGAGGTGTGAAAAATCCACACCCCTGGGCAACATGGTTAAGCCGACCTAAGTCCCCCCGGTAGACAGCCCCTCGGGGAGGTGGATTACCTATGGAGAGACGGGTTGCCCGTTATGGCACAGGCTGAGGCCAGCTAACTCATGGTACGTGTGATCCATCTCGGAGGATTAGAACCTAAGTGTTGCTAGCTCCCTCTTCTGCCCTCGCACCTCCTCAGACGCTGTGTGCGGAGGCCAGGTTGCCCTGTACAAATCCCGTTGCAGGAAAGAAAAACCGTATCCAGCAGAGATCCCTGCAAAATTGAAATCATAAGGAGAGCGTCCAGCAAATGCCCCCTCGGCGGCACCCGGCGGTTTGTTACTAACGCACAAAGGCTGCTAACGCTGGGCTGATTGAGCGGCACCATTCTGCCCTGCTTCCTGTGTTCGACCGGCAATTCCAGACTGTTCTTCCAGCTGTTGACACTGGCATTGTACTCCCAGAGCTGCAGGGCCCAAGACACTGCTGGGAGCAATACATTACTGGGCCACGGCGAAGTCGAGTGCAGGGGAAGGAGCCAGTGAAGTGTGGGGGTGTGTGTGGAGTGGGTTGAGCATTAATAATAGTTGAACAAACCATTTGGAATGTGATTGTTTCATGTTACTTATTACATCGATGCATTCGCCGTAACAAGCCAGGAGGGAGGCTGCCTCTTTATTTTACCAAGTGGCGTTTATTGTTGTTTGTTTTAGAATGAGCACAACCGTGCGGGCATGGCAGGTCAAAAACGCAGCAACCGCACTGAAGGGTCTGATTTTCCCCCCTCCCCCCCCAAGATGCTGAGTTCTTCCCGACTTGCCTCTGAAAAGGTCTGAGACGGGGGCCAGAGCTTTGGCTAGTGTCACTGATTTGCACCAGCTGAGGTCTGGCTCTAGGTCCAATTTCCATCACCCGCTGAGTACAACGGGTCTCAAATTGGAACAAGAGCGTAAAAAGGCGACTGGGACTTTCTCTCCAGCCAAATGACGTGACCAGCACAATCCCCGTTTCTCCCTGTCTCAACCCGGTCAGTGAGGACGAAGAGCCAGCTACACTTGACTAGTTTGGGCCTCACCTAGACTGGGGGTTTGCTTTTGATTACAGCTGTCAGGGATCAGCTTGGAAAACTGGAGAGGGCTGCAGAGAAGAGCTCCCGGCCACATGGAAGAAGATCAGTCGATGTAGCTTCTTGGAGAAAAGGTTCCGAGGTGACTCTAGCGTGGGCTATGAGGAGCAGAGACCGGATAGGAAAATGCTCTTTAAACGAGCAGACAGAGGGACTGGGATCGAAGAGCCTGAATTTGAAGCCAAAAAAATTCAACCTGGAAATGAGGCATGTTTAATAGTGAGGGACATTAGAGCAGCTTCCCCTGCGGTAGGGCAAGTTCACACTTGGAGTCTTCAAATCAAGTCTGGGTGTGTTTGTAAAGGATACACTCTGGCATAGCGCCAAGTCGCGGGGCTGGGAGGCGACTCTCTGGCCTGTTTAGCAGGAGGTCAGACCAGATGATCAGAACGAGACACAAGCCCTGGGAATCTGCAAGCCCTGTATGTAGCAGCCCCACCCCGAACCTCTGCTGAGGCACCTTAATCCTGATTTACAGCCCGTCCCCTGCTCTCGGGGGCCTTGCTTGAAGCCTGCCATAGAGTGGAGTAGTCTGAAGACAGGGATGGGCCCATTGTGGCACTTGTGCTCCAGCTGGGCATCAAACCTAGGTCCTCCACTCTCCTTAAACAGTGCAAGCCTTCAGGTGAGGTCTAGTTCTGGCTTGACAGGAGGGCTCTGCTTATTCCCAGCGTGGGTACCACAGGGGCACTGGCAAAATAAACTCCCCACACTGCCCCCCCACACCCCCCCCCCAAGTCAGAGGCACCATCTCCGGCCTTGAGGCCAAAGGCACAGTTCACTCTCATGGCCCACGTGGGCCTTGGTCTCTCTACTGAGGCTGTCCAACAAGGGGGCCAGTGAGTGCCAGTCATGAGGGTGGGTTTGGCTCTGTCCACTGGGAACTGGACTGAGACCTCCCCAACTTGTTTCACAGATGAGACGCCAGAGTCCCTTTGGCTGAACCCAGAACACCCCCCTCCCCTCATACACACACCTGTAATGGCAGCAGAGAACTTGCTAACCTAAGGCTGTATCTACGTTTTCGATGCTGCCCATGAGGAGAGGGAGAGGCCAAGGGAATAAAAGGCCTAACTCTTATCTAGCCCTTTTCATCCATAGATCTCAAAACATGTCATGAAGGACGTCAGTATCTTTGACCAGGGCCACCTGCATGGGTGTAACTGCGGGATCATCATGTTACATTGTAAGCTGTTCGTGGGTTGTTGTCTCTGGTACATCTCTTCATGGGGCCCTGCTCCTGCCTGGGTCCACCTGGTGTTATTGCCGTACAGATAAAAACGAGGAGCAACCCTCCCGTCCTCTCCACTTGGAAAGGGGATGTGGTATGTTGAAAACTAGCTCTACAATTGTAGAGCTATCATTTTAAACCCTCAGGGATTTCCTGGTCCTATCTGCAGGCTAGAAGGCACTGTAGGAAAGCAATCAGTCAGCGGTCAGCCAGCCAGCCTAGAATAAGATGGGCTGAGTTGTGCCTCTGTTTTAGGGAGCAGCCTGCTTTGTCTCTCTCTGACTTGGCATTCTTGTGCATTATTGCTCTGAATTCTAAGAAATCAAGCGGTGCTAACGCTGTAGCCTTCCAGCAGGAGTCTTTCTGTTTGTATCTCTCAGGGCGTGTGCCAGGACTGGGCAGAGCTCGCACCTTTGGAATGTCATAGGAGTTGAAAAGGCAGCCTCGTGGAATCAAAACCAAACTCTTTCCATGTGGGGATACTGTATTCTCTCTCTGACCCTCTGCCTGGCCCCAGTCAGGAATCCACAGTAGAGATTAAATCCCCCTCATCCTTTTCTGATGGGTTCCCTGAGGTCCCCAGAACCCACGCACTCTCTTTGCAGGGAAAGTGTCCCCTCCTTTAGGGGAGGTATCTCCCCACAACTTGATTCCCTGCCCCTTTAAAAAACCAGGCCCTGATCCAGCAGACATGCTTGTGAGCAGCCCCATTGACATCCCTTGTGTGAACATGTTTGCAGTCGTCTCTGCCAGATCTAGAATACCCCAGCACGGGAGAGAGAAGGCCCCGTCCCCCGTTCAGGACCGCAAGGCCGGGATAGGCGAGGAGTCATGCACTGCCTGATCTCTGGTGCGTCAGTTTCGCCTCCTCACTTTCCAAATGTCACCAGCCTCTGCTGGGCCCGATCCAGACACCCGCATCCCACGTGAGGCTCAGAGCCTTGATCTTGCTCATCAGAGCCATTGGGGGGAACACCGCAGGGGTGGGCAGCGTGGGTCCATCTGAGAAGCAGCCGGTTCCAGTCCCTCTAAACTAGAGTGACCAGATGTCCTGATTTTATAGGGACAGTCCTGATATTCGGGGCTTTTTCTGATATAGGCGCCTATTACCCCCCAGCCTCTGTCCCAATTTTTCACACTTGCTATCTGGTCACTCTACTCTAAACCTTCTGCATTCCTCTCCTCTATCAAGGCTCCCCCACCTACAAACCCACCCACCTGGGTCAAGCCCACCTATCTTTTTTTTCAAGGTGCTAGACATTTGTGTGTGTGTGTGTGTGTGTGTGTTAGTGTTAGGTCCCTGCCAGAGAGAGGAAGCTAAGAGGCTGGGAGAAAGTTAAGATCCCTTTAATTCCCCCCCCCCCACTGAGGGCACCCTGATTTTACTAGCCTGGTCCCCGTCTACCCCCCAAAAGATGCAAGCCCAGTACAAATAATAATAATTAATAATAATAATAAAGGCCCCTCCCTCCTGCCGCAGTCAGCACAAGGCATGCAGGATGCATCAAGCAGCGCTCCTGTCTCATCACTGTCAATGTTCAATCAAAGCAGATGGGTTACAGCTGTGAGCACCAGCATGAAGAACAGGCTGCTTAAAGTCACTTGGGAGGGAGAGTAAGTGAGAGAGAGAGAGAGAGAGAAGGGGGAGGGGGAGGAGAGCTACTTTGATGGAATACAGGCCTCCCCCCAGCCTGGCCATCCCCAAGCTGCCAAGAGAAATGGGCATGTTAGGGGAGGGATCCAGGCCAAACCAAGGCTGGTGACATGGGGCTGTAAATCAGCTTTTAAGTAGCAACAAAATGGACATTTCCCATATGCAATTTGCAACAACTTCCCCCTCTCCCCCCCCCCCCCCCAGGAACTGGTCGAATCATAGAATCATAGGACTGGAAGGGACCTCAAGAGATCATCCAGTCCAGTCCCCTGCACTCATGACAGGACTAAGTATTATCTAGACCATCCCTGACAGGTGTTGGTCTAACCTGCTCTTAAAAATCCCCAATGATGGAGATTCCACAACCTCCCCAGGCAATTTATTCCAGTGCTTAACCACCCTGACAGTTCGGAAGTTTTTCCTAATGTCCAACCTAAACCTCCCTTGCTGCAATTTAAGCCCATTGCTTCTTGTCCTATCCTCAGAGGTTAAGAGCAACAATTTTTCTCCCTCCTCCTTGTAACAACCTTTTAGGTACTTGAAAACTGTTACCGTGTCCCCTCTCAGTCTTCTCTTCTCCAGACTAAACAAACCCATTTTTTCAATCTTCCTTCATGGGTCATGTTTTCTAGACCTTTAATCATTTTTGTTGCTCTTCTCTGGACTCTCTCCAATTTGTCCAGGCCTCCCTCTCTCATACACACTACACACGCACACAAAAACCCAGGGCTGACAATGCCCCTGGGGATCACAGCGCTTTGCCCATCTCCTCAGCCCTGGGCTGGGGCTAAAACCCAGAGCGGGGCTCAGCAGAGGGTAGATGGGAGAGGAGATGCCCCAATATGCCAGCGTAGATTTGGTTTATCTTTGGCTGTGGTCAACACGTGTGAACCATCGGCCCCAAGGCCTCATTCAGTTGTATTAAGGCCCCTTTATGCTGCGTGCTTGTGGAAACCTCCCCCTGAGCAGGGGTGTAGGGGACATGAGCAGAGTTCCCAGCACTGCAGCTGTTCTCTGCTTCCCACAGACCATGGGGATGGAGCATGGGACGCAGAGCAGAAGTCAGAGCAGCCCTGAGGCCTATGGGCTTTCCGCCAGGCCCTGCAGGTCTGTCTACACTTGCACTAAACCTGGGTTCTGACTCAGGTTTGAGCCCAAGCACCCCTTGTGTCCACACACAAATCGATCTGACTTGGGTCAGGGAGCATTCAGGACCCGGGTCCTAGGGCTCTGCTGTGGGTGTGGCTCAGAGTCCAAGTCCTGGGGTGACTCGAGTCCAAGCCCTGTCATTTTGCAGTGTGGATGCAGGTCAAGCCGCAGACCCGAGTCAGGTGCAGCACAGACGCGGCTGTGAGACCCGGGCCGAGCCTTGGTGAACCCAGGTGTGCAAGGCAGGGTGGAGGCTGAAGCGCTGGCTTGGAACCGTCGGGTCAAGGGGCCTGGTCCCACGGACCTGGGTTTACGACACAGCATAGAGGATTGTGAAGAGAGTTTAAAGGCAGCTGAGACCCTCCTTCCGCCAGCCCAGGAATGGGGGTGACTCGGACCCAGGTCCCTGGTTTGGTTCAGTGGCCGAAGTGCCAGCCAGCCATGGTTGTATGATGCAGCTAGGGCAGCGACAGAATGGGCCTGTGAAGGCAAAGGTTTGGGCTGTAGCCTCTCAGAGAGGGGGGAGCTGATTTGCTCTCCCAATGATCCACCCCCTCCCAGGGGAAAAGACCCCGCTCCCCTGCCCGGGGGGGTCCATTTGCTCCTGTGGCTTTAAAAAAAAACCCCAGGCAGGCGGCAACCCCAGTGCAGCAGGAACCCACTTACCAGCCTTTGCGCTGGTGCCTTGGGACAGCTGATCAGGTGGGGAGCACCTGCTCCTGGCGCCTCCCCGGCCAGGGAGGCTGGACGCTGCAGCCCAGATCGAGCCAAGTGCCAAGAACTGGAGCCTGCACTAGATATTCGGCACCTCCCTTTGTCACCCCGATTGCAGAGCGCCGGGAGTTCAGTGTGGACGTGCTGAGGGGGAGGCCCTTTCACCGGCTCCGTTTCCTTGTCCCCCTGCCCTTACCTGAAAACTGGGCGGATAGCGGATAGCGCTTGGCCACCTGCTTAGCTTTGCACCCTGTGAGCGCCATGGGGATCAACTCTGAAATCTAGACAGGATTTCCCCCGAGGGGACCGCACAGCGCGGAAAGTTGCGCGCTGACCCTGTAATACTCGCAGGGCCTGGGGCTTGTGGATCCCATAAAAGTTCATCACTTCTTGGCTCTAAATTGTTTGGCTGAGTGGAGGTGCGGGGGAAATGGGGGGTTAATATATTCGCCGGCACTTTGTCTAAAATCTGTCTGGTTGAAACGAAACTTAACCTCCAAATCCTTCCACGAGCTCTGCCCGATCATTTGCCAGGCAGCAGGGACGAGATTTGTGCGATTCAAAAATGACTAGAGGTCATTAAAAAACAAATCTATTCCCAGCCCCGGCCCTAAAAGCCGTCGGATCGGAAGGTAAATATCTCGCCTGGCTGGAGAGATCTGAGCTGTGTTGCGTGGGACGGATCCGATCAGGGGATAAAAGTCATCTCAGAACGAGGAAAATCAGGAATTTCCCACGGCGGTTGTGAAAAAACAACAGCCCTATTTCACCCGAATCTTACCCGGGCCCAAAAATGCCATCCGGAGTCGTCCCCTCAACTGCTTGTCAGTTGCAGAACAGCCAAACTGCCGTGAAATTCACCCCCTGCTCAATTACAGGCTGCCCGAGCTGCCGCGGAATTTACGCGTAATCCGGGGCAGTTTTGACAAGCAACAGGATAGATAGAGACCTAAAATGTCCCCTGGAGCTCTGGTCTGCCCCTGTCCTCCCATCCTGGGGTAGGTCTGAAACCTCCCGGCGTTAAATAATAACATTAAAAGGGAACCCACTACACGAGCGAGTGTCTAATTGCTTTGTTTCTTTCTGGTTCAGTGGGTTTTTCCAGTCAATCCCAGAGCACTGAACGCCAACGCTGAAGTTGATCTCTGCGGTTTGCTTTAGCTACCCCCTTCCCAAAATCCATCCTCCCCACGCCCTGGGAGAGGGGAATCGGTTCCTTTGCCCCCCTGCCCTCCCAGCCACTTCTGATCCACAATGTTTGCCTGCCTCCTCCTCTCTAGCATCGGTCCTTTGTAGATGCAACAGTCAGTAGTTTCTTGTGTGTTTAAGCCTTTATCCAAATTAAACTGGTAATAACAGGGCCACCGACTAATTGATTCTGGCTGCTACTGAAAGCTTCGTCCTCTAACCTTTCGTGGCAACCTTGCCAAAAAACCCTTGCCAGCTTGGGAAAGAGACTCGCATCCTTAACGAGATCGCTCGACTTCACATCTAGCACAATTGTGAGTGGATGCCCTCCACCCCCAGCCCCACCGCCCACGATTCACATCAATCCATTTCAACAGCTCTCGGCCAGTATACAAAGGGGGAAGTCCTTCTGGAATGGGGTCCCCCCGCCATACACAAAGACACCCCGATCTTTGGGCTGGCACACACCTCTCCCGGAGATATTGACAAGGGCTGAAGGCTTAGGCAAGAATTGTAGTGCCTTGAACCAGAGCGGGATGTGACTTATATAGTGAACAGATGTCTTGGAATTTTAGATGCGAGCTAGACTCCTCCTTAGAGCCCCCCCCCCCCCCCCAGCTGGCACTGGGTACTGAGTGGCGCTCGACTCCCCCTGGAGAAAGCTTCATTTTCTTGGCGAAAACCAGCCTGCTTTTTTGGCTGGGAAAATACAAGCCAGGCCAGTCTCACATCCAAATGTGGATTTAGAGAGAAGCAGAGTCGGGGGAAACGGGGGGGGGGGGGACTGATGGAGGGCGGGAGGGTTGGGGAGGGGGGGTTGGGTGTGGATTATATGGAAGTGTGTTCAAAATAAACGCACCCACACACGGGAGGGTGGCCTCCCTTCTGGACGCCCCGCGTGTGCACTGGGCGTGTTGTGTGTGTGCAATTCGAGAGAGCGCCTGGTAAAGAGGGACTGGGCTTGTGTGGTGGTTGTGTAATAAATTGTGTCTGTTTCCCTCCGCCGAGAGATTGCCAGCTGGTGTAGACGGGGTAACTCCGCTAACCGAGCGGAGCGATGCTGAGGTTTTGGTCCCATAGTGTAGAGACATCGTCTCTCTCCCCCCCTCCTAATGTGAGTACTGTGGGGGCGGTGGATACACCTGTGTACAGACGTGGGTGTGATTTCTTTGTATATTTTCCCTGTGTGCACATCTCTAGATGCGCCGTGTGTCTCGAGCTACACACCCAGGTGCGCCGATCAAGGGGGGCTGATGGAGGTGTCCTGTGCGCTCAGTGGCACTAGACAGGGGTGTGAACACGCCGATACAGCTACCTGGGACACACCGGGTGCGGGTTGTATAGCCTCGTCATACATGCTAGAGAGCCGTAAAGCTAGGATGAAATCCGCGTGTTTGTGCTACACACATAAAGAACGTGAGGTGTGTGTGTGGGGGGGGAGTCTGGGTTTATTTTATCCTACGTCAGTGCAGGGGGCTGTACTTCATGACCTCTCAGGTGCCTTCCAGCCCTGCATTTCTGGGATTGTCTGTAATCCATGGACTGTAACATTTCTAGACATGCAGCGTATAGATCTGGGGAAGTGATGAAGTCCAAGACTATCTACCCACAGCTAAAAAGAATGCAGGGTCTGTGATTTCTAGATGTGTGAATACACAGCACATTATAACCCAGAGAGAACGTATGCGAGGGTGTATTATATAATTGATGTCACTCATATATATAGCTAGATGTTATGAGTACATACATATTGTCTCTAAATAAGTAGAAATAAAGTGACACCCCCTCACTGTATTTATGTATCTATACTTCTATTTATCTAGATATCATATGGACATACACTTGACTAGAGAGAAATCTTCCTTCACACACATAATAAACACAGCCCCCCCCCCATTTCTAATTTTTATATATAAATTCCTTCTTCATCTATATATACATATATCTTTGTGGATGTACATATTGTATATAGGTAGAATAAAGTGACCTACATACAGAAAATAAGGTATAATCCTATCTATCTATCTATCTATCTATCTATCTATCTATCTATCTATCTATCTATCCCCATACACACCCCAATATCTATCTATCTATCTATCTATCTATCTATCTATCTATCTATCTATCTATCCCCATACACACCCCAATATCTATCTATCTATCTATCTATCTATCTATCTATCTATCTATCTATCCCCATACACACCCCAATATCTATCTATCTATCTATCTATCTATCTATCTATCTATCTATCCCCATACACACCCCAATATCTATCTATCTATCTATCTATCTATCTATCTATCTATCTATCTATCTATCTATCTCCATACACACCCCACTATCTATCTATCTATCTATCTATCTATCTATCTATCTATCTATCCCCATACACACCCCACTATCTATCTATCTATCTATCTATCTATCTATCTATCTATCTATCTATGTTTAGTAATATATATGTGTGTCTTTCTCCATGAATATAAAATGTATGTCTGGGTTATATATTATATATGGGGGGGGGGGGTTGTACCTGTTTTATCTGTCTATTCCCATGCACCTGTCATTAATTTTCTTAGCATTTTGGACACTGGGCATTTTAACAAGTAACTCGTTCGCTCTTTGATCCGGCCCTCCGGCCCCGCCCTGCCCCTAACCCACCTTCGAGGGGAACCAGCCTCGGCTGCCCTGCCATCAGCGCGCTGACTGTGCGGGGCGCGCTGCTTTCCAGAGCCGGTTCAGCCGAGGCCGAGCGCGGGGGCTGAAAGACGTGGCCGGGGGACGAGAAGAGGGACCGGGGCAGCAAGTTTCAATTGGGTCCAGTTGGGAGGGTTTTTTCCTTCTCTCTCTCCCCCGAACTAGCAGCATGTGAGTTGCCAAACTGCTCAGCATTCCGAAGTATCAAGCATTTGTTACTCGGTTCATGCCAACAGTCATTGGCAGGTTTTGATATTCACAGTAATTCTAGGCACAGATGTCCTTGTTTTAACTCTTTTGATATGAATCCTGTCAGACTGGAGTGGTGAAGGGGGGGGGGGGGGGGACAGACTGTATAAGGGGCAGGAAAAAGAGAAATATGAACTGCCATCCTTCCGCCTCAAATTCAGGGGAGGTTTAAATCCACCAAGAGCTTTTTATTATTATTATTATTTTATTTTAAAATACCTGGGAATTAATCTAACCCAATCCCCCTGTGAATTTTTTTTTTTTTTTTTTTTTTTTGGTAATTGAAATTTTCAGATTCTTGCTGGAAGCAACCTGAAAAATCCTTCTACATTCTCTGCCTTTTTGTAGCTGCCTCGGAAGAAATCTGAGCCTGCGATTTAAAAATGATCATAACTGACAGTGCTTTGAGCCTGAGAATTGTGGAATTGCCTGATTTTTAGTGTGATGGGAAGAAAAGACCTTCTAAACATCCTCAGCTATATAGATACATATTTATTACACACAGAATTCTGGTAAAATCACATCTCCCACACCCGATTCAAGATTCACTGCAACAGTAAAAAAAAAATCTCCCCTGCTCTCTCATTCTAGGGTTGTTTTTTTTAAAGCAAAGCTACCAGGTCCTGTATCATCATTTTTTTATGGTAGCTGCAATTTTGGCAGAAATCTGTCTTTAATTTAGCTGTCCATATAAACATCCACACTGTATAATAATGAACAGATGCCATGAAATTTAAACTGAAGCAATGACTCCTCCCATCATCCCCCCCTCTTTGGCTGGCACTGCCCAGTGGGCACACGGTGGCAGTAGGTTGGCATACAGGAGTGTTTACATTCGCTTCTTTTTTGTCATGGAAAGGGAAAAAAGAAAGGGGAAAAAAACATGGGGCGATTTGTTGTTCTCTTTGGTTACCGCTGCTTTTAAAAAAGAGTTCGGGTTGAGGGGGAAAAAATAAAACTTTTAAAATGAAATAGACCAAAGGAGACCAGCTGAGTGATTCGGCATCACTGGCGATCTGCTAGTATTGTTAGGAAATATTCGTGGTTTTAAATGAATTTAAATTGTGTTTCTCGAATATTGGGGGAGGAATATTCAGAATTCAGCTGCGTGGATGGTAGAGTTGAAAAAGGAAATCTCCGTTTTTAACGATTTGGGCCGATTCCAGACTTGATTTCTATGTGTCTAAATCTTTTCCCTAGTTTGAAATCCTTAATGCCATTCAGAGACACTCTATCTATCTATCTATCTATCTATCTATCTATCTATCTATCTATCTATCTATCTATCTATCTATCTATCTATCTATCTATCTATCTCCATACATACCCCACTATCTATCTATCTATCTATCTATCTATCTATCTATCTATCTATCTATCTATCTATCTATCCCCATACACACCCCACTATCTATCTATCTATCTATCTATCTATCTATCTATCTATCTATCTATCTATCTATCTATCTATCCCCATACACACCCCACTATCTATCTATCTATCTATCTATCTATCTATCTATCTATCTATCTATCTATCTATCTATCTATCTATCTAATTTTAGAGTCCTATGTGAAGCCCTTGTATCTAAACTTTGATGAGTTTTAGCTTAATCTCCCCTATCCTTTCGAGTTATTTTGATGCCACCATCACCACGAAATCTTTGCCCTCTTTTCAATAAGACCAAGGTGACATCAACAATCCCTATCTTTCCGTCGGCCACCTAATATTGTTTGTATTTTCGTATTTTTTTTAAATATTTTCTCAGCTGATTCCATATGGAACTAGTCTGGATTGGTGCAAAGAGTAGCTGCTCTTAAGGAGAAAGGGGGAAAACCCAGGGAGTTTTATTTTATAATGTCAAACTCTGGTGAAAAAGGAGAAAATGTTGAATTTGTAAGTCTGGGAATTTGGCAGAAGAAAAAGAAAAATGAGGGGTGGGAGGGAAGCGACTTAACACAAATAGAAGCCTTCAAACATTTGCAAATGAATCCCATTTCCCATCGCACCTTCCCACCCCAACTTTGTAAATACCCCTCTTTCCATGGTCCCTCTTACACGGTACATTCCTCAGGTCGGAATGCTTTGATTTTGCTCAGCTGTAGCCGGCAGTTTAAGTGCAATGGACGTATGCTGGGGTGTGCCTCGCATACCAGGGGCCTTTCCCTTTAAAACTGCTATATAATGAACAGATGTCCTAGAATCAGGATAGCTGGCTAACCTCTTCCCCGCAGTGCCCCTTGGCTGGCAGTTGGCACAAAGTACCGCCTGGCATTAGACTCCCAAAAGAAAACCTCGGTTTTACCACTGCGGAACCAGTGAAACAGCCTGCGTGCGAACTAGAAATGTTACAGCTAAGCTAGCTTTACAGACAGTAGGAATCGGAAAAGGTTAGCACTTTTTTTTTAAATCCAGCCCAAGGGGGAAGATCCCGAGCTAGATAGTTATAGAGCCCTGGTTAGGAACGGGCGCATTTTTAATGTTTGAAAATGTGATTTTGAAAATACAGACTGCCCGTTCCCCAGAAAGGTTGGAAAGTGAGCAAAACTTATTTTGTTTTGTTTTGTTTTGCTTCGCCTCCAGAAGCTGTTGCTTGGGAGGATTTTTGCTACCTGTAATTCTGGCTCCTGTATAAAACCAATCTAGACATTGTTTCTATTTATAGTTGCTTTGGGGGGAAGGTTCTTTCACCCCGCCTCTGTAGATACTGACAATGTAGAACAGACGGGGAAGTTTGAATAATCGCTCTGGAAATAATTCTACACGCTGACATTCAAATCTAGCTACACATTCCAGTTATTCGGGAGAGGCGATGGTACTGGGGGACACACAGCGGACCCTGGCTCTGATCTGCTTCCCAGAACTAAAAAGAAGGAGTTGATGTAGTTTCGCATTAGGCTGGAATGACTTATTTCTGCTGTGACCCGTCTGAGCGAGTCGCTTTACTGGGCAGTTCTGAATGGGGGAAAGGAATGAATTTTAGGGGGGAAAGTGCCCCGAATTCAAACCCCGAATTGTCCCTTTGGAAAACGGCAAGATTGGAAGCCAAGAGGGGGAAATGAAATCCAGCGGATTGTCCTCGCTGGGGTGCCTTTTGCTCAAACCGCTAACGGGGGTGTGGGTCGTGTTTAGATTCCGTACGGAAGGCGGATCTGGAAAGAGGTGTTAAGAAACGAACTGCGCAAAACAGGCAAACTGTATTTTGCAAAGGGACGCGGGGGGTGAGGTGCCTTCCAGGTGAAATGATCACCCCCAGATTTCATCCGACCCCCTCTTCCAAAGTCCCTAAAATTAGCCCCTCTTTTAGTGACCTTCCAAACTTCCGCGCCGGCTCTTGCAGCTTTTCTGTCTCATCTAAGGGCATTTCTAACCCAACCCAACCCAACCAAACCAGCGCGGCCTGAGCCCGGGTGGCCGCGAATCCAATTTTCAGCGCTGGTCGCGGAGGGTCGCGGTGTGTCTGTTTCTAGCGGGGCTATTTTGATGGATTCAAAAGTCAGAGGGGCGGCAAATGGATTCAGTTTCCTGCTGTCCTTGGGGCGGGTGGGCATCAGCGCTTCTGGCCGGGGCTGGGAGCTGAACTGAAGAGTGCAATAGTTGAGCTCTTTAGTGAGGCGCGGGAGGTTTCCCTCACTTTCCCTCCTGGGGGACTAGAAAAGTCTTTTCTCCTTCAGCGCTCGTTTCCAGCCAAGGTGGGCATTTGAAACTCAGATCGTTGAAACACGTTATTGTTATTGGTGGTTTCCTGGAGGAAGGAGTTTTCTGGCTGTAAAAGAACCCCAGATTTTCCCCAGCGGGGACCCTCACCTGCCCCGCGCATCTTCGGAGAGAAGTGGGGTGGGCGGCGTTCAGCCCATCCTACAAATAGCAAATTAGTGCGAACTTTAAAGGTGACATTTCCTGGGCTACTCACATGGTACCCAGACCCAATTTCTTAAGTGAGTCTTCAGCTGCGCGCCTTCCTTTTGACCTGTTCCCTTTCATTCGGCCATTGCGCCTTTCCCTCTGAAATTCAGAAATCGCCAGTGATTTCCCACCCTCATCCTTTTTTCCCCTTTTCATCTTGACGCTGGCACGCCGCAGAACATGACACCCCCTCTCCCCGAATGGGTTTCTAACGGAGTTGTAGCGCTAACTATCGATGTGCTGTCGATATGATCCATCAAGATGCGGTCGATATAGCTGGACCAGACACGTGTCTATACACATGGTAGATCGATCATATATGACATAGACATGGACCTAGAGCTGCGCAGTATACACAGCCGTCCATTGGTGTGCACCATGCACACGTGTGTGTGATGGAGTCACATTCCTAGCAAAGGGCGACCCAAGCACAAAGTCTGTTAAGAATTGACCGTGCCTGGGATTCACGCAGAGCGGATCGGTTTGAAAATGCCGGCGAACTTTGTTCAAAACCTCAAAGCCTGGGTCACCTCCTTTTGCGGGGAGTGCGGGGCTGCCGGCTTGCGTGTGTCCACACACAGCTCTGTGGCAGGGGGGCAGGCTCATCCTTTGCTTCCTCGCCTCAAATTCAAAGCTTTGAAAATAGGGGATGAACATGGTGTGTGTGTGTGTGTGTGTGTGTGTGTGTGTGTGTGTGTGTGTGTGTGTGTGTGTGTGTGTGTGTGTGTAGAGAGAGAGATGCGGGTGAACTCCCACCGAGGTACAGTATCGATTGACTGCCACTGGCTAACTAGTTCCAGAATCAAAGAGTCCTGTGGCACCGTATAGACTAACAGATGTTTTGGAGCATGAGCTTTCGTGGGTGAATCCCCACTTCGCCCGAATCACGTCTCTTTCTTCTTTCCCAGCCCATGGGGCCGCTGCCCAGCCCAGGCGAGCCCCAGCCCCAGTGACTGAGACCCCCAGAACTAGTACTAAGCACTGGCTCCCGGAGCACCATTTAGTGATCGCAGCGCGTTATAGGGAGAAAAACCCCTCAATTAGCCTTCAAATAAAGGTGCGGTTTATTTCCCCCCCCCCTCCGTTTTTAATGGCAGGTAAGTTCAAGATCATCTTTCTACCTGCCCTGATGGCTTATTCCTTTGTTGGGGGGGGGGGGGACAAAAAAAACCAAAAACTACTGGTCTGAATTTTGGCCAAACTACTCGGCGCATCACATGGGAGGTTACAAGGGCGCCTGTTGGCTTGGGCCTCTTCCCCAGACTTCCCCCAAAGGAAGCGGTCAGCCTGGGGAGATATTTCTCTCCGCGTGTTTTGAAGGGGGCCTTTGCCTGCCCCTCCATGGACTGCCCAGGCTCCAGCTCTCTCCCTGGCTGACCAGTGTGGCATTTTTGTGCGGCTGGCAGCGCAAACCACGCGCCCATCAAACCCTCCCTGATGCCTGGTTGTTACGTGTGGACAGTAACCCCTCTGCCCTCCCTAGACACGACTCCGGGTTTATGAGCCAAGGCGAGTGGGGAGAACGAAATGACCAGGGTGGATCCGATGTCAGAAGGATTGGGGATGTCTGGGCTTCCCAAGACCCCTTTGAATGGTGTTTGCTCAGCACCAGGGAGCTCTGGACAGCTCCCAGGATCTGCCTGGTCACTCTGCCCGGCTCTCAGACAATGCCTTTGAATAGCAAACCTGTGGGGAGGGGGGAAGGGAACCAACCGCTTGATCTTTTTTTGCCAGCCCCTTAGGGTAACTCCGGGTGCCATCACGAATGGCTCAGACTCTGTCGCCTCGATCAGGACCAGCTAGATTGCATTTATGTATTTATTTGGGGGTGATATGGTTGTCACCATCTCTGCAGTGCCTTCCTGGTATATAGAGATTTGATATCAGTGCTACTGGTGGGTACTTTAGAATGATAATTATTATATATTTTTAAAAAAAATCTGCAAGCCGGAATATTAAAATATAAACCCTATCCAAAAACGTTTTTTTCCCTCCTGTTTGGCAAACCATGCATGCATTGCACCAGTATTTAGATATATTTTTGTTCTGAATTTATCGCGCAACTGGCGTGCAGAATAAAGGAAAGGAAAAAAGACTGTTTAAAAAGGTTACAAGGAGATGCCAGCTGTACAAGACAAGGAAACTGCATTAAGCTTTATAACATCGAATGTGACTCTTGCAAAAGTCGCTATATATTTTTAAGCATGTTGCCAATCGACAGCTGCCTTGAAGACAAGTTAAGCTTCTGGGAGTGGAGTAGTTCTGAGATCTCCTTTGCCCCTCACTCCAAAAAAGTACTCCGAGAGTGCTCTGGCTGAAAGAATGGGGTCTCGTGTATATATATTTAGCATGAGTATTTCAAGTAAACTAGTAAACATGACAGAGTCAACATTTAATATTTATTAATTGTCGTCTTAGGACGCTTGTTAATTACACTTTTGAATCAAATCACAACTGACTGCTGCTCTTAACGTCAAATGAGTATACTGGTGCATTTCACATAAGATATCAGTTCTCGTGGAAATTTCCACTGTGAGTAATACTTAAAACATCCAATTGAATACGAGTTTAGATTCTGGAAAAATATTTTACTTTCTTTTTTTATACTGATGCATGCAGTTTATTTATTTACTTTTTTTTTAACTTCTCTAGCTTGTAAGCACCCTTCCCTCCCACTAGTTTCTGGTAAGTTTCTCAGAATCTGTTTTGTTTGCTTACACCATCACATTCTTGATTTCACTTTTTTAAAAAATAGTGTCAGAGAGATTTAAGGAAAAATAAAAAATATGATGCCATTTCTAACCTTTGAAAATCTGCCTTATGATGCTAGCTAAAATGTAGAATAACTTTGGGACGTATGTAAAACCAAGAGACTTTGTGTAGATGATTATAGCAAAACAATACTGATTTTTAAAAAATTACATCACTGTAAGAAACTGTTTTTCTTTTGCATATCATTTGACATAAATATTTATTAATCTTAATTAAACTGAACAGAAACACAAAAAAGCACTTCTGGTGTCTTATAGACATTTTCACCTTTGCTACAATTTTTTTTTTTGTAAAACTTTTTTAAAACATTTATCAGAAATTCTCTTCCTCGCTTTTATTTAAAAATGCTGGTATGTTTAAAGGTGATGTAGGCAGGTTTTAAAATATTTTAACAATGTCTCCTGATTTAAATAATGTGTTAAAAATGGAATAAATAATAATGAAACAAATTAGATCAATGCACCAAAAAATATACCAGGATATATCAGTTCAGGTCTTGTTACCATATTTTTATACGGATGTATTCGTTACACAAATTTTTCCCTCCCTCCCCTAAAAATGCATTACATAAAGAAATAACTTAAAGAGTCCTCAGTATAGGAAAAATAGCCAACTAAAATATATAGCATAATAAGTGCTCTCTTCACACCACCTTTATAATTTGCATATTTGCATTTTTTTGCTCCTACCCATGCATAACAAAACATTTTTGCCATTTCATAGAAATCTTTTTTTCCCCCTCTATTTTTTTAAAAGTTTTTAAAACAGGTAAAAAACATCATGACACACAATTTGGAAAATATGTTACTTGTGGTACAAGGGTGTTCAAAAAAGCTGAAGTCACTGATTGTTAACAATGAAGGGAACGTAAACATTCAGTTCCCTTCAAATCAAAAAGTGCACCTTTTTAACCTCAACAAGTTGCTTGGTCCATAGTCTAATATTCCATATGAATTCTTTTGTGTTTTACTTTTCTAGTTCAGTACCTACTTGCATAGATATATATAGAGATATATATTTATCTTCTGTTTGCCTCTTTATTGCTTCTAAAAGTTCTTACTGCATTGAAATGCTGATTTGAAGTTGCAAACATTTTTTTCTTAATTAAACTTCCATGGGATCTTTTACTGAATCCTCGGAAAGAATAGAGAATTCCCCTTTTCTGAGATAACCCCTTCTAAAAGCATCCTGATAAATTAAAAAAACAACAACGAGCTGGCATTGTTTAAAATTTACTTTGATGTGTTGCCAAACAATACACTTTACTTTTGCGGGGGAGGAAAGATTGCTCGATTTCTCTATTTTTCCCTCCATTTATTTTTTACTGTCCACATTTTGTCCCTTTAAAAAAAATGTATGGGGTTTCTAATTTTCCATTTTTTTCTCCCTAAAACTCTCTTTCCATGTGGCCATAATAGACACTTGTTTCAATCGACTGCAAACCTGAAGGTTAGCTTTTTTAATAATATTTTTTTACATTATATATATATATATTGCACCAAAGTAAATTTTCTTTTCGGTGTATACTCTGTTCTGGTCTGCTATCCTTGGGGGACAAGTAAAGGGAGACTAGTTCACCTAGAGCCGTGAGCCGAGCAAAGTCTAGCTTTGTGTGTGTGTTACGGGGAGACACCTAACAATTGTACGTTCACAGTTTTGGGGCGGAGGAGACATTTAAAACCTAGAGCAGAATGGAAGTGGGTTGGGGGGGGGGTTGCTATGTGCAGTCGTGGGGGGGGTGAAATTTCAGTGGTCACAAGGGGGTTAATTATGGAAAAACGCATTGAGCTCTTCGTACATGGGGCCTCTGTCATGGTGCAGATGCATGTCGTAAGGCAGGATGTTCTCGGAGTGCACGCCCCCGCGCATCCCAGAGGAGCCGAAGACCAAGTTATGGCCGGCCGGCCGGGAGCTTGGCAGGGCAGAATAATGCATAGAATAGTGGTAGTTTTTCTCGTGGTCCGGGGAAGAGTCTTGCTTGAGGGAAAAGTTGCCATTAATACACAGTGGGGGGCTCAGGGGGGCGTCGTACTCAGAGCTGTTGTAGTCTGGGGACGCGTTCCCATAGAGGGTCTCGTAGGTGGCGCAGTAGGCATGTGTCCGCAAGGCGTGGGAGCTGGCCATGGTGCCGGACTGGCACTGCGTGCCCGAGAGCCGGGAGCACTGGTAGGTGTAAGGGTGCAGGGCAAAGGAAGAATTGGGGCCGTGGTACCTCGCGGCCTCCTGGCCTTGCTCCGTGAGGAAATTGCGTGAGTTTAGCTGGAGGCAGCCGGCCACCAGGTTGGTGGTGGGCTGGGACAGGCCCTTGCACAAAGTCTGGACGTAGCTGACCAGGTCGGGCCGCTTGCCCGAGCGCAGGATCTCGGACAGCGCCCAGATGTAGTTCTTGGCCAGCCGCAGCGTCTCGATCTTGGAGAGTTTCTGGGTCTTGGAGTAGCAGGGCACCACCTTGCGCAGGTTGTCCAGCGCCGCGTTCAGGTCGTGCATGCGGTTCCGCTCCCGCGCGTTGGCCTTCTGGCGCCGCAGCTTGGAGCGCTCCAGCCGGGCTTTGGTCATCTTCCTCTTCTTCGGGCCGCGCTTCTTGGGCCGGTCCCCTTCGGCCTCCTCCACCCCTTCCTCTTCCTCCTCCTCCTCCTCCTCCTCGTCCCCGCCTAGGTCCCCGTCCTCTTTGTTTTCGCCCAAGGAGTCTTCCCGCGGCTCCTCCTGCAGCGGGCCGCTTTTACCTTTCCGCTCCTCCTTGTCGCTCCGCTCATCTTCCTCGCACTCCTCCGCCCAGCTGGGGAATTTCTGCACGTCGGGGAGCAGGCTGGGCTCGCTGAACAGCCGCGTCAACATGATGGCTGGAGAGGGGGAGACGGGGGGAGGAGAGAGAGGGAACAGTTTAGCCACGCTCCTTCCCAAATGCCCATTGTCTCGGCTGCGGCCCGCCCCGGCGGCGGTTCCGGCCCCCGGCCCCTGGCTCGGCTGCACGAAGCGGGGACTCAGGCCCGGACCCCGTGTGTGTGTGTGTGGGGGGGGGGGGTGCGTGGCCAGCTCCTGCGGCGATTCGATTTGGGGGTGCGGGTGGGGGACGCGATTTGCATGGTCACTTCCCCAGGCGCCGAACCGGAGCGGGGTGCAGTTGGCAATGGAAACGAAACAGGGGGAAGAAATGTTCATTGGATGCCAATCTGCCCTTGACTTTCCGCCCGGCTTCCAGCGGGTTAGACACCCTCCCCACGCGGAACGCACCCCCCGCAGAGAGAATCTAGCGAGCGAACCCAGAAATTGCCACGGGAAAGGCTGGGATCCAGCTCCAGATCCCTCGTCAAAACGATCGAATCGTTTCAAAGTGGGATTGAAATGAATTGGCTTCGCCGTCGCCTTGTGACTGATCCCGGGACATTTGCTTGAGAGATTTGGATTCATAATTCATTTGGAATTCCCGATTATTATTATTTTAAATTTGATCTACTTTTTTTTTTTTTTTTTTTTTTTTTGTATTTTCCGCCGTCTTTATTCCGTCCCGTTGGACTCAGGGCTGGGATTTAAATGTTAGGAAACCGATTTCACCCCATTCGTCTCTCTCTCCCCCGCCCCACCTCCTCGGCCGATACTTCCTCCCCCTGGGTGTCAATTTCTGCTCCATTCATTGCGGCCCAAGACACTGCCAACAGTCTTCAACTTTTCCTGCCGTGTGGTTCAGAACAGACCCATTCCCCACCCTTCGCCCGCCTTGAAACAGACGATCAGATCATTCCGATTATTATGAATACCTTTCACCCCCTCCCCCCTTCTCCCCATACCGGCCCGATCAGACCCACTGCACCCTCCCCCCTCGGCCCAGCTGTCCAACTTTGCATTCGATCACTGTCCTCTGCCCACGCCACGTTCTTGTGGTGTTGATCGACCCCCCTGTATGTAGCGAGAGATAAAGCCTCTCGAAGACTGACACTAAAAACAAATCTTAACGGGTTTGTTTTTTTGTGAGGGGGGGGGTTGGTATATCTATATATATAAAAATCCAAATTAAGAATACAAACGAATGCCCAGCCCCGCTTCCAGACACGGGAGTGTCTTGCTAAAAACTACGGAGTTTGCAGCACGAGTATATTTCCCGAGAGCAATAACCAGCAAATTCTCTCTGCTTTGCAAGATTATCTCGCTGCGAGAATCTTTCTCTCCAGCCAGGCGATTGAAGGGAGCGATCCCATGTCAATTTCCTTAGCGTTGTGTGTGTGTGTGTGTGTGTGTGTGCAGTGCAATTTTTTTTTTAACCAGCAAAAAATTAAAGCCGGAGCCTTCTGATTTTAAAGACACCTTTCCTCCGTTAAAAATAAAAAAAATCTCTCGTTTCATCTTTGTTCCTACCCGATGTGTGCAGCTATATCGAGAGAGATCTCGTTTCCTGGTGGGACAACGGATGGAAGATAGTTTATTGGGTCTATTTTCATGTTTATAGAGCTCTGCCCTCTTAAATCGGGGGGATTTCAATAAGACTCTCTCCCCCCTCAAAAAAAAAAATAGATCGGATCTTAAAATAAAATAAACCCAGTTCTGAAGGAGAAAAAAAAAATAACCCTGGAAGTTGCTTTTTATCCATTCAAGTTTCCAGTCCCCCACCCCCCTTCACTTCTTACATAACTTACCTTCAAAGCTAAGTGGAGGAATTCTTATTTCATTGTCCCCAGCATCTTCTGGGACCAGGGCAATGCTCCTTAAGGTGCGACAGCTTTCTTCAGTGCTCTATCCAAAAGGAGGCGAGAGTGGCATCTCTACCAAGCAAAGGGGGTACCAGCTCTGATGCCAATGCCATATGGTTGGCACGTCATCGGCTGGAGCTATCACATGAGAGCCAATGATTGACATGCGCCTGCATTCAGGGAGATTTTTCTCTCTGGGGAAGGAGGAATCGCCATCTGTCACTCTGTAGTCAAAAAAAAAAAAAAATCCAAATCTACAGATCTGCCCACACGCTGCAAAATGGGACCACGGGCAAGAAAGCGGAGCAGGAGAGCAGCGCTCGGGCTGAACAATGGGGTGTAGGGAGCGAGCCGGAGCAACGCCCCCCTGCATGTGGGGGGCAGGCTCCCGTCGGGGGGGGGATTGGGGAGCGAGGGGGCTGCACGGAGGGACCCAGATCTAGCTCAGGCGGTTTGCAGGCTGCAAAAAATAACAAGCCCAGCTCCCTCCCCAGACCTGCCACCAGCGAACCAGGGGAAGGAGCCCAGGCGGTAGCAGAGGGGCACGGGGGGAGGCTCCCAAATTTATGTCACCCTCCCCCCCAAGGAGGGCCCCAGAGCCAGGTGCCAGGGAAGGTTTGTAGCAGAGGACACTCCTTTCTGCTGTATCCAATCCCCACAGAAGGTGGACTTGTCTCTGGGGAGGGGCTGTGTTAGTGATCAGCTCCCCCCCACCAGACAGACACACTAAGCAGGTTAGAGGGTAGGTAAATGTATGGGCATTTGCCAATATTGTGCACAAAGACTGCCCCCTATTCTCTCTCTCTCTCTCTCTCTCTCTCTTTCTCTGTCTCACACACACACACACATACACACACCTTCCCCTGTTACACACACACACACACACACACACACCCTCTCTCTCACACACACTCCTTCCTCTGTCTTTCTCTGTCACACACACACCCCTCTCTCCTCTCTCTCTCTCTCACACACACACACCTTCCCCTGTTACACACACACCCTCTCTCACACACACACCCTTTCCTCTGTCTTTCTCTGTCACTCACACACACACACCTCTCTCTCTCTCTCTCACACACACACACACACTCACACATACACATACCTTCCCCTGTTACACACACACACACACCCTCTCTCTCACACACACCCCTTCCTCTGTCTTTCTCTGACTCACACACACACACACACACACACACACACACACAGCTGAATTAACAATCCAGGAGCGTGGTTCTATTTTTTGTCTCTACCTGTAAACGCAGGGATAAAATCAGGCCGCTCCCAGCTTTGACCCAGACTAGGAACAAGCCCCCGACTTTCTGAGGCATAATCACAGAGCCGGGCTTGCCAGCGAGGATGCTCACTGCCGACATGACTGTTGTGTTTGCAAACTTGCCGGGGGTAATAACGGGGTAATGGTGAGCGCCCATACAGCATAATGGGGCGTCATTACCGCATGTCTCAACACACCCGCCTCCTTCTCAGCTGAGAAACAGCCATTCATCAAAGGTCCCCAGGTGTCCGCTCCCTTTTCTCCCTCTCCTTAAACCAAATTGACCTACTCATCAGCAGCTGTGGGTTATCGACAGAGGCTGAACTCTACCGAGGGAGGCAGGGCTGGCAGATTCGGAAGCCACCTTAGATCCAAGGTAAGGTTAGCCAGGCCTGTCGCAGGGGCCCTGTGCAGGCCTTTCCCTGAACAAAGCCTGTGTGGAAAAGCAGTTGCGGCTGAACAAAGCTGATCGTGTGGCTTCGCCTCCCCCGCTGCTTCAACAAATGTCTGTTGGGATATGGTTCAAATCTCCCCTTCTGGGATTCTGTCTTCCACGCTAGATCCCAGGAACTGACCACAGGACACAATGTCTCCCGCATCTGTCCGAATGAGGCACCCAAGTGATCAGACAGGCATTTCATACCCTCACGCTGAGCAAATAGTAATAACGGTGGCATGGCCAGGCCCAGATCTGGGCGTAGGCCTCACATAGGCCAAAGTTTGATTATCATCCAACTTCTGCATTCCAGAAAAGGCAGCTCTTCGGGTGAAATGCGGCCCGAGAGGTGCCGCGCCTTCGGGCACTGACGTGAGAGAAGGGATTTATGAAACAGGAGCTGGGCCCAGATCCTGCCTGGATCCCAGGTGTGTGTGAATCACAAAACCAGGGCCAGAGACGCAAGGTCTAGCGTGAATAGACACATGTGCCCACGTACATGCATACACACGTGGACAAACATACGTGTTCACACGTGGCCACACACGCACACTCACCCATTTCCCCATGCACACACGCCCGCACAAGCGAGGCCTGCTCTGTGACCATTGAAAGAGCTGAGCGCCTGTTGGCACTTTGAAGATAACCCCCGGACTCGAGTGACCTTGGCAGGGGTTTGACGGGGCTGGAAGGGACCATGGGAACTCAGACCATCCCTGGTGGGCATTTGTCCAACTTGTTCTTAAAAAAATCCCAACGACGGGGTTTCCACAGCTTCACTACCCTTATCTCTGCACCAGCCTGCGCAGACCCAGCACTTCCACCCACTTCACTGGGGGAAGGCAACCCCCAGATCTCCCCTTCACCCCACTGCCCATTTCTCGCCGCGGCCCCGTTTGGGGCTTGCCTGCGCCACCTGGCCCTCGGCCTCGATCCACGCCTCTGTCCGCCTTCTGCTCGCCCTTTGCCACGGATTTATTTATTTAGTTTGCCTTCAAGACTCCGCGGTTGCCGAGTGACTGGGAAATGCTCACTCCCCTTCTGCTCTGCTGCTCCCGCGTTGTGGAGATTGAAATTGATTTTCCTCGTCTTAGCATATTAAGATCCAAAGTGTGTCTCTCGACCCATCTCCCGAGAGCACGAACTGGCATCCACCGCAGAGGGGAGGGAGGTGGCAGCTTGCGAGGGCACCAGACGCAGCAGCATCCGAAGCATTCGCTCAGGCAGGCTGCCTCTCCTGCGTGGCTCTTGTGCAGGGAGCCGATGCCCCCCATCATGTGAGCGCCCGCGGAGAATAGAGCCAGCAGAGGCTTGTTTACAGAGTCACCTCGCCCATCTAAGAGCCGGGAGGAAAGTCGGGGCCCCTTTGCCTCACCGCTTGTGTTGTCATTTCAACCAGGAGGGGTGTGTGCGCACGTGCCCACCTTGGCCGTCTCTCCATCCCCACCTCCAGGAGAGCTCCGACGAGGTCACGAGCCAAGGTCAGGCCCGTGGGACAGCGTGAGACTCCAGCCCAAATACACTGGTGCCAGCTGGCCACAGGATGGGCAAAGTCATGCGACTTGTGTCTTTTCCTCGCCAACGGCTATACCAGCCCATCCAACCCCTTTACCGACACGAGTGAATTTAGCCTCGCAAGCCGCCTGGTGTTCCCATCCTCATTTTACAGATGGGGAAACTGAGGCACAGAGGGGGGGGAAATGCCTTGCTGAAGGTCATGTAGCTTGTCAGTGGTGGAGCCAGGAGTGGAACCCAGGAGTCCTGCGTCTCTAACCTCACCTCATTATATCCAGCCTTCCTACTACAGATGGGAGTTACATGGGCCTGGATTCTAGCTCCACCGCTGATTCGCTGTGTGACCTGGGGTGAGTCAACCCTGTGCCTCAGTTTCCCTAGTCTGTTTAGACTGGAAGCTCTTTGGGGCAGGGACGGTCTCTCAGTATGAATCTGGACTGTGCCCGGCACAATGGGGCTTCGGTTTTGGGTGGGGCCTGTAGATGTCATTGCACTATAAATAATAATAAATGATAAATATTCGGTGGAGCTAAAATGTAGCCACCAAACTGGGCAACGGACAAGGGGCAAGTCCACTGGGGTCTTTGCTATTGCTGTTAGTTTAGGCAGCCAGAGGCTACGGTGATGGGCAGCTGTATAAAACGACTGAAAGATACAAAAGGCCTGATTCTCAGCTAGGCCAAGGCCCCCCGATGCCCACTGTAGGTGCCTTAAAGTGGATATAGAGCATAAAGGTAAAAGACCAAGGAAGTCCCAGTTCTGGGGCAGACGGGCTGGGAGGGGAAGTGACTTAAAAAGACCCACCCAAGAAGCAGCGTAGGGACTAAGGAGATGGCATTAAAAATCCCTCAAAGTGGGGGAAAGCCACCACAAACTCAACCCGGAAGTCCTGTCCAGGCCACTGACCTGAAAAGGAGCGACTGGGCTTTCTTTGCGAGTGGCTTGGCTCATCAGCATGCACAGCCGCTCCGAGAGAGCAGAAAGTGGAGCCATAAGAAGGGAAGAGCGGATGAAAGAAGAGCAGCGAGATGAAAACCAAAACACGTCTTAATTGTGCTGTGGACTTTCTCTAATGGACGGCTCCCTTCCCCCTCCCCCCCCTCGCTGGCCCCCTCCCCAAGCCACCCTGGGAGGAGCAGCTGGCAGTTGGCCTGAGATGCAGATGTGGCCAGTGCAGGGTGGCATCAATTCTGTCCCCCCCCCCCGACACATGGGTCTGGTTTTCAGAGGGTTAATTCCTCCACGCCTCCCCCTGCTGCTCCCACTCCAATGTTCAGCAGAATCCAGCTGCTACGTAGACACCGAAACAAGGGGCTGCTTTCCCCCAGGGCTCAAACCCAAGGGGGCTCTTTGGACAAACCCCGCAGTGTCAGTGTGCGCGCCCAGATTGTGTCTGCCAGTCGTCTTGGGGTGTCGGGATTGGGGGTACCAATGAAGGGGAGGTGGGTTCTTCCTCCCAGGTCTGGCTGCCTTCAAAGAATTCTGCCCCTGCCCCACATTGTGCCCTCGATTATAGGCAGGTGCCCAAGGTAAGGCCAGGTTTTAGGCAGCAGGCCTCTCCTTAGCCAGATGCCCAAGCAGTAGCAGGACGCGTGACCCACCCAGCACATCTCATTCACATTTTTCCTCGTATTACGGTAGCACCCAAAGGCCCCAGTCATGAGCCAGGTGCTGCACCCAGCACAAAGAGCTGGTGTCTAGCTGGAAGAATTTACAATCTAAGGCACCAGGTAGGTACAATGGGACCTGTGCTGAGTGGAACAGGGTGTCTCATTTCCCCCCCCCCCCTTCCCCCCAGAGGTTTAGGAGCCGGGTAATTGCTGGTCCTTTAGGTGAGCTCTGGCCGCACAGCTGCAGATCCCACCTCAGTCGTCCAGGTGACCCGAGCCAGGGCGTTGCTCTGTGTGCGGTGACCAGACCGAACCGACCCTTCCTTCCAGACAGCTCAGGTGCTGTCTGGGTGCACAGGTGAGCCCCGGAGACTGCTCAGGTGATGAGTGAGCAGCGAGGGTGGGCTGCTCCCAAACCCCACATGTGCCCACTGCCTGATACCGGGGGGGTTAGTCAGCTGTGCCGGGGAGGGGGGCTTTTCCCCCTCCCCTCCTCACAGGGTGTCTGGCCCCTTTAAGTGAGGCGGGTCCTGCTCCCCAGGTGACCAGGCAGGTCCACCCAGCTCAGGTAGAGGATCAGAGGAGAAATGCCTGGCAGTAGGAGGGTGGTGGCCGGGAGAGGCTAAGGGGAAGGCCCTGAAGAGAGCTTGGGAAGGGGGGGCAGTTAGCTCCTGTGGTGATTACCCTGGGAGTGGGGCCAGAAAGAGAAGGGCTGGGGAAGTTGCTTGGAAGGAAGGTGAGCTGGCAGGCTGGGGGGAGCTGGGCACTATGAAGGGCTGTGATTCCCCTGGGGTGGGAGGAGATCCTCTGGGTTTCCTTTTTCATTGTTAGAAGAACCCTGAGGGCCCCTGCCCAGGAAAGGTCCCTGAAGAACCTGGTGCAGAGAGGAAGGGGATGACTGAGGACTTTAATATGAGCTGTTACTTGCTTTAAGGCAGTGGGGTGGGAGCCCAGGGTTAGGATAGCAGGGGATGGCATGTCAGGATGAGGAGCCCTGGCAGATCTGGGGAGGGAGCCCAGGGCTGGGATAGTGGGGGAGGAGGTGGATTGGGATGAGGGGCATTGGCAGATCTAGGGAGGGGAGGGCTGGGATAGCCAGGGACTGCGGGGCTCTTGTTTGGCGCCTTTGTGGCCATTCCCCCCCCCGCGTGGTGGTGTTTGTGCCCTCGCTGGGTGACACAAAGCTGGTTGATGGCCACGGACCCGCACCGCCCATCTCGCTGGCTCGGGCCGGTTCAGCTCTCGGTGGCGAGTCACAAACCAGCCCAGCGAAGCCTTGGGGGGCATTGGGCTCCCACCGGGTGTCTGCGGGACACAAGTTTGCTGGGTCTCCACCAGCTCCCACATCACAAAAGTGGCCTCGGCCACTGGCACCGAACTTTGCTGGCAGCCTCAGCAGAGCCCACGAGCTAAACGGGCCACGAAACTGCCTCTGTCCTCTTGGCACCTTGTGACCCTCCAGGTGAAATCTGATGCCCATGGGGCTCGGGGGGGGGGGTTCACCTCGCCACTGCCCATGCTGCATGCACTTTGCATGGGGTGGAACAGGGGTGACCCTCGGGCCTTGAGGCCCAGCCGCGGACATGAGCCACCAGGCCGCCCCCACCGGGCCGCCCCCACCACCGAGCGGAGCCGACTCTGCGGCTCTTTCTTGCTTCTCCCTAGCTGAGCCCTTCCCTGCGCTGCAGTTGGGGGGGGAAGGGGGGGAGCCCAAGCAGTACCAGATGGAGCTGACGCCACATGGCAATATTTCTGGGAGGTGAAGTCTAGAGATAGATCGATGTGATAATGTGTGTAATGGAGCCACCGTCAGGGAAAATGGCAGAGGAGGGGGAGAGAGAGAGGAACCTTCCCCCCGCACACACCCATCCAGCCCCCGTGGGCCCCAGATTCCTCCGGTGAATAAACGAGGCCTGGGCCCGGGATCCCTGCAGGGTCCGATTCTTAATGCCGCTTCCCCCGATTCCCCTTGACACAGATGTTCCTAATGGGCTCGAATCCTATTAATAGCCCAATGGCTGCTCTCCATCATCCTGCGGGGCCTTAAAAATAGATGGGAGCCGCACGAGCGGGTGCTGAGTTTAAGGGGAGCTGGCTATCGGCCAAGCTGGGCAGGGGAGGGGCTTGTTCTCGGGAGGCAGCATGGCCCGGTGGCTAAAGCACGGGGCTCCTGCCTCCCGCTAGACTTGGGCTCTAGTCCCACCTCTGCCACTGATCTCCAGAGGGTCACAGCCCTGTGCCGTGCCTCAGTTTCCCCACTTGTAACAGGTGGCTAATGCCACAGACCCGCCTGTGTTTTGAGATCTGTGAAGACAAAGGGCTATGGACTAACCACCGTCATTCTTCATCGGTAGATCTGACAGGGCTTTCCTAAGGAGGGAAGTATCATTATCCCCATTATACAGATGGGGAAACTGAGGCACAGAGCTGTGAAGGCACTTGCCCAAGGTCAGCCAGCGGGTAAAGCCAGACTAGAACCCAGGCCTGCTGAAATCTAGTTCAGTGCTCCATCCACTAGGCCACAAGGCTCTGCAGTGCAACAGCTGTTGGGTCTGACCCTGCCCCAAAGAGCCCACCGTGTGTTTGGGTGTCTGTACACCACCCGGCCCAGCGGGGTTCTGGCCCCCAACGGGGGCTTCTAGGCAGCACAATGGTCATAATTCTTGTTCTTCCCAGGCCAAACTTCTGGTTCCCAGGGCAGACCCAGGCTGGGAGGGGAGTAATAGCATTGCAGAGACATGCAGTGACCTACCTGGCTCATCTACAAAGTGGGGTGAGCTTTTGTGTTGGAGCAAAATATCTGGGGGGGCTGTAGGTGTTCAGTGCTGGCCTCAAAATGGGTTGGGTTGGTTTGCCGAAAACTGAACATTTGGGGTTTAAAAAGAAGGGGGGGGGGAAATTCCGTGTCCAATCGCCCAATGTTTTTCCCTGGGAAATTGGTGACTAACATGAGGGGTTTGTTTGTTTGTAGTTGAAATTTTCCTTGGGGAGGAAATATTTCCCCCCCCCCAGCTGTACGAATCAATGATTATTATCGTGTGTGAGAGTCACGCCCAGAGGCCCCCAGCTGAGATCGGTGCCGTACAAACCCGTGGGGAGAGAGACAGCCCCTGCCCTGAAGAACCTAGAATCTAAATCAGCAAGACTGACAAAGGAAGGCTCCTCACCCCCATTTTACAGGGCTGGGGAAACTGAGGCAGGCACCCACGCAGGAATCCATCTGTTGTTTCAAACTCCTGACAGATCGGGAGCTCTTTGAGCAGGCCCAGGCGACTGATTCTGAGTTCGTATCGGCGGGAGGAGGGGGCTTTCAGAAAGGACTTGAACAACGAGAGGGCAGCGGAGGGGAGAGTCAGCAGCGGAAGGGGCAGCATGGATGTGAGTGAGGAAGCAGATGAGGCCCTGCAGGTGCAGGGGGTGGATAATGGGGGTACACAGACATGGACAAGGGGGTAAGTGCTGGGCTCTGTAGAGTGGGACTGGAGAAAGAGGTTCAGGTTTCAGCTAGGGCCGAGTTTGTGGCTAGGGGAGCTTCCTGCAGCTAACACCATCCCTTCCCCTGCCCTCTGCAACTTTGCTGTTGCAAGAGGCAGTGTGGCCTTGTGTATAGATCACTGGACTGGGCCTTGGGAGATCGGGGTTCTATTCCTGGTTCTGCCACTGGCCTGCTGGGTGGCCTCGAGCAGGTTGTGTCCCTGCTGTGTGCCTCAGTTTCCCCCTCTGTAAAATGTGGCTGATGGTACCGCTCTCCTGTGTAAAATGCTTTGAGCTCTCCTGATGCACAGGGTGATGGGGATTATTCTCTAGCTCTAGCTCTTTCCACAGATTTCAGAATGTTCCTTAAAACAGGTTGCTATCATTACCCTCCTGTTACAGTTGGGGAAACCGAGGCACGGCAAACGGGAGGTGCACGTACAGTGCCTAGCACGACGGGAGCCCTCTCCAGGTGAGGCCTGCAGGTGCAGAGATGGCAACAAGCCCATTTGCTCTGCTGACTCGGGTTGAAATGTTGGCTCCACCCTTCCTGTGGTGCTAATTCCAGGTGTCTGTATCAATTGTGTTGCTGTCTCTGATCTCTATCTCCCCGCTGCTCCCTGCAGAAGTGCCTGGCTCTGCTTCCCAGCTGTGCTAACCCTGCGTTCCTGGGCCTTCCCGTGCTGGCCTGGCCTGTTTGTCTTCCTGCTTCCAGGAGGAAATTCTCCTTGTTTTCAGGTGTGGCTGGATCCAATAAAGCCCTGAGATTAGCTCCAGGACTTGATCCTGACCCAGCAACCAACTGGGCACTCACCTAGGCCAAAGGGGGGGGGGGTAAACCAGAGTTTAGCTGATTTCCCTCCCCCCCACACCTGCTACCCATGCTCTGTCTCTCTGGCCACTCGCTTACACACTCTCAGCCAGTGAGACGGCTCCTCCGGGGAGACTGGCAGGGCTGGCAGCCAGTCTGCCTTCCCGGCTAGAGGCGGGCAACTCCTTCTGTTGCTGCTCAATGTCTTGGGTGGGGGGTGGCAGCTGTGACGGGGGAGGGGCCGAGGAGGCTATCCAGCCCCTGTCTGTGAAGGGCAAGGGAGGGGCCTGGAGGGGGGGAGGTGAAAGGGAAGGAAACTTGGGAGCAGGTTCAGTGCTCTTGGAAGGGAGAGATCAGTGCAGGGCGGTTAGAGCTGGGCACGGTGCAGGATCTCAATGGGCACGGATTGGGTGCTGCCGCTCAGTTGTGACCCACCACCCCCTGCTACCCCAACCCTGGGCTCCCCACTCCCACAGCTGTGGCAGTGCCCCTCAACTCGGACCTATGGCGCCTACTCCCGTGTGCCCTCCCCATCCACTGCTCTGGGCGGCAGGACAGCAATCCCTAACCTCCTGGCCTATGGCAGGTGGTTACGTAAATCCATGAAACCCATTATGGATCTGTTTTGTGCCTCCCACACTTTTAAATGGGCGAGCTCTCACTCCTTGTCTGTGTGAGGGGCCCTGCTGGGAGACAGTTCAAAGAGCCAGTCGCTCCCCCTGCGTTCGCTTTCAGGGAGACTTTATATTTGTTCTTTCTTTGCTTTCCTTGACTATAAAGCAAAATCCCATGCAGCCTGAATGCACAGGACCTGCTCGCTGTGTGTGGGAGAACTAGTGGAGACTGCCTGCCCTTCTGTATTACCGTAGCACCCCCCATTAGGACCCACTGCGCTAGGCGCTGTACAAAACGCATGGTGAGAGACAGCCCCTTCCCCAAAAAGCTCAGTCTTCACTACTACCATGAGATCCCAGAAGGAGCCACTTCTTATAGGGGCTGTGGTACCTCGCCACCTAGTGGACCCTGCTGGGATCTAACAGGAAGTATATGAGCAGAACCATGACAAACAGCTGCTCCATCAGGGCACCTCAATGAAAACTCAACAAGCCTCGATTCTTCAGTCAAGCGAAGTCCCCAAACCCCCCACGCTCCCACCAACTGCCTCCTCCACTCCCATTTCGTTCCCTAGAGCTCCCTCTACGGTCTGAGAATGTGCATGAAATTCACTCCTCCCGCTGAGCACCTGGACAGCTCACGGCATGAAAGCGCTTTGGAGAGGGGTGATCGTAGAGAAACTGAGGCACAGAGAGGGGAAGCGACATAGCAGGTCCATGTCAGAGCCGAGGGTAGAACTCAGGCGCCCTGACTGCCCAGTTCATGCCCTCGCTGCTGGATCACTCTGTCTCGCCTCTCTTTTCCCTCCTAAGCAATAGACACCACGCAAAGGCTGTGCGTGTGACTGGTCCCTGGGCACTGGTAGCCCCACAGGAAGCAGACGACACACAGAAGGGTCCCACTACAGACTTAAAACAGGATCCAAGGCCTCAGTAGGTTTCCGGTTGCATCTGATCTCCTCTCAGCTACAGCACCGTCGTCCCCCTGAGAATCCTGCTTTCTCTGTGCCCAATTTCCAGGCCAGTTTAATTGAGGTAGGGAGGGTGGCTCCCTTCCCCAAGGTCACGCCTTGTGGAAGATGGCATTTCAACTCCCCTGGCTGGCGGTCCTTTCCCACAATCCCCTGGACCAGAGGAACCTAGTCATTGCTGTAGCAAATCAGACCAATAGCTCATCTGGCCCAGTAACCTGTGGTGCACAGAGGCCAGCAACGGCAAGATGCAAGAACCCCAGCAGTGATTGGAGTGATCTGCCCCTAGGGGACGTTCCCTCCTGACCCCTGTCAGCTAGAGGTTGGTCTATGCCCTGAAGCATGTGGGTTTGTAATGCTGCCAAAGCTTTTGGCTCTTTTTAACTCTTACTTACAGCTCCGCCTAGTCCTGTTCTCCATATAAATGTCTGATTTTCCCCTCCCCCACCAATCTCACTAAGCTCTTGGGCTCAACACATGGCAGTGAGTTCCACAGGCTGATTGCACATCACATGAAAAAGCATCTCACCTGTTTTAAATGGGCCACCTTGCCATGCCATCCACTGTCCCTGGCTGTTGTACTCTGAGACCAGGCCTGCATTTTGCCGCCTCCTGGACCTTTCATTATCATGCCCCGGCTGATCACGAGCACTCTGTTTCCCATGTATTTAACACGCACAGCCGATCTCGAACCCCAGTGATTCAGGCTAGGGCTGCGCTTCATTTGGAAGAATGTTTCTAGTGATACCGGTGCAGCCCCTCCCTCTACACTCTGTGGCCTGGGATCTAGTCAGTGAAAAAAAGTCATTTTTAAAAATTAATGAGTTCTGCGAATTGCTTTCTCCTTGTTAAAAGAAGGCAAGTCTAGCACCCACGCCCAAAGTTTGTACCTTCCTTTGCTTGCCTGAGATGGTTAATAGCCTTAACCTCAATTGCAAACTGTCTGGAGCAATGGATGGCTTGAGAGTTTGTACAGCACCATGCACAATAGGGTACTAATCAAGACTGTGGTTAATTATTAGTATTTATTATATGTATTACTGCAGCACCTAGGAGCAGGCCCCACCCTGTGTCCAGCGCCTTACACAGAACAATGAGAGGGTCCCACTCTCCCCGCAAAAGCTTACAACCAAAGTCAAGTTAGAATTTGGTCTAAAGTGCTCCTGTATTAGAAATCGAGTGCTCTTCCAGGACACTGACGGTACAGTTTGAACTGAATCTATGGCAGAGCTCTTTTTAAAGTACTTATATACACCCCATCAGGTACCATCTGAGCATCGTCCAGAGGTGGGCAAATATTGTTATCCCTATTTTACAGAGGGGCACAGAGTGACAAAGTGACTTGTCCGAGGTCACACGGAGAGCCTCTTGTGGAGCTGGGAATCAAAGCCAGATCTCCCAGCCTTGGGCCTGCATCACCTTAGGCTGCGCTAAGACCAGAAGCAGCCTCCCCTCGTGCTGTGTTAGATAAGCTGTGAGACGTGTACCTCCAGCCACGAGGCGCGTTATTCCCAGCCCACACTGTTCTGACAGCGGTGACGTTTGTAACTGGACAATTCCCAAGTCGTTATCTGCATAATTAATACTGGCTGTGTCTTTAAAAATTGTTTACAAGTCCCTGGGTGAGTTGTGTAATTGTCGAGTCTGGGAAAGAACAGGTCTCTGGGTCTGGCAATCTTGGGCAGGGGCTGGCCCCCTGGGTTTGGGGAGGGACCTGCAAAGGCTGCTGAGAGGGAGAAGGTGTGCACTCTTTGGGATGGGGGGAGAAGGGAACAGTGAGAGAGAACATGAATGAAAGAACCAAGAAGAACATGAATGGATGGCAAAAAAAAATCCTGATCCTCTTAAAGGGAAATACCAGCCACTGTTGTAATAGGAACAATACTGTCACCCCATCTGCTGATGCGGGTATCCCATTACTGACACCATCCTTGCCCCTATGCCCAGGAGTAGCAACTGTCCCGGGCCTTGCAAGTTAGCTTCCCAGTGGAGGCTAAATCAGTGTGGTGGAGCCAGGGTTTGGTCTGTTCACACACTCACCAGTCCTGGACTGAGATGGTCCCCCAACCTGCAGGCAATCCCTACTCCCAGGGATCTCAGCTCAACAGGAGCAACTCTGCCCCCAGAATTGGCCCTCACCATAGGCACAGTGCAAACTCTCCTGCTGCTCGTAGGGCTCCCAAAGCTGCCCCTGCACAAAATCTTGCTCAACCCAGAACGAACAGCAGCATGTCTTCCCAAGTGTCTAAACTTGCTTGCACGCTAAGAAAAAGAACGGTGTGCAACAGCACCACCTGGTGGTGCCAGCTGTAATACTGTCCATGGTTGCCCAGTGGAATCTGAGGAGGGGAGGGAGGAAGTGCAGTGGGAGAGGGAGAGAAAAGGTCTCTTGGAGAAAAAGAGTGGAAGTGGCAGCAGAGAGGGATCCTGGTGCAAATTAGCTCCAGCCTATGCTCACGATTTAGTGAGAGCCCGTGGGGTGAGCAGGGCAGGCTGGGAGCTAAGGAGAACCACAGGGTGTGACTGTCTGTGTCCAGCTATTTTTTAAAAATATCCGCCTTTCTATTCATCCCAGCCGTGCCCTGTCTCCAATTCTCAGCCCCTGAATCTGGGCCACGTGGCAAGCCTGTGACATCACAAGCACTGGGCTGTGACCCCACAATCACAGGGTGGTGACGTCACGCGCGCCGAGCTATGATGTCACAGCCATCCCAAGCTGCAGGTGGGGAAGGGGGTGGAGAGTGAGGAGGTCCGCAGGAGGCAGGGCTGGGAGGTTTGGCAGCATGTCAATCAGGCCATAGACTCTGCTGATCTGGGGCCATTGGGAATGCAGGCAGGAGGGGGGCCAGGGGGACACACTTAAACTGACCCTGCCCTATAGCGACGGGAGAGCCAGTTCCCCTCCTCGAAGCACCCCCGATGCTCACAGCCCCCTCTTGTGGCTGGGCGCCAGGGTAGACACATCCCCTGCTTCGCCCCCACACTGCTTCCACGTGGATCTGATTTCCAGGGCGTTTCCCAGCCACCCCCAGACACACACACACACACACACACACACACACACACACACACCAGCCGCAAAGCCAGTGCACTCCTCCCGGAGTCGGCCGCCAGCCGGACGGGATGGAAACGATCCAGGTTGAAGCCCAAATGCACCGTTGGCTCCTACACCCCCACAGTATGTCATGGATTAACGAGAGCTCTTCTGGCACCAGGCACAGCTGGTCCGCGGGGAGCCAGAACAAGTGCGAAGGCCCGCTCCCCTCCCCCCTCCCCCCCATCCCACAGATGGTGCCAGTTTAGTCCCCTTTCCGAGAACGGTGTGTGAGCGGTCACGGGCCCAGCGCTGCCAGGGTGGCAGAACCACGGGGGCGGGAGCTGTGACCCCGGCTGGAGCCTCATCCATGGGCCGCCCCGTGGGATGGGAAAGCGCCCCCCACCTGCCTTTCCCCTCCCCACGTGCTGCTGCATAGCGGGATCCACCAATTCTATCCCTCTGCTCTCCGTCGCCGCTGGGGTCTCTCCGAACCCATGGGGCGGCACATGGAATATTACAGAACTGGCCGGCTGCCATGGCATTTGGAGCAGACAGGAAACGCTCCTGCTATCTTTGAAGCCTATGGAAATGTACTGAGTCATGGTGCGCCTTAACTCAGACTTGGGGGGGGGGGGCAGAATGCCCCCCCCCTCCTTTGCCCCCCAGGGGATCCCAATTTGGAGGCCTGGGAGAAGGGGGGGAGCCAAGAGGTGGCATGCATGCTACAGACGGTTGTTTGTGGCTCCATATGGGGCCCACTGCTCCTAAATTTCAGGGGCAGCGGGATGAGGAGGTCCGGCCCCAATTTTGCCTGTATTTATACCCCGCCTCAGGCATGCTGCGCAGAAGGGCCCCCCCGCCATTGCCCCCCTCCCCACCCTGTGTGACGAATGCATGGGGAAGATGTTGCTTTATCCCCTATATGGTCTCAGGCACTACATTTCCAGGCCCGGCCCTCCATCCATCCCCCTGGCAGCCTGTGTTTCCCCCCGAGCCTGAGTCCCCCACACGCCAGCAGCACAGCTGGAAGGGGTTTGGGGGATCACCATGGCTGCTTTGTTGATGGGACCCCAGGCGCCCCGGGCCATGCCCCATAGGATGGTGCATGGACTGTCCAATCCCAGCAGCTGAAAGGCTGATGCCCAATAGCGAGACGCCCAGGCCACCAGCTTCTGATCTGGCTTTTCAAAACCCCACTGTTTGAGGGGGGGTGTGGCGAGAACAGTCACCATGGCGATGGTGCTGGTGAGGACAGTTGCCATGGCGAGGGTGTGTGGCAAGGCCAGTTACCATGGCGATGGTGCATGGTGAGGACAGTTGCCATGGCGAGGGTGTGTGGCAAGGCCAGTTACCATGGTGATGGTGCATGGTGAGGGGAGTTGCCATGGAGATGGCCCATGGTTAGAACAGTCACCACAGTGAGGTTGCCTGGCAAGAGCCTGGGGACGTGGCTCGGGCCATGGCAAAAACAAGGGGATATTTGCAAAATCGAGGTGGGAGCTTGGCTGTGGGAATCCGCCCAATTGCGGGGGGTGTTCGGAGCGGGGGCAAGGGGTGCTGGTGAAGGGGAGGGAATGGAAACCAGTGAGAAACCAGCACCCCATGACCTCTCAAGGTCCCTTCCGGTCCTATCATTCTCTGAGTCTATCTCACGCTCCCCTCCCCATGAAGGCGCCTGGCATCCTGGTCATCACCGCTGCCGGCAAGACAGGTAGGTGAAAAACGGGCAGCGCTGGCAACGCAAAGACGGGCAAGTCTGGCTCGAAATTAACCCCCCGCTTCACAGCGTTCCCTCGGGAAAGGCCTCAGAACTGTGCGGGGGTGCTGGGGTTCATCCCCCCCCCCCATCTTGGCGGTGCAAGAAAAAAGGCTGCTGCACCTTTAAGGTGGCCCTGCTCTTAATGCAAGGCCGTGGTTAGGAAGCAGCTTGTATCATCCCATTACACATAGCTTCGCTACAAAAGGGAAACATAATGCATAACAATAAGCTTTGATTTCAGCAAACTTGGACGGGTGCCATCGGAAGAAATAGATGAATAAAAGGGATGTTTGGGGGGAGCGGTGAGGGAAAGGAGGGGGGGCTCTGTTACACAGGCGGCTTTGATCTCGTGCATGCGGCATGAGTGTGCAGCAAGTTGTGTTTGCACCCCCAAGCCTGGTGTAACCCCCCCCAGCGCCCCCCTAGTGCTGGTGCTCCCGCACACCCACCCGCCTGGCTTCCTAGCCGGGATTGTAATGCTGCTAAAGTTCACCGGCATAAGGCTTTCCAGTCCAGTTCACACTCACATCTGACAAGCCCAACTTCTCATTTTCAGAGTAATCACTCCACTGCACTAATTGCACATGCAAATATGCAAATTCGTATTAATTAATTACTATACTAATTAGTTCTGTGGTATTTGCGAGTAATAAATCATTCGATGGGAGCGAGGAAGCTGGAGACCTGGCCCATTTACACTTCGCATAAAATTTTAATAGGCGCTCCGGCTGATCCGGGACAGCCGTGCTCTTTGGTAGCATCTTAAAGGGACAGCGACGCCGTTTGGGGTTCTTTTTGTTTGTTTGTTTGTTTGTTTGGCACTGGGTTTAAATGGGGGGGGCAGGTGAAAAGTCCAGGGGCGCTGGGATGGAACAATCTGTCCTTCCTCTCAGCTAACTCCAGGCCTGTGTCATGTCCCCTCCTCTCCAGACAATCGAGTGTAGGCCCAGCTTTGTCTGGAGAGAAACCTATTGGGGCAGGCGGCGGGGTGAGAAGAGAGGGGGATGGAGGTTAAGGGAGCAAAGGTGTCTGGGCTGGGGAGAAAGAGCCAAGGAGATGGGTAGATATGGAGAACGGGAGCAGGTGGAAAGGAAGGAAGAGGCAAAGGGACAGAGATGGAGGGAGGTGGAGAGGGAGGGGGGAGGTGACCTATCCCTGTAAAAGCCGGGGGGGGGGGAGCTCCGAGGGCCTCCCTGGCTGTGAGAAGCCCAGGTCTCAAGGCTGGTGAGAGCTGGCAGCTCTCCCGTGGCTGGGGGGCTGCTCCGGTTCCCTGGCCCTTCCCCTGCGCCAGCTTGGCTGGCCAAGTTCAGTGGAGCGGCAGGGTGGGAGAGGCTGCAGTGGCACCGTCATCCCTGCCCTTTGCCATCACGCGTTGGCAAAACGCCGGGCGTCGCTGGCGCGGGCAGAGACACAGTAACCAAGGGGGCAACGTGCCAGAGAGTCGGGCGCTCTTGGCTCCTGACCCCCACTGCTCCTTGCACTAACAGTTGATTTTTAAGCAGGCCTCTAGCAAGTTCATCCCAGGGTCTTAATGAGATTTTCAGGTGTTAATTAATGGGATCTTTCTGACCCCTCAAGGGCGGGGGTTGGTATCATCACCCCCCATTCTGTAGATGGGGAAACTGAGGCACAGAGCGAGGCAGGGTCTCCCCCAAGGTCGCCCAGGGAGTCTGTGGCAGAGCTGGGAAGGACCCAGGAGCCCTGTTTCCTCTGACCACTAGATACCACTGCTTCCCAGAGCCAAGAATAGGACCCAGGAGCCCGGACACCCAGGTCCTTGTTCTAGCTGATAGATCCTCAGGGGGTAGAAACAGAGGAAGAGTGTGGCCCAGTGGAGGGAGTCCTGGAATGAGCCATGGGATACCTGGTTTCCATTCCTTGCTATGTGACTGTGGGCAAATCTCAGGGTCTCTGGCTCCCCTTTCTATTGAGACTGCAAGCTCTCCGGGGCGGGACTGTCTCTGAGTGTGTGTTTGTACAGCACCGAGCACAATTGGGCTCAAGGAGCTATTGATATAAGAGCAGGACAACCCTGGCTCCCAAGCAACTTATGATAAAGTGAACTGTGGCCATGAGCAAACCCCTGACTCCCATGTTCCAGTCCTCCCAGAGGCTGCTGGGAGTGGGAGGAGCCTGGGGTCTATATAAGTCAGACCCAGCAATTGTTGTGGGAAAGACAGGCTGAGTTTGGGGCTGGGTCAGTACTGCTGAGGGCTGCTTCCCGTGGGACTGGCCTGAGAGGTAAGTGAGCTTATGGTAAAATGGGGCAAATGATGTTGGGTGATGATGATGAACTAAATATAAATACACCCTAAATTGTCTCTGGCTCCCTGCCCCCACCCCGTTTTCCAGCAGGATCATCTCTTTCTGGCCCACCAGGTGACAGCTGCGCTTACCTACAAAGGCCACAAGCTCTACCCCCTCCTGCAGCTAAGCAAACTTGATTCCCCTGGGCTATGGGCACTTCCCTCGCTCCCTGTTGGGTGTTTCTTGATTATCAGCCTTTGCCCTCCTAGGGGGTGATTTCAGGGGTTTAAAACTGCCCTTTGGCTCTGTTCAGCCTGAGACTGATTCCAGGGTTGTGTCCAGCTGTGACCATCACTGTGGTCTCTGAGCTGCCTCACCGTTGCTGATCAATTCTTGCCTCTTAGTGGGGAAGTCTCCACATCCCTGCTGTACGGATGGAAGCACTGAGGCATGCAGAGAACATGTGAGTTGGTCAGGTGCACAGCTGGGGCTTGAACCCAGGTTTCCCTAGGCCACCCAGAGATCTCCCTCTCCTGTTGACACCCAGGGTGGGCTGCTAGTCTCTGCATATGACCCCAACATCCCATTTTTGTACTTCAGCGATGGGTCACACTCAGCTGGGACTGCAACTTGCTCCTGACCTGAGAGTTTCAGTCTCAAGTTCTTGCCGTCCTGCGGCTGGCTCGATTTCTATTTCGCTTGGACTTCTGGCTCTATTTCATAGGTCACATGCTGGCCATTATTATTGTTGATATTCCAGTAGTAGCTAGAGACCCCCGCTGCTCTGTGCTGGATGGTGTGCAGACACCGAGCGAGAGATGGTCCCCTGCCCTAAACATCTTGCAGTCAAAACAGACAAAGGAAGGCTTATTCGCCACTTGACAGGTGTGATGCTGACGCACACCGAGCTGAGAGCTGTACACAGATCTCCTAGGGATGTAGCACGGGGAAGGGACCTTGAGAAGTCATCAAGTCCAGCCCCCAGTCTCCTGGCTCCCAGCCTAGTGCTTTAATAGCAAGCCCATTTCCCCCTCCCATTGTCCAACTCCATGAGCTGTTCTGTAGCAGCTTCTTTCTTCAGTGTGTTTACAAACCGTTCATTCCCTTGGGGGAATCATCGCAGTCTAAGTTTAGCCCAGGTATTTTCCTGCTTGGGCTGGAAGATCTGGCAAAGAGCTTGGATTCAGTGCAGCATTCTCCAGAGTGGGACTTGCCCTGTACTTGTGACAGCTGAGCTGCCCCTTCTCTGTCAGCCCCCTTGTTTGATGTGTTACTCCCTCATCTCTCTATTTTCTATAAACAACTAGGGAAGAGTTTAGCTCTGGGCCTGGCAGTCCTGTGCTCTAGGTCTCTGCCGAGGGCCTTTTACTAGCTTGTCCCACTGCTTGGCCTACCAGTGGCTTGTTCATGTGCCTCTTGCATGTCTCTGGGCCAGCTTTGAAGCATTGTTTGATTGTTGATTCACCTGGACAAGGTGGAGCTGACTGAAAAATGAGGGGCAGGGAAGGGGGGTTGTGAATGTCTTCCCTGGATTTGCAATTTCATCAGAATTTTGAAATACAAAACATTGTAGCTGGCTCTAGTTGGTCAAAAATAGGGACACACACCCCCTCACTTTTTAATCAAACATTCTGAAACTTGAAACGTTTCAACCAGCTCCACCCAAATCTGAGTGGAGTTTAGAGCTTCCAAAGGAGCTGGATGCTCAATAGCGATTTAGACTCATGTATCACCCCCACCAAAGATGGCTGGTGGAAACAGAGTACACATTCACGGGCTAGGGGGTGTTGGCGGGGGCTCCCCGAGGGCTGTGGCATTGGAATTAACATCCCATTGAGAGGAAAGGGGCAGCTCCCCCACTCTCCGAGCAATTGTTTCAGGCTCTCTGCAGACTCTGGCAGATGTTATACATTCTCAATCTTCTCTTCACAACCATGAGGTCTAGAAACTTCCTTTTGGCTTTAAACGAAAGTGGAGTCTGATGAAATCACATGGGCTCTAGTGATGGCCCTATTGTGTCTAGGCTTTAATCTGGAAGTGGGGAACCCAGAGGAAAGCACAAGAACTGCCTTTTCCTGAGAGATTTCCATCCCTTGTGCAGGTGCCGACTAGCAGGAACACTGGGTCCCAGTTCAGCTAAGCACATGCTTAAGCCCCGTTTGCTTCCAAGGGACTTAACTGTGTGCTTAACTTCAAGCAGGTGCCTAAGTGCTTTGCTGAGGAGAGGTCCAGATCTCCTCTTAAGGTTCCTCACTAGGCACAAGAACTTGAAAACATTGATTTTCCCCCCCCCCCCCCCCCTCTCCACTGCCCTCCACCTGTGGGCTGCTTTCCTGGACCCCATCGGGTCTCACTTCATGTTCCCCTCTTTGGCTTTTCAGCCCCTCCGGGGGCTACACCCAGCCCAGGCCTGAGGCTGAGCCCAAGGGCGATGTCTTGCTGGAAACCAGAGCACCGAAGGGAACTACAGGGTCTGTCTGCCTCCATCAGCCTCCACAAAGGCTCTTTATTCTTCCAGCCGAATCCTGTATCTTCCATTTCACAAGGAGTTGCTGCCCATCCAGAAATCCTGACAGGGGTGGACCGATCTGGGCCCTCCTTTCAGCAGGAAGATGTGCCATAGGTAGAGTAAATAAAAGCATCCCCCTCCAAACTTTCTCTGTGCTTCCTGGCTCCCACCAGCCGTGGAAAGCCTGCGAGCACTGGCTAGTCTGGTCACCGTGGGAAGAGCTGCACAGAGGAAGCCGTGTGTAGTGGGCTACAGCACCAGATCTTATCGGGCCTACAAACCCCAGGTACTACGCTGTGTGTTCTTGAGCGCCATCTACTGGCATGTTATCTAGTAAACTATTTACATACGTATGGACATGGAACACTCTGGTAACAACCGTCCGCACGTAGCCAGGAAGTGTTGGGGAGGAAGGATGGCCCAGTGGTTAGGGCATTGGCCTGGGAAACCTAGGTTCAGTTCCCTGCTCTGCCACAGACTTCCTGTGTGACCTTGGGCAAAGTCACTTATTCTCTCTGTGCCTCCATTTCCCCATCTCTAAAATGGGAAGAATAGCCCTGCCTCACAGGGAGACTGGGGGGGAAAACTATGTTAAAAGATTGCGAGATGCTTGGATAGGACAGTAATGGGGCCACACAGGCACCTTGGGGTGTGTCTACGCTGCCATGGCAGAGATAAGCCTAGGGAAGTTCTGATCCAAAGTTCTGGAGTGGTTTGGCTTGCCTCAGAGTTCCAGGTCTGGGGATCTCCGATCTTTGGTCCAGAGATGATCAACATCTTTAGATTCTCCTGCTACCTTCTCCTCCTCCTTGCACTGGGAGGTGCTCAGATACCACAGTTGTGGGCATCCGTCTACGAATGTGCAGGCAGATGGGCAAGGCTGGCACAAGGGGGGCCCATTGTCCTTTCCCCGCCCCACACTGCAGCCTCTAGCAGCAGGCACTGCAGAGTTTCCCCCTACAGCCACCTTTGGGGATTTTGCAAGCCTTTAATTGTCGTAAGCGTGGATTAATTAAGCAGCGATAAACACAAACCCATGCATTATTGATGAAATAAGGGTGAGTTCAGGTTGGTGCAAACGTTGTAATTAAATATAAACCTCAATCTGCCCATTGTTAACTTACAAATTACATTACTATTATGACATGTGTTGTTGTACCCAGCTGCTGGGAAGGGGTTCACCAGGAAAAGAATTTAACCCTTCTAGACAGATTGAACCAGGGCCTGGGACTTCCTAAACCTCAGGCACAAAAGTCCCATTTGAGACTCTGGGTGAGGCAGCTGGTAGCCTTAAACATGAACCCCCGTCCCCCAGTTCTGAATCTCCATCCAGGATCTCCAACCAAATCCTTTTTGGAGGTTCGGGGCTGGGGGGAAGAATTCTCAGTCTGGACTCATCTGGACAATGTCTTTCACATTAAAGCCAAGATCTCCTTGCTTTAATGGTTAGATCGAATGCCCCAGTAAGCAGACCATGTCTCTCTTCTGCTGGGCTGTTCAAAGCCCTGCCTTCCACTAGGGAGGGGGGTTGGAGGTTTTTTTATTTTATTTTTTTGTCTTAATCTGCAGCCCCCTCCCTCTCCCAAGCACCCATCAGTAACAGCAGCTCCATGCAACCTGGTTCTGAAACCTTTGAGCATCAGGAGTCAGGGCCCCTCCCTAAATTGTGAGATTGGCTTAAAAATAATGATTTTTTTTTTTAATAAAACCTTTAAAAATAAAGAGATTGGGTTCTTTTTCTTTGCCTGTTTCAAAGCCTCTGGGGGCATTTGGGTCATTCTTTGAAGTTTTCTCTGCAACCATGAGTGCCGCTTTTATTTATTTATTTATTTTAAATGAAAGCTGAGATTCTCTCATGATCACATGACTCCAGGAGCTTGGGGCTTTAAAGTAGAACAGCAGGTGTTGGCAGTACTGCCTACCCTCCCTCCAGTCCGCACTTTGGGGGAAAGTTTGGACACCGTGCAGGTCTCCAATGTTGCATCTAATCCAGCTCCTCCCCCTGAACTCTGAGCTTTCTGCAGCTCAGGCTTAAAAGGAAACAACACTGAAGCCCTGGTTTTGATTTTTGCAGAGCTGGGGTCTGTTCTTTTGGTTACAATCCTCATCTATGGCCCATTGATTTCAATGGGCTTTGGATCAGCCCAAGTTAGAGCAACCTTCCTCTAGGTATGGAAATAACATATATGCCTCTGGGGAGGCTGGGTAATGCCAGGGAGGCTGGAGTTAACATCTTTACTGGTGATACTGAATATCTCCAAGAAGGGTTTGGTTCTGATCCAGCATGTTGGATGGAAATGGGAGCCAGCTCCTCGTTACAGCTGCGGATGAAGTCCCCGAGTGTTTGCTTGCTGCCTTACTGCTCGTCCCAACAACTCTCCCTCTGCAATGAGTTGGTGGGTCTCAGCCCAATCGGTCACTGGGGACGTGTCCACAGCACAAAGCCACCCAGCGCCTGGCCTTCACTGACTCTAAAGAGCAGCCAAAGACTTGAACTCTCACCCCCTTCTTGGGTGGAGCCTCCAGGTCGGGGGCACGGCTGTTGGTGATGCTGCATCCAGTCTGGGGGTAGATAGAGGTCGGTTTCCAGGCACCTTCCTCCTCCCTCCCCGCTCCCCCTGCAACAAAGCAATTATCTGTTTTCCACTAGCAACTAGAGGCTGCATCCAAGATCAGGGGCTTGTGCTGGGCACCGGGCAGCCAGTCCCTGCCCCAAGGAGCCGGGAAGGGAATACAGGGCCGTAGCTACAAGGCAGGTGGCGAGCAATGAAGGCTGTGTCCATCTGCCCCATGGGGATGCTGCAGGCAGGTGGGACCGAGTCTGGCTGGACTGGCTAATGCTGCGATACCTCTAGGAGCCCAAGGAGACAGGAGCTGCTAAATGTTTCCCCTCCCATCCAGATGGGAAGGGGCAGTGGCAGTCAATTACTTCCACAGTGCTTGGAAGAAATTCAAGGCTGTGCATGCACATGCGGTGTGTGTGTGTGTGTGTGTGTGTGTGTGTGTGACTCTCTCACACACACACACAGTCTCTCACACGTGCTTAGTCTGTCTCTAGATATCACCTGAACACACCTGATTGCACATCCCTAAGTTGCACAATTACATGTACACGTGCCATAAACACCCAGTTGTACACACACATTGGGTCATACATACACACGCACCAACCCGCAGCCTCCCAGAGTTGTGTATATCCACAGCCAGGTGCTCTCACTCACACAGCCCCGTGCTCAGCCTGTGCCCTATTGTCCAGCAGGGATCAGATGCTCTCTTGTACGGAGAGGTGAGACTTATGGGATTCTTTGTGTTTATCGTCATGCCTGCTCCAAAGAGCGTGGAGTGGGGGCTGCTAAATGGATCCAGCTTCTGAGCTGCACTTCATAGGAGATACAGGCTGGTGGATGCATGGGGGGGGGGGGGGTGGAGAGAGAAAAAAATAATAGTTTCTGGGGCTCTAGGATCCTCAGTTTCTCCCAGGGCTGCCGGGGTCCCAGAGTACTCTGGCTGCTCTAACTTACAATGGCTCCTTGCAACAGCCCCCCTGTATCTCCCCAGCCATGCCCCGATGGGAGGAGGGGCTTGGGGAACAGGCCTTGGAGTAGGACTGTCTGTCTTGGCCTTGACACCTCTGCAGCCAGGAATGCCATTCCACCCCCTCGGCAGCAGCGAGGGACTGAAGTGAGGTGCAGCATCCTCCCCCCACCCTCCACCCTGAAACACCTCTGGTTCAACCTGGCTGACTGCTACACATCAGGCAGCAGCTCAAATACTAGAGAGGAGCACGCACAGAGCCGTGTGACAGTAGCTAGGCCAGGCGTGTACCATGCACAGGGGCTGGGCGTTGCTCTAGAACAGGGATACTCTGACCTCAGGGGTTCAGGAGTCATATTAGCATCTACATTACCCAGAAGAGCCACAGGCGTGGGAATTCACTGGTTCATTTACTATAGTGCTTTATAGTCCTAGTTAAACAGTGGGACTGGAGATATTTTGTTTTTTAAATATACATTATTCTCACAGCAAAAACGATCAAGTATTTTATCAACCACATTTGGTTAATAAGCTAGTAAAAGCCGGCTGCCTGGTTAATAATTAAATCACACAGGGTTTTAATATCCCATGTTGCAAAGCGCTGCAAGAGAGAGGTTAAAAAGCCCCACGCGGCTGGCGAGCCTCAGTCCGAGTATCACTGCTCTATAGTAGAAGCCCCACTAATAATTTGCACGTCTGTTTCACTTTTCATCGGATAATCTCCAAGAGTTTTACAAGGGAGGGTTGATGTCACCACCCCATTTTACAGAAGGGGGACACTGAGGCAGTGGGCTAGCAAGTCAGTGCCGGGGTTGGGAAGAGAACCCAGCCCCGTGCTCAACACACACACACACACACACACACACACACAAAACCATTAATAGATACACAGCATGCCAATACACTAATCAGTCACAGGCACACGTATACACACCCAGACTTGCATACAGAACTGCTGTAATAGTTGGCCATAAATGACATACAGCTCTCCACACACAACTCCTTTCCCTGTGCATGCCACGATTCACCCGTTCTCCCTGCTCTCCATGGATGCCGCTAACCCCAAAAGAATCCCATTGGTTCACTTATTGGGCCAGATTCCCTGTGTCCCCCAGTGGACTCAATGGCCAGTTTGTATCTGGCCTGTGGGGTTTAGATTTGGGAGTTTCCTTTGGTTTGGGAGGAGAGTTTGGTTTTATTTTTTCCCCCCAAGTCTGCCAATAATTATGCGGCCCCCTCCTCCTCCATATTGCCATGGTGGCAATCGCTCCTAACGAAGGCCTAGTGTCTTAACAGGGCCCTATCCCTTTGGGAGGCCAATTAAACAGGCTGGGTTCCCCCCACCCCACTCCTTCACACGTGCAGAAAAACAAACACACACAAAAAACCCCTCTGAATAATTTCATTCTGAAAAGTAAGTGCTTTGCCCATATGTTCCGTCCCTTTTAAGAGATTTGCATTTGAAAGTCTCCTTAGCTGAGATTCCTCTGTGTGGAGCCAACTTAAAAGTGCAATTTCTTCATGAAAGGACAAGCTTCTTTTCCATCAAACTCATTATCCGATCTTTTCTTTCTCATCCCTTCCCCCCTTCCCCTACTTTTCTGCCTTTTGTCTTTTCCTTTTTCCAAGGCATCGAACCCTTCCTATGAGACTTTGCCATCTAATCTAAACCACGCTCTGCAGACCACGACTCCCCCCAGCGTGCAGTTCTGTGGGTTTATTTGTTTTACAGTTTTACATTTTTTGGAGCTCATGTGAATTACAGGAGGGGAGGGGCTGAGCTACATGTGTGTATTGGTGATCTACACCAGGGACAGGATCTCAAGCCAAGAGAAGTCAGTCGGTGTCTTCTGTTGACTCCAATGAGCTTTGGAGCAGGGCTTAGCAGAACCGTGTAAAGGGTCAGGTCCCAGCCAGCGTAAATCCAAGGTAGCTCTGACTTCAGGGGAAACCACAGACTCTCACCAGCTGAGGATCTGGCCCAAAGAATTTTTTTGAGCTTCCGTGATCAAGCGTCTGCTTCCTCCACCCATTATCTCATTTCATGCAGGCTTCAAATAAACCCAGAGAATTCACCCCAAACTCTTCTCATTTTGGCCAGAACTGGAGATGGGCCCCAAACCTGATCTCTGGATCCAAACTTACTTGGGCTTTGGGATTGTTTGGATCTAGATCTGGGCTTTACGGCTATACCTACCCTACCCCACCCCCAACCTCATCCTGGGCTCAACAGAGCTCACCCCCTGAACTTCAGATTCCCAACTGGATCCCAAGACTCCAGGACCACAAGGTGCCCTCTGCTCACAAGGAAGCTGGTTCTATCTGGGTCCAGTTCAAACCCCCACTCCTATCTCAGCCCTGCTTCATGCAAATATGGAGATATACCTATCTCATAGAACTGGAAGGGACCCTGAAAGGTCATCAAGTCCAGCCCCCTGCCTTCACTAGCAGGACCAAGTACTGATTTTTGCCCCCGATCCCTAAGTGGCCCCCTCAAGGATTGAACTCACAACCCTGGGTTTAGCAGGCTAATGCTCAAACCACTGAGCTATCCCTCCCAAAGGCTCATGGTAGCCCTGGCTCTGAGCTTTGAGTTTGTAGTGGATCATTAAAAGACCGGATACTTTCCCCCTGCATTTGGATTTTGATGAGGGCTCCCTTACCTGGGCCCTGACTGCAGTGTTGGCCTCCCATTGACTCCAGCGAGGCTCACGAATAGGAGGGCAAGATCTGGGCCGCAAGTCAGAAGACCTCAAAACACCAGGAGGTGTCACGCAAGCCTGAAGCCGAGACACCTTCCCAGCAGAGTTTGGGCCTGAGCGACGGAGTCCATAACCGGGTTTTCTCAGCAAGCAGGTGGGTGGTAGGATTTCAGGCTTCTGTCTGGCCTAGTATAGAATTAGGCCTATTTTCAAGGAAGCCTCTGATTTTTTGGGGGATCCACCCCCCCGGGACACCATGGGCTTGGCTTTCACCCTCACTCCCATAGATTGACTTTAGCCACAATCTTCTCTCTTAGGTACTTATATAGCCCCCATCACCAGAGGATGAGCACCTCACAATCTGTTGTGTTTATCCCCCTGATGCCCCTCTAAGGTAGAGCAGTGCTGTTATCTCCATTCTACAAATGGGGAAACTGAGGCACGGTGAGGCTAAGTGACTTGCTCCAGGGCAGGCAAGGAGTCTGTGGCAGAGCAGAGAATTGATCCCAGCTCTCCAAAGGCCCAGGCTAGGGCTCTAACCCCTGTGCTGTCCTGATTTAGCTACATGGGCTCGGTATGGCCAACTTTTTTTGTTTGTTCCTTGGTCCCTGCTGATCTCAGAAGAAGGAGATTCAAAAATGGAGGCTGCCAGTATCAATGGCCAACCCTGAAACAACTGGCCTTAGTGATGAATGGAAAACTATGTTAAAATTACAAGCGATCCCTTTCCTTTGTAATGAGTTTCCTGGCCCTGCTTGCAGGCTAGGGACCTCTGCAGGGCAGCCTGTGATCTGAGTCAGTTCTGCAGCCAGCCAACCTAGAATAAGGTGGGGGTAAATTGTGCCTCTTTGCTTTAGGGAGCAGCCTGTTTTGTTTCCCTCTGCTCTTGGGTTCCAATGTGTGATTGTTCTGAATTCTAAGGAATCAAGTTGTTAGGGTGCCGCTTTCCAGCAAGAGTCTTTTATGTTTTTTATCTAACTTATGTTCGTGGCACCACACACACAGAACAGGAACCAGCTGTAAAGCTGCCTCCTGCCCAGGCCCTTTGGAGCGGAGCTCCTGATCCAGGCCTACCGCCTCTTGGGGTGGCTTTGAACCGACAACTGTCTCCATCTCCCGGTTACTTGATCGACCGACTTGAACGAGTCGACTGACCCCACAACCACAAATTAAAATCCAGCAGGAAAATAGCAAAGAGGAGGAATACAGCCTGTATGCTTTGTTGTTTACACACATCCCTTCTTATGGATCTAGAAACCTCTCCTCCTCCTAACGGGTGCAATTGGATTTTCTTGGGGGGGAAATCCACAATAATAAATACACAGGGAAGAGTGAGAGAGAGAGATGGAAAAGCCATCTAGATTAATCTGTTCGTCTCTGCCATCCCAGAGTGCCCCTCTCCTGAGCTGAGGGGTAGTGGGTTTGGCAGCTGTTAGCTATTTATTAACCAGTCATGGTTAAATTGGTTTATAAATTAACAGATGTTTTAACTTTATTCTTTCTTCTGGGAATGCAGGCAGCAAACTGATCTGTGATTGTAGCTCCGGCCCGGTGCTGCTGGAGGAGAGGGGAAGGGGTGAGGTGCTTTCCTGCTTCGGTGCTGGCCACCAGCCCTTTCTCCCTGGTGAAGTCACAGGATTCCTCTGTGGCAGAAATCTAGCTGTGATCAGTACGTAACAAGCCCCTTAACTGTAGGATCTGAGCCCCTCCCGACCTTCAGTGCGTTTCACCTCCCCAGCCCCGTGTGGCAGTGCCACTGTTCCCATCTTGAGTGACGTACAGAGAAACTCACCAGCATAGCTGTAGTGATGCCTAGCTCCTTTCATCAGTAGATCTCAAAGTGCTTTACAAAGGAGAGCAGGATCATTATCCCCATTTTACAGCTGGGGAAACTGAGGCACGGAGCAGGGGCATGACCTGCCCAAGTCACACAGCAGGCCAGTGGCAGAGCTGGGAATAGAGCCCAGGTTTATTGAGGTCCAGGCTGATATCCCCTAGGCTAACCTGCCTATGGGGGGGGATGATCCTTCTGCAATAGCTATGCCCATAGAACTCCCCTGTGGGAACACGCCATTCTGGAAGTGGAGTAATTACTCCCAATTTCCCCATGTAGACGAGCCCACAGATTTGTCCAAGGTCGTCTGTCCTTTTTTTTTTTTTTTTTTTTTTCCCCTTTTTGACTCAGAGCAAAGATGTACATCTCCCTACTTGATATTCTGAACCTTTTCCCACCTTCCTTGTACCACTCATGCATTCCCTAATAGCCCAGGGAAGCTATGACAGAACAGGGATCTGAAGCCAGCTCAGCGAGGTTAGCACCCCGGCCACTGCATCCGCCTTCCTCAGCTGGGCCTAGATCCCCATTGGCTTGCACCGCATATTGTCACAGACACCAGTGAGATCAGAACGGTGGCGTTTCACAGCTGCACTGCACCGGAGGGGATCTTGATTTTTCAGTATAAGCCGAGGTATGAATGTAAACAAATCTGGTTACACCGGAATAACCCCGGTGGGGACGCTAGTTCAGTAGAAGAGGGGCTTTTCTTATGTTCCTGGGGAAGGGGTTTGAGCTGGGCTACTGGTATAGCAGCCTGGCATTCAGTGCTTGTACGACTGCTGCTTTATGATGTGTGGCCAGTTGGAATTGGACTCAGCCCTGAAAGTCCCCTGTACCACAATGTGTTCACATCTCAGTACCTCTGTAGCTGTATAACTGGAAATGCATTCCCACGTAGAGAAAACCGGATTCCCATTTGGGATAGTCACAACTCCAGAAAGAGGTTCTGATGGGATCAGACCTTCATGAGAAGGTCTCTCTCCTTGCACAGGGCTCTGGATTCCTCCTTGCATGGAAATGACAGATGGGGGAAAAGGCTGTTGGGTCCCAGCTAAACTCCTCTCCTCTTAGGGTGACCAGATGTCCCGATTTTATAGGGACAGTCCTGATTTTTGGGTCTTTCTTATATAGGCTCCTATTACCCTCCACCCCCTGTCCCGATTTTTCACATTTGTGTCTGGTCACCCTATCTTGTTCTCTGCAGAAGGTAAATTGATAAATATGAAAGCCAGAGGGAACCTCTACGATGACGATCACCCAGCCTGAGCTATTGTATAACACAGGCCAGAGAATTCTTCATGGAGTCCACTCTGAAAGGTTGCGAGTGGCGCAGGATGAAACGTTTTGTGATGAGAAACAGCCAGTTTTTTAACAAAAAAAATTCACCAAAAACGTCTGGGTTGCTGGTGGGTTTTCTTAAATTTTCCAGTTTTTTCAACTAAATGGAAAATGTCCCTTTCTCTCTTTTCCCCCCCACCCCCCTTTTCCATGGCAAAATGGAAAAGGAAGAAAGAGGGGAATAAGGAACCCCAAACCAGAAAAATGACACCAACACTCTTTTGAAAAGCTGAACATCTTTGTTTAAAAAACAGGGGGAAAACTGAAAAAAGTCTTTAAAACAAATATAATTCCAAATGTTTCAGAACTACCTCTCCCATTATTTGCATACTTCAACCAGCTTTTTGGTGTGTGTTTTGCTGTAGCACCTCACATCCCCAGTCATGGCCCAGGACTTCATGGGGCAAGGCGCTGTACAAACAACCAAAAAATGGTCCTCCAACCAGATGGAGCCCCCAGCACCCAACCTGGGAGACTATTTCTCAGTCTCTTCAAGACGAGCTGAACCGAAACCTCAGTGCAAACATCCCCTGAATTTGTAGGTTCTTCAAAGTCCAAATCCAGGCGTGATGCCCTGACCTCACCTGTGGCTGTGCGGTGTGGATCTCTTACCAGGCTGACGGGTCTAACTGGGCTGCATCCTGAACACATGCATTGACTTCAAGGTGGCTTTGCTTGAGGGAGGGCTCCATGCTGGGTGCTGAGGCAATTGTGTGTGAGATGCATGGAACTATGGCCCTGTTAAGCTAAGCGAGGCTTTTCCCACATCTTTTTCCCCATCACAGACGGACGGTTGTAACAAATCCAGATTCTCTCAGAGCTCCTGCTGCCTGCCGTCCCCTGCAGCCTGATATTGCACATCCCACAATGCTTTGCATCGCAGTCATTTCCATGGCAACTATTTGTGAAGTCAGGGATGAGCTATGACATCAGGGTGAGACTGCCTGGGGAAAGAATTCAGAGGTAGAAAAACCAGCAACTGGAGTCCTTGGTTGTTAATGAAGAAGAATGGGCAGGTTCATTTGGATACAGGATTTTTCTTCACTTCTTGTCCCACACTGAGTTGTGTAGTGTTGCTGTGTGGTGGTTAAGCAGCTGTTGTGTGCCACCCCAGAGATGGCTGCGTTTCAATAGTAGAGGAAGTGAAAACAGTGTGAAAGCACCTAATTTTGTTTGTTTTGGCCATGAACCTTCAGGCCATTCCATAACCCAGAAATGTCATTTTCAACAAAATCGGTATCTTTAACCTCACCCAGGCGAAATTCTAAATATAGTGTTTTGATGCAAAATGATTTTTCTCTTTAAAAAAAAAAAAAGAATTAATGGAATGTTTAAACTTTTGCTCAAAAATTGGTCTTAATTCCAAGGGGGGAAATGGAAGGTTTTCCACAAAATTGAGCCATTTGGGAAAATTCAAAGCAAAAAAATACATAGAAATATTATTGTGGGTTTTGCATTCCATTGGGAACTCTAAGAGCTGGGAAAGTGGGTTAGAGATAATTCACAATTAAGGTACTATGGACCTGGAATTTACCATTGTTTTATTTTGCTCTAACGATGCCCATCTCCATATGAATCCCAAGTCTGTATTTCAAGCAGCTTTGGACAAAGATGTTTGGTTCAGTCCAAAATAAGGAACTGGGCCATTTGCTCAAATTTGAATTGGGGTTCAAAAATTGGACACCCCCCCCAGAGTTCAGGGGTTTGATTTGAGCTTCTAATGTAAGCCCGAACCCCTGGGTAGATGATCAGCTTCAGGGATAGAATCTGGCTCTTAATGCACAGTCCTCTACAGCTGTTAACTGTGGCTGCAGCAGGCTTCTCAATCGCTAGTTGGCCTAGCCACCACTGGGGGGGGACAATGTACCACACCAAGCCATTGTAGCTTGCACTAATTATAGGCAGTACATGTAGTTAAGGTTCCCCAACACGTTCCATTATAAGAACCTGTTTTCAGTTGCTTGTTACCATTTAGGTGGAAATTTACCATGCTGGATGTCTGCTTCAGGCTTAATTTTCTGGGGAGACGTTTAAGCTAAAACAGTTCGGCCATTTCCAAGAATGAAAGTAAGGAATGATGCATTGTTTTTGTCCATATTAAAAAAAAAAATTCTTACAACCCTTTCAGTGAGAGGCTCTAGTGCCTCCAGGCTGTGACGTAAAGGCTTGAAATTTGGCCAGGGAGTTGCTCTGGGGTCAGGGATGTGCTTTGGCTGTCCTTGTGAAAATCTGCCCAACATTGGCCAAGTTATAAGCCGCCTAAGAAAAAAACAAAACAAAAAAAAACACTTCCGTTTGCACATGCTCAGTAGAGACTTGTTAGGGTTTAGCAGCGAAACTTTCCAAAGATTCCATCTCCCCTGAACATGCTCCAGCCCCTCGCAGCTCCTATACACTAACCAGACACCCCCCCCCCCCCCCGCCGCCATCCACACCGCGTGACTGAGCATGCTCCTGCTCGGGCCGCAGGGGCTGTGCAAAACTTCCCCTGCAATTGTGGTGCTGGGCAACCTCTCCTGGGCTCTCGGTGATGCCCTCTGCTGGGTGCAAGCCCAAACCCTGCACGTTTCAGTCGGAGAGGTGGTGTTGGTTCATTATTTTCTGAAGCTATCAGCACTTGGGATGAAAACACAACCAGAAGGGAGGCCGGCTGCTCCTGTTAGATGATCTGCTAGTGGCGTAGACTATAAACTCTTCAGGCTAGGGCCTGTCTCCTCCTCTGTGAATGTGCAGCAACTCGATTCTGATTAGGGACCCTAGGTTCTACCATAATATATGTAATAAAGAGTAGGCCAAATTTGTCCTTGGATTAGAGTCAGTCGTGTTACACCTGGGATGAGTTTGGCCCAGTCTGTACCGTCATTTTCTCCTGCGTGCCATCTGCCTTTTGTGTATCGAGGACCAGGTGGTAACTTGGGGTTTATCAGTGGAATGAGGCCAGATCCAATCCAGTGCTGTCCTTGTAATACAAGGACTAGGGGACAGCTACGGTGACCAGATAGCAAGTGTGACAAATCAGGACGGGGGTGGGGGGTAATAGGAGCCTATATAAGAAAAAGACCCAAAAATCGGGACTGTCCCTATAAAATCGGGACAGCTGGTCACCCTAGCGGACAGCCAATGCATCTGAAAGGAGGCCCTGAGCCAAAGGGGAGGCTTTTTGTACACACAGCATAGGTGGCACGTGGAACTCACTGCCCCAGGATCTGCAGTGAGGCCAAGAGATTTAGCAGGACTTTTAAAAAGAGACGATGCGACGTTGATAGGGAGAAGCCCAGCCACAGTTACTAGAAACAGGATGAAACGTTTTATTGTAGGAGAGAAACACTCATTCTTCAGGGCACAAAACCAGCCACTAACTGCCTGAACGAAACTTACCCTAGGGGCTGGTTACTCCATAATTGCCCAGTTGCGGGGTGTGTGTGTGTGGGGGGGGTCTTGCACTGTTCTGAGGCAGCTGGGGCTGGCTGGGGGCAGAGACAGGACACTGGGCCAAATTAATCTTGGAGCTGATCTGCTCTGGGAGCTGAGCCAGAATCCCCCCCCCCCCCCCCCCCCCAGAAACCAGGAAGGTGCTTATAACTTCCCCCCCAGGGCTCAGGTGGAGTTTGATCCCAGGCCGTTTGGCACCCAGAATGAGGCTCAGACCCCTAGGCCGCTATGCAGATATGCCTTCAGATGTCAATTCATGTATTTTTATGCCCCCTGTTGGGGAGTCAGGATCATTACCCCCACTTCGCAGATGGGGAAACTGAAGCACAGAGCCTGGAAGGGACTCGCAGCAGCTTGGAAGTGAACCCAGGAGTCCTGACTCCTGCTGTAACTACTGACCACGCTGCCTCCCAGGAGCAGGAATAAAACTGGGGAGTCCTGCTTCCCTGCCCCCCTGTTCTAACAACAAACCCCCGCTCCTCTCTCAGTAATGTGAATAGAACCCAGGAGTCCTGACTTCCCCCCTCACTCGAGTTACTAGACCCCACTCCCCTGGAGAGCCAAGAGTAGACCCCGGGCCTCCTGACTCCCAGCCCAGGCTGCCCTGTTTCCTGGGGGGAGACGACTGGATTTATTATTCCAGGGGGTTTGGTTCTCACCAAGGCTCAGCTGTTCACGCTCAGTCATGGCAGCACCACCTCCCCATCACAGCCCAGCCCCTGTCCCAGGGATACCCACGGGGAGCTCCGGCCCTGTCCGGATCGCAGCCGCGCCCCCCTCCCCCCGCACCGCCGGCGTTGTGATTCCAAGGGATGCTGTGACCCCCTTTGTCCGCAGCCACGCTCGTCCCCCCTGCCCCATTCTTGCCCTCATCAGGCTCCCCCCGCCCCGGGGGGCTGTTTGCTCTGAGCCCTGCTGCAAGGGGACAATGATGGAGGTCACAGCCGAAGCTGATGCCCCGCTGGGATCTTGGTGCCCGAGCAAGCTCCTTGTGCCGCTGCCACCTCTGTGGCGGGGCCGCCGGGCTGCCCCCGAGCCTGGCACGTGGCGTGGGAGGGTGGGTTCCTGACCCCAGGCCTGGCTCCAGCTGGGGAGGCCTCCGGTAGCCCCCAGTGGGGTCTCCGCCATGGGGAGGAGCAGCAGAGCGCAGGGTTTTCAAAGCACGGGGGCTCCGGGCCTCAAGTGATCTCCAGGCCCAGGTCTGGAGCCTTGGCACTCCCTGCAGCTGCAGGTTCAAATCCCAGCTGGGGTCGCTCCACCCATGGCCCTGCTGTGTGTGGGGGCCCGTGTGGGCTCTGAGTACCGAGGAATGTGCAGAACTGTCCACCTGTAGCATCTGCCAGCTGACGATCTCAAAGCAACATCTGTGGCTTGGTCCTCAACAATGGTGGTCCTTCCCCGCTCCCCTTGTTGAGGGAGCACAGGGCGGGGTTATCCCCATTGTATAGACAGGTCAACAGAGGGGCAAAAGACAAGGTGGCATGAAAAGAACCCCGGGGTCCTGACTGCTGGTCTCACCTGCTCTAAAATCACTAGACCCCCCACTCTCCTTCCAATATCAGGGAGAGAACCCAGGAGTCCTGCTTTTAAGCCCCCGCCTACTCTGCTCTCACCACTAGACCCTGTGACCTTCCCAAGTTGAGCCCCTGCCGATGAGTTTTTCCAAGCCAGCTCAGGGCCCACAAGCCCAACCTGCTGCTTTCCTGACCCCGAGCCAAAGCACCTGAAGGTTTGGTTGCCCTCACGGGCAACCCGGTGCCCAGCTCTTTGTGTGCAGAGATGGGGCGTTTGCCAGGAACCCCCCTGCCCCCGAGGGTGAGTGCTGCAATCTGACGTGTGTTTGCCACAAGTGTTCGAAGCGAATCAGCCGGCAGAGCCTGCATCCCCAGGCGGCAGGTAGAGGGCCCCCTTGGTCTGTTAATTCGCTGGCAAACCCTGCCTCAGCAAATGCCATCTGCCAGGGAGGGGAGAGGGTGCCCCCCCCCACTGTTATGCCCTGCTTGCTACTCGGACGCTGGCTCCAACGGCACCCCTGGCAAAGAGGGGGCACTGAGGGGTGGCATCTCTTCCCTGGAGCAAGCTTCCCAGGCTCACCGGGCACAGGCTGGCATTCTCCCCTGGATCATAGGCAGGGCGCTGCCAGTGTCAGGCTCCGGGAAAGCGACAGAGAGAGAAGGGAGAGACACAGGCCGCTGTTAGCGGACAGGCTGGGAAAGGACCTTGATTGCCCAGGGAGGCTTGGCAGAGCCGGCCAGCGACAATTTGCCAAATTTGCTCTGATCCAGCCTGTCTCCAAGCCGGCTCCCCCGCGCCAAGGTCATTGATCTAATGCCCAGTTTTTAACGTGTGAGGCACCAGCCGTGCCAGCCGGCTGCAGGGTTCTGCCTGCCAAACGCCTGGCCGGCCTGCAAACGACGGCTGAGGGCTGACACCTGCTGGCTGTCGCTGGCTCTGCAGCATTCGGACCTTCGCTTGGGCAACACAAGGGTATGAAAATAGACAGCAGCGCTGAGCGATCGGTCCCATCCCCGCCTGCTGCTTAGGGAGGCTTGATTAATTTTCCTGTTGCAGCAGAGATCTCAACCAAGGTCAAGGCCCTGTGCGGCTGGGCACATAGTCCCTGCCCAGGCAAGCTTACAGGCCAGATAGACCCCACAGAAAAAAAGTGGGAGGGGAAACTGAGGCACAGAGCGGCACAATGACTGGCCCAGGCTCATCCAGCAGGTCAGCAGCAGAGCTGGGAACAGGACCCATGTTCTTAAATCCAAGCCTACAGCCTAAGCCAATACATTGCCCTAGCCCTGCCCAGGAGAAGGAGGTTAATGGACAGGACTCCTGGGCAGTGTTCCCAGTTCTAGGACCTTGTCAAAGTTATTTTCCCCCCCCTCTGTGCCTCAGTTTCCCCACCTGAGTGAAGGGGGATAGGATGACAACAGGGTGCTAGCTCCTGGGGAAGGGGCGGGTCGTAACACTGCCTTCGTGACCAAGGGAAGTGGTGGAGTCTCCCTCACTTGATGCCTTCGGATCCGGAGCTGCTGCCGGTCTTGGGCTCAGTCCTGGGGTCACTGCAGGAGATTCTCTGCCCTGGGTTTTACAGGGGGTCAGACTCGATGAGCTAATGCTCCCTTCTGGCCCTAAACTCTGTGAGGCCTTGTAAATCTCATGCAGATGCAACAACACCCCGGCTGGGTCAGTGGCAGGGCTTGTCCCTGGGGCCTCTGGCTCTAGGCACCTGTGCGGCTCTGGCTTGAGCTAACAGGGCAGCCCGTTTAGCTGGGAGAAAAGTCTCTCCACAATCTGGCCATTAGAGGGGGCGAGAGAGCTACACGAGGCCCATGTGGGCTCCGGGCTGCTCGCCCCCAGACAGGAATGAGTTAAACTCACCCCACCTCACCCCCCCACGCACCGCACCCACGCGCCACTTCTTCAATGCGCTCCCCACCCACCCCTGTTCTAATGCTGCTCTGCCTCCTCCGCAGTGCTGGGAATATTCCCCTTGCCAGGGCGGCTGGGCCCGTCACGTACGCGCTGATCCACTCCTCCAGAGGAACTTAAGGTTTGCTAAGAGGGAACCCAGTTACTGATCCAGGGGGCAGCATGGCTCAAGCTGCAGACATGTGTGTGTCTAGCGATCCCTGGTGTTGGTTGGCATGTGAGTGTCCTTCCCTCTGGCAGTGGGGTGGCCCTGGTGCTTCAGAGGAAGGTGGAATTCACCCTGAGAACAGTGTGATGTTGCAAAGAGGGTAGGGAGAAAAATCCCCTTCCTGACCCCTGCAAGCAGTGGGCTGCTAGGCCCTGAAGCATGAGGCTTTCCTCATTAACTCCCTTCCCAGTGCAGTGAGCAGAGGCCAGCTGAGGCCATGCAGCTAGGATCCAAGCAGCCACAAGTGTAGGGAGGGTCTGGTAAGAGGTCTTGGTCTCCGGGAATCTGTGGCAGAGGGGAAACGTCAGGTTGCCTGCCACGTCAGTGGTTAAGCCAGGAATCAAACCCAGGAATCCTGCCCTTCCAGCACTCTCCCCCGGCTCTACCCACTAGACCCTCACTGCCTGTTCGAATGCCGGTTGTGCAACTGTGGGCTGGTATCCAGCACTCCCTGTGTGTGAGCCCACGGGCCGGGGGCTAAGTGAGGGGCAGTGGGTAGGGTGGTTTGGGTCACCAGCCATGTGAGATTTTCCTCCCCAGCCTCTTGTTTGCTGAAGCCTCCGGTGCCAACTTCCTCATCCAGGAGTGCTCTCACTCCAACCAAACCTACCCAGCTGCCCAGCTTCAATGGACAGCGCAGCCCAGAGACAGAGAGCTGAGGCGGGGGAGAGGCTGGCAAATCAAACGGCCACCTCCCTTCCCAAGGCCGAGGAACAATTCCCTGCTGGAGCCAGAGAGCTGTCTGGAACCGGACGCACAGGGACCACGGGAGAGACGCTGAGCCTGGGAGTAGCTGCTGACGTCCCTTTGGCGTGTGCAGCAGCTTAGATCGAGTGCAGTCTCCGCTGCAATGCACAGGCTGTCGTGCTGCCGGCGCCACGGGCCCAGCAGTGTGCAGGGAGGGTTTCCTGTTGATTCTTAGCTCAGGCTTTGTGGCCTGATTCTCAGTTCTCCCATTCCTGCCAGTGTCAGCTAGAGCACCCCCAGGACTGCTCTAACCTGCACTCCGTTCCCCATGACCCCAGGCTGCAGAGACAAGCTCTAAAGCCCGGCTACGCCCTTAACACACACCCTAATGCGGGGGGAGAAGGGGGGAGCACAGAGCCTTTTGCCAGCGCTACACCAGCCAGGGAGCAGGTGGGATTTCCGGGGGGGGGGGGCGTTATACCCACTTTGAAGCCCCTTTATGCTGCCGGAGCTGCTTAAAAGGCCCTTAGCAGAAGAATCAGACCCCCAAGGTTCAGGTGCCTATAACACGTGGCATTTTGCAGACCCCTGATGAATCCTCCATAGCAGAGCTAGGGTTTAATAAGTGAAGTTTAGCTCTGGTCCCTGGAGTCTCCCCGATTCGTACAGCCAGTAGGGATGGGCCAGGGTCATAGAAGTTCATAGAATATCAGGGTTAGAAGGGACCTCAGGCGGTCATCTAGTCCAACCCCCTGCTCAAAGGAGGACCAATCTCCAGAGAGATTTTTGCCCCAGATCCCTAAATGGCCCATCTCAAGGACTGAACTCACAACCCTGGGTTTAGCAGGCCAATGCTCAAACCACTGAGCTATCAGGCCAGAAGGGCCCAGTCTGATCATCTAACCTGATCTCCTCCACAATACAGGCCAGACGGCCTCTCCCAACAGTTCCTTCTTCCAGCCCATACCTTGAGGTTGAGCTATACAGTGTCTCTCTTAAAAAGACACCCAGTCTTAAAGACTTCAAGCGACAGAGAATCCACCACGACTCTAGGTAAGTCGTTCCAATGGTTAATTCAACCTCACTGGCAAAAATGTGCCCCTTATTGCTAGTCTGAATTTGTCTAGCTTCATCTTCCAGCCATTGGCTCTCCTTCTGCCGTTGTCTGCTGGATTACAGAGCCCTCTGCTCTCGGAGATTTCTGCCCCATGTCGATACTTGTACATCATGATCTCGTAACCTTTGCTTGGATAAACTAGCTGCGCTTCTTTGGTGTCTCACTTTCAGGCAGATTTTTCCAGCTCGAGTTGTTCTTGTAGCTTGTCCAAGCTGCCAACATCCTTCCTGAAGTGTGGTCACCAGAACTGGAGACCGTATCCGATAGTGGTCTGGTTAATGGTCCGTACCCGCTTCCCACCCGCGCAACTGAATCCGGAACTCCTGGGAGCATCTCGACTTCCCGGAATGGTTCTGGGCTCCCCCCTCCCAGCTGTAACATCAATGCTGCATCATGGCATCTCAAGGTGGCACAACGGCCGGGGGAAGTCCGGGAGCCGTTCACCGTCCTCCTTGGTGGCGGTACAAGAGACCAGGACTGTCCCACCCATACCAGGGCTCTCCAGCTGGCTGTAAAAAAGGGGGAAATGATTTTGAGATAAATTTCAGAATTGTTTCCTTTTCCAAAGGTTCAAAATGGAGCCGTTTTCTGGGTTGGGGGATTCCCTCCCCCAGTTCTCAGAGATACTTTTCATTGAATTTTTGTACCAACGTCATTTTCGAAAGTTGTTCTTTACCAAAAAGCCGGTTTTCAGCAAGAAAATGCCTTTTCCAGCAAATGAAAACGCTGGATTAAAAACAGTGGGTGAGAATGGAAAATGTTGAGAACGCCGACGGCTTTTCACAGGAAGTGTTGGTTTGGGGGGTGGGAGGGGGAAGGCTATTTCTAGACCCCAAAGCAGTTCAGTTTTTTCAGCTGGTTCTAACCAGGATGATGTCAGCTGGGGGGTCGCCTTCCCTCAGAGACTTTACGGCCAGAAGGGACCTTGTCTGACCTCCTGCACTTTGCAGGCCACAGAACGCCTGTAACAGCCCCTAATCTCGACCCGAGTCACCGACGTCCTCAAATCGTGAGTTAAAGCCTTCAAGTTACAGAGACGCCACCATTTACCTGCAAGTGACTCGGGCTGCCTGTTCTGTGGGCGTCACTCGTTCAGCAGGCGTCTCAGGAGTGGCAGAAGCTTCCTAAAAGTGGGGGGGCCACCGGCATGTGAACCGTGGCCCCACCCCCTTCACCACCCGTTCCCCCCTAGGCCCTGCCCCCGCACTGTCTCTTCACCCCAAGAGGCTGCCCTTCTCCACCCCTCCCTGCCGTTGCTCGCCCTTACAACTGGTAAAAAGTGGTGGGGCCATGGCCTCGCCCCCCCCCCCATTCTGATACCCCTGCACTGGGTCCTTCAGCATCTCCCCCTCCTTCGGACTGGACGCAGTCAGATGTTCAAGAGGTTTGGCCCAGCAAGGCTGCCTGTCGCTGGGGGACTGCCCCTTTAAGGGGAGATGGGCCTCAGCCCCACCTGGGACATGCCACCTCTCCTCCCCAGGTGGGGGAAATGAAGGTCATGTGACGCAATTCGGCTGGGGTAGGTGATAAGGGAGCGTCCTGGGTAAAACAGCAGCTCCAGGGAGATGGAAGCTGAGGCTTGGCGTGTGCCCCGGACGGCTGGCAGACTGCGCCTGGGCGGGAGAGGGAGGTTTCGTGCTCAGCTCTGCTTCCTGACCGCCTGCCTGGGAACCGGAGAAGGGAATTGAAAGGCGGCAGGGAGGGGTGCAGCCTACACCCCGTAAAGGGGGGGGCCACGCGATCCCTTCTCCACGGGGGAACGGGTTGGAATCTCGAGGCCACTGGAAAGTGTAAAGACCTGGTAAATGAGACCCCAGAAGGGGAACTGTGTTTTAAAGGCATTGGGAGGAAGCGGAGGGTGGGGAGCCTACAGGGGCCATGAGGGGGCACTCTGGAGGTGGCATCCCCCTTACACCGCTGCTGCCCAGCCCCCTTTGGCAACAGTCTCAGCAGAAGGGCCAAGGAGCACATGGGCCATGGAGATAGACCCAGGCCCAGGGAGAGGAATTTGGGGCCCCACTGCATCAATCTGCTCCCATTTCACCCCCATTACAGATGTTTTGGGGGACCCTGGTTCAGTTGTCCCCCCCTTCCTTCCCGCTTGCCGGCCCTGGAGAGAACTGTTCCCATCCCCGGAGCGGGTCCCTCCCGGGCAGGAGAAATTCTGCCCTCCATTACCCATGGATCTCGGGAGAGGGTGTGTGTAACCCATGGGAATACTGTGTGGGCTCTTTGTCCCCCCCACATCACCCGTGCAGCCTTTCCCCAGGGTGCTAGAGGGGTGGGGGCTGAATCTGTGCATCCGGAGGTCCCTGTTGGGGGTGTCACTGTCGTTTCACCACGTGCCCTGACCCAGAGACCTTCCTTGCACTGTCAAGGTCGGGGGAGGGAACAAACCCACTGAACATACAGTGTGCGGCTTGGTGGGGGGGAGGCGGCCCTGGGGCGGAGCTGAGCATGGGCAGGCGTGTCATTAACACGACGCTAGGCCTAGATCATTAGTGCGCCTGTGCGTTGGCCATTGACACCAGCGCAGAGTGGGCGAGAAGCACCTCTCGTGCTGATCTGGGGGGCTGGGGTCCCAGAGTTGCCCAGAAAAGGCCGGGGCAAGGGACCGGGGACAATGGATGACGCCCCAGGACTCCGACTCCCTTGTCTCCTTCTCCGCTTTGCCCTCCCTTCTCTTCCACTCCCCAGATCTCCCCTTCTCCATGAGCCCCATCCCTAAGGATCTCGCCTTCCAAGCCCCTCCCCCAAACACCTTCCTTTGTGAGCCCCCCACCTCAGCTTCCGAGCCCCCCTCCTCTTTCTTCCTTCTTTTCGCTCCCCCCGCCCCCCACGAGCTGAAGGCTTCTCTCCGCTGAAAGCAGCCCTGTAATGTTCCATCAAAGCAAATCAAAGTAATAAAATGTAATTTAATTCCTAGAGGAGGGTGAGCCTGTAAGTGGCAATTATCCGAAATGTTCTGCTATTTTTACTCGCTTTTTGCAAGAGAAATTGCTGCTGAGACAATGCGCAGTCCTTTGCACCAGCTCGAAAGCAGATCCGGGTCTTGCCCTCCTGCCGCCCCAAGCTCGCTGGGCTGGGGTCAGTGGCGCTTCTGGCGGGGTGACACTGGTGGGAGTGGGAGCAGGATCGGCCCCAGAGCATGTGGGTGATGTGTGTTTGGGGGGGGGGGGGCGGGTTGTGTGTTAGCAATGGGTGTGTGTGTGCGCATGCATTGGTGTGACCAGGCCTGTGGGCGCTTGTATGTGTGTGCACGCACATGTTGGGATGGGTGCATGTGTGTGTGTGTGCATGGGTGTTAGGGGTGTGTTTGTGATGTGTGCGTGTTAGGCGATTGGGGGTATATGTGGTATGGTGCATGAGGGGGTGTACATGAATGCGTCTCAAGGGGTATTAGGGGTGTTTGTGATGTGTTAGTTAGGGTTGGGGTGTGAAGGGGTGTATATGAATGCGTGTCCATGGGTGTTAGGGGTGTTTGTGATGTGTGTGTTAGGGTTGGGGTGTGGGGGTGTGTGAGGGGGTAGGGGTGTTTGTGATGTGTGTGTTGGTGTGGGGGTGAGGGGGTGTGTGAGGGGGTAGGGGTGTTTGTGATGTGTGTGTTAGGGTTGGGGTGTGAAGGGGTGTATATGAATGCGTGTCCATGGGTGTTAGGGATGTTTGTGATGTGTGTGTTAGGGTTGGGGTGTGGGGGTGTGTGAGGGGGTAGGGATGTTTGTGATGTGTGTGTTAGGGTTGGGGTGTGGGTGTGTGTGAGGGGGTAGGGGTGTTTGTGATGTGTGTGTTAGGGTTGGGGTGTGGGGGTGTGTGAGGGGGTAGGGGTGTTTGTGATGTGTGTGTTAGGGTTGGGGTGTGGGGGTGTGTGAGGGGGTAGGGGTGTTTGTGATGTGTGTGTTAGGGTTGGGGTGTGGGGGTGTGTGAGGGGGTAGGGGTGTTTGTGATGTGTGTGTTAGGGTTGGGGTGTGGGGGTGTGTGAGGGGGTAGGGGTGTTTGTGATGTGTGTGTTGGTGTGGGGGTGAGGGGGTGTACATGAATGTGTGTCCAGGGGTGTTAGGGGTATTTGGGGAAGGACATCCTGAGATTTTCCAAGTTCTCTCCCCAGGGCTTCTTGCCTAGGATCATCCGTCAGAGATGGGTCCTTATTGCTGCATCAGTGACACCTCCCCCCAACCTGCCGGCTAAGGGCCCGCAGGGTGGCTACTGCAGTGCGTGGGTTTGACAGGTGTTGTCTCAGCGACTAGTCCCTGTGAGGAGGGGAACCATGCAGAGTAGACACTCAGCTGGCATCTAAACCTGGTTTCTGGCTCCTGGAAGGACCCTGCTAGTCACCCTGCCCTCCTGCCTTCCCTCAGAGCCAGACTCCAGCAGGAATAGTGGGAGCAAGTGCCCAGCTCTGCTGATGCCCCTCAATCCTGACCCCCTGCTATCCCAGCCTCTTCCCCCCCACAGCTCTGCTGATGCCCCTCAATCCTGACCCCCTGCTATCCCAGCCTCTTCCCCCCCACAGCTCTGCTGATGCCCCTCAATCCTGACCCCCTGCTATCCCAGCCTCTTCCCCCCCACAGCTCTGCTGATGCCCCTCAATCCTGACCCCCTGCTATCCCAGCCTCTTCCCCCCCCACAGCTCTGCTGATGCCCCTCAATCCTGACCCCCTGCTATCCCAGCCTCTTCCCCCCCACAGCTCTGCTGATGCCCCTCAATCCTGACCCCCTGCTATCCCAGCCTCTTCCCCCCCACAGCTCTGCTGATGCCCCTCAATCCTGACCCCCTGCTATCCCAGCCTCTTCCCCCCCACAGCTCTGCTGATGCCCCTCAATCCTGACCCCCTGCTATCCCAGCCTCTTCCCCCCCACAGCTCTGCTGATGCCCCTCAATCCTGACCCCCTGCTATCCCAGCCTCTTCCCCCCCACAGCTCTGCTGATGCCCCTCAATCCTGACCCCCTGCTATCCCAGCCTCTTCCCCCCCACAGCTCTGCTGATGCCCCTCAATCCTGACCCCCTGCTATCCCAGCCTCTTCCCCCCCACAGCTCTGCTGATGCCCCTCAATCCTAAGAACATAAGAACAGCCAGACTGCGTCAGACCAAAGGTCCATCTAGCCCAGTGTCCTGTCTTCCGACAGTGGCCAATGCCAGGTGCCCCAGAGGGAATGAACAGAACAGGGAATCATCAAGTGATCCATCCCCTGTCGCCCATTCCCAGCTTCTGGCAAACAGAGGCTAGGGACACCATCCCTACCCATCCTGGCTAATAGCCATTGATTGGACCTATCTTCCATGAACTTATCTAGTTCTTTTTTTTTAACCCTGTTATAGTCTTGGCCTTCACAACATCCTCTGGCAAGGAGTTCCACAGGTTGACTGCATTGTGTGAAGAAATACTTCCTTTTGTTTGTTTTAAGCCTGTTGCCTGTTCATTTTATTTAGTGACCCCTAGTTCTTGTGTTAAGGAAGTGTTATTTACTCCTTCTCATATCTACTTTCTCCACACCAGTCATGATTTTATAGACCTCAATCATATCCCCCCTTAGTCATCTCTTTTCCAAGCTGAAAAGTCCCAGTCTTATTAATCTCACCTCATATGGCAGCTGTTCTATACAATAATTTTTGTTGCCCTTTTCTGAACCTTTTCCAATTCCAATCTATCTTTTTTGAGATGGGGCGACCACATCTGCATGCAGTATTCAAGGTGTGGGCGTACCATGGATTTATATAGCGGCAATATATTTTCTGTCTTATTATCTATCCCTTTCTTGATGATTCCCAACATTCTGTTCGCTTTTTTGACTGCCGCTGCACCTTGAGTGGATGTTTTCAACAAACTATCCCCAGTGACTCCAAGATCTTTCTTGAGTGGTAACCGCTAATTTAGACCCCATCATTTTATATGTATAGTTGGGATTATGTTTTCCAATGTGCATCCTGACCCCTTGATATCCCAGCCCTGCCCCCGACACACCCAGCTCTGCTGATACCCCTCACTCCCGACCCCAGCACCCTGCTATCCCAGCCCTGCCCCCGACACACCCAGCTCTGCTGATACCCCTCACTCCCGACCCCAGCACCCTGCTATCCCAGCCCTGCCCCCGACACACCCAGCTCTGCTGATACCCCTCACTCCCGACCCCAGCACCCTGCTATCCCAGCCCTGCCCCCGACACACCCAGCTCTGCTGATACCCCTCACTCCCGACCCCAGCACCCTGCTATCCCAGCCCTGGCCCCGACACACCCAGCTCTGCTGATACCCCCTCACTCCCAACCCCAGCACCCTGCTATCCCAGCCCTGCCCCCGACACACCCAGCTCTGCTGATACCCCTCACTCCCGACCCCAGCACCCTGCTATCCCAGCCCTGGCCCCGACACACCCAGCTCTGCTGATACCCCTCACTCCCAACCCCAGCACCCTGCTATCCCAGCCCTGGCCCCGACACACCCAGCTCTGCTGATACCCCCTCACTCCCGACCCCAGCACCCTGCTATCCCAGCCCTGGCCCCGACACACCCAGCTCTGCTGATACCCCTCACTCCCGACCCCAGCACCCTGCTATCCCAGCCCTGGCCATGCCCCCTGAGTCGTGTGGTTAGTCGGCACTGTGGTGAGCTGTGCAGCTGAGGCTCAATTACCTGCCGTGCGCCAGGTTCGCGTCCCCATGGCATGAGCTGGCGTGTGCGCTCTGCCCTCTGGGGAGGAGACCAGCTGGGGGGATGTGCCAGGGGGGATATTTCCAACCCACGGCTCTCTTGGGTGGCCAGGAAACCGGTTGTGCTGAACGCCTGCCACAGAGAATTCACCACGGAAAAACCTCCTGTGGTTAAAAAAAGTTCCAATCTTCTTTAAGAACAATACAAAAGAACCTGTTGCCATAACAACCTTACGGTCCCTTCCACTCGAGTGTGCTAGCCCCCTGCGAGATCCCACCCTGCTGCCTGCTTGGTGCCAGGGGAGAGCAGCAGGGTGCCTGCAGGGAAATGTATCCTAGCCCCATTCACAGGCTGGCAGTCTGGTAACCCTCTGGCTCTCTGATCCTGGCTCAGGATGAGCCTCTAAAGGGGGCCTTTTGTGCAGCGTCACTAGCCGGCTTGCCGAGGCGCTCGTGGGCACGAAAGGAGCAGGGGGGCCCAGGCCCTTCCTGCATGGGCCCCGGCAGAGCCACAAAATCCCTTTGTGCTGCAGGCCGTGCTGCCCGCCGGGAGGGCGCGGAGTGACGAGCTGGCAAACCCCCCTTGCTGGTGGGAAGTCACACATGTGGGCAGGCGTGGGGTCACCAGCGGTCGAGGGAGGCCCTCAGCTGGGCTCTGTCAATATCTTGGGTGATCTTTGGGTGATTCCTTTCAAGCCAGGGGGGTTTCAACCTTCTTTGAATCATGCCCCACCTTAGCTTTTTTCTTTAACTGGGAGCCCCCCCTTACAATACAGGGGCATCAGAAGAACTGTGGAAGTGTGTTGGGGGTGGCAAGTGCCTGGTCACAACGCTGGTTCTGTGGATCCAGCCAGAGAACGGGCTCGTCCTCCCCTGTGCTAGACACACCCTAGGCCAGTCACTGCGCTTCTTCCTGTCCCAGTCCTCGGCTGGGAATGAGGAAGGGGGCCGTGGGAATAAGGGGCTAGATTGGGACTGACTCTGGAGATTTCAGCAGCCCTCCGCTTGCTCTCCAGGGCATCTCTTTGGGGGGCCCCAGCCAGCCCCCCCTTACTCACCAGGGCCCCCCTCCAGAGTGCAGCCTCAGGGCCCCCCAGCGATCCCCACTCCCTGCAGTGGGGTTGTCCACATTTCCCAGCTTGGAGCCATCCCGTTGGCAATGCCCCGGGAACAGGCTCCAGCTGCCTCTCGCTTCTGCCTCCTGAGGGGCTGGTGACATCCTCCAACTCTCCCTGTAGCAGTGGGGTGGCTCCCCCCCCCCAGGCTGCGATGGTGGGAGCACTAGTGTAGACAGCAGCCGGCCTTCCCGGAACCAGAGAGAGACTCGCAGGGTCTAGCCGTGTCCGGCAGCCTCCAGGTGTCCCAGCGGAGCTGCTCCACCCCCCCCCCCCCCCGTGAGCTTGCGTTTCCACAGCCCGGCTGGACCAGACCCATGCCCAGCTCGCTGTAGGCAGCTGCCTCCTTCCCTCCAGAGCATGCCCCAGCGGTAGCAGTCATCGCGCAGGTCTCCGGAGGGCCCCGGGTGACTCACAGCTCTTTGTGTCACGAGCCTCGAAGCTGCTGCTCCCACCTGCGTCAGGCACAGAGCCCCAGCTGGCACGGAGCCGTGCAGAGCGGAGTCCACCGGGGAGCACGAGGTGGGGGCGGGCTGCGGGGGAGGCCGGGAGCCTTCCGCGAAGCGACGGGGGTGGGGAAGGGGAGAGGTTCTGCGCTAGTTCCTTTTGCGATGCAGAGCGGATCTGGTGCTGGGGCCAGCTTCCCGCCCCAGGAGACTTGGGCGCTGTGAGAGGCAGGCACAGCAGAGGCGGCAGCACAATCAATTTCCCCTACAGTGTCCGAGCGCTGGGCCCTGCGAAGCATTCTCACGCCATTCAGCCCTGGGCAGCTCTGTGGGAGGTGGCATGGTCCAGTGGTGAGAGCACTGGCATGCCTGGAGGAGGGAGGAGACCTGGCCTCTAGTTCATGCTTTGCTGCGTGACCCTGTGTCTGTGCAGCATCCAGCGGCTAGGTCCCGCTGCAGTGCTGGCACGAACAAGAGGGGTGACTCTGATCTCGAGGGTGGAGACGCCCCAGGACTAGGAACTGGCCTGAGACTCACCCATGCTGAACAGCTGGGGTAGGCGTTAACTCTGGATCTGACTGTTCTGGGCTGGGTTTGAACCGGCGATCAAGGGACTCGGGTCACCATTGCCGGACACCTCGTGCCCTCGTTTGCACCAGTGCAAAAAGCTACCCTGGCTGGCAGCTTTTTGCACCTGCTTTGTCGTGGGGCCATTGATGCTGACTTGGGCCCTGGCCCTGCCCATCCCCAGGGGAGCCCCTGAAATTTGGCAGTGAGTGGAACTGAACAGCAGGGTTGGATTTTACCACTCTCCACGCAGCTGGCCACAACTATTTATTTTCTTTTAGTCACTCTCTTTTGTTGAATACCTTGTGCTGCATTCCACTGATCTAGGTACCTCTAGCATGAGATGCCCACTTAAAGCGGGTCGCTTACAAGGGAGTGTTAAACAAGGGGGCTTATGCCTTTAATTTGGCTTCCTTAAGGTGGGTAGAGAGGGCCCAAACCAAGTGATCTGCTTCCACCTTAAGAATGACAAATCTGGTTCCCTCCGGATCACCTTCTGGGGGCTCTCTGAGCACGTGCAGGGAGCCTTTCATACCTTAATGGCAGGGGCAGTGGTGCTAAACATTTAACCAAGGCAATCTTTCTCCCAACTGTTCATTAGCCAGGGGTGATAGATTTATGTTAACCAAACTGAAGAAAGACCCCACAATTATTCGGGAGGAAAACTTTTCCAGGCTGGCTTTCTCCACTGTCAAGATGCAAAACCCAGCAACGCTCAGTTTTGCTTTTCATTTGCATGTCCTTTAACTGAGCCCTGGGACCGAGTTTCAGGCGCTTGGTGGTATTTTCTGAAGCCCCCCGTGTTGACCTAACTCTGTTCCCCATTCCAGTCAGTGGGAGTTTTAGCCTTTGAGATCACTGCAGGCCACTAGACTGGTTCAGGTGCTGGGATTTTGAAGTGATCCAATCACTTTAAGTGGCCAAGTTCCAGCAAAATATTTACCCAGGTAGGGCATCTAGTAATCACAAACCCTGTTCACCCGGATCCTCTATAGAAAACAGAAAGGTCTGGTGCAGGGTGTGTGTGGGGCGGGGCATAGTTACAACAGGGCCACAAACTCTAGTTGAGACAAAAAGCTTCTCCGGTGACATGCTCACGTGTTAAAACCAGATCCCTTGTCCACACTAGAACGCTGCCACATGTTAATTAGCTGCCAACGTGTGGCAAAAACACATCTCATGTCCCAGCAAAGACCAGGCCAAAGCTGAAAACACCTGGAACAGATGGGGCTCCGAGCTGAATGAGCTTGAGACAGGATTGTGCAGTGGTGTGGGCCCTGGCCAAAGACTGGTTTGAGTCTGCTCTACCACAAACTTCCTGGGTGACCTTGGCTGACGGAGCCTCTGTGCCTCAGTTTCCCACCTGCCCTATCTCAGAGGCGTGTCGTGAGGATAAATGCAATAAAGGCTGAGACGTGCTTTGAGATCGCCTGCTGAAAAGCATTATACGGGAGCAAGAGATTAAAACAAGTATCAAGAGCTCACGTTCCAAACCTTGGTTTTTAGAAGAGAGGCGTGGCTGCTGAGTCTTCTTCTCAAGAGCTGGTTGGAAAAGGGATTTTATTTCCCAACAGAATAAAAAATCGTGACTCTTTTCACTGATTTTTTCAGCTTTCGGTTGAAAAACCAAAAAAATGATCCCCCCATATTCCAACAACCCAAAATGGACCACTTTTGACAAGCGAGAAATTGAAAAATTACATTTTTTGCCAATGAAAACTTGAAAAATGTCAATGAAAACAAGCATTTTCATAAGATTTTCACTGTTTTTTTTTTCCAAAAAAGTCATTTTTTGTTGGAAAAATAAAATGCTGGGGCTCGATCCCCCTGGGCTCCACTGTTGACTGAACACTCCGCAGGCAGTGCCGTTCTGGTTGGATGCATTATCAGGAAATTGGTTCTCTCATTGTTTCTTATTTCATTACTGTAGCCCGCAGTGGCAGGCCAGGACCATGGGGCGCTAGGTGCTGTACAAACGCCGAGCAAGAAAGCCAGTCGTTGCCCCCAGGAGCTTAGAATCTAAGTACAAGGCAAGAGACACCTGATGGAGGCAAACAGACCCATGGGGGAGTACGAGGAAACAATGCGACAGCATCGGTCAGTGTGGCAGGCGGCGTCTCAGCTCAGCAGCAGCCTCGCCGCTGTCAAATTTGGGGGAAGTTTGAAGGAGGAGGATGTAGCTTTGTGGATCTCTACAGGCAGTGCCTCCCAAGCGGGAGGGGTTGTACTCTGGCGTGCGACCAGCTCTGGGGTTTGCCTTCTCTCCCCAAGGGCCCTCGATCTGCAGGCTAAACGAGCAGGACAGTGGGAAGCTGGCAGGGCATGGGTTAGAATAGAGACTGGGGGTGAGCTGCTTGCTTGGGCAATGGCTGGCAGAGCCAACGTGTTCCAGAATGACCTGGGCAAGTCCCCTTAGGTGTTGCTGATACTGGCAGTCAGGTCCGCAGCCCAGACGCCCCCGTGTGTGGAACTGGCTGGCTGCACGCACGCTCCCCGCTTCCCCTCTGCAATTGGCGGCTCCTGAAATCACAGGTTAGCATCCAAGGCCCTGCCCTTCCCTCCTGCATCCCCTGGAGCCAGAGCCGTCCCATTCTCAGCTGTACCATGCAACAGCGCGAATGGCCTGGTCCTAGGCCTGTTGGGTCAGACCCTCAGCTGGTGGCAAGCCACAAACTCAATGGAGTCACGCTGATTTACACCGGCTGGGGGCCCCTAGGTTTTAAGCCCGGCATTCTGGAGAGAGCAAAGACGCCACTTGCAAAGCAACGTTGAGAGCTAATGAAGACTGAGCCAATGGCTTTAGGTACAGATTGGAAGCACTTTGGGGGCAAAGATAGTCTTTTTGTTCTGTGTTTGTACAGCCCCTGGCACAATGGGCTCCTGGTCCGTGACTGGGGCTGCGAGTTGCTAATGCAATGCAAATAATAATGTACAGTGTGTGTCTAGAGATTTGTAGGGTTTTTGGTTTTTTTTTAAGGCCAGAAGAGACCACTGTGACCATCTAGTCTGCCCTCCTGCATAACACCAGCCAGAGATTCCCACTCAGCGAATCCTGTGACGAGGAGAATTATTCTCCCCTGCCATGTAAGTGACACTAACGAGCCCACAGCGGAATGAGAGCAAATCTTTTAGAAAAGACATCCAGCTTCGATGTTAAAGACTTCAGATGAAAGGATCTTAAATAACTCCAAGTCCCCCGGGTGGGTTTGATGTGTAGCTATGGAAAGTTTTAATCAAAGTTTTAATGGGGAAGTTGGAGCCGCATCTGTTCCACATGCAGCTAGAATTCACTGGTATCATCTGTTCCACATGATCCCAGTGAATTCTAGTTATCAGCATTCTAGGGCCAGTGGGAAAATTTCAAGTGAAATATTTTTCCCATCAGAAAATGGGGGTTTTGTCCAAAAATCTAGTCTTTTCTGAGGGGCAAGATCAATTCCGGGAGAATTTTCTGCGGGAAAATCAACACAAAATGGTTAGTTTGGGATCGGGTCTCCATTAATCTTTGCAGCTGCCCACTGCAGTGTCTCATGGGAGTTGTAGTTGCAGATCCCTCATGCATCCATTCTCCCCGTAGGTCATGCTCCCTACCTAGACTGCATCTCCCAGGATGCACTGTGGTCTTGCCTCTGCGTGGCCACCATGCATCATGGGGAAACCGAAACATGTCGACATTTCTGCGTCGAGGTTTTTTTAGACCATTTCGTTCCAAAATAAGTTCCAGTCTTTTGACCTTTTGTTCTGAAAACCAGCCCTACTAGATATTTAGCTGATCTTCATACTCATTCATGGATTTTTACCCCCTCCCAATATCCTTGTGAGGTAGGTGTTATCCCTATTTTGCAGATAGGGAATTGAGGCTCAGGGAGATATAAGTGACTTTGCTAAAGTCACACAAAGCGTCAGTGGCAGAGCCAGCTCTCCTCTGCCCCTGCCCAGTGTTGTATCTACTAACCTTGCCCTTTCAAATGCAGCAGCTTCCAAATTAGCAGGCTTTTGCTGGGGGGAGAGTGTTTGAATGAGGGGTGTGGTACTCCACAAACACAAAACTGACACAAACACACCTGCAGGCAGAGCAAAAAATGCATGCTTTCATGTGAACACATTCAAACAGAGTGCGCACATGCACGCCTGCACACAACATAACTCACCATGCCAACACGTTCAGCCAATGCACACGTGCGCGCATACACACACACTGATGCGTACACAAAACCAATGCACACACATGAAAAGAGCATACGCCATACACACGCACAACCAAAGCAGCCTTAGCTACACATACACATCCCCATAGCAAATTACAACAGCACCATGTGGAGGGCTCGGGGGGCAGCGGTGAATGAGTCTGAGAGTTTGACATTCTTTTCCCATCTCAAATCGGGCTGAAATATTGAAACCTCGAAAGAATTCGCAAACCAAAAAACCAATTTGATTTTTCCCCTTGTTTCAGGTCAATCAAAAACTTTCACTTGGCTCAGGTCGAAGCGCTTGGTTTAGATTTCAGCCTTTCTTCTTGAAACGTCTTTTCAGTGAAATGAGCTTTGAGTTGGGACTGAAACGTTGTTTTGTGCCAGGAAAACGGAATTTTTCCTTTGAAAATGTCAGCATTCTGAAACCCTGAACGTTTGGTTGCTTTGTTTTTCCTCAAGCTGGGAAATTCATTGCACCCGACCCTGTCTCGCTAACTGGCATTTTTTCTAATGACAAAACTATTCACTGAACAAGTCCCAACCAGCTCTAATCACTGCCCCTGCTGTCCAGCTGGGGAAACTGAGGCATAGGGCAGCTAAATGCCTTGCCTAAACTCAGCGCAGAACCGGAATAAAACTCAGGTCTTCTGACTCCCAGCCTAATGCTTTAGCTACTGGACAACATCCAGTGCCTGGTTGCCCCACTGGGCAACGCTGCCCATCAGAAACCATTTGCTTCTGGGGGGCATCTCCGCAGCCGGGCGGTGAAAGGGTTAAAACTGGACGTGGGTGGCTCTGTTTGAACCCCCCCTGCCAGTTGGTTCCCCGCGAGGGCTCATTAAGATAGCCCTCTGCCCCCCTGCCCAGGGAGATTAATAATTCAGGCTGACTCCAGAGAGCCAGTAGTAACTCGGCTCTTCCCTCCCTCCCTCCCTCCTCCTCTTCTCTCTCTCTGCCTCTCCCCTCCTGTCTCCACCACTCACTGTGCAGCGGGGATGGAGCTGGGCTCAGGAGCTGTCTAACTCTGCTGGGGGACGGGGCGCAGGCTCACTCGCTGAGGAGCAGAGGGAGAGACCCTGCTGGGCTGGAAGAAGGGGGGGGGCCCCACAGCACGGTTCTCCCTGCGCTCAGTTCAGGGGGAGAGCGAGACGTGGACTTGGAGACTCCGCTGGGAAGCGGGAGAGAGCGACGGTGCGATGGACCCCAAGGACCGCAAGAAGATCCAGTTCTCCGTCCCGGCGCCCCCCAGCCAGCTGGACCCCAGGGCAGTGGACATGGTAAGGGGAGCGTGTCGGGACTGGGGGGTGACAGGGCGGGGGGCAGTGACACAGCGGAGAAATGCTGGGTTCTAGGGCTAGAGCCTGTTTGCTAGGGTCACACACACACGCACCCCCGTGCGAACAGGCACATGCTCTAGACATTCCCTCACAGGTCCAGTCACACACACACGTGAGGAGACACGATTCACACACCTGGTCACCCAGCCGCTCGGGTACACTCGCCCCTGCACACACTCGCCTAGCCCTTCGCACACACCCAGCCCTCCTGCACACACACCCACAAAACCAGTGCAAACAAACTCACGCCCCAGGCCACTCGTGCGCACCCCAGGTTCGTACGCCCAGCCGTGCATGCACTAAAATGCACAGTGGTGTGTGCACACTGCATCCCTCACACCCCCAGTCACCCAGGACACCGGCACACCAAACAACCCTCCAGCTAAAAAAAAAATAAAAAATCAAAGCCCGCTCCGGTACGCACCCCGCCGCGACCCACCCAAGCCCAGCGCACACTCACATACACACGCGTCCTTCACGCTCACACGCCAACAAGCAGCGGGCAGGATCCACTGCTGATGTGAATCACTGCGGTTATATTGACATCAATGAGGCTGTTTTACACCAGTTGAGCATCAGAATGACCCCCGAACCCGATCCCTGGTTAGCCAAGGGCTGAGCACAGCCCCTTGAAAGCACCATGTCCCCATCCCTGCCTTCCCTGCTCAGCTCTAACTCCATTTCCCTCCCAGAATGCGCCAAGCCGGGACTGTCCTAGAGCTGGTCAGCGGGCTAAGGCATCTGGGCACCACGCAGGGTTAAATCCGGTGCTTGCCAGTCACCACGCAGGGTTAAATCTGGTGCTTGCAGGGTTAAATCTGGTGCTGGTCAGTGATCACGCAGGGTTAAATCCGGTGCTTGCCAGTCACCACGCAGGGTTAAATCCGGCTGCAAAAACCTACCCCAGCTGCACAGGTGAGAGTGAGTTGTGTTTGTCAAGCCCAGGTGCCTCCAGACAGGCAGCACTGAGGATTAGGATTTGCTGAATCCGGATGCGACTTGGGTCTGGGTCCCAGGAGCCCCCAGCAAAGAGCAGAAGGGTGGGGAGGGTGTCAGATCAAAGTTGCCCCTCTGTCTTGGGGGGGCTCCTTACTGACTGACTGAGCTAGGTGGCTTTCGAGTTCCAAGCTGGGTCAGGAGAGATTACCAGCAGCGCATGCCAGGCAGGGGTGCTGGAACGACTTGTAGAGTGTGTGTGTGAGTGTGTGTGTATGGGGGGTGCTGAGAGCCACTGAACCAAACTGTAACCCCTGGATATAATGGAATCCACTTCAAGCCGGGGGGGGGGGGGCAACCGCCACCCCCCGCACCCCTCGTTCCAGCACCTATGATGCCAGATGCAATTTCACGAGTGAACCCGGGTTCCGCTAGCACTGGTGATCCTCGTGAATTGCAAGTCTAGCCAATGTATTCCCCCCTCCAGCCACATCACCGGCCCTGCGCCGGTGTGTTACTCGAGAGGAGCGTGACCTCAGGGTTATCGGTCAAAAATGAAACCTGGTTTCCGTTCTAGGCATGGGAGTAGTTTGACTCCTATATTTGCGGGGCAGCTCCAGTCAGGCCAATGGCCCGTCAAGTTACCATCTCATGGAAGTCGGATGCCCCGTGTGACCTGAGTTCAGGGGCCTCCATCTGGCAGACCTGTGTCCATGTGACAAATCGCACCATTCACACCAGTTGGCCTCCATTAGCAGCCTCAACAGGGAGGCCAAAGGGCTGCGTAGACTGATTTCCCTTCCCTTCACGTGGGGGTGCCAGCCAGGCGAGGGATGAGGTTGCCATGGTGGTGCCAGCAGCTTGCCCTGATGCGGCCCCACCTGTGCCCCCAGAATGGCCCGAACTGCCCCCCCCCCAAGATGCACTCAGCTTTGATCTTACTTCCTCCAGGTGCCCGGCCCCACCAGCCTGGCCTCTGCGAGAGCTGGTCTCTCTCCCTTCATCCCGCTGGGCTGGACTGACCAGCCCCTGCAGCTGGACTGCCTGTCCCATCCTCTGCTACCACCTCTCAAGGGAGTCCCTGGGCTTAGAAGCTTCCCTGCTTAATAACCTGGGGATGCGGAGACCTTGGTACATCCCCAGGTCCAAGCCCCTTACATCTCCCGTCTCACACGCATGTACACACGCTAGATCGTGTACATACACACTGATACACAACACCAACACACACACACACACAGCACCCCTCTCACACACAATCACTTACACCCCGATACATACCAAGGCACACACCACTCAGCCACTCCCCCACAAAGCCAACGTGCGCGCACACACAAGGTCACGCACACACAGCTACACAAAACTAACACCCATGTAAAATCACACCAGACTTACACACTTACACACCAGACACCCATGTAAAATCAATGCACACACTAGCTCACTCTCAGACTCTCTCTCTCACACACCTCCCCACAAGGGTGTTAGGATTGTCAGCCAGCCTGGCCAGCCCCAGGCATTCCAAAACCACAAGTCAAAGTCCCCCAGAATATCACAAGCTAAATCATGAGATTTTAAAAAATCATGAGATTTTTTTTAAACTAAATAAACTGGGGGTTCTTTTTATTCACCTGCCGGTTTCTGAGACTTCACCTGCGTCACGTTTCCCTGCTTTCCCCAGCAGCCACGGGGGGGGGGGGGGCTGCAAACGTCCTTATTTTTAAAAATTGAAATCGGAGATGTTTGTGATTCCAAGGGCCAGGGCTGTCCAATGTCGAGGGATAAAATCGCGCGCGCTGGCTGCTCTGTGATCTTCAAAGGGCTCCCAGAGGATGTGCGTTGTCCAGGGCAGCGTGGCAGGGCTGGAAACCTGCTCCTACCCTTTGGGGAATCCCCATTGGCTGTAGGTGTTGCAGGGCTTATAACCTGTAGAGGGTAAATATGTGCAAGTCCAATGCTGACCAATAGAGGGCGATGATGATACGTACATTGTAAGGGTTTGGCTGAAGCTTTTTGGTACAGCCAGGTGGTGGACTTGAAGTTGCCTGGCTTAGAGTGATGGGTTAGAGGGCCAGTGGGGGGCTGGAGAGGGCATGTGATGGTGATGGGTTACCTGAGGGGCGCAGGATTTTATTATTATTTATTATTGGTATTACCGTAGCACCCAGGAGGCCAAGTCCTGGTCCAGGACCCTGTTGCGCTAGGTGCTGTACAAACACACAATAAACAGATCGCCTCTGCCCCCAAGGAGCTGGCAAGAGAAGCATAACACAAGAGATGGGGTCAGACAGGGGAGCGCCAGGAAACAACGAGACAATATTGGTCAGCGTGGTCAGCTGTGATATCCGGGCCCCTGCGACCGAACCGTTACCGTGCTGTTCGTAGGGATCGGCACCAAGGATGTCAGAGGGGGCTCCCTGGCTGAGCATCCCACGGCCACAGTGCCATGTCCTGGGGACCACAACAACGGCTCTGATGGGGGGTGGGTAGTGGAGGCAGGGGAAACCTGTTCCCTGTGGGCCAGAACGAAGCGAGGTGTGTGTGTGTGGGGGGAAGCAAGGCGTCATCGCCTCTCCTCACCTCCACCCCGAATGGTGACCCTCAAACCGTTCTCCTCCCCGTCGCACCCCTGTTTAGATCCGCCGCCGGAGGCCCACGCCCGCCATGCTCTTCCAGATGTCGGAGCACTCGTCCCCTGGTGAGTCCACTCTGGGCGGGGGTCGTGGCCTCCATCCCAGCCGGGGGGGACACGGCTCAGCCACCATCAGGGCCCTCGTCGGCCTTTCTGGAGGGGAGGAGAGGGCTGGGGGGAGCCAGGTCACAGCTGGTGGTGGCAGGGCCTGGAGGCGGGGGGGGGTGTGCTCTCGTGGCCATCGCCAACAAGCTGAGGCGCGCCGGGGCAGCGGGGCGGGCGACCCCTTCCCGGTGAGAAGAGGGATTGGGATGGAAGCCTGAGAACTCCCCACCCCAATGCCCCCTCCTGGTCCCAGGGGATCCACCTCCCCTCCCAGCCCGGAGGGCGAATCCCAGATTGAGAGGCCTTGAGGTGGTTCTCGGTGCCCAGCAGAGCGGGTCTGGCTCTGGGCTGCTATGGCCTGGCGCCGCGGCCCTTGGGAAGCTCCATGGTGGTGCTGGCAGGTGACTCTCTCCCCATTTGGGCACCTCCCTGCCTGGCGATCTCGCTGCAGCCTGGCCTGAGGCTGGCATGGGGGCTGGGGCGAGTGGGGCAAAAGGGGGGCAGCTCTGGCCCCAAGTGTCCGGGGAATTGGGCCCCTCTCTGACCAGGAGTGGGCGCCCCCTGCTGTCGTCCCGCTGCCCTGGCTTGTGCCCTGATTGTCTTTTTCTTCTTCCCTCCTCTCTCCCGCCCTCTTCCTCCTGCAGAAGAGGATTATTCCCCATACCAGGTCAGTGATGGAGCCCTGCGCGGAGGGAGCGGAGAGGATGGGCTGGGTGAATGGAGATGCAGTGAAACGACCAGCCCAGGCTCTGACCTGTATCCGCAGCCCCAGAGGGAGGGTGGAGGTAGTGGCAACACGGATGCTACAAAGACCCCTTCCTCCTGAGTGGTGTGACTGGCTCAGGACAGGCACAAACGCAGCCTCAGGGGCATGACCTGTCTCCAGTGAGCCTCATCCCAGTTCACCCACTGGTGGAAAAACCTGCTACCCTGGCATTGCCCTCTTCCCCAAAGCAGCTGGCGAGCTTGGGCGTGGGGCTCAGGGCATGGGACATACAGAGGCCAAGGATCAGAATAGCAGGGGGATGGCAGGTCAGGCGTGTGGGGCATTGGCAGAGCTGTGCACTGGAATAGTGGGGGATCGTAGGTCAGGATGGAGGGGCATTGGCAGGGGAAGCTTGCGCCGGTCGCGTATAGCTGCTGCTTTCAGTTGCCACCTTTCAGGAGCACTGCAAGTCACCGCGGTTATTCAGCATTGATTAAGGGAGAAAATGTCAGGGCACCCCCGGCTCATGACCTTGGGCCTTTTCCTTGCCCTTGTGAAGCCAGCATGACAGTGATAGATTGCGCGGTGCAAAGTTACCTTGGAAGTTCCCAAACAATTTGAGCTGCTGCAAAGCCCGGCTCAATCCCCACGCTCCAGGAGCTCGCAACGAGAGATTATCTCTGCCCACATTTTCCATGACTTCTCCTTGATCTCGAATGAAATTAAATTCCTTAGTGCATGGCAAAGTGCTAAACTGTAATGGGAGATGAAGAAGTGAACAGGAGCCAGGAATCTGAAGCTTAGGAACCGGTTAAGGGTTTGGCTGCTCTTCAAGCCCCCCCGCCCCCCCATGATGCAGAGAACTCACAGTTCGTTACTGTAGCGGATTTGCGACTTATCTCGTAATTGCCGCATACTTTCGCCACCTCGCAGTGTACTAACAAAACCAGCCCCTTGCTGGCGGCCATGGACAGTGCCATATGGAACCTTTCACCTCCGTGTGGCCAGTTCAAATCCTGCCCCAGCTCGGTATTGACAGTGAATGAAACTTGTAACCATCTAATGGGTGTTTGACAACTTATGTGACATGAACGCTCTGGGCCTCAGCCCAGCCCCACAATAGCGAGTGGCACTAACTGGCCTGTCTGAGAAGGGGCATCCCACAACCTGCTCTCAGACACAGTCCACTCACATGAGTTAGAATCCAAACTCACCCTGCCTCCCCCCAAGCCCTCGACCACCATCCCCACTCCTTGGAGTTTGGGGAATTGACAGTGAAGCAAAGTTTAGTTCAAACCCCTTTTCCTCAGGGCTGGCAGCTCCTAGGGCTGCTCCTCCAGGAATTCTCAGCCCACCCTCTAGATCCTCTCTCTCCAGAAAGCCACTCCCACTTCTCTCCCACCCAGGTGGAGTAAGGAGCCAGTTGCTTCCGGGAGTGAGCAGAACTGTGCTCCGGTCTGACACACATTGGCAGTGCAGTGACCGCACCGTCCCTGTTCTGTGCAGAGAGGCCCTCAGATCCTCAAAGATGTTTAGGTGCCAAACTCCCAGTGATGTCAGAGATAGTTAAATACCTTTCCAGTGTTGTCGCTGTGTCAGTCCCAGGATATGAGACAGACGACGTGGGGGAGGGAATATCTTTTATTGGACCAGCTTCTGTTGGTGAGAGAGGAGCTTTCACGTCACACTGAGCTCTTCTTCAGGCACTCCCAGAGCGTCACAGCTAGATACAAGATGGAACAGGCTGTTAAACATAAGGAGTTAACACATGTTGCAAGAAACCATTCGGCATGAAGTGGGCAACTAACATCTCTGCAGTCTTTGAGGAACCGGACCTCAGTGTCTAGGCTGGTGGAGCCAGTGCTTTTCGCCAGCCTCGAATCTGGGCCCAGGACTTTGTTTTTAACGTGAGGCCCAGGGCCGAGGGGTGAGCCATTGGCAAAGGAGCGTGGAAATCTTCACTCCACGTTGTTCAAAAGTTTGTGTGCTCTGCTCAGCGCCCAAGGTTTGCTTTGGATTCCCTGCACTTTGCCCCTGCTCCCCACCACCCCACCCCACCCAGGGCCTCTGTGCTTAACAACCAGCATCCAAGGTCTCCCAGGCAGCCTTTGTCCCTGTCAAGAGAGGGGCACCGGGCAGCACATGTGGGTTCTCCCCATGATGAGCAGGGGAAGGCGGCTGAGCAGGGGCCTCTTTGGCTGGGTCACCTGGGTGGCTGCTCGACTTGATGTCCCAGCCCTGAGCTTGGCCCTCCATTCGTAGGCCCATGTTAACTGGAGACTCTCTTGATTTCTCTGCTCTGGTACTGTTGACAATCCATTCTCCTTCCTTCCAGAGAACGCTGGGCGAGGGCCACCTGCTTAAAACAAAGAGGACCAACCCGTGTGTCTACACGCCTCCCTCTCTTAAAGGTACATGTGCTTTCATTTCATCCCTTGCAAAAAGAGAGCTTGGGAGCAGCAGTGAAATTCACCCCTGGGCCGAGAGACAGTGCAAAGTCTATGCATCGCCTATGTCCCACTTCACCCACAAGGTCTATGTATCACTCAAGTCCTGCTTCATCCCCTAGGGATGCGTGGCCTTTTTATTGTCCTCTGCACAGCGGCGTGTTCCATCCTCATTCACTCACCTCCTTGTTGATGGACACCTTATTGGTCTTCCATCGGCTTGGGGGCAGTGAGTCTTACCTGGTCAGTTTCACTTCCTGCTTCTAGTCAGTTTCACATTTCCCTGCAGTGAGTTTAGGTTTCCAAAAGCTACAAGGGAAAAGTTCAAATCCTTAAAGGCCACAAAATCCTTTGGATCGTAACTTTGGGGCTTCAACTGCTGCTGCAGAGCTGGACTAGCAGGGGGAGCCGACACATTGTTTAGTTCCCCCCACCCCATACCCCATTAAAAATAGCCAGTGTGTTTTATTTTAAATGCCTCAGAGCTGAGTGATGGTAATTGTGCAGCACTTTAAAAATGCTAAAATCTCTACAGAGATCAAATAAGCTCAGCAGCAGCCTGAAGAGGGAGCGAAATAATTCCATCCCTGTTCTACAGGTAGGGAAACTGAGGCACAGAGAGGGGCAGTGACTTGCACTAGGGCCACACAGCAAGTCTGTGGCTCAGCTGAGCTTAGAATAGGAAGATCCTGGCTGCCAGACCCTTGTTCGCTCCACTAGTCCTGGTTCCCTCTTTACGGAGGCTTTGTGTTTAAAAAAAAGAGACAGATTTAGACCCAGAATGTGTTCCCTCTGCGATTCTGACAATTATATGGTCCAATCTTGGGGGTTAAACAGCTGTGCTTTTCTCTCTGGGTTTGCCTATGGCCAAGTTGTCTTCATCAGCAAAAAAATGACCTTTATTGCCTTTTTTGAGCAATGGGCCAGCATATATTTTGTGCATTGCTGATATCCCACTTAAGCCTTATTCTTAGGTCTTTAAATGGGACTGAGATGATACATGAGGTTTGGGAAGGACCCTCTCTGCCGAGGCGAATGTCTCTCGCTCCCTCCCAAGTTCTTTCCCATTATTATATTACAGGAGCTTGTAGAGGCCAACCAGATTGAGCCCCGTTGCGCTAGGCTCTGTACAAACACAGAGCAAATTACTTCTTCTGACTGATTTCAGTGGAGTTAACGGGCTTGGCCCTGTTTTTCTCAGCAAGTGTCCCTATCGGAGCTGTCAGATGTTGCCAGGTGAAAGAGTGTAATGTACCAACCCCACACCAAACTCAAATCTCTCATTAGCACCTTTTGATCTGAACGAGCGTCAATGGCAAAATCAGAGGGCCCAGTTCTCCTCTCTCCCCCTCCCAGTGTAAATCAGGAGCGACGTGCCTGGAGCGGGTGGAGTTACACCAGTGTCAGAGCGAGATGAATCAGGCCCAGCGTGTTTACTGACATGATCTATTTAAAGCCCTAATTTGATGCCGTGTGTGCGTTCGACAATCTGTCTGCGCTGCAGACACTGCCAGGTATTTAAGAGTTTACTGCCCCGCAAGGATCTCATTGCAGGGTGCGTGGCGATGGGGCCGCCTCAACAGGGGGTGAGATGCAGAGAGAGGGTCCTCGCTCTGCCTAGCTCGCCCCTTCTGACTGCCGCCCTGGGGATCTCAGTGCGCAGGGCAGACAGCCTGGAGTTCAGGCTCACCCCCCACTCCCATGTTACAGATGGGGAAACCGAGGCCTGGAGCGGGGCCATGAATGGTGGATAGTGGGGATGAGGAGTGGATTTAGGCAACACGTTTCTTGCTCTGCTGCTTCTCCCTCTCTCACACATACACAATCACACAGTTTCGCTCCTGCACACACACCTACGCGCACACACATAGTCTCTCTCTCTCTTGCACGCGCACACACTGCGTCAAACTCGCACATACGTGCACACACGCTCTGTACTGTACATAACAATTTCCCATCAGCCGCTTGCTCCCACTTCATCTGCACGCACCTATTGTTCTCACCTGTCTCGATCACGTCTCGGGTGCTGTGAAATCTGCCAGGACTCAGGCTCTGCTCTCCCTCCCCCGTGTTCCCTCCCAGCCCCCTGCTTTCTTCCCTCGCTGCCTCTGAAGGCACGTTGCCTCCCGCATGGCAGCGAGAGAGGGAAGGACCCAGATGGTGCTGGGGGGCTGCGTTACTCGCTCCCTCAGCTGGAGCTGAGGCCCATGGGGCTATAGAGGGGTGTGTAATTTGGGGGAAATCATGCCCTGGGTCGCTATCGCTCACAAAACGGGCATCCCAGAGGGAGCATGGCTAGAGAAGGGCCCAGCCTGGATGATCCTGGGCCAGCAAAGGCCACACAGCTTGGAAAACCCCCAAAGCGCCCTGCAGCCCAGGCCTGTGTCAGCTGAGCCGTGCCAGCCGTGGCCGTGCCATGGGTCTTTTCCTGCTGTGCAGATGGACCCAAAGAGTCATAGGATTCATCAGAGTTTAAGGCCAGAAGGGACAATTGGCTCCTGTAGTCTGGCCCCTTGTAAATTTCACCCAATTACCCCTGTGCCGAGCCCAGGGAATTGTACCCCTCCCCCCGGGAAGTTTTACACCCTTGTGCCTTTAAAATGACCCACCCAAGGGCCAATTCTTCAGCTTCCTATGGCCCCTGTGATCTGTAAGCCCCGTGCCCCATGAATCGTCCCCTTTCCACGGCCAGTGCTGGGAGCAGGACAGGAGGAGGTATGCCCCGCTCCCCTGGGTGGCTCCGATGCCCATTGGACATGGGGTCTCAAGGCCCCTCTAACTCTGTCCAGGGCCAGAGCAGGCCCCAGGACTAGAGAGGCGCATCGCTCTCTCCCTTCGGTCCCCGGGCCACGCTCCGTGCCAGCGCTGGGGTGAATCAGGGCCCAAGGGTCAGTGGAATGAAGAGAGGGTCAATATCGCCCGGCCCTTAGTCCAGCAGGGGCTGGGAGGGTCTGTCCCAGACAGGCCTCAGGGCATCCCAGCCAGTGTTGGGGAGCCCCGAACGTCTGCCATGCTGATCGCTGGCCCTCCGGCCGCCGAGCCGGCCGCTCTGGCATCACTCCTGCCTCTTGGCTTCCATGCAGGCACTGGCTGGTTTCAAGGCCAGCCGGAGGGGGAGGCCGGGCAGGCTCCTTTGTGCTGCCTTCAAGGCTGGAGGAGAGTGCTTCCCCCTCCTCCCTTTGCCATCACTCTATCTCTCCCCCTGAGCTTATCACTAAGTTCTCTGGCTCCTCTCCCAACCTCCCCCACTCCCCTTCAGTGCACTGGAGGCAGCTGGGCTGGCCTGCCGGGTTAGCTGCCTCGGAGCCAGTGGAGGCTGAAGTGTGGCCCGGGGGGGTCTCTGGCACAGCCTCTCTCTCTTCTATCCCCCTGCCATCAGTCCTGCTTTACTGGTGGAACAAGCTCACCGGCGTGTTAAAGGGAGAGTGGCTTCAGGTCGCACTCTGCCCAGGTCCAGCTGGAATTTGGCCTCCTGGTTCCCGCTGCCTCAGTTCCTAGGATCGAGTTTCCAAACAAATCAGCCCTAAACTGAGCAGTAGGGTCAGGGGGTTGAGACGCCTACACTGACCAGCCAAGGATAGAACCCAGGCCCCTGCTCTAACCACTGGACCATACTCCCTCTCAGAGCCAGGAATAGAAGCCAGTTGGGGCCCCCAACCCTGTGATCCAGCCACTAGACTGTATTCCCGCTCCCTGCCAGGAACAGAACTCAGCAGTCCGGACTCAGCAGCAAGCGGGCGCCTGGGGCGGCAAGCCGCGGGGGGCGGCGTGCCGGTCGCCGTGAGGGTGGCAGTCAGGCAGCCTTCAACGGCATGCCTGTGGGAGGTCCGCCGGTCCCGCAGCTTCGGCGGCAATTTGGCGGCGGGTACGCCAAAAGCGCGGGACCGGCAGATCACCTGCAGAAACACCGCCAAATCCGCGTGACAAGCGGACCGCCCACAGGCATGCCACCAAAGGCCGCCTGATAGGGTGACCAGACAGCGAGTGTGAAAAATCGGGACAGGGGTGGGGGGTAATAGGAGCCTAAAAAGACCCAAAAATCAGGACTGTCCCTATAAAATTGGGACATCAGGTCACCGTACCGCCTGACTGCCGTGCTTGGGGCAGCAAAAAACAGAGCTGCCCCTGGCCAGGAGGCCCCTGCTTTAACCAATGTACCCCACTTCCTCCTGCAGTTACAAACCAAGAAACCTGACTCCCTTGCCTCCTGCTGTAATCAACAGCCAGGAAGAGACCCCAGGAGTCCTGCCTCCCTGTCCCCCACTTTATCCCCAAACCCATATTTTCCCTCGGCTCAAAGTTGCGATAGCACTTCCATTTCAGACCACTGGTTCTGAGTGCCTTTCTGGTCCTTTGTACCCAGCCCTTAGCTCACACAAAGCAAATGTTTCCTTGGTCTTCAGCCTTGGCAGGGATGTAGTCCTCACAAGGAATGTGACCAGCCTTGTTTGGGGAAATAAAACCGATCCGAGAGACAGAGACAATAGTCCACTGTTGACAGTGGCTTATTACGTGTTGGTGTTTATAGCCACCTCTGCTTCCTGCCAGTGACCCAACACACCCACTCTACTGCATCTAGCCCTAATCCATTTATTTTTCATCCCTGAAATATACATTTAAACTGCCTTTTTTTTTTTTTTACAAAAGTCCCCAAATCTGAGCTGAGCCCTGGGTTGTGTGGCAAGTTCCGTCCTCCCCCCAAAACGGGGTCAGATTTCCCCACCTGCTGGGTTCTCAGCAGCCCCAACCGGGACCAGATTTTCAGCTGAGCTCAGCTCGCATTGAGGCATCTAAATAAGGCCTCAGCCCCCCACTGTGACTCCATGGCCAGATTTTTCAGGCCAGTGGTGACTCCGGCCTGGGAGGGCAGATGCTGTCTTGGACGGTGTGGAAATTCCGTGCTGTTCGGACCGTCTCACGGTCACTGATAAAGCACCAGGGTTTGTCGGGAGGGTGTGTGGAGGAGCAGGCCGCAGAGGGTTTGTCTATGCTGCAGTTGGGAGCGAATCGCCCAGCTCACGTAAGCAGACTCGGGTTCTCAAGCCAAGGGGGTCGGGTGGGCTCGAAAGCCCGGGCACCTGCCTGAGCCGGAAGATCCACACAGCTATGTTCACCACGCTAGCGCGAGTCTGTCTGCCTGGGCCAGGGGGCTGGTTCCCAGCTGCCGTGTGAACATTACCCAGCGCGTTCCCCTGGGGCAGTACGGAGCTCTATAGCCTAGGGTCACCCAGCTGCAAACTCCCCTGGCTGGGAAGCTAGTGGCTGGCGCTGCCAGGGGCACTAGGTCCCCGGGAAGCCAGATTTCATGAAGGCTGCCACGCTGCTTGGAACCCTTTTGAGCCGCCTCCGTATCGCAGCCAGGGCGAGCAGGTAGGATAGTCCCCACTTCGTCCCATGGTGGTGAAGGGGAGGAGGTGGATGAAGACCCGGACCCGGTCAGCATGTCCAGTGACCAAAGTGCTGAGGCAGCACCGGATTCATTTGAGGGAGGGAGGGAGGGTTTTGTCTGTTTCACTGGCCCTGAAGCTAATTCCTCTTGCAAACCAGGGTGTGAGCAGCAGCGGGATCTGCTGACAGGACAATCATCCCGGTCGGAGCTGGCGCCGTATTAAATTCCTGGGTGCTTCCCCACTTCACTTCCTGGCCAGGTTTCCCACTCTGGCTCGTTTGATGCTTCATGAGATACTGCGGAGCCCTTCAAAGAGGGGTGCTAGGGGTGTGTCTACAGTGGGGGGCTCATCGCCCAGGCTCCAGACAGAGCCCAAACATCTCCACTGCAATGTGATAGCCTCGCAGCCCGAGCCCCGCAAGCCCAGATCAGCTGACCCGGGCTCTGAGACTGGGTGCTGCTGCGGGTTTTTTAATGCAGTAAATGCACCGTGGACATCTGACCTCTGAGCTTTCGTAGGATCCCCAGGCAGGCAGGGGGAAGGTCATAGGAAGCTGCAGCATTGCGTTGTTACTCTGAAGCTGTGTGTCTCCGATCTGCCGCTCGGTCCGTTAGCATGCTAGACGCGTCCATCCGGAGCATAGACACACACACACGGGGTATGGGGCAGGGGGGGCGAGCGTATGCATGCACTGACATTTGTTGTCGCAGGGCTGCCCTGTGTACTGCACTGAGCCTGCGTACCCAGAGGTTTGCCATGCCTGGGTTGACAGGCACACGTGCAGATTGTTTCAGCAGAGGGCTGATTTGTGCAGGGCTGGTGGATCTCTACCATGCAACCAGGCTTCTCTGCTCCCAGGAGGCGATTGCCTACTCCACTGGGTCCGCTAGTCCGAGGAGAACCAAGGGCATCCAGAAAGCAGCGCCGCAAACACACCCAGAGCGCAGGGGTATCAGAGCTCAGGCACTGACGCTTCTATGAAGGCGCTGTCAGCACCTGCCGAGCCTACCACTCGGGGAACTGCCCTGCAATGACAAACCAGTGCACGTGGTCCTGCGCTTACTAGCCACCCACAATTGCCAAGCAGTGTTCACATGTCACAGCACTTACAAGCAACCCTATAACAAACAAGCCAGCATGCACACGTGATGGAGGGAAAAAACTGGTCAGGAAACAAACTTTAGGTTCACAGGTGGTGTTACTGTACCACCAATGGTGTGAAGAATAGATTGGTAATGTCCTTTATAGATATCGGACTTGATAACATTCTCTCGGCAATTGAAATCAGGTTTAACTCCTCTGAAATCAGTGTGTAAACTTGGGAATAAAACTGATGTGAGTGAAAGAAGAATCTGGTCTGTGTGGAGTACCTAGAGAAAGGTGAAGTAGTTAGAAAACAGGACTGGGAGCCAGGACTCCTGGGTTCTGTTCCAGCTCTAGCCACTGACTGGGTTTGATCTCAGGTAAGTGACTTCCTCTCTCTGTGCCTCAGTTTCCCCCATCTGTGCAGCAGGGATAGCACTGACCTGCTGTGAGGCAGGTTGTGAATGTGATCTGGGGTTTGTGAAGTGCTTTGAGATCCTACAGTATAATACACCCAGAGAGATCGCTAGTGGGGTGTGGCTCCCATCTCTCGGATCCCTCTGCACCCCATCACTTGGTGCCAGAGACGACAGAGGCTGGGTCGCCTGGAACCTGCACTGGCTGAACCCGGCTCCCACTGGCACGAGTTGGCTCTTCTTCCCTCCTTGTGCATTCCAGCCATGCAGCGCATTGTGCAGTCGCACCTGGAGGCCAGCAGCGGCCTGGAGGACGAGGAGGCTGCCGAGCACGAGGACAGCTCCGAAGGGGAGGCCGAGGACGACAAGTCATGTGACCCAGACGACATCGACTCCGAGATCCCCGGCCCGTGTGAACTAGAGAGCAGTGTCGTTCCTGGTAAGAGAATTGCAGTATAAATAGCCACTTGGGGGGAGGCAAGGGGCAGGAGCAGCTGGTGCCCAAAGCAAGTGGGGTAGGGCTGCAGGGGTGGGTGCAGGCAGGCGCCCCTGGACTCGGCCCCACCAGGTTCCCTGCTCTGTGTCTGCACATCCTGCAGCACCCAAAATTCCCCCTTAGGGGCAGCTAGGTGTCCTGCATCCCCCAGGCCGGGAGAAGCTTGATGCCCCCAGTGGCAGCAGTTGGTACTGCAACTTGCCGTACATCATTGTAACACAACAGTGCCATTGTCTGGGAAGAGGGGTAATGGAAAACCAGAGAGGGAAGCTCAGGTCGTTAGATCTTCCCTAAGGAGGGGAGCCCAAGGCCGTGCGATGCAGCGTGATCATGTCCTACAAGGACAGGCCTGGGAGCCAGGCAGACGGGCGTCCAGTCCTGGATCCCATAAGGTTGGCGCTGTGTTTCCAACAGCCCCGGGAGAATGGTCCTTTGCAAATAATACAGCCAACAGACGTAGCCAATGGCTGGTGGCTGCTGCAGCTCTCCCTTCCCTGCCAGGCTGGGACTCAGGAGAGATGCTTTCCGGCTGACCTTGGGGAGCTGCTCTGGGCCTCAGTTTCTCCATGTGGGGACTGTGATAGACGCCAGCACAAATCACAGCTCTCTAGCTAGAAGGGTTGTCCCATTCGGTATCACGGCGATGGGAATCGCGGCTTTCCTCCCTGTGCTGAGTCCATCCCCGAGGCGCCTCGCGAAGCCTGAGGAGCCGTCCCTGAACCGGAGAGCGGGATGAGCCATCAGGGTTTAGGCTGCAGGTTTAGGCTCAGCGGGAACTCCGGGATGACTTGTCCCACTCCTGGCTGCCATTGTTGGTGGAGAGTTTGTATCTCTTCTCCAACTCAAAGGGTGGCTCAGCGTTTCCCAGGGCATCTTGCTGGCCTTGCTCTGCTGAGATTCCTGTTTGAAAGAAGGAGGTTTCCAAGCCCGGTGCCTGGGTGCAATGTATCCCTGTGCAGGGCTCAGCTGTTTAGGTTCCCTAGATGCTCAGATACTCCGGGGACGAGCACCAACAGACTCCAGCAGTGACACCAGTGCAAAGTGGCTCAGCAATGCTACCCGATCAGAGCTGGGGGAAGAAGCCCAGAATAGGCAGGCCAAAGGCCCTGGGGTGGAACTCAGGAGCGCAGAGGGCAGATGGGGCTTGCTTGGCCATTTATGGGAAGCAGGGGGTGGGGTGGGGGACCGGGGGTTCTGACCTCTCTGAGCCCTGAAAGGAAGTGATGTGGGGGAAGGGAGAGCAGTTGGGAAGGAAATTCCTGCTCATTTGCTTTAGTCCAGGGCAGTTTTCCCTGGATCCGAGTCTGGCGGTCAAGGAGTTTGGAAGCAGGTGGGAGCTGCCAGCATAGCAAAAGTCTATTTAAAGGCCTCACTATTCCCCCCCTTCCCCCCGCCTTCCTCGGATCCCACTCACCGGGGACCCGCTGCGCATACTAAAATATCCCTTCATTTAGCGCCTTTGCTGCTAGGGAGAAACCTGTAAATATTCCTCACCACCGCCACGCATATGCTCCCTCCCTGGTACAATGAGCCGTCAGTCACCTAGGAAACCATCACTGTTGCTTGGCACGAAGGAGCGGTGAGCCTGGTGCCTTGGCATTCAGTCAGAGACACACACCCACCCCAACCCACCCACCTGCTTTCCCTGCACTGTTGGGGGATGGCGAGATCCCCCCCCCCCGGTTAAATTCAGGGGGGTGGGAATCGGGGACGTTTATCTTGGCACTTCGGCATCTCAGCTCCCTTCCGCTCTGGGCAGCGAGAGCTGGGAAAGGCTGGTTGGGGTTAGAGTTAAGTTCTTTGTTTCTTTTATCGTCCTGGGCTCCCACCCTAGCACTCCATTGATGCTGCTCCATTCAGACGCACATCCCCCGTCTGCTATCCCAGCCTGGGACTCCCCCCCTCCACAGCTCTGCCAGTGCCCCTCAGTCCTACCCCGCAGCCCCTCCCCTTCCGATCCTGGGCTCCCCATACACACCCAGCGCTGCCAACACAGTGGCAGTGAAATCTATTTAGGAAGCTGTAATGTGCCCCTCCCCCGAGCATCTGAGTGTCCATTTCAGATTTGTGTCCCAGTAGCAGTTAAAAGCCCCGGTCAGGATCGGGGCCCCATGAGGCGAGGCCCTGCACAAACACTTGGGAAAACTTGGCACCTATCCCGACTCCCAGCAAACTTACCGTCTAAGAAGACAAGTCAGGTATGAAGTCGAGGGGGTTGGGGGGGGGGAGGGGAGAGGATATAATCAGACAGATACAATCTTATAGACATCGATACCTTTGCAATTAGCAATAGCCAGAGCACCAGCTGTCCCAATTTGCCCCTCCAGCCGTCGCCAATTGGCTGGTTTCTGATAGGCCACATGGTAGCGGAGGCATCTGAAGGAAGGAAAGGAGGGTAGCAGCTGCCAAGGGTTCTCCCTGTGTTCTGTGATTTAGATCTATTACAGAGGTATCTAGAGGCCTCGGCAGCAATCAGGGGCCTGTGGGGCAGGGAATTGTATGTACCTATCGCGAGAAGCAGCCTCTGCCCCCCAATTACTTACTGTCTGAACAGAGGAGGTAAAGGGTGGGAGGGGAAACTGAGGCACAGAGTTGCCCCGAGGCCCCTGCCAGAACTCGGACCAGAGCACAGGTCTCCTGAGTCCAACCCCCCCAGGCCTATCTACTAGACCGCCATGAGGAATCTGGCCTGGCCTGGTGGCAACGGTCTAGGGCTGAGAGGGGCAGCCGATCTCCAGGCCCCGTTCAGTCCTTGCCTGCTCTGCTGCGGCTGAAGACAAAGGGGGATTAGCAGAACCACCTGCGGCAGGGGGAGATTTTTTCCCCAGCGGGGACGCCTGTCTTATTTGCAGCTGGGCCAAGGCTTGCCAAACTCACCCCACCAAACGGCCATCAGAGGGTAGCAAGAGCGCTGGGGCCTTGGGGTAACAGAGAGCGGCTGAAAGTGCCGGTGACGGCGGAGTGGGGGAGGGACAGGATTTGTGCTCCGCAGACGGCGCGCCAGCCGCCCTGACCTTCGTTGGTCGCTCCCCAGATGGCTTATCTTGCTCCTGTATTCATTCCAGGAGCCCAGGCGATGAAGGACCTGCCTCTGGCACCTGAGGCAGTGGCAGCCCGTCCCAAGCCAGCTCTGCCAAAGCAGCACTCCGGTAAGGGAATGGCTCCCTCTTGTGAGAGGCCAGGGAAGAGGGATTGTAAAAGAAGTACCACGGAAAGAAAGAAAACGGTTCCAGCCAAAACTGGGGAAACAGCTGACGCTGCTTTTCACAGGCTCGCACCCCTTCCCGAGTGTGCACGCACACTCCCCGCCCTGCTGCTAAGCTCCAGAGGCGCCGGGAAGCTGGTGATTACAGCAGAGAGACATTTTATCGGGACAGGAGGCACATGTCATCACGGCGGGCGGCGTCTCTCACCTCGGGGAGCCGGGCCTGGGGTTTCACGCCTGCACTGGTGTCCAGGCTTCTTGCAAACACAACATCCAGAGGTTCTGGAGGGGGCGGCAAGGCTGGTGTGCGGGGGAGGAGGGGCAGGTGGAGCGTAGAAAGGTTGACACGGCGGAACGCAGGCTGTTGAGCAAGTCTTGGAGTCAGAGAGAACTGTGGTGTCTGTCTGCATCCAGCAGGCGTAATAAAGGAACCCCCTTTGCATTCACTGCCCCAGAGTGCCCTCTCTCTCCTGCCACAACAGATCATTGATTTGGCTGGTGCGGTTTTGTTTTGAAAGGGAGGTTGCCAAGAAAAAATTGGGGGCCAGAATCTGCTGTCAGTTCCTCTGGGGTAAAACCAGAAAGACACGAATGGAGTTGCTCTGGATTTATACTGGGGTAATTCACAACAGACGCTGGCCCCTGCGTATGGCAACAAAATCAGATTCTGATCTCATTTCCACCCATGTAAATCTGGAGTAACTCCAGTGAAGGCAATGGAATTACTCCAGATTTATGCTGGTTTAACTGAGCTCAGCATCTGGCCCGATGTTTCCTTCTCTGGGTCACTACAAACCCCTTCGAGGATCAGAATTGAAAGCATCAAAAACCAAAACCCCAACCTTCAGTTTAGTTTTTGTGGCTGGTGCCATTTTAACTTTCATTGCCATTTCTGGAGTGCGCTGGCTCAGGCTGACGAGGGCTAACAGCCCTGTCACATGGCCAGGGAGCAGCCCGCCCGGACTCCGGTAGTCACAGTTACACCCACACAAGGAAACTAAGCCGATCAGTTTCCCTTTCTGCTACTACTTCAGTTTCACTGGGCAGCAGCAAGGGACAAAACCCAGCTGTGCTCCTGGGGTGGGGCTGCACTGCAGAGATAATAATCTAGCCCTGGTGTGAGCCGCAGTCAGGCCCCGGTTAATGGGTCCGCGCTGGTGGCGCTGCACTCCTGGGTGTGTTGCTAGGACTTCTCAGGGTGGAAGCTCCCTTGGTTCTTTGTGTGCAGTAAGCTGGGCTGCTCTAGGGTTCTTTGCCAGTCAGCCATGGAGAGCATCGGTCTGTCCTTCTGGGCGCATGGGGGGAATTGTGGGAAAGCACTGGAGGACAATAAGCACTCAAGTGGTTTGGCCAGCCTTAACCCCTGGGTTAAACTAGAGCCCAGACGCTAACCCAGTCCCATCCTGGTCAGCTAGCCTGGGCTTAAAGCATCTCCAAACCCAAGTCAGAGAGGGTTGGTTGGTGGGGAGAGGTTTGAGCTAAAATTGGATAAGAGCCTGGGTTAACTGCAGTGAAGATAGACTCACTTGGGCAACAGGATTTTGTGTGGACAGGAGAGGGCTTGGAGACACCACCAGAGTTAACTCTGCAGTGATGACACCCTGGGTTTGCAAAACCTCCTTCAGGAGGAGTTTGCTTTGTGATTCTCAAATTGGAGGCAGTTCCTTTCTGGGTCCCATTTTCCCTTCCCCCTCAGCCCCCAAAGCTGTGTGTGTGGAGGGGCTGGTGTAACCCATTGGTTTGGAGGTTAGCCCCTCTCAGCTTTCTGGCTTTCCCAAACTAGCTAGTTCCCCTTGGATTTGGGTTCTTCCCACTGCAGGGAAGCATGTTAACCCTATAAAGGGTGAGGGTGGTGTTTTCATTGACAGGGAAACAACAAAAGTCTGACCTCTCCCCATTCAAAGTGCAGGCAACACCTCTAGTTTTAGGGAAAGCTGAACACTGAGGGCGTAACTCACCTAGGGGGTGGTCTCATGCTGTGTGAAACCAATGGCAGTGCCACAACCCACTTCCCCTGGGTGGGGGAATCCCTCAGAGGGCACCAGTATCCTATAGCTCTCAGACATGATTGTCCTAGCACTGGGTTCCTCCCGGCCTAGGGGACCTGATTCTCCAGGTGCTAATGCTGGGGCTAATCCAGTGCAGCTCCGTTGACTGTAAAGAAGTCACTTCAGATTGATACCAGTGTAAATCAGAGAATCATTCAGGAGATATTGGTGCTCTCCCCCAACCCCCTCACTCTGAGTCGGGGCTCTCACTGGGCATTTGATCGCCCCTAATACTGTGCTGCTCAGGATCTACCCACTTAAGTGGATCAGCCATCCTTGATTTGTGCCTGGACATGGTAAGCATGTCCCACCGTTCAGCTTAGCTATGAGAGGGGAGCCCTGCAGGGCCGTTGCTCAGAGCACATTGAGTTTGGCCCCCTTGCCGATTTGTTTGTCCCCTTTGTTAATATTGCCGACGGAGAATTCTGTGCAATGCGTCTTGTTCTTTTTTCTCCTTTGTTGCTGACCCCCCGAGAAGCCCCGGGAAATGAGGCCAGAGCATTTGAACCACGTATCTATCCAGCTGTCGTCAAATCACACAAAAGGAAAGGTAATCTGCCGGTGCGATAGACAATGGCGGATCCGTGGGGGTTTGCTGCGGTGGGTGGGAGACCCAGCAATGCCTCCAGGGTTAAGGGTCAGTTAGCATCTCCATTATGCTTTCAGAGGAGGCACCTACCTGGCCTGGCACTAACCTGGGGCCCAGGCTTTATCAGCCCTGGTTTTGGTCTCCCTTTGCATTTTTCTCGTTTGGGTTTTGAAGCATCAAGGCTAAAATTAGCACCATTTTCAAGCCCCCAACCCAAAGGCCTGGTGTTCACTACAAAGTCTTGTCAGAATAGCTAATGTTGTTCAGGGAGGTGGTCTTGCTACGCCAACAGAGAAACGCCATCTGCTGGCACAAGCTGCGTCTACACAGGGGGGGTTGCCGGGATGGCATTTGTAGTGTAGACAAGGCCTAAGGCAGGCTGGGCCTGATTTTCAGAGGACATAGATCATCCGCAGCTCCCGTCGATTTGTCCATCTCACCTCTTCTTCCTCAGCAAGCTGGGCCCCGGGCCAAGGTGTCTCAGAAATTGAGATACCCCAAATCAGTGGCTTTTTGTGGCTGCAAATTAATCAGGGTCCCAAAGGTCTTTCATTAGCCTTCCCTGAGTGTGTAGATTGGTGGGCTGACAGGGAGGAACTTTGGAGCCTTGGGTAGAAGGGACTAGGGGAAGGGTCTTTCCAGAGGATCCTAATGTTAATTTGGGGGGAAGGAGGGCTTGGATCTGGGTCTGCCCTGGGCTCGATCGATCATCAGGATTTCACTGATTCATGGTGATGTTTTAAAGCACTTGTCTGATTGTTGCATGAAGCCTGGAACCCTCAATGATGGGCGATGGAGACGTCCATCATTTAACATGCGGGTGTTTACTCTCGGTAGGTGGCCAGAAAGTGTCCTTCGCTGGCGGGATAGCGGAGCTCGGGGATGAGCTGAACTCGCTCGCTGAATGGGAGAAACCTGAAGCTACTGAAGGAGACGGGACCAAGGCCCAGGAACCGGATCCAGGACAGGACAGTCCTTCTCCAAGCGGTAACGACATGAGCCTGAGGAGCAAGAACGGGGGGGGGGGGGTATGTTGTGTAGCAGGGAGCAATGACAGAATTAATCAGTGCTGGATGTAGAGTCCATAAATAGAGCCAGTTAATGCAGAGCACATTAATGCTTCAAGGGTACCCACTCCTTGGGCGGCTCTCAGACAGCTTCACAAACATTCATTAAAGAAGCCTCATCTAACCCACAACAGTGGGGTAAGCAAAGGAAAACGCAAGAGCCACATCCCCAGTGCTGAAATGCAGCCAGCTCTGGGGTGGAACGTGGCTGTTTTAACAGCGCACGGCAACTAACAGCTGGGAACCCAAAGCGAAGGGGGAACCTGCGTCCTGTTGAAACCGCATGGAGAAGCTTGGCTCAGCAGAAAGGCCTCCCCTGAGCTAGAGTTTGGCCACGACACTCTGGTTAACACCCAGACTCTCACAAAAAGAGCCATGTGGCTCTTTAACAGCCACAAGCTGGGATCCCTGCTCCAGAGGTTTGCTTGGTGGGATCCATGGAATGGATTTCCCCCCTCTAATCACACATCTGGATTGCAAATGGTAACTGCTTTGCAAATGACAAAGAGTGTTGGGGGAAGCCAGGTCCTCCAATTAGGTGCTTGGGGCGGCCACTTCGGAGACGGGCGGCACATCCAGCTGTTCGGCGGCAATTCGGCGGACTGTCCCTCACTCCTGCTCGGAGCGAAGGACCTCCCGCCGAATTGCCGCCGCAGATCGCGATCGCGGCTTTTTTGTTTGTTTGTTTTTGTTTGGCTGCTTGGGGCGGCCAAAACCCTGGAGCCGGCCCTGGGCGGGAGTGAAGTGGGAATGGGCTGGACGCAGATTGCAGGAGATAGGCAAGAGCGGAATCTGATGCAGCAGCAATGGAGAGCTGCTGCATCAGATCAGACACCCCCTCGGGTCACTTCCTGGCTGAAGCAGTGGGTGCGAGCCAATCAGGCGGCTGCACACCTTGGCCATTCCGATAGGACTTCCTGCGGGGCCTGACCTTCCAGGATTGGTGAGGTGCTGCTTTGCCAATCTCCCTTGGTGGTGACAAGGGAGTGTCAGAGACCCAGCGCCCCCACAGCCCCAGGCTCTAAGAACCTGCACCTCAAAGCCATAAACTGACTCCTGTCAATCCAGGATCTGTGCACTAGGCAACATGCAAACAAATAGCAGGTGATCCCTGCCCTGGGGAGCTCACAATCTACAGCTTCTGCATCTTTTTTTTTTTTTTCCTTTTCCCCTCCCCAGAACACAAGGAGCGGAGACACGTTGGCTTTGCAGAGAGACCTCCCCGCTCGGTTAACGTAGAGAACTGCCCCGCCACCTCCCCACTCGGCGGCACCAGTTAGCTTGGGTGGCGGAAGGAAGATGGAGGAAGCCGTCCCAGAGGTGGAACGCACTCATCTTCCCGCTCCATGTTATGGATTCTCTTTCCTTAACGGCCTCGTTTACTTTATTCCCCCCACACACTTCCTTTCTCATCTTTCTGATTTTCCCGTTATCTGCCAATGGATGGCTTGTTTCTGTTAAGTGAATTTAGTGCTGGCGAAAGGTGGCAGCTGGACAGATGTTTGAAAGCCTCTGCATGTCCATCTAGATGATAGAGATGGGCAAGTCCTCTTGCTGTGGGGCATCTAATCCATCCCAGGCCCGGAGGCTAATGCAAGATTTCCCCTAGTCTCCATTTACTAGTGCTCTGTCCTGTCCATCTAACTGTGCCAAACAATGCGGCTTCCGCCCCTTCCCTTAGGAGACAATCACACATCCCAGTGCAGTACAGGTGGCAGCAATGCAAGCTTTCCCCATGTCTTCAACCCTAAAGAAAGGCCCTTCCTTTGGACAGTTCAGTCTTTTTGGTCCATTTAGTCCTTGCCCTCTTTGCTTGAGCCTGCTAAAAGTGTGGTGGGGGGCAATTAGTGTCAGTGATGGTGGTGCAGGGGAGGTGGAGACCCTGCCCAACTTGCTAGAGTTGTTCTAGCAAGAGCTGCCCTAGGATGTGGAATCCTGGCTTGTGTGGGAGGGTTTGTGGGTGCATGAACGTGCAAAGCTGGGCAAGAATTCCCTCCTTCCTTCCAGCAGGGTGACGATCTGGTCTTTATCTCCACTTGTTTGTATATTTCGTTAAAGCAAACCAGCCCTGGGCTTCTCTGAAAGACCACAGAGCGAGAGAGGAACACGGGAGCAAACTCCAGCTCCATGTGGTGGGGGAAGCCCAGTGCTACTAGGGGAGTGCTGACCAGAGGAGAAAGCTTGAAGATGATTCCACCCACTAGAGCATCTCCATGACTTTCAGTGGACCAGAGTCTGGGTGTAGGGGCACCGAACACAGGGGAGACAGGGCAGGTGGGATTACTTTAAAATTAAAAGGTGAAATGGCACTGGACAATTGAATAGAGGTGGAGCCAAACCATAGTATTGGTTCGCCAGCCCTGGAGACTGAAGTCCTCTAGTTTATATCCTAGGGCAGATAGGGTCAAGCTTCCCCCACCAATGTGCCTCAAGCTGGATCTGCAGGAAGGACCCTGTCTCAGATCCTCAAAGCTTTTGTAGGTGCCTAACTCCCCTTGAGCCCCTGTCTCTAGCAAGGGAGAAGGCCCCCACTCGATCCTTGGCTTCTCTGCTGACGCTGTCTACCAAAAGAGGCCAGTTTGTGCCAGTGAGGGTGATTTTTGTCACGTGGCCACTTATCTACTGGGACCTGAGCCAAGAACCCACTAACTTGTTTCACAGGAGCCACCACATATCTTACAATGGCTAGCGGCTTGAGCTGGATTTGTACCAGCCCCCTGGAGGGAACGTTAACGTGGAAAATGCAAGAAGTTCCTGTTTGCCAAATTCAAAATGCTGTTTTCCATGGTTATATCATCCCTAATGGGGACTGCGAGCAAGAGGCAGCTTCTTAGTTTAGTTTAGGTCTCTCTCTCTCTCTCTCATTCTGTACCCTTTGATCCTGTATTGAGCAAGGCCCCTTCCATGCACCTCATTGCGGTAATAAAGCTTTGTAAATAAATCTTTGCAGTGTGTTTTATTGGGAGAGGGTAAAGGAGGAGCCACTCAGATACAACAGGCCTGGCTAGTCCTTCTGTCACCAAGCGCCCAGGAACAACTCCAAGGCCTCCCAACAGCAGGTTTGCCAGGGTACAGTAAGTGCATGAGGCTGGCACCTAACTATGGGGCTGGTTAATGCCTCCCTGCTGGTAAGCAGAAGACTCGTCCGCAACTCACAATCCCTTATGCTCCATAGGGTGCTAGGGCCTTGGAGAGCTGCAGAGATGGTGGCAGAGGGAGCGTGGGCTGGAGTCACTGCAGTGCCAGATGGTTAAAGAGTAGGTTCTTGTCTGAGACTCAGAACAATGGCTGTTAGGCTCTCTGTACAAGGATGGGAAAGGCAGGGGAAATAGGGCCAGGTACAGGACCTGTGCAAGCTTCCTCATACTGACCTGCCAGGCTCCCCGCTCAGAGTGAAAGGGGCAGTCAAAATCCAGTCAGTCTTTGGCCTCTCTGCTGAGGCTTCCAGCAAGGAGGTGGAGTGGTGGTGGGGTTTTGTGATATGGAGCCACACCTGCTAGGATCAGACAGTAACAACTTCCCACCCAAGCTGGGCCAGAGTAGAAGCAGTGACCTAGGTCTGAGGGTCTCTGTAATCCACCACCAGCCCCCTGAATTCTGCAGTGCTATTGGTAAGAGTTGGCCATTAAGTCCCATGACCCATATGCTGTACTCAAGAGATGCCATTGAAATCAACAACTGTTAGGTGCCTAAATAGTTTTGAGGATCTGGGCCCTAGTCTGTTTTCTTGCCTCTGGAGGTTACTAGTCCAGCTAATCCCGCCTCACTACACCTTATTGTGCTCCTCCCAGTCTGTGTTTTAAGTACACACACGGGTTTGGCTGCCCAACGCAGCGTCGTCAAGGGGCACCTTTGTTTTTGTCCAGGAACCGGTTTTTGCTTTGGCTGGCATCGGAACTGCTCACAGCAAGGACACTGTTGGTCAGGAGCAGCGTCTTGAGTGAAGCCAGCAATACCCTCATTCCACCAATTGACTTTTCACAAGGAAATAAATAAAGCTGCCAAGATGCAGTGTCCTGGCACCTGTCCCACTGTGGACAAGGGCCGGTTTCATGTTATTAACAAATTCAATCTGCATTCTCCAGTCAACGCAAGCCTGTTTCTTTTCCTGATCCCTTCCCGCGGGAAGGTGGCAGACTTGTAAGGGCTTGTTCTCGGCTGATCCAATAAGGAATGCAGTGGACTACCCACGTCTCTGGGCTGGAAATTCTGGCTCAGAGGAGGCTGGCTACCATATGGTACTGCCACTTAGGGCACATGGATTTGGGGGCAGAGATGAAGTGATTTCTCCAAGGTCATGCTGAATACAGATTTCCTTACTCCCAGTCCTCTAGCCAGAGAACCACACAGACTCCAATGACCTCCGTGGGTTGCCTGCCTCACTAGCAATGGCTACCAGCAAATGAACTGAAAGTCAGGTGATGTGCAATCCCTATCCATCTCTTTCCGAGCGCCTGTGCTCACCCCACAGCCTCAAGGGCCCGTTTCTCCTCTCAGTTACGCTTGCTTTGCAGCAAAGCAACTCCACTAACTTACGTAGTTACTCATGATTTGCCCCAGCGTAAGCAAGACGGGCCTGAGGAGTTTGAGGCGAAGTGCTGAGGCTCCAAAGGGAGAACGGAGGCTGATTAAAGCCTTGGACCATTTCTAGACAGATAGTTGTCCATTCTCCCAGTCCTCTGCCTCCCCCGGCTGCTGCTTGGACCTCAGGACAAGCTCCTGGTCCCGTGCTCAGATCACAGCTTGTCCCAGTCAGTTGAGAAAGTTGAAAATCAAGGCGGACAGCCCTGATCAGGAGAAGGGGGGCCATCCGCAGCACGGAGAGCTGGCCCCAGCTCACAGTCACGTTCTATTATCGGGGGGAGGGGAGGTGTCCTAGGGCTCCTATCTCCATGAGCCAAGCAGGAACCAGGATGCTGGCACCTCCGCAGATTCCTTAGCCTGAAGAGATTCTGCCCTATGCCAGCGTCTGCCTGCGCTGCGCCCATCCCCACAGGGAGCCCCTTACATGAGACCCTTCCTAGCGAAAGGGCAGTGAGAGGGGGGTGCCATCCGTCCCCATGTAGGGGTGTCCTCCCCCCACAAACAGGGGCTCTCTCTCCCCCCACAAATGGGGCTTCCCCCCATGAAGGGGTGTCCTCCCCCCAACAGGGGTTCCTCCTCCCCACATAGGGGTGTCCTCCCCCCACAAACAGGGGCTCTCTCTCCCCCCACAAATGGGGCTCCCCCATGAAGGGGTGTCCTCCCCCCACAAACAGGGGCTCTCTCTCCCCCCACAAATGGGCTCCCCCCATGAAGGGGTGTCCTCCCCCCACAAACAGTGGCTCCCCCTCCCCATGAAGGGGTGTCCTCCCCCCACAAACAGGGGCTCCCCTGCTTTGGCTGTACAATGCCCAGCAGCCCGGCTCCAGTCCCCCTCTCCCCGCGATGGTTTCTCCCCCGCCCCGATCCCGGATGGTCTCTCCCCCAAGCAGGCAGGGAGAGTCCCGATCTCTTCCGGGGTCAGGGGTCACGCCGACGCCATGTGAAAGCGCCCTATGGGTAGCGCGGGGCGCGGAAGCTGCCTGTCCCGAGCCGGGATTTGCTTCCGGCCTGAAGCTGACACCGGCGCAGGGAGAGAGCCGCGGGAGGCGGTTGGGGCCATGAGCAGGTACCGATGGGGCTGTCTCGGCCCCGGACCCCCGGGGTCCGCCCGCCCTGAGACCCCGGGCTCTGGCGTCGGGCTCCCCGCATTCGTCTGTCCCGACCTCCCCCGCGTCCGTCCGTCTGTCTGTCTGTCCCGACCCCCGCGTCCGTCCGTCTGTCTGTCTGTCCCGCCCCCCCGCGTCCGTCTGTCTGTCCCGACCCCCGCGTCCGTCCGTCTGTCCGTCCGTCCCGGCCTCCCCCCGTCCGTCTGTCCCGACCCCCGCGTCCGTCCTTCTGTCTGTCCCGCCCCCCCCCCCCGCCGCGTCCGTCCGTCCGTCCCGGCCTCCCCCCGTCCGTCTGTCCCGCCCCCCCGCGTCCGTCTGTCTATCCTGCCCCCCCCCCCCCGCGTCGCGTCTGTCTGTCCTAGGAGCCCTTATTCCCCTCCCCCGCCCCAGCTTGGTGTGTCTGTCCTCGTACCCCCATGTCTGTGCCTTTATCTCCCCCCTCCCCCCCGGCCATTGGTGTCTGTCTGTCCGTCCCCCTCGCCATGTTCGGGGGGGGGGTCAGGGCTCAGGCTTTCCCCGCTCCTGGGTTGTGCCCCCTGCTCTGACCCAGGAGGGGCCGGGGCTGCAGGCTGTGATCTGTGCCAGGCCTGGGGAGCTGGGGGCTCGGTCTGACTCTAATGGAGCCGCCCCACTTTAGGGGGATGCCCGAGGGTCAGCTCTTTCTGTTCAGCGCCGTGTCCGAGGGGCCCAGCTGACCCCTTTGCGTGGCCCTGTGGTGACGCTTTGGCGGTCATTGGTGTGTTGTCCTCATTGTGCACGATGTGCCTGTTAGCCCCATGGAAAGGCAGCTGGTTTGGAGGGGAGAAATACGAGAGCACTGATTCCCACAAATCCTCTGGAGGTGACACATGTAACAGTGTTCAAGGCTGGGGGTCAGGACTCCTGACTGGGCAAGTCCCATCCTCTCTCTGTACTCCAGTTTCTTTGTGTGTGTGTGTTTAAGTAAAAATGATACTAGCTTCCATTTGTAAATTGCTTTGAGGTCTACAGGGGAAAGAAGTGGTCTCTGTGTATCACTTCTCCTACTCATCCACAGGACAGCGCCATCCATATAAGAGAGATTTCTCTCATCGGCCACTGCCAATACACCACCTTCATATTCTCTCTGTCCTGGTGGTCCCGAAAAGTCTTTGAGAAACGCTGGTCCCTTGGTACCAGCTATCCTAGTGTGATGGCTTACCTGTGGGCTCAGATTCTGGATTTTTCTCCCATTAATCACCCAAGTGTTTGCAAATCTTTATTTCAAAACTTTATCATTATCCTGATTCTTGGTAGTGTTAAAAATTCCCAAGTTTCTAATAATTTTAGATTAAAAAAAACAACACTTAAAATGTACTTTTCGTGGGTTTTTTTTTTTTTTTTTTAGTTTTTATGAATGTTTCTCACAGTTCTGCAAATAAACACTTAAGCAGACGGATTATGAAAATGTTCACTCTTTCCAGTCAGTCTTTGAGTCACTTCCACTTCTAATGTTTTCCGTTCTACAGGAGAATGTATTAGGTTTCTATTGGAATTTTTTAAAACTTATGGAATTTAAAATCTGAGCCAGGTTTGACCCTTTTACATTTTTGTACTAGCAGGAAATTAAAAAAAAAACAAACCCCTCAATAATTATTACTCTTATTATTGGGATTGCGGTAGAGCTTGAGGCCATGTTCAGGATTGGAGTCTCATTGTGCTGAGTGTTGTATAATTTAAATTGTTAAGCTGTTAAAACAGGAGCTGTTTCTTATTCTGTTTGTCTAGTATAATAGGGCTCCAATCTATCTAGATACTTCCTTGGCCGTCATCCCATGGTATCTGAGTGCATCGCAATTATTAATGTATTTTATCTTTGCAACACCACTGTGAGGGAGGGTAATATTATTCCCACAGGGAAGGTTCATTGATTTGCCCAAGATTACATACGAAGTCGGGAGCTAAACAGGGATTTGAACACAGATCTCCAGAGTCCAAATCCAGTCTCTTATCCCTTAGATCAGTGGTTCCCGAACTTTAACAACCTGTGAACCCCTTTCACTAAAATGTCAAGTCTCGCAAACCCCCTCCTAAAAATGAATATTTCCAGAGATTTTCTCCTTTACCGGAGTATAAATTATAAAAGTAGTGATCGTGGAAATATAAAATTTGTTTTTATGACATGCTTATTACACAATATTTATTATTTATCATTACAGTATTTTTATTACATTATGAAAATGGCAACACACTTCCCAGATCTCACTTTCGTAGCTTGTATCAAGGCGCCTATGTTTCATCAAGGAGTATCAGATGTGAAACAGCATGAAGGTATTTAAGAAGCCAACTCAAAGAATTCCTCCTACACAAGCAGTCAGGTCTTGAGCAGTCCATGCAAACAACACACGTTACAACAAAGCTTAAACTTGTTCTTCATAATAATTTTAAAAACAATACTAGCTGCCTATTTAATTTTAAAAACAGCAAAAACTTTCCACCTCCCTTTCCATTTCTTATAAGGAGTCTTGAAGTTTAAATCTCCTCAATGTGATAGATATGCTTTCTTTGATCTGCTTAGCTCTTGGAAGTCCAGGGGCTCCGGGCTGCTGGCCCCAGGCTGCTCGGGGTTCCTAGGGACAGCTCTGGCCGCCACTAGGGAACTTTTTCCCGAGAACCCCCTATAACATTTTGTGAACCCCCAGGGGTTCACGAACCCCAGTTTGGGAACCACTGCCTTAGATCATCCTTCTGTATTGGTTGGGGCCTCTAGATGCGACAGGATTACAAAGAAGAAATAATACTAACGTAGTTAAGAGTAAGTAAAGTCCCTGCCCCAAAGTGCCTATAGTCTGGCTAAACAAAACAGATGAAGGGCCTGGGGAAAGGGTTGCAACATGCTAAAGCAGGGGAGGGCAAACTTCTTGGCCTGAGGGCCACATCGGGGTATGGAAATTGTATGGCGGGCCATGAATGCTCACAAAATTGGAGGTAGGGGTGCAGGAGGGAGTGAGGGCTCTGGGGTGGGGCCAGAAATGAGGAGTTCAGGGTACGGGAGGGGGCTCTGGGTTGGGGTGCAGCGGGGGGGTGAGGGTTCAGGGTGGGCTGGGGATGAGGGATTTGGGAAGCAGGAGGGGGCTCCAGGCTGGGATTGAGGGGTTTGGAGGGCAGGAGGGGGATCAGGGCAGGGGTGTGAGGGGTCTGGCTGGGGCTGTGGGCTCTGGGTGCAAGAGGGGGCTCTGGGCTGGGACCAATGGGTTCAGAGGGCAGGAGGGGGATCAAGGATGGGGCAGGCTGTTGGAGCCTGGGGGTGATGGTGGTGGTGAGGGCTCTGGCTGGGGATGGTGCTAGGGATGAGGGGCTTGGGGCACAAGAGGGGGCTCTGGGCTGGGATTGAGGGATTTGAAGGGTGGGAGGGGGATCAGGTCTGTGGCAGGGGATTAGGGTATTGGGGAGGCTCAGGTGTGCAGGCTCCGGGCGGCACTTATCGCAAGTAGCTCCCGGAAGCATGTCCCCCCTCCAGCTACGAGGTGCGGCCAAGCGGCTCTGCACACTGCCCCGTCCGCAGGCGCCACCCCTGCAGCTCCCATTGGCCAGGAACCGTGGCCAATGGGAGCTGTGGGGGCGGCGCCTGTGGATGGGGCAGCGCACAGAGTGGCCTGGCCATGCCTGCACCTACTACATAGGAGCCGGAGGGGGGTCATGCTGGCTGCTTCCTGAGAGCCACGCGGAGCGGGGCAAGCCCCAGACCCCACACCCCACTCCCTGGCTGGAGCACGGGAGCAGTGCAAGCCCCAGACCCCGCTCCCCAGCAGGAGTTGAGGGCCGGATTAAATGGTCTGATGGGCCGCTTGTGGCCTGCGGGCCGTAGTTTGCCCACCCCGTGCTAAAGATAGGTAGATCCAATGAGTAAAATCACACTTGATCATATTTCACATTAGTCATTGATTAATAGATAAAACTGAGAGCAAATAAGGGACACCAGTTGTCTAGAAGAGTAGCAGTGCTATGGTTTAGTGTTCTCGCTGTAAATCTTGATTGGCAATGGAATTTGATGTTTGGGTGAGGGAGAAACTGATGATTACCAATGATTTTCTGATTTAAATCAAATCCTTCCAAAGCTGCTTTATGCACTAATTCGCCAAGGGCACCATTACATTTAAGTGGCTTAAAACTATCTGATCTGTTTTTTTGGCAATAGTGATAATAAACAGGCGAGTCAACCTAGCAGTGAGGAGAGGAGAGAGCGCTCTGTAGACAGTAAACATTTATTAGAAGCATTCAGAGACAGAGAGATGTCGAGCTAAAAGCTGTAGCAATGTTTCCTAATGCCACCTTGTGCTTCCATCCAAAGACCTCAAGGTGCTATTATAAATATTAACTAGTTAAGCCTCTCAACCCTTGCTGGGAAGTGGTATCTTCTCCTGCCTGCAGATGGGGAAACTAATGCATAGAGAGATGAAGTGATTTGCTTAAAGTCATGCCAAATCACTGATAGAGCTGGGATCAGAACTCAGTTCCTGACTTGCAGACCCCCGCTCTATCTCTTTAACAACACTTACCAGAAGGAATAAGGGAAGAACATCCCTAGAGCTTGCTGTGACTTCCAGTGTCGATAAAGCTATGTGGTAGTCATTCATCTGTAACATGTAACATGAAAGGCTGGTGCTTATATAGTAGTGAAATATTCTATTTTTAGAGGCTTGTGTTGCAAAACATATTGAGACCCTGAACTATGCAGGGAAATGAGTGATCCAAACACTGCCTTTGCTGGGCAGCTTATCAGAATTAAGTCTTTGTTTTTGTTTTTTCTTGGTGCTATTTTTTTTGAAGTCTAAATACTACTATTGTTTCTCTTTTCTGGGGGTAGGAGGGCATTTCACAGGGATCTGACTATGTTTACACCAGGAGAATGACTCATGGTAGGAAATGTTTATCCCATTAATCAATGCAATATTGTCCTTAATGAGGACGTTGTGATTAACCCTAACTTGTCCTGTCTCCATTAGCTACTAAGTCATGTTTAAAAACTTGTTAGTTAACATGTTTTCCAACATGATGTGTAGTCATCATCTCAGAGCCTTTATGATTCTCCACTTTCCTGTTCTTGCATTGTAGCTGCCCTTACTTTTCAAGCTAAGGACAAGGCTAGAAGGCAGGACTTTCAGGGGTCTGCCTGTCCAACCTGCCCGGTAGTGTCCCTGCTTTCCAATACTGCTTTCCCCCCACAACCAACCTCTGCTGATATACCTCGCCCCTTCTACTTCAGCCCTGGGATCCCTGCACAGCAGAAGTGTTGGATATGTCTGCTTTTGCCATTGCTGCTAATGATTTTTCACTGGGTGCTGCTACGAGTATTGTCCAAACTTGGGGGCTGTAAAACTTTATGGCGTGAGAAAAATGCTGCTGTGTGTCTTGGAGCGCTGCATTGATCTGAAAGCGCATACAATGCGGCATGCTTCTTGTTGGTCTGCTTGAAAGCAAAGATTCAAAGGTGTGCTTTGGCCCTGGCAGCAGCTGCATGAGCAAACAAAGTGACCTAACTTTGCGAAGACTGTTGCAACTCTCCCCGCCCTACAGTAATGCTGGTTACAGTCTAGAAGAACTTTGTACTGATCAGTGTGAAGTTCCTCATGTATTTATAAATCTGAATCTTTCTAAGCGTTTGTGTCACATGGATCATCATCCGATCTGAGCACCTAGGGAAAGGTGATCACACAGCCATAAATGACGCAAGCGAGAGGGGATTTTGTAACTTTAAATAAATCTCCGGTTAAAAGTACAGTGAAATCCGATCAGTCTCTTTACACTGTGTACTTTATTATTGATTCACTGCTATTGAGTGCATGAAACTTCGTAGACAAATACATCCACAGTTCCCTGTTCTGAGCAGCATACAAACTGAACCCAAGCCCTTGAGTGAATAAGTGGTCTCTTGGTAAAATTAATGGCAGATTAAATTTAGATGAAATAAAAGGAAATGCTACTTCGCATGGAATGTAATCGGCCTGTGGCAGTCACAATTCCAGGAAGCTAGTGGCAAACTGGATTTTATCCACGACTCCATAGTAACATCTGAAGTGCTAATGTGGGGCCTGAGGGGGTCATGACAGTTCTCCACCCATGAGCCCCTTAATGCTAGGAGTAGTTTGTGGATATGAGGTGAATTTTATTTCCTTTAAAAGCATCCGATATTGGTCACTGCCGGAGGCCAGAAACTTAATGGAGTAATGGCCTAATAGCAAATCTTATGTTTCCTAAACCTACTTTCAGATAAACTTGATCGGTTGCATGTTTAATTCTAATCTTGAGGCCCTGAGAGTCTCCTCATTAAGGTCGGTCTCTAAACTCAAGCTGGCAGCTGCTGGTGATCGTTAATAAAAACAGTGATTAATTACATCAGACCTTGAGATTTCATCGCACAGTCGTGAGACCTTGAGTTGCCAGTCTGCACGCTGGAGGTTCGCAGCTGATCTGCAGTGGCATGGAAATCAGCCTTCCTGAATATTTAGGCAGGGTGTTTTTTCTGCTGACTTGTAGGTGCAGGGATGGGAGGGAAGTGGTCGTGTCAGACGGTAAACTCCAGGGGAGCTGGGGAGGAGGGAAGGGAAGAAGCGTAAACCCCCCCGGACTCAAAGTTGCTATGATCAGAGAGCACAATGGAGTTGGTGTGAATCAGAGGCTCGAACAATTAAGTTGCCACTGAAGTGTTCTGAAAATTGTTTTGATAGTGTGAAGGGCTAATGAGGCGGCTGCACTGGGGGGGTGTTCGCTCGAATGGTGGAGACTGCAAATTGGATGCAGACAGGCTACTGTAGTTTTGAATAAAGAAGGAACCTAGGTATGGCTGCATAGTGTGATCCTGATTTTTCTATAGGTTTCAAGGGATGTTGGAAAAATGGGGTGAGCCACAAGGCTTTGGGTGGAGGGCTCTTTTGATCCCCTAGTCGCAGAGCACGGTTGAGAGGTGCCGTCCGTCTTTATAGTGGCTCTCTGCAGTTAGCACGGCCCTTTTAAAGCCAGTTGCCATTCTTTGCCCGGCTCTGGATGGCCTCGGGCACACACAACAGTGACCTAGCCAGAATGCAGTAAATCGGGGTGGCACTCCCGAGGCAGGAGGGGGCTGCCCTAAGTGCTGGCAGGGATGGTGAGTCACACAGCATGCGCTGTGCAGATTGTTCTGCCCCTGGGAAAGGAGAGGGATCAGTCCGTCAGGATCAGTAGGCTGCATGGCTCAGAGAACACAGGGCTTTGGGGGACGGCTCTTGTGGGCAGTGAGATTAAATGCCAGAAAACGGTTCTTTGCAGGGTTACCCCATCATTCTGCTAGATCCGTGATACTCCGACTGAGCCTCGCGGCCGCAGGTGGCTCTTTAATGTGTCTCCTCTTTGCAGCACATATTAAAACCCCCGTGTGATTTAATTATTAACCAGTCAGGATGCTTTTACTATGCTGTTAACCAAGTGTAGTTGCTAAAATAATCATACTTGGTCAGTCATTTTGCTGCGAGAAAATATACAATATATATAAATAGTAAATAATGAATTCACACAGCTGTGGCTCTTTTGGGTAATGTTGATCATTAATTTGGCTCCTGACCCACTGAGGTCTGAGTATCCGTGTGCTGCATGGTCCTGAATGAGAACACGGGCTCGAACCCCCCACTCAGATGTCTGCGTTTGGATCCAAATTGCAGTTTGGGTTCAGTTTCCTAACGTACCCGGGCCCGCTGCTGACCCAGGACTGTTAGGAAGACTGCTGATGCCTTGTCAGTTTCGATTGGTAGCAGGAGGAAGTTGGGGTGTGAAGGAAGGAGAGGAGGCTGGCCTGTCCTTCTGCAGTGCTGCTGTTGAGTCACCGCCGTGTGACTGAGTAACCCCAAGTGCATTGCTTTAAAACAGCCCTCTGACCAAGAGTGAATTCTCGAGTTGAGAATCCCTTGTCTGGTCTTCCTGGTGTCTAGCGAAAGACGCTCCAGAGATAAAGTGGCTTAAAGTTCACTGCTCTCCTGCTTGTGGGGGAGGACGCACATTAACCTCTTCTTGTAACGCCAAATACTTGATGACTGTTAAGTCACATGGCTGTAATGCCCCGCTGGGAGCATCTGGTTCAGTGATGGAACATCTCACTGGGTAGGGGAAGGAGAGTCGCCAGTGGAAACCGAGCCTCATGGTAAGGAGTGTGTCGTCGCTAGAACTCTGACAGCAATTCCTCGGATCTCTGGGATTGTGACTGCTGCCGGAGGGGGTGGGGTTGGAGAAACAAGGGGCCTGTCTACATCCGGGTCTGAGCAAAGATCTTAACTGGGAAGGGGGAAATGAAGCCCATCAAACAAATCCCCCTTTGATTAGTGTCAGGCCTGCTCCATGAGGAGGCTTCACCCTGTTCCTGTGGGGGAGCAAGAGCAGGGAATAAGGACTCGAAGAGTTGAGCATTGTACAGTCAAATACACAGTCTGGATCAGTTGGGACGTGATGGGGTTGGAATTGTGCAGCATGAAGTGGGGAGGCGGGGTCCTCAATCCCTGAGTAGCCATCCCTGCTCTGCGGGGACTAAGGAGTCTCGTTTGACTCCCAAAGAAGATGCATGTCCCTGGGTCAGAGCTGGCTGCAAAACCAAGCTTTGGGTGTCTGAAAGGAAACCGTATGAGCTCTTCCTTGTTCCTTCTCGTGGGGTGGGGTAGGGTGGGGGGTAGTGGCAGTTTGTGGGGATCTGCCCTTCAGGGGAAGGGAAGAGCTGTTTCTGCAGGGGAGCACTCAGGTGGGGTACCGAAAACCACCTGGGGTTAAATCCAGCACAGGCGCACTCCTCCACCGGTGCTGCTGGTATGTGGCCTTCTTGCCCTTTGGTCCCACCCAGGCAGGGCTTTCATGAGATGAACCAGGATCAAGGGGTCTGAGGCACTGGCCCTTCAGCAGCATTGTGGCCTGGAGCATGAAACAGGATCACTGCTTCCCCTTCAAATTCAGAGGTCAGGCTGCCAGCTGTGGCGGAGGATTTAGGCATAGACTGGATGGCATCGCTCTGTAGGAAGGATTCTGCTACAGAAAGAAGCTGTCTTTGCAATGGGCAATCAGCTATGCCGTGGGAGAGCACCTTTTGAGCAAGAAGGATTGGAGGTGCCCCATGGAAAGCATGTGCTTGGATTCCTAAGGGAAGCAGAGGTGAGAGGACACCAAAATAATATTGTGTGGGGCACCAATATACTTATGCCCAGCCCTGCTCCCAGCTCACACTTTTAATAGGGATGCTCTTCGGGGAGGCGGGGGGGGAAGGATTTCTGTGTTGCACTTCTACAAACATCTCCGCAACTGTTTCCCCCCCAGGCGTGGAGCACCCTTCTTCAACTAGTTCACAAGCCCACCTCTTCAAGTAACAATCCCGCTGCTAATAGCGGAGTTCATAAAGGATTTTGAGAGGCTTTTTCTATGGATAAGCCCCCACCCAAAGCTTGTGTTAAAAGTAAAACTTTGTATTATCAGAATGGAGTCAAGAACCAGATTTAAATTTTTATTAGAGAATATTTAAAAATAAACGGTACAGAAGATTTGAAGAGTCAGTTGTCGATCATTGGGGGAACATACAGAGTATGGGGGGGATGTTGTTATGTCGGGGTTGGCAGCACACATAATACATACAGACTGTGATGTCTCCAATGGGGGGGTAAGCGGTGGGCGAGATCAAGACACAGTTGGTAAGCGGTGAGGGTCAATCATCCACATAGGGGGTACAAATAGTCATGGGTACAAGTAGGTGGGCTGGGTAATGGTGATGGGGCGACCCTCACGTGGTGGGATTCAGTTAGGTTGGGTAGGTTCGGGGTTCAGGGGAAAAGGCCCAGCGGGGGGGGGGGGGGTTAATATACTACCTTGCTACTTTGCTATTCACTTTTCTCCTCCCTCCCTCCAGCCTTGTCTTTGTTCTGTCACTTTACAATGTTAGCTCTTTGGGACAGGCCCTAGCACAGGGGATGGCAACCTTTCAGAAGTGGTGTGCCGAGCCTTCATTTATTCACTCTAATTTAAGGTTTCGCGTGCCAGTAATACATTTTAACGTTTTTAGAAGGTCTCTTTCTATAAGTCTATAATATATGACTAAACTATTGTTGTATGTAAAGTAAATAAGGTTTTTAAAATGTTTAAGAAGCTTCATTTAAAATTAAATTAAAATGCAAAGCCCCCGGACCGGTGGCCAGGACCCGGGCAGTGTTAGTGCCACTGAAAATCAGCTTGCGTGCCGCCTTTGGCACGCGTGCCATAGGTTGCCTACCCTTGCCCTAGCATTTTGTGGAAGCTACCAGAAACAAATACATAATATGACCCAGGTGGTAACCTTCAGAAGCATTGGTACAGATGCTAATTTGTCCTGGAAGACTTTAAAGAGAAGCTGCAAAAGTTTGCTTTCAAAATCACGCCCCAAATTTTATAAGATTCCAGCACCAGGGGAAAGTGTATTCAGTAGATAATCTGTACCTGCCTTCTGGGGTGTTGAACATTAATTAACATTTGTAAAGTGGTGTGTAAGTGCTAATTATTGTTATGATCAAAAATGTAATTGCTGTGTGTTAACAAAATTACCTCTCTGCGATCCTGAGAGAGAGAGAGAGAGAGATCTGAGCTGTCGATGCTATGTCACTCTGGCAAAGAAACAGAGAAATCTGCAATGTGGATTTCTCCCCTTTATTAGGGAGTACAGTGGTGGTTACATTTAAAAACGTGTCTATTCTCTAGGGAATCCAGGACTTTTTTTTTTTTTTTTTTTTTTTTAACTTCTTGTAAATCCTCTGTAGTTCATCTCTTTGAAAGGATCCAAGTCTAATAATCTCTTGAGGCAGTTTGTCTTCTGATACAGTATTTGGTGTAAAATCTGCAACTATCAAAGGAGGTGACTTGAGAATTAGTTGTTAAAGCCATTTTATGAGCTGAGAAGACACGTCAGTAATAGGAAGTCTAGGGAGTGAGAGGCAAAGAGTCTTCTTACTGCAAGACATGTAATTAACATGCAAACGTGCTAATGGGAAGCTTATTACTTAAATCAGCAGAAGCCAGGCAGTCCAAGTGGATGTTGACAGGGTCGGCCTGAAGTGTCTCTATGTGCAGTGCATAGGATATGACCTAACCACACAAGTCCCTGCAGTGTTTTGACACAGGTGTCCCTTTTGGGTCATAACATCTGTGTGTGTTAGCACGTCAGGCCTTGTAGGACAGATCTGCGTGAAAGGCAGTGTGTTGTTTGCATTTGGTGTTCTCTTCACCTTTATCTGATACTTGAAAAGTCTGTTGACAAGTTCAGATTCTTGGCCCTACTCGCAGCTGACTAAAGGGAGGGGCTGGCGAGATCCCAGAGTAGTGTGGACAGGTGCTATGTGAGTGTCTCTCAACCCTGACCTGCAGCGCTGTCTGCTCTTCCAGGCTTGGACCTCTCAAACAGATGAACAGCCACTGCCAATCTCACTGAATCCTGAGGTGTCTTTATGAGGTGAATATTGATCTGCTGCTGGCTAGGGTGAGGCACGTCCCCTTTCACTTGCAATGTAACTACTGTCTTTGAGTTCTTGGCATCTCTAGATGATAGTTGGCACTGAGTAGTACCATACAAACACCAAGTAATGCTTGCAATACAGCTGTGTGAGGTAGTTTATATCTGTACAAGGTGCACAATACCTATCTCAGCTTCCCTAAGTGACTCACCCAGGGCCACACAGTCAGTGGCGGAGCTGGGTTTTTATTATCGGTATGCAGTAGCACCGAGAAGCCCTAGTCGTGGACTGGAACCCCGTTGTGCTAAGCACTGTACAGACACAGAACAAAGAAGGGTCTGTCCCAAGGAGCTTACCATTTAAGTATGAGATGAGAAACAACAGGTGGCTGGAGACAGAAGCAGGAGCCCAAGGAGACAATAAGACAGTACTGATTGGAAGGACAGGCAGTGGTCTCCGCTTATGGAGGGATTTGCAGGAGGATAGTGAAGTAGGTTTGTGGATGCTGCCAGTGAGGGGCAGCATGGGGGAAAGCAAGAAGGCACTTGTTTGAAAATCTAACAAGTGGGCAATAGAGGCTGCTGTTGGCCCATCGGAGGTAGGAGTCAATATCTCGATCAGAGAATGGAAGATGATGTGATAAGTCATTAAAGGCCTTGAAAATTAAGACAAGTACTTCATGTTTGATGCAGGAGCCTCCTGTCTCCCAAATTCCTGCTCAAATCACTAGAAACACTTCCTCATCAGAGAGGACAAAGTTGGTTAGTGAATTATCCCAGTGTACGGCCCGTGCTTGAAACACGAACTCTGAGGAGTAAGAAAAAAACCCAACTCTCCTCCTTAAAGATGTTAATAATGTTACCGCTGCTTTTTGAATCAGAAAAGTTTCAATGGGACATTCTAGCTTCCTGGTGCCTTTTCTGAGTCTTCTCATTGCCCATGGAATTTCTCAAGGCAGCCAGTGCTGTTTCTCTTCTCTCTGCTGCTCTTTCTCAAGCCCTGTCTTGCCTGGAAGTCGAGCATCACCCCCTGAGCAGCACCATAAAACCAAGTGTCTCTCTCCCCTGGATTGAGCTGACATCCTGCTACAAAAAGAGAGACTTCAGAGAATATATAAATATGTAATGGAGCACTCGGATGCTCCATAATTAATCTTTCACACAGAAGAGAGCTTGTGTAAAAAAAACAACAACAACCCTCTGGTGTGCTGCTGTTCCCTCTCCAAACGCCATCCCTGTCTAATGGGACAGGCCTGTGTTGGGAGCACCCAGAAAAGAAATGCATCACATCAGACCTTCTAATGAGAGTCTAAGCTCACTTGCTTATCAGAATTCTGCAGTACCGTAACCTGTGCTTATCCCTGGGCTTTGGAATTCATCTCTTTAGAATTGCTTGGAAACAAAAAGTCATCTTTCCCTCAGGTCTGTTTCTAGCTGGGTTCAATGCAAAATTCGACTTGGTCTTTGTACATCGAAGGGCAAGTGGACTATCGCTAGTTTTCTCTCACGTGTTCTTAATCAGCTTGTTGGTCTCGCAGCAGGTCAAGTCTTCAAAAAAAAAAAAAAAAAAAATCCACGAAGTAACGAGGTCTCTTTTGGTTTTCTCTAGAAAGGCAGTGAGCTATTTTAGACAGAGCATGGTGTGGGAACCAGGAATTTCTGAACTCTTAGTCCTGGTTGCGTGTGATCTTGGGCAAGTTACTTCCCACCCCATATCCCCAGCTGTAAAAAAGGGGGTACCGCTATTTATGTATCTGGCTGGGGGGGCGGCGGCTGTGAGGAATTGATGGATGATTTCAAAGTACTTGGAAGTTGCAGAGGACTGTAAGTGCAAAGTGTTGTTCGAGCTGAGAACACGATGACACTCTAACGTAGAGAACGGGGCACTGTGTACGTGTCAATATATTATTTAGCACTCACAGATGTCTTAACTTTTTTCAGTTAGAGACTCTTCCCCATCACTCGTAGCAGTGGAAGGGCTTGTTATTACTGTTTATATAAAGTGACATCTCTCTTCTAAAGTGCTGCTATTGTCAGAAACGTGACTGTAAAAATGACTTGTAGGGCTCCGTGTTTATTCCCTCTCTGGCCCTTCCTGTCCTACAATGATCCACACAGCTGGGGAACGTGGTGGAGCACCATCAGTGTTAGAACATGGCGGCTTCTTGCATATATGGACAGAAAAAAACACATTTGAACCATGTTAAGATACCTGTCACAGTTACTGTGCAAACTGCACCTCTGAGCCGTCCTGGTCTCATCAGGTGCACCCGCTCGCCGGCCTTGAGCCGTCACCCGGCTCGGGGTGGTATCACCTGGCTCTCCCACTCTCAGACCAGGCTCTGGATTGCAGGCCCATGGTACTAACTGTGATGGCCTCAGAATATCACACTTAGGGCATGTCTATCCTAGAAACTCTCCACTGCCAGGAGCCCGGCTGCCCCCCGAGCTCCCAGCTCCCCGCTGCCAGGAGCCCGGCTGGGAGCGGGGAGCCTGTGGGGAGCGGGGAGCCGGGTGGGCATAGCCCGGCTGGGAGCGGGGAGCCTGTGGGGAGCGGGGAGCCGGGTGGGCATAGCCCGGCTGGGAGCGGGGAGCCTGTGGGGAGCGGGGAGCCGGGTGGGCATAGCCCGGCTGGGAGCGGGGAGCCTGTGGGGAGCGGGGAGCCGGGTGGGCATAGCCCGGCTGGGAGCGGGGAGCCTGTGGGGAGCAGGGAGCCGGGTGGGCGTAGCCCGGCTGAGAGCGGGGAGCCATGAAATTGACAAGAATGACAGGCAACAGCTGATATAAGTAACCCACAGTGTCTACACAGACAGGGCGTCGCCCTAACGACACCAACATAAGCCCTACGCATCTTGTGGCAGTGGAGTTATTCTATCGGTGCAGCAGGGCACTTACATCGGCGGGAGCAAGGCTCTAGTGTGGACGCTGACATAATTAGGTCGACGTAAGCAGCGACCTAACTCTGTAGTGTAGACCAAGTCGTAGGCTCAGGCCCTACAGTCTTTTCCCTCCGCAAGCAATGACTGTGGTTAATGCGGTGACCAGAAAGCCGCCTTGTGGCAAAAAGTAAATTAGAACAAAAGCATTTGAGAGAAAACATTGTGTCCAAGTCTACCCCGAGGCTGGCTATTCCCTGGAAGTGGGAGGGCCCAGCTGCTTCAGACTCCCTCTCCGTCCTCTCTCTGGCAGCCTGTCTCCATACATAGCTGTTGACAAGTGACTCCCCTTAAAATGGACTTTAAAACTCTTTTCTCTTGCTCTCCAGGCTCCTAGCTTGGGCAAAACCAGACTTGCAGCTTCCTTGGAGACAGGCTCTTTGAAGCTAACAGCTTGCCCCTCTGTCTTGTGCCTGCGCACTGGGGTGTTCTTATCTAGATCTATTGCATTGCTTTCTGTCTGCTCTTCCCCCAGCTCCCTATCAAGCTGGAGCATTACAGTCACACAGGACATTCTAAAAACCCACTGTAGGACGAGAGTGACGATCTCACTGACCAGTCATATCCAGCATTCATGAATTGCTGCACCTCAGTATTTTTTAGGAAGCAGGATGCCGGTACCTGCCAAGGTTAAACCCAGTTCTTTACATGATTGCAACATGGCATTTTCCTGTTGACCACAGAGAAGGAAAAAAATGATCAAGTGCAACAGGTCACAAGTGCATTTAAACCAGGTGTTGTAGGGCAGCCTAATGCCTTCTTGCTCTGCTTACAGGTCTGTTCTAAATGCCCAGCACCGCCAGCTTTCTCTGGGTGTGAAAATGCAGCTGTTCTCTCTGCTGCAGTCAGAGCTTGGCTGTCGGTAGTCAATACAGGAGGCAGAATAAAATCCACCTCACTTTGCCGTTCTAACCGGAGTTCTGAAAAAAGCGTCTGTGTAGTCAGCAGCTCTGACTCAGGCGCACAGGGAGCGGCTCCGCTACGCGACTGAAACACGGGCCACGCTTCTGTCAATGGCGCAAAGTAACGTGAATATCCAAGAGCCGTGTGGAACGGTTAGTCCTTGGGGACCATCCATCCCCACTAGACTGACTTGTTCCACCACAGCTGGGTGGCTTGGGATTGTTCCTGGAATCCTATATTAAAGGACCCCTTGCCCATCGCTCTGCCTCTGCAAAAACATCTCATGCGCGTCTTTCCCCAAGGCCATGCCACCCTGATCGCGTCGGTGGCAAAGGCTAAGATTCTGCGGTCAAAGAAGCAAGCAGGCCAGCTTTCTGGGCTGGCAAAGCGTGCTCTGGAGCAGGAGAGCATGGTCAGATTTAGTTTGGAGTGAAATTGCACTTGGTGACCACCGGGACTCTCTTTCAACCAGACCCTTCTGTGGCACATCCTCACTCCCCTGAAGCGAGTGTGAATGTGGGGCGTGGCAGAAAGCTGAGGGAGGCAAAAGAGGTTCCTGCGCATGTTGACAGGCTCGAGGACAAGTGTGAAACGGGGCAGGATGCTTCCTGCTGATGACACGAGCTCTCATAAACCAAAGAGCAAAGTTGGCCTCCCTTACCGGTATTGCTTTAGCTGGGGGAATTAATTCTGTTGAATTCGGGGTGGGGGTGATTTTCAGAGGTGAAGAAGGCAGTGAGGCAGCTGGCTCCCATTTGCCCTTGATCATCTCTGTGGGCTGAATATATTGGAGGGGTCAGTCTCCTAGCTTGGGATCCTTTGGGGCTGCAAGGCAGTTAATAAGAATTGTCTCAGCTAGTAAAGCAAACCAAGCATCCCCTTAAGTGTCTAAAGGTCTCCTCCATCTTCCCCGCAGGTGATACGGTGACGAACTCACAGATGCTGCCCCGATCGCTGCCGGACGTCGTTGTTTCAGCCGAGGATGAACAAGCCCAGAGACTTGCAGCATGACCTGGAGCGGAGCCTCCCAGCCATTGCGTCCATGAGCACCTCCCTCTCACAGAGCCAGGGCTTCTCCCCGCACTATTACTTCCCCCCGGAGAAGAGGAAAGCCATCTCGGACGTCAGGAGGACTTTCTGCCTCTTTGTCACCTTTGACCTGCTGTTTGTCTCTCTGCTGTGGATAATTGAGCTGAATGTGAGTCCTGGGCCCTTTCTGGTGGGGAAGCAGTGAATGATTCTCTCCTGTTGGTTTTGGCAGGGCCGCCCAGAGGATTCAGGGTGCCTGGGGAAAAGCAATTTCGGGGGCCCCTTCCATAAGTTGCAATACTATAGAATACTGTATTCTCGTGGGGGGCCCCTGCGGGGCCCAGGGCCTGGGGCAAATTGCCCCACTTGCCCCCCCCCCTCTGGGCAGCCCTGGGTTTTGGGATGCCATCACCCCATTCTAAAACCCTGGGGCCAGGTCCTCAGCTGATTTCCAGGGCACTGCACCACTTCACACCAGTTGAGGATCTGGCCCATAAAGCTGTTACAAACAGAGATCCTCATCCATTCCCTGGGCTCGGCACTGGGCACACGGTGACTGTGACAGGATCCTCAGGCTACAGCCTGGGACTGTGGGACCGCTGGGCCCCCTGAACTCTCTCCAGCCTGGGTTGCCTTTCACAATGCCTTGCTAGTGACCAGCATCAACCCCTCCAGGCGCTGGGATCACTCAGCACAACTGCACGTGGAGACCCAACACCCAGCTAGATTGCATGAATGCTCCCAGAGCCACTCATGAATCGCACAGGAAAAGGCACCAGCCAAATCCTCCCAGCCTTGCACCTCAGGAATATACCGTCCTGCACTGCTCAAGATGAGCAGTGCAAATTTATTAATTGGTTCACCACTTCATCAATGGAAAGTGGAGATACACCAGCCTTCGCAAAACCTGAGCAGGTTTGCCACACACTTCATACAAACTCACTGGTAAAGATAAACAGTAAAACAAATTTGACTACAAAAGATAGATTTTAAGTGATAGGCAAAAAGTCAGAGTCAGTTACCAAAAGAAAAGAAAATATAAGCACACAGTCTAACCCCTCAACCCTATTAGACTGGGTAACATCTAGATGAAGCAGTTTTTCTCACCCACTGGATACTGCAGTTCATAGTATACAGATTTCACCCTTAAAGTCTGGGCCAGTCTCCTCTGCTTAAGTCTTCTCAGTGTCCTTGTTGCTTGCAGCATGGGTGGGGGCAGGAGAAAGGCGAATCATGGGCCTGCTCTGTTGTATTTTATACCCTCAGTCCCACGTGCTTGGGGAACGCACAAGTCCAGGCATGTCTGGGGGGCATTGCTGGGTCTCCAGGCAAGGTTGAGCAATTCCCCTGGTGTGGTCTCGTGCAGGTGAGTCATTGAATTGTAGTTCCCTTGCTGGACAATGGCTGGTGATGGGTTGTTTGACACCCCGCTCGGGTGTGGGTCACTTTCCCTGCTGTTGCCTCTGGGGAGCTAATATCTGGCTGATTCCCCCAACTTACAGCATGTTTTAGTGACACCTATACATGGCTTATATGCTTTATATGCAAGATCACAATTGTATATAAATGAGGAACATGGGGGTTACAGGGTGCTCCCCCAAGGGACAGAATGTCACAGTGACCTTGCTTGTGATATTAATAAGTGGTCAGAAAAGCAGCATCTCAACAGCCTGGTGCCTCCATCCCAGCTGGAAACGAGTCTGTTTTGAGATCCTGTGGATACCTGCATTGCTCAGTCTGAGCAGCGGGTCTGTTCTGACCAACCTCCTCTACTGTGTCCCCCTTAGTAAAGGGGAACTGATGGACTTTTTGCTGGCCACTGCCTGTGTCTCGGGTTGTGTTGTTCCCTGCCCTCTGCCAGGTGATGGTGTTGTCACATTTTGCAGGAAGAGACTTCTTGCTCACACATTTGCGATTGGGCTTTGAAGCTGCATGTGCTGCTGTTCTAGCCTGTTCTGGTAGGAACAGAAGGGAGATGATCAGAGATGCATCTCCAGTTCTACGTGCAGCCCTCACCGGTCTGGCCTTATTTATTATGACTGGATCCCTGAGGACATATCAGCTATTATCTTCATGTCCTGTTTACCTCGTTCAGAGTCTGCACGTAACCATTTATCTCAGTCTGCAGTTCAGTTCACGCTACCCCCCAGAAATGATGTGAGTAGTACTGAGGGTCTGTCTAGGAACCACAGCAGCAAGGAAATTAACAGCCAGTGTCCCACTAGGGCCAATGGGTTACAGTAGAAACCCCTTGTGGTTTCCTGTCCTCTTGTGAATCCCCTTGATCCTGTGGGATTGCCCTCCTCCGGGGCTGGTGGGAAGGGTCTCTTGTATTTCGATTTGCAACGTGACTCATGGAAATAAAACTAGTGTCCAAGCTACCAAATTATATTTCATGCTCCCGTTTTGCTCACAACTATGTTAGCTCGTGAGTTGCCCTGAACTGAGTCTAACTGGTTGTGACGGGTTGGATCACAGAAACCCCCTTGGGAGCTGCCACCCAATGTGCAAAGACTACCCCTGCTTCTGTTTTCCCTGCCAGCTCAGGACTCCAGCACCCTGTCTTGCTGAGCCAGACACTCCAGTCTGCTCTAACAAAGACTCAGGGTCTGAATCACTTGTCCCAAAGCTGCAAGTTTACCTGAAAACAGCTCTCAGTAGTGTGCTTGTCTTTAGCACTCAGATGCCCAACTCCCAATGGGGTCTAAACCCAGATAAATCCGTTTTACCCTGCATAAAGTTTATGCAGGGCAAACTCATAAATTGTTCGCCCTCTATAACACTGATAGAGAGATATGCACAGTTGTTTGCTCCCCCAGGTATTAATACATACTCTGAGTAAATTACTAAATAAAAAGTGGTTTTATTAAATACAGACAGTAGGATTTAAGTGGTTCAAAGTAGTAACAGACAGAACAAAGTAAATCACAAGCAAAATAAAATAAAATGCGCAAATCTATGCCTAATCAAACTGAATACAGATAATCTCACCCTCAGAGATGCTTCAGTAAGCTTTTTCTCAGACTAGACACCTTCCAGGCCTGGGCACAATTCTTTCCCCTGGTACAGCTCTTGTTCCAGCTCAGGTGATAGCTAGGGGATTCTTCATGATGGCTTCTCTCTTGTGGGTGGAGACCCCCCTCCTATGCAAAGTCCAGCTCCAAGATGGAGTTTTGGAGTCACCTGGGCAAGTCACATGCCCCTGCATGACTCAGTCTTTACAGGCCGACGCCATTGTCCACATGGTATCTTGCATGTCTCCAGGAAGACTTCTCATGTGGATTGGAGCATTCCAAGATGCATTGTTCCCCAAGTGTTTCCTGATCAGGTACTTAACCTGGCGAATTCATTCCTAAAGAAGCTGACCAAATGCCTCACAAAGCTTACTTAGAAATCAAGCAAGCATACAGCCCATATTCTTAACCTCAATTAGAAAATGATATATATATATGTACAAATAGGATGAATAGATATAGTAGACCATAACCTTTATGGAGATATGTTACATGGCACAGGCAGCACAAAACATATTTCAGTTATGTCATACATACATTTATAAACACCCCCCCATAAAGCCTTATGGGGTACACTGTCACACTGGTAACCTATGGGCCTTGACCCAGAAGCTGTATGTTTGGAAATGTTAAGAAGGCTCATTTGCACTGCTGTGAAAATGGCCAGGTTTGTGCAGTGACTCATGCTTCTAAAACACTCAAACGCTCGCTTGTTGCAATATTGGCAACTCCTTCAGTTCTCATTAAGTGCACCAGTCACCTGCAAACTTGAATTGTCCAAGCGCATCCATTTCTGAGTTAAAGGGACTCCCCAAACAGTCTCTTTTGTTTGTTCAGGGCAGCGATGTTTGTTTAAACTTTCATTTTTTCCCAATAAATTTAGCCCAAAGCCCTCATCCCTTCCCTCCGGGGGTGAGATCTCTTGTCAAATTCAGTCGTGGAATGAATTTTTAAGCTGCAGCTCTGTGAAACCTGCTGGATTGCCAGCCCTGGAGACTGAACTCCTCTCGCCACAGAACAGATACAGCATGACGGCAGCAGTGCAGAACCACTGCTCTCCTCCGATGTGCCCCAGCCCTGATCTATAGGGAATGCTTTTTGATGGCTGCCTAGTCAGTCCTTGGCCTCTCCTCCAGCAAACGGGTACGCGTTACAGCAGCGGCTTTTAGGATACGAATGGCTGTCCGCTATGGACGAAGACCCACCGACTGGTTTCTCATAGACCATGAAACAGCTGTCAGATTGTAACAACTTCCAGTCCAGTTGGGCTGTATTCCACCCAATAGCCTGAAGGTGAAAGGCTGGTTCCAATTACCTGAACCATCTAGTCCCTCATAAGCCACAGTTCCAAGCCTCTAAAAATAGGATTTGTGGTACAAAAATCCCACTGGCAGGCCCTTAACTATGCTCTGAAGCGGAGTCATTTTGACACAATAGATGCTAGACCATTAATAGCATTCCTATACAGAATGAATAGGCTTCCTTTTTTCCTGTCTGCCTCGAGCCACAGCACATTTAGCTGGGAGTTGACTGAATGCCTGTTAAGAGAGAGCGTCCGAGAACAGATCTGAAGTAGTCTTGAAGAGATCTTGTATGGAATAACTTGTAAAAGAAAAGGAATATTTATGTAGACAACATTCTGTGGAAGCAACATCAATCATACAACCTTCCGAGTTCTTTCTTAGTCAATGGTCCTTTAAGAAAACCAGTTATTTTTTTCAATTCCATTCAGAGCACACTTCCAATAACTGGATCTGAAAATAAAATGTTTGTTTGAAATCCTACAAGTCAAAGTGGCTGCGTATTCCGTGGGTGTGGGATTGCAAGGGGTCCTTGGTTAGCATCAGGAACCAAGTGGAAAAAAGACACAAAAGCAGTTTTCTTAAGGAAGCTATTTTTCAGTGTCTGAGATTATTTTTAAATCAGTGGGTGTTTTTTCAATACTTTCTAGTACTCAAGCACTTTCTTAATGCATTTACATGCTGCTTCTGCTCTGTGTTACTTGGGTGTGAAACAGACAGTGAAATGGAAGTGAAGTGGAGTGTTGCATACATTCATGGCTAAACGTTTGCTGATGAGTCCACTGATGCATTCAGCAGACAACCCTGATACCTAACTTGAGCTGACTAATGTTTAAACAGAACTGTCTGATTTTTATCCTCTTTAGTTTATCTCTGCACTCAACATCTCTCTGTTTCCATTCTCTCTAACCCTCAGACCAACAATGGCATTCAGAAGAACTTGGAGAGCGAAATCATTGAGTACCGGTTTAAAACCTCATTCTTTGATATATTTGTAAGTATGCTAAACAGCCAAAGGGAAAGACATTTCTCTCTAAGATAGCGGCAAGGTGGCTTAACGGCTAGGGCACTGGACTGGAATTCAGAAGCCCTGGTTTCTGTGCCTAGCTCTGCATTGACCTGCTGAGGGACCTTGGGCCGTTCGTTCCCCTCCCACCTCTTGTCTTGACCATTTAGATAGTCCGTGCCCTGAAGATCTTACTGTGTCTTGCTGTGTCTGTGCGGCACCCTGCATGTTCAGTTTGGCATGAGTGTAATGGAAATAGTAATGACTCTCTCCTTATCTGTGCCTTTTTTGTTTTTTAAAGGTCTTGGCTTTTTTCCGGTTTTCTGTGTTACTTCTGGGCTATGCACTCTTAAAACTGCGCCACTGGTGGGTCATCGCGGTAAGGAATCCATTTCCTGTTGTTGATGTATAGGACTTTTTCTCTCTAAACTGAAGCTGGCATGTAGATTTGTGTAACTGTCTTCCCTTTTCCAGTTCACTACACTGGTGTCCAGTGTCTTCCTCATCGTGAAGGTCATCCTCTCTGAGGTCAGTTGCTCTCAAGGGCTCTAATGGGAGATTTTGTTTTGTCTCATGCTGTGACTTCCCAGCTTGTGTAAACGCCCTGTGGCTTTCTTTTCCTCCCCCAGCTGCTAGCCAAGGGGGCTTTTGGGTACTTACTTCCCATCGTCTCTTTCGTTATCGCCTGGCTAGAAACTTGGTTCCTGGATTTTAAAGTCCTATCTCAGGAGGCGGAAGAGGAACGATGTAAGTCACTTTCCTTCTTTGCGGCTGGAGCAAACAAACCGGCTGGGGCTTTGGCAGCAGCTTGTCACCCGGTGGTGTGTGGGAAGGGGAACCAGGATTAGAAGTTCTCTCCAGGCAGGTTGTGGAGATCAGTTGCCTCGGCTGACTTGGTTATGGTATAGAAATGCCTTCCCAGGGAGACAATCCCAGCTGCTAAAAGGACCCTTACCGTAAAGGAGAGCGGCAGAATGAGAACCAGTGGTTGGAAGTTTAAAGTCGGGCCAATTCAAATTAGAAATAAGGCCTTAACATTTAACAGTGAGGGTCATTAGCCACTGGCACAATCTCCCAAGGGGAGAGTTGGATTCTCCATCTCTTGAAGTCAAGACCGTGCGCCCTTCTGGAAGAGATGCTTCAGCCAACCCCCTGTTGTTGGGATCAGCACAGGGGAGACTGGCTGAAATTCTCCAGCCTGGGCTATATAGGAGTTCAGGCTGGATGATCGAATGGGCCCTTCTGGCCTCAAACGCTAGGACTTTTTCCAAGGTGCTGAGCACCCACAGGTCCCATGGACGCGAGTGGGAGTGGAGGGTGCTGACCCTGACTGAAAATCAGGTCCACGTGCTCAGCCCAGGGTCCCACTCTGACCTGTAGCTCTCCAAAGGAGCTTCTCATCTCACTCTTGTCTTCCAAACGGGTAGAGTGTGTGTGTGTGTGTGGGGGGGGGGGGGAATGGCGTCTAAACCAGGAAGAATTTGTCGAGTGAGACTTGATCACAAATGCATCGATGGGCTGGGAAAAACCAGAGGACGTTTGGGTCTTGTGAGGAGGTTTTAAGATGAAAAATGAGCAAGTGTTTAATGCCTCTATTGGATTAAGAGTGTGTTCTGGATTGCTTCGAGGGAAAGCTCTTATTTAATTAGGCGCTTAATCACCTTTGGATTTGACAGGCAAAAGAGTTCATTGATCTCCATGCAGATAAAGTGCTGTGTCTCAAATGAAAAGTGAGGGAACAGGGATTGAAAGCTCCTTCTAGGCTGGGCTGTGGGTCCCAGTACAGAGCTGTGTTCCAAGCGTTAGTTAACTGGGGTAGCTTAACCTGGATGAATGTTAGGAGTAAACTCTGGCTTCTGTATATATTTACACTTTGTGTCTCTTGGTTCCCTAGGGTACTTGGCAGCGCAGGCCGCAGCCTCCCGGGGCCCTCTGCTCTATTCCGGAGCCCTCTCTGACGGGCAGTTCTATTCCCCTCCGGAGTCCTTTGCAGGTGACGAATGTTTTTGCCTCTTCTTGGCATGCGGTGACCTTTGTATGTGGGTTGAGTTGCTTTCTCAGCTTGTTCCGCTTGCAGGATCCCCTAGGTTTCCTTTTCCCTGTTATTGCCTCTCGAAGTTCCTCGCTGAGCTGTGCCTAATTAGACCGACCTTTTGAGCATTGTTACAGCACAGTGCTGCGAACTCCCCTTTGCTTCCAGTGTCGGGGGAAGGTTATGTTGCGTAGCTGCTTTTGTGCCCAGCTGTGGGGTCGGAAAGCGATTGTCAGGAGGTGGAGAAGTAGCCACTTACTTTGCATTTGATGCCTGACTTTCCTGTGCTACCAAAATCCATTCTCAGCTGTGTTTAAACCAAAGCTCCAGGCCTCAGGACACAGGGTTTGAAATGCACAGTCGGAGGTTGCTCTGGGAAGAACAAAGGCCTCACCCTGGACACCCAAAGAGCTAGTGTGAACTGCACAACTTGCTGCAAAAAAAGGTGTTCACCTGGTGGCTTTGGTGCGTTTTCAGAGGGGACTGCGTTGGGGCAGGGGGATTGGCACATTTCCCATTGTAACCACTGTCGCTGTTCCTGTAAGAGAACACACAGAGTATCCTGCATGAATCTGTGCATCTGGAGGATGAAGTGGGGTGGGGTGGGAGGGAGGGCTGACCCGATGTGGGCCCTCCCCTTCATAAAATCATACCAGCAGGATCTGTAGCTTCCTCCCAACTCTGTACCTTTCTTTAGGATCGGACAACGAGTCTGATGAAGAAGGTGTGGGGAGGAAAGCGTTAACAGCCCAGGTAAATGGAGGAGCGGTGATCTTGCCATTTTAGAGACCCACTTTTGCCACTGTTAGTTCCGAGCATCTCTCAGTGTCTGGCTCTGATAGCTGCCCAATGCATGTTGACGTGAGGGTCAGCTAATTACACCAGCACGTACCCATCAGGGTGCTGAATAAATCGAGGGGTGAAAGGGGACAGAATCTTTCTTCTTTTCCTCTCAGAACTGAAGGTCACAAAATATGTTGCTTGCTGCCAAGAAACATGGGCAAATCATTCCCCTAGCCAAGCGATGTTGCTCATGTGCTCTGGGAAAAACTGCTCTGACTCAGTATCCAGTCACCCCTCATGTGCAGCATCAGTTACTTTCCCCTTCACCCCCCTCCTGTAGTTGGCTTTTAAAGGCGTCTGTGGCCCTGACAGCAGCTCGTCTCCTTCCTGCTCCCTCCAGTTTCCTTTGCTCTTACTGGTTACATGGTGACTTTGCTGAAGGAGGAAGGGGGTATTGACTCCACTCTCTTGTCAAATTCCAGCTTGGGTAACAGCCTTCTACCTCCCTAACGTCCCACTGTAGTTTCACTTGGACACAAGATTCTTCACATCCTTTCCAAAACAGCTGTGTAGCTAAGCAGCTGCTGGTTCACCCCAGAGGTGGCTGCAGCTCGGTGGGAGAAGTGATCTCATTGTGGTTTGTACCATTTCATCTGGCAAAAATGGTGGGGGACTCTCTCGGGATGAAAGGTATCACAACCGTGGAGAGACACAGCTGGGCCTGCTAGGTGCAACACGCTTGCCTCTGCCACCCGAATGAAAGGAGGATATCTGTAGCAGGCACAGTAGTGGAAAGTCCCTTCCTCTGTTGCCCAGCCACTAGGATGCAAAATCACTCGTTCGCACACTCAGGATCATGACTAAAGGGAGCAGTAAATAGATTGCGTTTTCTCCTAGGAGAAGGAATACGTCCAACAAGGCAAAGAAGCAATGGAGGTTGTGGATCAAATCCTCGCCCAGGAGGAAAACTGGAAATTTGAAAAAAACAATGCAAGTATTTCCCCTCTTTGCCTGCAGAAAGCACAGAGGGGTTAGCACAGAACGATGGGGCTTTCAGAACCTGGTTACACCAGGAAAAATTAACAAGCGTTACAATGACAGGATTGAATTAGGAATCTTATTCCAGTTCAGTTAAATGTAAATCGCCTCTTATTTAATTAGACGTTCAATTACCTTCGTGTTTGACAGGAGAGGGAACCCATCAGTCTTCCCCCCACCACCACCCCAGCCACAGGCAGGCAGAGGAGTGTGGTTAGCCTTTAATTGCAGTTATGGTGTGGAACTGCGGTTGACCGAGTGGGAAAGGATCAAAGGCATTTGTTGGGGAGTGAGTGGTGCCATCTTGAAAAACACCATGCCCGGCATTAAGGGAGCTGTCACATGCAATAGACTCCTTCCCTTTGCTACGCATCCAGCTACAGATTCATCCCATTTCTGTGTCTTGTCACGCTTATGCCACAGCGTGTTGCATTCTGTCTGCAGCCATCTATACACATGGATTTTTGGAAGTGTGTTAAAATGCAGCTGGAGACAGTCTTCACTTCCTGTCCTAAACTTGCTGCACAGTGTCGAGCTGTACTTTTAAAAGGTCCCGCCATGGAGGGGGTTGCGTTTCAGTGCTGATTCTAGTGATGGCAGCGGGACTGCCTGTTGTGCAGCCTGGCTAGTGACACAAGTCTAAAATGTGCTTGGAGATCCTGGGGTGAAAGGTCTTACAGGCGCGTAAAGTATTGTGCATGTGAAGTGTGACTTGACTGTCTCTTGCACAGGAGTTTGGCGATGTTGTTTACACCATTGAAATTCCTTTCCACGGCAAGACCTTTATTTTAAAGGTAAGGACCTATGGCCTCTACCTCCTTGCTTGGTAAGGTGCAGCTTTGTTGTAGGGGCATAACCCATGTGCAGTAACTGCTTAATGCCCCGGCACAGCTGGACACTCATGCTCTTCTGTGGCTACCGCAATACAGGTCAAACTGCAACACATGTGGCATTGTAAAGCCCGTTCTACTGGTTGGTGGGACTTCCGGTGATACAACTCCGCTGCATTCTTACACTGAGCTCTCTTCTAGTGCCCGGATAACACCCAGGCTTGCCATCCAAAACTAGACCAATCCAACCCCCCACAAATACACTGGCATCCAATGGCAGATAGATGGACCAGGTGACCAAAGAATCCTGTTCCAACCCCAGCTTCCAGGACTACAAGAAGATAGCGACTGCCTGTCCAGCAAGATCAGGGTTGATCCCACTTCAGATGCAATCGGGCATTAACAGATGTTGGAAAGTGACTCATTGTAGTGGCTTGGCTATAAGCAATCTCTTAATGAAGGCCCATTGCTGTGGTGACTTTTCTTTGTGTCAGTACGTACGTTGCCACACTTGCAAGAACTGCACATGAAAAGACTCTTAATGAACGGAGATCTGGGTGACCCCATGTTACTGCATTGTCCCTCTGCCTCTAAAGACCCACCCGAGGCTGCAGATGAATGCGAGTGAACCTCCTGAAACAGCTGCCTGCTTCGGTATAAGCGGTAGACGCCGGAGTAGCCCGGGGTGGAATAGCAGGGATTGTTCTGTTCAGGATGGAAGTACGCTATTCCTGTCTGGCTGCACCCAGGAGCTCTGCTAGCGCTTCTCATGAGCACTTGTTTCACTCCATTGGTTGTCCCGAATGATCTTTATCTTGTGCTGTTGAATACACGCCCCAGGGAAGGCAACTGGGGCAAACTGTTAACTGTCTAGTCCTTTTCTCAGGCCTTCATGCAGTGTTCTGCTGAAACAGTCTACCAGGAGGTGATTCTCCAACCTGAGAGGATGATCCTGTGGAATAAAACGGTGGCAGCTTGCCAGGTAAGTGCTTTGTGGAGATGGCATTTTAATAACCCTTTGGGGCTGGAACTTCCCGGCACAGAGCCTGCTGCATGCAGCGCCTGGCCCTGCAGGAGCTGGGTTGGCTGCATTTGTAATCCCGATGCATTGCTCATCCAGGCAGTCTGAACGTGCCGAAGTAGCTAGTTGCACCAGAAGCCCCAGGGAGCGGGCCGAGGCGCAGAGCCAAGGTCGTTCTTGCTGCCCTGGCTTGGAGGCACTTACTCATCCTAGGCAGTTGCTGTGTCCAGGATGCGAAGGAAATGCCTGCTCGCTAGACAGAAGGGCAGAGCAGACCATTCTCACACCAGAAGGCAAACGTGGTCATACTAATGCTGGACTCTCCAAGGCCTGTATTCGTCAGATCTGCCACTAAAGGCTCTTCACTTGTTTTGGATCCATGGGCAATTTTGAGGGAGGCTCCTTATTTCCTAGCTGTTGGCATGTACGGATCCACAGGCAGGTGAGGGGAAACATCTCTTATTCTGTCCTTCTTTCACTCAGATCTTACAGCGGGTTGAAGATAACACCATTATCTCCTACGATGTTGCAGCAGGATCTGCAGGGGGTGTAGTGTCACCCAGGTGAGTTTATTCCACTCCGGTGCCTAGTCAAACAAGCACCTAGAATAAGTCAAGGAGATTTTGTGTGAGGGAGCTCCAGGCCAACCATCATCTTATGCACGAAACATACAATGGGTCCAAGAGGGCACTTCTAACCTGCCCTGTGGGTGGGTAACATAGTGTAGTATGTAGTGTAATGACTTGCCCAAGGTCCTATGCCAAAATTGATAGCCAAGCCAGGACAAGAACCAGGAGGCTTGGCTCCAAGCCTCTGTCCGAGTCACTAAATCCCTGGTCTGTCCCTTTAATAACCATAAATGTACATAGTTTCTCCATGTTAAAATATTTTCGCCACACCTTTGCCATAGGGCTTAGATTGAATGTTGGGCCTTCCATGTCTGTGCATCCTAAAGCTCCCATGCAGACCCCAGAGCAGTTGCTTTCCCCTTTATTTATGTAGGGACTTTGTAAACGTGCGTCGCATTGAAAGAAGACGAGACCGCTATATTTCCTCAGGGATGTCAACCACTCACGCTTTGAAGCCTCCGCTGTCCAAATACGTCAGGTAAGAGTTTTGATTTGGGCACGGGGAAATGTCTAATTTTTCTTACAGCACACGCTGCTGTATAATATTATATGATCAGTGCAAACAGATGCTTGAGTTTAAAAAAAGGTGGGAGGGAGTTTCTTGTCACTGTTTAAAGGAAACTACTGCTTTACAAAAACTCTGACAGGCCATCTGTCTGCGGAACTGTATTCTACTTCCTGTGTTCCTCTTCCTTTGTTTAAAGAACAATTGGTGTGGAACCAGCGTGTTGCTTAGGAGGTCAGCAGCACCTCGGGTTGAGGCAGTGGGGGCAGGGTAGGGGGGACCCTGACCGACTCCGCATCCCGTGCTGTGGAATTAGCTCTCACACAGGGACAGTTGCAACTTCAAAGGGGGACTAAGCAGCTGAGCTCCTCCTGTGTTTTGTTTGTTATGCATGTGCCCTTTCGTTCTCTCCTGCCTGGCCTTAGTTTTAATAAAGGCCCAGGGCACGGAGAGACGGAGCAGGAGGTGTAAACAGAGTGCCCTTCCATACGGAGCCTCTCTCAAAGCACTCGCCAAGCTCTCTGGCATTTCTCTACTCCAAACTACAGTGGCCGGCTGCCTTGTGATGCATTAATCTGGGTTTGAATCTCTTCCAACAAGGCCTCTTTGTTACAGTCAGGCTGTGCCTCAGGTGCCTAGTGACCAGCTCAGCTGCTTCTCTGACTGACTTTGTTTTTCTGAGTAATCTGATTAAAGTAATTGACATTTAACTCACAGGCTCAGTAACTGCCTCAGTCTATTTAGGTGCTGGGGCTTTTCAGGCCTCGAGAATCTTTTTAAGGCCCTATCCAGCAGAAATACACGTAGCGTCGCAAAGCTGGGAAGTGGTAACACGCATCTCCTTTTCAACATATCTGGATGGATGGGGCCTTTCGCCTCTTAGTCACAAATCTGGCACATATCAGTAGGGATCGGTCGGTATCTACCCCTGCTAAGCAGACCAAGAGCAGTGAAGGGGAGGCTGCCCATGCAGTACCTGTCCTGACCATGAAGGGTTTCTCTCTCTACAGCTCTCAGCAACGTGGGACCTTTTCACCAGCATCTGCATTCAAAAAGGGTTTGCCTTTCAACATCCAGCAAATGCAGTGCTGGTGAGACAGGCCCCACCGACAGCCGCTGGAGCAGTGGTTCTCAACCTGCGGCCCAGTCAGCACACAGCTGTGGCCCATGTGACATCCTCCCTGCCATACAGGTAGTATATATATTGTGTGGATGTGGCCCACGTTATACATGGAGAGCTCCATATGCGGCCTACAATGGTAAATAGGTTGAGAACCACTGCCCTGGAGACTGAAGGCCCTCTCTGTCTGCAGAGCAGAGCCCAAGCAGCAGGACTGCAAGGCAGCTAATCCTGCCATAGCGCCCCCAGCAGGTATAGGGAGGCGTCGTCTCGGCCCATCCATGTCTGTCTCTCTGCTGGTGCCAGTGGAGGTAGCAGGGCACGTTGTGATGTGAAAACGCCTACTAGGTCCCACCAAGTCCCTTCCCACAGGCCACTGGACCTCGCTTAGCTCTTCCCGTGGGAAATAAAAGCTGAAGGTGTGGGATGAGCGGGAATCTCACATGGCAGCTGAAGATGCGGCGTTCTCTCTGGTAGCAGAGCTAGCGAGCTCCTTCCCGGTTTGTTTCCCAGTTAGGTTTGCCCAAGGACTGCTCCAGCTCCGACATCCTGCCTCTCAGTGCCCCCAAGTGCAGTAATGGATCATTTGAACGTACCGGTGTCTTTGCGCTGCATGGGCGCGTTCAGGATCCAGGCTGCATGCGTGTGTGTATGTGACATGGTGTCTGCAGAGCCTCACAGCTGTGCAATCTTTGTGCTCTTCCTTTTCCAAGGGGCGAGAACGGGCCAGGAGGCTTCATTGTACTGAAATGTGCCAACAATCCCAAAGTTTGCACCTTCATCTGGATCCTCAACACGGAGCTCAAGGTAAAGTGGGTTCCACGTCGGCGTGTGCCTCGCACCCAGCACAGAGCACAAGGTGGAGAGTCTGCCTCGCGGCTCTGCCAGTATTTGCAAGCAGTGAGATCTAATCCCCACCCAGGAGAACTCAAACCTGTGGTGCAAACGGTGCAACCAAACCCATCTCCTCGTGGGCCTGTTCCCCAGAGGCAGCCGGATCACACCCTGCCACAAAGCCCTTGAGGACAGACACGTGGGTGTATCGGGCGCTTTCAAAAATGATCTTGGGAACCCAGCTTGGGACACTTTAACGGGGCCTGATTTTTCCAGGGGTGGGTGCTGAGCCCTTTCGGAACATCTGGCCCCTTTCAGGTGTGCCGAACTGGCCCCCCCAAATCACTACTGATTCCTAAAAATCTTGGCCATAAATCTGAGCTCTCGGTGCAGAATAGACTAGCCGGGAGAAGAATTGTTTGTATTTTTTGTACTGCTCGGATACCAGAAGTCAACTGTCCTCGTGCAGTTGTCTTGCTGTCCCAAAGCTTGCCCACCTTTGTGTCCGTTGCCGCCAGTAACCTGCAATCGAAACCGCCTCCCCTCGCACGCTTAGCGTCTGCACGCATGGAGCAAGGCGCCTTAAACACGGCGAGTGACTCCGAGCTGGAGTTATTGGCTGCACTGCTGGGTTCGCTCCCTGCGGTCCGCTCGGACAAGGGCAGCATACAAAAGAGCTGCCAGCCGGGGTCCGGTGCGGGGGGCTGGTGGGAGGTGAGAAGAGACCCAGCCTGCTGAGTACTCACATTGTTGACGTGGTAACCCGCCGCTGCAGCAGGGAAGCACAAAGTCCTCATTCATCGGGGCGCTTGGCCTGCGCCATCTCCCCCTGCCCCCTCCAGGGGAAGTCGGTCGGCTATTCCGTTGCTCGTAACATGACTGAAAAGCACTTGCAAAATCAACCATCCTGCTGGGGTATCAAACGTGGGGATAGAGCCGAGAGCAGCAAAAAACAGCTGCGCCTCTCACGCGGGCTGTTGTGTCCAGTGCTTTGTGTCTGGGTTTCCTTTATGGGAACTGGCTCTGGAGTTTGTCCAGCCTCTAAAGAAATCGCCTGTTTGCACAGTTCTGTGAAACAGGCCTTCAGCCCCTGCTAGCTGCTGCCTGTGAGGAAGAAACTTCTGTAGCAGCCAAGCTATTCGGAATTGCCCATTAGCCAGCTCTCACCTGACCCTGAGGCATCTGGGGCTAGCCACTGTCTGAGACTGGCTACCGAGCTAGGTGGACCCACAGGGTCCTGGTCAATGACAGGCTACCGGGGTGGTACAGCAGTGCAAATACGTCATAGTACCCTGTGGAACGACCTCCCACCAAACACCCGCTCAGCCCCTTCCGTGCAGTCCCCACAGGGACGGGCTGGCAAAATGGGCCTTGGAGCGTGCCCTTGACCTGGGCCTCGGTGGGGATCCTTGCGGGATCCCGTGGTGAATTATTGCTGTTATTGATGATCTGTTTAGCAGTAGCATCTAGGAGCCGCAGTCACGGACCAGCACCCACTGCGCAAGGCATTGCACAAACACAGGAGACAGACTGCCTCTGCCTCACCTTCTGCCCTCAGCCCCCTCCGTTGGGTGAGGACTAGTCTGAATGCCACTGCTGCTGGCTACTGCCACAGTTTGGCACAGGGCAACTGAGGACTCAAACCATGCGGGGTTTTTATAGACCTCAAAACACTTCAAGTTACACCCAAAAGCAGCCCGAAGCAGTTGGGAGCTGTCACTGCTCTTTGCGGTGATTCTCGCCAATCCGCCAGACAGGGCCCGTCCTGTTACCGCACTGATGCGGTCGTTTAAAAAGGCTCTGAGATGCTCTGGTTAATACTCGGTGGAACCCACCTCGAGCGGCCACAGAGACCTGTGCTGCAAACGTGGTGGTGGCTTCGAGTGGGACTTAAAACAAGCAGTGCCTCTGAGACACGGTCCGTAGCGCAGCTTTCCCCAGGATAGGAACCATGTACAATCTTAGCCAGCAAAATAAACCCCGTGTTCCCGTTTTGTTGTTTTTCTGTAGGGTCGGCTTCCCCGTTACCTTATCCATCAAAGCCTGGCAGCTACCATGTTCGAGTTTGCGTTCCACCTGCGGCAGAGGGTCAGCGAGGGGTCGGGCAGGCCTTGAGCAGCAGCGCCCGACCCTCCACGGGACAGTCCTTTACCCTCTCTCAGTGCAGAGTGGGGAACAACTTCCAAGGAGCCGGAGTGAGCCTGCCACGGAGCCGCCTGCGTGGAATGCAGACCTCTTCCTTCCCCCCAGGAAGGGCTGAGCCAGACCATGTACCAGGGAGATGGCTATCCTGGCAACAGTACTAACACTGGAGCAACCTTTGCAAGAATGCAGAAAGGGGGGTGGATGCCTTGAGAGGCCTCAGTCCCTCCCCACTCCCGCAGATCCCTTTCTCTTCACCCCTCCAATCAAGGATCAAACTAACTGAGCCGCTATGGGAATCAATGGAGCCTTTTGTGATTTTAAACGTGTGCCAACCCCCTTTATTGATCACTTTGTTTTCCCTCGCCAGACCCAGCGGAGGTGGCAGTTTCTGGCTGGCTAAGCCCTCCACTGCCCCAATTTGTCTCCGGTCCTTTTTTTAAATATTCTGATAATTGGGTGTGACTTTCATCCTGTATTTACCCAAACGCCTTGTGGAGGAGAGGGAAGGGCGGGGCCGGGCATCCCTGTTCATTTAGCTGCTGGCGAATGGTTAAAGTGGGAAATGGAGGAACTTGCACCATCAGGTAGCATGTGACAGCCTTTGCTTCTGCTTTGCTGACAGGCATTGCTTTACATGGCATGGCCGGTAGCTCGCACCCTGTGGGCACTTGGCTACCCCTTGTCATTCCTCAGCTGCCAGTGATTGGGATGTGCGAACACACTGATAAGAGTATTGCCAGGCAGTGGCGGATTAGTTTAGGCCCGTGTGGTCCACAAAAGGCTGTGAAATATACCCAGGGCAGCGTCTCTGCAGGTCTAGAACAGTTCTGCAGCCCCAGCTGTGGGCATATCTGGGTCTCCGATGTGACTGGGCCTGGGGGAAGGGCACCCACAAGCAGCCCGACCCAGTAAAACACTATTCAAGTAACAGCTTCTCCAGGTCTTGAAGCTCTTTCCCTGTGGAGAAGTCGTGTCCCCCACGAGCTCCGGCGAACGGCCTCCGAGCAGTGTTCCATTGCCGTAGTTCACTGACGTACCAGCTGCGGCACCTGTGGGCGGGGTGCTGGGGAGGGAACGGTTCTAAACTCGGAGAAGGATCGCCCCATTCGAGGAAACATTTCAGTCTGGGAACGAGTGACCTTGGCAAGTCCCTTTTGGCTGCGTAGGGCAGTCAAAGGAAGGCGACGGCTACTGGGCCTCTGAGGCTGTGACCACGTTTTCATAACGAAGTGCAGGATTCCCCTGCTCTGGGGATAGACTAATGCTCATGAGCATGAAGGAGAGGGGAGTGCAGGTGAGGGGGGATGATACAGCCTTGTGGGGGCGGGGGGAGGAAGAAGAAATACTAACCTCCACTTGTTCACTGGTTTCCACAGGGCCTGTGAAACCGATCTCCATCCTGTTTGTTCAGCTTCTTTACATATGAAAACACCGTTAACTCGCTCCCCTAACCCCGATTCCCCCCGCGCGGCGCACACAGGGACGTGAGGCTTTTGAACGATCGCCTTGCCACGAAGCGCCTTTGGGGGACCTCATGCACCCCCCCGGGGACTGTGTGGCGAGTTCCAGGGGGGTTGTGGTTCTTCCGCGGTGGGCAGGGGCTCCCCTTGAGCCTGGTTAGAAAGCCTGTCGCTCTAATAACCTGCTGCCTTCCCCCTGGAACCTTTGTACCTTCGTCTAATAAAAACCTACAACAGAAAAGAGCCTCTGACCCGTGTCGCCCAACGTCACACCGCGCCCCACTGTGTTGTCATTTGGGCCTCTCAAAGCCACCTAACCTATAAGCCGCTGTAGCCTAGTGGGCGTCCTGCATAAGCATGTGCTTACATGCTTTCCTGGAGCAGGGCCATGCGGGGTGGGGGGATGCGTGGAAGATGTTTATTGGCCAGCTAGAAAGCAGCCCTGGTGCATTGGGATAATGACAGAAACAAGCTGCAAGTGCTTAGATCTGCAGTAACTTTAAGCGTGAGCATGAGAGGCGATGGGGCTGCCCTTCAGCCTCGTGTTTGTAGGGTTGGTTCCCTGCTTCAGGCAGTGTGGGCCAGTGGCTAGCGCAGAGGACTGGGGATCCGGAGTTCTGTGCCCAGCTCTGCTGTGGGACCCTGGGCAAATCAGTGTCTTTTCCTGTGCCTGGTTTCCCCACCTCTAACCCATTCCCCGTCCTTTGGGTAAAGTGCTTGTGATCTTGCTGTGCCAGTGCTGTAGCTAAGAGCACGGTGCAGTGACACCTGTGGCTGGTTATGAATCTGAACAGCCGGGAGACAGACAGAGGGCTCCCATGCACCTTGGCTTGCATTCTGGAAGCTTCTGTCGCTGGAGGTGCTGAAGATGATGGATCAAATTCGCCCCTGCTTTTTCCAAACGAGTCAAGTCTCTGTGGGATCACTGAAGGCTCTGGAACTGCCCCTCTGTACACCAAGGCTGCATTTGGCCCTTTGCATCCTGCTCTTTTAAACGAAGCAAAGAACTAAGAAGCCCTGAACCTGTGAAACGAACCAGACGACAACTCGGCGAAGAAGCCAGTTCAACCGCACTTGGCAGCGAATCTCTCTTGCGTGAATCCTGCCCTGCCCTTGATGTGTGCTCGCCGTGGCTGCACTGACGCTCTGGCACCTTTCTGCCCACGCCTGGCTGGTGTTGACGAAGGCAAGAGGCAGCTTACAAATAGTCGTCCCCTAAAGGGTGTGAAGCCCTGGTGTTGGGGGAGCAGTCGGACCTTTCCCAGGCCAGCCCCTTTAATCCTATAGTAAAACGCAGAGCCTGTGTAAGCGGGGGATGGTCCCGCTATTGTGGGGAACTTTCCTGGCTTATGCACTACCCCGGTGACGTGGGCTGGCGAAAGGATCTGAGTCCTCGCTCCCACTTCCTTTACCGAGAGGCCTCCCTGCCCTCGAGGCCTCCCCTTCCACTCTCCTATGTGGCAGAGTCCTCGGAACCCCAACAAGGCTGGGCCCAGGATTCCTGGGGGCTCGACCCCCAACCTTGTCATGGTCACTTAGGGCAGGGACTAGGGTGTCCCCACTCTGGGGGGCTCTCTGCACTGGATGCTTCCCTGACCCACTGATCATTACATACAGTTCAAAGCAAATACCATTTATTAAACAGCAACCAATTTAAAAAAAATGGGAAAGGTTAAAGGGAAAGCTGTCACCCCGCTCTGCGGCATGGGGACATCACAACCAGCGTCTCTGGGATGTCAGGGCAGTTCAGTCTGTCCCTCACACGTCCCAGGCCCTGGCTGTGCTGCAGGGGTGCTGCGGGTCGGACATTCGCTCTGGCGGTTCCCACATGCCCTCAGGCTCTAGGTGGCAGGATCCTTCCCCGCGTTGCCCCCGCCTCATGGGGGTTATGATCCCCCCCCCCAAGTCTGGCCCACCAGGTGTCTTGGCCGGGGGCGTCTCCCTGCACTGGGCCCGCTGCCCGGGGTCCCCCTCGCTCTCCCCAGCTGCTCCCCGCACCTGGCTCCGGACTGCTCCAGCTCCAGCTCCACTCTACCCCAGCTCTGCCTCCAGCTCCCTAGCCCGCTTCTCTAGCCGGCAAGGCCCTGCTCCCAGCTCAGCTCGGGCTCCTGCTCGCTTCTTAGCTCGGCCCCACGCTGTCTGAGTCTGTCAATCTGCCTGTCCTGTCCATCAGGCTGACCTGGAGCGTTGGCCTCTCCCCATTGCTCCTGGCGACTGTCAGTCTCGGTCCTGATTTCCCATCGACCCTTCCCCTTGGTGCTGGGAGCTAGCCACCAAAACCCCCCCACTGAGTTTTAGTAAGGGGCCAACAGTCCACTTACACCTGCACTGTCCCTGCCGGCTGGGAGCGCCGAGCCTGCCTGGCCCTGGCTTACCAAAGGGCCTTCAAAGCAGGGGCGACAGCCACTTGCAAGTCCCACCCTTCCCCCCGTCGACAGGGGTAACTCCGGGGCCAGGGAAAGGTGACTGCGCCCGAGTCCAGTGCATCCTGCAGTTCTCTGTCCCCTGGGGCTCCTGCTGGAAGGCGGAGTAAACGGCACATGCCTCCAGCAGGATTCTGATCACCTGGCCCAGGCCCTCTCCAGTTGGGAGCGGGGCCCAGGTGCATCGAGGCAGAGGAAAGTTGCCCTGTGCTTTGCTTGGGTGGGTAGAGAGGGGTGCGAGGGATTCTTCCAGACCCCGGCAGGCACCTAGCTTCCACAGGACGCAGCCCCGGTATTTGTCTCCAGCAGGGTCACCACCTTTTCGGAGTGGGGGGGATGAAGGCTGCCACCCCGCACAGGGGAGGGGCATTTCTCCAGGAGTAGGTTGGTTTCCGTGCCCCAGACAGTTCTTGCTCGGCCGGTAAGCACTGAATGGCCTGTCTGCTAAAGCAACCCCTTTCCCACGGGATCTGAGCAGCTCCCCCCAAGAGGTACTGGGAGAGGCGACATCCCTGACTTGCACCCTAATCCCCCAGCCTTCCCGGACACAGTCGTCGCTCCTGGGCCGGGCCTGGCGTGTATTTACAGCCATTACGGACCACGGGTTTGCTTTCTGCGAGGAAGGAAACAAACCTGCTTTCATTGCCCAGTAACCCCAAGCGATGCAGAGAAGAGCCTCCTTTTTAGCAAGGCTGTGTCCCCCCTGGCTTAAGGCGGTGAGCCCTGGTGAAGGGGGGATCTCACATGATCAGGGCTTATGACTTGCATTTTTCTTAAATTTAGAACCCGCTGAACTTCCCACTCACTTCTTCAGAGCCGTTTCTTTGCAGGAGAAGAGAGTCTGCTGCCCCTTGATGAGACTTGTACTGCTGTTCCTCTGGGGTTAATTAATATGGATGTTTGGCACCAAATCTGCTGCTGCTCCTGTGAACAAGAAGAGCCAGAGAACAATCCGCTCCTCAGGTATTTATTAATGTCGTTAGCGTCGTAAGATTGGAGTCCTGTTGCGCTAGGCGCTGCACGGAGTGAGAGGCAGTCCCTTCTCTGTAGAATTGGATGCAAAAGAAAGCATTATTCGCCTCCTTTTAAAGGTGGGGAAACTGAGGCACAGAGCCAGGACACGACACACGGTATGTGTGGCTGAGTCCCGGTTCAGCACTTTAAACCACGTCCTTCCTTCCCCTCTGTTCTACATCAGACTGAATTCCGTGTTTGTGTCCAGTGTTCTGGTAGCAGCCCCGTGAAGCAAAATCCTTTGTCTTCACAGCATGGTGAATCAACTACAGTCCACCCTTAACCCCAGTGCGGGGGGCTCTTGAAAATCCCGAATTGTTTTTCACAAGAGCAGAGAACTTTAGCCCAAGTTTTCTGGCTGATTACATTCTGCTTCACTTCCTACCGTCTCCTGTCCCACGCTTGGGTAAGGCGTTCTCTCCCGCATGCCTGTGCGAAACTGCTTGAAACAGCATCCCCGCATGCTGGTCAGCAGCCGCCATGTTCCGCAGCGGGGCCAGCTGCATTTCTGTGCCGTGAACCCGGCACCGAGCGTGTGTCAGGGGAACTCAGAGCCCTGGGAGAAGCAAGACATGGCAGCCGCGCAGGATGGAGAAAGACGCGCTCATGGCTGCAGGGCAGACGCCTCTGAACCCCGCTTCCAAATCTCCTTTGCTCCCCTTTCCTCTACAATGGTGGGGGGCTGATGGGCACAGAGAGGGGCTGTCCAGCCAGGTCCTACAACCACCCGCTTGGATCGGGATTTGCAGAGGGAGCGTTTCCACGGCTGCTACTAGTGAGCTGGGATCTTTCTCCCCAGTCAATGTTCCTAGAGCCCCACTCACCCCTTGCCAGTGACTGCAAGATTCCTGCTGGCTCGTGGGGGCATGAGCTCCCTTTCCTGGTTACCTGCCATGACCCTGCATTCTCCACCAGGCCGCATGAGTGTGTGTGTGTGGGGGGGGGGGGGGGGCTGGGGGAGTCCCCTTCCCCTTCCCTTTCAGCCACTGGCTCTGGGCTACCACTGGAGGAGGATATTGGATGAGCAATTGTTACAACCTGCAACCGCAGCTCCTCAGCGCCCGTCTGGCTTCCCCCAGCCCCAGTCCTGCAGTGAGGGGCTTGGGAAGGGAGGGGTCCATGACTGCTGTGTTGGGGCCACCCCAAGGTGCCTGGGCAAAGCTGCCCCACTGCCTTGTAAGGTGGCCCCATTTGCATGGCAGTGTCTGCTGCTGGTGCTGCCTGGGTGCATGCCCCGCGCTGTCTCGCCCGCTCTCCTCCCGTTGCAGTGAGATGCTCCGGTACTTCGATCAGCTGGGGAAGCGCAAACGGGCCCAGGCCACCAACCTGTGGAACGAGCCCGCGGACGACACCCACATGGAGCGCGACGACGACCGCGAGCTCTACAACCTGCTGCAGAAACGGGCCAGGCTACGCCGGGGCTCGGAGGTCGGTGCCCCCGGCCCACGCGGGCCCCTGGGACTCACGGAGGGCCCCACTGTGCATGCCGAACCGTAGGGAGCTTTCTTCTTCCCTGGGGTTGGAGACGTAGGGCTCCGAACGGGGCCCCAGGATGCTATGCCAGGCTCTGCCACTGACCGGTGCTGTGACCTTTGGCAAGTCCTTGCCTCAGTTTCTCCTCCCAGCCTGTCTGCTTAGCCTGGGAGCTCTTCTGGGCTGGAGCTGGCGGCGTTTGGGCAGCACCCAACACAACAGGGCCCTGCTCTCACTTAGCTCTTCTGGGTGCTACTGGAACATAATTCTCTTAGAGGAAGGGGATGAGCGAATGGCTGTGTAAGACCAATGGGAGGCCCAGCTGGGCTGGATGGGATCTCACCCTGGCTGGCACATCTACCAGGCACTGAAATGCTCTGCCCTGCTCTAGGCTGCTCTGATCCTGGGCTCTCAGAGCCTTCACAACGGATCTCCACTGTATCAGTGGGGAAACTAAGGCGCAGTGGAGTAAGAGCTGTTATTAGAATCCAGGACAGCTGCCTCCCAGCCCCCGCTCCTCCAAACCACTGGACCCCACTCCCTTCCCAAAGCCAGGAATAGAACCCAGGAGTCCTTGCTCCCGGTCCCCAAAGCAGCACTGTCCTGTGAAACTCCCAGTCAGTCTCCAAGGCCAGGCTGGGAGCATGGCTGTGGGCCAATCAGTGGCGCAGGTGCACGGCAGCCATGACTGGATAGAGAAGGGAAGGGGGGGGAAGCTGGTGCCTTGTGGTTTCCGGGGTCTGACTCCCCAGTCTCTCTCCTGTAGGGCTACCGACGCCTGAGCTTCGACATCAGCGCCCACCGCCAAATCCGCCGTGAGGTGAAGGACCGATGGAGGCAGATCCTAGAGGTCCTGGGTACGGCGCCCGCTTCAGTGCTGGCGGAGAGGGGCGCGGGGTGGGCGTCAGGCTTTGCCCGCTGCACCTGGCCCTGCTTTGCAGCCTTAGCCAGGGCTGAGGGGCTGGGCTGGGCCCTCTCGCCGGGAGGCAGTGCGGCCGAGGGGCTTGTTCATGGGACGCAGGGCCCAGCACGCGCCGTCGGACCCAGAGAGCAGGCCTGACCCTGCCTCTCCTGCGTGCCGGAGTCTCTGAGCCTCACCCATATCTGGGGAGAGCGTTAACGAGCCCAGGGCAATGACGCCAGCCCCTCCGAACAGGCTTCTGACCCGGGGCTGGAGGAGTAACTCCTCTGGCGCCTGGTAGCAGTAGTAGGTTCTTATCCCCTCGAAGAGACAGGCACCACGCAGCTCTAGCGAGGGCGAGCGTGGAGCTGGGGCGTGGGCTCAAAGGCCTCTCTCCTCCCACCCCTGGGCAGGGTTCAGCGCCGAGGCAGACGGCTTGCTCGACATCACCTCCACGGCCTCCTACAGCTCCCTGTGCCAGCCCTTGCAGGCCCGCCAGCTCCTCACCGCCCTGGCCGAGCAGACCAGCCTCTTCGACCGCCACTGCAGCCTCCCCGAGCGATACCTCTTCGTCCTGGTGTGTGGGGCGGGGGGGCAGCTGGCGGGGCCCCCTTCTTCCCTGTGTCTGCAATCCCTCTGTGGGGTGTAGAGTTTGCAGCTGCAATGAGGGATGATGAGTAATTGCTGCTCCCCCCACAGGGGGATGTGGGTCCCTCCCTCTAGCCATAGCCCCTTGCTTGCCCCTGACCTTGTGCCCCTCCCCATCCCAGCCTGGCTGTCTCTCCCCCTCCCCAGGACCGGCTGCTCATCCTGGATGCCGGGGATGACTTCCTCTCCGCCGCCCGCTGCTACTACCCCCTGGAGGCCGAGGAGGGGCCCCCCAGCGAGGAGGAGCCCCCCAGCCAGGAGGCCGTGCTGGTGACGCTGAGCCCGGCACCCCAAGGCGGGGAAGAGGAGGAGGAAGAGAAGGAGGCCGCAGTGATGGATGAAGAGTCCCTGTTGGTCAAGCTGATAGAGTGAGGCCTGCCCTCGGGGGCAGTCAGGTTAGGCCGAGAGCTGCCCCCAGCGTGTCCTGCTGCTGCTGGCGGGGGGCACAGTGCTGAGCAAGGGGTCACGGCCCCTCTCATGGCACCGCGGCCTGTTGGCAGCCTGAATCTGCTGTGTGCCCCCCTCTGCTGCCCTCTTACCCGCCTGCAGAACCCCCTCCCCTCCCGCTGCCTGGCCTCCCCAGAACCCTACACTTCTCCAGCTGGGCTTGGGGCCATCGGGCCCTTCCCGTATTGCTAAGTGGGGGGGGGGGGGGGGGAGCTGCCGGCCTGTTGGGAATGAGGGTCCAGTGGTGCCCGTCGTATGGAACAGGGTGGGATGTGCCAGCTCTAGGCAAAGGGGTCGCTCCAACCTGCTGTCCCCACTCCCATGCAGCCACCTCTGGGGTGGAACATAGCAGCTGCTTACTAGCAATGCTACTCAACCGGTTAGCGGGGAGCCCTAGACCACTTCCATCACCTGCAAACCATTAGGCTTTTCTACGGGCGTTGGCCCTGGGCTGCAGTGATTCATACTGGGCTAACTGGGAGCTGGGCTGGAGACTTACAGCGGGACGGGTCCCTGCAGGTCGGGCTGTTGCTGTTCATCCTTTCCTGGACTGGCTAGTGCTGTGTGACTGTTCCCTGCCAAAGCCAGTTGGTGGGTGTGGGCAGGGAGGTCACGCCCCCCGTGGCTCCCTTCCAAGTGTACCGACAATGGAACGAACGGGGGGGGGGCGGGGCTGTCATTCTAGCGTAATGAACGTCAATCAAAGAGGCAGGGTTTGCACGGGCCCCCCAAATTTTTTATCATCGACTTCCCTGCAGTAGGTTTCTGCCTCAATTTCTCAGCATGGTTCAGAGCAATGATGTGGCTTTTCTGACACCAACCCAATCCCCCACTCCCTGCCACAACCCGTCTTCCTCCCCTCCCCCCCCCTGCCAACCCCTGTGCCCCAGCCCTGTACTCCAGCCCTCCACCCTGCTATTCCAGTCCTGAGCCGTGCAGCACACTCACAACCCTGAGCTGCAGCCGTCCACCTGTTTGTTTATTTCAGGCACCTGGTGTGTGTTTGTGTGTGTACGTACAGTGCCTGGCATTGGGGGGGCGCTGAGACTGTGTGTATGGGTTAGGGTGACCAGACAGAAAATGTGAAAAATCGGGATGGGGGTGGGGGGTAATAGGAGCCTATATAAGAAAAAGACCCAAAAATCGGGACTGTCCCAATAAAATCGGGACATCTGGTCACCCTAGTGTGTGTGTACGTACAGTGCCTGGCATGGGCGGGAGTGGGCCTGAAACTGTGTGTTCTGTGTGTACAGAGGGGTGTGTGTGTGCGCATACAGTGCTGGCACAGGAGGGAGGGACCTGATCCCTGACCAGTGCCTCTGGCCCTTACCCCGATTCTAACTAATGACGCAGTAGAGCCGGGGATGAAGACGGTGCCGTTCCCCTTCCCCTGCAGCCCAGCACGTGGCAGCAGAGGGGCGGCTGTGGCTGGCGCTGCTGCTGCAGGGTTGGCTCATGTGTCACCCCCAAGCTGGGGGATTTAGGAGGCGTCTATCTTTGTGCTAGTTCAAAGCACACACACACCCCGGCTTTGGCAGCGGGCCACGTGAAGCAGTTAACAAGTCTCTGATTATGTTGTTTACCCGACCCCTCGCTGTCCATCTTCCTCCCTTTGCTGCCCGTGCACCTAGGCCAGGCTGCAGCAGGGGGCTGGGTGCTCCCTGGAGCTTTGCGTGGGGAGCCAGCAGCAGTGGGGGTGTGTGAAGAGCCCCCGGGGATGGGGAAGAGAAGTAGGGCCAGATTGCCTTCGAGGGCTCGTCTATTTCAGTGGCAGGGAGTGGGCGCTGGCGGCCAGCTGGCCGGTCCAAAGGGCAAGCACGCGGTGTCCCCGGGCTGGGGAAAGGTCAGCCACACTCTATGCGCCAGGCTGGGATTAGAGGCCGCCTCGCAGGGCCGGAGTCCAGCCTCCGGGGCGCAAAGGGACAGGGGGAGCTTTGCTGCCTGGCGGGGCACCTGTGGCCTCAAGAGGAGACGAGCGAGGCAGAGGCCGGGATCAGGACAGGCCATCTCCCCCCCCCCGCCCCTCGGCAAAGAGGGGCTCCCTGATCTTAGGTGTAATGGTGTAACTTCTGCCCTGACCCCCGTGCTCCTGCCCCCTTCCCCAGCCCAGAGTCTACGTGACTCTGTATGACCGGGTCAAGCAGCCCTAAAAGGGCTGGGAAGGCGCATTAGTGGGGGGCTGTCTCCTGGGGGGGAATGGGTGTTACATGCAGAAGGGGCTCTTACAACCCCTTGACTGGGCACAGGGATTACAGCTCCAGCTTCCGGAGTCATGGGCTGAGAGTTTGGCTTTAAAAAAAAAATAAAAAAGAAAGAAAACATATTGCTAGTCCTCAAGGATGCAAAGAACAAGTTTGAAAATGTGACCTGGGGTGGGGGGTGTCACCACTGCCTGCCTGAGTCTGCAGAGAGCCTAAAACAACAGCGCCAAGAGGGGTGAAATTGGTCCATTCATCTTAACGCTGACAGCTGCCGTCACCCCATGGAGGGGTAGGGCCGTGGCCTGCAGGTGGGACTATGGGGCACAAGGTGGGTTGAGTCTAGTGCCCCATATTGCCTTGGTTCGGCTAGGGTGGCTGTTGGGCTGTCAGTACTCACAGCCGTGGCCCCTGGGCTCTGGGGATAGGGTGGATGGGGCCAGAGCCACTGCTCTGCGGTAGCCCTTAGCCAGCGGCAATGGCAGCCATGTGGTTCTCCGCGCCCCTGGAGCACAAGACAGTGGCGTCTTTGCCAGTGTTGTACCCATGGGCTACTGCAGCTGTTGGCACTCAGCACCCAGAGGTCATGATGCCGGGGGGGGGGGGGGAAATCAGGGTCCCGCTTTCCAGGCGCTAACAGGCTGCTGTCTGCTTAGTCACAGCGGGAGGGGGGAGGGGGGGGTTGCATAGCTGAGACACTCCCCCCCCCCATGCCATGACTTAGTGAGGCCCAGCAGCCAGCGCTACCAGGCCTTCAGGCAGGGCACGGAGCTCTTCTATCCTGGGAGTGGGGAAATCAGCCGGTGGGCCAAGCCCGCGGTGCGTTGCGACGGGGCTCCGCAGATGCTGTAAGCAAACCGGCAACAGCTGCTCTGCCCTGTCCCCCCTTTCCCAAGCTCCCCCTACTGCACCCCCGCATGGACAGCCCCTGTGCCCCCCCTGCTCTGGGTTAGCTGTTTGAGCCCACAGTGCCACGGTTCAGCTGTGACTGCGAGGGGAGGACTGAACCCCCCCCCCCACTAATCACATAGGCCTCTGTGTTGGTAGGGGGTCAGGAATGCAACTGGGCCTGGGGCAGAGTGCACAGCGATAAGCTGTGTCCCAGGGCACTGCCAAGCCAGAGTCCTCGCTGTTTCGGGCAGCACCGGGGCCAGCTGCTCCCAGGGTCAGGTGCGGTTGTTAAACGAGTGCCAGGCATTCCTAGCTAATCCCTGGGTTTTGATGGGCCCCTCCCCGGGGCCTGCTGGGAAGGAGGCCAACTCCATTCACCCACCTCGCTGGAGTGCGGGGGCCCAACAGGCCTGCAGCTAAGCGAGGGACGGGCCAGACTGTATGACAAGAGGAACAGTTGTGGGTGCCCTCAGAAGTTCATATGTACTTCGTGAAAAACGCAGTGTCGGTCAGAACCCTTGTTTTTAACTTTATTTTTATGCAATTAAAAAATGAAGCCCTATTTATGTGTTTGCTCCGTCTAAGAATATTCAAGCATTCAAAACATTCAGAGTCAGAAACGTAAAAGTCTAGAGCATAACGTGAAAGTGTTGTGTAATGCCCAAACTGGTCATAAACTAACGTTGATGCCTTCCTGGCGATGGTGTCTGAATTCTGCCACAAAGACAATCCGGGTCAGTTTTGAAGTCAAATCACTTTCCTATGACAGGCGAATTAGGTTTCTGTCTGTCCTGGGTCGTGCTTGTCCTTTGATGTGATAATCTTCTCAAACAAGCAAAGGAATTCTCACACCTTGCAGACATTTCAGAACGACATATGAACGAACGCCTCCTTTAATTCCTTGGCAGCCCCTAGAACGTCTTCATATTCTTTGCACTGTCTCTTCCCTAGCAGTGCTTCCAGTCAGTGGCGTAGCGAGGAAATTTGGGTGGGCATTTTGGGTGGCTGGGCAATGACAGACGGTGCCAGCTCAGCTTCTCCCCCAACACCACGCCCTGTCCCTAGCCCCGGTGCCCCCAGACACAGGTTTCACCTGCTGAGCTGGGCACACGCATGGTGCGGCTCAGAACATGGCAAGGCAGAGCTGCCGGCGATTAGCTTTCTGGAGGGTGGATGCAGAGCTCCGTCCTGGATGTCAGATGCTCCGGGTCGCTGTGGCAGCACCACACCCCTGCTCAGATTTGGGTGGCCTGGATGCTAAGCGGGTGGGCCGTGGCTACGCCCCTGCTTTAAGCACAGCCATTTCCATTTTCACCTGCTCAATCTCTAATCCAAGCAAGTCAGTCAAAGCACACAGAGATTCCAATCTCAAGAAGTCTGGAGTGCCGGTGGAGTAGAATACATTGCCGAGAAGGTTTTGTGTGACTCGGCGTTCTCAGACAATCTCCTTTGCAATTCACCCCTGTGTTCATCAATCAGTTCATGGGGCATCTGGCGCCACTGAGGCTCACCGATGCTTTGACATCCTGGTAAGTGCTCAGCGCCTATGAAATCTTAGCCCTTTTGGTGGCACATTTTAATGCTGTTGCCTCATCACGTTCACCTGTCAAAACAGGGTGCATGGATGAAATCGCTGAGGAAAAACTCACGCTTGTTGAAGTGCTTCACGGGCAAGGGTGATCGATTCAACTCCTTTCGCAAGGTGCGTTCGTTCCTTTCAAAGGTCATTGTGCACAGGAGCAAACTCTCAAAACCATTCTTTTAAGCTCAGCACAAGCATTTGGATGATTCTGAAACATCCAACAGCCCTCTTGCTTCAATGGACCAGTCGCCAGATCCATCCACAAAGTTTGACAGAATACTCTGAATTGCTTCTTTTAGAAATCATAGAATATCAGGGTTGGAAGGGGCCTCAGGAGGTCATCTAGTCCAACCCCCCGTGCTCAAAGCAGGACTAATCCCCAGACAGAGTTTTACCCCAGTTCCCTAAACAGCCCTCTCAAGGATTGAACTCACAACCCTGGGTTTAGGAGGCCAATGCTCAAACCACTGAGCTATCAAATTATTGGGGATTATTTCCAAGCCATCTTGTTTCTGTGAGTCTTTGCAGGTGCTGGCTTTGTACGGCACACTCCCGTCATGCCTGCGAAAAAATTCAGCTAGAGATGAACAATTTGAGAACATAGCTGGCACTGCTGAGTTCTCCTCACACGGGAGTCAGCCCCAGATGTAATCGGTGATTCAAGCAGTGCGTGTCAGGTATTTGCTTGTTTAATTTCTCATATCAAGGCATTTTGTACACTGCCTGACATAAGGTTGGCGCCATCAAAGCAAGAACATCAAGTGTTTTTAGGGTCAAGACCCAGTTCATGGAGATCTTTCAAAATCAGGGCCGCCCAGAGGATTCAGGGGGCCTGGGGCAAAACAATTTTGGGGGCCCCTTCCATAAAAAAAAGTTGCAATATTGGGCAGCCCTGTTCAAAATTTGTTGTGTAATAGCTTCAGCAGTGAGGCCATGCAATTGGGCTACTCCAACAAGGACTTTGCCACCAACAGAGTAACATAAAACAGTGGATACATTTTCTACATTCACAGCTAGGGTGACCAGATGTCCCAATTTAATAGGGCCAGTCCTGATTTTTGGGTCTTTTTCTTATATAGGCTCCTATTAACCCCCACCCCCTGTCCCGATTTTTCACATTTGCTGTCTGGTCACCCTCTTCACAGCATCCCTTGTCGTGTCATATTTTAAGCAGAACAACTTGACATAACTGTTTTTCTGAATATCTTCAACAATATCTTTCAAAACCATCTTCATAATATCACCGCTATCAGTCTGAACTTCAGCAGCAGTGTACTTCGCATTGTTCGGAACGGTTTGCCGCTCATCCTTGACTTCTGGATCGTGTCCTGCAATAAACTTAAGTAAGTTGATGACAATTCCTGATGAATTGTTCGTAAGATCTATCACTGCAAACTGCAGAACTTTTGCCAAGGTTTTTAAATACTACCCGTTTCTTTCCATTTGTGAGGGTGACACCAAAGCAGCCATTGTGGCACCTGAAAAAGGAAGTTGTGATCAAATAAATATAAAAATAAAATTTATAATTGGGGAATGTTCTCGAGCAAATGAACACACTGAAATAATACAATCAGGGCATTTTTTGCATGCTGGATCTTGCAATCAAGTTGTGGAGCTTTCCTCAAGCACGAGGATTGAACGTTTGTAGGTGCTAATGGAAAGCCAGTTTTCAAAAGGCTGGTTTGGTTTTTTGTCCTCGTGGCCAGGTGATTCATAGTTAAAATTTCCTCCTTTCTTAGTTTCCCGACATTAGGGTTTTCTTTTCACTTTCAAGTTGTTTCAGTGTTTTCCCATTAACTTTAGTGTCTGTTCCTAGGTTGTACAATGCTACTTGGAGCTAGTTGGGGAGCCAGTCCTTCCCAGTCCTTCCCAGTCTCTGATTCCTTCTCCTCCCTGTACTACTGGAGTTTAGCAGCACAAATTATGAGCAGTTTTATATACACAACTACATAAATTCATAACCACGGTTTGTAGCCAGATCTTAGAATGACCCTCAGGTTTAGAACAGTCCAAGCTTTCATAAGAAATCTTGCTCAACATCTATTTATTACACAATAACATTGTATACAAAATACAACCAGTTGGTTCAACTGCATATTCTTTGAGGTTCTTTGTTCTCCCCGGGGGGTGTCACACAAATGTCGATATAGCAAGCAGTTACCTGTAGCTTCTCTTTTCCTTGCTGCAATTCAATCAGCCATTGCATCCAAGAGGGCTAAGCAGCTTTCCGGTTTGATGAAACCTTTGCCTCGCGAAAGTGCATTTTTCCAATTGCAATATCCAGATGTGATAAAAACCGTGCCAGCTCCCGTTCCACCAGCGTGGTCGGGGCATGCACCCAATGGAGCAGGCAAACAAAAGGCCTTCCCGGCATCTTCCAACCTTGGCTGGGTTCAGGGGCCACTTCTCCCTAAAGCAACGCAGCGCACCGCCAATATTGGACTGAGGAAAATCCATTTTCGGTTGAGCTGTTTTGTGAGTTCCAAGATCCGACGGCATCGATGAACCTTTCATGTCTCTCACCTCCCTGTGATCGACATTATCGTAAGTGGCTGGGGAGCTTGCTCAAGTCTTTTTATGAGAAGGAGACATGACACGTGTCCATTTTGAGAGCTATTTGTAGCCCCTGGTCTACTCCTACGAGGGGCCTGGGTCCATCAGGCCGCATGGCGTTGCCCTGGTGGAGGGTGTCGTAGCATTAGTAGGGCAGGTAAGCTGCAGAGGCTATGCAACGTGCCAGTGGCCAAGCTTCAGGTCTTGTGGGGAATTTGGGAGGAAGACAACCTGGCTTCCTGTGGGCCTGGCCATCACCACAGCTCTGGAAGTGGGTGGCAGATTTGAATTTCTGACTCTGCTGAGTGGCCGGTCCTACTGCCCCGCTGGGGGCAGGGGAGGGATGGGGAGGGATGGGTCTTCTCGTCCCCGGGGGGGGGGGTGGATTCAGAGCTGGTGGTGCCGCCAGCTCTCATGGGGGGTTTGTAGGGTTGGGATTCCTTCTCCACAAGGCCAAAGGTCTTTCGGCCAGGCTCTCAGGCTGCATCCCTGCCCCCACTCCCAGCACAAGAGGTTTGATCTCCACTCCAGAGGGGATTGACTGGGGTGAAGGAAAGCAAAGCCATGTCGAAACAGGGCTCCCCAGCCCGCAGTCTCTGGGCGAGGTGGTACGCCCAGCCCTGGCGCCCAGCACTCCAGGAGCCCCACGGGTAGCATGGCAGTCACAGGACAGGCAGCTAAGGTTTGGTCTGGGCTCCAGGGGAGTGTTTCCGTTCCCGTCCGCCCCCGCGCGCCCCAGGAGCAGCGTCCTCCTCACTCTGCGGCCAGAGGGAACGCTCCCTGCTCCCCTCCGTGCCAGGCAGGGGGTGCTCACAGCACAGAGCCCGGAGTCCCCACTTGGCTTCTTCGCCAGCCACCCGCTTCCCAGGGTTGCACCTCTCTGGAGCTGCAGCGTCCTGCGGCCACCACGCGTCACTCGCTGAAACTGTGACAGCTCCGTGGGCCTTAGGCCTGCAATCACTCACCTGAGCAAACTTGGAGTCAGAAAACGGGGGGATGATTTCCAGGGGGGCAGTGCCCCCCCCCCAGCTATGGGCTTTGTTAATCTCGGCTTGGAGCATTGGCTCTCTCTCTCTCTCTCTCTCTCACACACACACACACACACACACACACACACACACACACACACACACAGAGCATGACTGTGCAGCATGCGCACACACACAGTGCCAGCAACACCTCCCAAAATAGCACTGGGACGGCTATTTAAACCCTGGCCCCGGCCCCGGCCAGGCGGCCAAATACCCAGGGCTCACACACACACAACTGGGCTCACACACACACAACTGGGCTCCCCACCCCCACCCCGCCCCGCCAGGCAAGGCGTCCCACAGGGCGAGGATGTTCGGCAAGAGCGTGGTGCTGTCGGCGGCCGAGTTGGGCTGCCTGGTGAAGGAGGAGGATGTGGTGCGGCATGAATCCTTCACGGCCGAATGGAGGGACCTGGCGCTCTCCACCAGGCCCGAGGAGGGGTGAGTGTGGGGCACGGGCACCCTGGGCAGCGGGGCAGGGCATTGGGCTCCCTGTGGCCCCGACCCCGGGGTGAGGGGAGCCCTGGGAGTTTCTGTGGAGGGGCAGCCGGGGGTGGGGGGCCGTGGAGCAGAGCAGGATCCCTGTCCTGGCCCCTCCTCTGTGCCCAGCCAGCCTGGGGCAGAGGGGTCGCAGCCCCTGGGCACAGCGGTGCCCCTTCCCCTCACCAGCCCCAGCCCAGGCCCATCCCCCTCCGGCTGCCCCTTCCCCCTGTCCAGGAGAGAGGCAGACCCAGCTCTGGGGCAGTGCCCCCAGCCCCCCAGCCCTGGGTACAGCGTCTGACTGGGAGCAGGGGGTGGGGGTTGGGGTGGAGCAAGGCCCCCACTGCCCCCCCCCAGCTCCCTGCCCCCGGGCCTGCAGGGCACACACACCCCCATCGCGGACGTCTGTGGCGCTCAGGGCAGAAGTGGCCCCAGGGGTTGCAGCCCCCCAGCCTCAGGGGGCGGGTTGGGTCCTTGGGCTTGTCTGGGCTCCCTGCTCCCAGGAGGTGATGCGGGGGGGGGGGGCTGCCGGGGGCTGCTCCCTGGGTCCCTAACGTTTCCCCCCCCCCCGCCCCCAGCTGCTCCCTGCGGGAGGTGGACGATCGGCGCAAGGAGACGTACTGGCAGCAGCAGGAGACGCGCTTCATCGTGCAGCGATCCCCCTGGCTCATCATGCGGCTGGGCCGACTGGGCGAGCCCCTGGCCCGCTACCACCTGCCCTACCAGCGGGCGCTGCCCCTGCCCCTCTTCGTGCCGGCCGACCTGAGCGCCAAGGCCGAGCGGGGAGCCACCCCGCCCCAGCTGCGCCACATGATGGACTTCGAGACGGCGCTGGCCGGGGGCTCCCCACCCAACGGGCAGTGCCGGGACAAGAAGGCCGTGGCGGAGATCACCAAGGAGCTGCCCCCCGTCGTCCAGCCCAGCCGGCCTGACTTCGGCAAGGGTGACTTCCCCCGCTCCCTGTCCCAGGAGGCGCAGAGGGGCTGAGGGGAGACAATGCCTAGCGCTAGGGGTGCCCAGGCGCGACCCCCTTGTGCTGTCTGTGTTAGCGCTGTGTCTGTGTGGCACCCACGGCGGGTGCCAGGCTGGAGCTGTGCCCTGCCATGGGCACAGGGCACCACCCCGAGTGCCCCTCACCAAGCTTTCCTTAGTTGCCAAGGATTTGTACAAGGTAGGAGCCGACAAGCGGGAAGCGGGCTCCACTCCCAGCTGTTAAACCCTCCAGTGGGCTCCTGGTTAGAGCTGGGAATGGGGGCTCCTGGGTCCCATTCCTGGGTCTGGGACACAACGCGTATGTCTACATGGCACACCAAGCCCCAGGTCTGAGGTGGGGTCAAGCCCCAAGCTCCGTTTGCCCACACAGCCGTTACTCTGACTCAGTTGTGGAGCCTCAAGTGCAGGCTTGGAAACGAGCCGGGGTCCCCACGGTGAGCAGTGTAGACATGGGGCAGGACCTCTGGGTTGTGTTCCAGTACGTTAGAGGGGGGAGGATGGGATCAGGACTCCTGGGTTCTGTCCCCAGCTCTGGGAGCGGAGTGGGGTCTAGTGGTTTTTAGAGCAGGGGGATCAGCACTCTTGGGTTCTCTGCCTGACTCTTCCACTGACTCACTGGGTGGCCTGGGGCAGATTCACTGTGACAGGGTGACTGAGCTGCCTCCCTGGGGCTGGGGATTCCCCTGGGGCTGGGGATTCCCCTACGGGCTCAGAGGGGAGGGGGGGGCGAGGTTCTCGCATCCCTGCTCCTGGAGGAGGAGGGAGCTGGGACCAGCCTGATTTCACGCCCCTCCCTGTGCGGGGGCATCAGGAGCGGGCAGACGTGGCGACGGCAAGGGAGCAGAGGGGGCAGGAAGGGCCAGGCGAGGTCCTGCCCAGGGGGACGGGGGACACCTCCCTGGCTGCCAAAGGACAATGCAGGAAGGGATGGAGCGAAGGGGCCACCGCAGGTGAGACGGGGAGGCGCGCGCTGGGGGCTGCAGGGCCGCGATGGGGGAACCATGGGGAAATCAGCCAGGGGTGGGAGCTGCTGCGGTGTGGCTCCGGAGGTGAGGGTTGTACCAGCTCCTGTGGGGGGTGGAGGGGGAGAGGTGGGTTTCTATCCACGTGACTTTTCCTTGTACTGCAATAAAACTCCAGTCTCGACCCAAATGTCCCACCTTGGTCCTCTTCCTTTGAAATGCGCGAGCGATCGCTGGGGGGGGAGGGGGGAGTGGCCTGCACTGATCCTGACCCCAACAGCTGGGTGGGCTCTGAGCTAGCCCAGCGGTGGTGCTGGTCACAGCTGGAATTGCCCTCCGCCTGGCGTGGCCAGGCCTGCTTCCTGGAGGGGCCCGGCGCCGTACCCTGCTCCCCCAGTCGCAGCCCAGTGACTCCAGCCAAAAGGCAGATGAAGATTTGCACGGAGAGAGAGGTGGCCATTGGGCTGATAGCAGAGGGGCTGAGCCCCCTGCTGGCCCCTCTCCTTGGAAAGGGGCAGGGTGGGGAAAGGAGCAGGGGGCTTCCCAGCTGTCAATCTGCCCGCAATGCAGGAGCCGTCCCAGCAGCTAGGTCAGAGGGTCCCATGGGGAACGCTGCACTCAGGCCCGGCTGGAGGGGACCGCAGGACAGAAAGCAGCAGGACAAGAGTTAAAGGGAGCCAGGAGAAAGCCCATAGCTGGGGTTCCGGGAGGTCGAGGTGGGGGCCAGAGGCTACAGCTGCATTTATTAAAGGGGCATGGATGCTTTCAGGACCATGGCTTGTAGCAATGTAGGACTGGGACCCAGGACTCCTGGGTTCCACTCCCAGCTCTGATATGTGACTCCAGACCGGTGCCTCAGTTTCCCCACTGTCTTTTCACAGGCCCTGCTTGGTCCCACCCTACACGGAAGCCATGGTGGTGTGAGGCCTCCTGAAGGCAGCAGCAGTTTGGGCGGGGCCAAGGGGGACCGGGCTGAGAGGAGACAAGGATCTAGGGCGGGGGGTCCATGTTCTGTTCCCCTCGCCCACACATGTAGCAGCAGGCGTAGGTGCACTGTGGCTCCTTGTCTCCCTCTAGAGGCTGGCTCACAGAAGGGGTTAATGGGCTGGCTACAGAGCAAATTCTGCCGGGCCCAGTTGAGACAGGACCTGCTCTCGCTGGGGTCTGGCCTGGATCAGCCCCTGGCGGGCAGAGGCAGGCACTGGCCCCCAGAGTCTCCTGCCTACGATCCCATGAGGGAATTGGGGCCGGCCCATCCAGAACGGCCTCCTGTGCTTAAATATAGCCCGGGCAGGGAGCCGCTTTCAGCGCCGGGCCCAGGCCGGGTCCCGTGCCCAGCCGGTGGGGGGGCGCTGTCAAGGCGATGGCGCTAAACAGAGGAGCTCGGCAAGGGCCCAGAGCCTGCAGGGGACGGTGCCGAAGGCCGGGCGCTGTTACTTTTAAAGGCAGCATGTCTCCCCGCCCCGTTTTGCCCCGTGCGGGCACTGGATGCGATACCCGCATGGGCTGCTCCACGTGGCCAAGGGGCCGAGCAGCCCAGCCATGTGCCTGCTGCCAGGGCCGGGACACTACTGCAGCAGGGACTGCGTCAGGGCAGAGCAAGTGTCTGTGCCCCCCTCTTTCTTCCCCCCCCCCGGCGCCACCTGGCAGCTGCCACCTGCTCCTGGCCTGGGCGCAGAACGTTAACAAGGCCATAAACAGCTTCTGTCCTTGGCTGGCCGGGATTTGGCGGGCAGGGGAAGGACTGGAGGTTTGGCCAGAGGCTCTTTAACCTCTGCACGGGGGCACCTGGCATGGCGCTCTCTGGGCGCTGGTCCAGCAGGTGGGGCAGCATGAGGTCAGAGGAAAGTGGCCTGGGCCTGGCCAGAGCCCTGCAAGGGGGAGATGGGGGGTGGATGGACATGGGGCACAGCCCAGCTGTCTGGCTGCACCCCTCCCACCCCCAAATAATGGCAAAGCCCACTGGGGCCTGCCCGGTGCAGGAGGGGCCCCCACGCCTGGATCAGCTGGTCTGGCCCAGCCCGTATTTGCCATGCCCTGGCCATGCCCTTCCGGCCCCAGCTCCCTGGCTGCCAGCCCTGCTCCACTTGTCCTATGGGAGCTTCTCGGCCAGGCTGTGCTGACCGGTGATGGCCTGGGGGGGGGGGAACGGGACTGTACGCCCCACTGCGTCCAAGCAGGCTGGGTCAGTCATGCAGCTGCTCAGAGCAGAAGCCCTTCCCCCCAAGCGCCTAGCACCCCCCCCCCCCAATCTGGGTGCACCACCACCTCCTGACCACACACCTGGGTGCAGCCCCTACCCCCCCCCCACACACACACATCAGCAGCTGCATCCTCTTTCCCCTCCAGTGCCACAATATACACACACACACACACCGCTTCCTTTCACCTCATTTTTCTTCCACGTGACACCACCAAGTCCTGCCTGGGGGGGAGGGATAGTGATGCCCCCCCCCCCCCCGGCAAAAGGCAGCAAACTACTCCTATCTGTGGCATCCGTCTATCGCCCAGGAGCCTTTGGGTGCCAGGGGGGCCACCAGTCTTCAAGGGGAAGCTGCCTGCCAGTCTGCCCTGATCCCCAAAACGCTCTGGGGTGGGAGCATGGCCTGGGCCCACTGCCCTGCAGCGTCTCCCTGAGCTCAGCTGCCAAAGGCCTGTACCGGGTGAACCAAAGGGCCTGAGGCTTCCCCCGTCTGCTGTGAGGGGTTGGGGGTATTAGCCATGTGCCTGGCATGTGCTGTAGCCACGCAGCTGGCAGCAAAGGTGCTGCCCTGTGGGTTGGTGGCGTTATGGCAGCAGGAGTCACCAGCTGTGGCAGACTTACCTGGTCACCTTCTTCGCGCGCAAGAACTGCGGCATCAGTGTGAGGCACAGGACACGCCCCTGCCGGGGAGCCGTGGCCAGCGGGAAGCGTTTGCTCTCTGCCTTGTTCTCCAAGTGAAGCCAAGTCGGGGGTGCCAGGGGCTTCCTGGGAGCCAGGCAGGGCTGGGCTGGGCCTCCCGACTCAGGCATTTGCCTGCGTGGCGTACGTGACCTCCTCTGAGCTAGGAGGGGGCCATGTGGGGTGAATGACCAGGCCCCACTAGGAAAAGAGTCAGGGTCAGCATCACGGCTTCTTTCTCAGCTGAGCGACTCGCCTCTGCCAACCCCCAGCAGCAGATGCCAGGGGAAGTGCGGGGGCCCCGGCTCTGGCCCGTCCCCCGGGCTCCCCCAGGCCAGGACGGCTAACACGGCGAATGGAAGGAGAGAGTCATGCCGCCTTTCCTCCTTTTATTAGCCAGACAGCCTCATACCCCGAGCGCCCCAGTAACAGCAGCAGGCCAAGGAACACGGGGACGCGGACGGTGAATTCCTTGCCCCAGAATATCAGCCCAGGGGATTGAGGATGCAAATGAGCTCCTGGGGTCACCCATGTCCTGACGTCTGCGGGGAGCTGCTCGTCCCTCTCATGCACTAATCCTTCTCCTGCAGCACCGGCCGGCTGAGCATCGCCTTGTGCTTCCCCCATGCCGGCAACTGCAACTTCCTGGCTCTGCCCTCATCTCCACGTAATCATTTGTCCTCCCCAGGCTAGGGACAGGCCCCAGCTCTCTTGATGCCCAGTCACTTGCAGTAACCACTAGCCAACACTCCTCTGCCGGAGCTGGGGATAGAACCCAGGAGTCCTGGCTCCCAGCCCCTGACTGCTCTACCCACTAGCCCACACTCCCCTCCTGGAGCTGGGAATAGAACCCAGGAGTCCTGGCTTCCAGCTCCCTCCATTTCTCTACCCACTAGCCCACACTCCCCTCCTGGAGCTGGGAATAGAACCCAGGAGTCCTGGCTCCCAGCCCCCTCTACTCCTTTACCTGCTAGCCAACACTCCTCTGCCAGATCTGGGGATAGAACCCAGGAGTCCTGGCTCCCAGCCCCCTCTACCCGCTAGCCAACACTCCTCTGCCGGAGCTGGGAATAGAACCCAGGAGTTCTGGCTCCCTGACTGCTCTAACCACTAGCCCACACTCCCCTCCTGGAGCTGGGAATAGAACCCAGGAGTCCTGGCTCCCAGCCCCTGACTGCTCTAACCACTAGCCCACACTCCCCTCCCCCCTGCTGTGCTGTTAGACCCAAAGAGCATCAGCTGCTGTGACAGCCTTGCTGACAGCTGATTGACAGCTCAGCCGGGAAGACCGTTCTTAAAGAGACAGCGTTCCGATTGCAGCACCATCAGCATGCACGGTGCTGTACGAACCCATGGTCCCTGCCCCACAGAGCTCACAGTCTAACTCGAAAAGCCACATGCAGCCACGGCGTAACCTCGCTGAGCTTACGCCCGGGATGGCTTTGGCCCTGGAATGGGCCTCTACAGTAACTCCGCGTTGCCCGGCTCACCGTGGGTATTTCTCATGCAGGGGGAGCCGTGAGCTGGGAACGCAGAGCCCTACGGGCAGGTCCGTGCCCCGACCCTCAGCCCCGCTGCGCCTCCTGGGATAGGGAGCGGGACAGGGAGCGATGGAAGTCACCCTTGCCGAAGTCAGGCCGGCTGGGCTGGACGACGGGGGGCAGCTCCTTGGTGATCTCCGCCACAGCCTTCTTGTCCCGGCACTGCCCGTTGGGTGGGGATCCCCCGGCCAGCGCCGTCTCGAAGTCCATCATGTGGCGCAGCTGGGGCGGGGTGGCTCCCCGCTCAGCCTTGGCGCTCAGGTCGGCCGGCACAAAGAGGGGCAGGGGCAGCGCCCGCTGGTAGGGCAGGTGGTAGCAGGCCAGGGGCTCGCCCAGCCGGCCCAGCCGCATGATGAGCCAGGGCGATCGCTGCACCACGAAGCGCGTCTCCTGCTGCTGCCAGTACGTCTCCTTGCGCCGATCGTCCACCTCCCGCAGGGAGCAGCTGGGAGCAGGGGGGGGAAACGTTAGGGACCCAGGGAGCAGCCCCCGGCAGCCCCCCCCCCATCGCCTCCTGGGAGTAGAGAGCCCAGACAAGCCCAAGGACCCAACCCGCCCCCTGAGGCTGGGGGGCTGCGACCCCTGGGGCCATGGGGCAGCGAGAGACTCTGGGGCCCCTTCTGCCCTGAGCGCCACAGACGCCCGCGATGGGGGGGGGGGGTGCCCTGCAGGCCCGGGGGCAGGGAGCTGGGGGGGGGCAATGGGGGCCTTGCTCCACCCCAACCCCCTGCTCCCTGTCAGATGCTGTACCCAGGGCTGGGGGGCTGGGGGCACTGCCCCAGAGCTGGGTCTGCCTCTCTCCTGGACAGGGGGAAGGGGCAGCCGCAGGGGGACGGGCCTGGGCTGGGGCTGGTGAGGGGAAGGGGCACCGCTGTGCCCAGGGGCTGCGACCCCTCTGCCCCAGGCTGGCTTGGCACGGAGGAGGGGCCAGGACAGGGATCCTGCTCTGCTCCACAGCCCCCCACCCCCGGCTGCCCCTTCACAGAAACTCCCAGGGCTCCCCTCACCCCGGGGTCGGGGCCACAGGGAGCCCAATGCCCTGCCCCGCTGCCCAGGGTGCCCGCGCCCCACACTCACCCCTCCTCGGGCCTGGTGGAGAGCGACAGGTCCCTCCATTCGGCCGTGAAGGATTCATGCCGCACCACGTCCTCCTCCTTCACCAGGCAGCCCAGCTCGGCCGCCGACAGCACCCCCGCGCTGCGCAGCACCACGCTCTTGCCGAACATCCTCGCCCTGTGGGACGCCTTGCTTGAGGGGGGGCGGTGAGCCTGGCTGTGTGTGTGTGAGAGACCAACTGTGTGTGTTAGAGCCTGGTTGCGTGTGTGTGTGTGAGCCCGGCTGCGTGTGCGTGAGCCCGGCTGTGTGTTTGTGTGAGCCCGGCTGCGTGTGCGTGAGCCTGGCTGTGTGTGTCCAAGCCCTGGTACTTGGCTGCCCAGGCCAGGGTTTATATAGCCTCCCTGTGGCTATTTCCGAGCCGTGTCGTCAGGGGCTATATCCGCCCCACGCGGTCACTCGCCAGCGCTCCCGACACCGGACACCCCCCGCGTTTGTTGTTTACTGGAAACCAGCCTCGGCCCGGAGATCACCCTGCCGGGCAACGCTTATACTCACGCAGCCTGTGGGAAGCTGCAGGGGTCTCAGCTATGGGGTGTGTGTGTGGGGGGGGCAATCCTGGGCCACTGTCCACACCAGGTGGCCCAACCCTTTAGGGGTGTGAATTAACCCTTTGCAAACCCCCAGCCCAATGGGGGAAGAGCATTCTGGTCTACTCTGGGTCTCAGAGGGACTCAATAGAAGAGCTGGGAGTAGACCCCAGGAATTCTGATACCCTCGCCTACCCCGCTCTAACCACTAGACCCCACTCCCCTCCCAGAGCTGGGAATGGAACCCAGGAGTCCTGGCTCCCAGCCCACCCTGCCCCCGCTGGAACTGACTAGAGCCCACGCGTCTCCCTCCCACAACTTCAAAGGCCCGGGACTAGTGGGGAAAAGGGGTGGTGGCTCTTTTAAAGGTCTCCCCCTTGCCCCAGAGCGGGGGGGGGGGGGCGATACCACCGGAGCTGGCCGGCTGGCTGGCTGGAGGGGCCCAGATGAGCCAGTCGCCCCTGGCTGGCAGAACCCAGGTGTCCCCAGAGAGCATGTGGGAGCTGGAACTAGAGGTGGGGGCGGTTCTCAGACTGGGTTTTTCATTGACGGGCCGGGCTCGGCGCTGCCCCAGGCCATGGAGCACGGGGCCTGCTGGCCACCAAGTTTGGGGGATGAGCTCATCCTAAAACCTGACCCTGGAGACCCCCGGGTTAGTGGCCCCCCGGCAGGCGAGCTCCCAGCCCCATGTTCGGTGAGCCCACCCCGGGGCAGTGACAACTGCGTGAGCCCCTGCGCTCAGCACACTCCCCCGGCCCAGAGACGCAATGTGAAAACCTCGCCCGGCCGGGAGAAAATGTGCTGAGCAGCCCAGTCTGGCTGTCCCGCCGGGGCCAAGGGGATGGGGCTAATTATAGCCACCCTGGGTCCAAGGATTCCTGGGGGAGGGGGGTGCGGCAGCATGTGAAGGACTCACACTTTCCAGGTGGAGACTTGGGGCTTAGAGCAGGGGGGCAGGGAGCCAGGACTCCTGGGTCCTATTAACAGCTCTGGGAAGGGAGTGGTGTCTAGTGGTTAGAGGGAGAAGCCTGGGAGCCAGGACTCCTGGGTTCTAGTCCCAGCTCTGGGAGGGGAGTGGTGTCTAGTGGTTAGAGGGAGAGGCCTGGGAGCCAGGACTCCTGGGTCCTATTCCCAGCTCTGGGAGGGGAGTGGTGTCTAGTGGTTGGAGGGAGAGGCCTGGGAGCCAGGACTCCTGGGTTCTATTCCCAGCTCTGGGAGGGGAGTGGTGTCTAGTGGTTAGAGGGAGAGGCCTGGGAGCCAGGACTCCTGGGTCCTATTCCCAGCTCTGGGAGGGGAGTAGCTTAGAGCAGGCCACATGGAGCCAGGACTCCTGGGTTCTAAGTTGATCATTGGGTGGCAGGTGACATAATACTCATATTATTATTCCCCACTTGCTGTGGGACTCTGTTCAAGTGCCCTCCCGCCACTGGCACCTCCATTTCCCTCCCTGCCCCTGCCCCAGTGAAATGGCCTTTCCTAGGGCTAGCAACGTAAATGGCGTCAGGACGCCTGGTCAGTGCTCCTCCTCCGCTGGCAGAAAGGGCCCCGGGATCCTTCATGGCCAGGAAGCCCAATGACTGACCAGGCTGATGCCCCCCATTCTGGGCATGCTGGGGGGGAGCAGCCCCTGCTGTGCGGGTCAGCAGAGGACCCCAGGCTGTGGAGTTGATGCCCTTCCACCAGCTCCGAGATCGCATGGCGGGGGCTGGAGAATCGGCTCTCAGCCTGGCCCCGGCAGGCCCCCCCCATGCAGCCAGCACCGACAGTGACAATTCCTGCCCGCCAGCCGCTCACGGATCAAACCACGTTGGCCCCACCAGAGCGCTGGGATCGGTCTCATTTAATGGCCTTTTGCTGACATAATTTATGAGCTGAGGCAGCTTTTCCAAAACAGCCTGAAAGCATTTGGGGCCGCTAACTTGTTCCAGGCCTGGCGTTATCAGCTGCACCAGAGATATTTCACAGCCACAATTGACAGGGCCCTGAGGCCGGCCCCCCTTGCCCGCTAACTCCATTACCGCCCTGGTTTGCATTGTGCCAATGAGCCCCTTCCTCCCATCACGAGGGTGGGGGGCTGTGAGCGGATCCAGCTGCCATGAATGGGCTGGGAGGGGAGTTGGTTTGTTCCCACCTGGGAGTCTGAAATAAGCGAAGAGGCTGAAATTGGCGAGGAAAGGTGGCAAAGGGAAGCCCCCTGCCCCTTCCCCATTGGCTGCGATGGATCTTCCCCGGCCAAACCAGTGCTGGGAATGGTTCTAACGCCTGGTGTCCTCAGGACAGCCCCATCTCGCCCCTGTCACGGGACGCACCAGGGAGCCAGGGTGGAGCGAGAGGGATGGGGTGAGCAGGCCGGCCAGCTGGTGGCTGAGAGCTGGGGTCCAGCTGGTGCAGAACGCTGCCTCCTTGCGGAGCACATCACAGAACCAGCCTGCAGTTAAAGAGCAATTAACAACCTGTGTCCAGAGGGGTCTATGTGGAAAGGAATCAATAGAGCTGTGTGGTTGGGGGGGGAAACCCATGGCTGGGCTAGCAGGGGGCTGCGGGTCAGGAGTGAGGGGCACCGGCAGAGCTGTGGCGGGAGCACAGGGCTGGGCTAGCAGGGGGCTGCGGGTCGGGATTGAGGGGCACCGGCAGAGCTGTGGGGGGAGCCCAGGGCTGGGCTAGCAGGGGGCTGGGGTTGGGAGTGAGGGGCACTGGCAGAGCTGTGTGGGGAGCTGGCACTTCCCTTACTCTGCTCTTCACAATCATTACGTTCACTGTGAAAACCCAGAGCCCATCGGCAGGCTGAGCCGGTCGGGGTGGAGCGGCAGGATGCGGCTCCGGCCCCCGCCGGCGCTGACACTAACCTGGTTAGCCGGGATGAACGGCCACAATAAAGTCGCCTTTCAATACGCTTGTCAAATGATCATCCGGTGCAAGATAAACTAATCTCCCAGCCCACCCCCGACGTGTCTCTGGAGCCTCCATTAACTCCCCTAAATGTCCAGCCAATCACTGCACGACAGCTTCCTCCCCGCCTGGCTGGGCCAGGGGGCCGGCGTGGTTGGGGGGGCAGAGGGGGGCAGCTAGAGAAATGGTCTCAATTTCCATCCGCCCTGCGGGGAGCACCAGGTCCCATCTGCCTGGCGCACGTTGGGCCCTAATCAGATTGGGCCAATTAGCGCATTGCGACGCCCTGAGCCACCCAGGGCAGGGGCTATAAAGGCGGCTCCCTCGGCCCCAGCTGCGCGTGAGCCGCCCGGCCGATCCCCCAGCCATGAGCAGCATCGCGGCCGTCGGGGAGAGCTACCAGAAGTTCAACCCCAGAGCCTACCTGCAAAACAACTACATGCCCCCCCGGGCTGACTTCAGCTCCGAGGACTGCGTGGTGCCCTGGAAGCTGCGGTGCCTGGCCGAGGCCTTCGCCACAGGTGAGCGTTGGGGTGAGACAGAAGCTGTAAATAAGCCTTTAAAGGGCTTTGCAGGCATCAGTGGATGAAGCCTCCGAGCTGCCTTGGGAGGGAGGAGAGTGTCACGGCCTCTGTGTTACTGATGGGGAAACTGAGGCACAGACTGATGCCAGCACTGGTGGCAGATCTGGGAACAGAACCCAGGAGTCCTGGTGCCCACCCCTCACACTCTGACCACTACACTCCGTTCCCCTGGCAGCTCGGGGGAGAGAACCCAGGAGCCCTGGTGCCCACCCTTCACCTCCGCTAGGCTGAACGTCTCGTGGCTTCTAGCACAGAAAAAGCCTTTGCGGCTAAGGCTCAGCTCGGGTGGGGACCGGGTATAAGCCACCCAGGCAAAGGAACTCTTGGCCGGACTGAGGGCGTCTCCACGCAGGGTTTGCTGTACCCGGACAGCTGTTGGGGAAACGCTTCCCAGCGGAGACCAGGCCTGGGCTGAATTCTCCTTCCATTTCCGCTCTCACAGCCTCCTCCACCGCAAAGCGGGTATCCCAAAAACTCACCCCCCCTCCCACCCCTTAGCACACGTCCCTCTGTACCAGTCTCCCTCGCCCCTCAGGGGACATCCACGGCCGCACCCTGATCGACATCGGCTCCGGGCCCACCATCTACCAGCTCCTGAGCGCCTGCGAGCACTTCGAGGAGATCATTGCCACCGACTACCTGGAGGTGAACCGGGAGGTGCTGCGCCGGTGGGTGCGGGGCGAGCCCGACAGCTTCAACTGGAGCCCGTACATCAAACACGTCTGCCGGATTGAGGGCAAAGGGTAGGCGTCTGGGGGGGATGGGAGGGGGCAGCCTGCAAACCAGGCTGGTCGGTGGCACCAGAGCCGGGGGAAGAGCTGGCCGGAGCGAGGGCGTTCGAGCAGGACTGGACGGAGCAGCCGCTCTGGCTGATGCTCCGTGGTCCGGGCTGGTTGTGTGACCTGAGGGTGTCACTTGAATTCCCAAACTCGCTGTTTGCCGGGTGGAAATGGACTGGGGGGTGGGGGGGGGATTTAGCAACTGGCAGCTGGGGTGGGGGGGGTTGCTGAGGCACAGAGTTAAAGGAGTCAGCGTTGTTGGCCAGCACACGCATGTGCATGCGGCATGTCACAGGGAGCGCACCGCCGCCCAGCCGTGTCCCACACGTTCACACGCACACTGACAGCCCCACACACCCCTTTGAGCCTCACCCCCCCCCCCCCCGATCGCTTAGCTCACCCAGTGACTGCCCTGGGCGTCGATCCCTCCCCTCTGCTCACCCAGAGTCAGCCTTACAAAGTTACCGCCCGGCAAGCCCGTGTCCTGGGGCCGCTCACCCGCCGCCTGGCCTCACCCCCTGGGCTTTGTCCTGCCCGCCAGGCGGCGTGGCACTGGGGGCTGGAAGCACAAGGCGCTCGCACCAGGGATCCGGCTTCCAAGACTCGCTTGTGTCAGGAAGTGGGGGGGAGGCAGGGCCCTGCACCCCCCAACTTCCTGCGATTCACCGGGACTAGACAACAGGAACACAGTCCAAAACAGAGCTTGTAGGTACAGACAACAGGACCCCCTCAGTCAGGTCCATCTTGCGGGGCAGGGAGCTGAGACCCCAGCCCTGGGGCTCCCTCTGTTTCCCCAGCCAGCTCCAAACTGAAACCCCCTCCAGCAGTCTCACCCAGCCTCCCCCCCGGCTCCTCCTCCAGCCTTTGTCCAGTTTCCCGGGGAAAGGTGTCACCTAGCCCCAACCCCACTCCTGGGCTCAGGTTACATGCTCAGGTATCGTCCCTCAAGTGAAGTCACCCCCTGCTATCCCCATCACCAACGCAGACAGTCCCAGTAAAACTCCCACACCCCACTCCCTGCTCCGGCACAGCTTGTCAGCCCTGCTGCCAAAAGGCCTCCCTGGCTGGAGGGCGTCTCCTGGAGCAGGGCTGGGTTGGGGAAAGCAAATTGCTGGCTCCAAATAACAACCGGAGAGTGTCAGTGATGGTGGGGGGGACTCGTGGGTCTGGTAAGGTCACTGCTCCAGCTCTGGGTAGGGCACAGGCCCCAGCGGCATCACTCCAAAGACCCCGCATTGATCTCCCAGCCTGTGAAGCAACCAGGGCACTCCCCAGGGTGCAGATTGCTAACCCTCCCCAGGGCCAGCCCCCTGCTTGGGAGCAGCGAGAGACGGGGGGGAAATGATCTCCTGAGTGCAGAGAAGGTAAAACCTACACACCCACCCTCGTTACCCCAGCAATCAGAGCTGGGAACACCCTGCACTCAGAAAGGGGAGTCGCCCACAGCCTTGTGCCAAACCAGCCGTGTCGGCGTGAACCCCACCTTCTTCCACGCTGCGTTTGGGACAATCTGGAGCTGGAAACGAACCGATCTCGCTGTATAACCCGCTGTTCCCCTTCCGTCAGGCTCCCCAGCACGGCGCGGCTCCTCTGCCTCAGAGGCTGGAAGCTCTAAGGAGCACGGACATGATGCTGGGGCTCAGTAACCGATAACAGCCACGGTGAGCGCGTGGCCGAATCGGGCTGGTTTTGCAGAGAGCCCTGAGCTCCTACCCCCTGGAAAGTCAGGCCTGTTCTGCCCAGCGGTGCTGGAGTCCCTCCCAGCTCTGGCTTGCCCAGGGCTCTGTCTAGCCTCGTTATACGGCTCCTCAGGGACGCGGCTGGGCACCCGGCCGGAGCGAGCTAAACCCCCCCCCCCTAGGAGTCTCAGCTATGGAGACTGGACCATGGGTGGGTCCCTCTCCATAGGTACCACCCATGGCTCTGATCGCTGTAGCACTGCGGCGGGCTAGAGGGGCGCAGCGGGGGAAAGCTCCCTGTCAGACGCTGGTGTTATCACCACAGCACCTTGAGCGGGCATAAAATTCTCACCCCACCCCCTGTGGCGCTTTTCCGTGGGCCAGTTCGGCCTAAATTTTCCCTTTGGCTCCTCTGATCCCATCATCCCCCTTGGAGCACCCTAAACACCCCCTCTCCCTCCTGGGTGCGGCTGGGTACACTGCCCCCTGATGCCCATTGCTTGACTCCCATGCTCCCTTTCTCATGGCCGGGCCTCATTCTTTTCTGGCTTGCACAGGGAGCAGTGGAAGGAGAAAGAGCAGAAGCTGAGAGGGAAACTGAGGCAGATCCTTCCCATCGACGTCCACCAGCCCGAGCCACTGGGCTCCCAGTTGTGCCAGCCAGCCGACGCCCTGGTCTCCACCTTCTGCCTGGAGGCGGTGAGCCCCGACCGGCCGAGCTTCGAGAGAGCCCTGCGTAACGTCACCACCCTGCTGCAGCCCAGGGGCCACTTCCTCCTCATTGGCGCCCTAGAGGAGTCTTTCTACCTGGCCGGTGAGGCCAAGCTCTCAGTGGTGCCGGTGAGCGAGGCCGACGTCAAGGAGGCCTTGAGCAAGAGCGGCTACCACATCCACGACTTCCGCTCCTATCTCATGCCACCCAGCCTGAAAATCGGCGTGGATGACGTGAGTGGGGTCTTCTTTGTCCACGCACAGAAGAAGCCCGTGGCCTGAGGCCCGTGGCTAGGCAGGCCTGGCCAATCCTCTTGTTCTTTGCTAAGATGCACGTCCCACAGCAGAGTGAAGCTTGGTAGCTAGTAATGCAATAGATGCATCCATCCTAGGCAGATAACCTGAGATGCTGCGTGATTCTCCTTAACGCCCCGTCCGCCCCCAGCTCCAGAGCGCATCTCCTTTGCATGTGGTAGCTGATTCAGCAGTGAAGGGGTTAAATAAAACTGGAGGCAGGTGGATTAGCTGGTTCTCTGAGGGTCTCTTCATTCATAAATTCTAGGCTTCTATTAATGGCAGGTCCTGTTCCCCTGTGTCTGTGTAGGGCCACGCGTGGCCTGAGCAGCTACTGGAGTATCAGGCAGGGTTGGCTTTCTGTAGCACCCAGGTTCTCCTTGTGCAGTACAAAGAGAGTGAAATCCTATTTGGGGCATGCATTTCTAGAGCCTCTCCCTATCGGCTCCAGGTGCTTTTACAGCACTTTGGGGGGCTCAAAGTTCTTACATCATTCAATTAATCTGCATACCAGCCTGTGAAGCAGATCTGCCTTACCACCCTTGTTTTAGAAACCGAGTCACAGAAACTAAGAAGGGGCGAGTTAGAGAGCAAGAGTTGGGATTAGAACTCAGCCAATTCGTGATCCTGCACTCAATGCACTAGTTTCTCTCTCTCTCCATATCGTTTTACATGACATGCAGCCACCTCTGGGGCAGAACTCAGCAGCTGCTAAAGGGCAGACAGTAACATTCCACAAGAGTTTCGACCAGGTAATGAAAAACCGCCTCCCACTCCATCTGAAAGTGAAAGGGAAGTAGGAGGTAGGCAGAATATAAATTACCCAATCTGGAATTTCACTGTATAGGGAGAAGACAAAACTAGCCGAGGTAGAATTTCAGCAGGATTCCAACTTCAGAATTAGCACAATTTAGTTTTGGTACCAATCCCATCTGCTGAAGAATTTTAGTGGGAACCCCAGATAATTTAGGCCCAACAGTTAGACTTTTACTGTATGTTTAAAAAACATTTCAGAGAACCTAATAATGACGAGATGTTTTCATGATTTCCATGGCACTTTATCTAGATATTTATTTTGTGGCTATAGATACATATTCCATGCTGTTCTCTGAGACCTATACACCTGAGCCTTTGTTTTACTGCATGAGAATCCATTGAAAATAAAAGCTATAAAATCAAGGCAAACGGGGCTGTCTAGATTCACTCCGAGTTGGGGGAAGTGTAAACGTTAAACAAACAGCCTACAAAGCAGCTGCGAGTCTATATTTAAGTAATCCCAACGTGGTTAATAGTTCAGCTGACGACTTTAATAAATACAGGATGTTTAATTTGGAACCAACCCTTTAAAGAAATGTTTGGGGGGAAAAACAGGTCTTTCCCCAAGGTGGGGGGCACAGTAACCCCACGTTGACCCCCTCTAGTTAACTCTCTCTAGCAAAAAATGGTTTGGAAGCCAAGGGTGGGATTTTATGGTGCTTAAGTGAGTCTCTCTAATTTCCTCTCGGGGCTGCAGCAGCACACGCAGGACCTGCAGGTCGCATTGGGGAGGGGTGAGGCAGCTTAAAGCCACAGCGTCTTTCAGAGGCCCAACTCCGTGCCCCACAATGTCACTGAAAATGGACATGGCAGCTCCTCAGCACCATGGGAAGTCACTCTCACAGGCTGTCTCCCGCCAGCTCGTGCTCCTTCTTCACCACACGCAAATACCTGCCTTGGATCGTGCCGTACAAACAGCAGGGTTGGTAATGACGTCACCGCTTCTTTAGCCATTGGGTCACAATGGCGCCGGGCTGGCCCCATTCTCCTAGGGGGCTAGTTCATGCAGTTCATGCAGGGGAAGGAATTCAAGGCTTCAAATGAGCATCCAGTCTTTAAATCCAATCCCCGCCCCAGTGACGGCGCAGAGGGATTTAGGCTCGCGCGTGAGGCCAGGGAGTGTAACATTACTATCCAGAGAACTGACATCACACCCATCAGCACGGTCCGTAACCGCGGGGGACAGGACAGCGAGCCCCGTTCAAGGGATTAACTGATCCCCAGGGAGGTTAGGTGGAACTTTCCCTTCCCTAGCTTCAGCTGCTAGAGGCAGGAGCTAGGTCTGGCTGCGTCATTGCTGTGCCCAGTGACAGCCCCCCCACCCCCCCGCTCGCATTCCCAATTCCTGTCCCTAGAGGGGGATTTGGAAGAGAGCGCACAAGCTGCGTGAAATAAAGCCACTACTTTTATTTAGAGATCTTGCATCCTTAAGCACAGAAGTTTCCCCATGGCCTGACTGCCAAGTGCTCCCTCACATCTAGTCAGCCTCGGCCCAGGAAAGCACAGGTCGGAGTCCACCTGCCTTTGAGTTGCTGATTTGATCTTGCTGAGTTTTCTGCCTTGTCTAAAGAATATCATAACCGCGCCATCCAATCCAAACGCTGGAAAGGCCGGTAATATGGGCCGAACTTTATCCAGAGTGTAAGCCAAATCTGTAACTGCAGCTCCGGGTCTCCTGGCTGGCCCCTGGCCATGCGGTTTAGAGGATGGGGGCCAGGAGAGTGGCTGGAATCCTGCTCTAATCAGGTTTCCTGGTAGGAAGCCCAACCCTGCTCCCAACTGCAGTGGAAGGGTCTGTCCATTATTAACCACAGAAGGTCTAAGAGCTGGCACCACCAACCCAATCTCACTCTCACTTCTTCCAGTCAATCCTCCCTCCATCCCAAACCAGTAACTCCTGGACCTGATCCTCAGATGGAGGTGGCTGCTTCCTGGCCTGGAGTTAGACGCCGTGACCCTCCCAGCCCCGCTCCCCAACTGGCCATGTGACAGCACTCCACTTAATTCAGGATTTGAGGCAGAGAGGGGATTAAAGAGTGGTTATTAATATTTTTGGCAACTCCAAATGGTTTTTCTTTAGGTGGAGATTTGGAGGCAAAAAAATCAACAGATGAAGGGGGTGAAGATTATTAGATTAATTACAATTTTATTCTCAGAGAAACCAGGACAACAATACAGACAAAGGTTCATTTGCACCGTTTGCAATAATTGTCGACTTGACCCAAGTCTAATACAATTAATTGATCACGCTCCAAAGAGCTGATTTAAGAAGTGAAACAGCAATAGAATACACGTTAGTCACATTCACATCCCCATACGACACGTGTGTGGGCTGTACAGTGATAGAAAATCTGCCCCCATTCCCTTATTTCCATGATATATACAGATTATCCCAACCCATCACCTGTACAACCAGAAAAGGAAATATCCTCGGAAACGGAGGAAAAAGAAACCCACAAATCTATGCTCTCCCCTTCCCCCGCAGCAAAGCAGCTGCTCCCACCAACAGCACTTTCAGGTCACCTTCAGGAAATTCTGTTACCAAGCCCAGCTGAAGTGGCTGGCAGGGGCGATGCCAGGAGAATGTCCGGTCATTTTCCATGTGAAAAACAGATGCCAGGCTCTGGCGATAGCTCCGAGGGTGACTGGACAGCGGACGAGCACACGATGTGCTGCGTTGGCTGGGAGCTATCTAGGGAGGATGTGCTGTTTGTTTTCTACTTCTAAAATTACACACTGGGACGTTTCAGTAAGAAGTTGGCACAGAGCTCTCAGAGGCCAGGAGCTGCGTTTCACACCAACACACACACACACACACCCCAAGAGAAACTTCACCTGCTTTCACTGTACGATCACCTGTTGTACACCCCGGCACGCACAGCCATCAGTCTGTTCTTGGCAAGAATTTCCACGAGAAGCCTCCATTACAACCCTGCTAACTACAGCATCACACCAAATGCCTCCTCCTTGCTAGGGTACAGCATGCCGGTGGAAAGCCAGGGGGAGGGAGGGGCTCATGGATCAAGCTCTCCCAGTGCAACAGGAGTTTTTAAACTGGCCTGAAAACGATCTGCTCCAGCACACGCACAAGCGCAGCGAACAAGGAAAACTATGGTTTAAAGCCAGAGGCAGGGCATTTTTTCCCAGAGATGCTTCCCCTGAGACCCAGGCCACAGTGACTACAGGAGACCAGGCGGGAATAAGGCAAGGCCCTGGGAAGGCTGCTGGATGGAAAGGTGAGGTCAGAGCCCTGGACCTGCAGAGCAGGTGCCAAGCCCTGGAGCAAGTGGGGAGAAGGGACGCTGGCTCTCCAGGGGACAGAGCAGGGGCTGGAGTGCCAGGAGGGAATGCTGGCACCAGCCCCACCTGGGGAAGCCCAGCCATGTCTCAGCACTATCATAAGAGGAGGATACTGAGGCCTATTGCGACTCCTTCCAGTAACAGGCTGAAGCCCGCCAGCGACCTAGGAGGCAGCAGATACGCCAGTGGGTGCCGTCCTTGGCAAGCGAGCCCAGCTGCCTTATTGCAGCCCCGGTGTAAGGAAGGCAGGAGAGGCTACCAAGGGGAAGGAGCCATTCTCTGGACCAGGGGTTCTCAACCTCTCTTTCTGAGCACCCCCCAACATGCTTTGAAAATTCCATGGCCCACCTGTGCCCCAACAACTAGTGTTCTGCATATCCAGTAGATTAAAAGCTAGGGCCAGCGTTAGGGGGTAGCAAGCAGGGCCTGGCCCAGGGCCTGTTGCCACAGGGGGCCCCTCGAAACTAAGTTGCTTGGGCTTCAACTTCAGCCCTGGGCCCCGGAGAGTCTAATGCTGGCCCTGCTCTCTGGGTTATTTTGGTGGAGCCCTGGTTGAGAGCCACGGCTCTGGACCCCTGCATGGCCAGAGGGTGGGACTGCGACTGACGACAAGGGAGAGGAGAGGGCCTGGCCTTGTGGAACCACATGGGCCAGTGCCAGGAAGATACAGAATCCCTCCAGGGAAGAGACCAGGTAAATCCACTGGCTGCAAGAGGGGTCCCAGCGAGTCAGACACATCACTGCCCAGCCGGGCTCTGCCAGAGAAGGAACCCTCTACAATACACTGAATGTGGGAAAAGCTTCAGCCAGTTCCAGACACCCGGCGCCAGCTGCCATCCTATCAGCTCCACTCATCCCCTCTCGCTGCTCGTGATCAGTGCACATCACGCCCAGAGGGGGGCACGTGAGCCCCCCCGATTTCTGCCCTCCATTTAGCACTCAGGTTTTCAAACTGTGGGGCCCAGCGCCTCTTGCCAGGAGCCAGAGGATTGGAAGCTGGTGGGAAGCTGCCCAGCCCGCTCGGCCCCCGGCTCTCTGTGCTGTGGGAGCCGGAGCGCTGGCTGGCTGCCCGGCTGCTCTGCTCCCCGAGCTGGGCGGCCTCTGCACGGCTGGGTGCTCTCCAGGCAGGGCGGGCGGCACAGCTCTGAGCTGAGGCCCCTGAAAGAGGTCAGCGCTGACCGGTGATCCCGCCAGGAGCCAGCCCCTGCCAGTGGAAACCAGCTGCCATGAGATGCTCCCTGAGGCCCTCGCTTTCCGCTGCCCCGGCCCTCCTGCTGCTCCTCAGCCCAGAGGACATGTGTGAGGCAGCCGCACCCCCCCCCCCCCCACCCACCGAACCTTTACATTGTACCCCGCCCCCCATCAAGAGTTAAGCATTGTCTCTAATCACGCCACTTCCAACATGAAATTCCAGGGCCTGCCTAGCGCTGTCAACGCCGAGCTGACGGAGAGCCTGGCCCGGGCTGCTCAGATCCACCTGTGTGGGGATGACCCTTCCTGGGCGGCAGGACCTGCACCCCTCCGCAAACGGCTCTCACCCGGCAGGAAGAGGAGTCTACTTGTTTACCTTGAGATTTCCCTGCCCCAGTATCTGGCTGGACTTGGCATTCTCCGCTAGCCAGACAACAAAGTGCTGCTGAGTCATACAACTCCTCCGTTCGCTCACACTGGGTATGGCTCTGCAAAGTTACGGGCTCCTGCACCCAGGGGAATGGCTAGTCTGGGCTCTCTGCGAAGCAAGATGAATGGAGGATACCAGGTTAAAGAGTGTTTGGAATTCGAAGCAGGGGCTAATAAGCGATAAGGACCAGGATTGTGCTGGCCTCTACTTTTCCTAAAGCTTTCAAGGTGGCTTGTCTGGACTGATCTTTCCACAGCCGCCTGGGGAACACGCAGAAGTCACTCTTTGCATTAAGCGGCTCAGTGCAGCTGGGCAGCGGTGGAGTTTACAAGCTCTGGAATTGGAGGAGAGCCAGGGCATTGGGTGGTTTCTCTGGGAAGGCGACGGGCAGGTTAAACACGGGAGAAGGCAGAAGAGAAGAGAGAGACACATACGAAACGCTGGGACAAACATATGGGCTGTGGAAGATTTCCTCATCACCGGGACAAGGATGTTACAGGCAACTTAAGTTCAAGAGTTTGGGTTTTGAACAATGAGACAAAGCAGCGACAGAGATACAGATGGACAGACATCTGCACCTAGGCAGGGGCAAACATCATGGTATGTAGTCAATTACATCTGGGGGACGGACACACACTTCTCCAGGGTTACCACCATGCTGCCATAGTCTCTAATTTCCACTGAACACAAGCTATTGTGCTAACTGCCGTCAACATAAATACGAGTCCTCTAGGGAGCCACTTGCCAGGACTTCCCAGCTTCGCTCATGTTCTCCAAGCCATCGTCCTCGCAGACTTCTGTATGGCCCAGTCCGCCAAGCACGGACATCTGACCTGTCCACTGACTGCAAAGGGCTCTGGATCAGAGCCTCAGGCAGTCCCAGCTAAGTCAATGGAACCACTCAGGTCCTTACTGGGGAGCAAGCGCTTTGCGGGGTCGGTGCCGAAGGGACCAAGTTCCCCAGACTCATTGCACCTCAGGCCCCTGGCGAGTTCTTGGCTTCCTGTCCCTTGCTCGGACCAGCTTGTGTATTACCCCCTTCTCTCGCGTCACATCTGTGAGTTGGGGGGCAGCCCAGCCCAGCCATGGAGGTTACTCAGGGCTGCACCCACAAAAATAAAATCCAGTTCCCAACTGGAGTGCAATCACACACCCCAAAAAAAACCCCCACACCTGGACTTTATCTTAACAATGGAAGTAAATCTAATTTTGCAAACAAGCCACACACACACACTCACTCACACACACACACTCACACTCCCCCAAATCAAACCCTGCAGCCCCATGCAGACTAGAAGTCTGAGCTAATAACGCCAAGCCTTTAACAGAACCACGAACGGTCCTAACAGGGTCACACGCAGGCTGGGCCCATTCAGACACAAGGCATGAATTCTCTAGGAGACCGTACAGCACAATACAACGGAGGACACCCAGATTCATGGGCTCTCCAACCCAATGTCCCAAGCCCCATCTGGTGGCACAGGGCACACGGATGCCAGATGGCTTTCAGGCAAACATGGACCAGCCCAGCTGGCCGGTTGTAAACCTCAGACAGGGAGAGTTTGAAATGTCAATGGATTGGCAACGCTCGCCACCTAGTGGTGGCACAGCAATACAGCAATAGTCATAACACCTTTTGTGATGAGCTATCATCTACTTCATTGACTTCCTTTGGCGATCAGGAAGGCACTTGCTGATCCCCTCGGCGCATTCCTGGTCTCTCTGCTTTTACGAGCGGAGCCCAGAGCACTCAGACTTTCACTTTACTCAGTCAGGCCTTAATCCTGTACCATACAGCAGGCCCCTGACTAATGCAATGGCAAAGGGGGAGCCAGGAATGTCATTACGCACAGAATAGTCCTGTTCTGTTTTTCATCTGCTCCCCTCAGCAACTGGAATAACAGGGGGGGGGGGTCACCCCCCCCTCTAGCCAGGAGGCCCTCATCTCAGCGCTGCAGGGAGTCCCTTCTCAGCACTTAACAGCCGGAAAGGATGGTGAACTAGCCACAACATGTGGGTGACTTAAAGTGGCATGCAGGGACTAGGGAATCTTTGGGGGACCTTAGCGCCCCCTCCCCTTGCAAGAAAGGGGCATTTCCCTCTATAGGGCACACAGGATTCATCAGAGCAGGTTTGTCAAGGAGCGGAAAAATAAGTGTTGAACTGCCCGAGTCAGCCTGGCATTTCACACTGCGCCGAGTATCCCATTTCAAAAACATCACCTCTGCACAGCAAAGAGCTCCCACATGCCCCCCAAGTGCCCCACAGCCTGGGAGATCCACCTCCCCACAACTACTGAAGGAGGTTTCACGGCACGGAACCACAGGCTCGATTCTCAGAGGACGAGTGAATCCAATGTACGGAGCAGCGTATGTTGCTGGGCCACCCATCTTATTTACACAGATTTACAATAACCCATTTCTGCAGCGGCTGACTGCAGAGTCTGAGGTCCTGTGGGCCACACAACTTTATGACCAGATGTCCCCACAACGTGCTCGCGACATCTTCCAGTCTACCGAGTCACCAGTTGGTTCACCAACATTTCCCACTTAGTCTGAAATCCCTCAGCAAGCTGAGAATCAAACAGATTTCATAACAGTGGAAACGGAAACACACCATGTTGCCCGGTAGCACAGAAGAGCATTAATTACAGTGTGTGGGGGGGAGCGTGTGGGCGAGATGGATCGTTGATGTTCTAATAGAACGAGTCATGGGATTAGAATTAAAACTTTTGAAGGCAAGAAAAGAGGAAACAAAACTCAGCTCTGGCGGAGGGTGACGTTTACCCAGGATTCTGGTGCACCCAGGAGTCAAAGAAGGCAGAGAGCAGGTCTCGGCACGGCCACAGATTCCGGACAGGGACTCGATGAAAGAGCACAACATCACCGCTTCTCGAGAGCAGCTGGCTTGAGACCCGGCATGCTGCTGGGAAAAGCGCTCAGAAGGTCTCACGTGACAGTTTCCATCAGAGAGGGGACAGCTCCTCTCCGCACGGCAGGCCCCCCGACAGCTTTAGTCTATTTTCAGAATGTCCGAGTTCGCCTTCAAGAGGTACAGGCTGTCATCACGGAGGAAACTGCAAGGATAATGAGAGCAGCCTGAGCGAGTTAGAGGCGGCGTGGCGTGGGGGGGTTCTAGCCAGAACCTGCCCCGTTTGAACCCAAGCCATTACAGTGGCAGCTAGTTCAGGCTAATTCCAAAAGAAAAGGGTCTCTTTTGTCGGAAATATCCAGTCAATGCAAGATGGAGTCAGTGCCAGGGCAGGAGGGACACCAGGTCACCCAGTCTGACCTGTACCAGGCCAGCACCTCTTCCCAGCAACCGCACTCTGAACCCACCATTTTGTGTTCGCTATTGAGGGCCTGCTCCTCAGCAGCTGGAAGTCAGCATTACCCCAGCCACGGCTCTGAAGCGAAATCCCCCGCACTTTGCATCCACCATACATTTTGGCACTGACTGTGTCACTCAGATCAGAAGTTGCAAGGAGGTTGGGGGTGCTGACAGCTGGGTCAGGGGACCAGGAAGGCATGGGGGGTGGGGGGGAGGAGCTTTGGGAATGGGATGTAGCTTCTCTTTGGGTGGGATAGGGTGGACAGACACACTCTGGGTGGGTGATGTCCAAATGCAGATCCTGGGGAGGGAGAGATAAAGGGGAGGACGGGACCGACTCCTGCACAACTGGACACAACACCGTCCCTCCCCCACCCCACCCCCGACCCAAACAGGCCTATCCAGCACAAGCGTCCTTGGGCAGAAGTGAAGTTGTGAGCTCCTGTCTGGAGCAGCAGCTAGACCTGGCCGCCACTGAGCAGTGCTCTAAAGGGCACCGCTCGCATAATTAGTTCCTACAGCTCACACCCTGTTAGCTTGTTAACCGTAATGAGCTCACATGACATTTACTCCGTCTGAAAACATTAACGACGCCAAGTCCTTGCCCCGCGTTTGCTCCTGTGCTGCTGACACACGCGGCTCTGCACCGGGGGACTTCCCTGCTGGGTTACTGGGTTAGGCTATGTGGGCTGGTGGGACACTAATGGGACAGAATTACACTCATGCTGAGGGATCCTGCACACTGTCTAGATACTTGTATGGCCCCCGTCCCTAGTACCTGAGAACCTCAGACTTGTTAATGCATTTACCCCCTGGTACAGGTAGGGAAACTGAGGCACAGAGACATTAGGTGACTTGCCCAAGATCAAACAGGGAGGCCGTGGTCTCCAGAGTCCCTGGCCAGCAGCCTAACCACGAGATCTCCCTTCCTCCCTGCTCTCAGTGTTGGTGGGTCGTAAGATCTGCCTGTCCGGACTGTGCTCCCATTTGGGAAGAACTCACCATGAAACTGCTAGAGACAGTTCCCACTTTGAAGGGAGAGTGTCTTCTAGCGAGTAAAGAGCACCCCTTTCCAGGTGTGGCTTGGTCTAACCCACCCTGTCAAGCTGGTGAGAGTGGATGGAGCTGTAGCATATGGCAGCCTGGCTGCATAACGGGGGATTACATTTCAGAGCTTCTTGCTGTGCTGTCTGCGTTCCTGCTGTAGCCACTCCAGGGAGTGGATCTCAAAGGGGGGAGTCGCCTGGTAAATAATGACACAGTTCTGTCGCCCAGACCGCCCCCCAGAGACCGCATACCCGGGGCTGACCTGTAGAAGAGGACGTTGACAGGAATGGTGCTGATGTGCCAGATGGCGTGTGCGTCGAAGATCCAGAAGAGGGGCGGGAAGTCCAGCAGCTCGAGCAGCGCCAGGCCCTGAAGGAGCAGCACCACCACCACGCACTTCCACACGTACGGGAGGCGCTGCTGGTTCCTGACGCACCAGCCCAGCCACCAGAAGAGGTTGAGAAGGCCTGGAAGGCAAGAGGTACAGGGCGGAGGATCTCATGGTCACAGGAAGCAGGACTTGCTCTTTGGGCTGGGCGGATGTTTGCTGCTCAGCCGGAAGGGCAGAGAAGGAGTCACCTCCTCTACTCCACATCCACACGGTTACTCCCCCACTCCAGGAGCCTCTCCATGCACTCAGTTCCTCTTACCGATCTCGCTATCCAGGATCGGGCTCCATCGAGAGCTTGCCAACACCCTGACCACCCTTGCCTTGCCTCCCCTCCCCTTCCCCAATGGCTGAGCTCACCCTCTTGGGGGTGTTTCCGTCCTCTGCCAGCCCAAGGGCTGTAGAGACTGGGCCCTGTAAGTGACTCAGCCCTCGCTTCACTCACCCACAGCACGGCTCACAAGCTGATACGAGCGTCATTTAAATGTGCCCCTGCCACGTCGTTCGCTCCCCTCTCCCCGGCTAGCCCCAGAGGCAGGCAGCTCTCAGATCCAGGACGGGGGGAGACTATATTCCCCTCCAGCCACAACTGCCAACCTTCCCGCCATGCCTTCACGTTGCCATGTCCCTTCCTCTCCCCCCCCCCCCCCCCCCCGGATCTTCTCCCCATAGTCACCTATCCCCATTCCCCCAAACACATCACCCTCGGGGGAATTAACAAGCTGCCTGCCAATCAGTGTCCTGATCACTTTGCTCCTCTCAATTTGTCCCTATGCCCCCACCGTCCAGAGTGCCCCAGCGGTGTGCTGCAATGCACTCTGGGCCCTGCCTCAGTACTAGGCTGATCCTGCAGTGCCACAGAGCTATAGGGACATCAGCCTCCCTGCTGCCAACGTAGCAAGGAAGCAGAGCGTGGCTAGAGGAAAGGGCATGGCCATGGTGCCCATGTGGCACCCAGGCTTCAGTTGCACTGTCAGCTTCTCGGAGCCATCTACAGCCCATTCTGCCTTCTGGTCGCCTTCCTCTTTTTGAACCTTTACGACACACCCAGGGTCACGTTTTCAAACTTTCCTCTGAAGTCGCGAGGGCTGCAAAGTTACCCTTTTAAAAACAATGAAAACCGATTCTCACAAAACATGACGCCAGGAGCTGGGGCTCAAAGTAAAACATCAAGTAACGTGAGACTCGCGATAACACGGAGAGCTGGGGACGTGGGAAATGGAGGCACCGGGGGAGAATGACCGGCCCAACACCACAAGACAAGTCAATGGCAAAGCCAGGAGTCCCACTCCCCCTGCTGCTCTGACCATTAAGAACTCCGTCCAACGGTTTGAAGCGGCTGTATTTTCTGAAGCAGGCAGGGGTCTGGGGCAGCGCCAGGCTACTCAGAAAATGGCATTTTCCATTAACTCGAAGGGGGAAGTTGGTCTAGCACCATGTCAGGACTGTCCTGGTGATTTCACCAGCCACACAAGCTGCAGTCCTTAGATTTAGCAGACAAACAGCCACCCCTCTTGTGCTAGAGAGCAGAGATAAACACCAAGTCCCAGGGAATGGCTCAGCCCCTCTTCCCTCAGCACCCAGGTGCAGTGGAATAGCTAGGAGACACCATCTCCAGAAAGTAGAGCCAGAGAGACTCTCTCCAACCACCATAGATTCCCAAATCCCGCCCAGGGGGCGACACTGAGCACCAACTGGCTGCGTGTGAATTATATACAGTTCCATTGCTTATGTTCGTTCCAAGTCACTACCAAAAACCAACCCGCCCATCCCGCCCCCACCTTCCAGCCTCCCCCGGGCCTTACCGATCGCCACGTTTGCGGCCATGTTGTAGCCATAGTCAAAGCGCACGAGCGTCAGGTACGAGACATGGCAGGCCAGGAAGAGGATCAGAAAACCCCCAAAGGCATTAGCAAAGGCTGGACGTTTCAGACCCAGGGTCCTACAATGGAAACCAAAACAATGCAGAGAAGCTCTCAAACTCCAGCAGCTCACACAGCTCCTGCAGGATACACCAGCGGCTTCACCCCAGCTCCAGCAACCCCAGGAGATCTCACCTAATCTATTCCCAGCCACTAGAGAGTCCCAGACTTCAAGGCCAGAAGGGACAAAGGATCATCCTGTCTGACCTCCTGTATAGCACCCGCCACCAACTCCTCCCAGCACCTGCATGCTAACCCCAACCACCTAACGAGACCCAAGTATCACAGCCCAGAGGAGACTGGATTACTCTGTGCCGCAGGCAGAGAACAGGAGGGACCGAGGTGCACCAATGCCCAGGGCACCCCCACAACGGCAGAGAAATGTTAAGTGAGATACCCCCAGATAATCCTGCCAAGTGACCCATCCCCACATGCTGCAGAGGAAGGTGAAAAGGCCCCATGGTCACTGCCAATCTTATGTGGGAGAAAATTCCTCCCCAGCCCCACATATGGAGACCTGATAGACCCTGAGCATGTGAGCAAGAACCCGCCAGCCACGCCCCTGAGAGAGAGACTGACTGTTCGGTGTCACCTCAGAACCCTGGCCCACCCCGCCCAGTGCCCATCTCCAGGCATGGCCATCCTCGATGCTTCAGAGGAAGGGGATAAAACAAAATGCACACCCCGCCCAGGACCTCGATGGCATCTTCGTTTCTCTCCCTGTGGCACACAATTGGGCTCAGTCTAGGGCAGCTGGTGCCACACAGGAGGTCAGACTAGCAGATCTAAAAGTGCCTTCTGGCCGTATGCTCTTGGAAGTATAGAAGCTGTTTAGTATCTGACACAACCCCCTGGCAGAGGATGGATCTGCCCTTGCAGGGGAGGAGTCAGTGAACTCAGAGGTCTTTCTGCCTCTTTACTACTGTAGATCTCATAGCTCACCTTCCTGCCCCAGATACAGCCAGGTACGGAGAGGCACTGGTGTACGCCAGTGCTTGCTTCATAAACTGTAGAGCAGCTGAACGCTTTGGGCTGTGCTGACAGACAGCAATAAGAAGCCCCAAGCCCTGGGACACAAGCAGCCCTCTTTAGCAGAATGCAAACCTCGCTGGCACTTACAGATGGCTACTTCTGTTCCTGAAGTGGCTAACCCTAGAACGGGCACACGCCAGCTCTGGCATGGTCCAGATAATCCTTAGTCCAGCCATGAGTGCAAGGGACTGGACTAGATGACCTCTTGAGGTCCCTTCCAGTCCTACGATTCTAGGATGGGTCTCTCTCCTTCACTTCCTGAAGGTTAGGACGCAGCAATGCTGATGTCCCTTATCAGAAGTTCAGACTGTGTGAGGAGAAGTGGCACTCCCCAGCTCCTTGGCTAAACAAAGCCGCAGTCAGGTTCTCATAGCACAAAGAAGGGAGGAGGAAAGTAAATACCAGGTTACAGCTTATCTAGCTGCAGGGCTGCCAGAGACACGCCCACCATCTCAGGGAGACAGGGACCGTAGGAAGCTCACCTGACACAGCACAGGTAGATGGAGTGCAGGATGACGGTGGACGCGCAGAAGTAATCCATTTTCTGTGGGACAAGAGGCCTGGTTAGATCATTGGTAGAAGAGCAACAAAGAGAGCCAAGGAGGGACAGCACAGACATTGATGAGCGTCGGACAGATCAGGGTTTTAAAGGGCTGAGCGTTCCACAAATGGAACTTACCACGATCTCTTTTCAAGAGTCATTTGAACATATGTTGTGCACAGGAAGGCAACAATATCAGATTAGTTTCCAGGGGACTTAACTCCATCCTTACTCAGGAGCCACTGACAGTTTGCTCGAGTAAGCACTCCTAGGACTTGGCACACAGTGAACATAAATGGGCCATAATGCTGAGAGACTGTCTACTGGTAAAATCGATTTACACTTCTATCTGGATCAGGGCCTAGACAGACAAGACAACGGGGTACAAGAAGAAATGCAGCCAGCTAGTCTCCGTGTGAATTCAATGTCTTTTCAGATGCTACAACTGGCTGCCCGTTTCTGGTATTTGTACGGCAGTAGCACCTGGCAGCCCCACTCCTGGCCAGGACCCCACTGTGCTAGGTGCTGTACAAACACAGAACAAAGAGACAGCCCCCGGTTCAAACAGCTGACAGTCCAAGCGTCAGAGACAAGTGCTGGAGTCTGTGGTTTTACAGTCACATTTTCGTAGGTTTCTCTCACATCACAGAGGGCACTGACACCTCTCGGAGGCTGCATAGATTTGTTACACAAACCCATTTTTCAGGTCAGAGATTCACCAGATCCCTTTCTGCAGCCCCCCGACTTCACACCAGCAGCATAGGGGCATCTTAAAACATTATGGCGGTAAAGGCAGATCTCTCTCAGCCACGTCTCAGCAGACACTGAACTAGAGAATAGCCATGTGTTTCTCACCCCCATTTGCACCCAGAGTTTGCCTTGGAGATTTCAGGGGGTCGAGAAGCAAGGGTAGATAGCAGATCCTCAACTGCCAAGACATGCAAAGCTCCCACAGCAGGGTAACACTCACCTCGGTTACATCAGTGTCCCTTGTATGGAAGACTGTAGACCAGAACCAGGCATTTAATGAAACCTAAGAGAGGCAGACAGTTAGATGTTCTGTGTTCGACAGCCCCCCGCCCCAGAGAACTTACAGTCTAAGAGAAACACAGGAGATGGGATTCAGTCGAGAGCGCGCACAAAAGGATAACTTGGGGGTAGACTTTTTACAAACCCTTTAATGTTTAATACCATTGAACCAGAAAGGACGTTTAACAGATGGGTCGACGTCTGTTCTCATGTACACCCTGCAACACCATTGACACCAACAGAACTGCACAGAAGTAACTGAGGGCCTAACGTGACCTACAGTCTTCTATCGCCAGCCATTGCCAAAGACCCTAGCGCTGTCCGACCACTTTCATAGATACCTACGGCCAGAAGGGACCATTACACTGATCTAGTCTGATCTGCAGTATCACAGGCCATGGAACTTCATCCAGTAATTCCTGTGTCAAGCCCATGCCTCCTGGCTGGACGAGGGCCCTGTTCTCCTGACCTCTGGGTAAAACCTACAAGAGCACGAAGCTCCTAAATGCCTTAGGAGAATTTCTTTTACTCTTTAAAACTCGCTTCTACGTGGTTTTGAGGTTTTCACTGTTTACATTTTTGTCTTTCCACTGCAGTGTATATATTTAAAAATAAAACAGAACCAAGGCATAGCTCCTAGATGACATTTACTGCAATTCTGTTTATACAGCTGAACTGGCAATAATAATACCTACTTCTTCAGGGATTTAATGAGCTTAATTAAATGCCTGGAGAAAGCTTTGCGATCCTTAGGTGAAAACACATTGTACCTCCAGCACGGTGCCTGCTATCTTATATAAGAGTTCCACGCCTCCTGAGGCACAATTAACACCTGCTTTTTCCAGTCTCTCTCTCTCTCCTGCAACTCTTTAATCCCTGCATGCAAATGAGCTCTTTCAAACAGGGTTATAAGATCATTAAATCAAAGGCTTTGGGCTACATACCTGAGATGTTCATAGGACCCACACCTAAATAATGCCCTTTGGCTCTTTCAAAAGTATCAGCCCACAAGCCACAGTGAAGATTCAACAAGAGGGACCATGACCAGCTTTTCTTATTTTATTAAGGATAAACCTGAAGCAGCTCAGCCTCGTGGGGTGGGGATGTGGCGGAAGACAATCTAAATAAAGTGATCTAGAAGAGAGGGAACAGAGTCCAGAGGTATCTCCAATTACTAGATTAAGAAGATGATCCTAAGTGACACAGGTAGGAGCTTTAAGCGCCAGAGTGAAATCAATCATCATGCAGAACTAAAGAAACCCCAGAAACTGACTAAGCACAAAGAAACAATCCAAGCAAAGGTTAGAGTCCCTGGGATGGAGCTCGGGCGCTGATGCCCAGGGAGGAGTGTGGGTTTCAGAGCCCAAGCTCTACTCTGAGCAGGAACATCCACATGCTATTTTTAGAACTGTAGCACAAGCCCCAGTCTGCAGACCCAGGCTGTGAGACTTGCTGTCGTGGGTTTTTTTGCAGTGTAGATGTCCTCTTGGAGTTCCTTGTAGCGTGGGGAGCAGGTGGAGGGGAAGAGCACAAACTTCCCGGTGCTTTCCACGTGGAACAGAGAGGGGTGAAAAGGAAAAGCAGGATTTCTAAAACAGCGGAAACGGAAATGGTAAACAACAGCAGGCCAAATGCACCCCCACCTAACTCCAGGGAAGTCAGGGGAGTTAGCTAAGGGAGGGATACGGCCCAGTGTATTGCAAAGAGAAGCAAGATTTCCCTTTACAGAGCAGCTATGCTTCATCACCTCGTTAGCCGAGGCATGGGGTGGATGGGAAAGGATTAAGTGACTACCGCTATTAGCTAAGTGCCAATTGTTCGTTTGAATCACGTTTCCACTAAACATCCCGTCAATCTCATTATCAAGAGTCCACGAAAACTGGATTTGAAGAAGCCTGTAGCAAGGGCTGGCAGCAGCTAATGGGGCTGTGCACATTTTTTGGATCAGTTGTTTATTTAAATGCTCTGGCACAGGGGTGGGCAAACTATGGGCCGCGAGCTGTTTTAAGCCGGCCCGCTAGGTCCCGCTGGGGAGCGGGGTTGGAGGCCACACCACACAGCCCAGCCCCACTCCAGCCGGGGCTCTGGGTCGGGGCCGCTCTGGCCAGTGGCCGCACCATGGGGGTCAGCCCCTCTCCGGCTGGGGCGCTGGTTCGGGGGCCGCTCTGGCGCTCCAGTCAGGGGCCGCACCATGCAGCTCGGCCCCGCTCCAGTCGGGGCGCTGGGTTGGGGGCCGTACCACACGGCTTCCGCAGCATGGACCCGCTCCAGTGCTCTAGCCGGGGCGCAGGGTCGGGGGCCGCATCACGCAGCTCCCGGAAGCCACAGCATGGCCCCGCTCTGGCTCCTACGCACTCCAATGGCCCCCTCTGGTGCTTCAATGGGAGCTGCAGAGGCAGTGCCTGCGGACGGGGCAGCGTGCAGAGCCACCTGGCCGCACCTCCACGTAGGAGCCGGAAAAGGGACATGCCACTGCTTCCGGGAGCCGCTTGAGGTAAGCGCCGCTCAGAGCCTGCACCCCTGAGCCTCTCCCCACGCCCCAACCCCCTGCCCTAGCCCTGATCCCCTTCCCCAAACCCCTCTATCCCAGCCCAGAGCACCCTCCTGCACCCCAAACCTCTTATCCCCAGCCCCACCGCAGAGTCCACAGTCCCAGCCGGAACCTGCACCTCTTCCCACACCCCTGCCCTGATCTCCCTCCCACCCTTCAAACCCCTCGGTCCCAGCCCAGAGCACCTTCCTACACCCCAAACTCCTCATCCCCAGCCCCACCCCAGAGCCCTCACCCCCTCCCAAACCCCAACCCCAATTTTGTGAGCATTCATGGCCCGCCATACAATTTCTATTCCCCGATGTGGCCCTTGGGCCAAAAAGTTTGCCCTCCCCTGCTCTGGAGACAAATGAACAGCCTGTGCTCACTATTAACAGTGCCTCGCCTGCCCTAGAACGTAATTGCAGGTGCTTTGATAAGCGGATCCAAAGGTTGTCAAATTTTGCTGGAGCTCCCATAAATGCCTCTTTGTAGGCTCTGCTAAGACGTTGTAGTAGAACTTCCTACAATGCTACTCCTGGATCAGCTGCCATCTCCACCCCACATGACTGTCGCTGCACCTCCCATGGCAAAACTGCACGAAAAGATGGTCTGCACTTGGAAAGCTACCCAGTGTTAGAACATGCGTTAACCACCCAGTATCAAACACAGCTTAGTCCTGGTCTCCAGCGAATGCTGTTGTGTTTAACAGCATGTCAGCAAGTCGTTAACTTGATAGGACACTGGGATTAACCCCAGCCAGCCCACACAATGTTAAACACATTGAATTGCCAAGAGTGGGTCAGACCCATGGTCCATCTCGCCCTGTGTCCTGCAGAGGAATGTGCAAGAAACCCGCAGTAGCAGGTGTAGGATAAACTGCCACCCCACATCAAGTCTCATGGTGGCTTAAGCACACAACAGTCCTTGTCCGCACTTGGGCTCAGATCCTTAGAAGATACCCAGGCATCTAAAGAGGCACACGGCTGTCTACATCCACCATTTAGGTACCATTGACATTTTCAAAACTGCTGCTCGGCTGCTGCCTGGGCACCTACATTTCCAGCCGTCGGCATTTGCAAAGCACGGACCTTGCCCGACAGCTGCTCAGAGCCCTCGTTCAAGCCGGGTTCTCGGACTAGGTGGAGGAACTCCAATTTCGCCAGCAGAGCCTGGTCCTGCAGGCGTGCTCCCAGCACACCTAACACCTGTTCCTTGCCACCCTGACATCAGGAGGGCTGGAGGCAGCCCACCAATCGGTGGAGAGGCTGCAGAGCACCCACACAAGACAGTCAGGGTACAGGATAATGCAGAACAAGAGTGAGAGAAGCATCAAGTGAAACAGGAAACAAAGAGACAGGAGTTTGGCTGGTAGGGCACAGGTGACTTAGGCACCTAAGCCAGGTCAGCCCTTACCTCCAGGAGAGGGCTCAGGGCTGAGGATTCTGAGCAGAGGAAGGCACTTCTCTCAGACCGTGCGCACCAAGCCAGCCCCTTCAGAGCCTAAGTCCCTCTACTCAGCATTCACTTCTGGCTAGCTTACGAAGCTCCCCACCCAGCTAGCCAGCGGCTGAAACAAATCCTTTCCTGAGGCACCCAGCTCTCCCCATGCACTGCGTGCCTTGCTCTGGGCTGAGAGTTGCGCTGGGCAGCAGGCCCCGTAGGAGTTAGGCTGAGAGGAGAACTCTGGATACTTTCAAGAACTTGTGCCTTCACATTTCAGATTGTATAGTTAGTAGCATTCCAACTCCCAGTGCCGACAAAGCCTACGGGAGAATCCTTTCCTGTATCCAGCAGTGGAATCACAACAGTCACAAAACACTGTCAAACACAAGCCTGTTCTACACAGATACCAGCCAACCCTCCACCTAGGGCCTCCTCTTGTACTGAAGTCCAAGGGAGCTGACAACACTCAGCATCTCATAAGACCAGTTCCCTAAAGCACAGGCATAGGGCCAGACAACACAAGCACTGTTACAAGGTTTAAAGGGCCAAGATGAAGGCTGGACAACTTTATGATCAATATCATCTGTAATGATGCACTGAGAGTAAATCAAATCTCATGCTTCAGGGAACAGACTGACAACCACAAGGGTCAGGAAGAAAACTCCCCACCACATGCAACTGTGCACAGTTAGCCAGGAGCGTAATGTTTTCCACCTTCCCCTGAAGCATCAGGTGTTGGCGTCTGCTGGAGGCAGAATCCTGACTTACTGGACCAGGGTAAGTTCTAAGCACCTGTGAAGTTCCAACTGTAAACTTAGTGACAGAGCCCTGGCTACTGGGGACAGATAACCCAGTGACCATCTGAGCAAAAGTCCTTCTACCTGGTACTAGTAAACTCATCAAAGAAAGTCAATAGGGACACTGTGAAGGAGCCAATCAAGGGAGTTAAAGGAAGGAGATGGAGTGTTTAAGGCGTAGATGACAGCTGGGTAACGGAAGAATAAGAACAAAGGGGAAAAAACCCTCCGTGGAGCTGTAAGAAATAAATTGCATTTCAAGGAGGAAGGAAAACCAAGCCAGAGGCTAAATTAATAAACCCAGGAAGCAAACACGGTTTAATCAGTCGAAAATTGATACTATCGAATAGCATGGTGCTGAAAGCTGGAGCAGTGAAGCGTAGTCACCTTGCAACAGACAATCCTGCTCTCAGTGGCAGGCGTAAGCCAGAGTAATTTGATTCATTCGGATGGCGCTCATCCTGATTTAACTGACGAAACCCAGACTGGATTAAACTAGAGCAATTTTCCAACAGAACCCAGAATACTAACCAGCACTCTTATTTGCCCTGGGGGAGAAGGCGCATTGCTATACTAGGCTGCCACAGAGCAGACGGATAATCCAGCACCACACAGTACAGCACCTGCAGCAAGTCTAGGAGGCTGCGACCCAAGGAACTCAACAATACAGAATGAGTCAAGTTAATCTGTTGCATTAAAATGGCAATTCACAGCCTCAGACAGTGACAGCAGAGGGTCTGTTCTCTTCCACGCGCACACAGCACTATTCATTGCTAACTCAAGAGCAGTGTTCTTTAGTCTGTCCCATAATGTGCGGTTGGGAACAATACACAAGGGGAATTCATAATCCCCTTTGGGCAAGGTGCAAGGTCACGTTTCCTTGTATCTTAAAGGAAACCTGAGTAGCGTACTCCCCCATCTATCTGTCCTCACTGCACGTACACAGTTTGCACACTGCTTTCAGTCCTAGAAGTAGGCAAGCTATTGAGCAGGAATTATTTTTGCTAATCCACCAACTCACCTTTTTAAAAAACTTTGAATTTGGGGTGAAACATTAGGTTTGTTGCCATCTTGGATGACCTCATAATAGGACCCCATAATAAAGGACAATGTATCTATCTTTTCTTTTTTTAAAGCAGTGCGTTTTATTAACCATTAGAACTAACTAGCTTCAAATCAAGCCTGGATGCTCTTTTGGAAGAGATGCTGTAGCGAAACACAAGTAATCGGGCTCAGATTCTATGGTATGTGTTAGAGGTCAGATGATCGAATGGTCCCTCGGGATGCCTCAGACTGAGTGCTTTGAGCAGTCCGCAGTCTTGCACTGAAGAGATGGACATAACCACCTTGTGCAGCCCTGCAAAAACCAGCACAAACATTCACCAATCCAGGCACGATAGCCACTCACATTCCTTAGGCCAAAGATGAGGAGATTATATTTTCAATGCCCATGAATAGGATCTAAATCTCTCTGTCACCAGTTCCCATTTAGTCCTTGGGAATAAATTAATAACAGGGCTGTGGAGGATTTCTCTTCAGAAGGCTCTTCATGACAAGGATGCCCTGAATGGCAGCTGTTTACAGCTGAGACCCCGGTCAGGCTCCATTATAACTGCAGTTGTGGTCAGCACACTGGGAGACACAGAGATAAGTCAAGATTCATTTCTAATTCTCTATGCACTAAGCGACGCTAGAGCCGAGCTCTATTCAGCGAACCTGCTTCTAGAAGACCCTTAAAGTGGGATTCCAGACACGCACTCTGTTGTGCAGTTCATTCATTCCCCAGACTCTCTCCTCCTTGGACACAAATTGTTACACCCAGTATTTACAAGATGGCAACACTTGTAAATACAAAATCTGGTCCCTGTCTCCAGAATCACAGAAACTGCTTGGGCAGCCGGGCACAGGACAAGACATGGATGGGCCTTTGCCCAGTGCCTGGCCAGGCTACTTGCTACTTGCATGGTGTTAATTTCAGGATCAAGGGCAATGTGTGTGAAATCTTTGCCATCATTTAGCAGGGATGTGCTTCCTAACAAAATCTAAACCGTTCAACGTGAAAGCCACAAGTTACACAAGAGTCTTTCATTTTCAGGGAGAAACTCCTCCTGGGGCTATTGTATTCTTCCTCCCTCAAGTACCTCCTCAGTTTCAACAGATCTGATGCCCTTCTTTCCAACTGATCGGATACCCCTTGCGCTTTCAAATAGCTCCTGCATGCCACTCCAGAGGTGGCTGCATTTTAGCAATCCCTTCTGCAAATTGCTGGGGATGAAAAGCGCTATCTAAATGAAAGTTATTATAAACAGTCACTATTAAAAACAAAACAAAACAGGAAGTTCTATAAAGGGGTCGGGGAGGAGGAATGAAAGGAATGAGGAGAGGGAACACTCCACAGAAGTTTTCAAGCTACCTACCCAGGCAAAGGCGATACAGGTGTGGTACATGGGAGATGAAGGCGGGACGGATGCTTTGTATCTAGTCAACATCACAAAGTTGGCAAGTCCGTTAAGGAAAGAAGCAAAGGCAGAAGCAGGTTCCTGGAAGAACAGGAAACGGGAAAAGGGCCACTAAAAAATAAAAGTAAAAGGGGAAGGGAAAAGAGGGACACAGTTAACAAAATGAATTCACGCTTCCCATTCTTTCCTGTTAGCTGGAGGTGGCAGGAGTTAAACCTTCTACCCTGCTGGAACAGCCAGACTGGAGCTCCAGGTGAAAAAAATTTCAAACACTCTGTTCTAGGAACAACTCTAAGCTATGTTTTAAATCTCACCTGCTTTCATAGTCATTTTCATCTTCCTCTTTCTAGGTGCTGGGGCTGGCCGGCTTGGGGCTGCTGAGGCCGGCCAGCCAGCCTGGGGATTAACAGTTAAGGCAGGTTAACTGGTAAGACTAACACTTACCATTAACATTTTACATCCCTAACAGAGACCAACTTGCCCAAGGTCATACAGGGAAGTCTGTGGAAGAGCCAAGAATTAAGTCCCATTCCAAGTGCCTGAACCACAAGACAAACCTGTCTCTCTATACATTCCTCTTCATTCCTCAGGATGCCTACCGGAAACAGGATCAGTGCTGAAATCAGAGCTAAGTCAAGCCCAGACACGCATGCTAAAGGCTCTTCCACTCACCAGGTTACCAGGGGCATTTGGCACAGAAACAGGAGTGGAACGGGGGGTTAAATGATCTTGTTTAAAATTCTTTTGAGCCTCTTTGAAGATGCCAGGCTCCCTGGGTTCAGTAGCGATGCACTATTCAGAGAGGTCACAAGATCCACAAAGCCCTGACAGGCTCCTGGCATCAGGGATGGGCTAGAAAAATGGCATTTGGGGGCCTCTCTAGTGAACCCAGAAGTGCCAGCAGATTTTAACGGAGGATGGAAAGGGTTTTTTTTGTTTTGTTTAGAAGCTTCATAAAAAAAATGTGCGTGCTGGATGCTCCCAGTAGGCTTCTCAGTGGGAGCCTTCAAGCACATCTGAAAACAATAACTAATTCAGAATACTTTGCCTTTCCTCTCCCCTTCGACGCCAGGCTCTCCGAGAGCTTGGCAAACATTCATGAATTGAGCCACGTCACCCCCTGTACGTTCATATTAATCCCCCACGCTTATTTTTACTTTTACCCAGCTCTCCCACGAGGGGTTCATACCGGGGCATTGCGGGTCTGATTTTCAGAGGAAGCGTTGTGCCCAGCGCTTCAACTGAAGTCAATGGGAGCTGCAGGCATCCAGCACTGCTGAAAACCAGGACCTGGGCATCTTAAGGCGGGCACTTAAAAAACAGAAGAGCCTAAACTAGATGGTACTTTTGAAAACCTGGCCATACACTATTTCCCCAACGTCTGTGGTAGAAGTCAAATCTAGGCCTACTGACTCCCAGGCTTAACCACAGCCCATCCTTACTTTCCACAGCACTAGGTACCAATCACCTGTACAAGAAAAGATCCTGTTTCTCATGTAGAGATCAAGGGGAGAGAAACACAGACAAAAGAACTTGCAGGAGATGAATAGTTTCTAAATAACGAGTCACCCTCCCCCTGCACTGGCAGGTTGCTAATGGTACCAACCACGTCATCCTTTTCTATGAAGCAAAGGACTTCATGGCACAGGTAGGGTGGTGAACTGGAACCAAGTGCCCATAGGCAGGGCACAGGCAGTTCCCTGAAATTACAGGACTCTCTTTTGCCACAAGGTTGATCCAAGAACCAACAGCTGGCAGTTTGCCAAACCAGGCAAAGATAGAGGCATTCTCATGGCTGCAGCACAGGTCACAGGAGTTATGATCTGGGGCCAAATGGCTCTGTGCCAAATTACTGCTCACCTTGCCATGAAACTGAGGCACTCTGTAACCTTCCTGGACATAAAGCCCCACGGTAAGCCACATGCACTCATATTTACAGTCATCTCTGCAGGTCCAGCCTGAAAGAGACACAAAGAGGAGAGACGGAGCCACTTATTAGGAGGTGACAACAATGTCATGTAGAGTTTATTTTAGCAGTTCAGGTTGCTCACATCCCCAACAGACAGAGAAGGAGGGTGGGACAGAAAGGTCTCTGTGGAACGTAGCTCAACACCCATGTGCCTATTGCACGAGTTGATCTGACTATCCCTTTGGTAGTGTCAACATCCCCTTTGATATCTCCTGCTTTGCATATGTATTAAGCGAACGTACAAGGAAATCAACTGCCTTAAGTTCTGAAGGCACTGGCACTAGGTGGCGTTTTTTGACTGCTATTCTTGTGCATTTGCAGTAAGTTACAGTCACAAATAAACAAGGAACCGGAGAATATGATCTCCAACAGGCAAAGGTGACTGTTCCGGATTCTGAGGCCCTTCTACTGGTCAGAGGCCACGTCTACACAGCAAAGAAAAACCCACGGCTGGCCTGTGCCAGCCGACACAGGTTCGCAGAGCTCAGGCTGTGGGGCCGTTTCATTGCAGTGTAGATTTCTGGACTTGGGCAGGAGCTTGAGCTCTGGGACCCTCGCAGGGTCCCGGAACCCAGAAGTCTATACAGCAATGAAACAGCCCCACAGCCTGAGCCCCACGAGCCCAAGTTGGCTGGCACGGACCAGCCAAGGGTTTTTCTTTGCTGTGTAGACATGCCCAGAGCAGGTACAGTGCAGGCAGCAGCACTGCAAGACCCTATGCCCACATACCTCAGTCTGAACAGGAAGCGACACCTCTATAGGAAAGGGTTCTGCAGCCCATTTAGTCCTCAGTACACCTGCTAAGATTATCAACAAGCAGGCCAAACAGGGCGGTGGGTTGTGGGATGTGGATACCCGTCCACTAGAACCGTGCTGAGAACCACCCAACCCCTAGTAAATAGGCAACGGAACAGCCATCAGAGGGTCACAACTTTTACTACTGCTATCGAATGGATTTAGATGGTCCCATCGGTTCCATAAAACCTCTCCTCTCCCCTGGGTGATCCAGTTTGTGTTAAAGGTTGGGGCTGATTTATTTCTGCTACTTGTGCTCTCTCTCTCTCTCATGTTATCTATCATTCTCATGACCGCTGCACCTCCGAGGCATCTGGTGTAACTAAGCAACTGAACCCACCCACAGGATTAAAAATATAGCAAGGAGACCCACAGGGCAAAACTGGTTCCTCTGAACAGCCTCAGGATCAGTTTATTTCTCTCACACTAGCCTGGGACCTTAAATTCATAATTTTGTTAGACTCTAAAAATCATGGACTTAATAAAGACACTGGATTTATGGCTCATTACAATAATTTATAACCCACTAACCCTCCTTTGTCCTACTACTGCAGAGGTGTTGACTGCCCTCTTCACCTTGAATGGTCTCTTGCATGCTCACTTCTTATGCAAAGCAACCTGCTCCACCCCGTATTTAGCTGCGACACTCAGATTACCTTTCCTAGATCTGAAAAGTGCTCTACGTAAACACGGAAGTCGGTCCAATAAAAGATATGACCTCACCCACCTTGGCTCACTAACTGCACTGTCAGCCTGAACGTCTCCCCATTTCACCTCTGTCAGGATGCCCAGAACCTGTCCCCTTTCAAGTGACTTATCACAAGGTTTGAGGGAAACAGGTTCCAGGCAGGGAAGGGAGAGACCTGGGCTCTGGGAGAACAGGTTGGGTTTCCGAGGATGCTGATGGCAGGGGTTTTGTGGCTCGGGGGGAGGGGGGGGGAAGGTGCCCTACAGGTGGGGGTCTGGGAATGCACGTGCTGGGGACTAGGGGATGACGGATCAGGGGTGAGGACAAGGAGCCTGGGGGTGGGGGGGAGGCACGGGGGGGGGGAGGCATCAGCAATGGAGCCAGGAGAGGGGCTGCTGCCAGGCCACTAAGAGGAGCATGGGGTCGGATACCCTCCTAAAAGGGAGGGGCTCTAAGAGGAGTGGGCGTGGCCAGTACCCCGAGGGGGCGGGGCTCAGGGGGAGGGGGAGAAGCGAGGGGCGGGGCGGTACCTGTCAGGCTCATGTAGAGCGGCTGCCGGGAGCGGAAGTGCCGCAGGCCGGCCCCCGAGCAGTTGCGCCGCTCGCACTGGGCCAGGCAGTCCCGATACACGGGCTCCCGATCCCCCTGCGAGCCCCGCACCGGGCCCGGCGCCGCTGCCGCCCCGAGCAGCAGCAGCAGCGCGGCCCCTTTAGCCGCCATCCCGCCGCCGGACCATGGGACTGCCGCTTCCGGCCGCACCGGAAGGGACCGCTTCCCCCCGGAAACACGGGCCGCGCACAAACGTTCCTCGCTGCGGGCGAAGGGGCTCATGGGAAATATTTGTCCAACTCCCCACCCGGACAGACGGGATCATGGGAAATAGTGACTGACAGCCCCACAGGGCAGAGGGAATCATGGGAAATAGTGTCTACTCCCAGGGCAGAGAGGATCATGGGAAATAGTGCCTGACAGCCCAACAGGGCAGAGAGGCTCATGGGAAAGTGTCTATCCCCCCCCCCCCCCCCCCCCCCAGAGCAGAGAGGGTCAGGTACACAGACACTGAGGTTCATGGGAAAGCATCCCAGACACACCCAGAGAAGAGAGGATAATGGGAAATGGTGTCTATCTCTCCAGGTTGAGAGGCTTATGAGAACGAATATCCAATCCCCAGGTTTCCACTGAGGTAGTTGAGCTCTGAAGGGAACGTGGTCTACTGGTTAGAGGGGAGTCAGGAATCCTGGGATTGGATATTGGTTCCCATAATCCTGCTCTCCAAACTCCCCTGCTCTAACCACTAGACCCCAGTCCTGTCAGAGCTTGACTATCTCAGCACACACAAGAGCAAGGCCCCTAGATTTCAGTGGACTGCTTCTGGTTTGCAATTTCTAAGCCATTCCCTCTGGTGTCTTCCTAAAGCCCTAATACCATAACAGTCAGCAGCTGCAACCTGGGAGACATTCTGTTTGCAGTAACAGGGCTTGTATCCTCTTGGCTGCAACTGCTAGATGGCAACATGATCACAAACACACAGGCGGGTCTGTGTTCAATACAGGTGCAGAGTCCTATTCTGGTCCTGCCCATTTCCCCCTCCAAGACGGACAGGCCCAGCACATCAGAGAGTGAAAATGCTATTGTCTAATGCTAAAGCAGGGGACAAAAGTGGGGAATGAAGGTAGGATGAGGAAACAAATTGCCCCAAACCAAGGCCTTGTCTACACACACATATTACACTGATTTAACTTAAATAGGTTTTTAAACTGATTTACTTAGACAAGTGCAAACCCGGTGTGGACACATTTTGGTTTAAAGAGTAGTTTATTTTCATGTATCTTAAACTGATTCCTAATCAACATCGGCCAAACCAAAACCTGGTTTAAATCAAAGCCAGCGCACCCACGTGGCCTTTTGCACCAGTTTAGTTAAATCAGTTTAAAATCACACCTTCGGTTAAAACAGCAGCAACTTTCTCATACAGACAAGACCTCAGTTAAACACGTGCAAATCTGTGTGTAAACAAGGCCCACACAAGGTAATGCCTTAATGCCAAATTGGCAGAGGGTTTGATTTGGAAATATCCAGGCCAAAAGGAACTCCAGTTCCTCCACCCTATCCCCCAAGATCCCTTCAAAACAAGGCCGCTCTCTCACTGCCCAATAGTTCCAGAGTAGATGAGATCACACTGTTCGTAAATTCTGTCCCTGAATCAGGGTACAGCTTTCAGCCGGCTTGGCCCTATCTACACTCCAAGATGCAAATATGTTGTAACCATCCTTGTAATGTGACAAGGCCCCCTGGGACCCTCTTCTTTTTTCTCTCTTGCCTGCACTCTCTCAACCCTTGGACCTGTCTCTGTCTGTCCCTGCCCACTCTTTCACACACATCCCAACTGCAACACAATTGCACGGATTGTAAAGTGGTGCCTGGCTATTATCAGGTGCAGATTACAGGGAACACGAGCAATAAACTCGTTTTCCTGCCTTCTTTTTCCCTCCCATTTTCAAACGGCTGCAGGAAAGGGAGAAAAACAATAACAACAACAGATGGATTTTTTTTTTTTTTGGCTGCGTGGAAGGCTCAGCAGAAGCGTGAATGGAGTTCATTCTCTAAGAGCCCTTCCTGCTTCCAAGATTTTCTTCCCCAGGGTCTAATCTCTCAGGCCGACTCCTCCCCCAAACCACCCTCTCCTCTGAGACAGAACTGTGGCAGCCCATTATAGCCCTGATGAGGACTTCCAGCCACGCGAGGAAATGAATGGAGGACTGCCAAATATAGGAAGTTCTGCCTATTAGTCTTCTGAGGCTGGGAACAGGAATCAAGCACCAACTTCCCAGCAGTGGGATCCTGCCAGAAGTGCCAATACCTGCTCAGATTCAGATCGCACATGCTATCCAGAGATACAGATACATATACTCTTGGACACAATCCAACTGCCCCACTCTGGCATCTCCACTTAGGATATTAACAAGCAGACTCCCCACCCTGCACTGTTGGTTTAAGATATTGACTAGAAATACTCTCTTGTACTCAAGATATTGACCTCTGTTTAGAATCCAGAAAACTACAAAGAAAACTAGTTTCTTCTTAACAAGATACTTTCTCCTTCTCCAGGGCCTTTAATCCAAGGGCCTCAAGCTTTCAGAGCAATAAGTCTTGCAACCTCCCTTATTTAAGTGTTATTAAGCTATTTTAGAGCAGGGGAAAGTGAGACATAGTGAGAGAAGTAACCTGCCCGAGGTTACACAGCTGGGTTAGTGGCAGATCTAGGAACTGAACCTAGGTGTCCTCTTTCCCAGACCCATATCACTAGACCAACTTCTCTTTACTTATGATAGTGACTAGTTAGTCCCTTCCTCTAGTGCTGTGGTTCCCTGATGGATGGTGTGGCATTTTGAGGGAATCTTCCGCCTTCTGTATGAGGCAAGGATTCCCTCCCAGAGAAGATTGGAGGGCATCTTTTCATAGATGTTCAGGCTATTCTGATGGTCTAGTGGTCTGACCTCCAAACTGAACTCCTTGGTCTTCCAATGCATGGTCTTCCCATGTGTCCCAGTCAGTCAGAATGGCTGTAGCAGTCTGATTCCTCTCCCAATAGGCAGTGATAGGCCTAAGCTACTAAATTCTGATCCAATCTAAACTTTCCTAACGTTGTGAGGTGTTCAGATGCAGGGGTTTGGTTGAGGCTCAGCTCTACCAATCAGGGGTTGAATTGACAACATCTCCTGCAGTGATGCTCTCCCAAGTTCCACCCTCAAACCAAATTCTGCCCATAGCTAAGTTCATGGAGGACAGGTCCATTAATGGCTATTAGCCAAGATGGTCAGGGACACAACCCCATGCTCCAGGTGACCCTAAACCTCTGACTGCTAGAAGCTGGGACTGGACAACAGGGATAGCTCATTCAAAATTGCCCTGTTCTGTTCATTCCCTCTGAAGCATCTGAAACTGGCCACTGTCAGAGACAGGATACTGTGTTAGATGGACCATTGGTCTGACCCAGCATGGCTGTTGTTATGTTCTTTCGCTCATAAACCAAACTCCAGTCACTTTACTTCCAGCTCTGCATAGTCTCACCGTCTCTCTCCTTTCTCACATACCTAGATCAGCACCAAAATGGTTAACAATGTTCACATGAAGTAATCATTAATGATCATTAGTTTTCAGAGTTAAAGGACACGGTTGAGGACAGTTCACGCTATTGTTTCAGGCTGTCCACAGACTCAGGTACAGATCACTGTGGCTGGGCACTCTGAGCTCAGCACCCTTATAAACCCGAGCAGGAGGCCAGAATTTCCAGGAGGGTTCTACCCCCACAATCAGGGCTGATTTTTAAGGCAGGTGATCCTCTAGTTTGGCACAGAAAGATGCGGTCGGATATTCAAACTGCACAGCACCCAACCACTCCTGTTGAAAGCCCTCTTGAAAACCCAGCTGCTCGTTTAGGTGCCTGGAGAGTTGCACCCTTTTGGAGATTTGTCCCTAAATCCCAGAACCCCTGGGTAGCGGCTAATGCCCACCTCCCAGTTCCCTTGATCTGGAGGGAGTTTCCCTGCTATGGAGTGGTTCTTAGAGCAGTTTGCAAGCCTGCCTTATCCTAGGAGAGATTTTCCAATGGGTACGCCTCAATCAGCCCTTTTATTTTTTGCTCTCGTCCTTTTTCTTGACATCTCCATTTACTCGGATCTGTCCCAGAGCAGCCCAGGCTGAGACCCAACAAAAGAGGCAAAGAGAAAAGTGAAATCAGAATGACCCTGCAGCAACAGGACAGCGAGAAGTGCTTTCCCAGGAGGCACACAATGGTCTTGGCATGCTACAAGGAGTGAGACTGCCTAGCCACTCCCAAGGGAGTTGGAATCCAGCTCGGGGGCGCGCGGCACGTCCCCGCCTCCCAGAGGAGGAAGTGCTGGGCACGAATAAAGTTGTGGATCTGGGAGTGCAAAGGAAGGGAAACCCACCCAAACTTTCTGGGAAGACCTCTCTCTGCAAGAAGCCATGGGTTGTTGTCTGCAATGAAAACGATGATCCTTCCCAGCAGCTGCTGCTTCTGCATGGAGCTGCTTTTAGCCTCTTTCTTGCCAGGCTGTTGGAGCACAGAAGGTGGGTCAGATTTGAAAAAGAGAGAGAGAAAAGCAAGCTTGTGTGGGACGTTAGGAAAGAGAAACTTCAGATCAGGGAGAGAGATCTTAGGATGTGGGCGAAGAAAACTCCAAACAAGCACACACAGCCCCGGAAAAGAAAGGGGGGAGGGGGTGCAAACCCAAAAAAAAAACTTTGTCTGAAGTTTTGTGTAACTTGCATACAGAAAGAAAGCTGACCTAGTTTAACAATCTTAGTGTCGTTACTCAAAGATCTACCGAGAACGCAGAAATTAATCATTCCACCCAGCAGAATGAGGTGTGAGGGGGAGTGGGGAGGGGAGTTTGTTAATTACTTTCGCGATCATGACATTGACTGGGTCCCATGAGTCCTGGTTCAGCAAGGATTTAGCTGGAGCTTTCAGAGCAGGGCTGCCACTTCAGTGGGGAGCGTGTTTCTAGATGTTGTCTTTTTGTGTTGTTTTAGACACGCAGGGAAAGGGACCTTTCCCAGGGACCATTACACCATCCAGACGTGACTAGAGAGGCAGAGAACTGCGGTTGCATCAGGAGTGTAGGGAGGGGGAGACTTGGCTGTTTTTTAAAATGGTTTCTTTCATTCCCTGTTCTCGTTGTTGCTGTTACAAGGACAGAGTGGGTTTCAAAAATAGGATCCATGGTGTTTGCTTAATAGCACAAAAGCAATCACAGGCAGACACTGAAGTTGCATGCAGAGATCTGGAGTGAGTTGTATATCTAAGCATTGCGTTGTAAGGGAACAGAGTTACCCATCTGATTGTTGTGTACAGTAGTAGATGGCTGGATCAGACTTTACTCACTCTGAGGTGTTGGATGAACTCTACGGGCTGAATTTTTCTCTTTATTTGTGTTTTGCTCTGTGTGCGAAATCACCTCTGAGGATGAATTTGAGTCCAGTAATAGTTTACCTGGGCAATTATTTTATATCTCACTCACAAATTAAATAGTCTGGAAAGGAATTTATGTTACGAATTTCAGAGGCTAGGATTCTAACCAATTTTTGTGATGGGGCTGGTTGAAGTGAATGCTTGTTTGGCGTGTTTCAATATTTACAATGAGGAAATAAGTGAAGCCAAAAAGATTTTAGCCTTTTTGATTTATGCAGAAGGCAAGTTGTTTATTGAAAATGTTACCACCTCATCCATCTTGTCTGCTGTTTACAGTGTCAAGCTGTTTATTGTATTTGGATACTGGGGGGCTGCAGCTTTATTGATGCAGTTACATTTTGTAGTTCATTGACTGTTGGGCGAGAGGACAGACAGGAAATTCTAGGTGCTGATTCCCAAGGGAGTTATCCAGTATGTCAGATTTAGGTAAATAATCCATAGCACCTTATGCACAAACCCAAATATTTACTAACTAGTAGTGTTTGTTTTCTGATGTCTTAGCTGAGTATGAATTGGACCTGCAAATTGGGCAGGTCTACGTTAAACCCATATCTAGGCCCTAGGGTCCCTGTAATACACTATATTTAGTGATAAGAGCTCCTGGGTAATGTGGCCCTCAGAGAACAGTATCTTATAAAGGACCTCTCATCCTGAAATGCTTCAGAGACTTTACATATACAGGAGTAACTTCACTCACAAGATGAGATGCAGCCAGTTCTGGGGTGGAACACATCAGCTGCCTAACAGCACAGAGCAATACTATCCAACGGTTTGAGGGAGAAAGCGAAGGGGGAAACTCCTTCAGTTGAATCTGCAGGAGTGAAGGGGGATGTAGGGTGGCAGAATGTATTTACTCAGACTGGAATTGGCAAAGACAGCCAGATTAACCCCCCCTACTCCCAAGGGGAGAAAATCCCACAGGATCTTTAATTACTTTAGTTGATATTTCAGCCAAAAAACAGCACCAGTGTCCCCCTTACTGCCATGGTGGGACATTGGTTCAGAAAGATCATCACCTACTGACTTGGGAGCACTGCTTGGGTTTTCCTGTGGGCTTGTGTGTATCTGTCTGTCCCATATACATTCCATCTAGGCCCAACCCTGCTAAACTTGTGAGATCCAAGCAGCAAGTGGGCACTGAATTCTGAATCGCCTTTTCCAGTTCACATGCCAATAAGGTGCTTTGTGTTTGTCGGTATCAGAATATCTGAAAAAATGTTGAAGTTAATTGTACTCCCTAATTTCCCAGGAGAGAGAACCTGTTCCCGGGAATGGGGACATCCTGGCAGGGCCTGAGTTACAATGTTCCAAAATAAACAGTGATGACACCCCGACATTAAAAAGAGTCACTGGGGATTGTTCACTTCTATATCCTAGTTTTGGGCTGCAGGGCTTTACAGATATGCATGCTCCAATCCCGCAAACACAGAAGCCCGTGCATAACTCGACACACATGTGCCTTCCCATTAACGTCAATGGGATGATTCATGTAGGTCAAGTTACACACGTGCTTGAGTGTTTGCAGGACTGGCGCCTGTCAGGACTCGGTCCACTGGGTTACAGAGTCACTGTTGGTTACGGTAGAATTACTTTGGACACTAAGAGAACCTGAGTCTGATAACATTTAGGGCACAAGGTCAGGCCCGTCTGTTTACACAATGGGTGATTTGCAAGGTTTATGTGCAGCTTTTCCCTGGGGTGAGTCTGTGTGTTTGTTTCAGAGTAGCAGCCGTGTTAGTCTGTATCCGCAAAAAGAACAGGAGTACTTGTGGCACCTTAGAGACTAACAAATTTATTAGAGCATAAGCTTTCGTGGGCTACAGCCCACTTCTTCGGATGTTTGCAGATGTTTTGCGTGTGATCCTGGAATCGGTGCATCTAAAATTAACTAACTAAATTAACTATCTCCACCGTACTGGTCAGGCTATGGAATCGTCCAGGTTAGCAGTGGGCAAAGCCCTGTTAAATCGCATCCTCCCCGCAGGTTCAGGATTGTTCTGTGGGTCTGTTCTCCGTGCTTATGCAGTCCTCCAGGTTTAAGCATCTGTAGAGATGGAGCATCCAGACTCTTCCTTAAGATCCAGTTCCACAGCCTAATGGATCCCTCCATTAGGAATCTTTGCCCGTAGAGTCATCTCTTCAATTCACTCTCTCCAGACGCTGCTTAGATTTTTTTTTTTAAATGGTGGCTGTTATTTTAATGTAGATAATAAATAATAGCACCGACAGGCCCCACCTGAGATCAGGACCCCGTTGTGCTTGGCGAGGCATAGCCCTAGAGTAAGACACAATCCCTGACCGAAGGGCTGATGCCAGGGATCACAGAGTGTGCTCTGCTTTGTACCCCTCTGCAGACCTCTAGTGATAGGCCCATTTCACTCGAGGCGAAGTCCTGCACCTGTGCCACTGGGTCCCTGGGTGATAGCACCCCTGTTTCTCCCCAGGGCTCCTTGAGCAGGAGGCTTCTCTCTCAGGAGCTGTGTAACCAGATAATGTTTGCAGCCACACAGTTCAGCCTTTTCAAAACAAAGTATTACAGTATTTATTACTCAACAGGAACACAGTAGGGAGAGAACTGGGTTAAAACAACAAAGGCCAACACGCATGAACCTTACCTACACTTCGTTCTTTCCTTGCAAGGTTTGGGCAAGTTGCACTCAGCCCAGACACCCCTCCACCTGGCCTGGGAGAGTCAGACAGCTCACTCAGCATCCTCTCTGTGCATCTCTGTCAGAGATTCACCTCCTGCTCCTGCTGTCCACTCACCACCCTTCCTCTCTAGGCGGGGGGATTTTAATAGTTTAGCGTCCCTTTGATCCTAGGCTTGGGCCTGGGAAAAATAAACCTGCTAGCCGAGCTGGAGACAGGCAGATGGGCATTTCCCAATGAATAACGCCCCCATTTCCCCTATCCCCACCATTGCTCCCTGGAAGACCCTTGGTATTCTCTCTGGAGGTACCTTCTCTCCATCATTGTTTAGTTTCCTGTCTGTTTCCCTTCCTCTGATTTAATGCCATGCGATCAGGGAAGATAATATCAAGCAGGTAAACCGAGGCACGCATAATTATTAATAGAAACAATACAGGAATCTCCCACGCTCTCCACAGCGGGTCAATAGAATATAGAGGCTTTCATAGCTAAGTGGCCTGTTTGAATCCAGTCCAGGCCAGTAGCAGTTACAATCTGATGGCTTTTCAGTGGCAAATGTGTGATGAGTTTGTGACACCTCAGTCCAGTTTGCAGTGGAGAAGTGTTAGCAGGGATTGAAAGCTAGACTCCCTGCTCTGCTGAAGAATTGTTCCCTCCAGGTCAGGTCTGAGAGTTGTTAGCAGAGTTTGATGCATGTTTGTGTGGGGAGCTCTCCTCACTGCTGCCCTGCTCTGTGGTTAAACAGAGGCTTTCTGTCTCCCAGGTTTTTAAACAGGTTCTGTGCACACAAGGCATTTAACAGCAGTATAAACAAGAGGCCCTTAGCCTCCCAGCGAAATGTCCAGTGCTGACTGAATGAGGAGCCTTTAATGATTGATAATTGACTAACCTTGCTGGGCGCCTGGGCTGTCTCACATTCCTATGCAACTTTAACAACCTGCACCCAACCCTCCTCCTTTGGCACCCGGCTCCCTTCAGATTCACTGCCAGGGGCGCAAAGCACAGCTGGGGAGACAGGAGACCGCCCCGTCCCCCCACCTCCACCACTGCCCTCAGGCCAGCCTGGTGAAGCGGGAGGTAGCAGAGAAGGAGGGCGGGGAAAGGGACAATCTTCCTGTAATGGATGGCTGGATCTCAGCTTGGGACCTGCTCAAGGACGTTGCATCTCAGGCTGTGTAGGTGGGATGCACTCTCCCTGGAGTGCTCGTTGTACTTCTCCGTCCCCTAATATGTGGGAGCATAGTCAGAGCATTGATTCCACCTCCTGAAACAGCAGGATAAATCCCCCCTCCCCTCAGAGAGGACAGAGCAAGTAGGACAGGGCTCGGCATCTTCCTTTTCTAGTTTAACCGCTGGCTGGCCAGCCCTGGAGGCCAACGCTTCTTAGCCTATCCCCAGAACGAGGACAGCCCAGAAACCAGCAGGGCGCCCTTTCCACGCCTTCCCTCCCTACACAGCATCCCCGCAACCTGTCTTGTGCCTGACCCCCAAGGGGAGTCTGGTCTCTCTACCTGCTTAGTGCTTGGCGGAGGCTACCAATAAAGGGATCCGCAGGTGCCGAGTGTGATGGGGGAGGGATAGCTCAGGTGCGAGGGGGGAGGGATAGCTCAGTGGTTTGAGCATTGGCCTGCTAAACCCAGGGTTGGGAGTTCAATCCTTGAGGGGGCCACTTGGGGATCTGGGGCAAAATCAGTACTTGGTCCTGCTAGTGAAGGCAGGGGGCTGGACTCGATGACCTTCCAAGGTCCCTTCCAGTTCTAGGAGATGGGATATCTCCATTAATTTCAAAATGTTTCTCTGTGCTGTTTGGTTTCTTCAGTCCAGAAGCTGAGACTATCCTAAGAGAGTCAGGCACTCAGTGCCCACTGAATTTCCCTTAGGAAATGCCTCCCTCCCATAGGCTCCTTTGAACAACCCGCCCCTGATTAACAAATGGCTGTAGAGGCAGGATGGGCCCAGCAGGTAGGCCACTAGCCCGGGATTTAGGAGACTTGGGTTTAAGTCCCTGCTCTGTCACTGCACCCTGCATGACCCTGGGCAAGTCAGTTAACCTCTCCATGCCTTAGTTTCCCCATCTGCACAGTGGGGATAAGTACCTTGCCTCATGTGGCTGTGTGAGGATAAATGCAAAGATTGTGAGGTGTTCAGCTGGGGTTCCTACCAGCAAATAAATAGATTCAAAGGCACATTACAGTATACAAATCGTGGGGCTAGGCTATTGATTTATATGGATCCGGACGGAGATAAAAGCTGCCCTGTCTCATTCTTAGGAGCACATGAAAAGAGAGGCCATGAAACTAAAGCCAGACACTACCCCACCAGCAGTCCCCCCACAAACCTCAGCTCCCTTTCCAGCATGGCACTGACCCTCTTCCAAAAGGCAGAGTAAACCGACAGGCCTTGCCTCATGCCAGGAAGGTCAACAGACCCTGCGGGGAGGGGAAGGAGAGGATTGGAGATAGGAGGGTGAGACTTGGAAGCCAAAGCTCATGGATTTTGGAAGCCCGATTCCATTTAATTGTTACGGGGCATCCAAATCCAGCTTTGGGAAACCTCCCCTGTAAAATGTACTCGTGCTCCTGGGGCCAGGTGTTGTTTGGTAAAAGGCCAGCAGCTCCCACTGAACCCTTGTGAAAATCTGGCCCTGGCTGCAGGTGCTGGGCCCTTCTGGCCTTTGCCCCACCGAAAGCCCCACCTCAGCTGCCACAGTTCATTGTTCTCTGGAATCCTACACCAATCTCTTGATTATCAGGTGGATTTAGACCTTGAGCTTTGGCTGCAGGTGATAGCTTGTTTTCGCTTTCTTGCCATCTCTGGGAGATGGGACCCTTCCCCTCGAATGATTCCCCTTTACGTACTCTGTTCTGCTTTATGCACTGGGCACGCGCTTGGATCTGTTCTGGTCAAACGATGGTCCCCAGGACTGTTTGGTTGGCTCCCAGAATCCCCTAGGAAACAACACATACCTTCGAGAGCCCCACCTCCCTCTGCATAGCACCCGTGCTGCTTGAAGGGGAGAAATCCAAAAGGGAGTCCCACATCATGCTGCCCTCCGTGCACTCAGTGGCGGGGTCGGGAAACTGGGGAACCCCTGTGATGGTGCAGGGCTGAGCCAGGAAGCTCACAAGGATGGATCAGCTCAGTCCTGGCATTAATGATTCTCTTTCCCTCTGGGGGATTCCTCTCTGTGCTAGCCTAGCATGAAATACAAATCTGCCCTGGCCCAGCTTGTTCCGAAGGTGACCTTTAAACTCCTGCCACAGCAGGGATCCCCCACACTCGGACCTCTCCTGAGCCTCCCTGAGTCCCAGCAGCAGCTGTTAAATGCCTGCTGGGCCCTGGGAAATGCAGCCAGTGGGGAGGGGCAGGGGCTACTCTGAGTAGTGGGGTGGGTAAGGAATGGATGGGGACAGGAAATGGGGGGGCCCAGCTAATGGGGCTGGAGATACATGTATCGATGGATATGTGTTTGGTGCAGTGGTTCCACAGAGCGGCAGCCACCCTGGGGAGGGCTAGAGGGACTGAACCGAAGGGGTCGGACACCCTTTGGCTCACCAGAGTCCAGTCGCTGCTCCCGTCGGAGTCAGGTACTGCCCCAGAGTGCTGGCAGGGCAAGGTGACGTTAGCAGCTGCACTCTGGCAGGCCGGAGGGGATGGCAGCGAAGCCGCGGAGGTTGGCAGGAGGAAGGGGCAGAGGACACAGAGGAAGCTGAGACCAGGCTTAGCATGAGAGAAAGCTGCAGACAATGACACCCAGTTTAGGAGCCCGGGAGCTGGACAGCAGGTTGGAGCCCCCCAAGGGGATCAAGGAGACGGCTCCAAACTCAGCCCCCGGCTCAGCCCCTTTGTGCCAGGCCAGAACTCCTCGCCTTTTGACATTTAGCACAAACCTCTGCTGCCCGTTTCCCGGGACAAGGGACAGCTCAGGAGCAGGCTGCGCAGACAGGTCCTGTGACCCAGAGCAGGCGGGAGGCTGCTGGACGCGGCTGGCTTTACGCACAAGGCATGCCGTTGCGGGGCAGCTGCTTGGCCCCAGGCGAGCTGTCAGTCAGGCCGCATGGGGAGCCATCTGTTTGCTGTCCCAGCCCACAGGCCGAAGGCTGGGGAGGGTTGGTAATTTACTACTGCGGAGGTGGGGTAGGAACAAGGAGAGTTAGGAACCTCTCCCTGAAGTAACAGTGTGTCTGTGACAAAGAGAGAGGAGGCAAAACGGATCAGGTTTTTCCAACCTGGATTTCAAGTCCCCAAGCCTGCAGGCTTCCCAGCCCAGCCCAGGACAAATCCCTTATCCCTGCTGCTCAGTCACGTAGCCGACGCTGCCCGAGCTTTTCAGGAATCTGACAAATGGAATCCCGGCTCCCGTGATCTGTGGCGAGCAGCCAGTGAGCTTCTGCTGTAGGGTCACCGGGCCAAATGCCAGCACTGCTCTCCGGGGTGCATGACAAGGCAGTTTGCTTTTACTGTGAGGGACTTGGGGGGCACAGAGTGAACCTCAAAGGCTCAACAGCTGCTGCCCCTTTCCTTCCTCCCCACCCCCACCTCAGTAGCTGACAGAGAAATGTTTGCTCCCCCTCCTATTTTTCCCCATAATTCTGCATCCTGGAGAACAGCAAAATTAAACAAATCTACAAGGCTACCGAATGGGAGGTGAGAGCAAGGGGGGCGGGGGGTGAGTCCGGACTCCTGGGTTCTGTTCCCAGGTCTGGGAGAGGGAAGTGTTTCCTACTGATTAGAGCAGGGGCACTGGGCATCAGAACTCCTGGGTTCTATTTCTGGCTCTCCCCATGACCTGTTGTGTGACTTTGGGTCAGTCAGGTCATCATTCTGTGCCTCAGTTTCCCTACCTGCCAAATGGTATAACTTCCTTATTCAGCACTTGACGACCGCCTGCTGCGCATACCTTAATTTAAGCTTAAATTCGTTAAAATGGGGATAATTAGCCTGGCGTCTGGGAGTGTGGAGAAAGTTTGTTCATGTGCACGGGGCTTTGATCTGCTCACATGAAAGGCAAAGGGACATGAATATAAAATTCCCCAGTGATCCGTCCTGAGGCTCGATACCCCAGCTGGTGGAAAGACTGGGGGGAGGCAGGGGATACCAACCAAGCTGATTGAAGGGAAAGGACCAGGCTTGGGCGAACTAGTCTCTGTCCCTCAGTTTTCACTCCCTGCTCTTCCCATCCGATCCCCTGGATTTGCCAGCCTAGATTCTCTCCTGGGGAATCAGGCACGCGTCCATTTTACCTGTGCAAAGTCACCACTTGCCTACACAGTCCAGACTGGGTGGGGTTAGGGGCAGGGTACTGTTTACAGACCCACTGGTGCAACAATAGATGTGGGGGGGAGGGATGCTGGGCTAGCTGCAAATCACCCCCCAGGAGACCAAGGGGGACAGATCCTGAGTGAAGACCCTCTGGATAACAGAGGTAGCACAGGGGCAGTGCGGTCCAGGGGTTATTGATTCCCAGCCATCTTGCTTCCAAGGCACAGTAGCCCCCATCTCTCGTGGCTGGGAATGGCCCAGGCTGTTTGCTGGCTGTTAATTTGAATCTGCCCTCTGCCCAAGCGCCAGATAAGAGCTCCAGAGTCAGCCCTCCCATTCAGCTGGGCCACGCAGGCCTGAGGCCTACCACCGCCAGTTGCTAGGAGACTGGCTACCAACATCCAGAGAATGCCTGGCCGCGGGGAGTTGACTTTATTACAGGCCCTCGCGGGCCATTGTCCCCTGTAGAGACCCCGCTGCAGACTGAATGCTGGGAATGAGATGTCCTTAGCACGCCTGCCTCTTTGGGGGGGCGGGTGGGAGAAGCCGAGGAGGAATGGTGCGGTGGTGCCACCCCCCCGCCATTGTGGGGGCCAATGGCGAGGGTTGCCAGTTTTGGTTGGATGTATTCCTTGAGATTTCATCACGACATAATCTTTAATTAAAGCTTAATCTTTAATTCCTGGAGACTCAGGTCAACCCTCCCAAGGATATCCAGCAACTCAGCTGCTTCCCCAAGGGGAGACGCATGCCCCCAAAGGAGTTTTCCCTCTGTACTATCCTGATGGGCCACCCACCCGGCTGAGCCTAAGGGAAGACCCTGTTCCTCCAGTGCGTTCGTGTAGCCCATTGGTCAGTGCGTAGTACAGCCCCCCCCCCGTGCCTGATCCACAGAGGATCCGTCTTGCTCAAACTTAGCTCTGGAGGTTCCCCAGGTCAATCGGCGAGGTGTTGGCCAAGATGGCGGCTGTCATAGAAGTGAGACCATATCCTGGATTTGAGCTGGAAGTACGGCGGGGGTCAGGCTCAGAGGGGGACCAGTAACACGCATGCACCAGTGGGTTACACCAGCATCTCTATGGGAATTGGGTCTCTCAGCCCCACCCCTTCAGGAATGCTGCTCTCATAGATATTGACCCATCAAGCCCCAGTCTGGACAAGGAGGAAGATCTCCATGCTGCTTCCTCCCTTGAGATCACCATCCTCTGGTTACTCAGCCCCTCCCCTCTCTAAGATCTGATCCTTTCTCCAGTTCCTTGGGCAGAGTTCCCCCAAGTCCCCTAAGGGACTTGTCTGTCTGTCTGCAGCCCAGCAATGCAGGGCGGTTGCCTCTTGCTCTAGGGATGGTGCCCATCTTGGCCAACCAAAACACTGGGATTGAACTGGTGGCCTCCACTAGTGTATTGTGCTGCCCCGTGGACCAGATGTGTCTAGGAAAACATCCCACATTCCAGGACTTCAAACGGGACTTGGCTCTGAGTTTCTGGTGCCTTATTATCTGTGTGTTTGTTGTATGCAGGCCCTGGCTCATCTTTAAGAAGTAAAATGCTCAATATTTATTATCCTGTTGCAGCTATTTTACCCCCGTTTGGTTTTGATCTCTTATAAATGTTGGGGCCCAAAATGGACATGGTGAAGAATCTTGGCTTGCCCCCCAGGTGGCACGCACTGCCCTGGGCAAGCAGAGTCAGGGCGATGGCCTGTCGAGCCCCCACGCCTTCCCTGGCGGCCTGCGCCACCCTGGGCAAGCAGACAGCAGGCAGCTCACAGCATATGGTGACAGCTGCAGCAGTTGCAGGAGGCAGGGCTGGGGGAAGGCTGCGTCAGGGCAGGCGAGGCGGAGGTGTGTCGGGGAGGGGAAGCTTGGCTCCACAACATTGCGTCAGTCCTTTGCCTTTTTAAACACGCCCAACCTGAAAAAGCTGTTCCGTCAAAAACTGCAACAGCCTGGGGGTGACCTGCTGCCGCCGTCAATCAGGGGAGACAGGGTGAGGCAGAGCCTTGGCCGTACTGCTCTGCGAGGAGTCTGTGGTAGCGACTGGGGCCTCAGGTGGGAGCACTTGTGTCCCTGAGCCACCAGGTCCTGTGTTTCTGTCCCAATCCAGGGATTAGCATTGTCTAAAAATCGCCCTGCTCTAGCTCAACCCCAAGGTATGGGCTGGAGGCAGGAATTGCCAGGGCCAGTTTTCTGCAGGGGGTCAGAGTAGATGGTCAGGATGGGCCCTTCTGGTTTTAAACTCTGTGAATCTGCCCAAACCAAAGGGGCACCAAGGCCTCTGGTATCCTACGACCACAGCTCAGCAGAAGGAATGAAGAGCCCCAGCATAGAGACTTATCTCCAGGTTGACCGTTCCCTCTTGGGCGGCCCAGATGCAACAGACACCCTCCTGGCTGACACAATGGGGACTGAACTGGAAACCGCCAGCCCTAAAAGCAGGAGTTGCTACAGCTAGAGCTAAAGATTCATAGCTGTCTAGGGGGAGGTTGTAACAACTCATCTCATATCACTCAGAACTCCCTCAGGCATGAGTTGCTTGGGCAGAAACTGGGGTACAAGGGTCTCCCCTGTTCCCAGAGCGTCCCAGCAGGGAAAGCCACAGGTGGGGTTTCAGGGAGGGATAAAGACACACCTCTGTTTCTCTCCCTAAATGATCGACTGAATAACTTAAAATATTGGCCGCCATGCGCAGCACGCCTTAAACCTGGGCCCAGACTGACCCCTTCCTAGGCTGCAGCCCTGTCTGGTGAGGGGAATGTTTTGTCTCAGGATAAATGCTAACAAGGGGGTAACTAGTAATTGCAGTGGTGTGTGAACGCTAGACAGCCTGTTGGCCTTCATATCTTCCCCCCATCAACCCCAAGAACCAGACTGACTTGCTGCTACCGACGTTGCTCAGCACAGCGCGTGCAGAGACAGAGATGCTGGGGCGAGCACATTAACGGCCTAAGGGCTGTTTGCTGACCCCAGTGCAATGAGTTTGTTGGGTCTCAGCTGAGTTCCTATCGGGCAAACATCCACCTCACACAAAACCCACCATCCTGTTTGGGATTAATTGACCTATGGCCTCTGTTACTGGAGCTCCTCACAGTCTTTTAATGTATTTGTCCTCACACCCCCGTGAGGCAAGGCTGTGCTATTATCCCCATTTTATAGATGGGGAAATGGAGGCAAGGAGAGGCTAAGTGACTTGCCCATGGTGACATAGGGAATCGAGGCCTGGTCTCCTGAGGCCCAGACTAGAATCCTAACCACAGCATCAAGTTTCCCCTCATTTCATACATTGGTGATAGAGATTGTCCCAACGCCCTTCGTCTTCCAACTCCCCTCCCCCAGTGATCAGCGCAACCTCAGCTGGGGATGTCGGGCAACCGGGTGGGTGTGTATTAAAAGCTGATGTGTATGCTCAGTGACCCGAACCAGAACTCACAACCCTTTGGGGTCTGATCCTTATGGTTTGGGCCCATCTCTGCCATTGCCATTCCTTGGAGAAGCAACTGTTACTAGTTTTGTTTGTCTGGGGTGGGCTCTGACCAGCAGCTCTCTTAACAATTGGGTCTTTTTTTTTCCCACTTGGACTCTAGGAGAAAATCCCGCATCCCTCTAGCTCCCCCGGCCCCCTCACTGCACACTTAGCGCCAGCCCCTGACACAGGGATTTGAGAGCCACCTGTGACATCAGAGTGAACCACGGGAGTGAGTGTTTCTATGATCTGAGGGACTGTGGGTGTCCCTCTCTGGATGTGATTAGAAATGGAGCCCTCGCGTGCCCCTCCGGTCCGGTGGCTTCCTCCGGAACTGCCTGGGTTTTTTAAACCAGCATCTGCTGGCTGGGCTTGGGTTACAAAACCCATGTCTCTGATTTCATGAGCTGCAGTTGGACAGAACTTGGGTTTAACTGCTTCAGTGCCTGGCGTGTGTGTGTGTGGGGGGGCGGGAGTTAAGAGGGATCTGTGCAAAAATAATGTACCTCTGATACTGCACCGGGCACAGCCATATCCCGGGCACGACTGCCTCTCCAGCGCTGTGTGCTGCAATGCCCCATCCGCTAATGGCCCCCACAGCTTCCCCTCCAGTGCCGCAGCATGCCTGCCTCGGGGGAAAACATGCTCCTCCATAGCTTCCCCTTGCACCCCATCAAAGTGCAGCTGTTGCAATGGAGCACTGGCTATTTAGCAGAACTCTGGCAGCAAGGGGGTCTGCATTCACCCAGGTACCTGCACTTGTGTTGGAAAGAGAGGGGCTATAGGAACCATTCTACTGCCAACCTCCTCCCTCATGGACCAGGTTTGGAAGCCCTTCAGAAGTTCTGATAAATGCTTCAAAGTTTGGCTACTTCTCCAAACACTCCAGGCTTGTGTCTGCAAAATCCAGGTGGAGACTATGTAGGACAGATTCTGCACCAGTTTTGGTTCCTATCAGGCGACACTCTCCTGCCTCCCAGTATTTCAATGGCACGAGCTTGGAGACAGCCTGGAAGCAGATGGAGAGCGAACACAACGGTCTCCCAAAGCGTTTCAACTTCCGTGGGAAGTTGGGGGTTCAGTTTGAGTCAGTGCGCCCGGTGGTTTCAATCCACATACGAGCCCCACCCTTGATTATCCAACTCCAACCAACCATCAGCATGGCTGTAATGATTGTTTATCAGGAGGCTTGCAGAGTCAATTTCCCGCCAAGGAGGCTTATCTGATCAAATGCCAGAGCGCCAGTGGCAGCGATCCCAGCTGGCGGGAGCCAGACGCCTTTTCTCCCTGCCGGATGGCTGATCATGGCATTGCTTTCCTTGGGTGTCTGTCTGCAGGGAGGGACCGTGGGAGGGGAATACAGTACATGCAGCGCAAGGTGCTCTTCCTTTCTGCTGGCCAATCAGAAAAATGAGGTCTTAGATCACCTGCCCTAAGATGTGTTTTATAAGTGGTGTTTCATTTGCTGGGTGCGCACTGGGGATCCAATAGGGGCAATGCTATAGGGGGATGTTGGGTGAGGCAGCCAAAGCCAACCTGAGAGTTCTCTTCCCACTGGCATGTGGTCAGGTTTGTAGATGCAGCACCCTTGACTGGCGTTCGTTCTGCCCATGCCAACGCATCTTATGCTTGTAGGTGTAACCCATGCCCACGCGGTGTGATGCTCTGTCTCCCTCTAGTGGTGGCTGGGCAGTCAGACGCTCAAGCTAAGATCCGGCGGTCCCTCATCTGATCCCCGCAGCCGACAAACCACCGACGGGGATTGTGTTATATAGAACTGCAGCTCCCTGAACAAGTGTGAACAATAGGCCAGGACCCGTGCGCCAGAGGCTTGGAATTGGAGTCTGTATCCAGATCCCAGTTTTTCCCATGTTTGAGTTTTGGTAATAGAGAGAGGGGCTAGTTATTTAGTTAGGATCTGAAACCCCGCCCCAAAAGCGGGGTACCTTGTATTGGCAGGACGTGGGGGCGCTGTTTAGTTCCATCTTTAGACTGTGAGCTCTCTGGGGAAGGGACTTTCTCTTGCTATCTCTGTGCAGCACCTCGCACGATGGGGCCCTGATCTCGGCTGAGGCGTTACCCCAATACATGTACCAGTCTCACTGTTGAACCCCAAGCTGGTTTTGATGGTCTTGTTCTGACTCTGACTGAACCTCCTGCAGTAAGGGAAACTCACAGGGCTGATAAGTGTGTTCCCGGGCAAACAAGAGGTTTGCACAAACACTTGTGAGTCCAGACTCCTCGTTTGACTGGGATCGCACGGTGCACCGATCGCAGAGTCGTGAGTAGAGCCAGGAAATCCTGTACAAAGGCTCCTGCCACTCACCGGACTCTGCTGTCAACCAATCTGAGTCCCACCGGTCATGCAAGCCCTGTAGAGCCAGAATCACGTGTTGGTTTTCCAACGATCTCCAGCCGCCTGGAGCAACTGCCCCGCAGCAGCAGTGTGCTTTTATCCCGGTTTGGAGTGTAGATCTGAACAGGGAACAAAGTCGAGGTGCAGGGTTCCTACCCTGGGCTCTTCTGGAGCCTGTTTCACCCCAAAGGACTTCGCTCCAAACCAGCTAACCTTGGAGGTATAGTACCATAGGAGTAACAATCTCCAGTCCCTTCAGACATTCCGCTCAGCGCAACACTCACGAGGACTGGAGAGTCGGGCCTGTTCGGAATAGCTTGCTCGTTTATCACCCTGTCTCTTTCCTTTCTCCCCCCTCCCTTCTGGGGGGCTCTTCTAGGGAGCACAGGATAGGAACTTACTCGGAATTGGAAGGCGGTTTGCTAAGGCCTTTTAGTTTGAACGCGTGCACACGCTTGGTCACACCTGCTGCTCTGGAGACCAAGCCAGAAGGAGGTGGAGATACTGCGTGGGTTTGTGTTATTGTGTGTTTCTTCTCTCACTGGGCTGATTTCCTAGCCCAGCCCCAGCCAGCTCCACCCCAGCCCCGCTCCAGAGGAGGCAGCAAAGCCGAGAGCTTTGAAGCCAGCGTAACTGGGTTACGTAATGCCCGGGGCCCTTGGAAACTGGCTGGCATCCAGGCCGCAGCGGTTCGGGGTGCCCACCCCGTGCTGGCTGTGTGAATCAGGACTGTTCCGTTTGGGGCAGCCGGGATTTTAGGAAACGTGGTGCAGGGGTGCCGAGCTGATGCCAATCCAGGGGTATGTGCGCCTGTCCCTTAGCTGCGATTGAGGGATAGCAATAGTGTGGTGCAACCCATCCTAACCTCCGCTTACCATCCTGGGGGGGGGACCCCATGGCATATAAACAGGGCGCATGACAGGAGCCGGGGATGGATACTCTGGGGTCGGAGGGGACGGATCTAAACCAAGTGGTTCCCTGTGCCCCTGGGAGGAGCCATGGAGGCCCATCAGATGCTCTGTCCTCAGTTACCCTCAGCGGAGCAAAGGGCTCATGCCCACCAGTGATTCAAGCAGCAACATGGAAACATCCCCCCAGAAACAAACCCCCCACCCCGCCCCATCTGACTCATCTGCCTGGGCAGCCCCAGCAGGGCCAGGAGCAAAAGAGCAAGGCCAGCGGACAAGCAGCATGGCTGGGGAACAGGAACTAGGGTTCTTTGAACCGAACACTTCCGTCTGACTCGCCTGGGAGGCTGTTCGGACCAGTGTGGTCTGGGGTGAAGGGGGCGGGGGGGAATGAGACAGGACTCCTGGGAAGGGCGGGGTGTTAGTGGTTGGAGCTGGGGACGCGGAGGCCGGCTTTCTGGCTCTGAGAAGGGCGTGTGATCTCCTGGCTAAAACACAGGAGTGGGAACCAGGGCTCCTGAGTTTCTGTTCTCCAGCTGATTGGGTGACTTGGGGCGAGTGCCAAATTTCTCCCTCTGTGAAGTGGGGCGGACGGGACCCCCCTGCCCAGGGAGGGAGGAGAGTCACCCAGCGTTCCTGACCGGTGCGAAGGCTTTGTGCGGAAGGCGCTTTGAGGGCATCCAGATAAAACTCTCCTTGCTGGAGTTCCATGTTGACAGCTTCTGTCTAATTAATTGACAGGAGCCTTTTGTTAGCGGATCACAATGGTGGGGGTGAGAGGTCCTGACACGCAGAAGCCATCAATCCATTTGGCCTCCCACCGGGGCCTCCCCCACTCAGGAGGAGCTATTATCTGAGGCAGTGAGGGGGCTGAGAACGGGGGCTGGGACCAAACAAATTGCTCATTTACAGGGTTGTGGCTAAACCCCATTGTTCTGCCTTGTGGTGGGGAGAAGTCATACAGGAAGCCCATAGGAAGCTGTTGAAAGCCCTCCCGAGATAAATGGATGTTACTTTAGTCCATGGCATTTCCTGTGGAAAGTGACACTTCCTAAACACGTCCGGCGTCCAGACCGTGTGGGGAGTGAGTCCGTGACCGGAGGGTATTAACGCCAGCCTCACTACGCTTCCAGAAGTTGGGGGCGGGGGGAAATCCTGAACGGTCCCCACAGCTGAGGGGGTTTAAACTTGGCTTGGATACTGAGCCTCAATAGCCAACCGGGTGGACGTCTCTGCCTCTCTGTCAGATTTCTAGAGATCAGCAGGGTTTGTAACAAACATGGGCACCGTGCACGGCTGTGCGACGCGCCTCACAATCCTCCTGCAACTTCGAACCTGCTCTGCATCCACTCCAACCACTTCAAGATAAAAATAAACCCGGCACTTCGCCCGGATGCTCCATTGCACCGATTCCCATCGGACCCTTCCTCTCTGCCTGGCACAAGTCCTGGCACAAGACCCACGCACAATCAACCGTTTCTCGAATCTCTGCTTTAAACCCAGCTTGACCCTGGCAAACGCTAGCAAAAGGATTTGGGGGGGGGGGGGGGGTTGCTTGTAAATTCCTTTTTTGTAATCTCTCCCTCGGGGTTTCTGCAAGGCTTTAGACAGCCACTGCCTGATTTACAACCACTCAGCAGTGGTTGGGTGTATGGGCAACCTTTGAAATGGATAAAGGGAACCTGCCTACGATGGGCAGAGTCTGCCCAAAGGGGGCTTCAGGAGGCAATAGAGAAGTCTGGGGATTTGCAGGCAGCTGTGTTTAAAAACCCCACTCCAGGCGCTTTTACCTGTTGAGACCTGAGTTCAGGGCCCTGTGTTTTCCTTGCAGCCACTGATGCATAATAATCCCCTGGGGGTTTCTTCTGTGTATTTACGGTAGCATCTAGGGGGCGTAGCTGATTGGGGCTGAAGTGGCAGGTGCTGCTCCCACATGTGCCAACGGAATCCCAGCCCCAGGAATTTACGATCTAACTAGACCAGCCGGGAAGGCGCGTTGCTCCCATTTTACAGGTGGGGAACTGAGGCATAGAGGCACACAATGGCTGGACTTGCTACAGAGCTCAGCAAGCCCTTTGGAAAACCTGCCCTTCTTTAGGTGCCTAAATGGCAACTGAGCTCTGCTGCAAATCTGGCCCCATAGGCGTGAGAACTAGGGGCCAGGCCCCCCTTCCTCTTTCTTGCCCTGCAGAAGGGCCAAGCGCCTGCTAGCTCTCCAGTCACAGCTCTGTGCCCTGGGGGAAATGCCTGCAGAGTAAGGGGCGGGTGGGGGCTGGGCCCCGTTTATCTGAACGCCCACAGCTGGGGTGGAGCAGCCTTTGGAGAAACAGTGCCGAGCATCTCTCCGAATGGCATCCATCGTCTCTGCCCCTGTCCAGAGCTCTGACCAGCACCCTTGCCCAGCCTCACTGGCTCTTCCTTTCCAACCCCCTGCAGTCTGCACGGGCACTGACATGAAGTTGCTGCGTCCCTCCAGCCCAGAAAACCACTACGCCACCCTCAGCCGCCTCTACCAGAACTGCCAGGTGGTGCAGGGCAACCTGGAGATCACCTACCTGGGGCCAGACGCTGACATGTCCTTCCTCAAGGTGAGCAACTCGGCGGGGATGGGGGGAACCCTGACTCTGAGCTCAGCATCCTCCCTTCCCACATCATGCAGTGGGACGGGTAGATCTCCGGCTCTCCCCACAGAAAGTCTTCTCCATCTTCCCAGTGCTTGCTGCGTTCCCCTGGGCTCTCTGACCCCAGGAAAGTGGCTGAGCCTGAAGCGGGCTCTGCCAAGGTTGGCCCGTGGTCGTGGGCAGAGACGTGGGTGTTGCCCGTTAGCTCAGGCAGTAGCAGCTCCTGTGTTTAGCTCCAGGGCTCATAGGTTCTGCTCCCACTGACGGCCCAGCCTCAGCCGGATGGGTGCCCAGCCTCCCCCTGACCCTGCTCTCTGCCCCTCTAGGATATCAAGGAGGTCCAGGGCTACGTGCTGATGGCGCAGAACCAAGTGAGCCGCGTGCAGCTGGAGAACCTCCGCATCATCCGGGGCACCCAGCTCTACGAGGAGAAATACGCGCTGGCTGTTCTCGCCAACGCCGACCCCACCGGGACGGTGGGGCTGCAGGAGCTGGGCATGAGGCATCTGACAGGTGGGGAGGCTGGCCCCGGAGCCAGTTGGGGGGCCCGGGCTCATCCCAGTGAGCACTCAGAATTAGGGGGGATGCACCAGGGACCTCTTTAGAAGAGCTGATTGTCACTGGACCACTGTGCCAGAGCAAAGCAGTGGCCCGTCTAGTGCAATATCTCTACCTTGTTGGACCGGTGATCCCCGTAGCCTGGTATCCAGGCCTCCATCCTGTGCCCGATCAGACCCCTGGTCCATGTGGTCTGGCATCCCCTCACTGCACCGGATCAGACCCCTGGTCCATGTGATCTGGTATCCCCCTCACTGCACCGGATCAGACCCCTGGTCCATGTGGTCTGGTATCCCCCTTACTGCATCGGATCACACCCCTGGTCCATGTGGTCTGGTATCCCCCTCACTGCACCGGATCACACCCCTGGTCCATGTGGTCTGGTATCCCCCTCACTGCACCGGATCACACCCCTGGTCCATGTGGTCTGGTATCCCCCTCACTGCACCAGATCAGACCCCTGGTCCATGTGATCTGGTATCCCCTTGCTGCACCGGATCAGACCCCTGGTCCATATAGTCTGGCATCCCCCTCACTGCACCGGATCAGACCCCTGGTCCATATAGTCTGGCATCCCCCTCACTGCACCGGATTAGACTAGCGCCTGGTAATCCTGACCTCCCTGCCACACCAGTTCAGACCAGTAGGCCCAACCAGTCACACATCCCCCTTTCTCTGAGCGTGGCCAGTACCAGATACACAAGGCTCCTAGCGATGCAGTAGCCCAACACTGGGGTTGGTGGGGGGAGATTCTTCCTGGCCCCCCTTAGAGCTGACTGATGCCCTGGAGCATGAGGATCGACAGCCCTCGCCGGTCGTGCTGCTGCAGATGCAGTTGTCAAGGTCAAAGGCCTTTCTGAGCATCCCTCAGCGCTTTGCCTGGCTAATGTCATTTCAAATAAGCTTGCGGCCCCCTCGACTGGGGGCTGGATTCCCCAGCCGCCAGGAGAATGTCACGTGGCTGGGTCATGGGGGAGCACCAGGGATCGCCGGGCTGGGACATCTGCTGGCCCGTGTCTCCCAGTCTCCCTCAGTGGCCGCGCGGGTGGGAAGCCCGTAGCTGTCCCTGCTGCTCTGCTTACTGTCCTGTTCTCCCCCTGCTCCAGAGATCCTGAAGGGCGGGGTGCACATCGAGGGCAACCCCCAGCTGTGTTTCCAGGAGACCATCCTGTGGGGCGACATCTTCCACAAACACAACGACCTGGCCCAGCACCAGCAGATCAACAGCAGCAGGGAGAGGACGTGTACGTGCCCGGGTTGGGTCTCTCCGCGTGCGACCCGGCTCCCAGGGAGGGAGGGACTGTCCGCCTCCTTGGCAGGGCTGACAAGATGTCAGATCTGGCCTGTCCCATCTAGTGCCGGCCTGCGGGCGAGTTCGTTGGGCTCTGGCTCTGGAGAGGAGACGTGGGACTGTCCTGTGCCGGGGATGCCAGGGGTGGGGCCTGGTACAAGGGGCGGAGCCTCTACACCCTTCAGGAACCAAGCCTGCCCCCTTCCCCCCCCCCCCCCCCCAAAGCCTGGCACACCCCAATAGGCTGGTTTATGACTCCCCCAGGCTTGACACTCAGCCACTCAGCCACTCCCGCATCTGCCCCACAGTCCTTTGCTCCAGACTGGCCTGTCCAAGGGGGACAGGGGTGTTGGTGCCTCAAGCCAGTCGTGGAGCGAGGGAGGTGGGGAATAGCAGCTGCTGCAGGAGCCTCCACCCCGGCTGGCTGCTCGAGGAGCCTGGGGAGGGGGTTACCATGCCTGGGGCAGGGGGGCGAGGCAGCAGCATGCTGCATCTTTCTCCCGGGGCAGAGTCTCGGGCCTCCTCTAACGCCCTCGGTCTTCTCTCCATCCCGCCCAGGTGCTGACTGCCGACGCTTCTGTTCCCAAGGGCACTGCTGGGGGGAAGGGCCGCAGTACTGCCAGACACGTGAGCACTGGGCACGGGGGGAGAAGTGCTGGACTCAGGTTTCCGCCCATGGCCTGCAGGGGCACACGGGGCCAGCTCGCCCTCCATGCAGATAGGGCCCGGACCCTGCAAAGCCTGGCTGGGGGGGAGGGAGGGGCACCGTGCCAAGGTCCCGGCTGTGTCGCCGGGAGGTGAAGCGAGCGTGTTGGTGCCCAGGAGAACTGTGTGGCTTTCTAACCGCCCCACGAGCGAGGGGTGGGGCAGGTGCCAGGGGAGGATGGCAGAGGTGTGGCTGGGCGGATGGTGGAGATGCACGTTGGGGAAACGCAGGCTGTGGCTGAGGGGTGGGGAAAGGAGGCACAGACATTGGAGTGGGGCGGGATGAGGGGGAAATGGATCCATTGAACAGGGGAGATTTCAGGAAGCGCAGAGCCCCTGCCCTGGGTGCTGCTGAGACTGGGAACCCCCTGCGTGATGGGGTGGGGGCAGTTGTTTGCTGTGGCCATCTGGGTTCCTGGCTCCGACAGTTCCCAGCAGAGCTCCCCAGATGCCAAGAGCCTGTCACGCGGCCATAGCCAAACCTCCAGGTCCTCATGGTTCCTCCCCACTTCTCTCTCTGCCCCAGTGACCCAAAGCATCTGCGACGGGTGCCCCAGGTGCAAGGGCACAAAGCCCACGGACTGCTGCCATGAGCAGTGCGCAGCGGGCTGCACCGGGCCCAAGCACTCGGACTGCCTGGTGAGCGCCAGTGGGTGTGAGCGTGGCCAGGGGGTCAGCACAGTGGATGGGGTGGGGCAGGGGGTTGGGGTGGGGGTTAGCGTGGTGGGAGTGGGAGGGTGGCAGGTGGGGGCATGGAGGGGGTAGGCACAGTGGGGATGGCTGGATCGGTGCAGAGAGGCTCACGTGGGGATGGAATGGGGAGGTTGGTTGAAGCTGGTGGAGTTGGCATAGAGAGGGTTAGGGATTGGTGCGGGGGGGTGTCCTAGCTGCTCACGCTCTGGGCTGGCTCGCTCCCCCCCCAGGCCTGCCTGCACGTCAACCGCAGCGGGATCTGCGAGCTGCACTGCCCGCCCCTCTTCATCTACAACTCGGACATCTTCCAGTCGGTGCCCAACCGGGACGGGCGCTACACCTTCGGAGCCAGCTGTGTCAGGAAGTGCCCCTGTAAGCGCCCCTTCCTCCGGGGAGATCCCGGGGGGTGGGCTCTGTGGGGTGTCCCACTTCCTGCCAGCTGCGTATGCTGGGCTTTGGTCTTGCACCCCAGCCCTGTGGAGAGACCCCCCCAGGGCAACCCCCCCAGGGCCCTGTTTGCAAAGTGCCCCCTGCTGGCAGGGCAGGACGGTCGGAGGGGCTTCTATTGACGTTTGCCTGGCGCTTCCCAAAGTCGGGTCTGGCTCCTAGGGGGCCACAAACTCCCAGAGCTCCAAGGCCCATAGCACCCCCACACACACTCCAAAAACCCCACAACACACCATGCAATTCCCGTTAACCGGACAGCCACATTGCAAACTAAGCCCTTCGTGTTGGAATGCAGCAGCCGAGGGGTTAATGGGGAGGGAGCTGAAGCAAGGGGGCTTTGCCCTTAGCTGCAGGCGGTGGGGGTGGGGCCATTTCCCCTCCCCCCACCCAGGGTCAGAGTCTGGGGTCCAAGCTTGCAGGATCCAAGCTTTGTGACCAAAGTGAAGCCCCCAGATCGGACCCAGGCTCTATGTGAGCTGGGCAGACTCGTCTATCTCGTCACTGTAGCCTCTGGGTGCCTCCCGCTCCTCGGTGCCATTTATCCCCCCGGCGAATAGAGACCGAGCCCCAGAGGGGTGAAGGGATTTGCCCAAGGTCCCACAGGCAGTCGGTGGCAGAGCAGGGAATCGACGGCAAGTCTCCTGAGTCACAGGCTAATGCCCTAATCACGGGGCCATCTTTCCTCTCCATGTCTCCCCTTCCCACAGACAATTATCTGGCCACGGAGGTGGGCTCCTGCACGCTGGTGTGTCCCCAGGACAACCAGGAGGTGAGCACGGACAGCGTGCAGAAGTGCGAGAAGTGCAGCAAGCCCTGCCCGGAAGGTAACGTTCCCCCATCCCCTGTGCCCTGCCCTGGGGAGCCCCTCTCTTCTCCCGGAGGGACCAGAGGAGGCACATCCAGCAGCTTAGCAGCGTGGGATTCTCTGGATTTGAGGAGAGGGAGCCGCATGAAGGTCTGGGGGGCTGGAAGGGTGTCTCCGTACTGAGGCTCGATGGGTGGAATGGAAGCACATGGGTGGTCGGTGCAGGGTTATTCCACACCAGGGTTCCCTCTCAGCCCCTGCCCTGCTCTCTCCTAGGCTGCTACGGGCTGGGCGTGGATTTCTTGAAGGGCGTCCGAGCCGTCAACGCCTCCAACATCCAGCACTTTGCCCACTGCACCAAGATCTTTGGCAGCCTGGCCTTCCTGCCCGAGACCTTCACGGGGTGAGTAGCAGTGCCTGGTGCCCCCATCTCCGCTGCCAGTTGTCCAGCCCAGGCAAGCTCAGCACAGTTCCTGCTGGCTCGCCCCGGGGGAGCTACTGGCCCTGTGGGTGGGGGGGCCCAGCTCTGGACTCAGATGTCCTGGGTGAAGGAGGTGCGTGTGTGGCATGTCGGAGCACTGTGTGGGGACACCAGGAGCTGGCTAACTCCTGCTCAGCTTTCTGGCCACCAGGGGAGTCTCTGCTCCAAAGCCCAAGCCCTTAATGCATGAGCCAAAGGGGAATCGCCATTAGCAGTGTAGGGCCTATGCCACACAGTTGAATGGTTCTGATTCTATCCAGGAGGGGGCAGCAGTGCACACACCAGCCAGTCCATTACAGTCCTGTCTAGATCTGGCCTTTTTGGAAACTGATACCTCCCTTGGGCCTTAGTCGTGCAGGCCCGAGGCGAGTGTGCACGTGAGCGGGTCACAGGGCGTGAAGCAGGTGTGAGCGGGGGCTTCCCCCCGGAGCGTCCGTTTACTCTTCCAAAATCTCCAGCTGGGCCTTGCAGAGATAGTAGCCCATCAGGCTGGGCAGCACCTGCGACTGCACGGCCGCAGGGCAGCCACCGCCTCTCGTGTCCGTGGTCCCAAGGGCTTACGCCTCTAAGGATCCCCCTCCCTGACCGTGTTCCTTCTCCAACAGGGATCCCGCCACCAACACTGCCCCCTTGGAGCCGGAGCAGCTCAAGAGCTTCAGGAGCCTGGAGGAGCTGACAGGTGGGTGAGGGACTGCTTAGCGCCCGGGCTCGCTCATCCCCGTCTCCTGCCGGTGCCCACTGAGAGCGGGATGCAGCCTCCATCTGTGATGTGCCAACGACTCCTGTTTCCATGTCGCTCGCTGGCAAAGTCGCTGGACGGGGCTCGGCAGCGAAGCCACCCCAGGGTGGGGCTTTAGCTAAAGGTCACACACTCCTGCCCTGGAAATTTAAGCCACCTTGCTTAGCGTGTGTGTGGGGGGGGGGGGGGGGACGCCATAGGAGGCGGGCCTGGGCCCTGCACCTGTCAGTCACCAAGGAGTTTGGGAGACCAGCTGGTGGGAGGCCGCTGCTCGCATGAATAAGGACGTGCCTTCCTGCTCCATTTCGCAGGCTTCTTATACATCGAGTCCTGGCCAGAGACCTTCCCAGACCTGAGCATCTTCCAGAACCTCCGGATCATCCGAGGCAGAGTGCTTCACAAGTGAGCGTGCGCAGGCAGGGACGTGGGGTGGGGAGGAACAGGCCCTCAGACGGGGTCCGGAGAACGGATGGGCCTCGCAAGCCAGTTGGGGATGTGCCCAGTTCTCTTGGTCACAGGAGGGGGAGTGGTACTAGCCAGCTGTCCCCAAGGGCAGTGGTGATGGGGCCTTTCAGGTTGGAAACCTAGAGACGAACCCAGTGGCTGGGATTTGGCAGATGTGGAATGAGCTTGGTGTATCTCAGCCCAGAGGCCAGCTCACAAAAGCCACCCTCACGGTTTGTGGTTCAGAGGGAGCACGTGGGAGGGTGTGACCCAGTTCCAGAGCCCCCCAGAGTGTGGGGCTGGCAGGGACCCTCTGACTCCTGCTTCATTGTCCTGCCCCTCCTGGCTCACCCCGTGCCTGTCGACGTCTCTCTGTAGCGGTGCCTACTCCCTGACGCTGCAGAACCTGTCCATCGTCTCGCTGGGCCTGCGCTCCCTGCAGGAGATCAGCAGCGGGATGGTGCTGGTCCACCAGAACCCCAACCTCTGCTTCCTCCAGAAGGTGCCCTGGAAAGCCATCTTCAGGAACCGGCGCCAGATGCTGTTCCAGACTGACAACAAGCCGGTGAAGCAGTGTGGTAAGGGGTGGGGGCCTCTGCCAGGGCTCTGTCCGGCTCTCTGCCCCGCCCAGGAACTCCTCCTATGCCCAACTCACCTGGGCTTTGATTGGCACTGCCATGTTAGATGGGTGCCAATGGGTGCTCTCTGCTGGCTGGTGCACAGCCCCCCAGTCCCACGTGGTACCATGTGTCCCTGGCTGTCACTCTGATACCAAATGCCGCGCTGAAATCCACGGCGGGCCTGTGCCCGGTGGAGGCTGCGTTCCCCCCAGGAAAGGCCTTTGGTCTGGCTGCCCCAGGGAACGACGGGGACAGGCTGGGTTCCAAGTGCTAACTGTGGCGTCCTCCCCCCAGAGAGCGAGGGTCTGGTGTGCTTCCGCCTCTGTGCCAAGGGGCAGTGCTGGGGGCCGGGCCCGATGCAGTGCGTGGCCTGCGAGCAGTTCCTGCGCGGGCAGGAGTGCGTGGAGTCCTGCAACCTTCTGGACGGGTAAGCGGGGGTCTGAGCAGCTGGGCTCGCTGCGTGTCTGTGCCCAGCAAGCCTCCTGAGGGGGGGATCCGGGTGAGAGGGAGAAGGGGGAGGCTTTGGTACTGTGGCTGGATGCGATGGGGGCAGAGGATGCCACCAAGTCCCTGGGCCATCCGCCCAGCCGTGGCCAGGCCCCTTCTCCTTTGGCACTGATAGCGTGGCCCTGCTTGGGTTTGGGGTGAGGATAGAGGAGGGGAGGAAAGTCCCTGGGTATCTCCCCTAGGGAGGATCTTGCTAATCAGGGTGCAGCGGGGCGGGAGATGGGGTGCTGGAGCTGCTGCTCAGCGGCCTGTGCCTGGTGGGAGCAGGGGGCAGGTTAGGAGCCATCCCCAACCTGCCCCCCCGCCCCATCATACCCTCCCTCTCTGGCGTGGGGATGGGGCCCAGATCGTGCAGGGTCCTGAGTGGCAGCCCGGTCCTTTACCAATGCAGGGAATGGCCCTGCTGGGCACTGCCCCAATCCCAGCCCCGCCCACAATGCGGCGCCGTGGGGAAGGACGCGGGCCAGCTCTGGCATGGCTGTGAGAGGTCAGCCTACGGGACAGCGGGCAGAGCCTCCCACGTGAGGCACCACATTCCAGCCCTGAGTTTAGGGATCTGAAGCTGGGCCCCTGGTCGCAGAGGCGGCTGTGTCAGCCCTGGGGGTAGAGGGGGGAAGGGGCACATCTCTGCTCTCCCACTGCTGCCTGCTCCTCAGCTGGGCTGGGGCAGGGGCTGGGTCCTGCCCCATCAGCGGGCACCGCGGGGTGAGGGCGAAATGTGCCTTTGTGCAGCGACTGACTCAGGCTCTTTCTCCCGGCAGGGCCGTCCGGGAACACGTCAACGGGACCCGCTGCCTCTCCTGCCACCCCGAGTGCCTGCCCCAGAACGGCACGGAGACCTGCCATGGATCGGTGAGGAGCTGCCCCAGGGGTGGGCAGATTGCATGAAAGCCCCTTTAGGACGGGGGAGGGAATCTGCATTCCCAACCAGTTTCTACTATGGCTCAAGGCTTTGGGCTGACCCCGGATTCCTGGGTTCTTCATCCCCCCCCAAATGCACACGGTGCTCACTCTGTATCCTTCCTGGCAGGAGGCGGACCAGTGCGTGGCCTGCGCCCATTACAGAGATGCCCAGTACTGTGTGGAGAGGTGCCCGAGCGGGGTGAAGGCCGATTCCTCCTTTGTGCCCATCTGGAAGTATCCGGATGAACATGGCGTCTGCCAGTTGTGCCCCTCCAACTGCAGCCACTCGTGAGTCCGGGCGCTGGCTGGCATGGAGCATCGCTCTTTGCTTGCAGCATTCAGCGCATCCCAAGAGCCAAGTCTGGCCTAGGAGGGGACAGCAAAGTGGGGCGAAGCGGGTGGGGATGGGCAGAGATTTGCAGGTGGGGGAAAACTGGCATGGGGGCCCATGGGACGCAGCCCGGCAGGATGCCCTACTGCTTGGCAGTGAAACCAAGGCTGTGGGAGGATTTTCTATGGCGCGTCTGCCTCCCGTCGAGTAACAAAGCAACATCTCTGGGTCCTTCCCCAGGTGCACGATCCGGGATGAAGACGGCTGCCCCATGGATCAGAAGCCGAGGTACTGCACCCCCATCTGCCCAGCCCCCTCTGTGCCAACTTCCCAGGCAGGCGGCACCCTGGGCAGTAGCCAGGGTCCACCTCTCCCTGGGGGGAGCTGATGCCATCTGCCTTCTGCAGCCCCCTTGCGCTCTGCCAGGCACCACCCTCTGGCCAGGAAGCACCAGAGGGGAATGCCTTCTGCAGCTGATTGGCAGGGGACCAGGCTTGGCCAATGGGGCCAGATGCTCTGTCCCCCTCGCAGCCTTCCCAGCCCCAGGGGCTGTTCCTAGGCAGACCATTAACCACCCGGCCACCAAGGAGCCACGAGTCACGGCTTCCAAATGGGCCACCCGTGGGGGCTCGTTTCTGGAGAAGGCCCTGGATTTTACACCCCCCCCCCCATCAAACGTCCCTGTCCCCCGTTCCCCCATAGAGAGCCAATCCCGCAGGTTAGACTGGCCCCCACAGTGGAACCAGCCCATCCAGCAGCCTCCCCCTTTTCCCAGCCAGGTGACGTCCATCATAGCCGGCGTGGTTGGCGCCCTCCTGGCCCTGGTCTTGATCCTGATCATCGTCGTGTGCATCAAACGGAAGCGGCAGCAGGAGCGGAAGCACGCCATGCGGCGCCTCCTGCAGGAGACCGAGGTACGGACGGCACCACAAGCCCAAGGACCTGCCCCGCACACTCAGGCAGGCATCCAGTGGCACTCGTGGTGGTGCCCGGTAATGTGGCAAGGCCTCCCAGGGCACCTGAGCGGCCAGAGGATCCCAGCTGAGCCAAGGGAGGCCCTGGGCAGAAGTGACTGGTGGGGGGAGGAGGCGGGGGGGTTACTGTGGGGGGACAGAGGATGTTGACCACCCTGGGTGTCCCTCATGACCGGTGCCCAGGTTGCGCCCATGCGAAGTGTGCAGGTGACTTAGAAAGGCAAGCGTGTACTGTCCCCATACCCCACAGCCACTCCTCCTGCCATCCTCCAGTGGGGACAGCCCAGACGCTCCCCCTCCGCCCACAGGAGAGACAGCTGCCCCACGGTGAGCTCTGGGGCAGGGCCTGAAGGTGCCATGCAGAGGGGTCAATCCTGGATTTTGAGTCTCCATGTCGCCTGGGGGCTGCAGCGGGGAGCCCGTGGGCCTGAGGCTCCCCAGCTCGCGCCCTCGCTGACACAGGACCCTCCTCCCCACCCCTCGCAGCTGGTGGAGCCGCTGACGCCCAGCGGGGCCCTCCCCAATCAAGCCCAGATGCGGATCCTGAAGGAGACCGAGCTGAAGAAAGTGAAAGTGTTGGGCTCCGGGGCCTTTGGCACCGTGTATAAGGTGAGGCGGGGACGGGCGGAGCGGGGGGGGGGGGGCAGCGGGTAACCAGGGCCAGGCTGCTGCTCCGCAGGACCTAGGAGAGGGATGGGGAGCCGGCTGGGGGTGAGGCAGCACTGAGAGACTCTAAAGGACACAGCTGGACAGCGTCTCTACCCTCCCTCCCGAGTGTCCGGCCCCACGGCTGCATCCTCGCTTGGAGCCCTCAGCCCTCCTGAGCACTGCCTGTGCACCCCCATTCGAGCCCTGAGGTGCGGCCCCGGCGAGTGCCCTCACTGTCCCTCCCTCCTCTCAGGGCATCTGGATCCCCGACGGCGAGAGCGTGAAGATCCCCGTGGCCATTAAAGTCTTGAGAGAGAACACGTCGCCCAAGGCCAACAAGGAGATCCTGGACGTGAGTGGGAGACGGGCGCTGTGGTGGGCACACCTGCCCTGGGGGCACATGCGCCAGCACTGCACGGGTGCAGAAGGGCGCTGACCCGGCCTGCCAGGCTCAGCCGTGCCCTGGCCACCAGACGTGGCTTCGCTCAAAGTTACTGAGCCGCCGGGTCCCTCCTAGTCTGACACACGTTGGGTTTGCTCCCATCTGTGGCTGTTGGTAGCGGGTACAAACTCTCCGGCTCAGGGCACTTTCCCCGCTAAGCTACCAAAGTCGGTGCCTACGCGTATTACCCTGCCTCCATATGCCACTCCCGCCCCCAAACTGGGCCTGTGCATCCCAGCACGTCCATTTGCTGGAGAGGGACAGGCTGTCGTGTGACCCACTGTTGCAGAATCATTACTTGTGGCAGGGGGAGCAAGGGACCCATCTCGTTTCCTTGCAGCTCTGCAATTTGATCTCCCCGCTGCAAGGCCCCAGACTTGGCTGGATCATGCTGTGGAAATCAAAACCCAGCTGGCAGGAGCAGCTGGGCAGGGCCACGAGACTGCCCCATGGACCCACACGTGGCCTTTCTGTGGTGCAGGGGGGTGGGAAGCCAGCTCTCGGGTCTGGGCTCCTGGCAGGAGTCTCCCCTGTGATGCCCAAGTCGAGTTCTGCCGGGGTTGATTTTGCTCCAAGCCAGTTTCTCTCCTCCCCAGGAGGCCTATGTGATGGCAGGCGTGGGCAGTCCCTACGTCTCCCGCCTTCTGGGCATCTGCCTCACCTCCACGGTGCAGCTGGTCACCCAGCTCATGCCCTACGGCTGCCTGCTGGACTACGTGCGGGAGAACAAGGACCGCATCGGCTCCCAGGACCTGCTCAACTGGTGTGTGCAGATCGCAAAGGTAGGAGGAGCCCCAGGGTTGGGCGAGGGGGTTCAGGTGCAGCTCTCCTGCCAGAGAGGCCGGGGGGACGACCAGCATCAGGCGCCTTCCTGCCACCCACAAATCACAGGTTCACATTCCAGCAGGGCTGACTCAGCCGTCCCACTGGGGAGAATTCCCAGGCTGTTTGGGCCCTGAGGTCCCCTCTGCTCTGCGGGGGTGTTAGAGACCCCATGGCCAGGCTTGTAAGCATGGAGCTGGGAAGGGGGTTGCCGCAGGATCCTGAGGCCAAAAATCTCTCCTTGAAATTGCACAGTGTGCTGGTCGTTCACACTGCCCCCCACTCCCCAGAGGTGGCTGCATTAGCCCTGTAGGCGCATCGTTCGTCAAGCCCGTTTGGCTCTTTCAGGCTGAAAGGTGCTGCGCAAACATAGGAAGAGATCAATATCAAAGCCCGGCTGCTGTTTCCTACCCCACCCGTGATACATGGCCACAGCAGCTGCTTCGCCAGCCCTACGGCCGTAGGGGGCAGGCTGCTTCCAGCACAGGGGGTAGTATACAAGCGAAGGATGGCCAGCCATAAATGAAGGCGGAGTATTGATTAGTGATTAGAGCAGGTGGGTGGGCATCAGGACCCCTGTGTTCTGTACCCGGCTATGCCACTAACTCACTGAATGGCCTTAGGCAAGTCTCTTTCCAGCTCTGTGCCTCAGCTTCCCCATCTATAAAATGGGGCTAATGTCTGTAAAGTGCTTTCAGATCTTCTGAGGTGCAGAGCACTACTAGCGGGGGGGGAGGGGCAGGGTGGGGGGGTGCGGCTCAAACCAGCTGGGTCCCGAGAACTCCACCATGGGGCTGAGGTGCTTATGGGTCTCCATGCTGGTTCCTCCCTCCCCTCCCCCTCCAGGGGATGAGCTACCTGGAGGACGTGCGGCTGGTGCACCGGGACCTGGCTGCTCGCAACGTCCTGGTGAAAAGCCCCAACCACGTGAAAATCACGGACTTCGGCCTGGCCCGGCTGCTGGACATCGATGAAACAGAGTACCACGCGGACGGGGGGAAGGTGAGCCAGGTGGGGGGTACGAGGGAACTGGACTGGGAGAAGCCAGTGGCACTGGGGAGGGGCCCAGACCCCAACCCTTTACTCAGAGACACCCTGTGCCACACTTCCCCACAGCAATGGCTCACTGGCATCACGTGGCAACCATGAGCTGCCAGTGCTGGCCGGGCTGAGAGCCTCCTGCATTAACTCCATCCCATCCCACCCCCCAGCAAGGGGCAGCTAACCAAACCAGGGCCATGTCAGGGCCCCCCTGGGGTGCACAGATTTGGGAGGGGCCGTCACTGTAATGTATTCCTTGGGTGCTAACGCCTGCGGCCTCTTTGCCATTCGGTGTCCCTCTAATGGGTCATCAGAAGCAGCGAGCGAGCCGAGCGTCTGGCTGTGCTGGATGAGGGGGGTGCTGACTCCATGCACCGTTCCAGCTCATTCTGCAATTCAGAGGCCTGGCAGCAAACTGACGCACCCACAAGCCCTTGTAGGTCCAGTCTTGTCCATCTGGACAGGCCAGGTCAGGGGTACACCTTGCAGTCAAAACCCTGCTGGAATTAGCCCGGTACATGTCTGAGCTGCGTTCAGTGGCCGTATGCCATTGGTTCTCAAACGTTTGTACTGGTGACCCCCCATTACACAGCAAGCCTCTGAGTGCGACCCTCCCCCCCCCTTATACATTAAAAACACTTTTTTATATTTAACCCCATCATAAATGCTGGAGGTGAAGCAGGGTTTGGGTGGAGGTTGACAGCTCGCAACCCCCCAGTTTGAGACGCCCTGCCGTACATGGACCTAGCAGCTCTCTGCTACCTCCCTCCTGGCATTGGGTCCTGCTGGACGTTTTGCTGTTGAGTGCCGACAAAGGCCTGTGATGGATGGCCGAGCTCTTGGCTGAGACTGGTCCAAAACCTCAAATTCTTAGCACAAAATCTAAATCCAAAATATTTTGGCCCAACCCCGAAATTCCTCCATTCCTAAATGCGGCCGTGGGGCCTCACAGCAGCTATAATTTGGGTCCCTACAGCATCCATTCTCCGCTATGCACCAGGCTCTTCCCATGATGCACCATGTTCCCTCACCCAGAGGGGACTGGTGCATCATGGGTGATGTAGTCTGACTAGGGAGCCTGGCCCATATCTGCAGGCAGCTCTTAGTGCCCGTCCTGTTTCTCCCTGCTCCTGAACACATAACAAGGCAAGGATGAAATGAACAGGCTCAGTCTGCTCTGTGTTTTTCCGGCCCCAGGTTCCCATCAAGTGGATGGCTCTGGAGTCCATCCTGCGCAGGAGATTCACGCACCAAAGCGACGTCTGGAGCTACGGTACGTTGCGTTGTCTCTGGGATCCCTAGCTGCAAGGGACATGGGACGAAAGTCCCATTGCTCCTGGTCCTGATGAGCCTGTCTTTCCAGGAGTGACCGTCTGGGAGCTGATGACCTTTGGTGCCAAGCCGTACGACGGGATCCCGGCCCGAGAGATCCCCGACCTACTGGAGAAGGGAGAGCGGCTGCCCCAGCCTCCCATCTGCACCATCGATGTCTACATGATCATGGTGAAATGTACGGAGGACCCTAACCATCATGGGCATCCGCTAGCCACCCCCCACCATTCTCCACTTCTGGGTTGTACTGGCGGGAGGCACGTTTGGTCTTGGAGGCTCAGAAGAAAAGGCTCCAGACTTCAGAGGATGGGGTTCCTCTTGCTACTACGTAACCGAGGCTTGCGGGTGAATTTGTTGGGTAAAGACCCTGGGGCCTAGCCTCTGGGATGGGTAATAGCTAGCTCTGTTCAACCAATCCTAGAGGGCAGGGCATCTTTGCAGGACAGGCCAACATTTGGCCTGTGGCATGGGTGGGTGAGCTCGGCTACCTTCTGGGCACAGGGACTGGGGCTTTGCCTACTCCTAATTGGGACAGAGGGTAAATAGGCGAGATGGACCCCAGCACACACTAAAAAGTCCTTCAAGCCAGCCTTGGTGGTGCAGCCTCCTGGGATCGAGGCGACGCTCAGGCATGTGTTCCGAGGAGAGGGTCACAAGTAAGGGCTGGGAGGTGTCTCTTCACCAGGCCCCTAGCACTAGTCCCTGCTCCTGTATCAGTGAGCACAGTCTCGCATGTGGGGCACGTGCCTTGGGCTCACTGGCGCCTTGCTCTCTGCCCGAAGGTTGGATGATCGACTCGGAGTGTCGCCCAAGGTTCCGGGAGCTGGTCACAGAGTTCTCCCGTATGGCGAGGGACCCACAGCGCTTTGTGGTCATCCAGGTACATGGAAGCAGCTTAGGTCACTACACAGCTCTTGGCAGGGAGCAGGGGGTGTCTCTGTCTCTCAGTGAGAGGCCAGGGCAGCAGCCATCTCCCTCCCCACCGCTTGGTTCCCAAAACCTTTCAGTCTTTGGCCTGCTGTGGGGGCACCACTAGGGGACTCGCACCCCAACCCAGACAGTAAGTGTGCTGGCTTCACCCACCCCATTCAGCTCCTCAGCAAGTCCAGGGCTTGGGGTTCTTCTCTACCAGCTGGGAAGCTAAAGTGTGGTGTAGGGCAGGGAACTACAAGCCAGGACTCCTGGGTTCTATCCCTGACTCTGATTCACTGGGCGGTCTCTGGCGAGTCACTTTGCTGTAGCTCACGTTCCCCTTCTGTAGCGGCAGGATAATGCTGACCTACTCCCAGGGACATGGGGAGAATGGAAGTCTATCCCGTGCTTGGGGATCTTGTGATGGAACATGCCAGAGAAGCACAAAGAATAGTTCCAAGCTTCAAGGGACGTCCTTTTCGGGCCGTTAATCACCCATACACAGAAGGACTAGCAGCTAAAGGGCTAATTTCCCAACAGTATTGTCCTGCCTGCCCACTTCCCCTGGAGTTGTGATCCCAGCCTGGGGAGTCCTTGGTGCTTTGTAGAGCATGAGAACAAGGTGAAATGCCCTAAACTCCCCTCCTCTGCCCCCCCACAGAATGACGACATGATGGGGCCGGCCAGTCCCATAGACAGCACCTTCTACCGCGCCCTGCTGGAAGAGGAGGACATGCAGGACTTGGTGGATGCTGAGGAGTACCTGGTCCCTCACCAGGGTTTCTTCAATGCAGACCCCTCCGCCAGCTACCGCAGCCGGATCCCTTCCACCAGGGTAAGTGCAGCGCACTCTGCCGCGGGGCCTTCACTTATCCATACTGCGGCGTTCCAGACCAGGCTGCCAAGCCGGCCGCTGGGCTGCGGGCGGGTGAGAATTCACAAGGTGAGAGCAGGTCAGGACTGGCTGGGAGAATGGCAGGTGCTGCGGAGGGGGGCGCTGGAACTGCCTTCCCTCTAGGCTGGCTCTGACCCCAGCCAGCCCGGCTGCTAATGCTGCCTTCATTCACCTGAGGGGTAAAAGCAACTCCTCTCCCTGGGGCTTGTTGGGTGCCTGAATCCCAGCTTCACAGGAGGAGGGTCCTCAGCACTCATCCCTCCCGCTTTGTTCTCCTCCCACTCCCTAGAGCACGACAGAGACCCAGGTGGATGCGGAGGAGGCAGCGGACTCGGCCCACTACCCGTACCTGGGCCAGGCTCTCTTGGAGCAGTCGGAGGGCCCCACTCCCGACACGTTTGACAGGGACTCCGTGGCGAGCAAAGCCCTTCAGAGCCCGCCCGCGCTGGAGGCCAGCACCCTCCAGCGGTACAGCGAGGACCCCACCAGCGTCTCAAGTGACAAGAACGAGGGGCCGGAAGCGGAGAGTCACATCAGCCCGGCATCCTGCAGCATAGTTCCAGGTATGGAGGTCGGGCCCAGCCCTCCACTGTGGAAACTGCCCTTTTCTGGCCAGGGACTAAGCTGAGCATCAGCAGGGGAGGTGTTCTTGGGGCAAATGCACAGAACTGGGACTCAGCTGAGGGGGATCCGTACCCAGCTCTGCCACCAACACACTGGGTGACCTCAGGCAAGTCCCCTGCCCCTCTCTGCCTCAGTTTCCCCCTCTGAAATGAGGATAGCTGGCTCTCAGGAGCTTTCGAGACCTAATTCATGAATACTTGGAAAGCGCTGTCTATCTCCAGTATTTCCATCAGAGTGAGCGACGGCCATGTAATTATCCTCACAACCCCCTGGGAGGCACAGATGGGGAACTGAGGCACAGAGAACTAAGTGACTTGCCCAAGGTCTCAGGGCAAGGGGGGAGGTGTGATGGAGCAGGAAATTGACCCTGTGTCTCCTACCTCTCAGGCCAGTCCCCTAAGCACTGGTTCAGCCATTCTTTGGGAGCCTCAGCAAAGGGCAAAGCATTAGACAGAAACACTCCAGCCTCAAGCAATTTCTGATCGTGGCCTAAGGAAGGAGTATGAGAGAGCATGATACAGGGCGGTTGTGATTTTAAAGACCGTGCCAACTGGGTGGAACCATCCAGCACTAGATAAGCTGCTCCTGCGTCTCAACGTCGGTCACTCCAACCCCACAGCCCCCGCCTGAGACGCTTGCAAAGATGCCTGTGCCCTGCGCTAGAGATGCTGTGTTGGCGTCGCCTACAGCTTTGTTGCTTTATAGCTTTGGAGTTAGGCCATTTCTCTGAGTTTCCAGGCTGGGCCCGGAGGGGGGGGTGTTGGGGGGGAGGGGAAAGGAGGGCGCTAAAACAAGCTGTTCTGCAGGTTCCACTGGGGGGAAAAAGTGATGAAAAGGTAAAACAATGAAAAATGGGGCAGAGGGAGCATGAGCTTAGGAAGACTGGCAGCAAGGGAGATAGTCAAAGTATAAAATCTCACCTCCCAAACCACTAAGAGACCCACCCACCCACCCACCGAAATCTAAAGGGTGTGAACCTCCAGGAGGAACCGTTTAGTGTCACACAGCTGGGAGCAAGAGGATGAAATGAAGCAAGGGCAAATTCTGACTGAACAGCAGGGGAAGTTTGATCTATCCAGAATACAGGACTTTCCAGACAATTTGAGCCACCCAGCCCCCTGTCCTGTCTAAGGGTAATGGCCTGTAGGGGAAGCTGCAAAGGAAAGCAGAATAAAGCTACCTGGTTGTGGGAAAGTGGTGGAATGATTTAAAAGCTAGGCTTTGCAAAGTACTAAGAGCGAACGGGCCGGAGTAGTCCTGCGTCATCCCCAGGGCTCCAAGCTGCATGGGGCGTTGGGAAAGGAGGCCCAGTTTTTGTGATTCATGAGACGTTTTGTCTCCCATTTGTAGAGTACGTGAACCAGATGGAGGATTGCCTCTCGCCTAGCAAGCACCAAAGATCCCAGGTGTCCACGCTCGAGAAGCCAAAGGGACACCTGGGAAAGAACGGGCTAATCAAGGAACCAAAGAACCCTTTCCAAGGCAGCTTCACCAATGCAGTGGAGAATCCGGAGTACCTGACCCCACACAAGCTTTCCTTGGCGAGTGCTTTCACACAGGCCTTTGACAACCCTTACTACTGGAACCAGGACCCTTCCAAAGTCAACCCTGCCGAACCGGGCTCCACAACCAACGGCTTCACCACGACTCCGACTGCCGAGAATCCAGAGTACCTCGGCCTCACCGCATCCATCACGCCGCCCAAGGACACATCAGATTAACGGCTGGGGCCTGCTCAGCAAAAGAAGCTATTTCAGCCAAGGCAGCTTGGATATGTATCAGTGTATGAATGGTAACAATTCATCTATGCGGCGTGCGGGAGTCCTGTAATGAAGAATAGCACCAAGGCCCGTAACTATTGCTCAAAGGCAGCTCTGCCAGTCCTCTTCAAACTAGATCTGGTTGAAGCTTGGAGATGACCTGGAAGGACCGAACAGGGCTGGTCCACGTCTCGTTCCAGCGAGCATGTAGGGACTGAGCACTGCTTTCAACAAGCCTGTCCTTCATTTATCTATGCAACTGGATTCATTTTGACAAATACCTTTGGTGTCTATGGAAAACACGGGGTCTCTTCCATCTCCACCTTCTCTGTGCAGGGATTGTCAGACCCCTCCACTTCCACGTGCCAACCACTGGGCCGCTTGGCTTAAAAAAGCCAGAGCCGGGACAATGGTGGGGTTGAAATTCAAGGGCTTTAATGAGTGATTCTGACTGACTGGCAAAATGTGAAATGAAGCCTACAAGGGTGGCAAACCACTGGCATCTCTTCTCCTTGCTCCATCATTAACAGGAAGGGTGGGGGACAGGCCTTCATTCCCCTGGGGTACCGATAAGGCTGGATGTGCTCTCACAGCCTGAAGGGGGTTACCAGTAATGTTTTTTTAAGACACCCATGGAAAAGCTTTAACAGGACAGGGTTGAAAAGTGGTGGAGGATCGGAGCTGACTGCAACGGTGAGCAGCCCTTCCCTGCCCCTAAACAATTCAGAGTTGCTCATGCCGACAGAACTAGGGTGAAGCATGCAGCAGGCACTGTAGTTCAGAGCTTTCTCTGTAATAAGTAATCAAGAGCAGCAAGGGAGGAGGTATGACCAGACCACTATTAGCACAGGTCCTGGCCAAGGACAGGACAGCTCAGCTGTCCAATTCAGCACCCATTCTGGAGAACAGGATGGGAACGAGAGACAAGGAACAGAGATCAGGGTACCGGTCCGTTCCCGTTGTGTCCAGCAGCTACAGCAACCTACTTAACAGACCTTCATTCCAACTGCCCGTGGAGCTGGGAACCAGGCCTCTGTCCAAGCTCTGTGAAACGAGTGGGGGGTGGAGACAGGTATTGCTTTGCCACGATACAACCTCTCACACCATGAGATCACCCACTGAGCTGGCCACCCTTGCTTTGACTTCCTGTTTTAAGACAATGAACTAAAAGACAGGAGCACAGCCTGTTCCCACTGGAGTGGCACTGTCCACACAAACGTGATGGCTTCCTCATCACTCTACCTGGAGTATTTACTTTTTTAAATCGGCAGTCACTCATTGCCCCTCCAAATTATTCAAGAGGGCCACATATTACACTAAATAGCAATAATCCACTTCCAAAACTGGCTTGGGTCTTCCAGTGTGGTAATCCCGCAGACTTCCGTGAAAGCCTCAATCTCTCCCTGTATCCATTTAGGTTTACATTGGTTTGTCATGCAATGCCCTAGATAACATTCAAACCCTCCACGTGTGCCTCAGTTCAAACCTTCCCAGACCTACATGTGCAAGAGAGAAGTTTGCTCTTACAAAACTTCTCAGGGGGATGAGCTGACTTGTGATAAGACATCCCCAGATCCTGTTTTAAAATGTTGGTTTTATGCGTTGTACGAGGTGACTGATGGATTGTTTTTAATCATCTGTATCAAAACTATTTGTATATTTGATTGTACATTGTTTTTCTACTCTATTTGTCTGAAGTGTTTTTCCCCCCAGAGTGCACATCCCCTTTTGACTCTGAGGCAGATGTGTTTGCTGTTTACTTTCTCCTATCAGCAAACATTAGAAGTAGGAATATTGAGCATTCAGCATCCAAGCAGATAGTAACACCTAGCACTGCTGTAGCATCCTCCTGTGCAGGGGAGCAAAGGGATGTAACCCCGTTACCTATCCCTCAGGGCTGGGATCTAGCTTAAGTCATTTGTTATATAGGCTGGAAAACTGAGGCAGACACATGGCAAAGCCCTACTGCCAAGGCCTACTTTAAAATCTGTTTGATGTTAAACGATGATTACGATGAGTAATTCAATTCAATTTAGCCATCTGATGGGGAGAAAGGAGATCTGAAGCCTCCAATCCCTGCCAGTCTTCATTCAGAGATGACTAATGTCTCCTACTAAGAGGGCAGGTTCACCTGCATTACCTGAAAAGACCTCCACCTTTCTGACTCACTGCTGGAAAAAGTGAAGGTAACCAACAGCATTTCTCAACCTGGAATCTTTCAATGAATGGTTTGATTAGAATCGGCCAACTGCTCCGTTTAACCTTGATTATAAACTCCTCAGGGCCGATGAGGTGCTTAGATATCGTGGTGGGGAGCACAGTAGAACAACAAAGATAGAACAGAAATGTCTATTCTCTCTGAACCAGCATTTCTGAGCCTGATAGCCAGTCAAACTAGACCCCATCCTCATTAAGATGGAAAACATACCAAAGGGTAGAGTAAAGTCATTTTTTTCTGGCCACTAAAGCAAAATCTACCTGAGAAGAAATACTTCTGCCCAATTTGCTGAACTAGGAATCCTATGCAGGTCTCCGGCCAAGCTATCTGAGGGAGACAGTCTCAAATTTCTTTGCCAATGTTGTTTTCACTAGAGAGAAAGAGGATTTTGTGATACATGGCCCATCGTGTCGGCTCTGTCTTCTGTATATTCCAGCAGCCATTATGCTTTGAGACAAGGAGCTTGCTAGCTGTGACATTAACACATCTGAGCTGTTCACCTTCTATCTTTTAACTCATTTGCTTTTTATAACCAGGGAACCCCGACCGGCATTGAAATACTCAAAGCCTAACCTTCCTGTGTATGCACAATTTCTAAACACTAATGTAGGGCTGGTCTACACTAGAAAATTAGGTTGGTTTAACAACGTCGGTCAGGGTGTTAAGCCGACCCAAGTCTCTGTGTAGACAGTGCTGCTTCCTCTCGGAGAGCTGGATTACCTAAAATGATGGGACAACTCCTCCCGTCAGCGTAGGTAGTGTCTACACTGAAGCACTCAAGTGTACACTGTTAGAGTGTAGACAAGGCCTAATCCTTCCACCCACAAGGAAAATCTCCTTTGAGTATCTGCTGCAAAAACAGCGCGGTTGTACATTGAGATAGCAAACGATGTAAAATGCTAGTGGAGACAAAGGCAGAGGGAGTTTTTACCTGCATGGAGCTAGACCAGGTCAACCCCAGGGGGTACTGGGATTGACCTCGTCTAGCTGCATGCAGGTAAAAAAAACTCCCTATGCCTTTTGTCTCCCCTAGGATTTCACATCATTCACTATCTCAATGCGCAAACACACACTTTTTGTTGGCAGCGAAGACAGCTTTATTTTACGAAGAGAGAACCTGAGGCAAAAGACCAAGGGACTGCCTTGAATGCAGATGCACAGATGAAACGCACAAGTGCTAATTATTCATCTAACATAAGGCACCCACAAGCGCAAATATAACTGTTTTCTCTGAACGATAGGTACGTAACGTACCTTTCTAATCAAATGGGTTGCAACCCACAAGCGACACATTTTGGGCAACCCAGAGTTCCAGGTGACTGAAATCCATAAACAATATTCACCCTGAGCGCTACTGTCACCACAGCTAGAGTTTCAAAGCTTTCATAGCCCAGTGCACTGTACCCCTATCTTATAACAAAGCGATAATCTCCCTGGTCATTTATACTCCCCGACAAAGTAAAATGGAGCAAGGTTTTACTGTGATTTTATTTACTACTGGCTTTTTTTTTTTTTTTTTAATACACAGTCTATAATAAATAGAATTACCCCCCTTAAAGCATAAATTAGACACTGGGTAGCCAGAATTTCATTGGCACTGCCAGGTTCTTATCTTTAACACCAGCATTCTCTTAAGTCACTTAGCACTTTATCCTTTAGCTCATTCACCCCCTTGGCATTCAGTGTCAAAGGGCAAAGTCATGACAATAGAAAGTGAAAATTGGGTGTTAAACAGGAGGAATGGGTGGGGTGGAGGGGGAAGTTTTCTGCAGCGAGCAGATGGGCAATTAGAAGTCAGTCACTAATTATGGTTCTCGCAGGAGGAGAGAAAATAAGAAAGGGATTTTACTATCCAAAAACTGATGTCTAATTGATCCTGCTTTAGCACTGGTTTAAACAGTGACAAGGGTTTTTTTAAATGATTAACAATACTATTTAGCATTTAAGAACAATTCAGTTCTTCTCTAAAACCTTCTGATCCAAATCACCAGGTCTTCATAACCACTGTGGTCAGTTCTCTGCCCCAAAACACTGACTATCTCCTACTCTATGGCAGGAAGCCTCTCTCATTTCCATATCACCACAGTGCTAAGCAAAACAGGCACAGCTTTCTCAGTGCACTTAGAACTCCTGGTGGGAACTCCTGGTCTCTGGTAGACTCCACCCAACCTACCAGGATTTTAAAGGAGGGTGGCAGCAAGCCAATTAGTTGCCCATGTATGTGCTACAGAAATAGGAGAAACGGGGACATTTATGGAGTGGAAGAGGGGTAGAAAATGATGGCGTGGGGACGCTCTCCTCCTCCTTGGGGCTTGGGTGGCTGTCTGGGGTTAGATGGCATGCACAAAGTAGTACCAAAGTTTAGTCATTCCTACCCAACAGCAAGTTAGCTCTCAGCTAACCCATCCCCGGTCCCAAGTCACCTGATGTGATGCTATTCCCCACAAGCCTCTTTGTACAGCAATGTTAGCGATTCAGGTTACCTTGATGTCTCTTCCACACATGACGCTGCCTGGCCAAAGAGTAAGATAATTAAGCCAGAAGGCAGAGAGGAGCAAAGCAGCAAGGTAATGAGATTTAAGAGTGGATGGGCAGAGTCGAAGGTGATCAGAACAGAAGGCCTGTAGTGACGAGGAGGGTGCTGCCGGGGCTACAGGATGACACAGGGGGGACGGCTGTTGGTGATTTTTTCTAGCGGTTCCCCATTTCTGGCTCTTCTTATTGCTTCAATGAGCTAGAGAACAAGAGACAGAATGGAAAGGCATTAATCCCTCCATCAAAGATTCTCCCATAGGTCTCTAATGGAGATGATTAACTGAGCCCTCTCCACACGCATGGGCCAAGATTGCAGAAGCGTCTACTGATCTTGTGGGCTCAGCCTGAAAGAGTTTCAAGGGCCGGACTTTCCGAAGATGCTATGCACCCCCCTTCTGAAAAATCAAGATACCTTAAAAGGTGTCTCAAGCCAGGCATCCAAAATCACTACTCATTTTTGAAAACGCTGGCCAGCGTTTCTAAGCTAAGTAATATTAGAGGCAGGCAACAGTTTGTGGTTTAAGCGGCATTAAAGCAGAGTTCAGGATGGTGTCTGAATTCTTGTTACAGGCAGCAGGGTTCTGATCGTAATAACATGCCCTTCAGCTTGAAACGTGCCTTGATACACTATGGGGAGAGTAGCAAAGCCCTAGGATGATGAAATGCCTTTGAAAAGCATGTCACTTCCAAAAATAGAAAGCTTCTTGGTCAGAAGGGGGTTGTTGTAAACAGGAGCGTCCCTATAGGCACATTCCACACAGGCTGATGCAAGGGTCAAGCTGGGATCTGGATACTTACATCCTTCTCATAAGGAAAGCCACCATTCTCTAGTTTGGAGAAGACAAGCTGCCCATTGATTTCAATTTCAAAGGTACCTTAAAAACAGTAAACACAACCGAGCTGTAACAATCCACAGACACTTCCAAACTACATTTTTCATTCACTGATCAGTCCCACAGGATCACTTACTCAATGCTGAAGATCAGGGCATTCAGTCAGTTTAAGCATACAGACAGCAAACAAGGAATAACATCTCTAACTGACGCTATGTTATAAGCCTATGCTAGGCCTGTCTTAAAATATGTGCTTTTAATCCAAGGATCTCAAAGAGCTGCATAAAATGTCCTACACCTCACCATGAGGTCAGGAACGATTATCCTCGCTTTACATAAGAGGAAAACAAGCCACATGACTTGACTCTGGTCACCCAAAAGGCATGACATTCAGATACAGAACCTAGGAATCCTGCTGTATTCGATTACACAGCTTCAAATTTGCAGTGAAGGATCAGTTTCTGTGTACAATAATATCCCAACATCCTCGTACAACTGAACCAACCTGAATAATGTTAAGTATCCTCTCCCCCATTAAGATTACTGCCCACATCACTTGGTCTGAGGCAGTGACATTATCAGACACCATGTGCTAAGCAGGGACAGACTGGACTGGGTCGTATGCATGTGTGGTGCAGAGACCCTTGTGATAAGACAAGACAGGTCTGTAGTGTAGCAAACACAAAGGTGATTCTTTATATGCACAGAGCTGTGTCCTGCCCAGGGCCCTAGAAGATGCAGATTCCAGCGGGTCGCTGGTGAAAGGGCATTCTATAGCCATGAATCTCAATCCAAAAAGCCCTGCCTCAGGATCCAGCACTCGCTGCATTCCTGTTGACTCCTATATTCTCAGTTGGCTGCAGAAAGAGGCAGTTCTTGTGGTTAGCAGGTCCTGGCCCAATGAGTTACATATCCAATAGGAAAACCATGTGTATGGCACCAAAGCTGTCTCCTCTCTTCTCCCACTTACTTTTAACCCCTTTCACCCTTGAATTATTTGCCAACACACAAGCTGTGTCACCTAGGTGGCCTTTAGAGGACCAAGCTTTGAGGCTGCAAGGTTGGCATGGTAGCACCTAAGTAGTTATGAAAGTTTGGTGGAAAATCCTACCTTTCCCCCCGAGCCTGGATTCAATTTCTATATCTGGGTACTCTTCTTTCACTGCACTTGCCAATTCCAGGTATGTGGACTCAAACCCACAGGGCTCACTGATAAGAAAGAAAGAAAAACAGATGGTCAGAAAAGGCACACACAGGGTAAAGCTTTGGAGATGCTACTGGAGATACTGAGAGGCTAACATGGGGGAAGACGAATTTCAGTGCCATTGCTATGCAGAGCAGAGATCTAGTGGGAGCTGAACTGTAGAGCAACATGCAAAGAGGTTGGAATGGATATGGGGCAACCCCGCAAAGACCATCACCCCATCATATTCCCACTGAACCCCCCATCCCCCTATGCATCCATTACACTACAGTCCCCTCACTGTGAACTGCCAATAACTCCCATCTGCCTAATTTAGCCCACCACTAAACACTCCCCCACCACATTCCCTCCATGACAAGGTCCCCTCTGCAGCCCACACAGCCCCCCAAAGCTCCCAACAGCCCCCTAGAGCCCACACAGCCCCCCAAAGCTCCCAACAGCCCAAGAGCCCACACAACCCCCACTGCTCCCAACCCCCAAAGCTCCCAACAGCCCACACAACCCCCACTGCTCCCAACAGCCCCCCAAGAGCCCACACAACCCCCACTGCTCCCAACAGTCCCCCTAGAGCCCCCCAATGCCCCCAACAGCCCCCTAGAGCCCACACAGCCCCCAAAGCTCCCAACAGCCCCCCTAGGATCCCCACGACCCAGAGCACCCGGCCTAGACCCCACAACAAACACCGCTGTCCACACCGCCTCCTAGAGCCCCCATAACGCCCCGTATGCCCCCGGCTGGGGCCGGGCTCTCACCAATACTCCACCACGATGCGGACCCCGGCGGACGCCGCCGGCTCCGACCCTTCGCTCATCGCGGCCCCACAGCCAGCGGCCCCGGCTCCTCCCCGCTCAGCGCTTCCGGGTTCCCTGGTCACGTGCAGGGGGCGCTTCCGGGATCCGCCTCTCCCTCCGCCGGCTCCGCGCTGTAGCGGCCCCTGGAGGCGGGGTGGGGAACTGCAGCCGCCGCGGCGCGCGGCCTGGGGGAGGGGGGGCGCTGCTGGGCCCGAGCTCACCTGCCTGCGGGGCGGGGCTCACCCCACCCCCAGCCCTCCCAGGGAGGCCCGCGGGTTCTGATCCCCCCACCCAGGGGCGCCCCCCCCCGGACTGACCCCCCCCTCCCACCTAGACATATCTGTCTCTTGTTTGTTTTGGGGAGACCCCTCCCACACCCCAACCCCTTGCCTCAACCCACAGCCCCCTCCCACATTCCCAATCCCTCGGCCCCACCCCCCAGCCTGGAGCCCCCTCCTGCACCCCCAACCCCTCATCCCCAGCCCCACCCCAGAGCCCGCACCCCCAGCCAGAGCCCTCACCCCCTCCTGCACCCCAACCCCCTGCTCCAGCCCAGAGCCCCCTCCCACACCCTGAAACCCTCATTTCTGGCCTCACCCCCCAAGCTAGAGCCCTCACCCCCTCCTGCACCCCAACCCCCTGCCCCAGCCCAGTGAAAGTGAGTGAGGGTGGGGGAGAGTGAGCCACTGAGGGAGGGGGAATGTAGTGAGTAGGGGGCGGGGCCTCTGGGAAGAGGCGGTGAAGGGGGCGAGGCCTTGGGGAAGGGGCGGAGCTAGGGTGTTCGGTTTTGTGCAATTAGAAAGTTGGCAACCATACCAAATTGTCCCGTCTTTCCAAGAACCATTTTTTCCATGACAAACTTTAACCCACTTGTAGCCCCTCTGGTAGGGATTTGCACTGGCGTGAATGCGTCCACCTCAGGACATCCATTTGAATTTCCCTAATGCATACAAGCCCCAGGAAATATTTTGCTACCTCCAGCAATGACATTAACCTGGCCATTGGTTGCGATTTTACAGTATTTGGTGGTTTTTCTTCAAGCCCCAGCTCCTAAACTCAACTGATACTGCGAGAATCTCAGCTTTCAGTTAAAAAAAAAAAAAAAAAAAAGAGTATGTTTCTAGCCCCCGTGGCTGTGGAGAGCAGCTAAACATGGCCCCTAAAGGCCACGCTGCTGGAAGAGAGATTAAACAACGCCCAAAGTTGTTTTGTTTTTAAATCTCGTGCTTTTTAAGCCAATCTCATCATCTTTGGGGGCCTGATTCAGGATCCTGGAATCCGTCAGGTCGGCGATACCACCACAAGCTCATTTGTCACATCAGGACAGAGATTGGGGACAGGGGGCTATGGGACATCACTGCAGATGATGCAGGAGCTACACAAGGAAATCCAGGGATCCTACTCACACCCCAAACCCCACACAAATGAAACACTCCCAGATGTCACAGAGTTGCACTTAGTTTATTTCTCCTCTTTCCTTTCGGTGATTTGATACCTTCACTTCATAGTTTACTTCTCAGCCAATCCAGACCCCCCATTTGCTTAGGGAACCAGGGTGGCAGAGGTCTCTTTGCCAGCTCTCCCTCTCCCTGCTCTAATTGCACACCCGGAGAGGCTCATAGTCCTGCTCGGCAAGCACCAGGCCGGGGCAGAAGAAAGGGTGCAACGGCTCCTGGAAGTTGCCCCTGAGGGTGCAGATCTCTGCCATGCACTCGGCGTCATAAAACCCAACCCTGCCGCTCTCATAGTCCAGGCAAATGCCCACCTTCGTGGGGCTGGAATCCAGGGTCAGGAGGGCTGGGGGTGAGGACAGGGCATAGTAACGGTTGCCTGATATCTTCCGAAGGGCCCAGTACCCATTTTCAGGGTTGAGATCTTCCGTTGCCTTGCGGTTGACACAGTGGCTGGCTACCCCAATCACCCAGTTGCTTTTGCCCCCAACGCTCACCTCCCAGTAGTGCCTGCCTGAGCGGAAATCCTGAGAGCAGAGGACATAAAGACATGGCTCAAAGCGCTGGGGGCTCTCCAGGACAGCCTGGGCGCCGGGTCCCAGTTTTGCCGATTTCAGGTCCTCAGAGAGCTGCAGGTGCGAATGGGCTGTCTTAGGGTCCAGGGTGAGGCGCTCCAGTGCAGACCGCATCACATACCCCAGCATCCTTCTGCAAACCACGTACGTCAGAGAAGGGCTGGAGAGGACCGTGGGCCTGAAGTGTCTCAGCTCCTTGTTGTGCCTGGTCAGCTCTGTCTTTAGATGATCCACCTGGCTATCAGCCATACCCATTAGGTGCCCATCATGGTCCTCCACCTCACTCAGGTAATCCATTAGCTCCAGAACACAAGCTGCCCTCTTGGTGATCTCCGTCACCCTGTCCTCCAGGCTGCTGAGTACCCGCTTCTCTTCTTGGCCAATCTTGGCCATCACAGATTGCTCCTCAGCATACAGGAAGCTGTGCATCTTCCGGAAGTCCTCCAACACCTCCTCCTGAAGGGACTGCAGGCCACTCTGAGTAGCCTGGATCCTTTTCTTGTAGGAGCAACGGAGCTTTTCCACACCCTCCTGAGCTTCCAGGAAGTTACAGACCACGTCTTCCATTTCTTTGCCACCACTCTGCTCCACTGGGTGCCTCTGAGGAGCCTCCATGGCAGAGCCACTGCCCTCCTTCCCTCTGCTGCTTCAGCTGCACTGATGGGAATTTAGCGGTGGTGTTTCCCCACAACTGGATCTGCCAGCACTCCAGCAGGGTTGCACTTCCTCAAGGCAACAGCTGTCCGAGCTGCACAGGAAGCAACGTACTGCAAAGCCCAGCCCCACTGGCGCTGGGACAAGTCCTGGTTCCCAGTTCTTCGCTGCAAAGAGCTTAAGTTTCAGTTTCCCCTGAATGCAGTGGGAGGAGTCCAGCCAGGTACTCCTTGCTTGTGAAATCTGCTGGTGTTTGCCAAAGGCTGGAGACCTCTCCCTATCTACAGTACAAAGTTTGTTGTGGAATAAAGGCTGAGTTTGAAATGCCCACCAGGCCTGACATCTGAGCACATCTGGATTCTCTTACTGTGACATTCTATACCACGGGGAGCACCCTGTAACCTCCATAGTCCTCATTTATATATTATTGTGATCTTGCATATAAAGCAGGCCATGTGAGGTATCAGGGGAAAGGTTATGATCAGCTGAAACCTATTGTTCCATCTAAATATGTAGATCATCAATTCATGAGGTTATGAGAATGTCCTGTATGGTTGTCACTAAAATATGCTGTGGGTTTGGGAGGTACCCAGATACTAGCTCTCCAGAGACAATGACAGGGAGGTAACCCGCTGAACAGAAATCACCAGCCATTGTCCAGCAAGGAAGCTACAATGCAATGACTCACCTGCATAAAGCCACACCAGTGGAATTCCTCAACCTTGCCTGGCCCACAAGCAAGGCCCACAAGACGTGCCCGAACTTGTGTTCTCCAAGCACGTGAACTAAGATCATAAAACAGAACACATTGGCACTGGCCACATGCTGGGCCTTTCTCCTGCCCCCCACCTATGCCGCAAGCCACAAAGAGACTGAGAAGACTGAAGACTCCAACAGAGGAGCCTGGCCCAGGTTTAAGGGACAAACCTGTATATTAAGGACTGCAATATCCAGTGGGTGAGAAAAACTGCTTAATCTAGATGTTGCCCAGTTTAATAGGGTTGAGAGTTTAGACTGCGTGCTTATATTTTATTTATTTTGGTAACTAACTCTGACTTTTTGCCTATCCCATATAATCACTTAAAATCTACCTTTTTGGGGGGCAATAAACTTCTTGTACTATTTATCTTTACCAGTGAGTTTGTATGAAGTGTGTGGCAAACCTGCTCAGGTTTTGCGAAGGCTGGTGTATCTCCACTTTCCATTGATGAAGTGGTGAACCAATTAATAAATTTGCACTGCTTGTCTTGAGCAGTGCAGGACGGTATATTCCTGAGATACAAGGCTGGGAGCTGGGGGGATTTGGCTGGTGCCTTTCTCTGTGTGTTTCATGAGTGGCTCTGGCAGCATTCATGCAATCTAGCTGGGTGTGGAGCTCCACATGCGGTTGTTCTGAGTGATCCCAGCGCCTGACGGGGTTTGCTTCTGGTCTAGGGTGACCAGATGTCCTGATTTTATAGGGACAGTCCCGATTTTGGGGACTTTTTCTTATATAGGCTCCTATTACCCCCCCACACCTTGTCCCGATTTTTCACACTTGCTGTCTAGTAACCTTATGCTGGTCACTAGCAAAGCATTGTGAAAAACAGCCCAGGCTGAAGAATTAAGGGGACATAGAGGACCCACGGTCCCAGGCTGCACCCCGGGGATCCCCGTCACACTCACCTCTCTCTCACCCTAATGCCTCCTGTTCTGTGGGTGCGTGAAATCTCCACAGCAAGGCAGCATCGAGACCAGATTTATTTTGCACTAAACATAGGTTCTGCTGGGTGTGGGAGGAAGCTGCCTCAAGTAGCAATTGTGCACGATGCAAAAGGCGGAAGGTAAGGAGGAATCCAGCTAAACTTTTAAAACCAGCGGCCAGGGGCAGATTCTTCAAGCCACGGCCTGCATCAGCTGGCCTGCCGTTTGCCTCTGGAGTAGGTGGAGTTGTGTTACAACAGGCCGAAGATACCCTGCTCTGTGCAGATGGTCCGTTATACAGGGTGCGGAGATGGTGACATTGTCCATAGGTGCATAGATCTGAAAGCCAGAAGGGACCGTTTGATCATCTCGTCTGACCCCTGCATAAGAGAGGCCAGAGAATCTCACCCAGTTACCCCTAAACTGAGCCCAATCATTTGGCTAAACACCTTCCAGAAAGGCATCCAGTGTGTAATTGGAAGCGCCATGGGATGGAGAATCCACCCCTCTCTCGCCCTGCAGGTTGGTAAATCTGTGGTGGCACCTGGAGTTGCAGATCCAGCTCTCAGATTATAAAGCCAGAGGAGAGAAAACAGCAAATCAGTGGCCCTGGCGTTTCTCACCCATGGCACCGGGGGCAGCAGAGCTTGTCAGGGACGGGGCTGGAACAATTTGTATGGTGCGGCTGCTGAAAGCCACTGAACAAAACCCTAACCCCTGTACATGGCGGGAGCCCCGCATTCAGTTGCTACTCTTACTTGAAACCAGAGGGTGCTGCTGTACCCCCTAGCCCGCCCCATGCTCCCAGGCCCAAGCCCCAGATTTTACACCTCACTTGAGCAGGTGGAGGGACGGGAGGTGTCAAGGGAGGCCTTGCCCCTCCCCGAGAGTGAGGGGAATGAGCTATGCTGCTGGCCCACTGCACTTGGGTTTCACCATGATCTCCAGGGTTTAGATCAACCCTACGTGAGACCTTGATCCGCTGGTCCCTGGGTCTGTCCTGAGCCAGGATCAGCGTCCTGCAAAGCCAAGGTACAAACCAGTGAGCACCCCCCGAGCTTACCCCAGCTCCCCAGCACCCCGTGTCAGCACAATGGCTGGAGGGGGCCACCCCACTGGAGTGCAGCTGCCCTTGGTATAAATTAAAGCCCCACGCAGGGCAGGGTGAGGTACCAGAGAAGAGTGGTGATGCCATTAACCCTTTCCTTGCCACAGCACTCTGTAGAGGCAGGGAGGCAGCGCTGGCAGCCAATATGTTTGGCAGCAGGCTGAAGGTGCCAGGAGGCCCTTGGGTCCAGGGTGCTGGAAAAACCAGGCTGACACTGATTGGTAGCCCCACATGCAAGCAGCAGGGTGCCCTATGGTGCCTCCCTGCCCCCACTGCTCTTCAATGTGCCACTTCCAGTCTGCGGCAGAGTCCAGGGTTTCCTGCCAGCGAGGAATACCTGAGTGCTTACGTCCTGCCTCCCTTCACCCTCCGGCAGACAGAAATAGCTCATGACATGGCTTGGCACCATGTGGAGTCTGCGGATCCGGGGGTAAGTGCTGCTCCACACGTCAGCACATGGGAATTCCAGCGTGCAACGGAACAACTGGCTTCTCCTTTATTCTGGTTGTGAAGGGAGAAGGAAGGGAGCCCAGGGGCAGGCAGGTGCAGAGGCCGGCGAGCCGGAGCGGGGGGAGGTCCCGGCTCAGCGCTGGTCTTGTCACTATTTGAAACATCCAGCCCTGTCATCACACAAGTGTGAAGTGTACGGGGCCCTCGCTGCGGCTGCGTGTGTGCAGGGCTGGAAGGGAGCTGCCCGCTCGGCTCCCAGCTGAGTCATTTCGGAACTGGGACTGGAGCTGGGCGGATGGCAGTAAAGCTTGGGCCCCCGGAGCCCGCCCTTGTTAATGGGGCCGTTTGCCAATTAAAGAGGGGAAGAGGAAAGGAGGGGGGAGGCAGCCTGTGAAAGCCACGTGGAGGGCACTGGGATTTAGCCCAAGAGCTGCAGGAACGGGGTGGGGGAACCCTGGGAAGGCGTCGGGTGGAAGCCACGGAAGAGCATCGGCTCCGGGAGAGATGAATCGGGTTATGCAAGACAGCAGGCTGCTCCACTGGAAGAAGGCCGTGGGAGTGGTCTTCTGCTGCGCCTGTCTCGGCAAGCGGAGCCCCCCAGGGAAGGCGCAGGCGTACCCTGAGCAGAATAGGACACTCAGCCTGACCTCCCACCGCAAGGTAATCGCTCCCTCCCCAAGGGGCCATCTCCTCTCTGCAGAGCAGGGTCCCACCTGCTCCTAGACACTCACAACACCACAGGGGCAGCGCAAAGGACAGCCTTGGGAGCTTCTGGGCCTGCTGCCTGCCGGCCTGGGGACCCAGCCCTGCCAGCGTGTAAGCCAGCGTGTAAATCTTTTGCATGTACACATAGCTGTGCATGCATGCACAAATGTGTGTGCCTGGGTGTGTGCTCGGATGCATGTGCCCGTGTGGAGGTGCACGCATGCACTAATGTGTGTTCGTGCATGTATGAATGCAAATATGTACACACTTGTGTACATCCTTATGCACCCACACAGCGACTGGCACATGTAGGTGCAGAGGTGTGGGCTGAGCCCTGGGCTGGGAGCCAGGAGTTCTAATCCCACCTCGGACACCTGCATTGGGCAAATCTTCTCTGTGCCTCAGTTTCTCCACCTGTACAATGGAGGGATGTGGGGATCAAGTGGTTCACACGGGCCCAGTCTGTCCCTGAATTCAGGACAGTTGCTCGAAAGTTCTTTGTAGCTCGATGGGGCCATAGACTAAGTGCGTGTGTGCACGGTCCTGCCCACACCACAGCAGTTCCAGCGCCACATCGGCAGGGCTCTCACAGTCCCATTCAGCTCCTGGTGTCATCAGTAGCACCCTCTCCTCCCTTCTCCATGGAGTCCAGCGGGAGCAGGATCTCCACTGCAAGGGTACTGGCTATGCAGCCTCAGCAGGTCCGTGTGAAGACTAGTTAGCAGCCACCAGCGGTGCTGGCACATAAGGATGCAAGCCCAGATTCAGCATAGTAACAATCCCCACCTCAGAACCAAATCTCCAACCTTCTCCAGCTCCCTGCCCCTCCGGAGTAGGCTGGAGCCCCTTGAATTTAGCCCCACCTCCCATCACAAGAGGCGGCTCCTTCATGAGCTCCCAGAATTCAGACGCAGGTGTCCCAGGCATAATGTCAGCCCAGCTCCCAGCCCCCTGGCCTCCTTCCAGCCTCTCTGCATTCCCTCCTCCTCGCCGCTCCCTCTGCTGCCTGCCATGGGATCCGCTGTCTGGCCCCTCCAGGGTTGTCGCCTCTGGCCGACTCGCCCAGTGGTGCGTTGGTCCCACACGGCTGCGGCTTTGGGCAGACGCCTGGAGTCCCTCGCACTCTGGGGGAGAACTCACATGTGTGTGTACACGGACGGGGGTTCAGTGCATGGAGGAGGGGCAACAGGCGTGCATGGTGCTGAGGGGAACGGCTAGGCATAGGGTTGTCCTGGCTGCTAGTGGGAGCGCTGTGGCCTGCTCTCGTTTGGCCCAGGAACATGGGGCCCCAGGCTGTAGGAGCTGGGACCCAGGGATGCGTGGGAGTGGGTCTGCACAGGGCCCAGAGGGGGCCTGTGGAGTACAGACATCCCGGGCAGGCTCTGGCCAGGCCTGCCCTCCGCCTGGCAGGGCCGGTGGTAACGGCACATTGTGCTGCTGATTTACTGACCTCTGTCAGGGGCTTCTCAGAGCTCCGGGGGACCCGCAGCAGCCAGCGCTGCCCAGTGCAGAAGATCAGCCGCTGAGCCAAAGCCGGTAACCCAGGCTCCCTTTCTCTCTCCTGCCCCGTGCCCACCTATGGCATCGACCCTCGCTGCCAGCTCACTCCGCTGCGGCAGCAGGCTGCTGCCATCCTCCTCACCCAGCGCCCTTGTCCATGGTCTCTGATGACCCTGCGCCCTCCCCTCCGGGCATCAAAAAGAGCAGCCATCCTAGGCCCAGTACAGAGAGCAGCCCAGAGCCCATTCCCACAAGCCACACCGACCACGGGGGCCAAAGCCGGCGGCAGGCCCCACATTACCAAGCCCCAGCTCTCCCCAGTCCCCACATGGTCCAGCCGGATTGCTGATGACCAGGGGAACTGCGCGATTGCTGCCACCAGACCCACGTGGAGGGGGTGTCTACCCTGCAGAAACAGGGGGTTTTATCTCAGGTTAAAGCAGCAGTGAGGAGGCGGCACTGCAGCTTTGAATCGGGATTAGCAACTTGTTCAACCCCAGGCTGCCCTCCGGGCTTTAACCTGAGCCGCTAACCTGAGCTGACAGCGTCTGCTCTGCTATTTTAACCAGTGTTAAGAACACCCCTCTTTTTCCAGTGTAGACAAACCCACAGAGCCCCTGCTCCTGGGCATGACGGGGGACAATACAACGCAAAGCCAGCCGAACATGGCTGCTCTCTGAGCCAGCGGACTTGGGCTAAGAAGCCCATGTGGCCCCGGCTCGCAGGCCCCTTAGCGGGAGTGGGATGGGGCGCGGAAGGGAGGTGAAAGAACAGCCTGGGTCTGATGCACAGCAGCCCCTGCTCGCCAGGCCTGGCCCACGGCTGCTCCCGGCCCCGGGGGATTGGCACTCCATACTGCAGTGTCCTGTTGGGTTTTTCCCCGGGTGGCCGGGCTTGCGAAGGCGCCTGAAAATGCTGCTATCCTGAACATTCCTGGAAAGCATTTTTCTGTTCCTGGAAACCTAAGCTCAGCCTCTGTGCTGCGCGGGGATGGGAGGTGGCAGCAGCCAAGCCAGCGCTGTAATTGTATAGCTATAAACGGCTTTTTCTTTCCTCGGGATGCCAGGACTGACTTTCCCTGCTGGACAGAGCAGGCTGGCAGGCACCAGCCTCCAAAGCAACCCAGATCTCACTGCTGCTTTGCCAGCGGGACCATTTGCCTGGGAATCTTGGGAGAGTAAAATGTCTCCTGTCAATCCAAACCACTGGGGCCCTTGGGGGAGGAGGACTGTAGTGGTGGAGGAACCCCACTCTGATCAATTTGGGGTGACCCCTGCCCCCTTCTGGGGATTGTAGGAAACATCCTCATTCATCATCACTGCTCCAATCCAGCCTCAGTCCTGATTGTGCCCCCATCTACTGGTCCAGCCAGGTCTCTTCTTCTTGCGCAGGACTTTGGGACAGGGAGAGAGTCATAGATTTCCTCTCATTTCAGCCTGTTTGAATCCCACCTGGATGCCAGCACCGCTCGGATGCACATGCCACTGCTTTTTACAGCATGTGATGTTTGGTCGGGGTAATTGGACAGTCAGTGAAACTAGAAGGCGGCAAATTTAAAACTGATTTAAGGAAATACTTTTTCAGATGAAGTATGATTAGCCGGTGGGACTCCCTGCCACATGATATCAATGAGCTTAGCAGGATTTAAAAAAGGGACTGGGCATTTACATAGAGAACAAGCATATCCAGCATTAGAACAGAAAGGAGTAAAAATAACCCGGAGGAAACTTTGAATGGGAAATAAACCTGCTGGCTTCAGGGTCCAAGACAGCCTCTAACTCATTGGTTCTCAAACTTTTTTTTACTGGCGATCCCTTTCACATTGCAAGCCTCTGAGTGCGACCTCCCCTTATAAATTAAAAACACATTTTTATATATTTAACACCATTATAAATGCTGGAGGCAAAGCGGGGTTTGGGGTGGAGGCTAACAGCTCGCGACCCCCCGTGTAATAACCTTGCGACCCTCTGAGGGGTCCAGACCCCCAGTTTGAGGACCCCTGCTCTAACTGATGGGGGTTATTCCATAAGTGACCACTGGGGGGGTTCTCACTCCTGATGTTGGGCCCTGTTGGAGCCGGGATACTGAATTAACCGGACCCTGGTCTGATCCAGGCTGACAAACCCCGTTCTGCAAATTAACTCCATGCAAGAGCCCGGCTCCAAGTGGCAACCCTGGCTCTGAAATTCCTCCTCCCAAATATTAAGTTAGCCCTGGTGAAACTAAAGGCTCCCTGGAGACTGGGGGGCCTTAATTATCCACAGAACTTCCTCCAGGCCCTGCCCTGGGCTCATTTGAACCTTGACCTCTCTACTGAGACTCTCCAGTAGGCGGGTGACAAGGACTGGGATGCGGACGCCGGCCCACCTGGGAACTGAGCTAAGCCCTGTCATGCTGACCACCGAGGAACTTTTTACTCCACCTCCCCATTCCTGATTCTCAGGGACTTTCCGCCCCCCTCTGAAAGGACCTATACACCCTTCTTCTCCCTTAGCATCAGGCTGGCTAATCTAGTCAGGTTCTTATCCTGCCCCCATCACCGGTACCTGAGCACCCTCCACCTGTGCATGAAGCGACACGGCTAACATCCGTCCCGTGTGGTTCCTTCTCTCTTCCCCGCTGCCTGGGGGTGGCTTGGGTCTGGCATGGCTCGTTTGGGCAGGCTTTGGGTGGGGAACGTCCATGCTGCTCTGTGCAGAGATCAGCAAGTGCAGCTCCCAGGAGTGCCCGCTGCACCAGGAGCCGAAGGCGGGGAGATCTGGGATGGCTCTTGGCTCCCATGGGAGTTTGTTCCAGTCTGAGACTGGCCCCCAAGAAAGCTCTGCTGCCTGCACAGACAAGCTCCTACCGGCCTGCCCGCCAGTGCCCTGGGCCGTTAGGTAGGACACCTGGGTGCAGGCCCTGTTTGGCCTCTTGCTCTGCTGAGCTGGGAGTGGAGGCAGCGGTCTCCTTGCAGAGCAGAGAACCCTATATTGTTCTACAGCACCCTCTGGTGGACTTTCCTGATAGTGTCAGACGTCTGCCAGGGGGCTTCAAGCCCACAGGGAAGCAGAGATGAGGTGACACTTGTAGGGTGGGTGGGTGGGATGTTTGGACAGGGACCCTAGCCTGGGACCAGGCAGTCACAAATCATTGGGTCATTAACCCCGAGTTCCTAGCCCTACAAGTCTGTGCGAATTGGCCTCTATAAAAGCCAGGGGTGGTACTCACAGACAGTTAACGACCACAGTCCCTTGCTAGGCAGGCAGGTAAATACCCTCAGCCCCAGTTTAAAAATTGGGAAACTGAGGCACAAAGGGGTAGGGGAAGAGATTTGCCCGAGATCCACATCAGAAAGTCAGTGATGGGGCCAGGAATGGAACCAATCTCTCCCCACCTGATGGCTGCAGGGTTAACATACAAGGAGGAGGCATGACAGGGAAACCAACCTGAGACCCACAGCTAAAGAGACCACCTTATGGACCCCACAGCCTTCCCAGTGCCTTTTATCAGCTGCCTACTAAAACCAGCTGGCTGAGTTTAAAGAAAGAAAGAAAGAAAATCCAGCTCCTCCCCCATGGACGCTCCTGGTGCTTTTCCTAATCAGAGGGGTTTGCTCCTGCGTTCTTCGCCAAGCTATTCTCTCCCCATCGCTACTTTTCACCCCCACCTCCCCAGAGGTGGCTGCATCCTCACTTGTTCTGTATACAACCTGTGACGCAGACTGGGATTTTTCCCAGTGAAAGGCACTGCACAAATGTTAAAATTTAGGTTCCAATCTGGTCCCCAGCAGGGAACAAACGTGAGATTTTGCAGGATTAGCTAAAATCTTATTAGCTTCCTAGGAAAAACTCACAGAGTTAAATTAACTCATTGCTTAAAATGGAATTTATTATAGGCTGACTTTACTGCTCCTTTTTGCTCTGGCTGGGGGCCTGCGTGCTGGATGGAGTTTAATCTAGTGAGAGCAGGTGACTAGGAACCAGGACTCCTAGGATCTATTCCCAGCTATGTGAGGGAGTGTTGCCAAGTGAGGTGGAAGGTCACAGGTTTGGCTGGCAGAATTTCTGCTGTTCCCAGGTCTGCCACTAACTCACTTTGTGGCCACACGCAAGTCACTTCAGCACGCTGTGCCTCAGTTTCCCCCGCTACAAAGTGAAGATACTGATCTCAGCCTCGAAGGATGGGCAGGCTTTGAGGCTGGATTAATTCACGGTCAATAAGCAAGATGAGATTCTCTGATTAAAGATATTTGTTGGCGGTTAAAACACGTGTCCTCGCTGGGGGTCTAGAAAGACGTGTGCTCCAGCTCACAGCAGAAAACGCAGGGGGCACCTCAAGAGTGCTGGTAGGGGTGTGGGTGTGGGAGGGTTGCTGTGCAAAGGATCCCTCTTCTTCAGTCTCTCTTTCCCCTTCTGCACAAAGCCAGCAGCAGCAGCGAGCTATAGCTGGGAAATTACAGCAAAGCAAGAGCCCAGATAAGGCTCCCAGCTGGGGCCGGTGGTTTGGAACAGAAATGGTCATAACTACTAGGAGAGGACAAGAGGACGCGGAAGGGGAGCGCTAGGAAGCGGGCACCATGGGCGAGGTAGGGTGGGCTCATTGCCCCCGATGGATGGGGGATTCTAGTCTCTCACTTTACTGCTAATTCTCTTTCTGGGGGGCTGGTCAGTGGGTCCCTCAGGCCCACCCTTGGGGGTCCTGGCACTGATTTCAGGGACATTGCTGTTTATAGACGATTGGCACCAGGGAGGGGAAAGGGGGGTCACATACAATGCCATAGCCAACACCATGGCTGGGGGGTGGGAGGAGCCAGAGCCTTTCACCGGCAGGGCCTGGTGGGATGCAGTGACGGTCTAAGAGCAACGCCCAGACACCATGGTGATGGGTGCAGTATAAGAATCTAGACAGCCAGAGGGGGGCCTCCACTCAGTTCCCATGGCGCTCCCCCGTCGCTGGCACTAACCACTCCCCTCACTGGTAGTGAAGCTGAGAGCTGCATGGGCCATAGAGAAGCTCTGGGCTCATGAGGGTTGGGGGAGCTGTTCGCACCGCTGTTTGCACTTGGTGGTTCTCCCTCTGGGTGCCCGGTGTTCTCCCAGCGCCCTGGGTGCAGCTGTGTGTGCTGGGGCTGAGGGACCCTTCCTGTCCTCTCCCACAGGAGAATGTGGAGCTGGGGATGTCGGGGCGCAGGATTCGGGCCTGGATCCGAGGGAGATCGCTCCGCCTCGCCGCTCAGAGCCAGGGGAAAGGTAGGGAACGCCCTGCCGCACGTGGCCAGGGCCGGATTTCCAATTAGGCACAGTAGGCACGTGCCTCGGGGCACCTAAAAGTTAAAAGTGGGTTAAAAGTTTCATTTTTTTATGGAAAATACAAAAGTCAGCTATAGGCGGAGGGAGTGCTGAAATGGCGCCTAGGGCGTAAATCCAGCCCTGCATGTGGCTTGTGACAAACCCACAGGAGCCGAGAGACCCTCCCGCGAAACAGGGTCCCAAGGAGCCTCACAACCCCACCGCGTGGCGGCTCACCGTCACCTTCCCTGCCCCACACGGGGAAACGGGGCTGGGGATAGAACCCAGGTGTCCTGGCTCCCTGCCCTGGGCTCTAGCCCCAGCCCCCCACAAGCGCTGTGTTCTCCCTGGAGTGCACCGGACGCTGCCCCCTGCCATCCCCGCCGGCCAGCCCAGCTCCTGGCCCTGGGCACTGCAATCCCACAGCCTGGCCAGGCGACTCTGCCGCACCCGTGGGGGACTGTTGCTAAGAGACGGCTCAGGAGCGTTTCAAACAGCGCTGAGGCAGAGACCGTCCTCGGAGGGCTGCTGGTTGGGGGCGGCGCCAGGGTCCGAAACTCCAAGAACGTGAAAAGGTGCCTACGGGCCTAGTGATAATCCGCAGCTAGAGGGACAAAGCTACCTAGAGAAATATCCGTCTCTACGCCCCCGGCCACACCCATCCACTCAAGTGATTGATTTCTAAGGCTCCCAGCGTGCCAGTCGCCACCATCTTACTGTTCTGACGCCAACAGCCACAATCTCTCATCGCTCTCGTTTCGACGGCTTCGGTCTCTTCCGTCCCCGTGGGTCCCAAAGCCCTTTGCACCCACGGGAATTGCTTGGCCTGCCAGTGGGCTGGGGGGGGACAAGACAGCTGTTCAACCGCGCACTGTCGCACTGAGGACGTGAGGACAAACGGATCGGGGCGAGGTCCCTTGGCAGAGCTGGGTAGATAGGGGAAGCTGGAGGTCAGGACGGCTGCGTGCATGTATCTGGGAAGGAGCACAGCACGCAGGGGCTGCTTGCACAGCGATCGGATTACACTCCGTCGAACCTGGGGCAGCCACTCTGCCCAGCCAAGGCTGCAGCGACAGGGGACGGAGGGGGACTTCGGTCACCCCATCGCACTCTCTGCTGGGGACCCCGCTTTCAAACGCCCAGTTAGTGAACTAATCCAGCTCCCCTGCTGGGCGCAGGCCTCTGTCGAGTCCGGTGCCACCTGGCGGGAAGTCTGTGTGATTGCAACACTTGGGTAAAAGCAAGAGGAGGCTGTTTATAGACAGGAATCAAGTCTGACCCTAACCCCGGGCCACAGATGGCTTCACGGCCATCAGTGCACTGCCCGCCACTGCCATGCAGACCAGCAGGGCAATGGTTAGAGGCAGAACCCAGAACCTCTTGCTCCACAGCCCCAGCCTCCTCCCACGGGTGCTAAAGGAGCACACCAATGCGGCTACACGGGAGACCCCGTGGAGTGAGTGCGGAGCTGGGATGTCCTGGGTTCTAATCCCAGCTCAGGACTGAGAGCCAGGACTCCTGGGTTCTATTCCCAACTCTGTGATGTGGGACACGCCCCTTCTGCCTCAGTTTCCCCACCTGTGAAAGGGGGATCAATGTCCTGACTCCACTCCCAGCGAGAGGGGCAGGGGGTTAACATGTGCAAAGCTCTTTGGGATCATCAGAGGGGCGGGGGAGCAGGCCAAGAGCAGCCTGAGCGAATGGGAGAGGCAGCATGAATGAGCGATGGGGAATTTACAGGGCTTGTTCCCTTCCCCTCCTGGTGGGAACCCCAACGCCCTCAGGGGAGGGGGAAGCTGCAGCAGATGCTGGATTGCAGCTGATTTATTGAGCAGAGGGTCTGCTTGAGTTCTGGGAATATTACACTAGTGCTTAGAGACTGCTGGGTGCAGCAGCTACATGGGACAGTCCCTTCCCCCAAAGAGCTAACTAAGCAAGAAGATCATTATCCCCCTTTAAATGGGGGCGGGGGGAAACTGAGGCACTGAGCGGGGACATGACTAGCCCAAGGTCTCACAAGGCATCTGGAGCAGAACTAGGAATTGAACCGAGGTTTCCAGAGTCCCAGCCTCGGGCTATAACCCGCATCAGGACGTCCGAGGGCCAAGCCTGGGATGCTGACTCAGCACCTGGCAGGCGGCACTGGCTGGTCAGGCTGATTGACTAATTCCTTCCCACCCTGCATCTTCTCAGCAAGCCATTTCTCAGGCTGGTGGAGCAGCCTCAGCCCCAACCGACGATGAGGGTGGAGTGGCGGGGGCGGCGGAACGCACCCACTCGGGCTGGGTTTAGCTGATCTCTGGGGCTTGTGTCCAGGGGAAGGGGGCAGACGTTGAGGTAAGGCTGGTGCCCTGGGTACGGTCACTGGGCTGGGCAGAGCGGCCCAAACTGGCCGGATGTAGGGCTGACTGTTTCTCGGAAGAAGGGATGGTGGTTTGTGGTTAAGGGCCAGCACTGAGCCTCCAGACTCCAGGCTCTATTCCTAGCTAGCTCTGGAAAGACAGCGGTTCCTAGCGCATCGGAGCAGGGGACTGCGAGTCCAGGACTTCTAGGATTTCTGACTTAGCTACAGCTTCTCTGTGGCCAAGTCACCTGGCCTGGGAAGTAGGACACCTGGGTTCTATTGCCAGTTCTCTGTGCTAGGTCCCTTAGGAGCCCCGGTAATGGGCCAGGTGCTATGCGAACATATCCGTGCCTCGGTTTCCTTATCTATCAAATAATGAGCAGCATGACCCTCCCCTCTTTCCCAGCAGAAGGCGAATAATGCTTGTAAAGTGCTTAGAGATCCTGCCACAGAAGAGTCAATTATTATCCTCTAGACTAGAGGCTCTGCTCTCCTGCCGAAGGGGGAAAGTACTGCCAGCTGCTGTCGTTAGGCCACTGGTCTCGCCTAAGCACTGCTTTCCAGGCTATGCTTCTCCCCAGCAGGGCGTTGGCGCAGAGAGCCGAGAGATTGCTTGCTTGAGGCTGTGTGTGCTGGCAGAGCGCCCAGGGAGGGTTAGTATGCTGTCCTCGGTGCTCTGGACAGGGGCTTCATTGGAAGGGACGTTCCGGACTCAGAAAGGGGCGTCAGCATGGACCCATCTGCGCAGGGACCAGTGAGGCATCCTGACCTACTCCCCACACTCGAAAGGGCAGCACTGAGCAACTGCCCCAGTGCAATATGGGCAACTCCCCCCTCCTCTCCTGGCTCAGGCCTCTGCAGGAGCAGGGTGCCAGGCCTCATGGTGCTGCAGGAGCAGCAGTACCAGGCGGGATGGAGCAGTGCTTGGAGCCAGCATGGCTGGGGAGGACAGGACTCTGCGTTAGGTTCCTGCCAGGAAATCCGGCTGCTAGAGTCCAGCTTTGTATCCACTGGGTGCCACGATTTGTGGAGCATTTTGTCAAGGGATCTGGCCATCTCGGAGTGCTCTGAGCCCTCTTGTCACCAGGGGTCTAGACACCAGCTCCCCATGCCCCTCAGAATGGGTTTAATGGATTATTGTTTATTATTCGTGTTGCAGCAGAACACAGAGTATCCAGCTGCATAGCCAGGCACTGCACAGATGCCTAGGGTGAGACAGTCCCTGTCCCAAACTGCTGACGGTCTGAACAGACCAGGCAGACACAGGGCGGGAGGGGAAACTGAGGCACTGACTTCTGCATTGTCATGGATTGTCCAGGCATTGCACAGAATTAACAGACAAAGCCTGAGTCCCTGTCCCCATGTTGCTGTCCTGACCCCAGTGCAGGGGAAACCGAGGCACAGAGTAGAAAAGTGACTTGCCTGATGCAAGCTTGAGGGGGGCAAAGCCAGGATCAGCACTGAACACCCCAACGGGCTTAGCCCGCAGAGCTGGGGCCAGGTGTTGGGCAACAGACATGCAGGGGATGGGGCCGCCTCCCCCCGCCCAATGAAGGACGATGGCTGCTTCAACAGCATCCCCTGTCCCCACCCAAGCCCTCTCCTCCAGCTGCAGAGGGAGAAGTGGGGAATGTGTGCTGCAGAGCCATGGGTGAGTGGGTGGGGGTCTTTTTTAGCTCTGACGTCTCCCCATCCGTCACAGTTGTTTCTTCCACGGCCGGGGTTGAGAGAGGGCGGCGCGGGGGAGGGCACTGATTGTGTTTTGAATTTTGAACATTAATCCCTGCACGTTGCACAAGAGTCTGGTGGAAAATGCTGTCCCAGCACTTTGTCAGGATTTACGACTCTACTGCTGCTGCTGGCTGGGCACACACACAAAATCTCTCTGTTAAGAGCACCAGCTACCTGGAGGGGGCGCCACTGCAGCAGCAAAGGCACCTGGGCAGGAGCATGTGTGGGCACAAACAGGCCGTCGGCATGCAAGTCAATATTATGTGTGCCCACAATGCACGCTCACCGTGCACCAGTGTACACCACACATACTCAGACCTGCACTCTGCACAGTCATCCTGCACAAGACTATAGCAGGGCTCGGAAAAGAACTAGATAAGTTCATGCAGGATAGGTCCATCAGGTGTCCCTAGCCAGTGTTTGCCAGAAGCTGGGAATGGGCGACAGGGGATGGATCACTTGATGATTCCCTGTTCTGTTCATTCCCTCTGGGGCACTGGGCGTTGTCTGCTGTCAGAGACAGGATACTGGGCTAGATGGACCATTGGTCTGACTGCTCTTAATCGTCTTATGTACAAACCTGCAATACGCAGCCAACCCTGAACTCAGACATGGACTATGCACACCCACCACTGAGGACGTGGGCAGTCATGCCCAGTGGTTAGAGCAGAAGTCAGCAATCAGAGCCAATGGTTAGGACTGGGTTAGCTAGAGTAAGGCAAGGCTGGATCGAAGGCAGGAGCAGGGCTGCAGGCACTATCACAGCCAGGGGCGGCTCCAGGCACCAGCACACCAAGCATGTGCCTGGGGCGGCAAGCCGCGGGGGGCGGCCTGCCGGCCGCTGTGGGGGCGGCAGTCAGGGAGCCTTCGGCGGAATGCCTGCGGGAGGTCCACTAGTCCCGCGGCTTCAGCGGTAATTCGGCGGCAGCTATGCCGAAGCCGCGGGACCGGTGGACCTCCCGCAGGCATGCTGCCGAATCCACGTTACCAGCGGACCTCCCGCAGGCGTGCCGCCGAAAGCCACCTGCCTGCCGTGCTTGGGGCGGCCAAAAACATAGAGCCGCCCCTGATCACAGCCGTGAATAAATTATTCCAGCAGGTGAAGCAAGCAGTGACCTGTGTCTGCTGCTGGCTTAAGAACAGTTCGCTGACTCTCCCAACCAATCAGGCAGCTTATAGACCAGCTACCCTGGTTAGATCGCCTGAGTCGGCCTCTGCAGTAGGCCCCTGATTCCTGACCCTGCACACAAACATGTGCTATGCACAGTCACTGTGCACATAGTTGCACTATGCACAACCACCGTGTGCAAAGCTGCGCCATGCACCTACGCGGTACACAAGCGCACACTGTGCATACACCCAAGCACAAGTACCTGTGCCACAGATGGGCAGATAAGCTCAGCAGGACGAAGCCCAGCGCCGCGCTGTCAGGTCATGCAGGGGACTCCCAGCCCCTTTGCTGTGCAAAGGGATCAGCCCGGACCCCAGAAGGGGGCTGTGTATGGAGAGGGACACCCCTGGAGGCGGTACAGAGGCCCGACACGCAGGGCAACTCTTGCCCCTGCCCTGAGATTTCCCCCACTGATAACAAGTTGGAGCCTGCGCTTAGGGGCAGCTCTGTTCTGTGACTGTTCAAATTCGTCTTCCAGCTGTGCCTGACTAACGTCTGGGCTGGCTGGCACCTCCCAGCCCTCTCTCCGTATCCAGGCAGGGTAATAAACACCCTGGAGTGTATTAGGCCCGGACACGGCTGCTCTCGTTCTGCCCGTCTCCCTGGTAAGCCCTGAACGGTGCAGGTCAGACATATGTTGCTCTTGGCCAGGGGCCAGGCAGTGACAGGGCCCTCTGCGAGTTATGAAATCCATAATGAGAGTGCCGGCCCCGCCTGGCACCCGCCCGCGAGTTCAAAGGGGCACGGAGAGTCCCGGACAGGGGAAGAGACAGATCAGACCAAGAGAATGGAGCACAGGGGGTACTGGACACAACAGAGCCTCCATTGCGTGGGGCTCCCAGAGTTGGAGCGGCAGGAGGGCAGTGGGTTGAGATCGAGGGACAGGCAGATTTGTTGTGGGGGGCAGCCCAGGGCTGGAATAGCCAGGGGGCTGCGGGCTGGCGTTGAGGGGCATCAGCCAGCCACGTGAGAGAATATTGCAGAGCATCTGTCCACGCTAGGCCTGGCCTTCTTTGTCCTTTCTCGTCACCCCCCAAGCGCCCCTGGACCCAGGAGACTCCAGATTTGCCGACCACCTTGGAATCCCTGGAACTGCCCCTTGTAAGCAGCTGCCGCTCCGGGCCTGGGCGGGTGCCTGGCATCTCAAGTCCTGGCGGGTGGCGCACGCCCCTGGGGTCGGGGCGCTGCGTTGGGGAGGGGTGGCATGGAAAGACATTCGCCTGCCTGTGGGACTCGGGGACACAGACCCCCCCCAGGGAAGCTGCAGAGCTGGAGGGGGTTGGCGGTAAAGCTGCTTCCACATCCAGGGCTGCTCTGAGGGTCGGTCCATAAAGCCAGGAAAAGGCCTAGGATGGGGGACACACCTCGACGCATCCCCACCAATGGGCTGTGCCTCTCCCCAGCTCCCCTTACACCCGCCGATCAGTCAGGAGGGGTTCATAACGCCGGGGGGGGGAGGGGGGAGTGCTCTCAGACGCACCCAGCCGGGCAGGGAGGGGGAGGCACTAACCACACCGGCTGCCAGAGGGCATGGGCACCCTGCCCCAGCACAATGGGCCCATTGATTCGGGGCAGGGCGAGGAGTTGCGGGAGTCTCGTCTGGGCCAGGGAGGGGCCCGTCGGCACCTGGCTGGTGCCAGGGAACATTCCTGCCAGCGAGGGCGATGGGGCTCGGAGCCGGGTCGATTCTATGCAATGCGGAAGCCTGATGCGCCCCAGAGGTGGTTTGCAGGCCCGGCTCGTCCTTCGGGACGTAGGAGCCCCAATGCCTGTGTTTGGTGAGGGGCAACAGCCTGGATTTATGTTCCTTAGTGACCGGGCAGAGCCTGCCCTGGGTGGGATCCAGAACAGGGCCCGTTTCCTGGCCAGGGTGAATGGCCCCAAAAGGGGAGACTTCGGGTGGGCGGGAGGGAGAGCAAACATGGCAGCGGCTCAGAGCAATGGGCCTTCCGGGGGGCACTGCTGCCCTTCCTCCCACCCAACCCCCCCGCCCCAGCTGCTCAGGGCAGCTTGCGGCCCCCGAAATGCCCGCAAAGGGTCGAGAGGCAGGTTGGCACCCCCAGAGGGCAGGGCCTGCCGCAGAGAGGTCTGTTCCCGGGCGGGGGGGGGGGGGGGGCCCACACACAGCCTGCTAAGAAAGCCCTGAAGAATTAAGCCTGTGACGGGGGAGAGGGGGAGACAGGCCCAAGGTCACACAGAGCGAACCCCGCTCTCCTGGCTGCTAGCCCGGTGCCTTAGCCACTAGGTCAGCCTCCCTCTCCAGGGCTGTGGTGATCACAGGCTCTTTCATGGCCTCACGGGCTGAGTGAACCCACGGCCCTGTCTCCCTCCTGGTCCAGCATTCCCCTGGTCCCCTGAGGTTGGGACAAAGCCTGATGCAAACAGCGGGACCCTGGGGTGCGTGGGGATAGTTGGCATCTCCCAGTTCCCGGCTATGCCAAATCCTAGAGGCTCAGCTAAGGAGAAGGGGCTGGGCGTGGGCGTGTGCACGGGGGGAGTTATCAACAAAGCTACCGAGTTACAAAGTTAATAGCAAAGCAGGCAGCCGCAGCGGGGCCCTGCACCTGCCACGGGGCCTTTTGTTGATCCTGACGGGCCGGTGAAGCTGTTTTTCCTCTCCCCGGCGTGATGTCAAGCAGGGGGCGTGTGCTGCCAGCCGCCAGCGAGGCAGGTAGATAAAGGATTAGAGCGAAACAGGAATCCCCAGTTTTTCCGTCAAGCCAGCAGAGACGGAGCGTCTCCCCACCTCTGGGGCCAGGTAAGCGGCTGGTTTGCTCCTCCCACACACTAGTCTGGACGCGGGGCACGGTTTGTAACGCGGGGGCGAGGGCAGGTGTGTGACCCCATGCTCCTCCGGCCGGCAGGGCTCAGGGGCAATATCCCTAGTTTCAGACTAACGCGCTCTCTCTTCCGCCATGGCTCTTCTCTCGCTTCGTCGATTCTTTGTTCCACCCTCCCCTTCCTCACCTTCTTCCTCCCTCCGTTCCTACCTTTCTTCCCTTCATTTCTCTCCCCCTACCCCGCTTTTCCCACCTGCTTCTGCCGCTCTGGCCCAGCCAAGCGAGACGGGAACCGGGCAGAGGAGACGCCCTCGGGGCAGGAGAGCTGGGGCCCGTGCGGTGCCTTGCTCCTGGGGTGTCTGCAGAGGCGGGTGATAGATGGGAACGGGACCCCCGTCGGCCATCGGGAAGGGAGTAGCCACAGGAAGGGATTCCCGGGGAGCACCTGTTTCTGGCTGCAGCAACTGCAGGGCAGAACCTAACGAAGCCAGGGCCTCCAGCGACGTCGTCACCTAGGGAACAAACTCTTCCCTGCAGGGCCAGGGGGCTGATCGTGAGTCTCGGGAGCGAACCCGGAAGCCTGGAGTCCAGCACCTGACTGTGTGCTGGGTTTATTATCTCAGCGGCTGAGGGCCCCCCCCCCCCCCCCCCCGGCCTCTGTCTTTGTGCTCCATCGATCGTCTCCAGCTGCCTGGGTTACGGGCGGATCTGGCACCTCCGCGATGTGGGGCTTGCCCCAGGATGCTGGAAAGTGCCTGCAGGGGCAGGCGATGGTCAGGCCGTATTAGGGGTACCCAGGGCAAACAGGCACCATTGGTACTGAGCAATCTGACGCTAGCGAGCGCTGACCCGGTGCCACGGTGATGGGCAGGGGGTAAGGACCTAGTTAGGCCCGACTAGGAAATACAATAAAGTAGGATGGGAGGAGGCTTCTAGCGGGAGTGGCTTCTCCCCAGGAATATCCCAGCGGGGCCAGGTTACCGAGGAGAACAGCGATGGCTGGAGGACCTTTCTGAGGGCCGGATTTTGAGCTCGCAAAGAGGAAGGGCACGGAAGCCGGGGGACGAGGGGAGCCCTTCTTTACTCCTGCCCTAAGCTGGGTCTCTCGTCACCCTGCTCAGAGCCAGGGCAACGGATGAGCAAGACATGGCACAAATGGAAGCCCGCTCCAGTATAGCCAATGGGACCGGTCGAGCCAGCCCACCTGGGACCCCTTGACTGAGCCCTGCTGGGGCAAATGTGCTTTGGCCTCTTCCCTCGGGTCATTTCCTCTGCTGCGGAGCCTGTGTCCAAGGACGTCAGCAAAAGGCCCGCATCCTTCCTGCATCCCAGCAGGGCTTTGTCCCCAAAGCCAATCGTCCCTTTCCCTCCCATTAACCCTTTGAGTGCTGCCCGCCCACTCGGGGACTGCTCAGGGCCGGCAGGACCCTACGTACATGTCCTTGCCCCCCCCGAGGTCCGTGAACCGGAGTCTGGCTATCCACGTGGCTGCCAAGCGAAGAGTTCTGCTCCTGCTGAGGTGGGGAAACTTCCCAGCCTCTCCCAGCCAGTGCCCTTCAGTCCTGTGGTCGAAATCACACCAACCCCTGCTGGGCCGTGTGGCCTGGCACCGCTTGGAAGTTGCTTGCACATGAAATGCAGGCAGACAGCCTTTCTATGAGACGCTTTAATGGCTGAGCTGGGGGGTGGCGGGCAGGTGAGGGCGTAGGTTACTGATTAAAGCCCTTGGTTTGTGTTTGCTGGGGGGCCGTCAGTGCTGGATGGTCTCTCAGCGGGTGGCAGGGACAGAACATCCAATGAATTAAGCTCTGGGGCACCCGTCTTCCCCACCCGCAGCCCATCAGCTCAGCCAGGCACGGCTGTCCTGAGCTCACCAGCAGGCTGCAGACCACTGGGGCATTCAGGGCAGGGATGAAAGAAGCAGCGCGTCCGTGAGCCAAGAAATGCTGCGCTCTGGCTGGTTGTTGCTGGTGCTTTGTCAACCATCACTAAGGCCCGTACGGGCAGGCTGGGCGGCTGCTCTAGTCGTGTTTAAACTTTAAACAGCTTTCATGGGCACGGTTGGATTTTAAAAGGTTCGAAATCCAAGAGCCTGGGAGGTTCTAAAAGGACCAAGCTCCTTCAGCCTATGAAGTTATTGATATATAACTGTGTTTTGATAAATGCACAAAGCGCTCCAAGTCATGGGGCCAGAGCATCAGCCAGTGTAAACTGGCCTGCACCCATCGCACTCTGCTGATTTAGACAAGCTGAGAATTCGGCCTGTTGTCCCTGCCCCAAAGCGCTTACAGTCCAAAAGAAAGTTCTTAAGGGTTCTAAAATCCAGAACCCACCGAGGTTTAAAGCGGTCTCCATTGTAGAACCCAGGAAGTTCTAAATGGTTCTCAGTTTGAAAACCCACAAAGTTCAAAAAGTTTGAGGTTCTAGAGCCTGTACTATCCTGAGAGATTCTTTGTTTTGATTAGAAACTTAGAAAGTCAAAGAACCTGCCCGTGTAAGGCACATACTCTAGAACCCAGGATGTTGTCAGTAGTTGGTTGGGGGCTTCCCACCTGTCCAGTTCTGAGCTCTCAGGCATCTCAATCTTGGAACCCCTGTTTCCCTGGGAGCACTGCTTTTCATTGCCTTTTGTTCAGGCTCCCTTGTGGCAGGAGATCACACAGATCTGTGAGGTCCCGGGGGCAGCATCTTACAGGAGGTGGTTGAGATAATGGGCTGAGTTTCAGGCATGGCATCCAGGTTGCTTGGAGCATCAGACAGTGTTTCTCTGTGAGGTTAAGGAAGCGCCCTCGTGCTTTGGTCTGGCTTCGTTTGATTCCAATATACCAGTACATTTCCCCACTTCAAGCCCTCCCATCAGATTCCCCATTTGCAGAGCTCTGATCCGTCACAGTCTTTCCGCCTTGTCGTTTTGTCAAGGATAAGCTGTTTCCACACCGGGATGCCGCTCTATAATCTGCACTTGCCCATTGCAGTAAGGTCTGGGGAGGATGCCGACTCGAGGGCCGTCTTCTCAAACTATTTGGATCAGTATCAGAGGGGTAGCCGTGTTAGTCTGAATCTGTAAAAAGCAACAGAGGGTCCTGTGGCACCTTTAAGACTAACAGAAGTATTGGGAGCATAAGCTTTCGTGGGTAAGAACCTCACTTCTTCAGATGCAAGTAATGGAAATCTCCAGAGGCAGGTATAAATCAGTATGGCGCAAGTTTCTTCATGAGGTTGATAGATTTCCATTCCATACGGCTAAATGCAGTGCCTTGCATGGTGTCAAGTATCAGAGGGGTAGCCGTGTTAGTCTGAATCTGTAAAAAGCAACAGAGGGTCCTGTGGCACCTTTAAGACTAACAGAAGTATTGGGAGCATAAGCTTTCGTGGGTAAGAACCTCACTTCTTCAGATGCAAGTAATGGAAAATTATTTGGATCAGGTGTCTCTACCCATTTTTGTGGCTCCTGTCTCTCCTTCTTGTTTGCTGACAGCTTGGAATTTACAGAATTCATGAATCTGAAGATTTGTGATGATAAGCACAAATCGTAACGAGCTAGCTGTGTTTCAGGGGAGATGTAAAACTGAGGTCCCAGCCACTTGTGGCCATATCGTTTCGCTCATGCTTCGCATTATAGGCCTGTATTCTAGCCAAATTCCAGCTCTGCCTCCTTAAATTCTCCTTCATGTTTCAACTGGATGCGGCAATCGTCACTTCAACTCTTGTGTAGCATTGCGGCGACTGTTAAAACAGCTGCTGTGTTTCACCCTAGAGGTGGCTGCATTCAATGGAAAGTGAGCGGAATCCTGCACTTAGAAAACCAGGCTCAAACCTCAGTTTGGCTTGCGTTAAATCCACAGTAAGTGGGGGCCACTCTAGATTTCCACCGGCGAAACCGAGCTCTGAACCTAGTTGTTTGGAAAGCCGCTTCGCAACGTCAGGCCTTGAAATTGCTCCCCCCTCCAGCGGCACGCGTGAACTTTCAAGCACAAACATCTTGGGAAGTTGCTCTTGACAGAGCATGAGCCTGGGACCTTGACCAGAGACAGACAATGGACTCTGAGCTTCCTGCCCTACCAGGCAGGCAGCGACCTGAGAAGGGCTGTGGAGAGACAAATATGCCCCCCTCCCTGGGGACTGTAAATAATAAATGAATGATTAAACCCTGAGATCAATGAGCCTCTCGCCTTGGCCTGTTGAACAAATTAAACTTTAAATGGGGCTGCTTTCTCCAGGACGTGCTGTTGTTGGCCGTGTACAGATTTCATCAGGGTTGTTTTTTTTAGAGAGGGGTGTGTGTGCGTGCAGGTGCGTGCGTGTGGTCGGTCTGTGTGTGCACAAGTGTCGGTGTGCTAATGGGCTGTGTGTGGGTGTGTGTCTGTATGGGTCTTCTTTTATTTATGCATCTCTCTCTCTCTCTGTGTGTGTGGGAGGGTGTGGGTATGTGTTTTGCATCCTAGCCAGTGGCTTTGCCTTTAGCCAGGAAGTTGTTTTCCAGGAGTAGGCTCCCAGGCAGAGAGCAGAATACGTAGTTTGCAAATGTAGGAGTGGGCGGCAAGTGGCCCAACTTCCTGCTACACTTCATGCCTGGGCCTCTCAGCTGCCCTTTGTAGAGGTGCTTGGAGATCAAAGAAACAGACTTTTCGATGGAGTATTCGGGTACCTGGCTTTCTGAGGTGCAGTTGAGATTCTGGAAGCATTGATGTCTCCGAGTGTCTATCCGTTTGCAGTGTTGTTGTAGCCATGTTGGTCCCAGGATGTTAGAGAGACAAGAGATATTACCTCACCCACCTTATCTGTCTGTCTATCTATGCTCTTTACAGAGTGCTTCTTCTGGTGGTGTCTCTCCCAGGTTGGCGCCCGCCTCCTTTCACCGGAACACATTCAGTTACTTTCAACCCTGTTTTGCCAGGTTGGAGAGTGACACCCCTGCCCCATCCCCAGTGCCTCTGTGAGTGTCACGTAAAGTAACGCTTTGGGGCAGGTCCCCTGGGTGAGGGGTGGAAGGAATCGGGCCTGGGACTCGGCAGGCACACCCTAAGAATCCGCATCCACATTAAAAGGGAATTAAATGGTCTACACTTAAAACTTGGGTCAGTGCCTAGCAACCCCCTGACCGACACAGCTGGGCCGCCTTAATCCCCAGGGTAGACGCTGCTATGGGGGCAGAAGAATGTTTCCGTTGATGTAGCTAGAATCGTTCTGGGAGGTGATGTTCCTCCACCGATGGAAGACCCCTTCTGCCGGTGTGGGTGGCGTCTACACTATGGGGTTATGTCGCCATAGCAACGCCAACAGAGCTGTGCCGATGTAGTCTCCGGAGTGTAGACACAGTGTAAGTGGCTGCATCCAGCTCTGCATGCACAGCAGGGCTTATGGTGTCTTCAGAGCGCTGGAACCATGGGCCCCCAGCCTCCCCATTTTGAACCTGTAACCAAAGAACCTACCCAGCCCAGCTGGTTAATTTCAGCCCTTCGCTGGTTTTGTTTGGCATGGTGGCTCAGCACAACTTCAGGCCACAGGAATTTATTTCATGGTAAGAAGTCCTGGGCCACCAGGACACTGTCATGCTTCAGGTTACAAACCCCTCACCCAACTGGGGGCCAGGAAGGAAATGTCCCCTGTTGGACTGTATGGATCAGGGAGGAGCATTATTGTGCAGGGTTGGACCTCTGTGATCTGTGGGACCTCATCCTCCTCTCTCACCGCAGTTTGATGCTGGCCTAGCTCTGTTGGTCAATGGAGTTATTCCTATTTATACCAGTGTGAGAGAACTTGTATTCCCCTGTGTCCATGCAATACATTGGTACAGTGGTTGCTCTAACACTTAGAAGGGACCAGATCCGGCATTGTGTAAAGGATAAAAGCAGGATCAGGACCTGAGAGGTGACAAAGAACATCGGCTGACGCAGCAAAGTGTTACCAAAAGTCCTTGTGCCGGTGCTTATGTCAAAACAAGAAATGGGTAGAGGAATAAAGAGCCAAAGTTACTGGGAGACGGCAAAGCTGTAAATTGCTGGAGACCAATGATGACAGGCTGTTGATCTTGAGGCTTTTGGGGGCTTGGTGCTCGTTATAAGTAGTAACTTGCTCCTGGGCTGTACAGTACATACTGGGTGGGTGCATTCTTGGTATTTCCATGTGGGCCATGTTTAGATGAGGAAGATGGGTCATATTTTAGAAAAGATGTTAACTAGAGAGGATCCTGGGGGTCCTCGCAACCAGCCACCAGGTTCTTAAAGGCGTTAACCCTTTTCTACACTCCTGCATAAAACTGTGTAGCAGACACGCCGTTGGACACGTGCTATTTTTCTACCTAGCTACAGGGTGTCTGTCGCGGAGACACTGGAGCATCGGTGCAAGCAATACTGCATTCCTCCTCGCACCCCGTGTGAGGCAGGGCAGGTCTATTGCCCCCGGTTACACACAGGAAACTGAGATGCAAAGAGACTAAAGGCCACGTGGTTAAAGGTATTTAGGCACCTGCTGGGGAGCCTCTCTGCATTGTTAGTTACCTAAATACCTTAGGAATCTGGTCCTAAGTGGCTTGCCCACGGTCACACAGGACATCTGTGGCAGAGACAGGGCACTGAATCCAATTCTCCAGTTCTTTAACGGCTAAATTACCCTTCCTCCCTGTAGCCTTTGCTATGTCTCTAGTGCACTGATCTGAGCCCAAGCCCCCCTTTCTGTGCACACATAAATCAGTCTGACAGGTCAGCGAGCACTCAGCACCCAGGTCCTCAGACCCTGCTGGGGGGTGGGTCATCAGAGCCCGAGTCCCACTGCGACTTGCATCCCTGCCCTATCATTGTGCAGTGTGGACGCCTTAGCGCGGCTATGAGTACCAGGTCCAGCAATTGTAAACCCAGTTTTAAAATGCAGTGTGAACGCTCAAGCGCGGGCTTGGAATTACCAAGTCCACACACCTGGATTCACAATGCAGTGTAAACATAGGGTCATTCCTCAGCTTTGGGGTCATTGTTTTAGCCCTCAGCAGGACTCTAGTCTCATATGACACTAGGGTTGTATCGTCGCTGGTAGCTACTGGATTAGCAGTCTAGTCAACAGTCAAACTTTAGACTCAAATATTTCCTGTACACTTGTGCAAATCCTTTAGAAGTTTGTGTAAACAACTAATAAAACTGAAGCAGTTTACATGATTGGTTCACACTCACATAACATTTTTATTATAAACATCTTGAAAGTACCTGTGATTACGGCACCCAGGTGCTGATAGACATCTGGGGTGGGGTTTTCAAAAGCCCCTTAAGTGACTTAGGAGCACAAGTCCCATTGAGGTCAATAAGGCTTGTGCTTCTAAATCACTTAAGCTGTTTTGAAAATCATATCTGTAAAGTGTAATACAGTTAATGTATCAGGTATTTCGGGCGTGGAAGAGTTAAAATTCTGTGTGGTGTTTCATGCACGATGCTATATGTGATATGACATCAGAGAAACGTAGCTACCTTGGTTTGCGCTTCTATAGCAGTTTCATCCCTGAAAATTACGGTGCTTAACAATCCAGGGTCAGTATCTTCACCTGCATTTTACAGCTGGGGAAAATGAGTTACAGAGAAGGGAGGGGACTCACCCAGTGCGCCAGAGGCAGAGGCCTGTCTAGAGCCCAGGAGTCCTGACCACCAGTCTTAGGGTGACCAGACAGCAAATGTGAAAAATCGGGACGGGGGGGTAATAGGAGCCTATATAAGAAAAAGACCCCAAAATCGGGACTGTCCCTATTAAATCGGGACATCTGGTCATCCTAAGCAGTCTCCTGCTCCAAGCGTATATGTATGCTGGATCCAGACCTGTAGATGCGTCTATGGGGAGAATGTTTTTCCCTCTGTGGAAATTCTGCTGCGTTTGCAGCCTCTGGCTCCTCAGAGGACTTTAACCCCAGGACTCTATCTGCCTCTCGGCCCCTCGTGGGTTCTGTTCTAATCCAGCTCATAAGTTTCTGTTGCGCTGCAGTACGGTATGTGCTAGCGGGGAGGTTTACGAAGCAGCTGCCGTGCTGGGCTGAGTTCCACACACAGATGCGTCTCCACGCATCCCCCTAATCTTCTAAACATGCCCCCGTGTGACTCTAGCCTGGCTCCAGGATTCCTTCCTTTTCCCAGATCCCCCCAGTGCCACAGTCAGGGCAGAGAGTAGATTCCAGGCGCCTGCCATGAACCTCAGCCTCGGGATGTTTCATGCTTTGCTGGGCGCCGCCAGCATGCAGGGCGCTGCACAAACGGGCAGCCCCTTCTCCAGGGACTTGAGGATCTAGCGCAGGGACAGACCCACTGGACCACATTCAGAACCAGCATAAACAGGCAAAGCCCTGATCCCTCATTGCCCTAGCTAGGGGGGCTGCTGGGCGCAGGAGCCGTGAGGTGGGGTGGGGAACGGCCAGAGATTATCTGCACTCTGCTGGTCCTCTATCCCTGGCAAAGCCCCATAGAAGCCTTGAAGCAAGGGCACAATTCAGGGCTGGCCGAGCCAGCCCAGGGAACCTGCAGACCCTGCAGAGGAGAGCTGGCATCTCTGTTTACAAGTGCCTGCTGTTCCTCATCAAACTGAAGTTGCTTTTTTGCGACCTTGGGACTTCCCAGAAACGCACTCGACCGTAGAAAAGGGTTCTTAAACCGGAGCCAAGGAATCAAGCCAATTGGATTACATCCCTCAGCAGGTTTATTGCCGTGGCAGCTACAGGATTTGTTCCAGCCGGAGCTAATGGCTGGGCTTGGGCGTCTCCCTCCTGAGTCTGAGCCGGCGGCTGTTCATTTTCACCTGCATCCATGCGGCATGAGGCGCTATCTGAATAAGCCTGGCACCTACCAGGATACAATCGCGAGAGATATCGATCTTCATGCAGCAGGGCACAAAGCGACGGCTAACTACAGGGGTCAGGAAGGAACCTGCCCTCCTGGGACAGTATTGCAGAGCTCGGTGTGCTGCATGTGGGTGGAAGGAAAACTGCACCTTCCTCTGACTCATCCAGCTTTAGTCACCATCTGAGGCAAGTTACTGGACCAGCTGGGCCCACTGGTCTGCCTGGCTGTGGCAGATCAGGTGTGATGCAGGGCTAGATGGGCAGCAGGGAACAGGGGATAGCAGACTGGATGGAGCCAGTGGGCTCACCCAGCACTCCAGATTAGGGGGATGATGCTGGGCCAGATGGACTTCTGGACTGATAGTCCCTTTGATTTCTCCCATTCACCCCTTAGTCCAGTGCCGTGTGAAGCAGTATGGCCTTGTGTAGCAGGGTTCTCCCCCTTGACAAAGGCTCAGGACCACACAGCGCCCTCGTTACGACCCGGTGTCTGAACGTCCCGGCCAGCTGGATGTCCCAGATACCAAGGGGGTGAGCTGTAGTAGGGAAGAGCCAGCAGTTCATCATGCTGGGGAGGTCCAGCTGCAGAACTGGTTTAGCCAGAAGCAGGGCGGCGTATGGGCTGCGGGGTAGGGGGAAGAGGTGATCAGCTCCAGTAGGCTGTGTGAAGCAGTGTCCTACCTGCACTGCATGTACCGCTCATGTGCTATGCAAAGATCTCCAAGCACACTCAGGCTGGTACTTTGCTGGTGGTTCCAGGGGGAATCCACTCCTGTGCAGACGGGTCTAAGCGCCACCTAAATATTGGAGGCAAAACTCATTGCTCTGCCTTGGGGAGGTTTTATGATAAATTAGTTTAAAACCATAGAATTTGTTGCCTACTAAAGGATCCCAAGTTTAGCAGATTGATTGTGATTGGGAATCATGTCCTCTTTTTCCCAAATGCAGCCACCTTTGGAGTAGAAGGTCACAGCTGTTTGTAACAGCTCACAGCAACACTATATAACAGGTGCAGTCAGAACGTGAAGGAGAATTTTGCACCCCGTTGAATCTCTGGGGTGGAATGTAGGTCAGCAGAACCCAGTTACCCTAGACTGGAATTTTGCCAGGATACTGAGGTGAACACCTGGATTCCAGTACAAGGTACAACAGGATTTAATCACTATAAGGGCCTCAGATTTGCATCACATCCATGTGATGGGGACAACGGGGAAAATGTTCACAAGCGCCCGAATGATTTAGGATTGAAGGCCCCTGGACTTTCAGTGCCGAAGGCCATGCCTTCCTCGCTTACTGAAGAGTCACCCTGTGCCTGCGTGCGAAGAGTGCCATTTTCCAGATCGCCAGCACGCTTTCTCCCACAGGATCAGCACAATCTCCCATCCAAGCACAAACCCAGTGTAATACTGCTTAGCTTGGACCTCAGCGGCAAGCATAATAGTTGTAAAATCAGCTGGCTCCCAAGCCCTTGTGCTGAGCCTGTGTATGGGGCTAAGTCATATCCACTGTGTGCTGATTCTCCCCTCTCTGAGCAGGTTCCATTTGGGCCCTATGTTGATACAATTAATAACTTGGCACCTGTCTCATCTTTAGGCACCAAAGTACCTTTAAAATCTGACCCTCAGTCCTTACTGGACAGGGTCCATTCCCGGCGGGTTCAGAAATCCTAGCCAGGATTTACTGATGATCTTGCCAGGGAAAAACTTTTCTCCCAGGACGCCTAGGAGCCAGGCATGGGGAGGGCACCTGCTACCTGTGAGCTTGCTGCAAAGTCAGGGGCGGATCCCTCTTCCCACTGGGAAGGGGCTCTGGATGCAGCCTAGCAACTGGAATGGGATCGCTGGGCCCAGTCCAGCACCAGGGACTGACGCTGCTTGGAGGGTGTTAGATGAATGGGGGACTCCTGCCACCAGCTGAGTGGTTCCACCTGTCGGTGGTTCCCAGTCCCCCAGCCCCTGCGGAGGGAGCACCGCACCCCATTTCCTGTAGGTTCCCTAGGGATCAAGGTGGGGCCCTGCAGCCATCCCTAGTGCACCCTGCTCTGACATGGTGGCTCCTTTGAAACCAGACAGCAAAGGGCGGGATCGGTCACTCCCTCCCTTCACACCTCCCGTCCCATTCCCTCCCCAACACTCCTGTTCTGTCCAAGGCAAGTCAAAGGCCTGGGATCTGCCACCCACTGCCCATTACACTCCCCCGCCCCCCTCCCCCTGGGGGCAGCCCCCCCATGCCAGGGGGCTGCAGCGGGAGCAAACGCCCAGCATGGTTGGGTGGGTTGTGGTCCCACACCCAGTGACTCGGTGGTGCCTGGCAGTGCCCGTTGCGCAATCCGCCTGGCGATCGCTGCTTTGTTTTGCAGTTTGTCTGGGGTGGGTGGATGTTTTCGAGCGGGATATAAAAGGCAGGAAGCCGTGAGGGTGAATCACAGCTCAGGGCCCGCCTTAAAGGAACCCTGCCCCATTCCCTTCGGGCCAGGGTGGCTTGAGTCAGAGCAGTGCGGGGGAGGGAAGGAAACAGCAAGAAGTTGCCAAGCTGAGAATCCAGGTGACCCCTTCCCCTGCCCACATCTGATGCTCCCTCCTCCTTCCGGCCCAGACCCCCTGCTGGATGGACAACATTGCTGTGGCTGGAGATGTTGGTGTGGGGAGGGCTCTGACCGGCTGGCAGGGAGCCTAACATTGCAGGGGGAGTGCCAGCGTGGCAGGGGAAGTGTCCTTTGCCACCCACCCCCACCCCCCGTCATGCCCATGGAGCCGCAGACGCCTCAACTTTAATACTTCAGTGATTTTAATGACGTTCTCCCAGGCCCATAAAACCTGTTTGTGTAGTGATACTGGGCGGAGGGGGGGCTGTTTATCTCCCCAAAACTGCGTCAGCCGCAGCCACAGCCAGAATGAGTTGGGCTTGTTGTGCCTTCCCTTCCGTGCCCCCGGCAACGGGGTGTGAGCAGAGCTAGCTTGTAGACAGCATCCCCCCAGCGCAGTGCGAGAAGGGTTAACTCAGGGGCCAGGGGCCGGCTTATGTGTGGCCACCCCCCCGCCCTTGGAGTCCCCTACTATCCCCACTAGAGATTATCCTGCCCTGGAGAGACAACGGGGCTGACTGTGGTGGTGCAGGCCCCCAGACTCATAGCAGGCCTGGGCTGCTGCATGACAGCATCCGGCTACCACTCACCGGAGCAGGGATCCAAACTGGTGACGGGCTCTGTGGCCCACAGCCATCCCCCTGGAGCCATTCGGTCCCCATGGAGAGCTAGAGGGCAAGTCTGGTCTGGCAGGCAGGACGCTGGCTTGAGCACTGGGGTCGATTCTCAGCTCTGTTACAGACTCCCGGGACAGGTCACTTGGCCACTCTGTTTCTCAGTACCCCACCTGTACTCTGGGGATAAAGCCCTCCCCTGCGGCACAGGGTGCTGTGATGAAAGGCCGCACAAAACCCACCAAACACCCTATTCTCTCTCCTGTCATCTCTCTGAGTGGGGCAGGCTAGCTCCTGCTGAGCACGCCTCCCTTGTCTTTACTCCCCTGGCACCATGCTCTGGCTTCACCTTCCCTGGGAGCCAGGAGAGGTCACGTAGGTAATTAGCAACCGAAGATGCCAACGATCCTGTTTCCTCCGGATCGATCCCTCCAGCGCAGGGCCCTGCGAATTATTTCAAGCATCCCCGGGTCGGTCGGCAGTGCTGAGACACCAGGGAGTGCTGTGGGCGGGAGAGGGAGTCCCCTCTCGCTGGGGGCGCAGCCTGCAAACAGGGGTCCCGGGGTGTGAGGGAAGGAAGAGGAGGCGGCTGAGCTGATAGGAGCAGCGGTGTCATGGGAGCCTTGAATGGGTCGTGTCCTGGTCTCAGCTGGGTTGGCATGAATCCTGTGAAGTCAGGGGAGTAACAGGGATCAGAATCTGTCCCCGGAGTCCACAGGACTGGCCTCATTATCCAACCCACCCAATATCTGTTTCACGCTCCTGCTCACCGGGGCCGGGCCTAGTGGAGAATCCGGCTGCCCCAGCTTGTCTGACTCCATCACAGCTTCTCCAGCTCAACCCCGCATCTCACCACAGCGCCCGGACCCAGACGGAAGGAGGCAGACGCAACATCACGGCAACACAGACAAATCCAGAAAGCTGCTTTTCTAACCTATCCGTGGCTCTTTGGAGCCCAGCCACCATGGTGATGGGCACCTTAGGAAAACTGAGAGTCGTCGGGCCAGCTGGAGGGGCCTGGCAACAGCCCAGGAGTGGCCAGTGGGGATCATCTGGACATCGCAGTCCAGGCTGCTAGCCAGTTTGACCATTGGCCCCTTTAGCAACCAACTAGATGGAGCATGTTGTGTATTTGGTTGCCCCCAAGGATATAACAGAGCAGCTAACTGGTTGCCTCTGCATCTGTGGGTCAGCCTGGGCAGAGGCGCCCGGTCCGGAGCTAGTAGGCTGGGCCATGCCCACCCCAGTAGCAGTTACTCCACAGCAGAGTGTGTGGGCAATGCCTGCCCTGACCTCCGCAGCCAACACAAACCTCTGGGCAAGGTGGAAAGGGACCCAGTACAGAGGAAACACTAATGCTGCCTCCAACCTGGCTCTAGATCCCACCAGCCTCTAGCCAGGCCGCCTGCAAACAAGCAAGTGGAGGAGGTCTGCAGTGGGAAGGGCAGGGCTATGTTGTGTCACCTGCCCACACGCTGACTCATCCCTTCGTTGTGGATCAAGGGAAAACAATGGGCCAAGAGAGCTGCCAAGGGCAGGCTTGGGAGCCGGTGCCCCGTGGAGGCCAGCTGCCGGATTGTGGCCAAAGGGGCCAGATGCCAGCACCCCCTGCCTCTGATTCTGGCTTTGCAGTTCTTCCTTCTGACGCCCGGCACACTGGGGTGTAGCCAGATGGGCTCTAGCTCGTGCCAGCAGTGTAGCTGCTCTTGCCGAAACGCAGACAACTGGAGAGCTGAGCCTGGTGCAGCCTGCAGGGTGAGTCAGTGATTGACACCCAGCATGGGCTGCCAGACTGGGAGATTGGCACCTGTAAAAATCTGGTACAGGCTGCCAGAGAAAGCAGGCACGGAGCAGGCAAGATGGAAGGGTAACCGCTCACGCTCAGAGGGGACACTGGTCAGTTTCTGGAGGTGCCAGGGAGCATGATACCCGTCCTCAGCAAATGTTTCTTTAGCCTAAACCAAATGTGGTGCTGATGGGCTGAGATGGCAGCAACTCCACGTGCAACAAGCCGAGTGACACCTGCGTGAGACTGGTGTACACTTAGTGCGAGTGCACGGAGTCCATGTGCAATTAGCCGATTGACTTGGGCAATCGGGATAACTGTGCCCAGAAGACCTGCCTGATTGCTTAAAATTCCTGGCCAAGGCCCCAGGTGCACCCACCGAGCCTGCCGGGACAGCACCAAAGGCAGTGGAAGGTTCCTGAACAAGCCAGCTTGCCCATGTGGCTCAGCAGGGCCTCTTACCACTGGACTTCTCCAGCCCTTGCCTGCTAGACCCAGTCCCACTGTCTTGGTGCAACACAGGCCTCTGGCCAAGCCGGCCTCATCTGGGACCATCAGGCGTCAGCTTCTACCCGAGTCATCGGACCCAGTTCAATAAGGGGGCTGTTGGATGTGGCCCGAGGCTGTGGCGATAGCAGGGGAGGGGTTGCACCCCTTCGCACCGCAGGGATGAGCTAATAGGAATCCAGCCCCAGTTCAGGGCACACTCCAGGGGCAAGCGGGTGGCCCTCCAGGGCCGGGAGGGGTTCTGGCAAGTTTGGGTACTTCGTGCTTTGCCTCAGATGGGGCTTTCTCTTTGTTAGGGCCAGAATCTGCTCTTAGCCACTCCGGCGCCCAGCCAGAGGGACCCCACTGACTAGAGTAGCTGGTGGTAATGTAAGCTGCAGCTTTCAGAGCCGATGAAGTGTCAGCTTGGCTCTTTGGGGCGCAGGCACCATGGGGATGGGGTGATCGCTGCCCTGCCCAGTGCCGCTGATTCCGCACCCAGGTCACAGATGGTCACCTGGGGGTGGGAGGTTAGAGAGAGGGAATCCCCCACTGTTTGGCTGGTGCCCGGGTGCTCCCTGCCGGCTGCCTCTCCCTGGTGTCGCTAGGTGCCCAACCTTCCTATGGGCGTTTAGGCCTCATTCACCAGCGTGGCCTGTTCCTGCCGCAGGGCAGCGCTCTTTGCCCCAGGCTGGAGGAGGGGCGTGCGCCTCAGTGCAGCTCCCCGTGGCAGGAGCTCCAGCGGCAGCGCGGGGTATGGGTGAAGGTGCATCCAGCCCTCTTCTGTGCGGAGCAGGGGTGCCCCCCGTCCCCAAACGGCCGTGGTGCCTCTGGCCCAGCGGGACCCAGGCTGTGGCTGAGCCTGGCGCTCAGCATGGCGGGCGGGGAAGGCGCAGTGGTTGGAAGGAAGTCACAGAGGCAGGAGTAACCATCCCAGTCTCCTCCCTTCCCCTTCTCTCTGCAGATAATGCCATGGACCTGGCAGCGCTGCGGAACGACCTGCCCACCACCTTGGACAACCTGTACCAGGGCCACCTGGAGCAGGACCGACCCCGGAGCCTGCCCAATGGCCATGCCTTCCCCACCGGCGAGCGGGACAAGGCCGGGCTGCTGGCCGGCAGCGACGTCAAGCGCTCACAGCCACTGGTCATCCAAGTCAACAGGTTGGGAACAGGGCATTGTGGGAAATTCCATCCTTCCCTCAACAACAGGGTCCCATGATTTTCCCAGCAGTGTGTCTGTCCTGCCCACTTGGGTGGGGGGGAGAGCGAGTGTCTCGGTCCCCTTGTGGAGCTGTGATTCCCTCACCACCATTAGCCCCCAAGCCACATGGTCCTGGAAGGTTGATCATGTTAAAGCACAAGACTGGGAGTCAGGACTCCTAGGTTCTAGTCCCAGCTCTGCCACTGACTGGCTGTGTGACCTTGGGTGAGTCTCTTCCCCTCTTCATACCTCAGTTTCCTCCTCTGCAAAATGGAGGCTTGTGCCACAACCCTCCCCCATGGGGAGGGAGGGGAGCATCAGCTAGTGGAGGGATCCAGCAGGAGGAGACGGGGTGCAGCCTGCAAGGAGGGGGTGCTTGTTACAAGGCAACCAAATCACTCCACATGAACAGAAAAGAAACCAGAATCTCCCAGCCCCCGGGCTTGGGCCTCGCCCCCGGCCGTCCCATACACCTTTACTTCCCAAGAAGCCAATGTACAGCCCCTGTGTGGCATTAACCCCCTATTCACTGGGATCCGGTAGTGCTGCAGCCCCTGGGATGGGGAAATGGACGTTTGTGGAGGCACCTTCCCCACCTTTGAGCCTGGATGAACAGCACTAGGGAGAGCCAAGGGGTTTAGGGTTAATTATTAACTTGCCCGCCCACCTCTAGTGCTCGGAGTCCCTTTAAGAGCAGAGTGAAATCACCAGGCTGCTGCTGCTGCCTAGGGTGCAGAGCCGGCTCTAGCGTTTTTGCCGCCCCAAGCAGCAAAAAAAAAAAAAAAAAAAAAAGCCGCGATCATGATCGGCGGCAGCTCTACCGCCGCTTCATTCTACAGCGGCAATTCGGCGGCAGGTCCTTCGGCGGCTTGCTACGCTGGTGCCTGGAGCCAGCCCTGCTGTGTGGGGGGTAGCTTTTGTTGGCACAGCCGTCAGTCCCTGGGGAGGGGCGTTTGCCTTCAGGCTCTAGATACTTTGGGCCTGATCCTCCGCCCTTTGTGCTGTTGTTTGCATCGGAAGGTTGTGTGGCTCATGTGATCTCAGGGTGGCTCACGTGTCTCTTACATGGGGGTCTGTGTGGCTCCCATGGGTTTGCTTTACCCTCTAACTGGGCCAAACACCGTGCTGCGCAGGGCAGGGCCGTGGCAGGCTGGGGGTGGAGAGCCAGGCCCCTGCACTGCCCGCGTCCTCACCCCAAACCTCTCCTTTCTGGCAGGAAGCTGAAGGAGGAGGAGCCGCGAGCCTCGTCGCTGCCGTCCATCCCCAACCCCTTCCCCGAGCTCTGCAGCCCCTCCAAGTCGCCCATCCTCAGCAGCCCCTCGGCAGGGCAAGGCCCGCAGCATGAAAGCGGCCCCCACGTAAGTGCACCTGCTCAGAGGCTGGGAGGGCACGGCAGCTCCTGGACGGGTTTGCTGCATTGGCCACAGCGGTGGTTGGACACATGGGGAATCATTGGGCCTGCGTGCCAGGACACCTGGGTTCTCTCCCTAGTTCTGGCAGGGGGCGGAGTCTAGTGGTTGGGGCAGTGGGGTTGGGTATCAGGACTCCTGAGTCCTATTCCCAGCTCTGCCGCTGACCTGCTGTTTGACCCTGGGTGGGTCATTTCCCCCGTCGTGTTACTCAAGAACTAATGGTGCTAGTGCCCCATTGAACTCCCGAGCTGGGTCAGTCTGGGATGTGCAGGGCAGCTGGGCATGACGGGGCTTGACGAGGCAGGCGGTTGGTTTCCATAGGGATGGTCGGCATGGATCCCGGTGTGTTTCGACCCGCAAGCTTGTAATTATAGGTGGGACAGTTTCCAGGCACCCTTGGAAACTTTCCAGCACTTCCCACCTGACACCTCCCCAGGCAATCACCTGCCTCCTAGCTGGGTCCAGCACAACCGCTTAACCCCTGGTGTGCCGAACAATGCACCCTGAAAACACCAGGCACCCCAACACGGTGTGGCCCGCCCAGTGCCCCCGCCCCTGCTCGAGACCTGGATCAGTGCCCCCTTGTGCAGAGACTTTGGTGGGCTGGTACTGGGGGCGGGGAAAGGGACTGGCAGCCCCACGTGAGAGATGGGTCCTGTAACATTGTGGCACGGGATAATGAAATTCACTGATGCCACTAAACCAGGTGCAGTGAGGGCTGGGAAATAACCCTGAGAGAGAGACTGGATGGTTACTATTATTTAACCTCTGTGTCACTGTAGTGGTTAGCGATCAGGGCCCCACCGGGCTGAGTGCTGTATAAACCATCCCTGCCCCAAAGACCCCACAGTCAAGCCAGGTGGATGAGACGGGTTGGAGCAGCCCAGGAGAGCCAGGGAACAGCTGGGAAATGTAGCGGATTCTCGGAGGGAGCAGATGAGCTGAACCACAAGGGAGGGAAGTGGCTGCTCTTTCTAGGCTCAATTCCCTTTCCCTGGCAAATCTGCTTGGCTTTGCTCTCTGATCCCCGGAACTTGTTTTTCTCAAGATCTGGACCAATCGTGGTCACTGAAGATTTCACGGCACCTTTCTGGCCAAATCCCAATTTGGAAAGCTCCATTCCCCCTTGCTAAACTCCCCCTACAGATCAGTACCTTTCTTCACTCCCTGCCCTAAAGTATTAGGCAGTGTTGCCGAGGCCTTGCTCAAAGTGCTGACATGTTCCACCCCAGAAGTGGCTGCATTTCAGCAGGTTGGGACAGCGGACTCTATTTCTTCTATGTGAACAAAGTGCTTTGGGATCCTTTTGGATGAGAAGCCCTGTAGACATGTCAGTCTCTGTCCATGTGTCGGTCTTTGGCTGTTCCTTCAGGTTCGGAGGGACAACTGGACATAGCACAGGGACTCTGTGGGTTTTGATGCTGGCAGCTACCCCGGGTGGGGTGGGGAGAGTGGGATTATGTGTCTGCCCCTGGAAGAGTCGCTGGACGTCTCTTGGAGGTCTGTGTGTCCCGACGTGCTCAGATCTCGCAGCCAATTTACTGACTCGCTGGCAAGGAATAAGATTACAATTAAGGGCTTTGGAGAATAATAACTATAAAGGTTCCCTTGCCTTTCATCTGGGGCGTGGGTGCTGCTGGGTGAGCAGGAGGGGGCACTGGGGTGCTCTAATCCCCGGGGGATTTGATCACAGTCAGGAGGAGCAGCAGTGGGGCGAGGAGCAGACGGCCAGGGGGAGGGGATCGCATAGCCACGGATGGGTCACTTTCCCACAGGGTCACCCTGGTGCCGGCCCCATCCCTTCCCATTTCCCCCAGGGGTGTTGTCTCCTCTAGGGGGCATCTCACCTGCCCGCGGTGCAGGTCGCAGGCATCAGGGTGGTTCTGGGGAGCCCTTGGGTAGGGGACGGCACAGCCCCCTCCCCTGGAAAGTCAATGAGCCTTAAATCAACCCATGGCTGCCGCAAGACCCGAATCTTCCCTGGGACGGTGATGGGGTCCGGCAGTATCCCGGCGCCATGGGGTCGGGGTTTGGGGCTTGGGTGCGGCCCTTCACCCCCAGGGCTGGGTTAGAGGGTGGGAGCTGGTGTCCCTCCCACACACACTGGGAGGTCCTACTGAGAGGCCAGTGCAGCCATCCCAACAGGCTGTGGAGGCCACAAGCCAGTGGGACGGAGACCTGCAGCATGAGGCCTAACATGCTCGTGACAGTCTCCTCCCACCATCAGCAGCTCAGAGACCTCAGTACAGCCCCAGCTGGGCAGCGCCCTCCCCCCAAGCTGAGTCCTACCACACAGGGGCCTTGCTGGCCTGACTGTAAATCGATCCCCTTTTGGCAGCACCCCCCCCCCCCCCCCCGTATTTCATCCCTCCCCCCCACAGCTCCAATAGCCCTGGGAGACCAGTCAGGGCCATTCCCAGGAAGCCCACGTCACTGTTACCATTGCAACCCTCTGCCAAGGACAGGCTGCCCCCAGGCTGTGAGCTCGGGGGCAGATGATTCCCAAGGCCTCTCCGGCAGAGGGGACGACCAAGCAGGACCCCTGTTCCCTGGGGTCGGCAGCATCGGAGCAGCCAGAGCCCAAGAAGCCAAGTGCCTTTGGCTTTGATTTGGCCTGGCTGCTGGATGAGGAACCTCTGGAAATTCAGCACTTCCCGGAGGGAAGCAGATGAGCCATCATCGGAGGGAAGGAAGGGGAGGCGGGCATGGGATGTTCATGAGTTTTCTACCCCTTGCTTCTCTCTGGGCCAGAGAGCTCCAGTGGTGCCGGGTGGATAATGCCCATGGCAGGCCGCGCAGGGGCCGTCTGGGGGCACAGAGCAAAGGGTCCGTGGCACACGTAGCCAAAACATGTCCTGGAGACAGCAGGGATCAGCGCCTGGACTGGTTCCTGCCAGGCAACGGCCGCTGGATAGAGATAAAAGGAGCCACCCAGCGGGTGTCATGCGGGGCCAGCCCAGGAGCTGCTTTATTGCAGCCCTAACGGCCGTCTGCCCCCGCCGTGTGCAGACGCTCAGGGCGTGGCTGGCGTCTGCAAGGAGCAGCTCAGGTGGCTGGTAGAGAGCAGCCAACCATCGAAAGAGCCTCCTCTCCCCCACCCCCCGCCCCTAGCAGGTAGAACCAGCTGGGGAGAGAGGAGAAAGGTACTGAAGGAAACCTGAACCCTCCCTGCAAAGGTCACAAACTTCATGGCACGTGGGAAGGGGGAGCCTGTGGCTTCAGGACAGTGGCTGGCAGCCTCCCAAGCCACCCCATGGCCTGGGCTGCCTCCTGCCCTTCCCCGCTGGGGTCTGGGTGTTCAGAGCAGGGCAGCCCTCTGTCGCCCTGCCCCCTTGCACAGTCATTTGCACCAGTACAGAGTTGGGCGCACTCCCATGAGAGCTTTGCACTGGTGTTACTGACGACACAAGGCCCAGGGCAGCAGGGTTGGGCCCAACGGAGAAGCTGACGGGTTAGTCGGGTTCATCCAGAAGTCAACAGGACCCATATGGATCCCTCGGCCCCGATTCCTAAATCAATTCAAGCAGATTCTAAAAGGGTTACTGCGCAGAGAGACAAGGGATGTTAACAATCCTAATCCTTTGCCCACGGGGAGATCTCAGACATTCACACAGTCCCCCAGCCAGGCAGGGAAGGGATTGAATCTGAATTGCTCCACCTGCCGCTGACATTCAGCCACCTCTGGGGTGGGATGCAGCAGATGGTGAACAGCAACGCCACAGAATGGGGCAGGAAGTGAAAGCGAATCCTATCCCCAGCTGCAACTGTAGGGCAGGATTTGAACAAGGCGAGAGCAGTTTGTCTAGAATACCAGCGTTAACACCTCATCGGAGTATTTTTTAAGGGGGGGAAATGTGAGAAAACTGTAGAGGCAGCATGATCCAAGGGGCGGGATACCAGCCTGGGAGTTAAGTAGCCTGCGTGCTGTTCCCTTAGCTGCTTTGTGACCTGTGCCTCAGTTTCCCCTCCCACTCTTTCTTAGTTCTATTGCAGTGGTGCCCAGGGGCCCCAGTCACAGAGCAAGGTCCAATGGTGCTAGGTGCAGTACAAACGCAGAACGAAAAGACGGTCCCTGCCCCGAAGAGCTTACAGGGTCACGAGCTCTTTGGGGAGCGCCTGTCTCTCCCCCGGTGTCTGCGTAGGCTGGGCAAGTATCTGTGCAGTGTATCTGTGCAGTGCCCAGAGAACAGGCACAATGGGCCGGCTCTGCAAAGGGCATTGTTAGACGTATGGCCCAGTTCAGCAGGTGCGTAGCCCCCTCTGGTGGGTTAACTGGGGACTAGCAGGGAGGATTTGGTTTCAGCCTAGCCCCAGGTGCTGCTGCGCTTTGATTTCGTTGTAAATTCCTTGTGGGCAGGGTCCGGCCATGCTGCTGCTTCCTGCCAGGATCCCCTGGAGACGGACGGTCTAACAGGGATGGGAATGGGAGGCTGGACATCCGGGTTCAACTCCTGGCTCTCTCCCAGGCTTGCTTGCGTGACCATGGCCACCTCACGTTGCCTCCATTTCCCTGCTAAGGGCAATGCTCCAGCTCCCTCTGGGGGGGCTGTTTGGGTTCAGTGCTGGGGGACACCCCTTACCCCTGCTCCCGGGAGACAGCCCTGTGAAAGGGCTGTACGGCTAGAAACTCAATGAGCTTGTTACGTTCATACAAGCTCCCCCCCCCCCCCCCGACCCCTAACTGACTCACCTCACACCTCAATTTGCTACCAAGTACTGTAATGAGCATGGACATTACAACTGAGCCAGGAATAGAACCCAGGAGTCCTGTACCCCTAGTACCTGCTCTAGCCCCTAGATAACGCTCTTTCTGTGGCGGTGACACAAAAGGAGGCTAAGGCTACCTGGCAACCGGGTCGCTGGGCAACCCACATCCCTGGCACCACTTCCCCAGGCGCTGGGAGCAGAGGGACTCCGAAGCTACCTGCTCACTTACTGAGGGAGCCTGAGAGCCAGGGGGCGCTCACAGCCAGAGGGGGGAGCTGCTGGGGGGTTTCATAGCTGAGCTGAGGCCAGTGAACTGCAAGAGGGATTTGGGCTCCCGGGGGGCAAACCTCCCTGTGCCAAAGGGTCAGCGCCTGAGAACTGCTCTATAACCCGGCCTCACGGGAGGGAGACAGAGAGAGCTGGTGTCGGGGAGCTCTGGCTTGGATGGGGGGAGGGTCCAAACCGTGCAGGGAATCAATCCTGGGACCTTTTGCTCCAAAAGCACAGCCCGCTAGCACTTGAATTAAAGAAGCAGCTGCAGTAGAAGGTTCTTATCCTCTGCATGGAGCAGTTACAGCCAGCCAGCCTGGAGCACTTCATTCCACCCTGAAACCGCCGCTGAGATATTAACTCTCCTGCTTAGGTCTTACTCCGATCTCTTAGCTATTAGAGACCAAGATGAGACCCACCATGGGGGGTGGCAGATTACCCCACTGCTCCTGCAGGGTTCTAACACCTTCCTCAGAATCGTCTGGTGCTGGACCCTGTCAGGACATTGGGCTAGATGGATTCCGGGGCTGATCCTGGCTGGCAGTTCCTGTATGATCCCACAGTGCAAACACCCCAAAACTGGTCTTGGGGGACAATTGCTCTGGCCAGCGGGGGAGCAGGCTTGTTTGCTGTCGCCCTGCCAGGGCCAGCTCTGGCTTTTTGGCCACCCCAAGCAAAAACAACAACAAAAACACACACAAAAAACGGGGCGGCCAGAACGGCAAACCAAAATAAATAAATAAATAAATAAATAAACCTGCAGCGCGGCCGGAGCGCGGGTGCAGGGGGACCAGCTGGGGGGGGGAGGGGGAGGAAGCGGGCGGGAGAGAGAGAGAAGGGGGTGGCCAGGGCTACAGCAGGGGCGCTGCCACGTGGCCCCTCCCGCTGCGCCGCCTCCTGCCGCGAGGGCTCCGCTCCGGTCGGCGGGGAGGGAAGGAAGAGGACTGCCCTGCAGGGCACTCAGGTTCTCCGCGCCGCCGCCCCCTACAGGGCAGCCGGAGCAGAACAAAACAAAACAAAAAAAAGCGGCCGTGCCACCCTAGGATTGGGCGGAACGCCGCCTCGAACAATCTGCCGCCCCAAGCACCAGCTTGCTCAGCTGGTGCCTGGAGCCGGCCCCGCGCCCTGCTACCCTGCACACATCACTGCCTCTCCTTGGGAGGGTGATAAACCTCAGCCCAACATGGGTTTGTCCTTGGGGCTGGCTATCTGGCTCTCCACGCCCCCCCCCTGTCCTCCACTGCAGAGAGCACTGACCCAGCCACTCGTGCATTCAGAACTGAGACGTGAGGAGGGGAGGGAGCCCAGGGAGTGTCCAGACTGAGGGGGCAGGGCTGTGGGAGAGGGGAATGAACCTGGCCTGGCCTCTGCCCCACAGGTGGTAAAGGTCTTCAGCGAAGACGGCACCTGCCGCTCGCTGGAGGTCACGGCAGGCGCCACGGCCCGCCACGTCTGCGAGATGCTGGTGCAAAAGACTCACGCCCTCCACGATGAAAGCTGGTCCTTGGTGGAGCGCCATCAGCACTTGGCTCTAGGTGAGGAGGCACGTACACCCCCAGGGGAGCCTTGCACGGCTGGCTTTGTGCACATGGCCACCAGTGTGTGTATGCAACTAGGAGCTTGGGGAGAGACGTGTACAGCTGGTTCTGGGCACGTGTGTCCACTAATGCCCAAATGCAAACACAACTTTTGGGGAGGTTCATGCTGCCAGGTCTGTGTGTGCAACTGCAGGCTTGGCTGAGATCAGCCGAGGGACTATTAGCCCCCAAAGCACAAGCTCCTACCACTTGTGCTAAGAGAACAACTTGCTGAGCTGGGGCAGTGACGAGCTGCTGTAGTCTCTGAGGCTGGCCGCTAGAAGGAGACAGGCTGACCCAAGCTAAGCCAGTGTGCTGTGGTGCATGATGGTTGGCAGGGCTCTTCCCTGAGCCTGTGGCTTTCTCCTCCACAGAGCGGTGCCTGGAAGACCATGAGTCCGTGGTGGAGGTCCAGGCCACCTGGCCCATTGGGGGAGACAGCAGATTTGTCTTCCGGAAGAACTTTGCCAAGTACGAGCTGTTTAAAAGCTCACCGGTAAGTGCCTGCTGACCTTGCTACTGGGCGACCCAGCCCAGCATGACCTGGAGGGGTGGGGGGCGACCGGCCTTATATGTCTTGGACTCCAGTGGGCAGGACCCAGGCAGCATCCTAGGCACAGAACAGCCCTGCCTGGATAGAAGCCAATCCCGGACACACATTGACCTGACCAGAGGGGACCTGGTGGGGCTCAGAGGAAGAATCCCCGAAGCTGCTGGGAGATCTGGCTGCCTTCCCTTCTCCTGAACCCCCAGGGTCCTGGAGCTGCCCAGCTGGGAATGAGCTTTGAATATGCTAAAGCAACTGGACTAAGCATCTACCCCTTACTGCCAGGAGATTAATTCCAGCACCACCCGGCATTAATTGGACAACTGCCCAGGGCACCAGGAGGTCATCCTTACACAAGCTCACTGGTCCTGATCCCAGGGGAGCCAGTCCTGGTCCCCGGCCTGACGCGGGGGGCTGCTATGGTGCAGAGCCCTTCTGCTGCACTTGTGCTTGCCCCAGAGTCCCCGCTAACCATCTTCTCTCTCTCTGATCCCAGCAGTCCCTGTTCCCCGAGGTGATGGTCTCCAGCTGCTTGGATGCCAACAAGGGCATGTCCCACTCGGAGCTCATCCAGGTATGCACTGCCAGCCTGCCCTCCTGGCACTCATCACCGGAGCCCAGTTCTGACTCCAGGCCACATGGTTTGAAGCAGGAACGTGACCCTGGGGACTGTCCATAGGCACCGCCCACAAGCAGCTTCGCCCTATAAACAGGCATAGCACGAGCCTGCAATGGGGTGGGGAGAAAGCGAATGCACCTGGGATAAACCCACCCTGCAGCCTGTTAGTCAGAGAGCTTAATGCTTGAGCTGGAGGCCTGATAGCCTCAACCTTTGGGGCCAGTTCAGTGTCATCTCTTCCTTCCCACGCTCTCCCCGACCCCTCCTCTCCTGCAGAACTTCCTCAATTCCGGCAGCTGCCCAGAGATCCAGGGCTTCCTGCACCTGAAGGAGGTTGGGCGCAAGGTCTGGAAGAGGTTTTACTTCTCCCTCCGCCGCTCAGGACTTTACTACTCCACAAAGGGCACATCTAAGGTGAGACTGAGCCCACCCTGGGCAGATTTGACCCTCCCCTTCCAACAGGTCGCCCCAGCACCACTAGGGGGCACCGCAGGAGGGGTGGGGCTGAAGACATCCTATGACCGATGGGTTTCCTATAGAAGTGGCTAGTTCTTAGTTACTTTGGATGGAGTGATCTGAACTGTGCCCTCTATGAGTCACAAGTGGGGCTTGAACCCTGGATAGTTAGCTCAAAGCACAGGACGTACCTCCCTTGGACTAAAGGAATAGCTCCCTTAGCTGGTAGCAGTAGTAGGCTCTTATCCCAGTATGAAGTGCTACATGCCCTATTGATGCTACACAGACGTCACCCATGTGCATGTTGTGTAGGGCTCTGTCCCCCTCTAGTGGTGGCTGGGCCACACACGCATATTGATGAGCCTGCTGCAGCCCTTGCTAAGGGAGCGGGAGCTTTTCGCTCAGGCACCAGAGGCCCCTCTAATTCAATCCAAAGGTTCCTGGTTCAGTTCCCCTGCTGAGAACCTGCCCAGCAGACTGACAGAATGAGCACGCACTGAGCTATTAAAGCAGAAGTGATTTTTAAAACCCTTCCTTGACCTTTGATGCCATTTAAATCTGCCCTTCATTCCCTTGAGCCAGTTATGATCAGTGTTTATTATGGGTATTCCACAGGCCTGGTCAGCATGGGGGCCCCGTTTTGCTAGGTGCTGTACAAATGCGTGGGGAGACCCAAAGAGCTTAGAGACCGATCGGTTTCCCTACCTCGGGCCAGTCAGTTTCCCTTCCTGGTGTTCATGCTCTAGGGCCACGGTGGCTCCTGGGTTTGAGTCCCCTGTGCCATGTGCTTGGGTCACTGCGGCGTCTGGAGTCTGGTCTCTCCGGCCCTTCAGGGTGCTGGACGGGAAGTGTCCTGGTCCCTGGTCCCCCTGCCCCATGACTGCCTCCCCTAATACAGCACATGCTCTTCCTTCCTCTCCTCCCCCAGGACCCACGGCACCTACAGTATTTTGCTGACCTCAACGAGTCCAATGTCTACTTCATCACACAAGGGAAAAAGCACTACGGCACGCCCACCGAGTTCAGCTTCTGCATCAAGGTGAGGGAGGCCAAGGGATTTCAAGGCGTTATGGCTGCCACCTGGCACCCTAGAGGCCTCAGCAGCGGGTGAAGCAACCCCTGCCCAAACAGAGCCAAATCCATCCCTGCTGTAAACCCAGCAGAAGTGAGGAGGGTTACACCAGGGGCCCAGTGCGCAAAGTCCTTTTGGTCGCTGTTGAGGTGGAAGGGACCAGCAGCAACCATTAAGGCCGTGTGGTTAGCGCAAAGGAGGGCTGGGTGTCAGGACTCCTGGGTTCACTTGCCAGATTTGATTGGAGTGTAGAGCAGAGGGGCCTGGGATACAGGACTCCTGGGCTCTGTTCCCAGCAATCAGAGGAGATTGGGGTCTACTGGTTGGAGGGGCGGGGGGACTGGAACTCAGGACTCCTGGGTTCTTTTCCCAGCTCTCCCAGAGACTTATTGGGGCTAGTCCGTGCCTCGCTCCCCCCCCCCCAAAACAGGGCTAACAACTTGGGGGGCTTGGTTAGCGCCCGGGGAGCTCTGTGCCGTCGTCTTCCGGCTGGCGCTGGAGACGGCCCCTTGCGGTTACCGTTGTTGCTCTGCTCTGCAGCCCTACAAGGTGCGCAGCGGCATGAAGGGCCTCAAGCTGTTCTGCAGCGAGGATGAGCAGAGCCGCACCTGCTGGATGGCCGCCTTCCGCCTCTTTAAGGTAAGAGCCTCCCGCCAGCCCCTGCACCTTGCTGCCAGCCCACTGGCAGGCTAGAGCGGACAGCGACACCTGCTGGCGGAAGCGGGGACTGCACTTCGGTTCTGTTTCCTGGGGGAGCTCAGCACCACCTGGGCTGGTGAGGTTAGTGCTGCTGCTTAGCACCCCCCTCTTGGCTCTGATGCTGCCGATGCTAACGACGGCTGCTTCCTTCCCAGTATGGCGTGCAGCTCTACAGGAACTACCAGCAGTCCCAGTCCAGACGCAGCCACCAGTCTTGGATCAGCACCACGCCCCTGGTAAGCGCCTCGCCTGAGCCGCCTTGAGAAGCTTCCTTTGCAGCGTCTCCACGGGACACCTTCCCCATTTTCCCCTGGCTGGCTCAGCGGGTTGCGTTGGCTCAGTGGATTCCAAATTGCAGTGTACTGGGGAGGCCCCATTCCCACATTCTCCCTACATCCTTCCTCACTGACATGCTCACCGAAAGGGTAGAGCCCGGGTTGGAAAGGATCTGGACAGGCGGCAGCTGTTCACTGCCCTCGTTGTTCCAGGCCGATGTTCTCCTGTGTCGAAACCTCCGGATCTCCTGTTAGCACAGCAGAAGATGCTGTTTCTTCCTCCCGCCACTGGGGGTGTGGTGAATGCCTTTAGTCTAGAGAGCTGGTTGAAAAATGGAGATTTTTCCTTGGAAAGGGGTGGCAATGCATCATGGGAGGCCCTGGCCAGGGTGCATCCTGGGAGATGTAGTCCAGCTGAGGAGCCTGGCCCATAGAGAAGAATGGCAACACGGGCCAACTGAACTACAGCTCCCATGAGGCACCGTAGCAGCCTTTCCAAATCAAACCTTTTTGGGCTTGGGGGAGTTTGTTTTTCAGAAATTTCACATTTTGTGAAAAATGTGTTTCATCAAAATCCCAATTTCCCATCAAAAAACCAGTTTCAATGGAAATTTTCGACTAGCCCTTCCCTGGGCGCCTCCACCTCTCCCAGGGCGTGGGAGCGGTGCCAGCCAAGCTGCCCAGCAAGGCATGGTGCTGTTGTTCAAACAGAACTAAAGGCGAGATGGCCTCAGACAGCGCCCTCTAGAGGAGGAGCCTGTCAGCACTGGGTGCCCAAGGGAGGACAAGGAGACTGGTGTCTGACCAGATGGAGCCCTTTTGGGGGTTACATATCAGGTTCTGTCTGCACTGCTCACCTGACAATATCTCCCTGAGGGCGACCTCTCTGGAGGGCATCTATCGGACCCGGTCACTGGAGAGCGTCAGTCCAAAGTGACATTCCCTGCAGGACCTATGCAGATGATGGGGCAGTTAGTTGAGGCAGAGGCTGGGTGGTACCCAGCGATGTAGCTGGCCAGGAAATGTTTCCTTTAAAATACCCAGGGATCCATGGACCGCGGCGGGATTTTATCATGCCCATAATGGTGCTTTGATTTTTAAGTCAATTTCATGCTGGGGAAAGGTGCCCAATGAAGAGCCCTGTTTATGCTCTGAACTGCTACAGCTCAACACTGAGAGGCCCCCAGACCCCTCACTGATGGGACTCAGCACTGACATAATGGGATCCTCTCAAAGCTGCTTACAGGGCCCTGAACTGTAGAGCTGCAGGCGGTGTCCCTGTCCGACCGCTCCCGTCTTCCAGTACAGGGTCCCCCTTCCCCACCCCCGTTGCTGCGTCTCTCCTCAGCTGCTGTTTCATCCCACAGAGGAGCATGTCTGACAACACCTTGGTGGCCATGGATTTCTCGGGGTGCACAGGGCGGGTGATTGAGAACCCCAACGAGGCGCTGACGGTGGCCCTGGAAGAGGCTCAGTCGTGGAGGGTGAGTCCATGCTTCCATGCGGAGCTAGAAGTCAGAGGCCGGGCAGGGAAGTGGACTGTGGCTGGAGGCGGTGTTCAGGCCTGGCATCTTCATCAAGCTGTCCAAGCAGCTTCCAGCGGGTGGCTTATCTGCACAGAGAGCTGCACCGGGTTAACTTAAACAATTAAACTGTGATATGGGCTGGTGGATGCAGTGTTGTTGTAGACGTGTTGATCCCAGGATAGTAGAGAGACAAGGTGGGTGAGGTGATATCTTTTGTTGGACCAACTTCTGTTGGTGAGAGAGACGAGCTTCCAAGCTCCACAGAGCTCCTCCTCCGGTCTGGGAAAGGTGAGATCGTCTCAGCCCAGCTCCATCAGCGTCCAGTGGGATGCTCTGGTGTGTATGGAGGCACAGTGCCATTGCACCAGATTGGAATGAGGCTACAGTAGCCCTCACATTGCAGCCTGTACTCTCGCCCTCTCTGGGTCTGTCCTATCCGGCGCTCATTTCTGGTTTGATTTTCCATGAAAGTAGCATTGCACTAAGGCCTAATAACAACACCTCATAGTAATGCCCTGCTCCTTGCTTTCCATGCCGCAGAAGAAGACGAGTCACCGCTACAGCCTGCCAACTCCCTGCCAGGGCTCCCCGCTCAGCACAGGTGAGTGGAGACCCCTCTACCCCGCTCCGGTAGGCTGAGGGTCACACAGGGAGAGGTCCTTCCCAAAGGAATTCTAGGCTTGATCGACTTAATGGTCTCAAGTTGCAGTGGGGGAGGTTTAGGCTGGATATTAGGAAAAACTTTTTCACTAGGAGGGTGGTGAAGCACTGGAATGGGTTCCCTAGGGAGGTGGTGGAATCTCCTTCCTTAGAGGTTTTTAAGGCCTGGCTTGACAAAGCCCTGGCTGGGATGATTTAGTTGGGGTTGGTCCTGCTTTGAGCAGGGGGTTGGACTAGATGACCTCCTGAGGTCCCTTCCAACCCTGATCTTCTGTGATTCTATGAAGGGGAGCCAGAACCAGACGCTGAAGGGATACAATGAGCCCAATTCCTCTGAATCTCCTCACACCCAGCACACCAAGTGGGTGGGAAACACTAGCAGACCAGGGTGGTTGTGTCACTGGTGCAGACGGAGACACAAAGTGGAGGGGAACTTGGATTGGGGCTTGTTCCAAAAGTGAATTTTGAGATTAAAAAAAAAACAAAAAAGATTTTATAGAATCTAAAATGCCGCCCTGGATATTCTTCTAACTTTGGTTATAAGGAAATCTGGGGACTGAATTGAAACCTTCCCCAGTATCTGATCTACATGGTGGATAAGGACCTACTACTGCTGCCAGCCAAAGAATGGTCTTGTAGCTAAGGTGCTCAATGGAGACTCATTCAATTCCTGGCTCTGCCACAGACTCCCTGAGTGACCTTGGGCAAGTCATTTGATTTCTCCATACCTCAGTTTCCCCTCCTATCCTTTGTCTGTCTTGTCTATTTAGCCTGGGAGCCCTTTGGGACAGGGACTGTCTCTCTCTGTGTGTCTGTGCAGCACCCAGCACAACGGGGGCCTGATCTCAATTGGGGCCAGTGCTACTTTAATTTATTATTTGTGTTAAGATAGCACCTAGGAGGCGCAGTCACAGACCAGGACCCCATGGTGCTAGGCACTGTACAGAGACAGAACAAAGAGACAGTCCCTGCCCCAAAGAGTTTGCCTTTTTTTCTCTTTCTTGCTCTCTCCAATGCCCCTTCAGTTTTGCAAACCCCCGATATACCAACTTTCTCTGTGAAAGGGTTTGTAAGAGTCATATCAAAAAAGCTTTTCTTCCTCCATTTTCTTTTCTTTTCTTTTCTCTTCTCAGCCATCCATCGAACGCAGCCATGGTTTCACGGGCGGATCTCAAGGGAAGACACACAGCGATTGATAATCCAGCAGGGATTAGTGGATGGGTACGGAAAGGCTTTGAACACTGATTATATGGCTTCTATTAACTCGGAGTAGGCATTAACTCAAGGGACTCCCTGCTGCAGGATGTCAGTGAGGCCAGATGCTTAGCAATGTTCCAAAGACACTTGGACAGCAATTTAATCCCCAGTCTCACAATATTTTCCTTAAAGTTTCCTTAAAGGCATTTTCCTTAAAGCCCAGGCTTCTGGAGACATGTAATGACATGAAAATCTCAGCTTTTTTTTTTTAAAGTGAGTTTCTAGCCATTGTGGTTGCAGAGAAAATGTGACCCCCTGCTACAGGCTCAAAACCAAGAAGGCAAATAAGAAACCCCCAATTTTTTTTTTAAATCATTATTTTTAAGATAAATCTCATGCTTTTTGGGGCCTGACTTGCGTTTTTGAATAATTGAGGTCGGCAGCACTGCTTTTGTGGATAATATGAGCACCAGCAGCGACGCTAGAGAGGATAAAATAATAAAGCTTTTGATCTTCATGCTTCAGGGCACCCATCAGTTCTGGGGTCAGGAGGGAATGTCCCTCCTTGAGACAGGGCTGTGCAATTAGGTAGGATTTTATGCCTTCAAGTTATCCAGCACAGGCCACTGTCTGGGACAAGTTCGTTGCCAGCTCTCACTGCAAAGGGTTACAGTACCCCTTGGTCATGGCATGAGTTTGGCTGCTTTCAACAGCATTCCACGTGGGGCTGTGTTGTTTTCAGCTGAGCTGACTGAAAAGCTCAGATGCTGCTCTGGGCTCCCCCTGGTGGACAGAAGAGGTTGGGTGGGCAGCAGCAGCGTGTTGATAAAAGCCTCCTCTCTTGTTTTGATTTTTTAGGGTGTTTTTGGTGCGGGAAAGCCAGCGGAACCCCAAGGGGTATGTCCTGTCCTTGTGCCACCTACAGAAAGTCAAGCACTATCTCATCCTGCCAGTAAGTGCCCCTCCCCAGCCCCAGCTGCCACGGACTGTGCCCTCCCAGCAATATGGGTGAGGGTGCTTTATGAACTTGCTCAAGGAGCAAACCCATGGGGAGGAGATTCACATATAGGAATGGTGTGGAGCTCCCAGCTACTCCAGCCCGGGCCTTTCCCAGCAGGGGGTGCTGTAGGGAGCTGTAGGGATAAGAGTGTTGGCTGTGGGGGGAGCTCCTGTATGCTCCAGCCCTGGCCTCTCCCAGCAGGGGGCGCTGTGGGGAGTGGGGCAGGAGCACTGCCTCTGTGGGGTGCTCACAGCTACTCCAGCCCCAGCCTCTCCCAGCAGGAGGCGCTGTGGGGAGTGGGGCAGGAGCGCTGGCTATGGGGAGCTCCCAGCCTCTCCCTGTGTGAGTCCCTGAAGAGAGACCTATAATAAGACAACTCTAACCTTGGGAACGCTCCCACTCCAGTCCCTCCAGTGTCGCCTCCTGCCAGGAGAGCAATAGCGTAATAAGTTCGTAGGGGAGCTGTTCCCGGCCTGCCCTGTCCAAGCATGGGCCAGGAGAGCTAAGCACACACCTTCCCACCCCATTTCTCTGCAGAGCGAGGAAGAGGGGCAGCTTTACTTCACCATGGACGATGGCCAGACGCGCTTTGCGGATCTCATCCAGCTGGTGGAGTTTCACCAAATCAACCGGGGCATCCTGCCCTGCAAGCTCAGACATTACTGCACCTGCGTCGCCTTGTGACAGGCCCCCGGCAGGCAGCAGGACTCTGCGACGGGCCACGGCCAATGCGCCGCCAGCAGGACTAGGATCAACTCAAATTTCCGCCCCTCACCCCACTTTGGCCAGGGCAGCGCGGCCGCGGGGAACGGACCTGGCTCGTGCTCCACCCACTGCTGGGGTGTCAGTCACCACTCAGCCCCGTCAAGTGAGCACCGGCCGGGTGAGAGGCCGGGATGGCACCCCCGGCGCCCAAGGAGCCCGAAGGACCGAAAAATCACCGTTCCAAAGGGAGTCCTCACCCCTGTGCTTCCACCAGCTCACAGCCTCGGATCACTGCTGCCCCTCCCCCTGTACCCCCGCTCCCATCTCTCTCTGCCCCATATCCCTCTGTCCTGTAACCCTCCATGCCTGTATTCCCCTTCTCACCTGTATCCCTGCGCCCCCAGCTCTGCCCCAATATGCTCTATCGGTTTTGATCCTAGCGTTTCTCCTCCCTCCCCACCAGCTACTCAGTGTTAATGGTCGTATTCTCAGTGCCCTTGGGAAGCCAAGCCGGGAGCTTGGGGATGGCCCCGTTTGGTATGTCCCAGCACTCTCCCTGCACCCTGGATGCTCTGTTCTGCGCCCTCCTCCCTGGGCCCCTGCAGCCTCTTGGCTGGGTTCGGTGCTCCTCATCCTTTGGGAAGATCTACCCACTCGTGCACTTTCTCCCCTGGGTTCCCACCTCTCTGGCCAGTGACCGCTAGGAGCCGAGCCCGGGGGGTGGCTTTTCTCTTCCGGTTTCCACTTCTTTCCGTCAGACCAGTGCCAGAGTGGCTCCTTCTAACCTAGACCACTGGCCTCCCTGGGGGTCGGAGTTCGGACCCTTCTGTGCACGGACTGAGGCCCACCTTTCTGCTCCCCATAGCAGCAACCTGCCTGAGGGCAGTCACCATTCCCCGGCCATGGAGAACTATGCGTCGGTGGCAGCGGACCCTGATAAGTAGTGCAGATCCCACGCACGTGCCCCCTGTGTGGGAGTGGCCACGTCTCCCTTTCTGAGCTGGCGGGGGAAGCCGGCAGGCCCGGTCACAGCAAAAAACAGTACCCAGCTGTATCTGTGCTGGCTGGAGTTAGCCCCAGGTTATCAGGCCGCATGGGGGGGAGGGGGGGGGCGCGTCAATATTGATAGTAGATAACGTTCCGCCAACATGGCTGGCCTTGCTCCCAATCCTCCGGGAGGAAGTCCCTCCTTGGGAACGAGGCGGAGGGGCTGGCCAGGAGCTAGGGTGACTCATACAGAGATTCCTCTGCCATTTGCCCAGGGCCATGGGAATCAAGGTGCAGTTGGGTCCATTCAGGCTGAGCCACAGGCGGGGAAAACCTGGAGGTGCAGGGAGTCCAGGGTCATGCTTTGAGCTGGGCCTTGTTCAGATGCTGGGGGCTGGTCCCAAGCCCTGCTCTGGACATGGCAGGGGGGAGAAAAGGGGGCTTTGGTGGCAGGTGTCAAGGGCGAGAGCAGACAAGTGAAAGAGCCACAATAAGGAAAGAGCTGGGCTTGTCCCTGTCCCTTCCTGTCAGCCCAAAGGGGCTTCCGCTCTCTGCAGTGTAGGCTGCCAGGACCTGTTGATGGGGCTGTGCACAGGTCTGGAAAGTCGGGGGTGGGAGGGGAGTATGTTTCTATCTCCGACTGCCTAGATGCCGACTGTCCTTCCAAACCCATCTCTGTGCGCTCCACCGTGCTGCAAGCACTGAACTCAACACACCAGAGACCCCCAAAGCCAGGACTGCCTGGGGTGCTACCAACCCGCATAGCACCAAAGAGCCCTATGGGGGAGACAGATGTGACCCACTCGGTGCAGAGCTCTGTCCCCTTCAGTGGCGGCTAGGCCACATACAAAGCCTGCTGTCGGCAGGGCTAACAGAGGTGGGGGTTTCAGCTCAGGCAGTAGAGACAGGTATTAAGATCCCCAGATTCACCTCCTGCTGCTGCTAACCCAGCCAGGGGTGTGGTGTTGCCGTGTTAGAAGGATCCCAGGTTTTGCTAAGAGAACGGATCTATCTCTGTTGTAAATACCTGAGAGGCCAGTCGAACTGTGATGTGTTTTATACAAGTAATAAATGTTATTTTTTCATATCCTTGCTTTTATTTTGTACAAAAAAGAGAAAAATAACCCAAATTAGCACCAAGCCCTGTAAGAAGACAGATTTATCTCTATTTATATCTACTCCAAAATCTACTCACTACAAATAAATCTCGTCTACTTCACACCTGGCTGCTCTGCTTTCCTTACGGCGATATGGTGGGGAGATGGGTCGGGGGAATTTGGGATCCAGCCGCCTTCCCGCATTGGCGCTGACTTCTGATCTGCATGCAGCGTCAAACTCCGTGGGAAATTCCACGTAGGCCACAGCCAGGGAAGGGTTAAGCTGAAGGAGGGCTGGATCAAGGGAAAGGGGCCTGGAGGTGCGATCAGGACCAGGGCCGGCTCTGGCTTTTTTGCCGCCCTAGGCAAAAAAGCCACCGGCCGCCCCCCCATTGCGGCAGGGGAGGGCGCCGAGCCCGGCCGCGGGCCCGCAGTCCCCGACCGGCCGGAGCGCCGGGGGGAGGGCGGAGAGCCCCCGGCGGCCAGAGCGCCGGGAGGAGGGCGGCGAGCCCGGCCGGGGCTCTCCGCTCTCCCCGGCGGCCAGAGCGCCGGGGGGAGGGCGGCAAGCCCAGTCGCGGCCCCGCTCTCGGGCCGGAGCGCCCCGCCGCGCCGCCCCCCTCCAGGCGCCACCCCAAGCACACGCTTGGTGGGCTGGTGCCTGGAGCCGGCCCTGGCCAGGACTCCTGGGTTCTATGCTTGGCTCTCGGGATGACCTTGGGCAAAGTCACCCCCAGATAGGGCTGGAACTTGAGACCCAGGTTAAATTCCCAGCTCTGCCCCAGACTCCTTGTGACCCTGGGCAAATCACCTCATCTCTCTGGGCCTCCGTTCCCCAATCTGTCCCATGGGGATGATGCTTTTCCTACCTCGCAGAGCAGGGGTTGCGAGGCTGAATCTATGGATGTCCGAGAGGGGCTCAGGTATGTTCAGCTCTCACTGCGCCCATTCGTTGCCATGCTCACTAACCGACTCCCTGCAGTTGCCTGCCAGCAGAAGGGCGGCTGTTCCCATGGGACCAACACAACCCTGGTCTGTCACCCTGAGAAGCTCAGGAATCAGCCCCCTGCAGCGTTTCAGGCTGGTTCATGGCAATGCAAAACCAAGGAGGTTTGCAATGGCCTGAAGAGGGCTCTTTGCACCGGCTTGGCACGGCTCGGCCGAGAACCTTCCAGGTATTTTATCCGGAAGAACAGAAATCCACCCTCCCATCCCACCAAAGCACCCTGCTCCCACCTCACACAGTGCTGCCATTGTGCTAACTAACTGCCCTGCCTCTGACCCAGACCGTGACCTTCCTGCACAGTGCTCACTTGGACAAGGGCCCAAATGCAAGGCATGCTGGGTAAGAGGTTTTTGCCTGCCGCCTTAGTCCAAGTGGCGCTTTTTGTGCATCACGTGTGGTGGCAGCCAGACGAGATTAGCCAGGAATCATCGTGCAAATCCATCCTGAGATTAACAAGGCCCAGAAGATTACGGTCTTGGGTGCTGGCCAGTTAGGAGCCAGGCCATCCTTTATTAGGGGTGGAAGGAAGGTCGGAGCAGGATGTGAAGACAGATCTGGGAGCTGCCAAGACCCCTTGAGAACTTCCAGCCTGAAAGCAACACTCTGAGTTCTCCTTCGGCAGGAGGATTTTGAGGGACCCCTGCTGCGCCTGCCCAGCTCATCCAGACCAGACCTCCCCGGTGCCCCGCTTTTCCTGGGAACGGCATGGCTCCCAAGACGGTGCTGATAACGGGCTGCTCCTCCGGCATTGGCTTGGCCTTGGCTGTGAAAATGGCCCGGGACAAACAGAAGCGGTTCAAAGGTGAGCGCTTCCCACATGTGCCCGGGGTGTCGGGCACACGGGCATGAATGCCCAGGTTGTGCCCGGACAGAGCTGGTACGGCTGGGATCATGGGAGACCCACGACTCCCCTGCAGCTGGGAGGGGCTGCGCCTTCCCACCCCCACGCCCAGAACGGCAGAGTCCATCTCCCTGCCCCATGCCGCCAAGCCTTGAGCACTGCAGCAGGATGGGGAAAGAAGAGCTGACCAGCTCCCTCGCCTGTCCTGGGGCCTTTCTGTGCCGGCATGCAGCCGGGCTATGGGTGCATTTGGTACCCGGCCTATTGGACACAGCCGGAAAGGGGTGAGGAACTAGGAACATGTTGCAGGAGTGGCGGGGCACAGGAGAAGTCTTTAAACATGAGGTGGTAAAATAAATAGTTTGCTCCAAAGGGAAAGAACTGGAGAGGGTGATGGGTCCTTCCCCTGCCCCTCTGCTCTGGGGCAGGGGCCCCAGCTTGGAACGCAAGTGGGACAACACAAGGGAGTGGGAGTAGCTGCCTTCCTCCTACCTGCTCCCCTCCCAGGATGGTTTGGGCACCTTAAATGTGATCCAGTGGCCGGGATCCCAGTAAGGGGAGGGGGAGAATCTGACCCAGTGGCCTGCATCTGAGTTAGCGTGACTGCCATCTTCCTTTAGGACATGGAGGGGGAGGCTAACCCCGACTAGCTGGTCCATCTCCCCAGGTCAATACAGGTCCGAAGGCCTTTTCAGGAGGGAATGGCTGCATGGCCTGCAGCAGCCTTGGGCAAGAATGTGCTTGGGGCAATGAGACACAAGCCAAGTCTGGAGTCCCCTCCCTCCATCTGGGCCCATGATGCCAGAACACCTACTAGGAGCAGCATGGCCCTTGATGGCCCATGAGGCCCCGCATTGAGCCGAGGGTACCACACCTCCTTTGAACTCCCTGCAGCCTCTGGGGTACATGGCCCTGGGATTTGCCTTCGCGGGCTGCTCCCCAGGACCAACCCCTGCTGCAGTGAGAATAGCAGGAGAAGCTCGTCGTGTATCGCAGCCCCCTCTACACCCGCCCTCCCCGCCCCCAGCCCTGCAGCATCACCGGGGTCTGTCCAGCTTCAGCACACCCCAGTGCCTGCAACCGGGCTGCTCTGTGTTACAGTCATTGCCACCATGAGGAACCTGGGCAAGAGGGGGTGCCTGGAAGTGGCCGCCGGCGTCACCCTCAACAAGACCCTGGAGATCAGGCAGTTGGACGTGTGCGACGAGCGATCCATCATCAGCTGCATCAACAGCATCCCTAACCGGCACGTCGATATACTGAGTGAGGTCCCCTGCTTGCCTCTGCCCAAGCCCCTGCTGCTGCCCCCTGCATGGGGCTCCCACCACATTCCTCCCACCACATTCCTTCCCCTTATCACCTGTGCTTATCTGCTCTTCCCATATATATCTGTGCTCCCCATGCCCCTACAAGACCTGACCTCCCCTACACAGATCTACCTAAAAAGGGGAACAAAGAGGACCTAGGGAATTACGGACCAGACAGCCTAACTTCGATACCTGGAAAGATACTGGAACAAATTATTAAACAATCAATTTGGGAGCACCTAGAGCAGTGGTTTGTGGTCCACGGACCCCTGGGGGTGCGCAGACTATGTCTAAGATTTCCAAAAGGATCCACACCTCCATTTTAAATTGTTTAGGGATCCGCAAATGAAAAAAGGTTGATAACCCCTGCCTAGAGCAGTGCTTCTCAAACTATTGTACTGGTGACCCCTTTCACATAGCAAACCTCTAAGTGTGACCCCCCCTTATAAATTAAAAACACTTGTTTATATATTTAACACCATTATAAATGCTGGAGGCAAAGCGGGGTTTGGGGTGGAGGCTGACAGCTCACAACCCCCCATGTAATAACCTCATGACCCCCTGAGGGGTCCCAACCCCCAGTTTGAGAACCCCTGGCCTAGAGGTTAATAGGTTTATAAGCAATAGCCAGCATGGATTTGTCAAAAATAAATCATGCCAAACCAACCCAATTTCCTTCTTTGACAGGGCTACTGACCTAGTGGATAGGGAAGAAGCAGTAGATGTGAAATATCTTGATTTTAGTCAGGCTTTTGACACAGTCCCACATGACAGTCTCATAAGCAAACTAGGGAAATGTGGTCTAGATGAAATTACTATAAGGTGGGTGCATAACTGGTTAAAAGATCATACTCAAAAAGTAGTTATCAGTGGTTTGCTGTGGAACTGGGAGGGTGTATCTAATGGGGTCTCGCATGGCCAGTCCTGGGTTTGCTACTATATTCAATATTTTCATTAATGACTTGGATAATGGAGTGGGGAGTAGGCTTATAAAATTTGCAGGCAACACCAAGCTGGAAGGGCTTGCTAGCACTTTGGAGGGCAGGATTAGAATTCAAAGTGACTTTGATAAATTGGAGAACTGGTCTAAAATCAAATAAGATGAAATTCAATTAAAATAAGTGCAAAGTACTACACTGAGGAAGGTAAAATCAAATGCACAGCTACAAAATGGGGAATAACTGGCTAGGCGGTAGCTCCGCTGAAAGGCATCTGGGGTTCTAGTGAATCACAAATGGAACATGAGTCAACAGTGTGATGCAGCTGTGAAAATGGCTAATATGATCCCATTAACAGGAGTGTCACATGTGAGACAGGGTAGATAATCATCCCACTCTGCTCAGCACCGGTGAGGCCTCAGTATCAGTCCTGTGGCCAATTCTGGGCACCACGCTTCAGGAAATAAGCAGACAAATTGAAGAGAGTCCAGAGGAGAGCAACAACAATGTTCAGAGGCCTGTGAGGAAAGGTTAAAAAACTGGGCATGTTTAGTCTAGAGAAAAGAAAACCGAGGGGAGGACCTGAGAACAGTCTGCAAAGGGCTGTTAGAAAGATGGGGATCAATTGTTTTCCGTGTCCACTGAAGGTGGGACAAGAAGTAATGGGCTTAACCTGCAGCAAAGGGGATTTAGGTGAGATATTAGGGGAAAATTTCTAACCATAAGGGTAGTTATGCTGTGGAACAGGCGTCCAAGGGAGGTTGAGGAACCCCCATTATTGGAGGTTTTTAAGAACAGTTTGGAGAAACGCCTGTCAGGGATGGTGTAGGTTCACTTGGTCACTGTCTCGGCACAGGGGGCTGGACTTCATGACTGCCCTTCCAGCCCTACATGTCTGTGATTTATGAGCTTCCCCTCTGCATATTCATTCTCACTCTCACCCTTATATGCCATCCCCTATATATGTGTGTGTGTCCTCTTCTGGGCCCCTGGACTTCTCTGCATGTCCTTTTCTCCCCTATAGATGTCTGCTGTCCCCATGCACATCTCTTCTTTCCCTGTGCCCTATGCATGTCTGCCCTCCCCACTTCCGCTGCGCATCGTACAGGACCGTGACCTTTAACTCCGCTGGTGGGGGAAGATGCTAGCAGCACTCTCAGCCCTCGAACTGGGTCAGAGGCTGCCGGCAGTTTGGCTGGAACTGAGTCACGTCTTTAATCACAGGAGCCCTTGACCCATTTGCTGCTCCCGGCTTGCACAGATCACACCAAGGCTGATCTGTGAAAGTTATGTAGGTCAGCGACCCACGTGCCCGGGCCCCCTCTCCTGGGATTACGGAGCAATGTGGAGCTGGCACCCCTGGAGCTTGAGATTGGCTCTCCTGCTTCCCGAGAGCCATGTTGAACGCCGCTGCCCAGCTGCAGCCTGAGGCTCAAACAGAGCCTCTTGGGCGGCTCTTGTGCTGCCCAGCCAGGGCTGTGGCTCACGCCCTCAGCAGGGCGAGGGAGTGGAGACACAGCAGGAGCCAGGGTCTAATGTGGAAGCGGTTGCAGCTCATCTCAGTCACACCCACCTGGCCCATTAACTACAATGCCACTGGCCCAGTCAGAGCTGGCCTGGGAGCCGGATTGGGCCAGGTTCACACAGGGATTCTCCAGCCCGAGGAGCAGGCCTGGTTGTACACTCCAGATTGTGCTGCTTGCTAGACCCATGGGGAAGCCAGTCTGCAATTATTCAGCACTGGGAAGGCAGGCATGTTAAAAGCCTGTAGCCCGTCCAGACTCACAAACAGAAAGATCTCTAGGGATGCAACCAGAATGTTGCTAACTAAGGAAGGGGCCCAGGTTACCTGCCTGGCCTTGAGGGAGGGCCAGCTGGGGTCAAATTTGAGTGAGTGGCACTGCGTCCTGGCTCGCTGGGTCGCAAAGCCACTCTCTTAAATTTGGCCAGGACGGCCCTCCAGCTTCTGGTCAGTGGCCATAGAAGTGGAGGCCTGACTCCCCTTCCTTGTTGCACCCCTACCCCAAGGGGCTTGTCAGTTGTTATGCGGGCCTGTAACCAGAGACTCACACCAACAGTGTGTCCAACTCTCGCAATCAGGAGTCTTACCACGTGTTTTCTTAAAGCCCCATCTCCCGGATTCACAGGATTAGATGAGCATCTCGGCTTTCAAAGTAAGGTCCCAGCCCTCATGGCCACTGAGCACAGCATGAACCCGAAAGGCTCAAAAACCCTGAAGAGGAAGAACCTAGAATTGATTTTTATTTTTAAAAACCCTCCTGATTTCGTGGGGCTTTATTTGTGATATTGTGCACTTGAGTTGGCAAAGCTGCACCAACGCGCCTGAAAGCAGGTGTCAGGCAATGAAATCCTAAGCTAAACCAAAATAACCCACTGAAACTGAGATCAGAGCAGCCACACAGGGGTTCGCACCAGTGCAAGCCTGTGTGCAGACATGGCCTGAGACTACACGTGGGCATCTAACGGTCAAGCCCGTGCAAACCAAGCTAACTCAATGCAAGAGGGCCCCGTGGCGATGCTACACTGCTTGTCCATATCTTGCAGTTAACAATGCTGGGGTGGGGATGATTGGACCCATCGAATGCCAGACCATCGAGGAGATGAAGGGTGTGATGGAGACCAACTTCTTTGGTGTGGTGAGGATGATCAAAGAGGTGCTGCCCGATATGAAGAGGAGACGGAGCGGGCACATTGTGGTGATCAGCAGTGTCATGGGCCTGCAAGGTAGGTGAAGGCCAGGAGAACATCCCTCTACATCTATGCAAAGCTGGCTGTGAGCTGGTGTTGCCTCCCCCAGCTGCAAACCTCGGGCAGGCGTGGAATTTGCCCCCCCCCCCCCGATGTGGCCCCATTGGCCTGACTGCAGCTGCCCCCCGCCGCCCTGCCCAAATACAGAAGTCAAACTACACCTATGTCTTCAGCCCTAATGGTAGCAAGTTTATGGATTTAGTAGTGGAGTTCCCGGTTCAATTCCTGGTGTGTCATCCAAGATGGCAGCCATCACATAAGGATGCCAGTTTCTGGCTCTGGATAAGTATGTGTCTGTCTATCACTAAAAAGGATCTGATTTTTCCAGCTGTACTGTGGAGTTGTAATCTTCTATTTGATACATTACAGTTGTAAAGCGTTAATGTTGTTAAAGTTTTTGGAGCAGAGATCCAGTCTCCCTGCACTCATGCCTCCTGTTTCACCACAGTGTGAGACTCACTAGCCTAAGTGCCACTTATGAGTTACATTTGTGCTATTTCATGTTTTTTCTCAAAGCCCCAACTCCTGGAGTCAGGTGATTAGGTGAAAAATCTCATAGACTGTGCTAGGTGCTGTACAGATACAGAGCAGAAAGTCAGTCCCTGCCCCAAGGAACTTACCATTTAAATTACTCACTTTTAAGATCTCGTCTGCCCCAAACTAGCGTTAAATTAATCCACCGCATTAGGTGGTAGAACCAGAAAAAGGGATTTTTCTGAGAAGGCTGAGGGCTTGATGATGATGGGGTGGAAAGAAGTTTCTGTAGGTGACAGGCTCAGTTCCAGTTGTGTTGATCATTTAATACTGCTGAGATTTCAGTGTAGCATTAACACAGGACAGGTGGCCTAGCCTCTTGGACAGGCATCTTTCTGGTTATTATTTAAATCAACATAAATACATCCATCGAATCAGTCATTTTCAGGGTGGGGAATGGGTAGACCTGACATGGGAAGCTGGACGGATCAGGGATCCAAGCCCTTTGTTAGTGACTGGCTCCTCGTAAACAAGGAAGGGTGGAAGGAGGAATTCTGGGGAGGGAAAGGCCCATTGAGAGAGGCTACCTTAAATGGAAAGGTCAGTCTGTAGGTTGGGATCATCTCCCGCTTGTCCCCCCACCAGAAGATGAAAGGTGTTTGGAACCTGGTGCCAAACAGACAGCAAGCTATTTGGTGGGCAGGGGGGGCCCACTCACGCCTCCGGAGCGAGAGCACCTGACGGCAGGGTCCCACGCAGGGACGTCACAGATGGTATTTGCTGATACAGTCGGAACTCCTGGCCCGTCACCCAGCAACACCAGCACACCTGCGGGAGCCAGGGCTCAGCTCCGTGACATCAAAAGGATGAGAGGCACAGCCTCCCCTCAGCCTGTGGTTTGTGAGGATTTGACTAACTCTCTCTGCTCCGAGGGGGCAGGCCAGGGGGAAAAGGTTTTATCGTGGGCTGCAGCCCTCACACTCTCCGTCACCTAGTGCTGAGGCCGGCAGGCTAACATGGCCCCTTTACCCAGAGCAGAGGTCACAAGAAGGCAACTACTGCCAAGCCCCGAGAGCAGGCCAAAAGTCAGGCCCCTACACATCTCAGGCCAGAGCCTCAGCTGGTGTACATGGGTACCGACAACGACGCCGATTTGCACCAGCTGGGGACCTGGCTGCTTTAGCTTTGGCTTGTAGAGAAAGTGGATTTTGTTTACGTGATAGTAACAGGGACAGCCGCCTCCTGAGTGCCCCCTCAAGACCTGGGGGGTCTCTGTTGCACTCTGCCTCAGTTTCCCCTCCTGGAGTCCTCCATAACTCCCAAAAGGCATCTCGCTGTTCCATAATCTCTCTCCTCAGGGTCTGCTTTTATTGGCACAAAGCTCAAAATAAACACACACAAAACAGCTCCCCCCCCGCCAGATTTATAAGTTGGATGCGGCCCCTACTCCCTGAGGTACTGTCTCAAAACTCCCCTGGTGTTTCGGGGTGCCTGCTGCAGGAGCCTTTGTCATTCTCTGAAACCTCTCTACAGCTTTCTCTGCCTTTGGCTTCAAGGCCCAAGCTCCTTTCTCCCCCCCCCGGGTCTCAGAGAAGAGCCACCTGCTCACTGCTGCTCGGCTACAGCTTCCTTCCTGTTGCTTCTCCCTCTCTGGCTCTTTATACAGACCAGCTGCCTCGCTCAGGCCCCGTCAGGAGGCTGTTCATGAGGCACAGGTGGGCTGGACCTGGTTCCATTTACAGGGCCCAGTCCACCTGTGACTCTGATCTACAGCAGCCACCACTGACCTGGCGGATAAGCACAGGGCTGGGAATCAGGGCTCCTCCTGGATTCTGTTCCTAGGCCTGCGACCGAGCTGCTGGGTGACCTTGGGCCAGTCACGGCGTCGCTCTGTGCCTCAGTTTCCCCTCCCATCTTTTGTCTGTCTTTCATATGCAAGCTTTTTGGAGCAGGGACTATCTCTTACTAGGTGTATGTGCACGACGGAGCCTTGATCTCAGTCACGGTGTCTACACATCCCCGGAACACCAATAAATTAATAACAGTGAAAAGGTAGGTACCTGGGCGATTTCAAGGCTATAGGCGTTGCTGTCCTATATCAGACTCTAGGTCCATCTAGCCCAGTCGTACGTCCCCACCAATGATCAGTGACAGCTGCTTCAGGCAAAGGGTGCAAAATCCCCCAATGATGGACAGGTCTGGAATAAGACCAGAGCATAGCGATGGGGCACAGCTGTTTATTGCAGGCAGCATCTTGGCCTGGAGCAGGGTAACCCCGCTCAGTACCGCTGTCATGTGACTGGAGCCAGTATCCACTGACTCCAGTATCCCCTGTTACAGACCCCCTGAGACTTTCCATGCTCCCGTTGCCATGGCAAGTCCATTTCTGCTTTAATTTGCAGCTTTCCATGTGTTACGTGCTCCGCTGAGTTAGCTGATTGCGGGGTTGGCTTGTTTTGGTTGGGTTTTTTTTTTTTCAGCTGTGGTGAGGCACTTTGTGGGTTTACAGTAAAGTCTGGGGGATAAAAATAACCATCCCGTATGAAGTACAAGTGTCAGGAAGCACTTCCTTATCGGCCTGATGCAAATCTAATTACAGAGGAGAATTATGCAGAGTCCACATGTGTTATCCTGCCTGTGACCTCTCTCTTCTTGGGACTTTACACACTGAATAAAGTCCAGTAAGGGCTTCTACTGGCTACACAAAAAGCTACACGCCCAAAAAAGACTCCTGACCAGCAGTGCCAATTCAGACATTTCTTGGGGGGGAAGGGGGCAGAATTCTGGTCTACCGGCTGGGGCCCTGTTCCAGTCCCCGCTCATCCCCTCCTACCTCCCCACTCAGGGACATGGGTCTCTCTCAATCAGGGAGTCTCCCCTCTCTCTGACCCACCCAGTTCATGAGCCGGTGCTGCCAGCCTTAGCATTCTCAGCAGACTTCCCTGCACCCTGCGGTACAGGGACAGGTTCACTATGTGCCAGGTCACGGCATCATTTGACCCATCCCTCACTCTGTGTTGTGACCACGCAGCCAGAGCGACGATCCGGACTGCTCCAGCAGCAGCCAGACTGATTTAGTACGGGACCACTGCTTAAAAGTGGTCAGGTTGTGGCCCTCCCCCAGCTCCATGGCCTATGGAACTTCGAGCAAGTGCAAAAGCCTTGGTGGGGGGGGGGTGTTTTTCTGCCCCCCCCAACCCAACCCACCCCACTCCCCAGCTACCTCCTGCACCACTGATCCTGACATCTTGATTGGTAACATTGTAATGAAATCGCTGGTATGCAGGTGTCACCACTATTCCCAGATGGAGGGATTCAGATCTGTTTGCTATGTGCCATAGGCCCCATACTGCCAGGAGGTAATGGAGAGTGCCCGTTAGCTCAGATGATGGGGAACTAAGGTTTTTGGAGCAGGATGGCGTCAGTTCTGGCCCTGTTGCTGTGACGTTCTGACTGGCCACGCTGTGCAGCGTAGTGACCGATGTGTGGAGGCTCAGCATAAGAACGGAGACAGATCAGGGAACTGTCACAATATTTAATGTGAGGCTTTCTCAGCGTTGGGTCAGATTTATCCCTCTTTCACAGGCTGGGAAGCTGGGGCACAGAGCTGCCGAGCGTCTCATTCCCTGGGCTGCATTGTAATTCAGGAGCAGAACCCAGGTTTCCCTAGTCCCAGTCTCGTGCTCCAACCACCAGACCACATGAGCCCCAGCACTTGGCTCCATGGACCCGAGTTGCAAGGGAATGAAAACGTCGGTGCTTGTCAGAGCAGGCTGATCAGGGCATTGCAGGCTGGTAATTAGCAGTTCTCAAGCTGCCCCTGAGGAGCTGAGAGAGCTGTATCTGCGCCGCACCCCAGTGGGTTCTGCCACCTGGGTCTAACTCACCAATCAACAAGCCTGCACTGTGCCGGGCATTCAGTCCGATCCCTGGCCGTCTGCAATTCAAAGCCACTACCCTGCTTTGCATGACTGGCCAATGGGTCATCCCAGACGGCTTCCCATCAATAGCTACACCTGGTGTAGCTACTATTACCTGGTGTACACTTTATCCCTCCAACCCCTGCCCACAACCAGCTACTCACCACGTCAGATCCAACTTGCAAGATACTCCTCTGTGGGCTCACGTAACTGACACACCCCCGCTATGGTTCAGCTCTGTTCTCACGCCTCTCATCACTCTCTTGTTTCCAGGCATTATGTTCAATGACATCTACACAGCCTCCAAGTTTGCCGTGGAAGGATTCTGCGAAAGCCTCGTCATACAGGCGCTGAAGTTCAACATCTTGTGAGTTACGGGAATCAGCTTTATGATGTTCCAGACACAGCCGGGGCTCCAAATTAACTGTGCTGGTTCGTTCTCTGTTCTGAGGGTCTTAGCTTAAAACACCACACAGGTGTGGGGGGACATCCCTGGGGCGCAGGTGGTGCGGGCTCTACAGGAACAGACAGCTGGGATTAGCCTTTGTAATCATTAATACCTTTAAACAGGAAACAGACCCTGGAATATCCCTGGGAACACAGCCCTGGAACTAACCGGAGACAACACGGTACCACTTTCAAATAGGAAACAGATCCCCTTTGGGGAATACACCCTTAGCATTCATTTGGCAAGCAACAGGGCTCCCGTGCACAGGTCTAAGGTCCTGTCTCGTGGGACATTCTTGACAAGTGCTCACAACCTGCAGCCAGCCTGCAGCTGCCACCCCCCTTTGCTCCATACTGTGGGTAAGAAATAATGACATTTTCATGCTAGCAGAAAGCTAGGTGAGGCAGCCGCCATCCAGCCAGAACCAAGCCCCAGGAATGCACGTTGGCCTATTCATTATTTTATCTTAAATCTACAAGTGCTTGAGATATTCTGAGTCCCCCACGGCTCAGTGTGTGAAATAACCCCTGGGCATTCGCAGGGGAACCTTGCTGCCCAAACTTCCGTGTAGGCTTTTCTCACGGGAGTATACTGAGGCCTTTGTTCTGGGCTTGTGCTGAGATTCCTTGTCTGTGCAGATCAGGTTGGCTAGGGTGAGTTTTCCTCGGGGGTGACTGCTGCTTGGCCCTTAAAATACTGGCCAGTCCCCAGAGAGGTGTCATTTGGGAGCTAGCTAATTTCCAGAGTTCATCAGAGGCCACTACAGGGCATGCTGGGTTTGGATTCTTAGGAGAAGCAAATCCCAACCCCCTTGCCTTAGCCTAGTCTCCGTCCTAGTATGATCTGACTCTGGCCTGTCTTGCAGGCTGGGAGTCACCAAGGGAAGGCAGGCCAGGGGCAGGCGCAAGGAAGAGGCAGGGCAGCAGAGTGGCCTGGGAGTGAGAGGCTGACCCCTCTCGTGCCTCATGCAGAGGTGAGGGGTAGCTTGGGGCCTGGGAGGGAACTTGTGCTCAGCTGGTGAGGCTATTCTAGCCCTACCATTGCTCCTGTCAGAACTCCTGCAACATGACCTGAGGGAGCAGAGAACCGGTCAGACACGAGCCCCAGAAAGCCCTAGTGGGATCGGTCTGGGTTCTAAAGGCCCAGAGCGTGGCCAGCTTTCCCGTAACTAGTTCTGCAGTGAAGTTGCCCAGGAGACTGTGTCGTGGCGATTGTCCTGGCCTGTTTTGACTCCTAACATCCGGTCAGTGCAAGACGAGGTGTCACGAGGCAACGTCGCTGAGGGAAGGAGCAACATCAGCGAATGAAGATGGGACGTCGCCGCATAGGGATGTGTTGCTCCCCCTCGTTAACACAGCATCACTGGGCACTGTCACGGTACCATGCCAATGCGGCATCATGATGTCAGAGGGTGTGGTTACCTAGGAGACATTAACACAGGCAGGTCTGGCCTCCAGGGATGACATGGTAGGAGGTGCTGAGGCAGAATGATACCTTAACGCTGGGAGATCAGACTAAAGAATCACAGTGGACTCTTCTGGTCTTAAAATCTCCAGACCCATTGCATGCTGAACAGGGCTGTTATGCTTGCCTGTGTTTCCAGCGTCAGCCTGATAGAGCCTGGCCCCGTGGTGACCGAGTTTGAGACAAAGGTCTATGAAGATGCAGAGAATGCAGATTACTCCACGACAGACCCTGAGACGGCAGACATGTTCACTAACCTCTACCTGAAGAACTCCAAGGCGATTTTCTCCAGCCTTGGGCAGACTCCCAATGACATAGCAGAGGTAAAAGGACTCGCGGGTGTGCCCCCAAACACAGAGAGGAATGCCCTCTATCCTTGTTCATACATGCCCTATGCATCGCCCACACAGCAGCAGGCATAGAATAATAGAATCATAGCACTGGAAGGGACCTCGAGAGGTCATCTAGTCCAGTCCCCTGCACTCTTGGCAGGACTAAGTATTAGCTAGACCATCCCTGACAGGTGTTTGTCCAACCCGATCTCCACGTTCCCTCCCTGCAGACAGGTGGTGCCAGGAGACAGCCCGAGCCCCTGCCCCAGCTGTATGATGAGATGCTAAGTCTTAACGTTGACACCAGGTAGCAGTACACCATAGCCGCAATCCATTCTGGGCTAGGGTGTCCCGATTTTACAGGGACAGTCCTGATATTTGGGACTTTTTTTAATATGGGCTCCTATTACCCCCACCCCCCGTCCTGATTTTTCACACTTGCTATCTGGTCACCCTATTCTGGGCAGGCAAGTGTGAGCTAAAGAGGGCTCCCTCAGCTTGCTCGGTCACTTGGAATAAGGAGGTCACTGTCACATGGACTGGAGCACCAGTGCCCTCCTGGAATGGATTCCGAGGGCCACAGTTCACCTGGCAGGTGGAACAATTTTTATAGTAGGGGTGCTGATGATGGAAACCATGTATTTGGTAAAAACAACAAGGAGTACTTGTGACACCTTAGAGACTAACACAATTATTTGGGCATAACCTTTCTTGGGCTTAAAACCTACTTCATCAGATGCATGGAGTGGAAAATACAGTAGGCAGATATAAATACACCGTACATGAAAAGATGGGAGTTGCCTTACCAAGTGGGAGGTCAGTACTAACGAGACAATTCAATTAAGGTGGAAGCGGGCTATTCTCAACAGTAGAATACCACGGGAGGAAAAATCACTTTTGTAATGGTAATGAGGCCAATGTAATCCGGGTGGCCCATTTCAAACAGTTGACAAGAAGGTGTGAGTAACAGTAGGGGGAAATTATCTTTTGTAGTGACTCATCCACTCCCAGTCTTTATTCAGGCCTAATTTGATGGTGTCCAGTTTGCAAATTAATTCCATTTCTGCAGTTTCTCGTTGGAGTCTGTTTTTTAAGTTTTGTTGTTGAAGAATTGCCACTTTTAAGTCTGTTATTGAGTGTCCAGGGAGATTGAAGTGTTCTCCGACTGTTTTTTGAATGTTATAATTCTTGATGTCTGATTTGTGTCCATTTATTCTTTTGCGTAGAGACTGTCTGCTTTGGCCAATGTACATGGCAGAGAGGCATTGCTGGCACATGATGGCATACATCACATTGGTAGATGTGCAGGTGAAGGAGCCCCTGATGGTGTGGCTGATGTGATTAGGTCCTATGATGGTGTCCATTGAATAGATATGCAGACAGAGTTGGCAACGGGGTTTGTTGCAGGGATAGGTTCCTGGGTTAGTGTTTTTGTTGTGTGGTGTGTGGTTGCTGGTGAGTATTTGCTTCAGGTTGGGGGGCTGTCTGTAAGCAAGGACTGGCCTGTCTCCCAAGGTCTGTGAGAGTGAGGGATCATCCTTCAGGATAGGCTGTAGATCCTTGATGATGCGCTGGAGAGGTTTTAGTTGGGGGCTGAAGGTGATGGCTAGTGGCGTTCTGTTACTTTATTTGTTGGGCCTGTCCTGTAGTAGGTGACTTCTGGGTACCCTTCTGGCTCTGTCAATCTGTTTCTTCACTTCACCAGGTAGGTATTGTAGTTTTAAGAATGCTTGATAGAGATCCTGTAGGAGTTTGTCTCTGTCTGAGGGATCGGAGCAAATGCGGTTGTATCTTAGAGCTTGGCTGTAGACAATGGATCGTGTGATGTGGTCTGGATGGAAGCTGGAGGCATATAGGTAAGTATAGCAGTCAGTAGGTTTCCGGTATAGGGTGGTGTTTATGTGACCATCACTTATTTGCACTGTAGTGTCCAGGAAGTGGATTTGGTGTTTGTTATTACTACTTCAAGCCAGGGGGTGCAGCAGCATCCCTAGTTCCAGCACCACTACTGGCAGGCAAATTATTGGTTCTGCCTTCCTCACGCTCACCTGCCATGAACATCTGGATTCTGCTGCCCAACAGCTGACAGGCACCAGTTGCTCTAGTTACTTCCTGTTTCTAAACCCAGTGACTGAAAGCTGCAAGTCCACTCTTCTCCCCTCTAGGCCAAGCTTCCCCAGAACCTCCTCACCAATCCCACTTAGCCTCCATTTAGCACTGCCACTATCTGGCCTCCTTTCCTTTTACACAAAGAACGTCATGTCCCGTTAGCTCATATTTCCTCCCTCTGTTTATATCTTCCGGCTCGTTCGCAAATTAATTAATCCCTCCCCCTCAACATTCACAAAATAATCCTCCCTAATCCCCACGTTATCCTGCCCCAAAGCCTCTTAGCATCTTTAAGCCATCAGGAGCCTGTTTAGATTGGCTCTCCCTCTCCACTAATCCCAGCGGGGCCAGCCTGGGTTTGTTTGGAAGGCACAAAGGGGGTCTCTGATTCCCTGCTACCAACATGCAAAGTCCAGTGGGTCTTCCCGGCCCTGGTCTGCACTTGGTCACACGGCCCTTCATGGCATCACCATGGGAGTAAGGCAGATTTAGGTTAGATATTAGGAAAATCTTTCTAACTCTCAAGGTAGTTAAGCTCTGGAATAGGCCTCCAAGGGAGGTTGTGGAATCCGTGCCACTGGAGGTTTTTAAGAACAAGTTAGGAAAATACCTGTCAGGGAGGGCCTAGATTTACTTGGTCCTGCCTCAGCACCGAGGGCTGGACCTGCTGGTCTCTTGAGGTCCCATCTGGCCTGACATTTCTAGGGTTCTGTGTGACTCACCCCAGGCACAGCAGCGGTCCAGGGAGCTGGGGGTGGGGTGGGGTCAGTTGGGAAGGGATTTAGTCTCCACAAGATGAGATTCATCAGTTTGAGGAGCTGTGTTTTGGGGTGGAACCCAGGATTTTTCCCCGGTAGGAACCCTGTCTGGGATGTCTCCCTTCGCCCACTCTCTTGCTTACTGGTGGATGTGTGTCAGGCACTGAGCTGATTCATGGTGCTGCCTCCTACCCCATGATTCACAAATCCTTAGACAACACTTCCTCCCCCGCCCTGTGGGAAGATGATGCATAGGAAACGGGGGGGTTCCCCCTGTCAGATGAGACCGCTGCTCCATCAAGTCAGGTACACTGTAAACATCTGCCACTTGTCTAGTGGTTAAAGTGTAGGAGTGGATGCTAGGACTCCTGGGTTCTGTTCCCAGCTCTGACACTGACCCTCTGGTGACCTGGGGTGAGTCACTTCCCTTCCCCAAGCCTCAGTTTCCCCCCAGCACAAAGGGGATTGTAACATATTGGACCCGTTTGGGTATTGGACATAGAGGCAACTGACGAACCCAAGAGATTCAGTCACAGAGCTTTATTGTGTCCTCTCTGAGATCCCACCACCTGCGGCACAACCAGAGTCCCAGGGGGGCATCGCTACCATCTCTCTTAAAAGCACAGCCCGCTGCAGGGCTATGGGTGCTGACCTACCTCCCAGGGCACGGTGAGGCTGATGTTCACAGGGAGCTCTGGGATGGAGCTGCAAAGCATGATGCTGGTAAAGTATTATGTTGCTCCCGGCTTAGCTAAGGGCATCACAGGACTCATGTGGGGCTGTCTCGGTTCCCTTGCAGCACACGCTGAGGGTGATCAGTGCCGCCAAGCCGCCCTTCCGCCACCAGACCAACCCCGTCTACACGCCCATGACGGCCCTGAAACACGCCGACCCCACTGGAGCCCTGATGACCGACACCTTCTACAAGATGGTCTTCAAGTACGACACGCTCATGCACATCAGCCTGAAGGCCATCAAGGTGATCCGATGGCAGGCCCGGAAGATGAGGCAGGGGGTGAAGATGCTTGGCTTCAGATAGGCCATGGGAACCAGGGTGGAGGGGTGGAGATTGGGCTCAGGTGCAGTAGGGCTGGAAAAAGGCTGGAGATACTCCATGAACAATGGGTTCAGTGTACATGTGCCCACTGAACCAGACACTAACCCAATATGGCTTCATTTTATAGGGTGCCCTTTGCACAAGCTGTACCCAAAAGAGCAGGGAGAAGGAGAAATGAAGAAGCATGGGCTATTGGCGGGGGGAAGAGGTTGTAGCTGACAGCTAGAGGCAGCCAGGGGAGAAGGCTTTTGATGCAACAGGGATGAGCTTCTGTGGGAGGGACAGCTGCTAGGAAAACAGAGGAGGGAGGGGAGCAAAGAGGGGGCAGGGTCTTGATTCTCCTCTCAGAATTGATTTACACCAGAGCCCACTGAGCTAATAGGACCCACTCCTGAAGGTACATTTGCAATCAGAGTCAGTAAGCAAGGCAGGGCCGGGAGATGGCCTTTGCTTGCTTGTTACCAGCCTAGGCTGGATTTGAACCTCTGATCTAGAGGCACAAGATTTTCCTTCTCCAACTAACGGCCCTGGGAACAGACTCGTACTCCCCCAAGTAATTTTAAATAGCAGCAAATAGTAAGAGGGGCTGCTGCTTTAAAGGCAGGAGGGAAGTGCTTTTATTCTTGCAGCTGGGTGTGATATAAAGCCAAGATCTGCCATGCAAGCTAGAGTCCTACTTGCCCACATCCAGTCCCCACCCCACTGCTGTCCCCCAGCCCGCCCATGAGCACCAACAGATGTGCCAAACTGAGAGCATGGCACTCAGTCATAATACTTGGCTTTTTGGGCCAGGTGCATAAGTGGAAGATGCATGATTGTTAAAAGAATCATAGGGAACTTGAGTGAATGATGCCCAATACCTGTGTAGCTGTAGGATTGCAGAAGTCCTTGCTCCGTCTCCCATCTCCAGCTTGATCTAAGTTACATGAACTTCCAGAGCCGCCTTTCAGGAAAACTTAACGAGACTTGGTGTCACCTCTTTGGAAGCCTTCCAGAAGGACTCCTCCAGTATGCATAAGAACATAAGAATGGCCACACTGGGTCAGACCAAAGGTCCATCTAGCCAGTGTCCTGTCTTCCGACAGTGGCCAATGTCAGGTGCCCCAGAGGGAATGAACAGAACAGGGAATCATCAAGTGATCCATCCCCTGTCGCCCATTCCCAGCTTCTGGCAAACAGAGGCTAAGGACACCATCCCTATCCATCTTGGCTAATAGCCATTGATGGACCTATCCTCCATGAACTTAACAAGTTCTTTTTTGAACCTGGTTATAGTCTTGGCCTTCACAACATCCTCTGGCAAGGAGTTCTACAGGTTGACTGTGCGTTGTGTGAAAAAACACTTCCTTTTGTTTGTTTTAAACCTGCTGCCTCAATTAGTGGTTCATGCTCATTAGTGGAGCAAACTCATGGTCCTGTAACAAAACCCATTGAAGTCAATGAGAGTCTTTCCCTTTACTTCAATGGTTTATTTTAATGCCAGGTCTGGGCATAACCTCTCTTGAAACACAAGAGACCTGCCCACAGATGGTTATTATTTGGTGTGGCTGGTTGCAATCCCTTTCTGCCCTAAAGAAAGTCTCCTTCCTGTAAGGTGACCATGTCACTGGTAATCTCAAAAGTGCAAGCACAATTGAGCTCTGAGTCCATGACATTCAGTGCCACATCCAAGTGTGAAACGTTGCAGTTGGGGAGATGCCATGCAAGGGATGCTGTGTCTGAGTATATGTCATTCTTCACCCTTGCAAATTTCATGTTGTTTGGCATGCTACCCACGATGGAAGAGAAGAGCCCACAAAGTGAAGGATGAACTTGGAATAAAACACCTTCAGTTTTTACATCTTGTGTGGAAAAGTTTAGAGTGGAAAATGTAATTATCATGTATACATGTCTGGATACATCTGGATGATGGGTCTCTGTTTGCACACCAGATATCTTGGTGATGATAGATAGATAGATAGTGGACTGTGTATGGAGATAGATAGTAGATAGATAGATAGATAGATAGATAGTGGGGTGTGTATGGGGATAGATAGATAGATCATGAAAGAGTAAAGAGAGACCATGAGATACTGTGCTTGGAACTATGGAACTGACTGTTCTGACTCTGTGGAGGACATAATCACTACTGAGAGGATCTTTCCCAGGGTGGAAGGCTGTTCTTGTGACTAAGGCACCAGACTAGGTCTCAAAAGATGGGGGTTCACTTCCCAGCTCTGGTACTGACTCCCTGTGTTATCTAGGGCAAGTCACTTAATCTCTTTATGCTTCAGTTTTCCCCTCTGTAAAATGGGTATAAATTCTTTCATTTTTTTTTGTCTTGTCTATTTAGATTGCAAGCTCTTGGGTGCAGGGACTGTCTCATACTATGTTAACGGGGCTTTTAGGAACTACTGGAATATAAAATATTCATTATACCAATTCCAAATGTTTAGAGGTTCCGATATTTATCTAAATCTTGTTCAAATGTATCCAAGGAGCTAAAATTCCAAACAGAAATATCCTCAAACAGTTTTCCTTACTGTATTTCAGCATTTCTGACCCAAGGTAAAATAGGAAGCACCAAAGGGCTGGATTTTCCCCCCCTGGATGAAATAGTTACCTGAACTTTGCTGAAATACAGAGACGTTTCCAGGATTGTGTTTCAAGTGGATTTTTATCACCAGGGGTTCATCCATCCATGCTAAAACCCAAGAGCTCAAATCTACCTAAACTCAATTGATAGGAGCACAGATCCCGCTGCAGTCCACAGCCCCCATAGTGCTTTCTACTAGTGCTCCGTTCCTGGCTCATGTAATGTTAAGCCCCCTGTTAAATTTTTAGGACATTGTCAGTGCCAGCTATTGGTCATTGGCATTCACAGAAACCCCTGGCAGTGACTGGTGTGTGCACCTGCAGTGACATCCAGTGGTCAGCGCTAGTAACTGCAGCAGTGTATTCTGTCTGGTGCCCTACATGGATGGGACAGAGAGGCCGAGCTGCAAGGGACTGTAGAGTCTTGGGATGGCTAGTGGAGACATGAGAGAGGCTGGGAATGGTTAGATGGGAGAGGGAATGAGAAAGTGGCAGGTGAAGAAGACCCTTAGAGCCTTAGAGCAGCTAATGCATCAAGACTGAGGAGTGGGAAACAGGGGCGGCTCCAGGCACCAACGCAGCAAGCGCATGCCTGGGGCGGCAAGCCGCGGGGGGCAGCCTGCCAGTCGCTCTGAGGGCGGCAGTCTGGCTGCGTTCGGCGGCATGCCTGTGGGAGGTCCGCTGGTCCCGCGGCTTCGGCGGCGGGGACGCTGAAGGCGCGGCACCAGCGGACCTTCCGCAGGCATGCCGCCGAAAGCCGCCTGACAGCCGTGCTTGGGGCGGCAAAAAACATAGAGCCACCCCGGTGGGAAAAGTCACAGGAGAGGGCTGTCATGCCAGGACTGAGAGGTAACATTGTCAAGGGAAAGGGTGGTTATGTTCACAGCACACACACAGAGACATTAGATAAAAACATAAATGCTCTTGCTGGAATGTTGTAATGTAACGCTTCTTGAATTCTTAGAATTCAGAACAATAACACACAAGGACCCATAAACAGAGAGAAAACAGGCTACTCCCTAAGGCAGCGAGGCATAACCCATTGCACTTCGCTTTAACCTGGCTCTTTCCAGACTGACTCTGATCACACACTCTGTTGCTGAGCCCCCGCCCTAGCCTGCAATTGCAAACAGGACCAGGACCTCCCTGCACCCTTACTCAGCCCTTTTCTCCCCCGCGCTCTTAAAGTGATGGCTTACTATTCAAACACAGTCCTCAGTACACCACAGGAGTGAGTGGGGATCCAAGGCCCTGGAACAACTGGGGTAGGGAAGAGTGGAGGCAGCTAGCGGGTGAGACCTGCTAACTCTGGACACAGACTGCATGTATAGGAGGAAAATGAGCAGAAAGCAATGGGAGGGAGGAATGATGAGGCCAAAAGAAGCTAAGTGGCGCACGCGAGCTGATTTTCAGTGGCACTCTCACTGCCCGGGTCTTGGCCACCGGTCCGGGGGGCTCTGCGTTTTAATTTAATTTTAAATGAAGCTTCTTAAACATTTTTAAAACCTTATTTACTTTACATACAGCAATAGTTTAGTTATATATTATAGACTTATAGAAAGAGACCTTCTAAAAACGTTAAAATGTATGACTGGCACGCGAAACCTTAAATTAGAGTGAATAAATGAAGACTCGGCACACCACTTCTAAAGGCTGCCGACCCCTGTCCTATACACTACAAAGGGGTCACGAGTGAGGGATGGAGCTGGTGGGTGGGGAAGGAATCAGAGGCCAAATGTGGCAAGGCAGAGTGGGATCCTCCAGTTACTCAGAGTAAAGTGTCCCCGTGTTTCACCCATGTGTGTGTGTAAAGAACAGGGACACCGAAAGGCTGATACTGAAAAAATTCCCTGGGCTGCAGAGGTTTTTGGAGGCCCAGGGCAAAATATGAAACAAGGGTGCAAAACATTGAGGGAAGATTGGGGGGCTTGGAGAGCGAGCCAACCCCACAATCACAGCTCCAGTCCCACAGGTCTGGCCCCAGCTCCCTGCGTTACAACCTGGCGCATGAGGTCCCAGTGCCACTCAGGTTTGGGGCCCCTCTCAAACAGGGGTCCCAGGGCAAGCTGCCTCTTTTGCCCACCCCTTCTGGGCAGTCCTGGCCCTTCAGATGTTACATATCCATTCTGTCTCACAAACCCTACATTCAGAGTAAGCTGCTTAGCCAGGATGATCTTTACAGAAGCCATGCATCCCAGTAATTTGAAGCTCACCCTTCGTTATAAGCCCAGTTTCTAACACCAACCACCACTTCTCCTAAATGAATCTGATCTTCTGAAAGGTTGCATGTTTCATCTCACAGCAGGGTCCATTTTTGCTGGGAAGTTTGGTTAACACAAATCAGACTGTTCTAAAGTGACAGTGCTTTGAAAACTTGGTTGTAGTTTGCTTTTTCAACATTTTCCCAATGCACTTTTGGTTCTGGTTCTCAATCCAGGTTGGTTGGTCTGGGGACTCCACATTGACCTGCTGAGGACAAATGCCTTTGGGCGGAGGCACTAGTGGGGGATTTAAGAACATATAAAGAATAGTTTTTAAGTGCATAAAGAGCGTCATCTATAAATGTAAATGTTAAACTATGGGAGTGCAAGTCAGGAACCCAATTCCCAGCCCAGAGAGTGGGAGTCAGGTCTGGAGGTTAGCCCAAGGGGAACAGGACTCCTGGGTTCTATCCCTAGCAATGGGAGTGGAGTGCATTTAAGGAGAAGAGGAGGTCCCTACAGGATTAAGGACTCCTGGGTTCTATCCCTAGCTAGTGGAGTGCAGTCTTATGGTTACAGAGCGGGGACTAGGCATCAGAACTCCTTGGTTCTACTCCCTGAATTTGGATGCTCATGTAGCTGTTCCATCCCTCACCTGTAAGATGGGGAGTTTTGTTATTTATATTTTGCAATAGCAGCTAGAGGCCTCGTTGTGGAAGGTGCTGTACATAATAAGAGAAAGTCACTGCGTTTAAGAGCTTAGTTAGGCAAGAGGTTTGGAGAGGAAACAGAGGTGAAGTGGTTCACAAGATCACATGGCAGGTTGGTGGCAGTCCTAGGAAGAGAACCCAGTCCTTGCCAGGGCCCAGTCTAGTGGCCTGTCCACTGGGAAGTGCTGCCTCTCTACATTAGCCTGTTGCCCAGAGGGTGAGTCATTTGTAGCTGTAACAGGCTCTCAGGGCTTTGAGTGCCAAGTGCTGGGAAGAGTGGGAGTGCCTGGGGAAGGGGTATGTCTGCCCGGCCTTGGGGAAGGGCAGCTTGATCTCATTCTGGCAGAATCAAGTGATGGGCTGTGACCAGAGAGAGGGTTTCACTTCCCGCTCCCAGACAGAAATATCTCGAGCGACAGCCCTTATTAAAATCTGGAGTGATATTTTTAACCAGCACCGGGTGAAAAAGTACAGAGGCTTCCTTTGAAAGTGCACCCACTGTGACTTCGAGCTGGGAAGGGCTGAGCAGCTGTTCTGATGGTGGAGGAGGGTCTGGCCCCCCTGCCACTGCAGCTGCTGCCTGAACTTGTGCCACCATGGGCTTCCTAGGGGCCAACTCTGAAATGAATCCAGTCAGCTGCCAGCCCAGCTCCCAGCGAATAGGTGCATCCTATTAGCACCTTTTTCGGAATTCATTCCCTCCTGCCTTCGCTACTGCAAATCCCTCAGTCCCCGGCTACCTGCGGCCTTCCCATGCATACAGCAGGGGTGGGTCATTGCCACCCTTACTCAAGTGACCTTTAGGGACCTAGTCCTCGGTGCCACAGATGCTGCTCCCACTGAAGCCAGCAAAAGTCGCCCCATTGTCAAAGGCAAAACTCCCATTAACTTCAGCGTGGGCAGGTTTAATCTCCCCAGGCTCACCCCATCTGACCTGCTGGCTCACTCTGCAGAGGGGAGATCCAGGCCCTGCCCATGCAGCAGTTGAAACCGTGTGAGCAGCACACATGCTGCCTGTTCCTGTGAGGTGATAGGGACGTTGGCTCCCACTGATTCTGGGCAGAGGTTTGGGGCTACCCAGCGCTTCCGAGGGATGCTGGATTTTGAAAGTGCTGAGCACTCAACAGCTCCCATTGGCTCCTGTGGGGCATGTGGGTGCTCAGCACCCTCTGACAGCGAGGCCGCTACCGGGGACCGGGCCAAGAAAAGGCAGAAGTGACGGAGGAACCCGGAGGGACGGAGCTGCACCACAGCCACCATCTTGGCCAACACCAGGAATCTCGACAACTAAAAGCATGAGCTGCTAGGGCTTGAGAACCAGCCTGCACACCTTGTGCTGTAACAGACCCACATCCTCTGTGGGCTAGACACAGTGTGGGAATGCCTAATGCATGCTGACCAATGGGTTACAGTAACTCTTTTCTCCCTCAGAACTGCCCTGGCACGGTGCTGGGGTGGCCTTGTGTTGCCAGATCTTCTGAGCTGTCAGACCAGAGGCCTGGTGCTGGGCAGCTGCTGTTGTTATGGAGGGCTGCCGTGCAGGGCTGGGAATGCCGAGAGAGCTGCCTGCTGCAGCTGGGACCCGGCTCTGGCTTGGGTGCTGTGAGGCAGATGGAAAGCTAAGATGGAGCTCAAGCCAGCCCTGATACTGGACTGATTGTTCACTCTGTGGAGTTGTGTTAGCTCTGGGGTCCTGGCCAAACATCAGCCTAGGGAATTAAAACCCAACTGCAGATTCAACCGCATGGGGGACTCTCCTTCACTTCCTGTCCTGCCCTGCTGCTTTGCGTGGCTAAACAGCTGGCCATCCCACCGACAAGTGCATTCCTCTGCACTGGCATGGCCGTGGAGACCTGCCGTGGTGCACACTAGGGCAGCTCCAGATTTGCCCTACCTTGTGACCCCCCCGTGGGGCTTTACAGGGGAGCAGAATCGCTGCGCTACAGGTCTGCCTCAGCCACACACCTCTCCAATCTACTCCCAGCCCACAGGAGAATGCCTGAGGCTAGAGCAGGGCCTGTCTATGATGCGGATATTCTTCAGTGAGGGATTACACTTCCCTATAGTGCCATTTGCACCAGCCTAGCTGGCACAAACGAGCCATCATACACCATCCAGTCCGGCCCGAAGCGCTCCTTGCTCAGGTTTTGTTGCTCACTGGGGTGTGTCGTACTCCCCCAATGCAAGCTGCTGTCTATAGCTCCAGCAGCCGCTGTACTACTGCTAGTATTATTAACTGGCTCTCTGTCCCACAGCCACCCTTTTGCAATGCTAGCCACCGTGTGGGCGCCCAGCGTGACTGAACTTTGAAGATGATATAAGAGAGAGAAACCACAGAAAGGTCCTGGATGATTAAACCCCAGGCACCATTTCTCAGAAGCAATTCTCAGCGTCCGCCATTCGGCTCCTGTGGCAACTGAGCCGTCTCCGAGGCTCGCTCTGAAATGAATGTGGAGGGAGCTGGGAGACAATGTGAGAAAGCCTAAAAGTGCCCTTTCTCCTTTTCTAGATGACAAAGGCTGTCTGCCAGCGGGGCGGACTCTGCACCGGCCTGGGAATTCATCTCACAACTGAGACTCAGCCCATGAGGAGCTCTCTGTGTGTGCATACACTGGATAGGGGTCAGGGGAATTAGGAAATGGAGGGGTATAGAGCTCCACAACAGGGGGCTAATATGGCCACCTGTAGGGCATCACTCTCCTTTTCTATCCACTGACACTTGGATCCATGAACCCTGTTCACCAGCCTTGTTTCCTTGGGCTCAGAACTCGGGAGTGGCCATCAGCTCCGTCACTGACTCGCTCCATGACCCTGGACAAGTCCCGTCCCTGCTCTGTGCCTCCGTTTCCCCCTCTGGAAATTGGGTTTAGGAATAGCTGCCTCCTGTGGAAGGGGAGGAGGATGAGCCAATCAGGCTCTGCAAAGGCCTGGGGTGAAAGTGCGACACATCATGAGATGTGTGAGGAGGGGAACACCACTGATACGACAGGCTGCATTCTAGGGAAAGGTCTATTTACAGTACTCATATGGGCCTTATCACCAGAGTACCCAAGTACCTCATAGACTGTAATGCATGTATCTTCACAACATCCCTGCAAGGCAGGGCAGGGCTGTTGTCCCCATGGTGCAGATGGGCAATGGAGTAATGGAGAGGCTTAGTGATTTGCCCAAGGTTACACAGGAAGTCTGTGGCAGAGCAGGGTCTAGAATGCAGGTCTTCCAAGTGTTAAACTAGTGTCCTAACCACTGGACAACCCTAGCTCAGTGTCTTGGGATGCTGCTCCCCTTCCCCTGTAAGGCACTACAGGGGAGGCAGTATGGCCTAGTGGACAGAGCATTGGGCTGGGACTCAGAAGATCTGGGTGCTCTACTGCAGGCCTGCTGGGTGACCTTGGGCAAATTTCTTCCCCCTCTCTGGGCCTTAGTTTCCCCACCTGGGGATAATAATAATGACTTCCTTTGGGGGGGGGGGGACTTTGAAATCTACAGATGAAAAACACTATATAAGAGGTAGTCATTGTTAATATCACAGGCTCTTACTGTGCAATTAGTATTTGGGCTGAATTTAGGTAGAGATGGGGGGCAAACAAGCTCAAGAGCAGCTGCTGCTCCCCCCCAGCACTGGCCCACTGAACATGGAGTCCCAGGATACATGCTGCTGCACGTTTGAGACCAGTCAGCTCACCCAGGAGGCAGCTCTGTGGCTCCTTTCTTTCTGTTTTTTTTTTTTTTTTTTTTAAGTCAATGTTCATCAGAAAAAGTAGTCAGGGGATGACTGCCTCCATCACCACGGCAACAGCAGCCGCACCTGCGGGACCCAGGGTTCAGATCAGTGACATCAAAGAGCCGAGAAGCTGCAGAGACGCAGCCTCCCCCCAGTCTGTGGTTTAAGAGAATTTGACTAACTCTCTCCACTCTGAGGGGCAGGGGCGAAGGTGGGGGGTGGTTTAACACAGGGAAGAGAGAGAGACAGTGGGAACAATTGCTATTACAGAGTTGCTAACGCTGAGCGTTCAAAAACCGTGGATCAGGCCCTGTAAAAACCATTAGATTGGCTTAAAAATCATGAGTTTTTTTAATGCCTCCCCCCATATTTGGGGGTGTCTTTGCCATCTGGTGTTTGAGCACAAGGGTCGGGTTTTTGAACTTTGCCCTGTAACCACAAGGGCTAGAAACTGATCCTTTAAAAAAAATTAAAAGCTGAGCTTGGCGGCTTTATGCAAAGCATCAAATACCATGATACAATCATGACATTACCATGTCTCTGTTGAGGCAGCCATGAAACCCCTGAGTGCAAAGAGCAGATGGGCTAGAGTAGATAGAGCAGAGGTAGGCAACCTATGGCACGCGAGCCAAAGGCGGCACGCAAGCTGATTTTCAGTGGCACTCACACTGCCCAGGTCCTGGCCACCGGTCCAGGGGGCTCTGCATTTTAATTTAATTTTAAGTGAAGCTTCTTAAACATTTTTAAAACCTTATTTACTTGACATACAACAATAGTTTAGTTATATATCATAGACTTGTAGAAAGAGACCTTCTAAAAACGTTAAAATGTATGACTGGCACGCGAAACCTTAAATTAGAGTGAATACATGAAGATTCGGCACACCACTTCTGAAAGGTTTCTGACTCCTGAGAGAGAGGATAATAACCTAATCTTGCTTTGTTGAAATGGTTGGGGACAAGCACAGTGAGGCATGAAGCTAGTTCACTTTGTGCACAAAGAGGGTACCGCTCCCAGGCTTTAATGGAGTATGTGTAGACTAGGGGAGAACAGTCCCCAACTGCTGGCTGCCAGTTACCCTTCAATGCCTTTGATCCCACTGCTAGCAGCACGGGGGCGGGCAGTGAACTTTCACCATCTCTGACTCTGCTGTGGGAGGAGGGACACTGGCAGTGTCCTGCCTGCAGCCCTCCCAGAAGTGGGAACTCAGACTACTTCAGTGCAGGGGAGGCTGCCATTTGTGAAAGGGGAGAGGCCCCCTCTGGAAATGAAAGCAATGAAAGGGGAGTGTGGGTTCTCTCTCCACCTCATGAATCATCACCAGCAATAGAGGCTGCACTTGGAGTGTGATGAGTGGAGCTGGAGAAAAAAGGTCAGGTTTCAAGAGGGGCCTAGTTCATTATGAAACCAGGAAGCTGCTGAGGGATACAAGGTGGCCCCTGCAAAGATCTCTCCCCTACCACTCTGCCCGTCTACTGTACCTAGGGTGACCAGACAGCAAATGTGAAAAATCGGGACGGGGTGGGGGGTTATAGGAGTCTATATAAGAAAAAGACCCAAAAATCAGGACTGTCCCTGTAAAATCGGGACATCTGGTCACCTTAACTGTACCTCTTATTGTTAACAATAGACACTACTGTCCAAATTCAGCATTTGGGTGATGCCTCTGCAATCACATCGGATCCTGAGTGGCTGCATCTGCCCCAGGGACATTTGTCAGTGTTTTCCCACGGCGAATGCCGCGGGCCTGCTGAATGATTAGCACAGAGCACATAACTGTGTTGAGGAGCTAGATGGAATGTGATCCAGTGAATTCACCCCTGCAGTGCTAGTAGAAGTCAAAAGCTGCAAAGGCCTTGTTTTTGTCTTTAGAATAAGGGCATCTGACTCTGGGACAAGCACGCAAGCAGCAGATCTGATGAGCAAGAAGGAGCCATTTTTATACAGTCACTTTCCCCTGTTCTCCTAGGTGAAATCGTGCCTGGCTCTCTGTCCAAGCGGAACCATGGGTGAAATGCCAGTCTCATCAAAGTCAATGGTAAAACTCCCATTGGCTCAATGGGGCTAGGGTTTCACTCCCGGAGTCCCAGTCATGGCAGGGGTCAAGGAGAAAGTGACACTCCGGGAAACTACTGCACGTGCTGAACGGGTAGATTATGGCAGGGGAGAGAGAGAGGGTTTTTTGCCTTCCCCTGAAACGTTAGGTGGATATCAGACTCGGTGTGCCTAATTTGGGATGGCGAATCTTATGTTTTCATGGGAGCACTTGTCCATCCTCTACTGGGGGAGTTTATCCTGCCTGTGATAGGTTTCCAAGGTTTCTCAACCTGTGGGTCACGACCCAAAATTGGATCTCTAGACCACGTCAAAGGGTCACAGGGCTGCCTGGGCTCACCTCCCCGCTCCGGGTGCTGTGACCTGGTGCAGCGGGTCATGCCACCACTCAGGTTTGGCCCAGCTGCCCCAGTGTCATGATGATGGGGGGGCCGACTGGGCCAAATTTGAGGGAATGGTCGCAATGCCACTCACACAAATTTGGCCTGGCCAGCCGCCCCCCATCAGGGGGCCAAGCCCAGCCAGCCCTCCAGACAGGAGCTGGGAGGGAGCAGCTGACGTCACATTCTCTGGTAAGTATTGCCCCCACACAATGTACCCCACCTGCAAGCTGGACAACACCCCATCTTCCATACCCCCCATCCTGCCCCCCAGGACTCTGAATGGGGACCCCAAGGTACATCTCCCACAGAACCCCCTCTGTCATAGCACCCTTCCTGATCCCCAGCTCCCCAGATCTTCCCCCACTGCCACCCCAGACCCTTCTGCCCCCTGACTCCTTCCCCCAACCTCCCCATCTTACTTACCCCAGGACCCCAAATCCCCCCACCCTTTTACCATCTGCCCCCCATGGACATTGGGGGTTGTGTGTTTTGGGGAACAATCAGCTCATTGTCCTTCCCCCAGAGCCCTCTGTCCCCATAACCTCCCCTAGCCTCCTACTGTCCCCCTACACCCTGCTGCCCCCCCAAATTCCTTCCCCATCCACCTCCATAAACCCCAACTTCTTCCTCACTATACGCCCCAGGTGTCCCGATCTCCTCACTTAATCTCCAATCCCCCAAATCCCCCCTTACCCTCTGCCTCCCATGGGCTGGGGAGGGGGGAAAGGGCTTTGTAGTATTAGGGGGTTGTCTCATCTCACTGCCCCCTCTTCAGTTGCTGGAGCGAGATGTGCCCCAGCTGTTTACAACTGGAGGGAGCATTTGGAATCTTAGTTCTGAGATTCTCCCCCTCACGGAAACCTGCAGGGAGGGAGGGCATCAGGTCTGGGGGACTGGGGGGTATCTCTGGGTCATGACAGACCAGGCATCAAGATTTACAAATGGGTCCTGCACTCTAAATGGTTGAGAACCACTGGTCTAATGGGTGTTTTCCCCTATTGTGATCCTATCCGTGCCAGACGTTAGCATGGCCACCATCTTTCCTGCCTTCAGAACCCGAGAAAATCACTCCTTGGTCAGCCAGATAGGCAGAAGGCATCCTCCAACCCCCCACTTCCAAAGGTGCTAGTACACTCCCAGACCTTATTTGTTACAGATGGAGTGTCAACGAGATTTTATGGTACACGAACCATGCATTTATCTTGTAATCTGAAGTAAAAATCGGTGGAAATCAAAGGTCACGACAATAACAGGGACCATGCAGTGGGTGGGAAAGGTTTGCTCTACTGGATCAGAGAAACCATCCATCAGAATCTGCTTTCTTACCTCCAGTAGCTTCAAAGAAAGGGCCATCTGGAGAACAGGAAGTGTCCTAGCAACCTGGCAGTTATACCACCTGCACCTCATGCACCCTAGGGAGCATGGGGCCTGCTTGTGAATATTCCCCACTCTTGAGGAGTAGGCTGTGAAGGATCATGGGTCTCAGACCCAGGCCCATAGGTCCTGCTTAGGCTGGGGCCACATCAGCTCACTAGAATCAGTGGGAAAGGGGGCTAGCGGAGCTCTAGCTCACAAAGGACTCTGCCCACAAAGCTCCTGACTGGGGGAGACATCTGTGGTCTGGGCCAGGGGGCCCGATGGGTCTGGATTGGGGACCATGGGGTTTGAGACTCGTTATCCCTCACATAAATCACCAAAGAAAAGGGGTGGGTTGGAGGTGAGGTCATGGGCCACAGCACTTGCTCTACACCAGCCTGCACTAGTGGGAGCAACCTGCAGTTCCCTCCTTGCACATGAGTATGCAGCAGTGAGAGACATTTCCCTGTTTGAGGCACAGTATCTCCAGCTCTCTACCATCCCCAAGCAGGGTTGTGGCATAAAAGGTATAATCTAGTCCTAACTTGCTGAATGGGTGTGTGCACAAACGTGTGTGTATGTGTGTGCACCGGGGTGCGTGTATGTGTATTCATATATATGGCTAGATCCGCAGATGATGTAAATGGAGCTATGCCAGTTTGCACCGGCTAAGTATCTGGTCGTAACATAAATCTTGGCGACAAAAATCATAAATTAACACAATGCTTTGCATCTTCATAGGTTCTAAGGGAATATTGCTACCATCCATTCTGACCTCCCGTATAAGACAGGCTACAGAACTTCCCCAAAATAATTCCTGGAGCATATATTTTAGAAAAACATCCAATCTTGATTTTAAATGTGTCGATGAAGAATTCACCACTACCCTTGGAAATTTGTTGCAGTGTTATATTACCCTCACTGTTAAAAAATGTGCCTTATTTCCAGTCTGAATTTGTCGGGTCTCAATGTGCAGCCTATTGTATTATGTTATACCTTTGTCTGATAGACGGAAGAGCCCATTATCAAATATTTGTTTCCCATGTAGGTACTTATAAATTGTGATCAAGTCACCCATTAACCTTCTGTTTGTTAAGCTGAATACGTTGAGCTCCTTTAGTCTATTGCTATAAGGCAGGTTTTCTAATCCTTTAATCATTCTTATGGCTCTTCTGTGAACCCTCTCCAATTTATCAACATCCTTCTTGAATTATGGAAGTGGACCAGAAATGCATACTATATTTCAGTACTGGTTATACCAGTGTCTAATACCTATACCTTTACATTTAGCTGTATTGCATTGCATATTGTTTGCTTGTATCCAGCTTACAAAGTGATCCAGATCTCTCTATATCAGTAACTGCCATCTGCAAACTTTATCTGTGGTGATTTTATGTTTTCTCCACAGTCATTTATAAATATGGTAAATAGTATAGGGCCAACAACCAGTCCCCGCGGGACCCCACTAGAAACACACCTGCTTGATGATTCCCCTTTATAATTACATTTTGAGACCAATTAATTAGCCAGTTTTTAATCCATTTAATGTGTGTCATGTTAATTTTATACTGTTCCAGTTTTCTAATCAAAATATTGTGCTGTACCAAGTCATATGATCAATGGCTCCATGTCTAGTTGGCAGCCGGTTTCAAGCGGAGTACCCCAAGGTTCGGTCCTGGGGCCAGTTTTGTTTAATATCTTTATTAATGATCTGGAGGATGGTGTGGACTGCACTCTCAGCAAGTTTGCAGATGACACTAAACTGGGAGGCGTGGTAGATACACTGGAGGGTAGGGATCAGATACAGAGGGACCTAGACAAATTAGAGGATTGGGCCAAAAAAAACCTGATGAGGTTCAACAAGGACAAGTATAGAGTCCTGCACTTAGGACGGAAGAATCCTATGCACTGCTACAGACTAGGGACCGAATGGCTAGGTAGCAGTTCTGCAGAAAAGGACCTAGGGGTCACAGTGGACGAGAAGCTGGATATGAGTCAACAGTGTGCTCTTGTTGCCAAGAAGGCTAACGGCATTTTGGGCTTTATAAGTAGGGGCATTGCCAGCAGATCGAGGAACGTGATCATTCCCCTTTATTCGACATTGGTGAGGCCTCATCTGGAGTACTGTGTCCAGTTTTGGGCCCCACCCTACAAGAAGGATGTGGAAATATTGGAAAGAGTCCAGTGGAGGGCAACAAAAATGATTAGGGGTCTGGAGCACATGACTTATGAGGAGAGGCTGAGGGAACTGGGATTGTTTAGTCTCCAGAAGAGAAGAATGAGGGGGGATTTGATAGCTGCTTTCAACTACCTGAAGGGAGGTTCCAAAGAGGATGGAGCTCGGCTGTTCTCAGTGGTGGCAGATGACAGAACAAGGAGCAATGGTCTCAAGTTGCAGTGGGGGAGGTCTAGGTTGGATATTAGGAAACACTATTTCACTAGGAGGGTGGTGAAGCACTGGAATGCATTACCTAGGGAGGTGGTGGAATCTCCTTCCTTGGAGGTTTTTAAGGCCCGGCTTGGCAAAGCCCTGGCTGGGATGATTTAGTTGGGAATTGGTCCTGCTTTGAGCAGGGGGTTGGACTAGATGACCTCCTGAGGTCCCTTCCAACCCTGATATTCTATGATTCTATGATATGCCTTACAGAAGTCTACGTATATTACATCAATACTATTACCTTTATCAAGTAAATTTGTTATCTCATCAAAATATATTAAGTTAGTCTGACAGGCTCTATTATTCATAAAGGCACATTGACTGGCATTAATTATTTTACCCTCCTTTAATTCTTTATTAATCGAGTCCCATAGAAGCTGGGCCATTATCTTTCCTGGGATCAATGTCAGACTGACAGGCCTATAATTACTCAGGTCATCCCATTTACCCTTTTTTACTACTGGCACAACATTCGCTTTCTTCCAGTCTTCTGGAACTTCCTCAGTGTTCCAAGAGTTATTGAAAATCAACATTAATGGTCCAGCAAGCTCCTCAGCCAGCTCTTTTCAAAGTCTTGTATGCAAGTTATCCGGACCTGCTGATTTAAAAATATCTAACTTTGAAATATTTATTTGCTTTAGCAAGCTAAAGTAGTGGTAGCTAGTATAGAGGTTTTAGCTTAGAAACTCTTGAAAGGAAAGTGTGTTCTTCTAAAAACAATTGTCTGCAGGGACTTTCCTTTCATTGGCGAGTCTGCGTGTTACAATTGTTAGTTACTGTTCTGCACTCTCGCTCCCCGGAGAATTTCACTAGCTGCACAGGTGCAATGGTTTGCTGATATGCAAATGGCAATACAAATATAACCTTCCTCTGATGGAATGTCTTGATGTTAGCCTCATGACAGCACATGGGCCAGGAAAAGGAGAAAGAGAGCGATTCCCTTGAGGGCCTTGGTCTGATAACTTGTGAAGGTAAACTTCCTTCGCCAGGGTGCAGTTTGTCTGGTATGGACCCACTCTTGCCAGTGTGGTAACATGCATCCTTTATGCTTGACTGAATTGTTTTACATAGGGCTTGAAGTCAATGGGAGCATTCTCATAATTGCTACTCACTGTAAGAGTGGCATGGGCCTATGGTATGATTGATTGTGTCCAAGCATTCTTTTTAACTAAGGGCCAGCTTTTCCAAAATGCTCAGCAAGTTGGGTGCTGAGCTTTTTTGAAAATGTGGTCCTTATTTGGGTGCCACAATGGGAGCTGGGCTCTTTTAAATATCTGGGCCAATTGTGGATTCTGAGCACTTGAAAATCTGGTCCTGTATGTGTAGTGTTTTTTTTTTTAATGTCTCCTAAATAGGGAACGATAACTTTTTGCACATCTATAGTGTCTTTCATCCAAGCAGCTCAACATGCTTTACAAACATTCAAGGGTCCAATCCTGTTTGCAGTAAAGTCAGTGGGAGTTTCATAATCAACTTTAATGGAAACAGAAATAGCCTATAATTAAGCCTAGCAATTTACCTTTCTTGCTACACACCCCAGTGGCGTAGGTATTATTATACCCCTCTAACACAGTGATAGGGAAGCAAATTTTCCCAGGCCACATACAATTATAGCTTGAGAGGGAACTAATTTACAGTACATAAGCAGCTCAAACTACCTCCTTTGCTCAGCTGTAGATAGTGGCCCTGATCCAAAGTCCACTGAAATAAATGGAAAGACTCCCATTGACTTCAATGGGCTTTTGACCAGGTCCTAAGAGAGCAGAAGAGGCAAGCAACATAAATTTACTTGAAGGAAGTAAATAATGTTTTGGTGTCCAAGGGCCTTGGAATGTACTGCTGCTAACTTCATTTGGAGGAGCTGGTGATAATTCAGAAATGGAGGATTAAAGGACTTTGATGAGGGACTGCATGGCTCAAGGGGTTGGTGATAGACTAGGAGACTTTTACCTTTAGGGTTCTGGTTCAGCTCCAGCCCAGGACATTAATGAGTGACCCAGTTACCATGTGATGACCATTCAGTAGCCCACATGGAATGAGTTTGGTGATCCCTGTACGGTTTCCAGTGAGTAGCTGTGAGTGTTTCACTAATTGGCCTTCTCACTGGCAGTCTCTGCAGAGACCAAGGACAGAACATCTGTCACCACTAGCCCTGTTACCTTCTGCAAAGTAGGGTAGAGACAGTCTTGCAAAAAGTATGAGCATATTAAAACATTCAAATGATGAGATTTAATGCGGTGTACACTTTTTTAGGATTTTCATGTGTTATAAAGCATGTTTCAACACAACAGGGGAAATGAGTTCCTCCCTGTTCTATCACAATTACAGTATATCAAAAGATAAGGATCTTTCTGTCATAACATCAACTGAACACCTTTATAAACCTTATGCTTAAAGTGTTTCTGGTTCCAGGCACATGAATATTTTTTTCCATTGTCAAAAGAATTATTTTTATTAAAAGAAAAGCCACAGTAAAGATATATTAAAATTAAAACACAGTTTGCTTCTTAACATTTTGTTCACCGTTCTAAACCTGTCAGTACTGCTACATTTCAAAAACTGGAAATTGTTTAAACAATTCTTTAAGGCTTAGTGTGAAAGTTTTGCAGCAAGTGTGGGGGGGGGGGAAATAATTTACAGTTGTTTAGGTTTTACTGGGCGGTACGAAGTAAGTAGGTGACTATAAAGAAAATGCATTGACTTTTCTCTCTTTTTTTAAGCTGGTCCAGTTTATTGTGGTGAAAAGTGTCAGGAGGGAATGAAATAAGTGTGAACAAGTGTGAAGTTGTTAAAACAGGTGCTAAAAAGGGCCTGCTGGCTGTCATAGTATTAGCTTGAAACTCTACTTCTTCCACAACTTGTTACCGAGGCTTCCCTCTAACTGGTGTGCTCTGGTCATACAGAAACTCCTGGATATTTGAGCCTTCCACAGAACTCCCCGGTGGCATAGAAGACTAAAATAAGTGTTTGTTCTTAAAGCACTTTTTAAAAAGAATCTGGGAACTAAGGGCTGAATATAACCTTCACCCCACTGTTTTTTTGGTGCAGAAAGCACTAACAGTAGTAGAACTGACACAGTTCCACTTCCTGAGGTGGAGCAAGCCAAGGACTAGTTGTCATGCGGAACTCTACACCATGTGCTCACTACATAGTTCTATTCTACAGTGCCAGCAATACGGGGGGAGGTGCCAGGGGCATGGCAGGCACAGGACCGGACTAAATAATGGATCTACCACTACAAGAATCTACAGGCCTAAACATCACACACAGGGGCACCAGCTGTTACTACAGCCCTTACCTGTAATAGTGGCAACAGATTAGCCATCCAACCACTCCACACTACTGGATTGAGGGGGAGAGTAGTCCTTTCCATTTTAGGTATTTCTATACTGCCCTGCACTCTAGTAGCCAAGTGCTTTTAAAGGCCTGTGCAATGCCTGTTTATTTAGGCTTTGCCTGAAGAGTGTGAAGGTGAAAAGCCTTTGACCCTATAACAATGTAAAGTCACTTAAGTTCACCAGGCAGTATATGTAGATAAATGGAATTTCTATTCTTCAAATCCACTGCTAACATTTACAGCATACTTTATTTTCCACTGGCAAATCAACTAGTGGGGTTCTTGCTCCCTGTGAACTATCTCCAAGGCCAACCTGGCTTCAGTAATATAGAGCCAAAAGGGAATGTATACTGGGTGACAAACTAAAGGCCAAACTCTGCCTTCAGAAATATGCACACAAAAGTCCCAGAGAATTTGGTGGGAATTACTTGTGTGTATCCCAGGGCAGAATTTGGCCTGTTATCCATCTTTATGTGCCTATCCTTGATTTGCTTGGAACACAGGGAATGAACAATATAAATCCAAAAGGTCAAACAAGGGCTCCTTTTTTTGTATATACACCTCTACCCCGATATAATGCGACCCAATATAACACGAATTCAGATATAACACAGTAAAGCAGTGCTCCGGGGGGGTGGGGTGGGGTTTGCGCACTCCGGCGGATCAAAGCAAGTTCGATATAAGGCGGTTTCACCTATAACGCGGTAAGATTTTTTGGCTCCCGAGGACAGCGTTATATCGAGGTAGAGGTGTATAAAATATATACATTAACTAGAGTTGAATACTGGTATATTTTTTCCACAATAAGAAGAGTAGCCTAAATTATAGTTAAATCTCTACGTTTAACAGAGTTATATTAAGAAACTATTTAACATTCTGTTAACCATAGCCATTAAGCTCATGCATAAGGGTATAACACATAACCTGCATATTGACCAGAGGTTTCATCACAATTTCTTGATTTATAAATATGAAATATGATAGATTAAAGCTTAATAAGACAAATTCTCAACATTTGGAATCTAGGGGCTGCCTATCTGACTTAATTTGTCTTAATTAAATACAAAAATTTATTCAACATAGAGAGCATTATTATTACTTGAGTTTTGTAGCATCTAAAAGCACCAATCAGGGATCAAGGCCCCATTATGCTAGGCCTTTTACAAACACAGAATTGCATTACATCTATTTGTTATATCTGCTGAGACTTCTTTAGCAATTATAAATATTAGATATTCTTTGTGTAGGCCTGTCCTTCAAAAATTCAGTAAAATGATAAACAAAAAATAACATTTATTCCTTAATGAGACAATAAAATTTCAAAAACCACATCAATGTTTTGTATGTGTGCAATTTATCAGTTAGTACAACAAAGAATTGACTGACACAAAGAAAACTGTTGATCAGGCTGCATTTCAGAAAAATGTCTATGCAAAATGTGTTTTCATACTGAAATCAACTGAACCAGCAGTGTTAAAATAGGCCAGTAGAACAAATTAGGCTAACAACAGTTTGCAAAGGTTTTTCATTTTGCAGTTCAGGTAATTTTGCAAAGTCATCAATGGGTTTTTCAACTCTGGCGTTTGAACTCTTTGCTGCAGGGGTTGGCAAAATGTATCTTGCAAGCTAAATGTGACTCTCAGTATCCAACGATGTGATCCACCTTCTTTCTGAGAAACAGACATGGCCCAAACAGACTACCTGCTTCACCATGCAATCTTTCCTTTTGATCCAGTGGAAGGTTGCTGAGATCAAGATGGAGCATTGCAAGATGGGATCTTTAGTGTCTGTGAGCTACCCCTCCATATTAAAGATGAGGTAAGCTTCAATCTGCTCAATTTTATGCCAATTAGGGGGCAAATCCTGATTTAAATGGAAAGCAGCGGTGCTCGGCACTTTGCAGGAGTGGGCCTTATGTACTCCTCCAGCTTCAGTGCCAATATGTGATTAACGCAGTCCTGGGCCCAAGTGAGAGTAGTGCCAAACACACACTCATGAAGTCAATGAGGATTTACATGACAGATAAAAGGTACTCATTAAAATACACTGCTCATTGGGCCCAGAAAACGGCTATGAACAATTTCTTTTGGTGCAGTATATCTTAACAACACTTCTTTGCCTGAGTAGTGGTGGGAAAAGTCTGCCTACTAGGGGCAGATACTGTGAAACGTCTCTTTCAAAAAACTGTCAATGTAGCTCAAATTGAACTTTTCACAGGCTCAGTGGTTGATTGCTCACTTTATCTGGGAAATACTGGGTGGGTAGGTGGTTGAAGCCCTGCCTAGCTGAACAATAAGTGAAGAGTGGGAGAGTAAATTCTGGGCAAAGTAATCTTCAAGGATTCTATGGTGGCGTGAGAAAGAAGCTGGTGGTATTTGATGTAATATACATGCAGTAATTCAAGGTGTTTCCTGTGCTAATGACTAGGTAACACTTCACTATTTGTACTTTTTCTTATTCATCTTTCTACACAACACAAAAATGATTTTGTTTAACCCTAATGAGAAACATTTTTTCTACGGTGTACATGAAAATACAGCCGTCTTTGGAATGAAATGTAGAAACCGTTTATCAGCTCATAGTAATTTAGGACAGGAAATAAAGAAGAATACAGTATGTTTCTGCCCCACCCTTTTTAGGCAACCTCCTGTTGTAAGAGACCCCTCCAAAGTATTTCCAAATATACTGAGCATGAACCTAATGTCCTCTATCTGATTTTACATATCTTCTGTAAGTCAGGAGTAACTCAACTGAAGGGTTTTGTAGTAGTGCTGTGGCACGGGTATTTTGGGGTAGCAGTTTTGTTAGTCTTTAAGGTGCCACCAGACTCCTTGTTGTTTTTGTAGATACAGACTAACACGGCTACCTCCTGATACTTGGGGTAGGAGGGGCATCCACCCAGCTCACTAAAAATGTCCCTGGCAATAAGAAGTTTTCTACCACAAAGGGATTCATAAAAGTATTTTACAACTATGTATCTACAAATTGAACACAAATGGACAAAAATATCTTCCCCACTCTGCACAAAAAATATAGCACTTATATAGTACTTTTCAACTTCATAGCATTTTACAAACATTAATTTTATTAATCTTCACACATACCCCTATCAGGCAGAGAAAATATTATCATCCCCTTTTTACACGAGGAAAATAAGTCAGGGAAAGGTGAAGTGATTTGTCCAAGATCACAGAAGGAGCCAGTGTCAGAGGCAGAATTAGAATTCCGTATTTCCTGACACTCAGTCCTCTATTCAGAACACTAGCTCCCACTTTTGCTCCATGGAAAAAAGTGAAACACATTACACAGCAGTTGACACAACACTGAAAAAGTACAAAATAAGTGCTCAGACCAAATACTCACTGGATGAAAAAATCCAGCAGAACACATCTAACTCTACATTATATAAAAGATTTAAAAAAAATAAACATACACTCAGCAAAATTATTATCATATTCACATCTTCAGCACAGTGACTAATAATACAGCTGCAGAACAATGATTAGATTAAAAGAACTATTTTAAAAACTGTCTTCAAAGTAATCGTAAATACTCATTTTGCAAAACAGCACATTTCACTCCAAGGGATATCCCCATGTAAACCAGAAAGTGTGATTGAATTGTCCGCTCCCACACATTCTTACATGAAGATTCTCACGGTAGCTACTGCTAATATCTGCCAGGACACTATGATTCTACTTGGCAACGCTAAATCCGAAATATATTGAGTCAAATTCTATGCTCATCTACGCAACCTCATGGCCATCAGTGAGGTTACATGGGTATAAATGAGGGTAGCATCTGATCCAATACATTTTGAGCCTAGCTTTCCTCTCACACGGGTGTAACACAAGTGAGAGGAGACTCGGGACCTTTATTTTCACATTCAGTACACTTTCATTAGAAAATTGCTTTCTAAATCAAAAAGTTTCCGTGTTATTTGTTCTATATGTTATCTTCTCTGTTCTCTCCCTGAGTTACAGTAACCTCATACTGCCCAATCCTGCAGCCCTTAGATAAGCAAAAATCCCATTTGCCTTAATGAGCATTTTGTCTGCCCGTTGCTATTTTAGAGACTGCTCCTGCACCAGGTGAAGTCAGTGTGAGTTTTGATATTGATGTCAATGGAAGCAGAATCGGGTCTTAGTCTCATTGCAATTTTGTTCTGTTAGAAAGACACATACTTGATCCATCAATGAAAAGCAGGATTTCCTCCAGAATTTAGAGGCAAGCCAACAAAGGGTCTCGATGGGTATCCCAAAAGCGTACCCAGTTAAAAAAACCCAAACCCCAAATAGCTCACATGGCTTATTTTGATATTACTGAGTAAGAGGTGAGTGGGGAGAGACTTTAAAGAAAGTAAACAGAGTGGGGTAAGCAAAAGCAAAGTGTGGTGAGACAACACACTCTTTAAGACTTTGGGGGAAACATTTAAAAGTTATTTGATACGATCTGCCCAGATATGTGTTTTCCCTGTTTCAATAATTTGGCCATTTTAGGAATACCTCAGGAATTGAAACACTAACAGAAAGTGTCTCTTGTGTGTTACTGGCTGGAATACAGTGGTTCTGAAAGGGCAGTAAGGATGGACAATCTTTTGTGCTGAATTTCAACTTTTTTTTATAAGAATTATTACATCAATATTTGACTTTGTATTTCACTCAGAATACAGCTAGATTGCCATTTTACTATTACTGGAAGCAATGTTCTAACAAAAATACATGTTAAAATATTTAAAAACATATCTTAAGTTGCTATTAATTTTCACAAAAATAAAGTTCATACAAAATCTGTATCTGCCAATCTTTGGTATTTATATATAGTGCCAGTCACCACAGTATCTAGGCACAGATGCTACAGAATACTGCATTTCGAGTAACAAATAAAAAGCCCCATCAGTACTTTGCTACTATGAGGGACACTAACATTTTTAGAACTGGCACAAAAAATATTTAAGCAATTTTTTTAGTCAAATTTAAAAAACAAACAAATCTAAAACAGATCCTTTGGTCTCTTGGAAAATCAATCCTTTTACTTCAGGACCACTCTGTGCTCTCCTCGTGCTATATGTGAGGAGAACTCATATCTGTCTTGGCTTCTGTACCCACACATGTTGCATTCGAAAGGATCACGGAATCCGTGGCATCCCATATGAATGGTGAACATCACATAATCCAAAAACAAGACACGACAATGGTCACATCTGTAGACCCCGATGACGTCACCTTCCTTATTGATAACCTTAAAGGCATCACGTGGGCATATGGTTGGTGGCTTGATTATGTCATATGGCCTTGGGAGCTCCTTCAAAGATTGGAGGCCATTGCGGACCTGGGAGGGGATCATTTGGTTTTGATGGTAGGTGTGACTCTGGCGCTCCTCATGGTTGCTATCAGTATCTGTGGAGTCTTGGCCACTGTTGTTTGGGGAAAGGCCTCTGTCAGAAGACAAACTTTTGTCTCTAAGGTGGGCATGGCTCTTCTCTGTGTCTTGTGGATTGCCATTTGACATTTCAGAGCGGGTGAGTGGTATGGGATACAAGCTGCTGATGACAGGGACCATCTCAGAAGTGGGAGCTGGTGGGGTTTGTACAAGGGGACGCAGTGCTTCTGCTCCAAGATAGCTGATCGCATTATTTATGGCCTGGTCCATCATACGTCCTTGCATCATTTCGCTTTCCTTTTCATACAAGAAACTGGAATTGTAATTAATGTCAAAGCTATGTCGCTTCTCACCTACAAGAGAGGAAAGAAACTGAATTACTGAGTGGATTGTAAAAGTATTGAAACTCTAGGATCCTTTTCTAAATAGCAGTAGTCGATGAAAAGGAAACAGATTTGAATTTAGCTGTATGCTCTTTGGGGCAGGGATGCTGTTTATGTAAGTAAATTGACTTTTTGAAGCACAAGCCCATAGGAAATGGAGCAATAGAGAAGTTAGTTAAGCAACTTGCTGGCCAATCCATCACTGAGCTTGATGGTTCTGGGATTTAAGGTAAAGATTTTAGGAAAGATCGTCAAGGATTTATTTCCTTCATCTTTACATAAAATCATGTGAAAATTGATTTATGAAAAACAAAACAGGCAAAAAAGTCAATTAGTCAATAAACAAAATCCACAGCAGGTCCTGAGAACATTCCCTCTAGCTCTTTAATCATCTCCTGAGAAATTGTACTCTTCTGTGACAGGGAGGGTAAACTGGCCACTGTCAGAAGACAGAATACTGGGCTAGATGGATTTTTGGTCTGACCCAGTATGGCTGTTCTTATACCATTCATTGCTTTATATCTAAATTAAGTAGTTGGAAGGCCTCTTCAATAAGATTACATAGGCATAATTCTGGGACGATTGCACTTAATCTTTTTACATTTCTTTGCATGGGAACCCTCACTTAAGCTTTCTTTTTGCAGCTCGTTTGTTCTTATTGGGTCTGATTCTTCATGATGTTACCTGGGTGTAAAACTGTAGAATTACATTGGAGAATTACGCCCATTGTATTTTAATACATTAAAATTAACAAAAATTTATGCATATTCCCAACCTAGACTGTGGCATAATATAGCTCTCCTTGGACTGGAATTGTTTCCTTTTAACTCGGTGAAGGTTCTCAGATAATACAGTATTGGCAGCCATATAAGTAGAGATAATGTATTCTTTTGGAACATTACATTACATCTGGCTAGATTATGACTATCTCTAATGCAGTTGCACAGGGGAGCAAAGCCCGCCTCTGTCCTATGTTAATGCTGCACACATTGTACTCATCCAAGCATCAAGGGAATGGGGAGAGAGCAGAGGGGCTACACAACCTGCTAGCAAGGTATGGGACAAGGAAGGTTAGCGTGGGTGGAGCCATGGTCCTGACCCTTTGTGTGCCAGGTGCAAAGAAGGAAGAAAGCTGCACTCCAAAAAAGACTGAAGTAACTCTTTTGTGGATGTCTAGAAATAAGTAACTGAATTCTGTGGTTAAATGAAACTTACAATCTTTCATAGTTAAGAAAATGGACAAGCCTGAATGTTCACATGCAAGTGACTTGCAAACATCAGATCCACTAATCTCTGAGTTACGGTAACTTGAATAGTACAGATGTTTATCAGTCACCTGTAGACACTATGACTCAATGTATATGAAACTCACCAGGTTTCACTGCAAAGACAGCAAAACCAGCAGCTCACGTTTCTTTTATAAAACACTTTTATAAAAAAGGTTAGTGAACCACAAGAATGTAACTGCTTCCAACCCTCAGCAAAACTTGTGATCCAACTTCTATTCAGAGGGAACAAAAATGGTATAACACATTTGAATGACTCATAATACCAGTTCTAGACAAATGAAAGGTTTAATCAAAACTGAAATAAAAAAATAACAAGAGCAAAAATATACAGAACCTTACTATGAAACTCCTGTTAAAAAGCTCAGCAGTCATTGAAATAAGACTTGAAACAAATGTCCTGCCCTCTTGTGGTCATTAACGATCTGGCACTACTTTTCCCAATAGATATGCGAGCCCTCAGGCCCTGTTCAAATTCCCACTTAGTTAATTCCATTCTGCTTCCCTAAAATTCCATATGATAGTTCAATTAGATAGAATATCCCACTTCACTCCCCTGACATAAATAGGGATGTCATGTGTTGTGCACCTTTTAAAAGCTTCCATATTCCACACCATAAACAGTAGTGAGTGAATGATTCCTACATGTATTTATTAGGTTATTAAGTTTGTTAAGCACTTTGGGATGAAAGGTGTTACATATTAAATAATATAGTAAGTTGAATTATTATTAGATCTCATTATTGAAGGCACTAAATGTCAGAAAAATTAATAAGTGTATATTCTTCATTGCATTTACATCATACCAAATGATAACAAAACATTATAGGCAAACGGATGGAGTTCCACTGGTTTTGTTGTGTTCTAAGTCAACAAGCCTTTGCTTAAAAGGAGACAAAGGGCAGCTCAGACTTTGCCCCATTAAGACAGCAACAAGACAGGGGTGAAAGAAAAGAAGAGTAGATTAGGAAAAGGCAAGAGTGCACAAGAGCCATGGAATAAAGTGAAGAAGATTAATTAGGGCATAAAGTAGTGATACAATTTTATTTATTGCAGCATTGTGGGACAATGCAAGAGATTACTGTGAGTTAAATTGCTATTGCTCCCAAAGGAAGTACCACAAAGTTACTGTGAAACAGCAAATTAAGAACCAAGCCTACATTCTCTTCTACTGTTGATTTACAAAGCTAGCTACTACACAATTTAAGAAACATCTTTCCCCAGTTTATCTTTTTCACCTCAGTGCAATGCAAAACTTTCCCCTTCAGAATTCACACGATCATATAATGCAAACACATCGCCAGTTGCTGCTCAGTGATGCTTACTCTACAGCAGTATGCAGATTTTTGTGACATGATGAGGTGTGGACACTGGAAAAAGGGAGTGAACCTGCTTCCTGTTGCTCTGCTAACCAAGGCAGGCCATTTTTCATTAGTTACTTCACACAGAGAGCTGGCGGTATTTGCTGAAGTTTCAAAACTGTACTAGCACATTTACCACTGGGGAGAAAGATATTTTTAATACTGCTCTCAAAAAGAAGTAGCACAAAATGAGCCATATGGGCAGTTGTGTAAACTGGCACAGCTTAATTGATTTCAATAGAGCTACTCTGATTTACACCAGCTGAGGATCTACTCCAATGTATATTCTATTCAAAAGATGAGCAAGTTTAATTGAAAGGTTTGCCTACCAAGCTATATTCCTATTCCTGGGTATCAGTTCCACTTAACATACAACTAGAAAAAATGGCTAACTGAAATGGTAATTACAAGGTGCTAAATACTACAAGTTTGGTGCACAGAAGTACACATTAGAAATCTGTCAGGAAGATGGGGAGTGTAACAACTGTTCTCCCAAAACCCATGGAAAGGCCAAAGGCAGAACCTCTGCAACAGGAGCCATGAAGGGAAGGTCTCAGGTAAGTTTTAGGAGTCCGGGGTATGGTTTGTTCATGTATATTCATATATGTCCTGGCAACTGCACATACCCACACAAATTATTTGCACCAGTGGTTCTCTACCTGCGGGCCAATTAGCACACAGCTGTGGCCCATCTCAGCTGTGTGCTAAAGGCCATGGGCTCCAGGCTCCCAGCTGCCCTGCTGCGCAGTGAGCTCCAGGCAGCTAGCTGCCACATAGCCCCACATGGTGGGGCTCAGTGTCCGGGCAGCGCCCCGCACAGCAGGTCCGGGTCTTGGGGCCCTGCATGGTGGGCATTGGGGTCCCTGCCCCCCACCCAGCTCTCCGCTCCTGGCCCCACTCTGTGGAGGTGTCTCTGGGCAGAGGGCGTGGAGCATAGGGGTTTGTGTGAGGGTTTAGTTGGGGGATACTGTGGTTCTCAACCTGCAGCCCAGATAACACTTTGTGGGCCGCATATGCGGCCCACAATGATAAATAGATTGAGAACCACTGATTGACACAATGGGGCCACTGCTGGTCAGAATGTGATACATAATCTTTTAGAGCCATGTACATGATGGGCCAGAATTTGGCCTACAGAAAGGGTGAGAGTCTGCAGTGTCACCATGTTTAAGAGAAGTCAACAGACAATTTAATAGTTTTTCTTGTTAGTAGACTTCTTTCATAGAAATGAGCCTAGGCTGGCCTGTTGGTTTACATCTCCTTATCCCTCCTTCCTGAGGAAATGAAAAATCAGCACCCTTCTGAGAACTTGATTTCCCAAGAAATCACAAAACTGTCCTGGCAGATTTTTCCTCCTGCACATATAGTTCAAGAAGTCACAAAAGTCAAGTCAAGGTCGGACAGACTGCTGCTGCAAACATGCCACTCAAGAATAAAAGGGAGTGAGTGACTCATGCTTTTTTCACTTATTACCCAACAACGTCATGCCTGTAGCAGAGGTTCTAGAGAAACAGCATGTTTCAGAACTCAATTACTCTATATCACTAAAAGAATGTCCCCAGTGCCCCCAACTTTATCCCCCAAAACACTTCTTTATACCACTGTGTCAGCTTGCACTGTTAATAAACTGTATCAATGAAGCATTACAATAGAATAAAAAGGGCTCCATCCTGCAAGGTGCTGAGCAAAGCACTTCAGCTCATGCTTAACTTTAACCACGTGCTTAAGTTCTAATGAAAAGTTCAACACGTGCTGAAGTGGTTTACTGAATCAAGGATTAAGTTCTTTGTTGCATTGGGCAAGAGTGTTTAGCACCTTGCAAAATCACACCCCCAATGAATTATGATGACAAAAATCTGAGGCTGCTCTCAATACCAAAAAGAAGAGCTAAAGAACTTGAATGGCATTTTAGGAATCACAGTATGGCCTGGAAGGCCTAATCCCCAAGGCCAATATTTTCAAACCTGGGTACCTAAAGTTAGGGTCCTAAATCCATATTTAGGTGCCTATGTAAAAGTGGCTTGTTTTTCTGGGGTGATGAAAGTTCACGAGTTTCCACTGAAACCAATAGGTGCTATAGGTTCTCAGCACCTTTGAAAACCAGGTCACTTTTATTTAGATGTCTAAATTTTTACTTAGGAGCCTACCCTTTGGTACCCAGATTTGAAAATTTGGGCCCAGAATTTCAAGAAACATCCTTAGTACCCCTCTATGCAGGGTACAGATCAGACTGTATGAAAATGGATTGCTCAAGTTCTGGCAGATGATTTCTATTACTATCCTGTTTCTTTCTCTTCTGTGAGTGTGAATGTAAATTACCACAGAGGCCAGTATTTGCAACAGAAAATGTATATTAAGAAAATTAAGCATCCTGTACCACATATATCCCTCTGGAAAATGTATGATTAAGACATTATTAGTAGCAATGTTGCATAACTGCAGGCTAATTAAACTCCTGAGCTCAAACACAACTTCATATAGTGCAAAATAAATAACTATGACCAACAGACAGAGATAACAGCATCAAACACTGCTGAGAAACAGGATCTGCCATCAAACTCAGATATACAGGATTATTTAAAAACGATACCTTTGATTGGTTAGCTATTTTAATTAAAATACCACAGTGCATATTTTTTTTATTTAAACTTGAAACAAATCTAGCTACCTATGAGATAAGTATTATTACTAGTACTATATACCCAGTTCAGCAGGCTACTTGGCAAAGAGAAATGTGTTTTAAACTTATTTTGATTTCTGCAGAAAACATCAGGGATATTTTAGTACACCAGTGGTATAAATTAGAGTCAAATATTTTTCTGTGATCATTTGTTTATAATCTCATTTTGAAAGCTCAAGATTCAGTAAAACTGAAATGAAACAAAAGCAATTTTATAAACAGTCATTAAAGAAAACAACAACTGATGTGAGACCTTGCTGTTTAAGATTTCCAATTCGCCAAACATTGATTTTATAAAATTAAACCCAAAGTAAATTCTATGGAAATGTATTGTGGCCATATTTTTTTAACCAGAACAAGAAAGGGGTTGACCCTATCATTCAGATTCAAATGTTTAAAAATGACTTTCAAAAATTCAGTAATTTTCTGTCTTTGGGCTCTATTCTGCAGTGCCGTATGCCTCCTGCAAGGAGGTACTAAGCACTTTCGACTTCCATTGACTACACTACGATGAGAGTTCAAGGTACTCGCCCCAACAGGATCAAGCCCTCTGATTCTTCCCCAGTAAAACCCTGGTACAAAGGTTTTCACACACACACACAGCTCCAAAACACCCCCCCCCCTGCAAAATGTATATTTATTAACCATGCAAACACTAACACAAACAAGTACACAAAATACAGTATGAATTCAGATCTATTTGTCATTTATCTAATTGGACAATTTCTCTTGTTTATCAAATACCTATAATCAGTAAGTAGAAGTACAGCAGGAAAGCAGAAGTTACCTTATTTAAATACATGATGGACTAGAAAGGGCCCTTCATAACAAGTACTGCTATTGTACCTGTTGGTTACCAGCCCTCACACAGTTAACTGCTGCATGTGAAAAGACTTTTTATTCTTACCAATAAATTTCTGAGGCATTGAACTTTTTCGCTTTGCCACGTTGCTCGCTAACCTGTCCAGCACGAGTGCTCTTTCAGTCCCCATCTCTGCTTTGATGTGCCTTGCCTCCACGCTTGCTAGTTTGGAAAATGTGAAAAGAAAACACACGTAGGTTAAAAAAAAAAAAAAAGGAAGAGATGAATGGTTTAATCTCCGGAGTTTGCCACAGTAACTGGAAGGAAACAGTCTGGAGATCTGATGTAAACTTGTTTTGTTGTTTTTCTGTTGTTCTTGTTCCTTGCGTCTTGGGCACCAGTTGCGGTCAGTGGAACCAAGCACAGAAACGCACACAAATCTTGCAGTCTTAAGCTCGTGCAGGAGAGCATAACCCATACAAAACCAATATCTTCATTAGCAAGAGGAAGTGTAAAATAAACAGGCTGGACGTGGTTGGTTACAAAATACAGATGGAGATATAAGCCCTGCTCGGCTTTCCTTTTGATTCTGAGTAACACTATGTGACAGCTGCAGACCAACAAAATTCTTCAAGACAGCTTAAAAAAAGATACAGTCCCTATGTTATATTATCAAAAGAGTGCAAGTATTTTAATAATACTGCTCAGAAACTGGGGTCATTAGTAAGCTAGCAACAAAGAAACATAAAATCTTCCTATAAATTTTACATTTTTTAAAATAGCTTTACAATACTGTCTCCCATTCCCAATTTTTTTCCAGATTCTAGAAAAAGTCTGTTATCTAGTCTTACATTTTTTCTGTTTGTTACAACTGAAATTCACTGTGCACCCTCCATCTATGCATCACCTGTAGTTTTATCATTAGCTATTCAGATCTATTTAAAACTATTTAAACTGCCTAGAATTTCTGAAATTTGGGAATACTCGGTGTGTGTCTGTTCATCTAGTGCTGTGGCTCTTGGCCATTTTAAGAAACTTACCATTTTCCAGAGTAAGACTAACCAGTGCCCACTGTCACACATTCACACACTGTGGATGCTCTCAACCTCATCAAATTTCTCCAGAACTATGAACTGGACCAGCCAGGACTACCTGTTTGTCACCTCAACCCAGTATTGCCAGTCTCGTTCTGATTTTAACTGCTCTAGCCCCCAAATTCTTGTTTTCTCCTCAGGGACAGGTATTATTATTAGTGATATGCAGGAGCGCCGCCAGCTTTTCTGCCGCCATAGGCGGCAGAAGGTCCCGCCCCGAAATGCCGCCCCCCACAGAGGCAGCGGAAGGTCCCGCCGCCGAAATACCGCCGCGGTCTCTGCCCCCCAAATCGTAGCGCCCTAGGCGACCGCCTAGGTCGCCTAATGGGTTGTGCCGGCCCTGGTGATATGTATTAGAGCACCACTAAGAGGCACTAACCAAGATTAGGGCCACACCAGGGTAGAAACTAAACAAACATATTAGAGACAGACTGTGCCCCAAAGACCTTACAATCTAAATGGACAAGATGGAGAAAGGGTGGAAGGGAAGTAACGTGCCCAAGGTCACACAGCAGTTTGGGCTGTGGGATGACCTCACTGTAAACGGACAATTTAAATGTTATAATATTTCACATGGATACCATAAGATTTGGCGCCTTGCCTAGACAGGAGCGAAGTCTTATCATAAATGGAGGATACATACACATTTTGATACTGCAGACCAATTAAGTGCAGTTTATAAAGTATTAGACCTAAATTAATCTATTTGCTAAAAATACAGCAGTAGAAATAATGTAAAATATGGCTGTGAAAACAAAAGTGCAATATCATCCTCCTTTAAGCTATTGTGCAGTATTTTTCTGACATTTAAAAATAAGTTAAACCTTACATGTTTACTGTTACTGTTATTGATATTGGATGTATTTCAATCAGTACTAACCATGACTCACCAAACCTCAGCCATGACTATTTAGTTTGTCAATGTTTGTACAGCATTTTGAAAATGTAAAGTGCTTCACAAGTGTTAAGTATCAAACTGCTCCTGCCATGAAATCTAGCTATATATATGACTCAGAATGGATGGAATAACAGGGTCTGTATCTCCATTGTGTTACTCTGGTTTTATGTAAGTGTACCTCCATTGATTTACATGATAAATCAGGCCCACAAGTGAACACATTCACAGTGTTTTAAAGATGATAATACCGTGCCTTTATATTGTGATTATTTTTAATCCAAAGGATCACAACATGCTAAACAAACTTAAGAAACATATACATACTATAAACAGAGATCACTTTATCAACCGCTAAAATGCAGCTGCCTCTGGGGTGAAAGAGTATACAAACACAACATAGCAGTTGAAGTGGGGAAGTGAAGAAGCATACCAGAATCAGTTGAAACTGCAAGAGAAAGTTAAGTAGGCAAAATTTAATTAATTAGTTGGATTTTGGCCAGGGTCTTTGGGTTAACTCTTGCAAATAGTGCAATGGGATCTTTAATGTCAGCTTACATCTCATCCAAATGCTGTCACATTCAGCAACACAATTCGCCTTAGCATCATGCTGGGGCATTTGGTTTGATATTAATTCAGGGGGAAGAGCACCCCCTACTAAATCCCCAGCACCACTCCGTATGGCACCCTGGGTTATCTTTGGAGGTCTCCTATCCAAGTTCTGAATCATCCTAAACCCAGTAAGCTTTTGATTTTGACAGGATCACTGTACAAGGCAGTTTGCTATTAATAACGAAAAGAAACTCAGCTACCCACATCTCTCCTGAACAAAAACAAGTTAAGGATTATGTTTTAAACTATGGTCACTTTTTATACCCAGAAGCTTTTCACGGGAATGAAAAATATCAACGCAAAAGAGGGCACAATAAATATGTGATAACAGTATTGCTTACTTGTTTATTTCTTTCCTGTTCACAGCTCTTGGTTTGTTTGCTTTTTCTATTTTCTTTTATTCCTCCTATGCCTCTAAGTCTTTCCTAGTATCCTCTCATCAGTTTTTGGTGGTGGTGTTTTTTAATATACGTTCTCAGATCTACCTTATGTATCTATTGGTAGAACTCTAGAAGCAAGAAACGGTGAATACAAGATGTTTTACTCAGCCCAAGACCTATATTGGGAGTTATCCTTAGCATCTTGATGTCAAATTGGTTTTATCAATGCCATTTATTTACCACTGATGGAACCTTACTACACTACAGTCTAAAATGGTAGACATGCAGCTTCCTGCTGGGTGACACTAATATTCTGTGCAGAGAAGAGATTGCTGAAGAGACACTAAATATTGACCTACATAGTATGTTCTGGGTCATCTGCAAATGTCAGTTTTCTACACTGTTGTGTCTCATGATTTTAAGTTTTTCTTCCACATGCTAGTAGCCCTTTGTTTTTAAGAAACTGCAAAATATGGGCTGCAAAATATATTTGCAACCTCTTCAAAATGTAGTTCTAGAAAAACAATATGTTTGTTTCTGTAGCAGAGGCGTACAGGCATAGGCTCAGCTATCCCACACCTTATCATTGCAGCTCTCCCTGTCTAAAGGCTGGCCTGAGATGATCCCATCTACCTGTTCATTCTTGTCCATTTAATTAATAAAGAATAATACTTAGCAGTTATGTAGCATTTTTCCTCATCCAAAGATCACAAAACACTTCTCAAAGGTAGGTAAGTATCTTTATGTCCATTGTATAGATGAAGAAACTGAGGCTCAAAGAGGCAACGTGTCTTCTAAAGTGACTGCAATTGCAGTTGGTCAGTTTTTGGCCAGTCTTTAGGACTGGAACCCACATCTCCTGACTCCTACTCTGGTACTTTATTCACTTGATGTTCCAAGTAGAAACTGTGTCATTTCAACATGTAGTTAATAATATAATCTAAATACACCATGAATCTTTTTTTGTTTTTGTTGTTTTGTCACTTATTGACCTAGGATGGCTCAGAAGGATCTAGATTTAAATCAGCAACCATCTGAAAACTCTTTTCTGGATGGCTTGACAGAGGCACAAGGAAATGGCAGATGACTTGCCCAGGGTTACATAGAGAGTAACTGAACAGCGTGATCGAAAACCTAGACTCTTAATGACGTTATACTACTTTAGATTGTGATCTTGATATGTCATTCAAATCAAATAATGTTGGCCATGGTTCATCTTTGGATGGGTCAGCACCATAAAAACTCCCAAGGGTGCTGCAGGAAGTGTTGGAGATTCATTAGGTATTATTTTTCCCTCTGAATCTTTACTAATCAATGCCCTAGCATGGTGTTACAAACACTGAGGAGCTGTCTTTCAGGTGAAATGTAAAGCCAAGTTTCTGATCGTGGTCTTCTACCCAAGAGTAGGACAGTGTTAGCTCTAGTGTCCTGACCATTTTCAATTAAACTCTCCCTGAGGTCACAACTGGTTATGGCATTCTTCACTTAATGTCTTAGACATCTGTTTAGTGCTTATAAATGCTGTTGTCCACTCTATCAGTGTTTGCATTTCAGGTGTAAGTGTGTGCGCATTTCAGTGTTAGTCCTTTGTTTAAAAAACATTTTGGGATGAAAAGCATTACATACATGTGAGCTATTTTTCATTACTGACTACCACTTTTGCTATAACCATTAGACTCGTTATTCTAATTTCTTAAGAGAGCAGAGACTCATTATACTAATTTCTTAAGAGAGCACTGTCTCTAGTAAGCTTTACTGTCTACTACCATGCTGTAGAAATAGAGGGAGTTGGTCCTTTTCTTCCAGTCATGAACATTGATATTTTATCATTTGGCCTGTAATGAATTGTTTCCACAATGTGGTTTCTGTCACACTGTGACTATACTTTTTAGTGCATGTGGGCATCGTTAGCAAACCCTGAAGTGCTAAATGAAGCTCAAATTAGAGGCATTGCTTCCTGTCACATCTACTGTGTGGTCACTAAATAATGGAGAGTGGAACATAGAGGTGGGTTATTGTGCTAAGAAAATGGTGTGATCACAGATTGTTATCAAGGACTGAGCTAAGTTCTAACAATACTGTTACATAAAATCTTTTTTCAGCAATATTGTTACAATGCCACATTCTGAGCAAGTAGAATACTAAAATGCAATGAGAAATTATTTAAAATTTTAAAAGAATGGATGAACTGAAGATTGCTGAAAATTCTGTTTAACTAGAGTTCTGTTTTTTTTTATTTGCCTTTTTCTTCAGTTCATTTCTTTCAATTGTAGTTCTATGAACAGTCTGACACAACTTTTAAGGGATACATTAGGTTTCCATAATACACCTTGTATTCTGCTGTTGCTGCTGCTTCTGCTACTATTATTACTACTGTGTTGTGTTTTTTCCCCAGTGATCTCAAAGAGCTTTACAAACAATAATTAAGCCTCACAATCTTCTGAAAAGATAGGTGCAGTAAATCTTATAGCTATTTTAGAGATAAACTGAGGCATTAAGAGGGTAAGACACTTACAGGACTCCCAGTCCCCGGATATTACTTTTAACTTTTGGAATTCAACTTTAGATATATGGACTTTGTCCAGGAGTCATTAAAAAGAATAAATATTCTCCAAGCTTTGTAGAGAGCCTGTGTGCCTCAGGGAAATTATATGTTTATATGTTTGTTTTTAGTTTATTTTTTTAATAAAAGAAGGTTAACATTTGCATTTAGAAGTTAGTAACAAGATGCAACTATTGGAGAAGGATGAGAAAAAAATGGGATCGGCCTGCAGATTTTATCCTCCTGAAAGCAGCGGGAATAGACTTGGTAATCAAAACATGGATCTATCTTGAGGAAAATTTTTATGAAGTATATTGTCTGCTCCTGGAGTCTATTTAGTTCCTCTCCAAGCCAGAGTGAATTTCTGGCTTTTACTCCAGAGAACACAGGTCTTGGTCTTACTCTGCTCTGGTTTTCATAGAAGAGAGTAAATAGAAAAATCGGATCCATTTAAGTACAAATCACAATATTCATCCAGTTCTTAGACTAAGGATAACATTTTCAAAAGGGCTGAAGTGATGTAGAAGCCTGAATCCCATTTTCAAAAGAGACGTAGGCACTTAGGAACCTAAACCTCATTGCCTTTTGATGAGACTAAGGCACCTAAATACCTAAAATCACTTTTGAAAGTGAGATTTAGGAGCCCAACGTCTCTTAGGTATTTTTGAATATTATCCTGAATGTCTAAAAATGTCAGAGCAACACTGTAATGTATCTCCTTGAAGCACCATATGGAAATCATATAATTGTTCCCATGGCCGGTCTACATAATCATATGTTCCTATTACTATTATCCTCATCCTCCCCCCACAGTTTCCTCCATTTATTTATTACACCCTTTGCTGCATCTTGTCTTAAATTAGGGTGTAAAGCTCTTCTGGATAGAGACTGTCTTTTACTATGTGTTTTTGCACCTATTATAATGAGACCCTTGTATTACTTAGGCCTTCTGGACAACACTGTAATAAATAATAATAATCACAATAGCAGCAGCAGAGTTACGGGTAAGAGGAGCAATGATATGACATTTCAAGATTTTGCTCTTGCTGTCTCAACCAGTGGGGGGGAAATGCCACATTGAGGTGGAAACTTCTGAAATGTTGACAAATGTAAGGTGAATCTTTTTGCATATCAGCCATTGTGATCAATGCACGTTCCACGTGTGGAACGAGGGCAGAATATGCCATCTAATACAGTGCCTAACAGCAGAGAATTGAATAGAAATGCCTCAGCAAGATTAGAGTTCCTGTTTTTCATAATCTTACAATGCCACTAAAAAACGCTGCAATATTTTTTAAGGTGTGAGGCCTTAAAGGCAGAGTATACCGATACATAATGCTGTACTGGAAATTTATATTTCCTCTATGACCAATTTATGGCTTACCGTACTACTTTAGCACTGTATTTCACAGATTATGGATAAGTGAAAAATTGCCATTCTGAAGTGAGTACAAATGATGGGAACGACTATAAAGCAGAAATCTACAGTAGGTATAAAGTTTCTGTGCCTCAATTTCCCTGTGGTGGGCATCTCAATGTGATTGCCACCATGTGAGTGTACCTTGTAACATAAAACTGCAGTTATGGTATGTACAGGTTCTCATGAAAATCACAACTTGCTGACACACTCAGTTAACCATTTACTTTTACTGATACTTAACACATTTCTTTGTGCGCAAAAAGGAAAACACTCTATGAAGCACTAATTAACTTTGATAAATCATCATTTCCTGAATTTTTTTTTTTGCACACTAACGGACAAACTTGCAAGCAGCTCTGCAAGGTGGGGAGGAATCCCTGCACCCATTGCAGAGTCCTAATAAATCAATGGGGCTCCGTTAGTGCAAGGGCTTACCTTTGTGGTCCTGCTTGCAGAAATAGGGTCTAAAATAGCTGAATATTTTTTCTTGATAGCCATATCCCGACAAGAATTTTGTTATGTTTGAAGTGTCCATGTTAATTCCATAACTTTATTATTTATTATTATTATTATTATTATTATTATTCACATAAAAGAAGTATTTTAATCCTTATTTTAAATTTTAAAATTTTCATATTTTATCGGAGGAAAACATGCACTTAAACTCTTTGTTTGAAAAGAAAGATCTATTTCAAATTCAGAACCAAAAATGAGAAGCTTGATACTTTACGTTCACTTTTCAAGGCAGGAAGTTCCTACCTATAACAGCAGGAGAATGGGAGCCAGAATGCTGAGGTTTTAGACTCATATCTGCTACTGACTAGTTCTGTAAACTTTCAGCATGTCACAATCTCTCTATGCCTGTGTAAAATGAGGATAATTATATTTTCCTACCTCCTAGGGATGTTGTGAGGCTTAATTTATTTTATGTTTTGAAATTCTCTGATGAAAAGAGCTATAGAAAGAGAGAGTATTATTGTTGTTACTTTTGTCACTGAAATATTTTCTGAAATCCAGTATTGGGGTAATGAAAAGGAAAACAGAAGTTCCAAACTATTATTGGAAATTAACTTTTAAATCAGGTGACAAACTTCGCTTCAAAATAACTAAAGGAATTCAAGTCACTGACCAATATAGAGACTACATGAATGTAAAATTAGTTTGCCTGCATTCACAAAAGGTTGTTTTCAGTCATTAAACTACTTAGACACTATCATAAGAAAGTTATTTTTATTTTATTTTGTTTCAATTTAGAACAATAAAAAGAACCTCTACTCTGGCTCTGAATGCTGTGTCAATTATTTAAAATTACAAAACTAAGTTCAATCAGTTGACCTCTTCTCCAAGTAGCAACTCATAATCAAATACTAATACCCAGTGCCTTTGCCTATACCTCAATTTTCCCATTTTCCTTCAAAAGCCAAGTATAACATATGGGCCCCCTTCAGCGTGCCTGAAAGTGAGCAAATGGAACATGGATTTTTTATGTTCACATAATATGCATATTTCTATCTCCTTGTTTATTATTCAATATTTTCCATCTAAACTTCTCTCTACATTAGAGGCTGGTCCATCAAGAGTGTCAGAATCCCCACCCCATTTCCATCTCCTAGCCCTATACTTTTGCAGTTTGAAACACTAACAAATTCTAACTGATTATGATGGTATCAAACAGCAAATATTAATCTACTGAAAAATAGCTCTGAATGGACTAACACATGCAAACAATTGCTGTAATGAAATACCAGCAGCAACTCATCCAATGAAATAAACCACATAATAGTACTAGTGTAGGACTAATTTAATTTAATGTGTGTGTCACCTACAGAAATGCTGTGTATGAAGAATTCTGGATGTTTTATTGAAAGTAACAGTGAAATGAAAAAGTAATTAAAATAAAAGCGTTCTTTAACTAGCTGCCTGAGGGGTGCATTAAACTAGACCTTTTTATAAGATCTGCAGTCCCTTAGGTTACTACAAATGATTGTAATGAAAACTGTTTTCAGGCTGCAAATTAAGTTTGCCAGATGCCCTTTTTAAGGCACTGTAACATACAAAGACAAGCACTGTAATCTGATAAACTTACCAGCCTCACACATGCCAGTGCTCTGCAAGTAAGTACGACATCGCTCTTTATGCTCCTCTAATGAGCTTCTCTGCTTGTAACTCCTTCCACAAAACTCACATTTGTAGGGCTTCTCCACTAGAAAGAAAAGATGGCAGGATAAAATAACCACATGAGACTGATGAAACACTGCCTTCCTGGCATATGAGCACATAATTACTGATAACTCTCAATTTAACACTTGGGGAATGCCTTAAATTCCTATATAATTGATAACTATTATTAATTATTATTATTATTATTATTACTATGAAATCAAGGTTAACTAAGGGTGAAATTCACCCCGATATGGAGGGTCCATACATGGCCCTCTTCATTACTTAAGTCCAGCAGTGCCCTACTACAGTGATGGAATATCTGTCAGAGAGCTTCTGCACTGCATGCAGCTGAAATTTGTGTCAAGTAGGCTGGAAAATGGGCCTACAGGGGCAGACCAAAGGGGTTGCTGGACCTGGATTTACAGATTCATATAGCCCAAATTCTGATATCATAACTGCAGAGAGGCATTACTGGAACCCTGCAGACTGCTCACAGGTCAGGGTCTAGATTCTGTTCTCACCCAAACTCTGCAGATCAATCAAATTTATGGTGTATGGGATATGAATTCACCTTAGGATAGTAATTTTATGTTAGTAAATTTATAAATAATTGCTAAAATATGTCTGATATTTTCTAACTAGGCACAGTTTTAACAAAATGAATACAGCACTTTGAATGGTAGACTTTTCCTGGTAGAATATAAAATAAATATGCAATAGATACATATCTGTTGATACCATGCTAACACCACTAATGTAAATTATTATCATTTAATTAGCATGTTGCTTTTAAAAGATCTATTCAGATGTTATCTTCTCCCTCTTGGAAGAATAAAGAGTCTCCCTTTGTTCATCCTTAGCATGTCAGAACTGTTCAGTTATCCTTAATGCATTTCACATCCTAAGATTACATGAGGCAGTGCTCTTAGGATCAGACTTTCATAAGTTAGCCTCCACATTTGCAGAACCAGGAACAAAACCTAAGAGCTCTGATTCCTAGTACCCTACTCTTAAGCACTAGCTTCTCTTAGCATAACCCCCTAACATAGAGACACTACACTTGTGTGAAACAGGACTTGAATCATTGTTACTTAACCTTGTACTGATTTACTTAAACAGGGTTAGTAAAACCAGTGGAAGCCCTCATATGGATGCTCTTATTTCAGTTTCAGAGTGGCTTATTTCAATGTAGGTTAAACATGTTCCTAATCAATTTAAGATAAGCTGAAATAAACCTGGTTTAAACTGAAATAAAAGTATCCATACAGCCTTTACACTGCTTTAATTGAATTAGTCTAAAGCATCCCTTAAGTTAAACTAGTGCCACTCTATGTGTAGATAAGTTCAAAGGCACATAGGTGCAAACCCCTTCTTGAATCAGTACAACACATATATATTGGGGGGTTGCACTCTATACCAGTACAAAAAACAACAACAACCCCAAAACCCTGTATAATTAGGGCCTTTGTTTATTTATTTAAAGATTTTAACATCTTTTAATTAGTCACTAACAGGCTTCTCAGAACAATTTTAATCACAAACAGCTTCCGATTGTAAGGTTATTAGTTCACATATTGTTTGGCAGCTGTGCCAAAGAGGGTTGCTGCATTGTTGATGAAGATGTGTTTGAAGCATGATGTTTTTATGTGAGTCTTGATGAGGACATGTAGTTTTGTTGATCTGGGTCAAAGTCAAATCAGAACCTTGTTTATCCATGTAAGATAATCTCATTTTTAACTTTGATTCTTTGTAAGGTTAAACTTTTTTTCTGCATACGGTAGTACATAGATAGTATCTGTCATTCAAAATGCTTTTTTTCTAAACCTCTATGTAATACATGAAGGACATATAAAAATAAAAAGGAGTAAGTGTGATCTGATTGTTAAAGAGCAGGATTAGGAATTAGAACATATGGGTTCTATCCCTAGGTTTCTGAGTGACTTGCAGTGTTGGGACAAGTCACCCCCAGCTTTGTGCCTCCATTTCCCAATCTGTAAAATGGATATAATATGTTAATGGGATGTTGAAAAAATTAATTAACATTTGTTAAACTCTTTAAGATATTCAGATGAAAGTTACTAAAAAGGGCAAGTCTTATTTGGTAGTTGAATGACACCAGCCCTGGGTATTCTCCCGGGGCCATTCTGATGATCCAGGACAGGATAGCTCTAATAGACAAGAATGAGAGAAAGCCCTAGTGGAGTATAGTTTACTGCAACTATAAAAACTGAGAGTCTGATGGCATGGCCACATCTCCTAACGGAGAGGCCATACCTAGATGTTATGCAGTGCAAACAAGTGGAGTAACTGGGTCTCTCTCTCATAGTATTCTCTCCTGAAAGAAAGGCTTCCTACAGCCTTTTTCCTCACTAGCACATCCGTGCAGCAAAGAGCAGAACTGAGCCCCTATATGGAACGTACCATATATAGAATTAGAGGTCATTGCAAATTGTTAGGTCTCCAGAATCCGATTGGCAGATTAAACCTTATTGATTAACCCTTTCTATTTTCCACAACTGATGTCCTAGTGACACACATTTACAACACCTAAGTGTCTCTGTAGTCACTTACCAGAATGTGTCCTTAAGTGACCTGTTAGTGCATCTCTCCTTTGGCAGGCATAGCTGCAAAGATGACATTTAAAAGGTTTTTCCCCTGTATGTAGTTTAATGTGGCGGAGGAGGTTACCCTTCTGAGTAAAGGACGCTCCGCACTGATTACACTGGAATGGCCGTTCACCTTAAAATGACATTGAAAAAAAAGGACATTAAATATTTATATGGATATCACCTCCAGCCCCTCACCCTTTCCTTGTTGGAGGAGGAAAGAATGAGATACTGGATCAAATTCTGCCCTGGGACACACACACCGCTCCTGTTAACCTCAGTGGAAGTTACTTGTGAAGCTGGGGGCAGAATTTTGAACAATGTGTCCGTTTATGAGAAATATTCCAAATGTATAGTTTTTCTGTGGACTGGAAATAAATTTTCTTGAGGAAGTTGATTCTAATATGTTGAGAATTTGGAGGGAAAAAAAATCTTTTTAATTCTTCCCAGTCTGTACCTATTATGATAATTGACTTCGTGTTAAGGTATGGTATAAGGAGAAGCATGACATACAAGCAAGATGCAGCAACCAGCAAAGCAGCTTGACTCCTGGTTTTTGACTGACTAAGAAGTATTTACATGACGAAGTGCTAGTGCCTTTCATCCAAAATTCTCAAAACACTTCACAAACATGCTTTTACAAACATTCAACCCTGATGCGATATGTAAATACTATTGTACTCATTAGGCAGATGGGTAAAGAGAGGCACAGAAAGATTAAGTGACTTGCCCAAGGTCATATTTGCAGGTTCAAGAATGGAACAAAGAGCTGTGATTCTTGCTACCCTTTTAATCACTAGACCACACTCAAATCATATGCTATCAAAATTTAGCTCTTTTAAGGATAATATACGGATATTTACCAGTGTGGCTACGCTTGTGAACCATCAAGACATTGAGGCTAATGCAGGCTAATCCACAGACATCGCAGTTCATCTTTCCACTAGTTGGCCTGATGTTGTCATATGAACCAGAATGTCTCTCCAGTTTAATGCTCTCATATTCATTATATTCTCTTGGATAGCTGTAAGGTATTTCAGATTCTTCTGTATTTTCCATAGGCTCTGAATTCAAAGCACTCTCTTCTCTTTCATTGTATTCACCCTTCACTTTAACCAAGTCATCTGCAGGTGAACAATAAAGCACAAAATGAAAAATTATGTTAGAAGCTATAATGTCTCTCTAAAACAAATCCACATCAGCTAATTTAATATAAAAATGTTTAAAATAACTCTGCATGTTTGACGTAAATCCACAAAAATAATGAAATACAGTTAAGACATCAGTCCTCATGGATCTTGCATTTATAGTGATAATCTTAAAGAAATTACCTTTACAAAAGTTATATATATTAATTATATTTGGGGATATTTTACTTCTAAGCTATATAAATACATGATACACTATATATCAAATTGTTATTACATTATACATACTGTACAGTATATAAAAGAAAATATTTGTTCACATAATACATAATTAGACTATAGAAATTATTGCCTCAGGGTGTCATTGAGGCCAAGAATACAGGGGAATCTTGCCCCTTCCTCTGAAGCATTTGGTGCTTGCCACTTGACTAGATGGACCACAGGTGTGATCCAGTATGCAATTCTGCTGTTCCTATATTGTAGTGTGAGGCGAGACCCCTTCTCAACAATCCTCATCAGGATTTTCACTAATTATCACTTCAAATAGCAACTTTTATCCAATGATCTCAAAAGCTTTTAGAAGCATCCATTAATTTCCATTAAAATTGCAAAGAGATCTCAGAGGTCAAATTCCTCCCCAAGATATTTGCCCACAGTCACATAGCACGTGTCTGACAAAGAATTCAGGTATCCCTAAATATCAGCATACTGCCCTATTGCTAGGCCATACTTGGCCTCCTTCTCCTAAATGTCCCTGGATAGGCTCCTGGTCCTTTGAGTTCCCATTTTTTCTGGGTGGCTAATGAAGACAACCTCTTAGGTTTTGGTTAGAAAATGACCCTACTGGCAAGATGGGACAGTGGTGTAAGTAGTTAGCCATTTGCAAATAATAACCCCTCACTCGGGAGATGATGCTCCAGGAGTAAAAACATGAGGAGACTGACCATTCTCTTAGAGATAAAATATGTAATTTCCTGTTTGAAAGTATTGCACTCCTGGCCACCTGCACCTTTCCAGAAATGAGGGTTAGACAGTTAAATATGGCTTTCCTGCTAAGCAAGGTGCGTGCCCTTTCTCTAATGTGTAGAACATGGACTATCAAAACTGCATTATCTCTGGATCTGATAAAGAAACCACATCAGATGCAGAGAAAAAACAATTGGTGCCAGTGAAAATGAAGTGATAGCATCAAAAAAAAAAGTGAAAAAATAAAAACCAAGCAATAAACCCTTTCATGAAGTCAAACTTCTCAGCTAAAGTATGGAAGAAAAATACTCCTATGTCCTGCAGACTTTCAGTGAGCTCAGGCATTTATATGGGCACCAAGTATGCTTTTGTCTAAGAATATAACCCTTTCTCACTAGGGTGCAATTTTCTGCCTGTGGCCTTACTTCTGGCTTAAAGGTGTGGGGGAGAGCGTGGAGCAAGTGGTTGTGAGGGTCCTGGTCGTGAGGAAAATTCCAGGTCTCCCTCAGTTTTTCCCTTAGATGATTCTGTCAGCAAGAAGTGTGTTTCTTTCCCCTTTCCTCTCTATGTGCAGGGAGGTTGGCACTCAGAGCCCACAGATCACCCAAGGATTCAGACCGGTCTTGGGTAATGGTCCACCAGAGGTTCATCCACACAGGTACCTTATTTCGCCTTATCTGTTTCAGGAGTAACCCTGCCTCCCTATCTATCTCCTGGACAGTGCATCTCCTTTGGAGTCACACCATTGACAGAGTTTCCCTGCTTGAAGCTATTGCTGCCCATTCCCATGCCCCCAAGTGGGGGATTCTCCAGAGCAGACAGGTCTCAAGCAAAAGTTAGTGTAGCCTCTAGTTGTATAACTTTGCACAATACTTACTGCTAGTTGTTGGGGGGAATGTTAAACAAAACTCTTTTCCACACAGATTTATTTTTTAATAAAATAAGACAATTCTTACAAAATAATTCATCAGGTCCTGTACAGTGTGTTAAAAGAAAGTGCACACTGCAGCTGCACCTTGCTGATACCTTCAGAAATACATTTAAATTTCCACTTACTAATTAATGTTTTACCTGTCATCTGTATTAAATGCAGCTGCTTAGGGGAACAGAACTGGTCTTAACCTCTGATGTAGAAGACTTCTCTATAGTTTTATCCTTTCTGTTTCCCACCACAAGTTCATGGTTCACATCTTTTTACTCTTTAGAGAAATATGCCAATGTTCGTGTATATAATATACATGTGTTTTGTCCCTGATTTCCACTGGGATAGATGATGCAGACTGGTATAGTTTGGGCAATATCTTACGGTTCCACCATGGAAAATAACTGTTTTGCTTTTTCCTTATTGCACACTGTTTGCAATGTTTTTGTTTTCTGATGATAAATGAGAAGGATGCACCTGAGTTCTGATCAAGGCCCTCCCCCCTAAATCATCACTACCACTCCAGCTGTCGGTGATATCCCACCAAAGCTTGAGTGCTTTTCAGTTTGCATGTAGGCGTTAAAAGAACCTCAACGGAAAATTGCAGCTACTGACAACTAAAAGATAGCAGAAAGCAGAACCTATTAGGGAAGAGTTATTTCATTTTGAGTGAATGTTGGAATAGAAATGTGACCTTAAGATGTTGGCCATAATTAAGGGGAAAGTAGTACTACCAAAGTCCCTCAGTGTGCTTGTGATAGGAGAAGAGAAGAGAACAAGTGGCAATATTTATGCCATTTTCCCAAGGAAAAGAAATGGCCTAGGAAAAGTAGGTCAATAATTGATCAAGTGGTAGTAGAGGTCTGCACTGCCATGCAGGAGACAAATTCAATTTCTAGTCCTGGCCTTTTTGCTTTGCAAGCTGGCAGGCATAGGGAGCCCTATGGAAGCATAACACTGGTGGTTGGGTGGGGATGCTTCATGTTGCTTAAAGAGAGATTTTGACAGGTTCCAGAGAATGTCCAATCTAGTCCTCCTCAGCCAAAAGGAGAATGCACAGAATGGGGGAGGAGAATTAAAGTGAGGAAAGATGAGGATATTCTCAAAGGGCTCACTGAAATACATATTGTCCCTTCCGCGTTCAGGAAAGTGAAGAGGTTAATAGAGAAGAATTAATTAATCTGTCCTGGCCTGGGTAACTACATTCTTGGGGCCCCTCCTGAAGACAATACACACAGCAGAAAGGATCTGGTAGATTTTACACAGCAAAGTGGTGGTGTGATACATTAGGGCTGATGCACATGGTTTCATTTCCTGGGGTGATGATTATGAGATGAAAGACATACTCCAGAGTAATATTTTTGTTTCACCTGAAACACTGTAAAAACAATGGGTTCTGGAAAAGATCCAAAATATAAAGCTGTGATGGCAACATTAGACTGAGTCACCACAGAAACTCTGCATATGTATGCTCTGTAAATTAAAGAATAATAATAAAAAGTCAATAACAGCAAATAATTAAGAAAAACGAGTGCGTTGTCTTGACTATACTCTCTAAGAAGAATTCTCAGGGGAACAGCCTTCAATTGCCATGCTTAATCCAATTCCTTGACATCAAACACAGGGAAAAGAATGTAAGTTTTGTGCTGTTACTGAGCAAAGTTTGTTACTGATGCTACCGAAGACAGAAAGATTAAGAATCAGAAGCCATTAAAGGCAACAGCACAACAGGGTGATGTTGCTCAAGTATTGTACGAGAAGTGGGGTCATAATAATGAAATCCTCAACACATGCAAAAAGTCAAATGGATAACAAAGAAACTTAATCATCTTAATGTGGCATTTTAATGATGCTACTGATTTGCTATGCCAATTCTGAGATAATGAGCCCCTAATGCTACAGATGTTCAGCCAGACTTAAAAAAAAAGAAAAGAAAAAGCTTTTCTTGTATGCCATTTCCTAACTATCCAATTAAACAAATTGTGAAAGCATCTAGATAGTTTACCAGATTTTGACAGCTGTTCATAGGATTCAGAAGCTTGGAGAACTAAAGAACAAAAAGGAAGTCTCTCTCTCTCTATATATTTAAGTATATATATATATTGAAGGATTAGAATGTTTTGTGACTACCTGTATCTGACTGATATTAACTGATGAATTGTTACATACAGTATGCAAATGTCTCCACAAACTGTTCCTAGAATTGTGAGTACAAGAGAGAATTGTGAGGTACTAAAACTACGCTTTGCCACCTCACAGAAAGTGAGATTTTCTAGCCTATGCTGGCAGAATAGCACAGTTGTATACCACAAAACTGAAGAAGTCATAAGAGTTTACATATTAAAGAGAATTCACAATCCTGAATGTCTATGAAAAGCTCAGCAATCACTACGCAATGAACATAACGCAATGTGTACATACTGTAATTCTATAACATGGCAACCATTTTCAATAATGTCAAGTGAAAGGGTAAACAAAGAAGAAAAATCCATAATCAAATACTTGAGGAGATGCACACAGTTCATCCAATTACAAAACCTTAGATAAATTACTTCTTTCCTTTCCTTTCTATGTTTTCTTAAGATTTAATGAACATGTAATTTAACACTTTTTTGAAAATGTCAATAAAGATTACAAACATATTTTTCAGTATATTTAGTACTGGAGAAAGGTGCCAGGCAGGCAGCTTGCGATTTAGGCCAGGTCTAAACTACAAGCACTTTGTCAGTATAGATATAAAAATTTTATTAAAGTTAATGTTAAAAATTATATAATACACAGGTTAAGAAAAGAGTGTCTGTACATCTGGGTATAGTGCTTAGATTATCCACAAATACAAAGTTTGTTTAAAAGTCATAAGATACATATAGTGCATAATCAGCAATAACCCAAATTTAGGTGAATAAATTTAACAATACAGTTTAAATAATAGCATCCAAGTATTTGGGTACATCACTTATGAAAAGTTGTACAGTGAGTTGGTTGTAGAAAGCAAATATAGGAATGAGTGTAGATTGTCCATCAGTAATTGAGCATTTAGGGTAAGTTGTCCATTTAGAAAATACATATACTTGTAAAGTGCTCCTAGTGTGGATGCAGCTTTTACCAGTAAAACTACACTTTTGCTGGTTTTACTGCATCTAAGGGATTTTGCGACACAGCTATGTCGGTCACAAATCACACCTCATCATATCTCTGACCAACACAGTTATGCCTGGTACAGGACTGGGACCACACAAACAGATGCAGAGGATCTTTCCATCACACCATTATGTCAATGTGGCTGCAGGTATCAACTGTAAGGATGAGAATGGAATTCAAGTCCTCCTGGCCCAGTCAGACTTTGAGGCTTCTCTGCTGAAAATGGTGATAAGGCCAATTAATGATGACTGTGGTGATTTTTGTGAGAAGATCATTTGTCCACTAGGCACTGAAATTATATTCTCAAGTCATTTCATAGTCCCCTGAACAACCATCAGATGAGCTCTACTAATCTGGACTGGATTCACGGGCAAGTAGAAGTAAAAGGTTCTACTGCCTAATACCAGTCCTCTGAGCCAGCCCTTCTCCTTTACTCCAGACCATGTCAGAGCTGCAACCTTTCTGTATTTCTCCACCTGATTGTCCATTTAATTTCAAAACTCATGATTCCCCAGCAGTTGACTCCAACCATGTCCCCTTCTGCCCTAGGGATAGAATAGGCATGGCTGGAACTCACTGTACTCTGGCAATCCCGGTAGGTCTTATAGCCCCATTACAAGACAATGTGCTTACCAGCAGGTTGGGGCTGCACTACATTGCACCAGGGACCGGGTGGAACAGCACAAAGCCACCTTTGCTTCACTCTCCATAGGTGTTCCAAGCATTGAGCCAGTGTGCCTGAGATTTTGTCTTATCAAAATAATTATTTAATCTGGATATGAGTCAACAGTGTGCTCTTGTTGCCAAGAAGGCTAATGGCATTTTGGGCTGTATAAGTAGGGGCATTGCCAGCAGATCGAGGGACGTGATCGTTCCCCTCTATTCGACATTGGTGAGGCCTCATCTGGAGTACTGTGTCCAGTTTTGGGCCCCACACTACAAGAAGGATGTGGAAAAATTGGAAAGAGTCCAGTGGAGGGCAACAAAAATGATTAGGGGGCTGGAGCACATGATTTATGAGGAGAGGCTGAGGGAACTGGGATTGTTTAGTCTGCAGAAGAGAAGAATGAGGGGGGATTTGATAGCTGCTTTCAACTACCTGAAAAGGGGTTCCAAAGAGGATGGAGCTCGGCTGTTCTCAGTGGTAGCAGATGACAGAACAAGGAGCAATGGTCTCAAGTTGCAGTGGGGGAGGTTTAGGTTGGATATTAGGAAAAACTTTTTCACTAGGAGGGTGGTGAAGCACTGGAATGGGTTACCTAGGGAGGTGGTGGAATCTCCTTCCTTAGAGGTTTTTAAGGTCAGGCTTGACAAAGCCCTGGCTGGGATGATTTAGTTGGGAATTGGTCCTGCTTTGAGCAGGGGGTGGGACTAGATGACCTCCTGAGGTCCCTTCCAACCCTGATATTCTATGATTCTATGATCTATAGGTCAGATCCTCATCTGGTGTAAATCAGCAAAGCTTCATTGACTTCAGTGAGTATCTGGCTCTATTGTCCTCTATTACTGTCATATTATTTTTGTCTGTTGCAACTATAATTCACCATCTACATTTTACAGTGATAAGGAAATAAACACCCATTTAACTTATACACTGTATACAGCACATTTCAAGGGTGATATCTAAATGAGCCAATGTAGTGTGCACCTGGTAGAAATTTCACTTCTAAAAATAGGAGAGAAACTTTCATAATTCCTCTCTGTGGAATGCATGTTCTATGCTAATTAGTCTCTTTATTTTTATTCAGACTTCAGACAAAAATAGAAGCAAATCAGACTGAAATACAGCATTTCAAATAGTAGAAAAATCAGGAATACTCTTCCTAGCATTTGTATATTTAACGTCTATCTATAACAATTTCCCTTTTAATAACTGTCCTCCTATCATCAAAATAGAACCTGATGTATCTTAAAATATAATTAATTACAACAAAATAAAACATCATAAGAATTATGCTGTAAAAATCAAGTGAGCCAGGAAATTCAGAGTTAATCCTAACCCTCAGCTTCTTAGAGCTTTTTAATCAAAGACTAACATACTGATTTTTTCCCCCTGTGGAGACCTATAATTTCATGAAGGATCCTATGCCCAAATATTTTAAAGAGTACTGTCTGTTAGCTTTCGTGTATTATCAATTGTCTGCCCTTTAATAATGGTCTTACACTTTATAGTGCTTTCATTCAGAAAGATCCCAAACCACTTTACCAAATTTTACTGAATGAACTATCGATATAGGAATTACATTGTCCAAAGCTAAGTGCTATCAACTCTGGACTGAAAGATGGCAACTATATATTATATCCAACTAAAGCTGCGGTAGGAATTTAGGGAAGCGGAATGTAATCATCCTGGATGGAATTTGACTAGAACATCAGGCATTATTTGGGGATATGAGTTTACTATTGACTCAGAGAGAACACCACTTCGTACTGCATCACCTGCAGTGCCTGAATTTTATCTTGAGCTCTCCCATTCAAATCCTGTCTATGCCAATGTTGCTTAATTTACAAGATTTTCTGGCGCTGGTTTTCTGAACTTTAGTGTCCTTTAAAATCTCCCTTTCTTAAAAAAAAGAAAAGAAAAAAGATTAAACTCTGAGTTTTCTTCTGTTACTATTTAGATAACATCACTCATAGAAGACATCTTCTAAAACTACAATTCCTAAAGTCCAGAAAGCCAGATACAATCACAACCGTTAAATCACACTTCAGTAAGACAGTTGAATCAGAAAACATCTGGACATAACAGTCAGACTGAAAGAAGTTACATGTTAAATTCTGATAATCTCATTCGTTAGTGTTTAAAGGTTATACTAAGAGACATATTACTAATGTGATCAGTCAAGCTTGACTTTCTTTGGTCATCTGGTTTTTAAAATGCATTTCAAAATCTGAAATGTTTAAAGTACAATCTTGCTAATCACTCTCAAATAGATTTTCAAATGTCCTTTATTCCAATAGCACCAGATAATACTAACTGACATTTATGTAGCAAATTTGATTCCAAAATGTTTTCAAAATTATGCACAATATACAGGATTGAGGAATCACTCTTGTGTGGAGTTTAGCAGCCAGTACACCATATGCGTAAAGAGGGGGGAAATTTTGGCCCAAAAAAGCAAGGCAAATTTTGGCCCAAAAAAGCAAGGCAAAGTACCAGTGGAAATTTAATGAACATGCAGAGAAGACAGGACCTTCATTTTTAAGGTATTGCCCAAAAGACCCAAACAGATTAAACTGCATGAAACTTAATTTATCTATTTTGGAAGAATGAAAGGTGAATCAACCAAGCCAGGATTTGAATTTGTAATTCTTGATAATCCAGGTTTTGAAGCTAGATTTTTAGATCACAAATGCTTCCCCTCCAGAGTTACTTTGTTGCAATAATATAATCCATGAATTATTTTTGCACTTTAATCTAGCTTTGACCTCTCCGGGTTAATTTCTGCATTCCAGCATCTTTCCAGTGACTCAAACATTATTAAACTCATTCTTTTTTGCCACATAAATAGGTCGGGGATAAAGTGTGATTTATCTTAATTGATATTCTCTACTAGCCCATGTTTCTGTAAACTGATTCTTGTCTAATATGACGTGTGATCTGATTTCCAGGGCCATTCTCTCATCTTCACCTCTCATGTGTTGTATACTGCATGGGAAAAAATAGGTCCCCTGGTCTAGATTTCATTTCAGTACAAAAAGAAACAATAATTGTCCCTGTTTTAATTTCTCAGTTGTATTGTATGGATCTATGGGATACATACAGTGTGAACATAGAAAAGTGAGTACAGAATATATTTACCTTAAGAACTAAAAATGTTACTGGAAAAAAATTCCAGAATCTATTGAATATTAGTATGTACCTTTTTTCTCCTTGGCTTTGCCTTCTCTGACCAGATATGATAGTCACATACCTCAAAAGAAATTTAGTCTCTTTTTCCTAGGTAAGGATAATGGATGAAACAGACTAAGGAAATGGCTGCACATTTCTGGCTAAGGCAATCAAGATTACTGAGTTTTCATACCTCTAATTCCTAATTACATTGGGCCCTGTTATAAGTGCCCAGTACAACACAATCTGCAACTGTATGTCATTCATAAACAAATTGTAATGAAACTGACAAATTTTTGTTGATGTCATTTAAAAATGTTTGGCAGTATTGCTTTTTGTTGACAGTACAGTACTGCAGAGTTAAAACAAAGTAGAGTGAATCTTTTGTTGATAACATTAGGGAGATGTGACTTTCAGTTCATACCTAGCTATCAAAGCTCACAGACTTGACACAGTTAACCAGTACAGACTCCTTGCCTGGTTTTAACACTTACAGAAATCCCCTGTTAAGTGAACTTCTGCAGCAAAGTACTGCTGATTTTGTGAGATAACCCCTGAGTCCCATGAGCGGCAGGGCTCGATCTAGGCTTGGGAGATGTAATATTCTGATAAAAAACGGCACTTCCTTTTCAAGCAGATAAGTGCGTGTGCTAAACAGCACCACTGGAACCTCAGTGAGCGCCTAAGCGAGGGTTTGTCAGCCTCTCCTGTCTCACTCCAGCCTTTTAACCGCCCCCTTTCACACACCTAAATGCAGCAGCAATTAGCATCCATAAACCACAAATGTGGCTTCTATTTCTTTTCATTTCACAACCATGAAAGCTAGCTAACATTCATAACACTGAAAAAGTAGTCTGCCTCAACCAATGACGGAATTGAGACTTTAATTACAATACTTGTGCTTGACCTGTGTCTCCCATGGAAACAAATATTTTTAATTTAATTTTTAAAGTAAGGACTCTTCAGTTAAGCATATCTGCCACTCAAGGCCACCATGGTGGGGGATATGAAAAGGAAAGGGAAGTCTAAATCCTTCCCCCAATATCTGCCTCATTGCTTGTCTCTTTTCTGACTAGTTACAGGAAGCACCATAGGAACAGTTTTTTTTCATAGTTGCAGGCAGGCATACACCATGTGCACCACAGCATACAACTTCAATTCCCTTGGGGCAGCAAGGTTTTTTTGTTGTTGTTGTTCTTCACCAAGCTTTTTATTAACCTAATACTATAGTCCTCTGTCTAACTGCTTGCACTATATTCAGTGATCAGACTAGGGTGAAGCCCATTTACTTGGGCTGTGTGTGTGAAAGGCTGAATTTCACTCACCGTGTGTAACCTTTCCATTGCATGTTTTGAGCATGTGGCATGCAGGCAGAGGGAGCATCATATTACCCAGTGTGTTTGTGTGGCCAAGGGACTGTGTGAATTTGAAATCGTGAGCTACAACTGCAGATTTTCTTACAACCGATTTGCAATGTTCCTGGGTGCTTCTTCTTGTTTTCCATTGAGAACAGTGAAGAGTGATACGAAAATGCCACAAGAATATTAGCTTTGATGAGATATTTTGACATTAATTCATTTATTGCCATTATTAATTTTCTGTAATGTCTCCTTGATGCTTCCCAATCTCACCATCTGCAAAGTTAGCCCAAAACTTCTACCAAACCAGTCCAGAGTTGGACAAAATACAGATTTCAGTTGTCCCCACCTCGCACAAAGCCTGAAGCCATGTCTCCATTATTCTATATAGAGACCACCTCCACTGATAATGCAAGATTAATAAGTGAACAAGCTCTAAGAAACTAGTGATTATTGTTACCAGGTATGGATGATTTAATCATATAACAGGGAAAATGCTGGCTTACAGCAGTAATAAAGGAAAATTATTATTGTTGGAGATATTTTTAATTGAAAAAAATACTAAACTATCAAATGCCTGATCGCCACCCAAGCAGATGGAGAACACCATTTGGGCATGGACAATGACCATAAGCTGGTGGAACTGAGTTCTTCTCAAAACCTGGTACGAGCATCCATGGCTGTATAACATCAGGATAGGAAAGGAGGCTTCTTGGTAGGCCTTTGGTGAGCTAAGCTTGATAGTGAAGCACCAGACCACAAGGATGAGAGCACTGCTTCAATGTGGAAGAGATTTTGGACTTCCCTGTGAAAACTATCCACCCTGGTCTTTTAGGGACAAGTTTGATGATGGGAAGTCAGTGGAGGGTATGTTGTGGAGGCTTGCAGGACAATACAGAATGTGTTGCAGGGTGCGTGATCGAACAGAGTACAAAGGCCACAGGAGGGGCCAGAATATGGACAACCCTGGTTGCACAGATGCCATCAAAGCCTGGTTTGACCTGTAAAACTTTTAGGATTGGTGATGATGAAAAGAAGGAAAGAGCCCAGCTTAGCCTGAGTCTGCACTCCTCGCTTCCATTTCCAAAGTCGCAATGATGGCACCATCTTTTCTGCTACTGAACTCTTCCCTAGGCCTGGAACACACCAGAACCCCAGCCTCCTTCCCCCATCCTGCTGTAAGTCAAGCTCCATGACATTGTGGAATAGGGTTCTGTGGTTTGCATGGGGTGTGGAGGTCCCGGTGTAGCTCCTCCATGGCATCCCCACCCAGAAGAGTGGACTGTGTCAGCTTTGGTGCTCTGGGACCTTCTCCACCCACAAAGCATAGCATTTGAGTCACACTAACTGAATCCATTTAAAACTCTTTACATTTAAACATTTATTTTTAATCTTCAAAGCTGCAGTGGTGATGAAAGCTTTGGTGGATCATCAAGGGATGTTCATGAATGTGTACACAAGGTGGTCCAGCAAAGAGCATAATGCCAGAATTTTCAAAAACAGCGGACTTGTGAAGAGCAGAGAAAGGGGAGCTGTATTCCCACCCACAACATTGTCATGTTACCACTGTGATTCTGGATGACTCTACATACCCATTTTTGCCATGGCTAATAAATCTTTTCATAGTTACAACAAACCTAACAATGGAGTGCGAAGGCAGCTGGATTGGTATCAGTCCATGCACAGTCACACAAGCAACTGCGCTTGAGCCTGTTAGCATAGCCTACACTCAGCATGCTGCACAAATTAGAACTACTGTGTGCATATGCTATCAGACTGATGGTGCAGAACTGTATGTGAAGCAAACACAAGATACAAGAACCAGAGGTCCCATAACACAAGAACCAGGAGTCACCCAATGAAATTAACAGGCAGCAGGTTTAAAACAAACATAAGGAAGTACTTCTTCACACAACACAGTCAACCTGTGGAACTCGTTGCCAGGGGATGTTGTGAAGGTCAAAAGTATAACTGGTTCAAAAAAGAATTAGGTAAGTTTATGGAGGATAGGTCAATCAATGTCAAGATAGTCAGGGATGCAACCCCATGCTGTGGGTGTCCCTAAACCTCTGACTGCTAGAAACTGGAACTGGACTATATATTCCCTATCACTCGATAATTATCCTGTTCTGTTCATTCCCTCTGAAGCATCTTGCACTGGCCGTTGGTGGAAGACAAGACACTGAGCTAGATGGACAATTGGTCTGACCCACTGTAGCCATTGTTATGTTCTTAAGTAGTAAATGTCATTTTATGTTGTGAAGCTGCAGTATGTCTTTTTACATAATAAAGACATCCTTCTATTTCTCAAAATCTCTTTATTTGTACGTTGAGGATCTTCACAGAGGAGTGGATTATTGTGGTGTTGTAGTGGGTTTATATTCTGGGTTGTTTCATGAAGGATGGATGTTATAATGGTGAGGTAGTTTATTGAAGAGTGAATTGATGATGTATTGATATTAATAACAGTATCTTTGATGTGTAAAATTCACAGAACCTTTGTTTTCAAGAATAAAAGTTATTGCACAAAAGAGGCTTGCAGCAGGTCAGCTGCCATATAAAATAATGTAACATATGTACAAGAGCAGGGTCAACATAAATGTTCTCTTCTCTGCACATAAAATATATTATTTGGATATATCTTTTCCTTTCCATACTATTGCAGATTGGTGAAGTGCCTGGGAAAATGTTGTGAAGGAGCTAAAGGTAGGGGGTAGTCAAGTAACTACTAATGTCCTGATTGATGCCAGGATATTGGGCAGGTGGTACATTGTAGGTTCAGGCCAGATTTTCAAAGATATGTACGTGACTAAAGATGCAAAGGAGTGCCCAGTGGGCTCTTCAAAAGCACCTAAGCAGCTTTGTCATTTAAATCCTATTGATTTCAAAGGAAGTTAGGCAACTAGCTTACACACTTTTGAAAAATCCCATTAGGCATCTATATGCATCTTTACGTGACTAAACACCTTTGAAAATCTGGTCCTCAGTCTCTAAGGGCATGTCTACACTATGGAGACGATACTGGCACAACTATGTCTGCATAGGTTATGCTGGCATAACCCCATAGTGTAAACGCAGCATACATTAACAGAAGTGACAGAGGGTCCTGTGGCACCTTTAAGACTAACAGAAGTTTTGGAGCATAAGCTTTCGTGGGTCAATGCCCACTTCATCAGATGCAAGACGTCTTGCGTCTGATGAAGTGGGTATTCACCCACGAAAGCTTATGCTCCAATACTTCTGTTAGTCTTAAAGGTGCCACAGGACCCTCTGTTGCTTTTTACAGATTCAGACTAACACGGCTACCCCTCTGATAATTAACAGAAGTGGTTTTTCTGCCAGTGTAGGAACACCACCTCCCCAAACAACGTTATCTACATTAATGGAAACACTCTTCCATTGACATAACCTCCAGTGTAGATGCAGCTATGTCAGGATAACTACATTGGTCAGGGGTATGGTTTTTTTCACGTCCCTGACTGACGTAGTTATACAAAAATAACTTTCAAGTGCGGCCAAAGCCTAAGTAGCCCATTCTTTCCCAGAATTGAACACTTTTGCAGGATGTGGTATGGAAGCACTTTCTACTCCTGCTGCTTGTGCTATACCTAGTTTGTGGAGAAATAAAGTACTTCCATCTCCAATATGGTCATTCTAGCCTCATTCACCAGTTTAGCACTAAATTTACTTTATGTATCTTTTGGATTTTGTTAAAGCAGTTTTATTTTTAATTACTCAAAGGTTCGATGTGAAAGTTCATTTTAGACCAAAGTAAAACTGTTATTTCCAAGTTATGGCAAAAACAGATAATGTCTAACTTTATTCACTTAGATCAGCAGTTCTCAGACTGTGGGTCGGGACCCCAAAGTGGGTCACGACCCCTTTTTAATGGGGTCACCAGGGCTGGCTTAGACTTGCTGGGGTCCAGAGCCAAAGCCCAAGCCTCAGGGCTTTAGCCCTGGGTGGCAGGGCTCAGGTTATAGACCCCCTGCCTGGGGCTGAAGCCTTTGGTCTTCAGCTTTGGCACACCTAGGGCAGCAGAACTCAAGTGGGCTCAGTCTTTGCTCCCCCCTCCTGGGGTCGTGTAGTAATTTTTGTTGTTGTCAGAAGGGAGTCGCGGTGCAATGAAGTTTGAGAATCCCTGACTTAGGTGACCAATTCAGAGACAATTTTTTTAAAATGGCATGATTTAAGTAAATCCTGATTCAGAAAACTGTCACCTGAAGCCACAGACATAATTTGTCTTGATACTAGTGTATTTTCATGGACATGCTGTATTTGAGAGGCAATATGAAACTGGTAAAACACCACATGCCTTTTCCTCAGTATATATTACCACATCCTCTGCCAAGCAGTATTTTTCACTGTCTGTGGTTGAGAACTGGCATAAATGAACATGCTCTACTCAGAGTAGCTGGAATGTTTATTAATGCTGTGATTTCACTTTATGACCATCTAGATACAGAGACCTATTTGAAGGCCCCCCTCTCAAATTTTGCAATCCTAAAGGCCACACCATGACAGATTGTCGGGAGTCCAAGGACTGCATCTTTTATCTTTTTTGCCTATTAGGTGCTTTGATACTATAGAGAAGAAGCCATACCAGTTTCTAGATAGAAAGAGTTAAATAGACATATAAATGTACATAGGATATCTTTTCAATTAAAAATAGGTGCACATGGGTGTAATACTTGTGCTTATACTTGTATCTTCCTTGAGAGATATATAGAAATTGTTTGTTGTTTGAATTCATTGTCAATAAAAACCTGGAGTTGCTCAGCTTTTTCCTCACTGAGCAGTTACAGGGAAAAGATTACGGTGTGCAGCAGTTTAAGATTCTACAGTGCACCCTTGTCCCAGGAGTTTAGAATAATCTACCCTTTCTTTAGAAAATGAAGCTGAAAGCTGTTAAAATATTCCGAGCTAACAAAAGGGCTAAGTGATATTGATGCACAGTGCCCCGCTAGCAGGAATATCTTGTTATATGCAAACTACTTTTTTCAAAACATTTCAGTGTATGATTTTCAACAACAAAACATTGAGTGAATGATTCTGCATGAGGTGCATTACCCAAATAATCCTGCTTATCCTTCCTCTCATTATCTGAAAGTCTGTCATGGCTCCCAACAAAATTGCACCCACACTCCCTTCTTCTACAGTCTTCGTATCTGATATATTATTACTTACTATATGTTTATGATCTGTTTTGTCTGTGTAAGTAATACATTATAAGTTCTCTGGGGCAGGGACCATTTTTCCTTGAGCTTTTGTACAGCATTGAGCACACCATTAGAGCTTGCTAAATAATAAAGTTAGTTAATCTATGAACTCATTCATAAAACCAAGATTGAAATGTACAGCATTTATCTGATAATGAACTTGATAGTGTATGTTTCATGGGTCCTGTATAAATGACCTATGTGCAATCTGCACATGGAGATTGTTTGATGGGAACTAGTAGTACTTCCTCCAATCTCCATATCACCTGGGAATCTGTTAAAATGTTCAGACCTCAAACTCATATTTCAATGTTTGTACATCACGTAGCACACGGGAGCATGATCTTAATTAAAACTTCTAGGCATGAACATAACACAATCAATCAAAGGAATAAGAAGATCTTTAACCATTGGTTTTCATCATGCAACCCCTGTTTACCTCCTGTTTCTTCATGAGGTTGACTGTGCTCTTTCATATCTTCCCTACTATCCATGTTTTCCATCTCCTGGAATTTGTTCACATTACAGTCTTTCAAAACTTCCTGTCCTTCTGAAGAAAGGAAAATGTTAAATGATAATAATTAACCCTTCAATAGCACCTTCCATGTAATTATCTCAAGGCACTTTGCAAACGAAATAATTTTCACAACTCTCGTGTCAGTACCCATTTTATGGAAGGACAACATTGCAACATAGCTTAATGATTTGCTTATGGTCATTCACTGAGTCACTGATAGAACTGGGAATAGATCCCCAAAACCACACACCGTGCTAAAACAACAACTATCACCAATGCCATAGAATATACATCTAAAAGGAGTGTTAATCTATTGTTCAGACTTAAATAGTCTGGAACTGTTCTGAGTCAGGTTAAAAACAGAGATAAACTGAAGTATAAGTAATTATATGTAATATGCTGCAGGACCTTTCTAATGTGTCCTATTGACTAGGAGACCCATTGCAAATTAGTTAATTTTATGAATTAGCAGATAAATAAACAAGAACTTTAAATAAAGCATAGAAAATGATCACAAGATGTACTTTGTTCATATGGAGCTCAATCCTGCAAGGTGCTGAAAACTCTGGCCCCCATCTAGCAAAGTACTTGAACACATGCTTAACTTTAACCATATGAGTAGTCTCATTGATGTAAATGGATTTGTGCTCCTAAATCACTTAGGTGCTTTTGGAAAAATCACACCCTTAAATATGAAAATTGTTAACTACTTCACTGATGATCATTTTGGCAGAAACAGCAATTATTGTGCTTCTCCCACAATTCCAAATTGCCTCCCAGGCAGAAAAAGCCCCAACAATCTCTTAACCAGATACCAAAACCTCCAGCTTCACCTCTAAAACCTTTTCTTTTGTCCATGAGCAATGATAATTCTCAATCATACATTCTTTTGATTTCTCTTCTATCACATTATTTTCTAAAATTCTATTGCCCTCTTATGCATTTACTTCAACTCCGGAGTTTAATTTTCTGTCCTGTAATGTCCATCTTCAGTTTTGTAATGTATCATCTAGTACATTGTTAATCTGAACAGACTGTGCAATTCTTTCATTTTTTTTTCCAGTTAAAAATTACTAAGATTTTAAAGAGGAGGGTGAGAGAAAGCTTAAGGGTACAGTACCTGTAGCCACTGACTGTTCCTGAGAATTACTTAGGTCCATACCTGACTGTGAATCTGGAAAAGACACAGACAAAGTAAATGCTAGCAGCAATCTAAATTGATAATAATATTTTTTAAATTATCTCTGCTCTAACAAAGCTATAAGAGTATAATTTATTATGAATAAACCTAAACAGCAAAATTGACACATTAATAATCTAAAGAAAGAGCTATCAAAGAATTATTTTTATCAAGTGGAATTTGTACAATATAATTAATTTATACCCATTCTTTTTCTATAGCTCGACTAGTGTTAGGTGTCCAAAACAAGCAAACAGCATTCTTCCTTTTATAGTTTCTCAGTATTACTGAATCAAATCATCTATGTTTTCCATTTAAGACCTCATTCTGAATGCAGCTTGATGGTAGTAGCTATGTATCGGGGGGATCTCTGTGGAGCAGAGTACTAGACGCTCCTAAATCCCCTTATTAACAAAAAGGAAAAAAGCTCCTATTAATTTTGCTACATCAAATTTGTGTAACTAGGGGTGCAAAACTAACTTTGTTTCTGAATTCTCATAAGGATACTGGGGCAGAGATTTAAAAAAATTGGAGACTAAAGATAGACTCCTAAGTCTGTATTTAGGAACGTATACAGTATATGTGATAAGAACAGGAGTACTTGTGGCACCTTAGAGACTAACAAATTTATTAGAGCATAAGCTTTCGTGGGCTACAACCCACTTCTTCTCAATTAACCCACTTCTTCGGATGCATATAGAGTGAAACATATATTGAGGAGATATATATACACACACACATACAGACAGCATGAACAGGTGGGAGTTGTCTTACCAACTCTGAGAGGCCAATTAAGTAAGAGAAAAAAAACTTTTGAAGTGATAATCAAGATGGCTCAGTACAGACAGTTTATGTGATGTGATTTTCTAAAGTGCTGAGCAGCCAACAGGTCCCTTTGAAATCAATGACTTAATTAGGTGTCTAAATGTGACCTTAGTAGCTTAGGCAGTCATTGATTTTTTTTTAAATCCCGGCCTGCGTAGATCAATGTATTGCACTTTCTAGATGCCTGTACTTTCATGACAACTTACAAATGTGGCTGATATTAATATTCACCTTTTTAATGGTGCCATAGCTCCCTGTTCCTTTATTTCCTCTTTCCTTCACTATTTTTGTTTCTTTACTTGTCAAAAAATCTTGAATTGTCTTTACACAATCAAACAGGAGACCCAGAGCACATAAAACTCATTCCTGACAGTTACATAACAGAAATACACATACTGTGGCAGTGAGGTGTTAACCACTACTGACATTTACCCCATAATTATCTCTCTTTACCACCACTGTTTATGGAACATTTTTGTGGTCTCTGCAACATCAAAATGTAAAGCTTTGTTAACTAAAAAGTAAAGATGCCTGGCACTGTATGAGGTTATCCTAAAAGTTCTGGGCGAGTGTGACCTTGCTGACATGTTCAGCATAGTAAAAGTAAGTTAAAAAAAAAAAAAAAAAAAAAAGTCTTGTACCTACCTGCCTGATAAAGTTGCTAAAAATTTTGGATCTATTTTGGTCTCCTAAATGCTTATGTTTAGCTTTAATTTCTCAAATATTGTATGTGTGTAGCTCCCACTATGGTTAAATAGTAATTAGCAGTAAACAGCAAGAAAAATTTGATCTTTTTTAAGAGTGGGATTGTCAAAAGTATTCAGCACTGGCCTAACTCTTCTCCCATTGAACTTAAATGGGAGCACTTAGGGCAACACTGAATACTTATGAAAATCTCATCTTAAAATTAAATCAGAATCCCTATCTTCTCTCACATTTAGTTATACATGGCATTTCCATAGTGTGTATTAGCCAAGGATCCCAAAATGCTTTACAGACATTAATGAGGCCTCTGAAACTCCCTGTAAGTTAGGTAAATATTATTAAACACATTTTACAGATGGGGGGAAATTTAGGTATAGAAAAATTAAGAGATCCATTCGAGGTCAAACAAACTCAGAGGCAGACTCAAAAACAGCACCAAAAAGTACTGGTTCTCAAACTAGACCATAATATTTATTCTAGGGCTGTCGATTAATCGCAGTTAACTCACACGATTAACTCAAAATTAATCGCGATTAAAAAATAAAACACCAATTAATTGGTGTTTTAATTGCACTGTTAAACAACAGAATACCAATTGAAATTTATTAAATATTTTGGATGTTTTTCTATATTTTCATATATATTGTATTCTGTGTTGTAACTGAATATGTGTATATTATTTATTACAAATATTTGCACTGTAAAAATTATAAACAAAAGAAATACACCTCTACCTCGATATAACGCTGTCCTCGGGAGCCAAAAAATCTTACCGCGTTATAGGTGAAACCGTGTTATATTGAACTTGCTTTGATTCGCCGGAGTGCGCAGCCCCGCCCCCCTGGAGCACTGCTTTACCGCGTTATATCCAAATTTGTGTTATATCGGGTTGCATTATATCGGGGTAGAGGTGTAGTATTTTTTCAATTCGCCTCTACAAGTACTGTAGTGCAATCTTTTTGTCCTGAAAGTGCAATTTACAAATGTAGATTTTTTTTGTTACATAACTGCACTCTAAAACAAAACAATGTAAAACTTCAGAGCCTACAAGTCCACTCAGTCCTACTTCTTGTTCAGCCAATTGCTAAGACAAACACGTTTGTTTACATTTACAGGAGATAATGCTGCCCTCTTCTTATTTACAATGTCACCAGAAAGTGAGAACAGGCATTTGCATGGCACTTTTGTAACTGGCATTGCAAGGTATTTACGTGCCAGATATGCTAAACATTCTTATGCCCCTTCATGCTTCGGCCACCATTCCAGAGAACATGCTTCCATGCTTATGATGCTTGTTAAAAAAATAATGCGTTAATTAAATTTGTGACTGAACTCCTTGGGGGAGAATTGTATATCCCCTGCTCTATCTGCATTCTGCCATATATTTCACGTTATAGCAGTCTCGGATGATGACCCAGCACATGTTGTTCATTTTAAGAACACTTTCACTGCAGATTTCACAAAACACAAAGAAGGTACCAATGTGAGATTTCTAACGATAACTACAACACTCGACCCACGGTTTAAGAATCTGAAGTGCTTTCCAAAATCTGAGAGGGACGAAGTGTGCAGTATGCTTTCAGAAGTCTTAAAAAAGCAACACTCCGATGTGGAAACTACAGAATCCGAACCACCAAAAATAAAATCAACCTTCTGCTGGTGGCATCTGACTCAAATAATGAAAATGAACATGTGTCGGTCCACACTGCTTTGGAGTCTTATCGAGCAGAACCTGTCATCAGCATGGACGCATGTCCCCTGGAATTGTGGTTGAAGCATGAAGGGACATATGAATCTTTAGCGCATCTGACACATAAATATCTTGCGACGCCGGCTACAACAGTGCCATGAGAACCCCTGTTCTCATTTTCAAGTGATGTAAACAAGAAGCAGGCAGCATTATCTCCTGCAACTGTAAACAAACTTGTTTGCCTGAGCGATTGGCTGAACAAGAAGTAGGACTGAGTGGACTTGCAGGCTCTAAAATTTTACGTTGTTTTATTTTTGAATAAATATATATATATTTTTTACATAATTCTACATTTGTAAGTTCAACTTTCATGGTAATGAGATTGCACTACAGTACTTGTATTAGGTGAATTGAAAAAAACTATTTATTTTGTTTTTTTACAGTACAAATACTTGTAATCAAAAATAAATATAAAGTGAGCACTGGACACTTTGTATTCTGTGTTGTAATTGAAATCAATATATTTGAAAATGTAGAAACCATCCAAAAATATTTAAATAAATGGTATTCTATTATTGTTTAACAGAGCAATTAATTTTTTTAATCGCGCGATTAATTTTTTTAATCGCTTGACAGCCTTTCATTATTCATGTCTCTTCATCCCTTCTAAGTCACCATGAGATCTCTATATAAGATCTAAAGCAGAGATATTCATAAAGACAAAGATGTCATAATGTAATTCCTAAACATAAAGAGGTAATCTCTCTCCCTCTCTTAATCATTTATTTTTCATTTAACTGCTATGGGATGTCACAGCTCTGAAATCTAATAATTTAATACCATGTCCAGATTTATATGAAGTGTGATAATTCAGTAATATATATATTTGGACTGTGGAAATAACCTCCTCCTTGTCACTTCTGACTCATTTATGATTTTGTGATTTCTGAATAGTGTTGCATGTTGCAAAATAAAGTCTTCCAAAGTTAATGTTTGAATGTGCAATTCAAGAAAGAACTTAAGCACATGCTTGAGTCTCTAAGTGCTTTCCTGAATTGGGGCCTGAATTAGAAGGAAAGCAATTTGGGGGGTTGGGTGTTCATGCTAATTTCTATAAAATGTTATACTTTTAAATGCTTTACAATAAATGTCCTGAAGGTTGCCTTGAAGGTACTTCATTTTGTATGACAGTTTTTTCCACTGAGAGACAAGGTGAGTAAGGTAACATTTTTTATTGAACCAGCTTCTGTTGGTGAGAGAGACAGTTTTTGAGCTACACAGAGCTCCTCTTCAGGTCTGGGAAAGGAACTCCTGGCATCACAGCAAAATGCAAGGTGGAACAGATTATTTAGCATAAGTAGCTAGTACATATTTTCCACTGGTTTTCTTGCCCATACATTTCACCAGGTACCTTATGTAATGAAAAAAAGAGATCCCTTTGGTCAAAGACTTTCAGAGAAGACATCTTCTGAAGAACAACCACCAGGGAAAGCTAATGTTTTTCTTCAATCCCATTTCCCACCGATATCAAATAACCACTTGATATGCTGATCATCAACTAAATAGAAGGGCTAAGTAGTTTTGTTCCATTAATGTTAATTTCCTTCTGTGTTACTCTCTGATTTCTTGGGCAACTGTTTGCTGATCTGATGGGTATCGTTCACATGCAGTATTTTTTACTGTACTTGTTCTGCATGTATTGCTTTGATTTTTCCATGCTCTGGTTTCATCTCTAATCCTTTCATAGTTGAATGGACAAATAAAATGTTGGTTTTAGCTACATGACATACATTCTTAGCTCCTGATGGGCCTGATCCCAAGAAGATAAAAATATCCACCTCTAAGAAGGCAGGGACTGTCATTCACTACAAGTTTGTACAATGCCTAGCACAATGGGACCCAACCTGTTGGAGATATGTAGGTGCTACCGCAATATAAATGTTAAACAATACATTAATTTTTTGCTTTTGAAGTATTGATAAAAAAAATCATCTCTGATATCTGCAATGTAGATCTCAGAAATAAAGAAAGCTGTATTTCATATACTATAACATATAGTGCGTAATTTGAAGACCTGCTCTAACTCTAATGTTCACAAAAATGTGCAGTACAGATCTCCAGTTCTGCATGTCTTCTGCATTTTTGACAGCAGAATCTTAGAAAATAACATATTTTGACCAAAAGTGGGTGAATTTACCCAGAGACAAAAGTCGCTTATGTGTTATCTAAAAGTTATCTACAACAGGTTGATCTTTAGGCAAATTATGGAGTACATCCTGTTCTATAACCTTTTTGGAATAACTTGAGATCCTAAGCATCTCTTGAAGTGTTCTCAAAAAGGAATCATCTGGCATCATGTGATATTACCCACCATAAAACTAAATAAGAAATCCAAATGCAAAATCCACCCTTCCTGTATCTCATGACACTCTATGAGTGAATATCTGTCCACTGATATATATATGCCCTTCCTGTGGCTTTCTTTGCCCTTTTCAGAAATTCTCTCTCTTTAAAAAAAAAAAAAAAGCACTATCCCTGTTTTTTTTCCAATCAGGAATGTAAAAGGGGTAGTATTCCCTTCTGACAATGCAAACTCCTCAAATACTCTCCATTGGCAATGAGCACAATTAATAAAAGAAAAAAATAGCTAATTCTCTGATTATTAATGTGTCCTCCAGTTACTTTTTCAGTGTAATAATAAATTGTGAAATGTGAATTATCTTTCCAGTTTCATGTGATAAGAGATCCTCTTCAGAAGCCTATATTATCTGAAACCATCAATCATGGGAATAAAAACAAATTATTACAAATCTTAACTCTCCAATAATCTGGTTTTTTTTCCAAAGCCTAATTTTATTATATTCAAATCATATCCAAAGAAAAGGTGTTAAAATGCTCAGCAAAAAAGGCAGAGGTCCATTGGTTTATGCAATGTAACTTTTTTCATATTTGTCTTATATCAGAAATAAACACATTACATTGTCATGTTCCAAAGTCACAGTCAAAAAGTTAAATGCAAAAAAATTAAATATTACTAGAAATATTGGACTTAGAAATCAAGGAGTTTCACAGCTAAGGCATTCGATTTGTCATTTTCTTACCCCATAATGTCTAAATATGAAGGCCTAGAACAGTGTATGACAGGCTTCTACTGTGATACTTATGGGAAACTACCAGCTGATAATAACTAGGTAGATGTGCAATTGGGACCACTGATATCAATTCTAATTATTTGTGTGTTTATACCTTCTAAGTTGTACAAACAACTAGTGTATGTACCAAACAGCCTGATTTTGCTACACTATCATATTTTTATTCCACTGTGACAGAATCAAGAGGCCTTAAAATGAGTGGGAAAGGCTCCCTATGCGGGCATGGGGTGGGGGGAGGGCACCTGGCTGGGGCCAAACTCCCAGAACTAAACACAGTGGGTATATCAGGAACATGTTGGGGGCGTGGCTGCACTGTACTGCAGCAGCTATTTGCTCTTGAGGGTCCACAAATGGACTTGGGAAGTAAAATATAAATTAAAGTTACCTAGAGACTATCTTAAATTAGGGCTGATCTATGTCCACACAGTTTTTGTACCACTATATTGATTTAGAAACCAATATAGCTAAATCAATACAACTCCCTAGAGTGGACACAGTTATACCACATAAAGGTATACCTTATTCAAATAAGTTATATATAATATAATATAAGCACCTTTGTATGGTATTCAATCAGCTATACCAGTATAAGAACTTTTATATTGTATTCAATAATCTATACCACTTTAATTCACTAAACTGTACCGATATAAGCATCTTTCAAGTTATAACTGCATCCATACTAGGGAGCTGTACCATTTTAACTATATCGGTTTTTAAACCGCTCGTTATGGTGGTACAAAAACTGTGTTTAGACCAGCCCTTAAGCTCTCAGTGCAGGGACTATCCCTTTATGTGGATTTGTACAGTGCTTTGCACAATAGGACCCTGGTCATGACTGGGGCTTTGGGAAATACGTCACTATAAATAAATAAATTAAAATAAAAAAAATAATGACATTATGTATCATGTTTTTTCCCCATTCACTAATACCACAGTCTTTGCATAACTTTCAGGCCTCCATATCCATTCATCTGCACTTGAATTTCATCAGACATTAGTCTTCTCTAAAGGACCTTCCTTCAAGCCCTTATGTTTTCTTCATATATCCTCAGACCTCCCTTCTCAGTAAAATATTTTGAGCTAAATCCTTCCTTGTGCCATACAGGTGTGCTAGAAGGAGAAATGGACATAGGATGCCTCTGTGCTCCATGAAAACAGTAAGACAATATCTCTACTTAGCGCTCAGAAAAGCGCAAGGAGGGGCTCACTTACATATCGGCTAGTCCTCATAAACTTAATGGAGGCAGGAACTGCTGGCTAGGGTATATGGGAAGGGTGCAGCTGACTAAAGTGTATGTTGCATTTGGTGCGCAATGTTCATTTACAAAACAGAAGTAAAGTGCAACAGATAGTGAGACTCACTCTATGCCAGCATTAGAGCTGTCAAATAATATTTAACAACAAACTTATTCAAGGAATGTTGTTATATTTTAAGATAAATGATTTTATGAACATTTTATTCTGTTATTTGACCAGCATACAGACATGGCTGAATAACTTGTGAACATATGTAATGAATCATGTATTCAATGACTTGTGATTTTTTTTCAATTAAATATAAAGTGAATAATATCTTTCTATTGGCCACACAGCTCTAACCTGCAGAATGGCAAGTGTGAATCTGGCACTGTTATGTTCTCTTATCTCTGTTTGCCACCACCAGTTAAGGGCAGGATTTTGCCTTTTCTATTAGTATATTACATTTTCCAGTGCAACTGTCATTCCACATATCAAGGATGAAATCTCATCCCCATTGAAGTCAACTGAAGTTTTCCAATTGACTTCAATGGAGTCAGCATTTCACTGCAAATATCTATTTCACAGATTACTATTTGCATTCTCTTGTATTTTCAGTTTCTAAAGACAATTATCCCTGCTATTATTGCATGTAGTAGAGAAATTAAAACTATTTACTTTGTCTTGATATAATCTTAATAGGCAGAAGGAAACTGAAATAAAAATACAAGTCTAGGCCTCTGTCTGCAATCAGATCTACAGTTTAAATTTTGAATCCACCAAGAGTCCTAATGCAAGATCAGTCTTTGTTACATATAGTATGTAATTTCTTTTGCCACTGTCATATAATTTCCAATATTTTTCATATTCAAAACCATGTTATACTTCTAACAAGTGAACAAGGGAAAGCCTATTTAATTTTCAGGTTGAAGTGCCTTATTTGGCATTTCAAACCTCAATAACTTCCTGAAGAAAACACTTGGCCCTATTTCATCTTGTATTAAACAAAGTTATTTCTTTTCACTTTTTAGATTATATCTGGGTCCCTAATAGTATCTTTCTCATAGCCTCAGAGAGTCCAGCTAATACGGCATTAAAGCTCTTTCCCATTAAAGCATTCCCTTTTTCCTAGTAATTTTAATTCCCTTTTTAAATAATTGAGACATTTCAATTTTAGAAATAAATTATGTCATAACCTAAGTAGACTAAACTGATTCTTTTCCACCTTAGCTCTCTGCTAAAACCAGAAAATGACCTTGAAAACTCAAAACGTAACAGTTTACAGATTTTTTAGTCTATAGCTCCCTCAAAATAAACACGATGGGACTTTAATCTGGTCCTATAACATTGTGCTAATCTTACATCCTTCCCCATGGACTGTGCCTCAACATGATGGAAAGGCTTGAGTAATCCTATGACCCTGAGAACTATGCTGGCAGGAATATAACTGGTAGGGCCACTCATGCCAGATTGGCTCCTACCCTTCAGCCTGACCAAAGGCAGTCCACCTGTCCTCCTGCTAAGAGGTTGGAAGAGGGCTAACAATCTGTTCCTGTAAAAAACAAAGCCGTTACAGAAATATACACTACTTCTCGGCTCAATATTGGAAAGCTGTGATGAAGGCCCTATGTTCCTCATGGAATAAAGAGGCGTAAATCAAGCCAGTCTTATGGACTATACAGTATTTTAAATTAGACTTGGACATACGTTGGAAAATATAATGTCTAGTAGTATGCAGTGATGGACAACATTTTGATTTTCACTTTAAATTTCGATCTACATTGTTATCTACCTTAAGAAATTGACCTTGTGTGGTATGTGGGATATCTTTACTCAGTTTATTCATGCCAATACATTAAATGCAAAAATGCTAATCACACAAGGTCAAATTCTGCATTCCTTAATAAAATAAATTTCCACTAAACTCTAACATTTGGTAAAGTAAGGACTACAGAATATAGCTCATAAACACCAGGCCCAATCTGAAAACCCTTACTCTTGCAAGTAACCATGTGAGTAAAACCTCATTGACTTCCGTGGGATTACTTGTTCTTTTTTTAGGGCAAGAAAAACAATGGAAGACATCCTTGCCCCACTGAAGTCAACGGTAAAGCTCCATTGACTTCAACGGAGTCAGGATTTCACCTAAAAGTGTAAAACTAGGATTATAACAGAAAAAGTTACAGTTATTGTGTCCAGAGAGAATACAGTGTAACTTTATTCCGTACAGCATCTTTCACATAAATTGCATCCGAAAACATAAGAAACTTTAGTACACTTCAAATGCATCAAGGGAATTTCAGAGTGTAGGATGTCACATAGGACCCACTGGCAGCATTAAAACTTGAACCATCAGTAGCAAGATATATTTTACTTGCAAGAGTTTTTAAAAGACAGATAAGCAAATTTTTGGAGAAAAATATACATTTCACAGAGGTAGAGGCCTGCTCATTTCTTATTCAGAGACTGTTTTGTTCTCATTTGCTGAATAAAAACATACAGTAAGTAATCACAACTTGATCAACTAAGAAAAATGAAACTGACACACGCAAGTAGGCAAACTGCAATTAGACCCATTCTTTCAAAGCATTCACGGCTATCAAGCTGTGGCTACCTGAATTGAGTCAGGTTGTATTTAAATTATGAGTCTCCCAGAAATGTACATCTCAAAATCTTTCATCACAAGAAGGCTAGACTTTGTTAAAACAAAATTTTAAGGTAACCTACAATAAGGGGGTCTCCCCCTCCAAGTGAGTGAGATTAGGCAGGGCTGATTTTACTCTCAGGCTTTTTTAACATGAAGAATCGAAACAATGTATTCATAATCTCTCTCTCAAACTACTAGTGAATGGGGCTAATTGCAAAGGTTGTTAACAATATGAAGAAACAAAGTATTTTGCCTCGTTTTAAATACTAGAACCTAAATTAACCTGCAACTTCGTTTGAACTGGATATGAAAGTTGCGTGCGCTTTTTATAAGCACAAAGAAACCCACACGCTCTTAATTCGTTAAAACCCAGAAGATGAGCTGTAGTCAAACCGGGCTCTAAATCTAACTTTAACATACATGTTGCACTGGTTCTGAAATTAAATGTAGAAAGAGGCTCGACTCGTTTCCTGTTTTAGTGCAACACACGATTTGATTCCACCTCTATGGAGTGCAATCCGGTTGCAGAAAAGATGGCAAAAGGAGAAACTTTCAATTAACTGCGAGGACAATCACGATTTATAAAATACTCCACTAAATACGATTAAAGCAACCAGAAAAACAACCACCACCACCCCCCAGGGATCCCTAAACCGGTGCACTACACCCTTGTAAAAGCAGTGGACTCTCGTCTCACCTTCCATGCTGCTGTTCCACGTGTGCTCCCTGCTCCACGTGCTGGTCCAGGGCTCTAGGATTCTCAACTGCAGCAGGCGGGAGATTCCCAGCGACTGGGCTTCCGCTCTGGATAGGAGACTGTGACATCAGGCATTTAAAGGGACAGGAACTCATTGTCTGTGTGATTAGAGCGGCGCCGGGTGGTGGTTTGAAAACCTCGTGCAAAACTGTCTGCGAGAACACACAGCCCCTGTCATCCCTTTCATGAGTCTGGGTGCAAAATGTCAACCTCTGGCAGGAGACATGGGTCCATTTCAGAATTAGCAAGTATGATGGTTAATTAACTAATTTAAAAATTCATTCGTTTCATGTGATTGACATGTGTTTAATTCCAGGCACAAACAATGCCACCTCGACAGCTAAAATGTGTTACCAGCAAGTTATCTATAGTGGGAGGAAATTGGTGTGTTTTTGAGAGTGACACTTTTAAGACCATGTATTTTGATAGGCGGAGGCAATTGGATTAGTGATAAAATAAACATTTAAAATGTCATTAGGATTTTTTAAAAGGCTTCTTCATAGTCCTGTAACCTCAGATTTATAAACATCATAACGTTTTACTTTTCTCCAGCATCCTTTATCCCAATGTGCTTTGCAAACAACCTACACTGCAGAGGCACTGTAATGCAGATATCTGAGGGATATAGGGTCCTGCCTCACCAATCTGTGTGCAGGATGCTTAATAATAGTGCAAAGGAAGGGGGGATTTTTGGTAGGGATATAAGGTCAAACTCCTATTCTCACACATCCGAAGAAGTGGGTATTCACCCACGAAAGCTCATGCTCCTATACGTCTGTTAGTCTATAAGGTGTCACAGGACACTCTGCTGCTATTCTCACACAAAGCACCAGTGGATCAAAAAGTGCCATGGCAAACCCTACTCTTAGAAAAAGAGTCACAATAAACATCATGGATCTTTATCTCCATGTCTGCAGAGATGGCTTTCTGACTTGCCAAGTAAAGAAGCAATGGCAGGGTCCCCAGAAACATGCAGATACTACTCGGAGGGAGGAGCAAGGTGTATGAGACAGAATAACAACCCTTGCATTCATGGAGCTACAGCAGTGGCAGAGTTGGGAATAGAAGCCAGGTATCCTGATTACCAAACCCATGTCCTATTCCCTGGATTACATTGTCTCCCCAGAAGCTTCTGAAGGACTCCCAAAAGCATGGGATCCATCCTGGAGGTGTCATTGGTGAAACAGGGAATAAGGTCTTAAGTGACTGCCCCGCTCCATGATCCCATTACCAGAAAGGGAAACTGGGCTCTGAGTTGCTGAGGATGTTATAACACCCCTAAAATGTGGTGCCCTAAGTCATCACATGTCTTGACACATACATACTGTATCTTTCTTAGTTCCCAGTGACTTGTTCCAGGGAAGTTTCTTCACATGCACAACGTGATTAAAAATACATTGTTCGTTCAAAGGAATGGCCAAAGTTCATTCAAGGAATTCCACATGTCCCATGTCTGCCCTCATCTTTAATACAAACAGGAAGTCAACAGATACTACAGTTTCCAGCATGCATGACCCATCTTGGTCCAGTTGAACTACTGTTGTCTGTAAGATATATGTCTCCATATTAACATAAAAGACAGATGCAATGTGTTCCATTCAAGCAATTTGCCATTGTAGCCCGCATTTGTGAAAATAAATTACCACTCCTTCCGTAAAGCAGGTGATCTAATGGGTCCATAATCCATTAAAACATTTTTCCATTTTAAAAATGGTGCTTATCATTTATACAGTGGTTTTCATGTTTGAAGTCCTTTACAAGTATTCATTTCCACAATACCCCATAAAAGCCATTTGGGGACTACTTAGTTTCAGTCATCTATTAGTTACTCAAAAGACAGTAACAACTGTATTGCTAAGAAGGATTTGACAGGAGTAACTCAGAACTACTTTGCCTTGGTGGGTTTGTGACTCATTTCTTACAATTTGGCGAGGGTAGTTTAGGACTTTGTTTGAATGAGTGTTGCAATAGCATGCCAGCATGCCCACACTCAACATGAACTAATATTTTCTTTCTTTATATTTAATTTCCTTTATGTGTAACTTGGACTGGTACTGTTTTTACATCATGTAAACATGGTGACATGGTCGTCAGAGACTTGCATCAACACTGTTTTCTCTGTGTTATTCACCCTCACAGGTTTGCATATATATTAACATGATATTGCTGAGACAACACTAGGCCTCTCTTTAGTCTTAACAAAGGAAAGTCAATGATTGTTAGCTTTAAAAAGAAAGCAAAAATAACTCAGCTGTTTAAAAAATGACAAATTACAAAGATGCCTAATAAACACCAATAATGATTAACTCCATTCAAAAACCTTTACTGCTAATGATGAATCATCTTTGTTCCTACAACTCAACAAAAAATAGCATGAAACTGGGTCTAATAAACACTTGGGAACCAAATCAGCTGAAGTTTTGAGTCTGCAAGAATTCACATGTTAACTAAAAATAGTTTTGCAATTTGTTTATCAGAGTTCAGAATTATTTACCAAGAAATGGCCTTATGAAATTTTAAATGGCCTAGATATTACAATCTACGCATCAGCAACCAGCATCATCACAAGAACAATCAGCTCATGACATGATTTGACATCATCTTATATCTATATGTGCAACTTCAAGCTCTGATGAGACAAAAATAGTGTAGAGCGAAAGTAAGGGGGGGGGGAATTAATTCTTTAGATTAAGGCTTCTATGATTATTATCAATATGGAATACTTAATTTTTTTAAAACTATGTTTTACTTAATTCGGCTTTTGTGTTTTTAGGACTTGCAGCTTGCTTATGATCTATTTATTTGACAGTTGAGAAATTAAATAAAAGCATTGGAGTAAGAACTGGACTGAGAATTAATTTACGTTGTTACTTGACATTTTATGGGAACGATTATATCTCTAAGATTATGGAGGCCCAGTCATGCAACCCATACTTCTGCAAGTAGTCCCTTTGAAGTCAATGAGAGTACTCATGCAATGATTGCAAAATCGAGAGATGAAGGTATTGGTGAATGAAATGGTGAACTGAATAGATCTTTCAAAAGACATAAACTGAACATGGCTCTGCTGTGTGATAACAATACAGCCCAGGGATGTGATTCTAAGAGTTATTTTTTGTGACATCCTGAAGACTGCATTCTGACTGCATCCAGTTTTGGAGAAGAGATAGACACTCCATGAAAGTCCCTGAGCACCTCACTGTTCCCAGTTTGTTCGGTGTCAAAGGTCCTGAGATACTACAGTATTGGATGACAGTATAAAACCCTGAAAAAAATAGAAAATATCGATAATATAGAAATAACCATCTTTGTAAGGATTATTAAAACTCTGAATGTTGACAACAGATGGAAGTACAAGAGACTTTATAAAATAAAATACTATTATTATTCCTTTTGACCCAAGCAGTTAGCCAGTATTTTGGGGTCTTGGGGTAACTATTGTTATGTTTAGTTTACCTGTATTAAATTTGAAATTAGACTCATTGCGCCTGGAAACACCCATTGCAACAAAAAAGTCAAAGCTGTAGGAACTAGTAGAAGTTACAGGATGGCTTCAGTGGAAACAGGGAAGGATTGGGTTGTCTCTTCAGGGGACTGAGAAGGGACTGCCATTAAAAAAAGTGCTTTCATCACCTGAACTCTTTTTTCCATATGCACATTTTGCTGTCTGAATGAAATTGTAAACTCTTTGGAGCAGGGACTTTGGCTTAGTTTGTATTTTGTAAATCTCTGTGTACTTTTACAAGTATTAATTTTTATTATTATTATTGAAAACACCCAAGATGAGACTTTTTAGCCTGGGTGTTTGTGAATTATAACATATTTATTGATCTATCAAGGACCAGTAAGACGAGAAGCATTATCTGAACGCTAGTGTACTGACTCTAAAATACAACTTAATTCTTACTATAGAAAGTAAAATACACCAAGAGACAGATGCACAAATAAGTTTATTGTATATTAATGCTCTATATTAAGGAATTTTTGTTTAGTAGATGAATGTAGCTTTGTTTCATTCTCAGAAGACCTTTCTATGTATTTGTACAGCACCTAACATATTGGAGCCAGTGGCGCTATCACAAGAATAATAAGTAAATAAATAGTGTTTAAGGAAATAAACCAAACTATATCACTTATTTGTTGGTTGACAAAGAATCTTTTTAAAGAAGAAAATGCTGTTCACAGATCTATTAAGAAGATGACCTAGCTGCTTCTAACTCAGAAATATCATACTGACTTCGAAAGGAATGAGTCATTTGGCTAGAGACATAGATCATAAATCTCAATCTACAGAGATCCAAAACTGCAGACAAAGCTTTATAATGGAGAGATTCTTATTTTACAATAATTAACAAGTGGGATAATGAAAGTTTGTGTGGGACAGTCAAATTAAATTTGGGCATAAACATCCTCTGGAACAGACTGAGATATGACTAGTATATAACGGACACAGATTAGAACTGAATCACTTTGCCGATATCACATAAGTGTGAAAAGTTAACTTTGAGTAAAACTGAAAATCTTTGACACAGAGGAGTGCTAGACCTTTTTGAGATGGTCCTAATTTTAATCAACTACTCGTAGAAACTAAAACTGAACCCCTTTTGACATATTCCTTACACCTGAGCCACCTAGTCTAGACATAACCGTTAAGTCTTCTTTAACTTGAGTAAACTGAAATAACTAAAGCAGCACCAATGTTTAGTCAGGAAACTTTAAATAACATGAAAATTGGAGAATAAATAGTTTAAAAACACTAATGTTTTAGTCCATAATTGTGTTTTCTATCTCAACATTTTCCTTTCATAATTCAATATTATCCCCTTGGGAGGTTTATTTATTTTTTTCTTTCTTTCTTAATACTGCTAGCTAAAGTCTTGGGCATGTTTTCCGAACACGGTTATATGGCTGTTTCTAACAATGTCAAATATGAATACTATGTCCAGGCACATTTTCTGAACATGGTTATGTTAACACCGTTTTTAGAAATGCAGTATTACCAGCCCCAAATTTTCAAAACAGTTGATCCAGGCCCCCCAAAATCATGAGATTGGGTTAAAAATTATGATTTTTAAAAAACAATAAATCTGATGTTCTTTTTGTTTGAATTTTGATACAAGATCACATTTTCAATCTTTTTGCCACAATCAGTGCTAAAAATTTACTTAAAATTAAAAAAAGTTGAGATTCTCAACTCATCACATGCCTCCAAAAGCTGGGGCTTTAAGAAAAACATTAAACATTGCAAGGCTCACAATTAAATTGTGAAAGCTGACACAGCGGAATGGGGACACAAACCACAGTGTCACTGTGTCTAGCAATGGTTTATAAACATGGTTATAGTGCAGTGCTGTTTCTAGCTGTGCGAAGGAGGGGCAGACATCACTATGTCCCAGTTCTCCCAGGGTCCCTGAAGGTTTTTCTAATATTGTTGCTAGTTGTGTGAGCCAGGATATAGAGCACTGTTATGGTATTTGGAAATAATTTCTGGGCGTAGTTATAACAAAGTTTCTACTGGTGTGGGGCACAGAGGTGTTGAGGATAGATGGCATAGTGATGCTCTGGGTGGTTCAAGCCCAAGGAAGGAGAATTATGCTATAATGATCAGCTTTTGCACTTTGCAACTTGGTTTACTGTGCTGGGGTGCAGAATGGGGTAGGGAGTGGAAAGGGAGACCCCCAGTAGTTTTATTAAAGAGGGGGGATGCTGTCCTATCCAGGCAGATTTCCTGCAAGGACATCTCCTATCTATCAGCCCCATCTGGCCTTTCAAGTGGGCAGCTGACTGAGATAGCCCCTCCCCCCATGAGAGAGGGACTCCCCTTAAGGGAGGAAAGAGGTGCCTCTCTGGAGAATAAAGGTAGCAAATGGGAGCAGAAAGGTGGCGGGAAAAGCTGGCAGGCTTCGCATGCATCCGCCGCAACAGGCGTAAAAAAGGCGGGATGGGCATTTGGTCTCGCGCTGCGGACGCGACAGGCGAAAAAAAGGCGGGAAGGGCATTTGGCCTCGCGCTGCGGATGCGACAGGCGAAAGAAAAGGCGGGAAGGGCAGTTGGCCTCGTGCTGCGGACGGGACAGGCGGAAAAAAGGCGGGAAGGGCATTTGGTCTCGCGCTGCGGACGCGATTGCCGAGAAAAAGGCGGGAAGAACATTCGGCCTCGTGCTGCGGACGGGACAGGCGGAAAAAAGACGGGAAGGGCATTTGGTCTCGCGCTGCGGACGCGATTGCCGAGAAAAAGGCGGGAAGAACATTCGGCCTCGCGCTGCGGACGCGACAGGCGGAAAAAAGGCGGGTAGGGCGATTTGTCTCGCGCTGCGGACGCGATTGCCGAGAAAAAGGCGGGAAGAACATTCGGCCTCGCGCTGCGGACGCGACAGGCGGAAAAAAGGCGGGAAGGGCATTGGGCCTCGCGCTGCGGCCCCGGCAGGCGGAAAAAAGGCGGGTAGGGCGATTGGTCTCGCGCTGCGGACGCGATTGGCGAGAAAAAGGCGGGAAGGACATTCGGCCTCGCGCTGTGGACGCGACAGGCGGAAAAAAGGCGGGAATGGCATTGGGCCTCGCGCTGCGGCCCCGGCAGGCGAAAGAAAAGGCGGGAAGGGCAGTTGGCCTCGTGCTGCGGACGGGACAGGAGGAAAAAAGGCGGGAAGGGCATTTGGTCTAGCGCTGCGGACGCGACAGGCGAAAAAAGGCGGGAAGGGCAGTTGGCCTCGCGCTGCGGATGCGACAGGCGAAAGAAAAGGCGGGAAGGGCAGTTGGCCTCGTGCTGCGGACGGGACAGGCGGAAAAAAGGCGGGAAGGGCGATTGGTCTCGCGCTGCGGACGGGACAGGCGGAAAAAAGGCGGGAAGGGCATTGGGCCTCGCGCTGCGGACGCCACAGGCAGAAAAAAGGCGGGCAAGGCGGCTAGGCTCGCGCTGTAGCCGCGACAAGCGAAAAAAAAAAGAGGCGGGCAGCGCAGAGCTGTTGGTCACGCGCCGCGGCGGTTAGACCGCTGCGGGCGGGGGCGGGGGCGGGGCTGCGAGGGGCGCTTGAGCGCCGTGCCCCGCCCCCTCCCCTTGGCAGGGAGCGAGGATCGCGCGGGAGGGGCCTGCGCTTGACCATGCAGGGGGGCGGCTGGGGACTGAGCCCACCGCTCTACAGCGCCTCCCTCCTGACCCTGGGGGTTTTGTTGAACTCCTTGTTTGCTTTGACCCAAGGTAACCGGGGGAGCATGTTGTCCTCACTCTCTGTGGCGGCTTCCCGGCTCTCCAGCTCTTACCCGGCGGCTGTGGATGGCAGAGGCACACCAGGTTCTCTCTGTGGCCCTCACTCTGAGATCAGAGATTATAAGGGGCCATTGTAGCCTCCCAGAGCCCCTTATCCCCTGAGATCAGAAATCATCAAGGCTTCATGTTCTGTGTGGGTCACCACCAATACCCCTTTACCTCTTGGCCTCGCTCTTTGCGAAGCCAGACACCAGAAGGGTCCATCCCACTGTGCCAGAGGCCTTCAGTGAAACCCTGGGTCAGGAGTCATTGAGGGCCCCCCAAATATTGGGACAATGGTCTTCACACCCATTTGGGGCTCTCCTGAGAGAGAAGCCCTCGCACAGGTACGGGGCCCCAGTGCTCATCAAAAGGGGGGCCGACTCCCTTTACACTGCTCAGTGGATATGGAAACTGGAGCATAGAAACATGGGCCTCACACTTTCCACAAAGTCACTAATGCTGTGGCTTCCCTGAACCGCACCTTTGTCAGAGAAATCAGGGCCTCCTGCAACCTCAGCGGGTGCGCCCCTAACGCAATCCCAGCTGAGGTGAGATGCCCTTCTGAAGTGGGTGTTACATAACGGTAGTTATGGATTCTTTTGTCCCAAAGGCAGATGGGGTGTCTGGGAGTTGGGGGCCCCAGCAAATTATAAAAAAAAAAAAAATCCTTTCAGAGACTGTTAATGGAAATCTCTAACCTGTTCACTGAAATCTGTAACTATTCAGAGGTGCTGGGGTTGATCAAAGACAGTGCTTGGCATAAGCAGACAAAGCAATTGCTTAAGGACCCCGAGCAACTCACAATGCCCCCCCCCATTAATTATTAGTAGATATTGTATGGGGATGCCCCCCCAAATATTCCTGTTTAGCACCTCCAATGGATTAGCACAAGCACTGCTATTGATTAGTTAAGCGGTGCAAAGCACTTCCTTCACCTTTTGGGCAGAGTGTGCTGTTTCCACAGAACTTTCTGACCTGGGTAGTGAATGACTGGGATTAGAAATTGAACCCAGGACTTTAAACAGCAGAAAATGGTTCAAACCAGTAGGTAACTCTTCTGTCTCCAAATTCCACGTTTTTGTTTATTATGTATTTATATCAGGGAAGTAATGCCCATTCTGTAAATTTCATGCAAGCTTGACAAGTTTTGTAGCTGAGAACTGCAAATTTTTAAACAGCTTCCTTAATTACTTACATTTTTTTTTTGAAAGTTCAATATTTAGCCAGTTTGGAGGCTCCAAAGTCAAGACAGGTTTACTACTCGAACAGTAAACAGGAATCCTTTTTTTAAGAAAAGGATGGAAGGGAGGGGAACTGCAAGAATAAAATAAAAGGGGAAACAAACTACATTTAAATTTGATTTTTAAAATGTTTTTTTAAGTATTACTGTATTTTCTCTACAGTGGAAGCTGCAATTGATGAAGAACAATATTCTGTTAAAGTAATTAAAAAGAATTACATTTATGGCAACATCAAACATCAAGGTGATTATTTTTACAGTTAAGATCTAAGTAAGCATTTGAATGCAATATTAATACAAATATAATAAATATAGCAATAAAGCATATAAATTAATGTACATATGTAGGTGACTGTGGCTGTGTTATTAAACCAAGAATTTCAAATCCTAATTATATAGAAAATTACATAATTCTTCAAGCATATAAACAGGAAATGGATATCATAAAATAGGTAACTAAATTTTTTACTTCAAATTATTCCCAACTGGAACAATTCAATTACTGTAATCTGAAAGCTGTCAACAAATCATAGCCACTGTGCAATAAAGGACATTGTAAACAGAAAGATCTTTGAATTAAGTGATTGCACGGAGCAGTAGGATGTGAACTTAATGGGTTTTTATATAAAATGAAAAAGGTATTGGCAAAATGATAATTCATTCTACAAGCTATCAACATTGCACAATCTTGGAGAGTCTGTTTTCAGTAAGGACTGTAAGTCAAGTATGTAGAACTGTGTTTTGGCCTAGGCTATAATGTTTTTAACTGAATCACAGTAAAAGAAAGATAAAAGAGAATAATTATGTATTTTTAATCAAAGGACGGCGTATACATTAGACATGGTTCTGGTGTGAATTCCTTAATCAGGGTCCCATTCTGACACACATGGAGGTGGGTTTGAGAAAAAACTTGTTTTGAGGTAAACGGTGTTTAAAAAGCCTTTGTGCCAAGGTGCAGAGTGTCCAAACTGCTCTCTAAATACCTGTTTGCTACTACATGGTGGGTAACTTAGAGTGGCAGAGTATTTGGGGATGGCGAATGGTCATGCCTGGTGGGAAACAAGTACAGTTACTGGCATAGTACCATTGATGGAAACCTGTTACACACCCAACAGCAGTGGAAAATGTATTTATTCCATACCCATTGTAACAGATCCCACAAATTCTGTACCTGGGATATAGAGTAGGGCTATAGCTTATTCATTTCCATATGGATACAGTCTGTACTTGTTCATTTCTTTCCTTTTTGTTCATTTACCAGATTGAACCCATAAAGTATCTGATTGGTCAGCACAGTTAATAGAATTCATATAATAAATTTATTCTACAAAAAGTTTAACACCACATGTTTACAACTACCTATTAAAGTTACAGTGGAAACTCTAAAGAAGAACTTTAATTTGGGTGGGAGGTGAGCCAAAGTCAATGGGAGCACAATTTATTATTTAATGAGAAATTAAATAGATCATATTAGAAAAATGCCCTTGAATCTTTGTTTTTCAGGGGTGTAAAATCTAAGGGCTGACAGTGGTCAATTTATTGTATTTTAGCACGAGCCTTTATTATATTAAAGCATTAACCTTTATCAGAATACACCATGGGAACAACAGGAGCTGCTGGCGATTCCAACAATACTATTCCCATGATGCAGAGCTGTGGTTTAACAAACACTTTCCCCCTTTCCCCACTATAGAATTTTGTAAGCATTTAATGTCAGAATAAGAGTTCAGGAACTTCTTGCCTTCTCACCACCTCAGCTGCAAACTGGAGATCTGATATTCTTAGGCTGTCAAATCTTTGGGACTGGGACCATGTTTTCCAGTATATCTGGACAGTATGAAGCACATTGTGGACAGTTCCACAGTACTAAAGAATAATAATAATAAATAAGGCCATTAAGAGATTAGTGTTACGCTGAACTAATTTTGCAAGTTGGACCTAAAAAAGTAAAGAATTAAATAATGTATATGTATATATAAATTGATATTTAGTAATTTCATTTATTTTCAGCATTGCTGGTTATTTAATTCATTCTCTTGTATTGCAGTGAACATTTATGTTAAAGTGTATACAAATAGTCCATTTCTAGTATGCATGGATTTGGCACTTTCTCAGAAAGAAGTAATAGATCCAAACTATTTATGGATTGGACCAAATGGAAAGAATCTAAAAGGCAAGTTACTTTCTCCTCATTACAGTTTATATACAGTCTTACTGGTTCCATGTTTATTCCATCACCTACTAACCCACAGAATCTGATTTTTATGAATATCACATAACTAGAAGCAATCCATATGTAATGGCAAAAATGAAAAATTCTGTTGAGATAGATCTTTGTTTTCTGTTTCTCTACTCTTTTACAGAAAAATAATAATTCCATCACTAATGGTTGAGTAGATTTCACTATCCTGTATGTGAGATCACGATTTCTAAGTTTTTGGTGATCCCTATCATCAGTGAGATGGTGTGACTTGTGGGTCATATTATCCTATGTGAATTTATTCATGAGTGCTTTCATTAACCTTCATTTCTTTAAGCCATTTTCCATAAGAAATAATAATGTGTGATTAGTCAGAATTTGTTTTGAAGCTCTTCAAAACAGGATCAAGAATAAAACTGTGGAGAAAAGTTTCACTTGGTAAAAGACTTCGTAGCTGATCCAGTTGGCCCACTCCATCAGTTTACAGATGTAAACACACAAACATTCCCCACTCCACTAGTTTGAACACCAACAATGGTATTATGAATACCATAAATGAAAAAAATGAATTACTTAAAAAAAAACTAAGCAGTTTTCACTTATATAATATTAGTTGGATATTCACTTTATTAGCATATCAAGAGCATATTTTCACCTGTTCTTAAGTTGTCAAAACAGTTGATGCTCTGAAGTATTCTCACCAAATAAATACATTAAATAAATACATATCAATAAATTGATATGTAGCAATGCTAAAAGCACTCCCATCTTTATGTTCTCAGCACACTTAACATAACTTAAAAATACATCTTAAGTGCAATAATTTAAGATAACCTGCTGCAAATCCTCCTTTCTGTCAAATAATTCTGGACACCTACAGTTACATTCCCTCTTCCAAATTTTCAAATGCCTGAGGGAAAAAATGAGATTTGCAACAAGTTCTGAAGGTCATTAGATTCAGACCAACATCTATAAGTAAATTGATATATTATTTACCTTTACATAGGTATATCTTCTCTCATCTGTTAGCATACTTCATAAATTATGCATCAATATTTTTCCAATATTAATCAGGTAGTTTCCTGTTTCCATTTTAGGACAAAGTTACGTCAATCTCACTGAAACAGGAAAACTGATGGTGAGAGGTTTTCAGGAGTCTATGTCTGGATCTTATACTTGCACTCTTTCTTATAAAACCATCAACACTGACATACAAGAAGAGAGAGAGAAATTTAAGACATATAAATTTATGGTATATGGTAAGACCATACAAATTTGCTGGTACACTAGTGCATGTGATTTTTCTGAATATTGGTTTATTAAACACAATTAGTTATCACTGTACTCCAGAATGTAAATTACATTTTCAAGCACCTTGGTGTTAAACATCTTTATTATTCTAAATACCTATTTTTGAAAAGTCAGTTCAATACAACTTTGATTTCAATCAAATCAACACAACTGCCAAGAGCATGTGGTGACTGTCCTTGAGAATGAAATAATCTTTACCTTTGGGAAAAATAGATGAGGTCATTGCCTTCTTCCTGCCATCCCCCAAAGGTACCCAAGGTCAGAAGAGGAGGCTCTGGTGTGGCTGTGATCTTGTTCCAAAGAGGTGTCAAAGATGGGCCTCTGTCCTGGTCTGATCTTAGCTGATGACAGGTGTTACAAGTGGTGGAAGGGTGACAGATTGTGCAGTTTAGCAACCCCATCATTCTCCCAAAAACAATTATAAAAAAATAAATGAAAGGAGAAAGAAACAGATGTAATTTCTCTTTCCAGTCATACTTCAAAACTCTCCACCCTAAAATGCAGGTACATGAAGTACTTCCTTTAACAACTTCTCATCACATTTCAGTTATGTCTACTTTTGAAGCAAGTGCACAGGCTGAAAAATGGCCATGTTCTGTAGATATTTTGACATATAACATTTTCCCATGTTTGATATTTAGGCACATAGTCATATAAAAATATAGTGCGTACACATACAAAAATTCTTGTGCATATCAAACTAAATTAATAGTGTAACACCATTTAAGTGAGGGAAGCTATATCAAGGATGCATTTGGCCCATCATGCTTAATAAGTAAACAAATTGGTTTGCCTCTAAATAAAAGTCTATTTAAGATATAAGGTACAAAGAATAGTACTGCATAGGAAATATAATATGTGTGGGACAGACATTATATTGCATGTACTTATGTGTATACTAATTTTTTTAAGCATATAGGGAGCCTGACTACACATACCAGATATCTGTTCGGTTTACTACAAAAGAGTGCAGACTAGCAGCTAATGGTCAATTCTTTGAAGAGCTGAAGAAAATCTTGAATGATTTAATCTCTGATTTGACATGTCATGTTATAGAACCATCATACAAATGTCATGTCATCAAGATACCAAAGCATGGCCTCCTGGATGAGCTATTTGTTACTTTTCAAGGTAACAGATTTAAGCATTTGTTTAAGAGGTAATGTCACACTGTTACTTTATTAACAAAAGAGTTAAATTAAGGACAATATAAATAACATTTGCAATTATATCAGAGTCATGTTCCCTCGTATGTTGCTTCTCTGCTTTTCTTCAGAATTTCTGTATTTTTTCTTGTTAGCCCATAGATGGAGCTATAATGCAGCTTATGAGTTAGTTGAATTTATACTACTATACTTTTTACAACCTTACTGGCAAAGGTTATTCTCTAACAGGGGTGTTGTTTGCAAAGGGCCTTGGGAAACATAGGAAGGGCCATACTGGGTCAGACCATAGGTCTGTCTAGCCCAGTATTGTGCTTTCTGATAGTGGCCAATGCCAGGTGCTTCAGAGGGAATGAACAGAACAGGTAATCATGAAGTGATCCATCCCTGTTGCCCATTCCCAGAAGATCATTTACCAAAGTCCGGATATAGTTCATTTATGATTCTTCATGAATGTTGTAATTCTGTCAGAAAAATGATCAGATTTATCTTTCTTGCTATTTTCTTCTTCTTGTTTCTTGCCACTTCCTTATTCGGAGTTGGCAACTTTTATAGTCTTTTTCCGAAACTCATGATTGTACACCTGGTTGTCATGCAAATTAGTTTTTCTAATGTCCACTGTTATCCGGTCCATATACCAAGTCTTTGGCCTTCCCCTTGGTCATCTTCCATCCATGATCATTGCAAGGGCCAGCCTATCAATATAACTCTCAAGTCTCCACTGGACATGTCCCGACCAATGTTTCCTAGCCTCCCTCAACTTGTCTTCATTTGGGACAACCCGCATCATGCCCCTCACAACTTCATTTCATTTCCTATCATGGAGTGTGCAACCGTTTTACCATCTCAGCATCTTCAATTCTGTGGTGGAGAGCATACTGATTTATTTTCTTGTGCCTGGCCAAGTCTCTGTTCTGCACATTTGGATGGGTAGAATTATAGTTTTACACTCTACCCTTTAATTTTATTGGCATCTTTTATCACAGATGACTGGGGTCAGCTCCCATCATTTGCACCAAGCAGCTTTGGTATAGTGCTGGACTTCACTCAGAAGGGCACTATTATCAGCAACCAGTGACCCTATGTATTTAGATTCTTTCATTTGTCTAAGCTCTCTGCCTGTAATATCCTTGATGGTGTGTCCTCCTCCCTCAGTTATAACCTCAGTCTTGCTAACATTCACTCTAAGTCCTGCCTGCTCTGTGTTGCCACTGTTCAAAGTTGGATTTCAGGGTCTCACAATCTTTCGCACAGATCACTGAGGCCATGTCTACGCTACGGGGGGAGATCGATCTAAGTTACGCAACTTCAGCTACATGAATAACTTAGCTGAAGTCGATGTACTTAGATCCACAGTACGCAATATCGACTGGAGATGCTTTCCCGTTGACTTCCCTTTCACTTCTCATTCAGGTGGAGTACAGGAGTCGATGGGAGAGCGATCGGTGGTTGATTTAGCGGGTCTAGACCCGCTAAATTGCCTGCCGATGCATCGATTGCCGCACATCGAACCCCCAATAAGGCCAATGACAAGGCCTGAGTCATCAGCGAACAGCATATTCCAAGGCAGCTCCCTTCTCTTATTCTCACTTATCACATCCAAGGCAACTGCAAACAAAGAAGGATTCAACGCTGACCCCTCCTCCCCCAGTACAGCTAAACATTTACTGCTGTAGCAGACTACTATGGTAGTCACTCCATCAAAAATATCCTGAATAAGGCAACATATCCTTCTAGCACACCTCTCCATTGCAAATTCCACCAAACTAGTTTTCTTGATAAACATTCATACACCTTCTCCAAGGCTGCGCCCAGTTGCTGTCTCTTGTCTCTGAACTTCTCCATGAGTATTCATAGAGCAAATATGGTATCAGTTGTACCCCTTCCCAGCATAAATCCATATTGACCCCTCCAAATCTCAAGTGTTCTTCTCAGATGCTTTTCAATAATCTTCTCCCATACTTTCATAGCATGTGATGTCAGCTTAATCGGGCCATAATTAGCATACAGTATAATATCTCCTTTGTGTTTAAAAATGGACATCACGAAGCTTTTATGGCATTCATCCAGCATTTTCTGTTTCTTAAGGATATCATTGAACAGACTTGTAAAATATTTGATGCTGTCCCTTCTAATTTACTTCAGTGCGTCCACCAGTACTTCATCTAGCCTACGTGCTGTCTTCTTTTTCATATTCCTCGGTGCCTCTACAACCGCTTTCTCCTGTATGAAATCTGTTATGACCTGGCTCTGCTTGCATGTTCTTAGTTCCTCCTGTGAGTTCTCATTTGTCACTTTTTCAAAATAATCACTCCAGACATTCTTGATTGATTCACCATTTGTTTGCAATATGCCATGTTTATTTCTAGTATGTACAAACTCACATGAACATTTTCTTTCTTGCCTTAGCGAGTTTTTGGACAGTCTTTTCTCTGTCATATCCTCCTAGTTGATTATATAGTTGTCACAAGCCAAATTTTTAGCTGTGACAACACTTCTAATGGCCTCTTTTTTCACCTCCTTATACATATCATTGCTCAAGCTACTGGCCTGCCATTTAAAAAAAGTTACCTCTTTCTTATCCACAGATTTTTTAACCTGAAGATTCCACCACCAAGTCTTCCTTCTTATCCTTTTTGGCACTGGTTTAATCAATCCTAGCACTTCATATGCTGTTTCTAGCAACGTTAACTTTAATTTGTACCAGATATCCTCAACAAATCCCTTTGTGAGTCAGGAAGTCTGTGATTATTTCTTGTTTGAAGATTTTTTTAATTCCCATCTTTAAGTTTCCAATGCTTAGACCTTTTTGGTGCCCAGGGATTCAGGTGTTTCCAAGGTTTCTACATTTTGAAGTCCATAGGGATAGCCGACCCATAATGCTCTCTGTAGGTGTCATGGCACTGGGGAATTGATGAGGTACAGGGACACCTCGGACACATTTTCTCTTGACTGTGTATCTGCCCTACATGAGGAGAATTTATCCGATGGGACCTGCAGTTGCTTTGTGGCAATTTTTCATCATCAGAGTGAATGAATTACCTCCCCCTCCCGCCACCCATGTTCACAATGGAGATAGGACCCAAGCCTCAAAGTTCAAATCTGGATTTGGACCTTTCCATAGTTTGAAGTTATATGTATATATGGGGGTTTGAGTCTGTCCCATCTCTATTTTCCAGATCTTTTCTCTTATCATTTAATTATTTTGTTAGTGAATGACACTAACGTCACTGGATAGGAATCGTCAGGCCCACTCCTTTTCCCCCTTATTAATAAATGATACCACATGTTTTTTTCCAGAACTTTGTATCTCTCCAGTTCTCCGTGACCCTTTAGAAGTAATTATTAAGCATTCAGAATGTTCATTAGCTAATACTTTTAACATCCTAGAATGCCAAGCCAGCTAGACTAACTGATTTATACATGTTCATGTTTTCTTAGTATTTCCTTACCTGCTTTTAATCAGTTGGAGGTAATTGAAGTTGCCTTTCCTTTCTGATTATCCATTTCTCTTTATTTTTATTATTAAAAACTCAGTTAAGTATCTTGGATCACAAGAACAGCGGTTATGAAAACAATATCTTGACCACAGAAACGAATATAATAAAATGATTCTTCCTCACAAATTTGAGGCAAAATAGAGAGTGCCTCTGCTCTTGAGTTGTATTGTAATTGCATAAAATTAATGTAATATAAAGATAAGAAGCAGCAACAGTATGATGACTGGCGTTTGCATGCCAGTGCTTTGTAAAATAAATCTCCAAATGAAAGACACTCTGTCAAGGCTGTATCCCCACTTTGAACTTTAGGGTACAAGTGTGGGGGCCTGCATGAGGACTTCTAAGCTTAACTACCAGCTTAGTTCTGGTCCGCTGCCACCATTCCCTACCCTGGGAAGCTTTTAGAAACCTCTCACCAATTCCCTGGTGAATACAGATCCAAACTCCTTGGATCTTAAAACAAGAAGAAATTGACCCTTCCCCCCTCCTTCCTTTCACCAACTCCTGGTGAATACAGATCCAAACCCCCTTGGATCTTAAAACAAGGAGAAATCAATCAGGTTCTTAAAAAGAAGGCTTTTAATTAAAGAAAAAGGTAAAAATCATCTCTGTAAAATCAGTATGGAAAATAACTTTACAGGGTAATCAAACTTAAAGAGCTCAGAGGACCCCCCTCTGTCTTAGGTTCAAAGTACAGCAAACAAAGATAAACACTCTGGTGAAAGGTACATTTACAAGTTGAGAAAACAAAGTAAAACTAAGACGCCTTGCCTGGCTTTTTTACTTACAAGTTTGAAATATGAGAGACTTGTTTAGAAAGATGGGGAGAACCTGGATTGATGTCTGGTCCCTCTCAGTCCCAAGAGCGAACAACAACCTTAAACAAAGAGCACACCAAAGCCTTCCCCCCCCCCCCAAGATTTGAAAGTATCTTGTCCCCTTATTGGTCCTTTGGGTCAGGTGTCAGCCAGGTTACCCGAGCTTCTTAACCCTTTACAGGGAAAAGGATTTTGGAGTCTCTGGCCAGGAGGGATTTTAGTACTGTACACAGGAGAGCTGTTACCCTTCCCTTTATAGTTATGACACACTCATTTCAGGATGCTCCTTTGTAATGTATTTTTCAAGGTATTTGTGATGAGCTATTACAAAACAGTTTTGCCTTTATACCCTTTCTCCTTTTCTCTATAGTAAATCCTTTTGCCCCAGGATGGGAAGCAGTTTGCCAACAGATTTCTTATGACTGTGAAGATGTAACCAACAGAAGAGTTCAGGAGGTAGGATTTTTTTAATGCAAGCAATAAATGAGTGACTATTTTAGAACTCAAAATGAGGGAAGGAGCCGCTGCCGGGGGGGAGGGGAGAGGTTGTAAAATGTGGACTACAAAGTTAGTTAAAGGTGAAATTTACTTTTCCCTGTACAAACCCTAGATAATTGGGCTTTGTGCAGGGAAGTCTCGAAGAGCAAGCGCAGCATGGAGAAGGAATTTATTCCATCAATCCACAAGCAGACCGTGGTGCTTTGGTGCAGCTATTCTAGATGTGGTAGGGAATAGTAGCCATTGCTACTCCATGTTTCCTATGCAGATACTTTAGCCCATTGGATTCATGTAAACGGGAACTAGAGGCCCCTCCGCACATCCATCCCCAGTGGTCCCCTATGTAACCAATTTTGGACCATTGTGGAATGTTTCTTCCCCCCTTATTTAAAAGGACATGCAGATATCCATGCAGACGTCCCACTCTTAAGTACTTTTCTTTGTATTCAGGGTAGTCTGTCCACCATTGTATTCAGTGGATCAGTAGGGTTTAAGTGTTCTAGAAGGCTCTGATGGTCCCTTCATGCTACAGTGAATTTCACCATTAGTATCTACAGATTTTGACTGGTTGCAATCCACCCTATGCAAAGAGCAGGAATGTATATGTTATGTCTGGATTTTAAATAGTTCAGCTCAAGATAGAAAACTGTATTTAAATGTCATATTTATCCAAAATTTGCTGAGGCTAGTGTTAATGTTTCTTATACATTTACTTTCTAAAATATGAAATTATGAAAATTAGCAATATGTTAACATGTACTGTATTTTTTTATTTCAGTTTTCCTAGAACATAGACCTTTGGATTATGATTTGGTAGCTGTAATACAGTTTAAAAAAAAGTGTAGCTTCTGTTTTATATATAGTTCATTTAGCTTCATGGTGATTGTTTATGATATACATTATAAAGCCCTGATCCTAAGCCCACTAAAGCCAACGGAAAGACTCTGGATCAGGATGCAGTACAGTGGGTCCAGGATCAGGCCCATATTGCATATCATACATATTCAAGCTGAATTAGGACAAAATATATTTATTGATATATCTAATCTACAAAAAACAAAATCCTAGTGTCATATTTATCATTTAATTGTTCCTAAATTTTAGGCAAGAGATCTCATTGAAGAATTTTTCCATAAACAAACATATGTTCTGAAGCACGAGTTTCGGAATGTACCTGCAATACATTATATAGACCATAGTTTTGAAGTTACTCGCATTGACAGCTGTCGTCCAGGTTTTGGAAAAAATGATGACACCCACAATGACTGCGCTAGTTGCTGTGGTAATTATAGAAAAATAAAGTATCCATATTTTTTAGCAAGCAATATAAAGATTATTGCATATTAACCCTGCTTACAGTTTTTCTACCATATATATATATATTTTTAATATTGGTGATAAAAGTAAGTGTACTGCTGTTCATCTTTTGGAGAGGCATTGAGATTCTAGGTGATAAAGTTGGCAGGAATTGAAACAGCCAAGAAAAAAGTGTTGATAGTATTTGATGCATATCATACTGTAATAAAGGCTACCACTGCTGTCATTAGTCCATCTGGAAATATGGCTAAATGACTTTCTCCTCTTGCTCTTAGATCAGTTATAGGATTCAGGACATAGGATCAATAAGAAATTGTCACTCTCATAGTACTGCTATTTTAAAATAAATGCTCAACTGTTCTAGGAGTTCGCCTGCTACCAGTATCTATTTCTGAATTTAGGGTTACTGGAGGCAGGGCGTTCTCAGTAGGTCTTTAGTTCTTGCATTCAGGCTATGTCTTCACTATGCACCTCACAGCGGCCCAGCTGTGCCGCTACGGCCACGTCGCTGTAAGGTACGTAGTGTAGCCGCTCTTTGTGGGCTCTCTTGCCCACAAAATAAAACCACCCCCAAACTGGGACGGTAGCTTTGTTGGCAAAAGTTTTACTGACGAAAGTGCAGTGTAGACATAGCCTCTGTTTGTGTTGGCTTTCAGTACACAGTGCAAAGGCTGTCTGTTTAAACAGCGGTTAGTTAGAATTGAGGTATAGAATCATGGAAATGTAGGATTGGAAGGGACCTTGAGAGGTCATCTAGTCCAGCCCCATGTGCTGAGGCAGGACCAAATATATGTAGACCATCTGGACTGGTGTTTGTCTAACCTGTACTTAAAAACCTCCAATGTCATGCATTCCACAGTTTTCCTTGGAAGCCTATTCCAGTGCTTAACAAGTCCTATAATTAAGGCTAAAATTTTATCAGGGATATTTTTAGTCGAAGTCAGGGACAGATCACGGGCAATAGACAAAAATTCACGGCAGCCCGTGGCCTGTCCCTGACTTCGACTAAAAATATCCCTGACAAAATGGGGAGGTGGATTCAGCTAAGCACCTACTGCTGCTGAGGCTCTGGGGTCCCCTGCCACCTGCAGCAAGTGGGAGCTCTGGGGTTCCCCACCCCTCACGGGGGCTAGCCTGCTGTTGGGTCCTCTTGCCCCCCCCCCCCCCCGCAGTGCCTGAGAGTGCGCTGCAGCTGGGCAGCTACGGGGGGTTCCCCTACCAGGGGGGGTACTGGGAGCTGCAAGGGGGCTGGCTGAGAGCTACAGCCCCAGGGCAGAAAATGTCACAGAGGTCAATGGAAGTCTCGGAGTCCGTGATTTCCATGACCTCCGTGACATAATCGTAGCTTTACTTATAATTAGAAAGTTTTTCGTAGTATGTAACCTAAATCTCCCTTGCTGCAGATTAATCTGATTACTTTTTGTTTTAGCTTCTGTGGACACAGGGAACAACTGATTATTGTCCTCTTTACAACAGCTCTTAACACATTTGAAGACTTACCAGGTCCCCTCTCATGCTGCTTTTCTCAAGACTAAACATGCCCAGCTTTTTTAACCTTTCCTCATAGGTCAGGTTTTATAAACTTTTTATTATTTTTGTTGCTCTCCAATTTGTCCATATCTTTTTAACCCTAGGTGTGGTGCCCAGAACTGGACACTACTGCAGCTGAGGCCTCACCAGTGCCAAGTAGAGAGGGACAATTACCTCCCGTGTCTTACATATAGCACTCCTATTAAAATATCCCAGAATATTAGCCTGTTTCACAACTGTATCACATTGTTGGCTCGTATTCAACTCCAGTTATTCCCATTTTGTAGCTGTGCATTTGATTTTTTCTTTCTAAGGGTAGTATTTTTCACTTGTCTTTATTTAATTTAACCTTTTTGATTTTAGACCAGTTCTTCAATTTGTCAAGGTTGTTTTGAATTCTAATCCTCACCTCCAAAGTGCTAGCAACATAAAAATGGCCATACTGGGTCAGACCAAAGATCAACTGTTAACCCCTCCCAACCTGCTGTCATCCGCAGATTTTATAAGCATACTCTCCACTCCTTATCCAAGAAATTAATGATAATGTTGAATAGTACTGGACTCAGGAGAGAGAATGCCGTAGGATCCTACTAAATATGTTCCCCCAGATTGACAGCAAACCATTGATAATTACTGAATGAGTATGGTCTTTCAACCAGTTTTGCATCCATCTTATTGTAATTTCATCTAGACCATATGATCCTAGTTTGCATATGAGAATGTTCTGTGGGATTGTGTCAAAAGCTTTACTAAAATCAAGATATATCACATCTGTAGTTTCACACCATCCACTAGGCTGATACTGTTTTTTTAACAAGCTTATAGTTTGAACAGGTTGTATTTTTAAATTCTGAGTTTACCCAAAGGCTATGCAATACATATATGTTTTATACCTAAAAATATAAATAGCTAACCCTCCAGAAAAACTTTTCAGGAAAGTGAGGTTGGGGGGTATTTACATGTCACTAGTCATTTCCAACAGTCACATCTATTGCTCATGGCAACTGAAATTTGCAAGGCAGCCACCTAGAGTCAATGTTACACAATGTTAAGCAAAGTAAATGTGCATTGCTGGATCGGGCCAAAGTGCTCAGCCCCTGGATTGAGCCCTTAATTTCTGATCAGACTTTTGGTTCAGGCTACTGTGTTATGAAGTGAAGCTAAGTGTGTTGATCTCAGAGAAACTGAAAAAGGCATTCTATAATACAGGTAGAGTTATCCTACAGGGTATGTCGGAATGGAGCACTAAAATATTAAATGAAAAGTAACTGATATAAAATATATTAAAATTAAGAATGTAGTTGTCCTTTATATGATCACTTAGCTCCATATGAAATATTCAGCATGCAAAAATATAACCTGGAGCTAGTTTAGTGATCTGCTGAATGTCCCTAATACACGTTTGAAAATTCCATAATGTGTATAACCCAGCCCAAGGTGGAAGGCATCTGACTGAAATACTGTATATTTGTTTGGTTGCAGTGGTTTGTGACCCTGGAACATACAGTCCTAACAATGAAGTGAGATGTCGGATTTGTACAAGCATTCGAATCAAACACTATGGAGCAAAATCTTGCTAATAAACTTAAAATAGAAATTGGAAAACTGAAGAAAACTTGTGAAAGCATTATTATTCTTTTGTGATGTCCCTTTTTTTACCTCCAATCCTGGGGCTCTTATATTTCAATAGCCAATCCTCTTAAGATTTATATAGCTTTACATTTTCTGTAGTCAGGAACCACTTGTGGATAGGGATTCTAAAAAATGTCTAGTATAAAATGTTCATACCGGGGAGAGTAACTCAATGGAAAACAAAGAATGCAAAGAAAATTATGAGTATTAATATGTGGTTTTTACAGAAAAGTCTCTGGTTTGTGGTATTGACACTGAACACAGCATAGCACTGTACTTTAAATAAATGAAGGAGCCATAAACAATTCATGGAGAAGTGATATATAGTATAGCGCAGGGGTTGGCAACCTTTCAGAAGTGGTGTGCCGAGTCTTCACTTATTCACTCTAATTTAAGGTTTCACGTGCCAGTAATACATTTTAACGTTTTTAGGTCTCTTTCTATACGTCTATAAAATATAACTAAACTATTGTTGTATGTAAAGTAAATAAGGTTTTTAAAATGTTTAAGAAGCTTTATTTAAAATTAAATTAAAATGCAGAGCCCCCCGGACCGGTGGCCAGGACCCGGGCAGTGTGAGTGCCACTGAAAATCAGCTTGCGTGCCACCTTTGGCACGTGTGCCATAGGTTGCCTACCCCTGGTATAGCGGAATGATTGTAGAAGCATATTAATGTGTTATAATGCTTTAAGTAGAAGTCCATGTACATTAATGTTTGCTAGAAATTACTCTTATAGGCTGGAAGTACATATTTAACCTCTATAATGTAAAAATAAAACTATTTATTGTATTTCCTTTTGCTTTTTGTCCCTTTTTGTAAAAAACATGGTTGTTACAACTTTCCTCTTTGCATATGAACTCCTTTTCAAGTCAGGGAGGTTGAAATAATTTATATTAATATATTGTACTGAGTTTTGCTATGAGATATAGTGTACCAATATTATTAGCCATGCAAGCTAAATGTTTCAGAGCATGTTGTTAGAACTCAATTATAAACCCCTTTAAACACGGAATCTACAATGAAAACTCTGGCAGATTCTGTGTAGCTAAAATATTAATTTACTATACTGAAAATTTCACAGTGCTATACAGAAAGGGTTTCCAGACCACATCTAAGAAACTCAAAACAAATTCCAGAAAGTACCATCTGCTTTCATCAGCAATGTGAAAAAGTCTCCCTGCAACCACAGTACCAAATTCAAGGGGGATCATCTCCATTCTTCATCTTTCTGAGACAGACAAATTATGTTTTGTGTTGTTTAATGTAATGGACATGTCTCTTGGAGTTCCTAAAAAGCAAAGTTCTCTGTAGATATTAAAGATCAAATCACAATTTTTGTAAGAGTAGAGATTTGCCAGGAATAAAAGTGGTTATTTTCTTTTAACTTTAATTCACTGTGAAAGTTCCTGCACATTTCTTTATGTTATCAAAGTGAAATCTCAGCATTTATATTGTGCCTGAAATCCTTCCATTCCAGCCTACTCTGCAAAGTTAGGCAGTATGATGGTAAAAACACTGGCAGCCAGTTGAGCTTCCACCATTGCCATCACCAGTGGGATCTATGGTAGTGCAACAGTGTGGAAGTTTAAAAAAAAGTTTAATGTAGAGTAGGTCAATGACAGCTGGTAAGACAGTTTTTCTGGTTGTTCGTTTTTTAATAAAAGCTTAGATTCCAGATCACATATCTAAGGCAAGATATGTTGGCAAATTCCACAGTCCTGGAATCAGGAAACATAAGGAGCCTGTTTATATGACTTTTATGTTGTCTGCTGCTTCCATCGTGCTTTCAGAAACTATATTATAAGCAAACAAAAAAGGTGCTGAGCATTTTGATCTCCATCTGCTTTCTTCTGTAGCTATTTCTTCTTCTCTGCATATCACCTGTGGCATGTGCTGGAGGTCCCAGGTGCCATGCTGTATGAACAGAAGCTTATTTTTTTCACAGCAGTTTTGAACCCTTCATCATTTTACTGGATCAGTAAACAAGTCCAGGAACAAATTGTGAAAATATTAAGATAAAGTTATTTATTCCCAGAAAGAGTCTAACCTTTCAAAAGTAAAGCAAATTTGGTAACAATGTTATCTTATAGAATGAAGATATCTACAATGATAGACTGTATTACCTATAAAATAGAAGCTGTGTTAATACTACACTGTGGTATACAAGTGCTTTTCAAGTAACATTGGTTTTTAGTAATTTCATAATACACAATATGTATGTACCTTGCAAGCCTCTGAAAAAATTGGCCTGAGATATTTCTTGAGTCCAAATAGGTTTAGCTATGTTTATTTTAAAATGGTTTGGTTTGTAAACCTAATACAGGTCTGTCGCATCTTAGGCGCATTTACCATGTGCGATTTCAGCTTTATGCAGTCGGCAAAAACAAAACAAAAAAAGAGAAAAATAACAATTTAAATACTGTTTCTGTAGTGCAGGCGATTCCACCCGCCATTACACTCAATGTAATTTTGACTATACGCGATTTTCGCTTTAGGCGCTGACTGCGGAACGTAACCCCAGCGTAAGATGAGACAGACCTGTATCTTACTAGAAGCTTTACAGTTCTGGGGGAGGGGGGACACGACACCCTGAATTTTTAGATTTAAGTGTTTTTTTCCATACATCTTGCGGAATTCCCGCTTCCTTAAAAATGTTAAGCTCAGGGATACACTAAAATAGTTTTATTTTCACTTCTAAAATGAGTCTTTTCAAGTTGTCACACTGCTACATTATGTGTACACTGGTAGAAATACTCTGTTTCACTCTACAGCTATAAAGCCAACCCCTTTAGGGAGATCTGGGAGGAGCCATAACAAAGGTAGTCCCTGGAAGCACAACTCTGGGGCCATTGGAAACTAGTGAGACTGAGTGACAGAGTAAACCAAGGGCAATCCAGGCAGGAGGCTCCTGCTTATCCCAGGGATCTACACAGGTCATGGGGGATCCATTGGTTAATGGGAGTGGAGCCCCCAACTTCTTTTGCAGGCGAGAATCACCATCTGAGTTCCCTCAACTTGTAGAGTTTCCTCTCCCTGTGAAGGTTTTCCCTATAAGTAAGGACCCTAAGTAAGGATTTCAGGATCTTGCACAATATGCAGTAGTCATCTAACCACATTGATTTTTATCTGTGGGGATAATATAAGCCATGAATTCTAGGATTGCAAGGGTGGTGCTTAGCTCACAGCTAGCCATGTCATGATTTTTTATTTCTTTCCAATAATACATTCTCCCTCAGCCACAGAATAAAATTGCTTTCCATTGGGTGTGCCAAACTGATTACCCGCTCATCTGAGTGAAGAAGAATTCTTTAGAAGTTAATAACCAAGATTTAACTGTGTGATGAAAGGATACATTCAGAGATCATGCTTCTAATTCTCGTTACTGATTCCAGCAGATAAATATACAATATAATTGCAAATAAAACTACAGAGACATATGATATTAAAATAGATTAACATATGTTCTTGTTCAAAGAAAAGTGTTTACTATATCACCGTGGTTGATAATTTTACCTTGGAATTAAGTTTGTCCGTATGTTTGGCAATTTCCTGTATTTAGCTACACGCGGTACCAGTCGTGCTGGTTTCAGATTTGACTCAGATGCCAACCCTTACCTAAATTACAAAGGATGGAGTAAATTTTAAATTAGAGACATTTACAAGTGATAAAACAGTCTAGCTTGAGTACCTTGAACATTCCATTCTGTTTGAATATTACTGACATCAAATATATATTTCTGATCCAAAAAATCTGGGTAAGTAAGAAAGCTGATGATACTTACAAATATTAAAAAATCCTCATACAATATTTGCTAAATAAGACTTGTGGCTGCTTAAAACTTTAATAGTAGCACTGGCCTCCTTTCACATTGAAAGCAATGCCAGTCTCTGCTGCCAGCAATCCGGCAAGCATGAACTCTGCCCCTGTCCCACCCCCTCGCGGCTGTCCCAGGGAAAGATCCCTGTATGCTGCCCCTCTCACGCCTCCACCGCGTTGCTGTAAACCGGCGGTTACAGTTCTGTAAAGGAACGGGCAAGCAGTCCCAATACTAACAGTCCCCTACCTAATTCAAAGCAGGTCATCATGAGCGACATCACAATAATGAGGATCTCGGACAGCGATAAAGAAAGGATGCTTCGGGAAAGCCTGCAAAGACCAGGGCCGTATGCCGCCATGCTGTGCAAGGCTATGATCCCGGAGTACTTGAGGATCTCCTGGCGCGGAAACGTCTCCTACTTCGGAGGACCCAATAAGGCCGCTCTCCCCAGGAACCTGATGAACAGGCTTTCCAATTACCTCCAGGAGAGCTTCCTCGAGATGTCCCTGGAGGATTTCAGCTCTATCCCCGGACATATAGACCGCATTTTAATATAGCTGCACTGGCAGGGACTAAAGAGTGGAGCGGCTTGGGCAGCAGAATCATGCACAACCGGACACTGTTAGATTTTTTTAAAATAGTTGGGACTGAATAGTTAAGCAAACAAATCATGAAAAACACATTGTTCTTATTGTTAATATTCCAGTTCTGTTAAAAATAAATGTTTAAATGTTTCAAACACTTACTGCTTGATCCTTCCCCTGAATCTGTGTCCGGGTTAAATGCTGGGGACGGTTGGTAGGGGATCTCTGTAAGGGTGATGAAGAGATCCTGGCTGTCGGGGAAATCAGCTTGGTAAGCGCTGTCGACTGCCTCGTCCTCCTCATCTCCTTCCTCATCTTCCCCGTCCGCTAACATGTCTGAGGAACCGGCCCTGGACAATATCCCATCCTCAGAGTCCACGGTCAGTGGTGGGGTAGTGGTGGCGGCCGCACCTAGGATGGAATGCAGTGCCTCGTAGAAACGGGATGTGTGGGGCTGGGATCCGGATCGTCCGTTTGCCTCTTTGGTCTTCTGGTAGCCTTGTCTCAGCTCCTTGATTTTCACGCGGCACTGCGTTGCATCCCGGCTGTATCCTCTCTCTGCCATGGCTTTAGAGATCTTCTCCTAGATCTTTGCATTCCGTCTTTTGGAGCGCAGCTTGGAAAGCACGGACTCATCGCCCCACACAGCGATCAGATCCAAGACTTCCCGATCAGTCCATGCTGGGGCCCTCTTTCTATTCTGAGATTGCACGGCCATCTCTGCTGGAGAGCTCTGCATCGTTGCCAGTGCTGCTGAGCTCGCCACGATGTCCACACAGGAAATGAGATTCAAACTGCCCAGACAGGAAAAGGAATTCAAATTTTCCCGGGGCTTTTCCTGTGTGGCTGGTCAGAGCATCCGAGCTCGGACTGCTGTCCAGAGCGTCAACACAGTGGTGCACTGTGGGATAGCTCCCGGAGCTATTAGCGTCGATTTCCATCCACACCAAGCCTAATTCGATATGGCCATGTCGAATTTAGCGCTACTCCCCTCGTTGGGGAGGAGTACAGAAGTCGAATTTAAGAGACCTCTATGTCGAACTAAATAGCCTCGTGGTGTGGACGGGTGCAGGGTTAAGTCGATGTAACGGCGCTAAATTCGACATAAACGCGTAGTGTAGACCAGGCCTCAAAAATGTCTCTGTTAACGTTCTATTGTATTGTTTTTATTTCAGCCTAGGAAAATATGGCTTTGACATTAGAACAAGGGGTATGACTTTCGTAATTATTTGTAGCATTCATATATTTTTAAGAATGAAACAATCACACACAGAGTGCAATTTATACTGACGCACAGGAGAGGCTGTCTGATCTAATGGTCCGTACTCAGGAACGGATGGAAGGAAGTTCTAAGTTCTAGCCTCAGCTCTGTCCGTGATTTACTGGGTGGCATTGGGCAAATAATTTAACCTCTCACTGTCTCAGTTTCCCAAACTGTATACTGAGGATGCTAATACTCATTCTATTACCCCACAGGGGTTTTGTGAGGATTAATTAATTGTGAGAAGTTAATCAATACTTTCAAGATATTAATTGCTAAGTAATAGTTTTAAATAGTATCCTTTATACAAAGTAACACAAAAGCTTTACAATGAGAGGTAGACTAGAGAGAGAATGTTTTAAGGCCCAGTCTCACAAACATTTATCCATGTGAGAAACTAGAATGTGTTTACAGGATCAGGGCCTTAGATAGTTGGCTACAGCAACTCACAGATACAGGTAGAGAAGGGGGGGAAATGCTCTTGTTAAAGTAGATTTTATTCATCAGTGTTTAATAAGTAATGAATATGAAAAGGTTGAAGTATGGTTTCTACCCATACCACTTCCTGCTGCGATCCTGTCAAACTGCATAAGCTAAACTGGGTTGATCCCAATCAGTTCTTGGATGGGTGCCCACCAAGGAACTTCTAGATGCTGTAAGAAGTGGTGGTTGTTCAGTAGGTGCTACTCTTTCTCCTGAATTAATATTGAGCCAACGCCCAAGCACAATAAGAGGATGAACTGTGCAGCAGAAGAGATGCTGGGCCTGGTTTTTCATTGCCTTGCATCTTTACCCATTGGCAATGTGGGTGTAGAACAGGACTGAGTCAGAATGGTAGTGTTTCACATCCATTTTGCACAGATGACTACATAAAAGTGTAAGGCAGTGGTCAATCAGGCTCACTGTACTTTGAATGGTGACAGGTTCAGAGTGGTAGCCCTGTTAGTCTGTATCAGCAAAAACAACGAGGAGTCCTTGTGGCACCTTAGAGACTAACCAATTTATTTGGGCATAAGCTTTCATGGGCTAGAACAAAAAACAAACAAACAGAAAAACTGTCTTTCCAGCCTTCATTGGCCTACTCTACATGAAACTTTTTTTTAAACTTCCACACTGTTGCACTACCATATAAATCAGGGGTGGGCAAACTTTTTGGCCTGAGGGCCATATCGGGGTATGGAAATTGTATGGCGGGCCATGAAGGCTCACGAAATTGGGGGTAGGGGTGAGGGAAGGGTTGAGGGCTCTGGCTGGATGTGCAGGGTCTGGGGTGGGGCCAGAAATGAGGAGTTCAGGGTGCAGGAGGGGGCTCCGGGTTGGAGTGCGGGGGGGAAGAGTGCGGGCTCTGGGGTGGGGCTGGGGATGAAGGGTTTGGGGTGCAGGCGGTGGCTCCAGGCTGGGACCAAGGGGTTTCAAGGGCAGGAGGGGGATCAGGGATGGGGCAGGGAGGTTGGGGTACAGGGGAGGGGTGTGAGGGGTCCTACTGGGGGTGTGGGCTCAGGGGTGGGGCTGGGGATTTGTGGTGCAGAAGGGTGCTCTGGGCTGGGACCAATGGTTTTGGAGGGCAGGAGGAGGCTCAGGGATGGGGCAGACTGTTGGGGCACGGGGGGGGGGGGGGAGACTATGGCTCTGGATAGGGGTGGGGCTGGGAATGAGGGGATTGGGGTACAAGAGGGGGCTCTGGGCTGGTATCGAGGGGTTTGGAGGGTGGGAGGGGGAACAGGGCTGTGGCAGGGGATTGGGGTGCCGTGGGGGCTCATGGTTGCAGGCTCCAGGCGGCGCTTACCGTAAGCAGCTCCCAGAAGCATGTCCCCACTCCGGCTCCATAGCGCAGCCAGGCAGCTCTGCGCGCTGGCCCATCCAGGAACCGCGGCCAATGGTAATTGTGGGGGCAGCGGCTGGGGATGGAGCAGCGCGCAAAGCCGACTGGCCACGCTTGCACATCCTATGTAGGAGTCGGAGGGGGGGTCTTGCCAGCTGCTTCCTGGGAGCCGCATGGAGCAGCGCAAGCCCCCGACCTTGCTCCCCAGCTGGAGCATGGGAGCAGGGCAAGCCCTCCTTCTTTGGACTTTGGGCGAGGGGGGTATGGGACTTGGTGGCGGGGGAGGGCCGGATTAAATGGTCTGACGGACCCGATGTGGCCCATGGGCCATAGTTTGCGCACCCCTGCTTTAGGATGATGGTTTGTTACCATTTGTTGATCCACATTTTTTATTTTTACATCCTCCCACTTAAACTGGTATCACCCACTTAGAATCCGCAAAGCATACAAGGCTGCATACAGTGCAGTTAGGTTTGATTTGGCTTCCTTATTCCACGGGTAGGTGAGAGAGGGTCTGTCTGTCTGTGGAATCAGTCCGCAGGTATCCATCATTTCTGCAGTTATGTTCTTTTCTTCTTCTGTCAGAGAAGAGGCCAGGCTGAAGATGCTTTCTTTGTCACTGGAAAGAATCCACTCCAAGATGCCATCCATCTTTGCACACACACACAAAAGGAACCATGAAACAAAGGGTAAGGGAAGACAGTAAAAATGACTTGAAAAGGCAAATGAAATGTTTCTTCATAAGCTGGTACATCAGCTTACTGACCTAATGGCTACCTTGCTGGTTTGGAGTCTGTAACTGTATAACATATGCAGGGAGAGGAGGAGTGCAGAAGCAGTTATATTGATCTTTAGAGAGCAATGGGCCACAGTTTTCAAAAGTGATTAAGGGATTTAAAACTGGGCACTCAAAATCACGAGAGGCTCTGATTTTCAGAGGGCGAGTGCTCAGCGCTTTCTGAAAATTGGGACCATTTAAGGTGTTTCAGGCTGAGCAACCAAAATCACTAGTTGCTTTTGAAAATCTATCAGATCTGTAGGGCACCATTCGCTAGTATATTGGTTTTCATGACAAGTATGTGAGAATTCCTTTAGTTAATGCATGTGAGGTCAGGTGTCATTTCATGCATAACCTTATTAGATTGGAATCACTAGGAAAAAAATATTTTTCCTTTGTCAAACCTGTGGAAATGCTGCACTCCTTACATTCATTTCAGTAGGAGGTTTATCTGAGAAAAGACTGTAGGATTTACTTCTTTTAGGTATGATAAGCTTAAGGGAGTAAGGTGCCCAAATCCCATTCATTTCCAATGTGTTTTAGGCATCTAATTCACTTAGGCTCCTTCAAAAATCCCACCCCTGTACAATAGTGAGCTGGTGGGAATAGTCCAGTTCCTAATGAGCTCATAATCCACACCACAAATAGCACCATCACCTGGCACTGATTGGTCCCCTTGTTGGCAGTGTCAGCAGAAAAGCCAAAGACGGAATGGGCTATTTTTCCTAAGGTGATACGTCCAAGTCAGGTTTAAAGCATGATTCATAGGTTCTAAGCCCAGAAGGGACCACTGTGATCATCTAGTTTGACCTCCTGTGTAACACAGGTCATAGAACTTCCCCCAAATAATTCCTAGAGCCGATCTTTTAGAAAAACATCCAATCTTGATTTTAAAATTGCGAGTGAGGGAGAATCCATCACGACCCTTGTTCCAATGGGTTATTATTCTCACTGTTAAAACTTTATGCCTTCATAGAATATCAGGGCTGGAAGGGGGTCATCTAGTCCAACCCCCTGCTCAAAGCAGGACCAATCCCCAAACAGATTTTTACCCCAGTGCCCTAAATGGTCCCCTCAAGGATTGAGCTCACAACACTGGGTTTAGCAGGCCAATGCTCAAACCACTGAGCTATTCCTCTCTTTCCAGTCTGAATTTGTCTAGCTTCAACTTTCAGCCGCTGGATCATGTTATACCTTTCTCTGTTAGATTGAAAAGACCTTATTAAATATTTGTTCCCCATGTAGATACTTATAGATTATAATCAAGTCACCCTTTAACCTTTTCTTTATTATGTTAAATTGATGGAGCTCCTTGAGTCTATCACTATAAGGCATGTCTTCTCATCTTTTAATCATTCATAGATTATAGGATATCAAGGTTGGAAGGGACCTCAGGAGATCATCTAGTCCAACCCCCTGCTCAAAGCAGGACCAATCCCCAGACAGATTTTTGCTCCAGACCCCTAAATGGACCCCTCAAGGATTGAACTCACAACCCTAGGTTTAGCAGGCCAATGCTCAAACCACTGAGCTATCCCTCCCCCCTTTCATGTGGCTTTTCTCTGAACTCTCTCCAATTTATCAACATCCTTGAATTGTGGACACCAGAACTGGACACGGTATTCCAGCAGCTCACACCAGTGCCAAATACAGAGATAAAATAACCTCTCTCCTCCTACTCAAGGTTCCCCTGTTTATGCGTCCCAGGATTGCTTTAGCCCTTTTGGCCACAGCATCGCACTGGGAGTTCATGTTCAGCTGATTATCCACCATGACCCCCAAATCTTTTTCAGAGTCACTGCTTCCCGAGATAGAGTCCCCCAGCCTGTAAGTCTGGCCTATTTTCTTGGTTCCTAGATGCATACATTTACATTTAGCCATAAATGCATATAATTTGCTTGAGTCCAGCTTACCAAACTCTGTATCAATGACCAGAATAATGGTGAGACTGGAGCGTGTGGAAGGTTGTACTGCCACTGTACTATTTATCTGTCAGTGTATCTACCTGGATCTTTGATATTTCTAAGGTATTACCATTCACAGAACAGAATTAAAAGTTTCAGCCTCTAGGACTGCTTATCTGATGCCTTTCGCCAGCACTAAATGAATCCCAAAGAACAATAAATAAAAGCTAGCTAGCAGCCCTAGTGTGAAAGATATTATCACAAACAGCATTGATAAACATTTTCTAACCAAGCAAGGGACAGCCAACACTTTTGTACTCTGCTGTGTGCTATTCTTGAGCAGACTAGGTATTTACTCTTGTTTCTTTAAGTAACAGGCTCACTACAGATGCAGAGAGGAGCATAAATCAAGAATGTTCTCAGTCCATCACTTTTTACTGCAGATATGTCAGCAATAGAGTAGTGACGGATGTAAGGAACCATCTCTAGCAGAAGATACATGGAGACAGATTCCAAAGTGGGTAGATTAAGTCTTTTCCTTATGCCTGAAATACTGTGGGAGAGGCTACAACTCGCAACAGTCTATAACCTGTACTGGGAATATTGAGGGAGGAGATCTTTGAGGAGATCTGTTATTGGAGACCTAATGCAGCCCTGAATTAGTCAGCCAGATACACAGATCATCACCGCCTTCTAGCCACCTGATACTGTTTTAAGATCTAGGGAACAGGAAATGCCTGAATTCATAGTGCGTCCCAAGCCACTTTGAGTCATGTCATGGTATACACCTAGAAAAAGAATGGGTGTGTGTTTGGAGGTGGGGAAATGGAAGTGACTGGGTGTCCTATAACTCTGGCTTGGCTAACATGCTTGGCAAACGCTGCTGGCTCTCATTGGGGGTGGGGGTAGGGAAGAAATCAACTGAAGTATTTTAGTGGAGGTGGAGGCAATGGTTTGGTGGATTCTGACCCATCACAGTCTCTGTCCACATCTTAGTCCATGGCTTCCTGCAAGGATAAACTGGAGATTAAGGGCCTGACTTTCTAGAGCTCAGTTCCCATTTTCGAAGGGGTCAGCACATTGAGGGCTGAGCTCATGGAAAAATCCAGCCACCAGTGTGACACATGGGATCTGCTGGGTGCCCAGCTTTTTTGAAAATCTGGCCCCACAAAATGAACAATGGGGCCTTTTTCTCACTAAAACATTCACCTCCTACAGTTGTTCAACCTCCAGCTAAAAAATCCACTCCTACATATTGATCCACACAAGAGGCAGCTGTGAGGACATAGGTCAAAATGGCTCGGCATGGTTGCTCTGCAGTTTGTGTTGACTATAAAGGAAGCATCTTGAGCTCATATAGCACCTTGGTGAATCTCAGATGTACCATGCCTGCCAAACATCCTGCTGGATGCTGTCCTGGGCTGTATCAATCAGCTTTATTGCAGTGTTAACTACTAAATATTCAAAGATACGAGTGTGGGAGGATCTTACCAGTGCAAGCTGCTTGGCCACCATGTTCTTCTCTATGCAGGTCACAAGCAGGGGCAGCACTCTAAAGTCCAGATCTGTGAAAATTAAATCAGAACCTCAGGGAGAGTCAGAAAAAGAAAAATGCTCGGTGTGGTGTGCTTTAGAGTGGAGCTGTTGAAAGTTCTGGGTGCATTGTAATAATTCGTTAATGTGATTCATGCTTTTAAAAATGCAAAATACCTTCTTTTCTCAATTGTTCAGTGCAGGTGAAAAATGCCAGATTATCAGCCCTTGAGGCTGAGAGTCCTACCTGCGTTCCTGTGGGAGTGACAGGCAGCCCATCCCGCGCCCACCCGCTCAGCCCGGGGGGCTTCTCGGCAGGGAGAACGTGAGCCGGCGAGGCAGGTCACTGCACGCTGCGGAGCGAGCGGCACTCTCTGCCCGGGGTCTGGGGACTTTCCCCTAGGTGGGCTCGGGAGCCCTGGAGGAACCAGCGTCCTCAGCATGTGGCCTAGAGAGCAGGTCTTCAGAACGCCCTTTGTTTCTCGAACAGGTAGAGTGCAAATGGCAGCAATGTGCAAGCTTCTGTGCACATCTCCCCAGTCCCCACTGATGCGCCTCAGCCCTACACACTACAAGAAGGATGTGGTAAAATTGGAAAGAATCCAGCGGAGGACAACAAAAATGATTAGGGGGCTGGAGCACATGACTTACGAGGAGACCCTGGGGGAACTGGGATTATTTAGTCTGCAGAAGAGAAGAATGAGCGGGGATTTGATAGCTGCTTCCACCTACCTGAAAGGGGGTTCCAAAGAGGATGGATCTAGACTGTTCTCAGTGGTGGCAGATGACAGAACAAAGAGTCTCAAGTTGCAGTGGGGGAGTGTTAGGTTGGATATTAGGAAAAAGTTTTTCACTAGGCGGGTGGTGAAGCACTGGAATGGGTTACCTAGGGAGGTGGTGGAATCTCCTTCCTTAGAGGTTTTTAAGGTCAGGCTTGACAAAGCCCTGGCTGGGATGATTTAGTTGGGGATTGGTCCTGCTTTGAGCAGGGGGTTGGACTAGATGACCTCCTGAGGTCCCTCCCAACCCTGATATTCTATGATTCTATGAGCCCTGATCTGAAGGGACCACTACTTGATACAAGAGAGGAATTCAATCTCCAATGTCCATTCAGGTCTGGTTATAATTAAATGGTGGTGTTAGTGATGTGTATTCCTGTCCACTAGGAACTGGACTGAGACCCACCAAACACATTTTACATAGGCCACTAGCCATCGGCAGGGGTAATAACTCCAGGGGTATGAAGCAGAAAACATCAAATAGGGCCTGGCATTTTAAGTTAAGCACTGGAAGAGGTTACCCAGGGAGGTTGTGGAATCCCTGTCACTGGAGGTTTTTAAGAACTGGTTAGATGAACATCTGTCATGCATAGTCTAGGTATACTTAATCCTGCCTCAGCGCAATGAGGTGGGCTAGATTACCCTTTGAGGTCCTTTTCTGCCCAACATTTCTCTGATTCTACAATTTTGCTCTGATGTTCAATATCCTGCCGACCCTTCCACTCCCTCATTATGCTGGGTTTGTACTTTCCTGACATGATGTAACAGTAGTGCAAAGTCAGCTGCTTCCAACCTGTGAAAGCCTAGTTTCCTGGGATAAGGTGAACACTGCTCACTATAGAACTTGATACTTCTAGTAAGATTCCATGATAGCATATAGGCTGGACTTTTTGCAAGATGGATTGGAATATCTTGCGTGTGCTTCTGTGCATATCCCAGAAACTCAGCCAGATTTGTGTACTACTTGAATATAGACAGTGCTGGCTGAACAGCAATATCAGTTGCTGAAAGAATCAGTAGAAGAGACATCTCAGGTTGGGTTTTCTCAAGTTCTCAATACAAGATAGTCCTGATTTTGAGAAAACACAAGGCCAATAGAAATTCTACATCCCACTGAAAAAAATCAACCCAGGAAGCTCAGATGAGCAGATGGGTATATGCTTATTTTGATCCAACACATAAAATTACAGAACTCTATGTGGAAAACCTAGTTCTTCATGCTTTCCCCAAGCCATAAGTTTTTCAAGCAACTTTGGAACTGTCTCTGCATTGATTGACGTCTCCGTACCTTCTAAAGAAGAACACAGGAAGTGTACCGGTTGCAATAATGAAGAGGCTTCTTCTCTCTGATCCTCACAGAAAACTCCTAAATCATGAAGCAAATTTTCCACCTGAGGCCGGAGAATTTCATCCAACGAGTCCAGCATTGAGTGCTTAGGTTGACCCCCCGCCAAGAAAAGCTCCAGCTGGTAGTAAAATGAATAAAAAAAGGGGGGGGGGGGAAGGGATGGCTGTCAGTCAAAGTTTAGTTCCTTCCCCTAGAAGAATGGCATTTTGTGTGTGTGTGTGCGCACGTGTGTGCAAACAAGTATGACATAGATACCTGTCCCCTTAGCACTGTACTGGGACCACTAGCCAAATGGGAACAACTCTCAGCCGTTAGCCATCAGGCAGGATGCAAAACTGTGACTCTAAATCCCATTACTAATTTCCTGAACCATCCAGTCCCACAGTCAGTGCAATGGTTAAAGTATTTTTGACCTGGATTCTCATTGACATTAAGGCCCCTTTACGTTCCTTTCATTTACATCAACTTTAAGGCATATTTACACTGCCAACGTGGTGTAAAAGGAGTCTTAGTGCAAATGCAAATCAGGCTCTATATTTTAAACCCTTCCTTTTGGTAGCTCACAACTGTCTAACAGCCTGGTCTACACTTCAAAATTAGATCAACTTAGCTATGTCGCTCAGGGCTGTGAAAAATTTTGCTCCCTGAGCGCAGTGGTTAAATTGACTTAACCCCCAGTGTAGGTGCAGCTAAGAATTTTTCCATTGACCTAGTCACCACCTCTCAGATAGGTGTATTAACTAACGACATTACCAGAAAACCCCCTTCCATCAATATAGGAAGTGTCTGTACTATGACACTACAGCAGCTGTAGTGTAGACACACCCATCAGCTTAAATATTTTCCTCCCAGCCTCCTAACCTCTGTGAGGGATTTTCCATGTCGCACCATGATCTAGCCCAGAGGTCCTCAAAGTGTGGGGAGCGCCCCCTTACGGGGGTATGGAGAATCGTCCAGGAGGGTGCAGTGGGGCCCAGGCCAGCCTCCACAGAGGTGGGGAGGGAGCACCACCCAGCCCCTCCCCACCCCCAGGTCTGCTCCAGTCACGCCCCCAGACGTGTCCCCAGCTCCCGACCCCATCCCTGCTCCCAGCCTCAGCGTGGCTCTGCTCCCAGCCCTGTGCCAGCCCCCAGCCTCAGCCACTGACCGCAGCTCCGTTCCTAGCCCGGGGCCGAGGCTGGGGGCAAGGCCGGGAGCGGCTCAGCTGCTGGCCCCCACCACAGCCTGGCTGTGGGTCTGCTCCCACCCCCAGCCTTGGTCCTGCTCCTGGCCCGAGACACACCACAATTGTAGCCCCAGCCTCAGCCCCCTTAAACGTCCATGTTCCCCCCCAAGCCATGGCCCTGCTCCCAGCCTAGGCTCCGGGGTGCGTGGACAGGGTTGAGGGGGGGTGTGACTCTCAAAAGTTGGGGACCGCTGATCTAGCCCATAGCTCTGTTATATCTGTGGTGGGTTACAGAGTACTGTAGTGGCCAAGCAGTTGGAGTGACGAATGTGTCTCTAATCTCTATTTAAGTGGCACTTGGCATGCATTCATTTCACAAATGCACAATCAATGTGTTTCTTGGCTTAATGTGAACTTGTCAAATGAAATTTAAAGAGCACATACCACAGTTTTAACATCTGATATAACATCACCATCCTGCAGAAAGCTCTTAAAGGTTCCCAGCAATTTGATCCTGAAATCCTGACTCAGAGACATCAGCGGCTCACATTCTCCTTTGATGGTGTCCTTCGCTTCCTGAAATGCTGGTGGTGGGTAAAAAGCAACATGCATCAGCACTCAGCCAACCTACTCACCTAATGTGTCAATAAGCTACTCTACCAAGTCTGGCAATGGTGTGATGCATACATCAATGTGGTCTAGTGCTAAAGCAAGAGAGTGGAGTCAAGCAATTATATTTTCATTGCAATGATGCTGACCTATTTGGAAAAAAAAAAGTGAACTAAAATCAAAACACGGTAAAATAAAAATAACAGAGCTAATACTAGACAGCCAAATACTGAGCAGTGCTGAGCACCTGTGACTTTGGAGACAGGACTCCTGGGTTCCATTCCCAGCTCTGTTATGGGTTCATTTTGGGGAACTTGGGCTAGTCATTTCAGTTCCTCCATCTGTAAAACGGGGAGGCTGATATCCTCTTCATAACGGTGTTGTGTTGACTAACTGGTCTATGTTAATCACTTTGTGCGGTGCTAGATATATTAAAAGTATTATGACTTCTGCAGAGCCCCTTTTCAAGCCCTCTGAGATCAGAAAATCAGAAGCAAAATATGGAGAAAGGAATTAACAGCATGCTGCTTGCCTGTTAGTGAAGGCTTTAACAAATCCTTGAAGCCTGAAATGAGAAAAACACCAGTTTTATCATTGTACTACAATTAAATTGAAACAGAAGCTTAACAATAATATGTCCTTCTCTGTGGCCCTTTCTCAAGACTGTCAGAGAACTTTACAAGCAACCATTAACTGAGCTTCACAACCCCCTAGGAGCTAGCAATAGTCACGGGGGACTGTGGTTATACCCATTTTACGCCGGAGTTTACCAAAATCCAGAGAAGTTAAGTGGCTCAAGGCCACCCACCCAACTCAATGGCAGAGCCAGGAACAGCCCAGAAGTTCGACTCCCCTTCCTTTTCACTAACCACTAGACCTGCCCTCTAATGACAGTCCAGATATGTTCCAGGTAGCTTTATCCTACAGCTGTATTTTATGGGGTCTTCACTCATAGTAAATCTACTAACTGATCATTTACCTCCATCCATTGGTGCTGTCATATGAGAGTCCCTCTTAAGAACCCAAGTCCAGATGTCATTCTTTCAACCACAGTGATTGATTTGAGAGTGTCTTTCTATTATCCCTCTAGGTCTCCACTCCAAATTTCCCTTTCTTCCTGTCCCAGAAACATTTTCTGGAATGTCTCATGGCTGGTAAATTAATTTCTGGCTCAACAAAATACCCATGCTGACTCATTTTGACTTCAGCCATTATGAGACATGCCTGAGATGCGCTGCAGAGAACCACTAGTTGAGAGATGCTGAGGAGAGGAGGGGAATATAAATGATATGAAAAAAGAGAGCTAAGAAAGCTAGAAGTTACATGTAGCTAGAGTAGGACAATAAAATAAATTGCTTACCATCAAAAACAAATGAACACTCTCTGGCACCTGGAGAAGAAAATAGAAGTTATTATTAATGATATTTTGACCTTCTCATGCTAGGATCTCAAAGTGCTTTCCAATCACTCACTAATTAGGACCTCAGCATATGTGGAATCCTTGTAAATTTTATTATTCTCATGTCAACAGATCAGGAAACTGAGGAACAGAGAGGGTAAGTGACTCGCCCAAGGTCACAGTAACTCAGTGGCATACAAGCCAGGAGTCCTTGTAATGGTAGCATCCAGGGCCGGCTCTAGGATTTTTGCCGCCCAAAGCAAAAACAATTTTGGCTGCCCCCCCCCCCCCCGTTTTTTAATTACCCCACCCCCGGCCCCGCCTCAACTCCACCCCTTCCCCAAATCCCCAGCCCTGCCTCCTCCCCCCAGGCTCTCAAACCTGGGAGGGAGGGGGAGACTCCGAGTGGCCGCGGCGCGGGCGCCGCTTCTCCCCCTCACTCCCAGGCTCTCAAGCCTGGGAGGGAGGGGGAGCAGCGGCGCGCGAAACAGCTGTTTCGCGCGCCGCGGCTGCTCAGGATCTCCCCCTCCCTCCCAGGTTTGAGAGCCTGGGAGGGAGGGGGAGCAGCGGTGCGCGAGCGGTGGCAGCAGCGGAGGTGAGCTAGGGCGGCCGGGGCACATTTTTAGGGGCGGCATTCTGACGCCGGCCATGCCGCCCCTAAAAATGTGCCGCCCCAAGCACCAGCTTGTTTTGCTGGTGCCTAGAGCCGGCCCTGGTAGCATCTGAAGTCAGAGGACATTCGACCCCTACCAAATGGAAGTGGTATAGACTTGTGTAACCATGACCCATGTTATGTAATCGGGGCCAGGAAACAGAGACCAATCCCTTTCCAGCGCTTCTGAGAATCATACTTTTAGTCCAGGTGGGACATTCAGCCCCCAACTCTAGCCACAAGATACAACTGCCATGTTTCATTTCATATTGTTGTGAGGAAAGAGAAAATGCACGGTGGTTTGGGCTGCAGAAAGCAAGACGAATATAACTGCATTAAAGTTGGACCCATTACCCCACGCCACATGTGACTTAATGGTTTCAACACTTAGCTTCGATCGCTTACAGAGCATTGCTTCATACTGGATATCCAGGGGCTGTTTACAGAGAATTTCTTCATACTGGATATCCAGGGGCTGTACGACATATGCCAGCACCGTGTCCTTAGGAATCATCATAGTCTTGTTTTTAATGCTCTTGCCTCGCCCCTATGGAGTCAAACACAGCCACAGGACTCTGGTAAGATTCCTAAGGCAGGTCAATAAATCCTTAAGTGGGTACTTGACAAGCACTGATTCTTGGCAGAGTCTATGGGGGGAAGGGGGCAATTCTCCAGCTCCTTCATCCAAAACAGGCTTTTGATTATTTATGGCTTTTAGACAAGGTTGCTTTGGAGCAAGTTTGTCAGGAGGAAGGAACAAGCTGCAGGAAATAGCCTCCTGTTACGTGCCTGATTTCAGCAGAGCAAAATGCCCTGTAAACCTAGTCTCTTCTCTTCCCCCCGCCCCTCGTAATCTTTGTGTGACTTTAAGTGTTGGCGAAAGTATGGCCAGTGGATAGCTCAAGAGCCTTGGACATGATGAGCACCAGCAGCATCCCGGGCTGTGCTTCCACACTGCCCCCTGCTGGTGTGCCTCAAACCTCACCTATTGAGACAGTCCCTTGGAATGAGAGGAGTTCTCATTCAAGCCATGGACTTATCTTTGGAGTCTGCCTGTAAGTGGGCCAGTTAGAACCAATTGTGTTGTTGGTTTTCACAATACCTGTCCATTGAGAACTGGAGTGAGAAGCCTGCCTTCCTTTCCCCCACAATCATGTCTTTTCCCACTCCATGAGGCCTGGTGTGGCTGTTGCTGCATTCGTATCTACTGCACAGCCCTGGTTCTGTGACCTTCAGAGACCTTTAATTGGCCAGAGGAGACATGAGGTGCCAGGCAGCACTCCCAGACTGGGCAGCAAGATACCACGATGGGAAATTAAACCAGAATCTCATGCATGATGGCCATACAGAACACTGCCACCAATGGCAGTGAGTGCCAATGTTGTACTGACACCCGCTCATGAACTTTTTCTACGGTTGTGTCACTTCTGTGCAATATGTGCTTCAGTGTGTGGGGTGCGGATGACACCAGCCGCCACTTCCTCCACGCTGCTAGTGAGTGACTAACGGAAGAGGCTGTTCCTGGAAATTGAACACCTCTGGCGGGCACATAGAATTAGAAGGAAGATACATTTATTTTTACTGTTGATTTCATTTGTATATTTCACTAATTCAGTGCTCCAGGTGCCTTCCTAGGTGATCCCAGTATCATGCTCTTTGCAAGCTGGTAGGAACACAGATGTTAATACAATGGCTCCAACCACAGCTGAGTCGGAGATCCGATTGAAATGACACAGTACAAATGCACAAACCTGTATTCTACCTATTTCCCCTGCTGTGATCATGACTTTGCCTCCTCCCTGGCTCATCTTCTCAATGAGCAATGGTTCCTTTATCTCAAAAGCCTCAGTCACGACATACAGCTTCCTCCTACGGGAGCCTGAAAATTCTTTTATGAACTTGTGCGATGTGTCAATTTTCCTGCAGAGGACACAGAGTAACAATGAGAACATCATCTGCTCTTACTACAAAGGGTCTCAGCCCTTGTGCTTCAGGGCATCTGCCAAATACTAACTGCATCTGCTTAGGAAAAAAACATTTATGAGCAAGTTGTTCCTAGTGTAGCAGGAGGAAATCTTTACACCTTAATGCTCTATTTTAGAAACATACATGGGCCTAGGCACTCAGACACTATGTTGACGAACAATAATGAATGTATTTACCCTGATGAAATCCCTGTGAGGCAGGGAAGTGCTATTATCCCCATTTTACAGATGGGGAACTGAAGCACAGAGAGGCTAAATGAGTTGACCAAGGTCACATAGGATGCCTTTGGTAAAGTAGTAAATTGAGCCCAGGCCTCTGCAGTTCTAGTGCACAGTTTAACCACAAGGCCTTCCTTCCTACCTGCACAGCCCTGCAGGATTCCCAGGGCCACAGGGACTGGGAGTGCTGTCCTCAGTCCTTGTTGGAGAGGAAATGTCATAAGTCACTCCACAGAGAACACTCTGGCCAGCGAGGAATTTGTTTCACCTGCCAGAGGGTTGCTGAGCTCCAGCCAGAGGTTTACCTTCCTCAGCTAGCAGGATGGTTTCTGTGATGCAGGGTATCCAGGGGCTAGGAATGGGATTAAATGCTGTGCACTGTTGTATTCATGTTGGGATATATGGGCCCAGAAGGTTTAAGGTGTTAACATGACTTAGTCACTGTCCAACATTAAACAGTTTTAAACCAGGTTTGGGGTTTGGTAATATAGAGACTTCCGCATGCTTATTACCATGGCAAAAGCAATATTAACTTTTTAGAAACTTTTATTAAAGACACAGAAAAAAGGAAAAATAGGTAAAGCATTTGAAATGTAAAGTATTAAGGAAGGCTTTCATTTCAATAGTTTCCCTTATTCCCTTTCCCTTTGTCTGGAGAGAATTTTTAGAAGGCAATCCCTCCTACTTATAGTCTTTTAGATGGTATTCAATAGCCTAATAATGGTCTTGTTTGGGGGGAAAGGAGAAGAAGAGTTTAAATGGGCTGGTGTTGTTGTTGGTGCTGTTGTCAAAGTCCGGTCATGTTTCCTAAAAGAAAGACAAAACACTCACAAGACGGGAGAGAAAACAACAGCAAAGATAGAAAATGCCACTTCTGCCTCTGGTGTTGACTTTTATTTGCACTCTTCCTGCTGAAGAAACACAGGTGTGGAACATGATTTTATTAGCCACTCCGAGACCTGGCAAACGTATACCAACCTCGGCCTGTTTGGGGCATTGCTTTTAACTACCTCTTTGATCGCAGGTTTACAGCAGCGTTGCAGAATATGCAGTCTAGGCTGGCTAAGCCAGGCTCTTAATAGACAGAAGGAAAAAGGAGAGAGAGAGAGAAGAAAAGAAATAAGATGGGGAAAGAAAAGAACACCAGGGTCCGGGGAGGGAGGATAACCAAGTCTCACATCCCAGGTGGCGTTGGGATTTATCATCTGGGTCCCTCTCTCTGGCCCAGTCTGGTTGGGACGTCTCTTGAGATTAGGACAATAAAGTCCCAAAGATGTCACAGTGGATCCTGGGTTCCCAGGAGATGGTGGAGGTGACAACCATGATGGTAAAGCTCACTTCTTCTGTCCACCCGTCTCCCAGACAGCAGTTGTGAAACATCTTTAGATTTTCCCCCAAAGTCTTTTAAGGACCCCAAAATGGGAGTGGTGGGTGGAATAGCCCCTCACCCTCATTATTTCATTCATAATTAGGCCTAATTTTTTACACACCCATTTTGGTTTATTGATTTCTGGTCTCACACTTCCGTTGTTTATCAGGTTTAATATTTGCATACTCCTTGAATTATATTAGTAGGCCATTTTGTTTGTAATAATTCAGTCTGTCTGTCTCCCTTTTGTATCTTTCCCATCAACATTTGTTGCAACAGGTCATTGTGACATTTTATAAACTTTCACTCACTTTTGACCGTTGAGCTCACAATTAGTCAGTTTGCAAGTCCATTATTGTAACAGTGCCTGACTGTGGGAAGTAGATCTCAAGGAATGCAAAGGCAAGTCACTCCCAGAAGAGGTAAAATAAAAATCCATACTCACCACTGCCCTTTTTCAACCACGTAGGCTTTTCTCACGGATATCTGAGACACAGAGAATGAACTCTTCCCTGAGCCACCAACGTCCACCTCAGTGATCTGAAAGGGAAGGCTGACCTCTCCTCCTACTTGCCAGTCTGTGGTCTCGGAGTATTGTAACACATCATCATATTGCACCTCTTGGGAAACAAACTTAATCAGGTTTCGTTTATTGCAGAAACTCTTATTTGTACTTGTTTCTTTAAGCTTTACCTCATGCTCTCACCGGTGGCTTTCCACGAACCCTCAATATACCCAACAAAACCACTGCTTTCTTAGATGGCTGGAAACTAGTCTCTCCCAGGGAAGTTGGAGTCGACCCAGTGTACACTGCAGGTGAGCACCAAAATCCAGGCAGGGATTTGTGAGTGACCTGTGAGGTCTAGTGGTCAGTCAGAACATAAGACTGAAGAGCTTGGATCTCCTGAGTTCTAATCCAGGCTCTGAGATTAACCCACTGTGTGATCTTGTGCTTGTTTCCTTGTGGCTTAGTTTACCCATCAGAGGAAACAATATAAAAAATACTTACCTAGTGTACCTCCCAGGAGGGTTGCGAGGGCTTAATGAACTACTGTTTGTAAAGCACTTGGGATCCTTGAATGGAAGATGCTATAGAGGGGCACAGTTATTAGTCGCAGGGCCGCCTGGGGGGGGCAAGTGGGGCAATTTGCCCGGGGCCCCACAGTGGCCCCCACGAGAATATAGTATTGCAACTTTTTTTTTATGGAAGGGCCCCTGAAATTGCTTTGCCCCAGGCCCCCTGAATCCTCTGGGCAGCCCTGATTAGTTGACCCTTTCCCAAAATAACTGGTGATCACTTGGCAGCCCTTTACGTCTGAATTCAAGTCATACCTGCATCCATAGTTGTTCCTTCTTTAAATACGTCTGTAAGTTTGTAGGAGGTGGCGAGATATTTTCTGGGTTGCCAAGGCAGCCTGGACTGTTCCTTCATGACCAAAGCGAAGGGTCTGTAACTATTGGCACTAGCCAAGCTGGATATAGGAATGAGCCTCCCGTCAGAGTCCAGCTCTTTTGTGAGCTGCTTGGCCGCTCTAGCAAACATTTCCAGCCACTTGTAGCCAAATCTGGTTAAAGATGGGACAGAAGGAGGTAGCTGATGGGTTAACAATGGACCATCTGTTGAAGGTAAATGATTGGAATACATGAAATTAACATAATAATCCTGCTCATCTCTTATGATCTGTAGATTGCAAAGCACTTTACAAAGAAGGCTATTAGTTATTGTCTGTATTATGGCAGGACCTAAAGGCATCAGCTGTGATCAAGACTCCATTGTGCTAGGCATTGTACATACATATAGTAAGAGACAGTCCCTGCCCAAGGAGTTTACATTCTAAATAGATAATATAATCAATACATTACCTCGCTCACAGGAGTGTTCTGAAGGTTATTTAATGTCTACATAGTGGTTTGTAATCTTTGTCTGACAGGCTCAATATAAATGTGATCTATTATTATTGTCATTGTTATTACTTACATTCCATAGGAAGAGCTTCTGAAATCATAGAAGATTAGGGTTGGAAGAGACCTCAGGAGGTCATCTAGTCCAACCCCTACTCAAAGCAGGACCAACCCCAACTAAATCATCCCAGCCAAGGCTTTGTCAAGCCGGGCCTTAAAAACCTCTAAGGAAGGAGATTCCACCACCTCCCTAGGTAACCCATTCCAGTGCTTCACCACCCTCCCAGTGAAATAGTGTTTCCTAATATCCAACCTAAACCTCCCCCACTGCAACTTGAGACCATAGCTCCTTGTTCTGTCATGTGGTACCACTGAGAACAGCTGAGCTCCATCCTCTTTGGAAACCCCTTTCAGGTAGTTACTTAACTGCAGCCTTAAAGAAAACCCACCAAATATAATGAGAGTTGTTAACACTGCTGTTTGAAGAGCGATACGTGACACATGATTTCCTATGGAAATTTGGGTTCAGGCTGGACTAGCTATACAAGTAATGTATATCGTGGTCTTGTCGGAGTCCATAGTTGATTTTCTTTTTTGTCCACCTCCTGCAAATTAACTATTTCCTGCAAAATGTGGCATGTCTGGCAGTGCCTGCTCAGGAGAAGCCCGGGACTGGCATAGGTTGGAATAAGTAGGTGGTGCTGCAGATTGGGACCAAGGCACACTGATACGGGAGCAGGGCCCAGAGCTGGAATAGCAAGGGGCTGCAGGTCAGGATTGAGATGCATTGATAGGGCTGTATGTAGGGGGCCCAGGACTGGAATAGCAAGGAAGAGGTGAGTCAGGAAGGATTGAGGAGCACCAGCAGAGAGCTGTGCAGAGAGCCCAGGACTGGAATAGCAGGGTGGAGTGTGGGAAGGAATCAGGACTGAGATGCATTGGCAGAGGTGGATGAGAGTCCCAGGACTGAAAACACAGATATTGAAAATGGGAATGAAAAGGAGATTTCTGTCAGTATGTTTAAAAAATATGACGTACCTGGACTCTCACGCCTCACTTGTCCTCTATATGGAGATAGTTCCCAATGGTCTTAACTGTGAGGAAAGGAGACGTGTGATGGCACCAGACTGTACAATACGTTCCCACCAGCGAACTTCTGCCACTGAAATTGAAATCACCAAGCAGTGACTTGCTTTACGTTCTAGGCTGTGCTTCCCCACAAAGGGAAGTAGTTTACTGGCACTGGATTGCTTCACTTGTTATTTTCTCCACGTGACTGTAGCCTTTTATTTTATTTAAAGTGAATTTTGTAATATGGTATTGCACCACTGTGGGGTCAGCTCTGGTCACTATAGTTTCAAGCTTAACAGAGTGAAAAAGTCACCTCTGCTGCTTGCTTTAGATTTAAGAGACTAACAAATTTATTAGAGCATAAGCTTTCGTGGGCTACAACCCACTTCTTCGGATGCATATAGGAAGCACCATAGTCTGGTGCTTAGACAGAACACTGCCCTGTGATGTGGGAAACCCAGGTTCAAGTTCCTTCTCTTCCTGATTTAGTGTGATCTGGGATAAAAAATTAACTCTGAATAAGGCAAAAGCATTGTCTTGAACCTGGAGCTCTCTCAGGCCATCCTGGTGCCATATTCACAGGTTTCAGCCTAAAAATGGACAATACTAGTGACCTGAACCAGAAACCAAAGGGTGAAAGGCTTCTTAGTTCATCACCAACCCTGTTTCTCCGATACTGGGCACAGTCAGTCACATCGGAGGGGGACGGGTGGAGGCAGCATATAGCACGCCCGTACAGTGAAGGTGTAGGTCTGTATAATAGTAGAAGTACCTCTCTGCTCTCTTACTGTACACAGAGCACAGCTGAAATGTTAAGGACTGTTTAATGGCTTTGGTAATGGTATTGATCTCCCATCCTTTTAAAAAGGGACTGGAAGCTTAATCTGATTTGTAAGAGTGTCTCTTATTATTTACTTTGCCAAAGAAGCGGATTAGATATCAAGAGGAACCGAAGATACTACAGAAGCATGCGTTTGCACTGCAGGATAAATGCACATCCACTTACCATTAGCCATAAATGTGTTTTTAAAAGAACAATTCCCAAGAACTCTCCAGGAGATTTTGGTTTAAAGAAATGAGACAACAGCAATAAATAAAGGGGAACTCAGTGATACAGTGAACTGGCTTTTAACCTGTGGAGACCCTAGTTCAGATCATCAACAATCTTTTCACCTAAACTCCACCTGCAGAATCTTTATTACATGTTCTACCATATGAGGCAGATTGAACAAATTTTCACAGCCTAGGTTGGATCTGTGGAGCTAGGAGAAAAATGAATTTTGACTTATAAGCTGAGCAAACATGAGCTGGAAAAGTCACTGAGAAAACATAAATGAGAAACTCCATGATGGTGCTCCCAGACACCTCAGCTCTGTGCGGCTGAAGAGCCGAGCTGCCCGAGCGCTACCGGCTTCACGGTTTGCCAGGCAGCCCCCAGACCTCCAGACCCTGCGCCCCCAGCCGGGCGCTTCCCCTCCCGGGCTCCGGCTGCTGCTGCGCTGGGGAAGCGCCTGGCTGGGGGCGTAGGGTCTGGAGGCTGCCCGGCAAACCGTGAAGCCGGTAGCGCTCTGGCAGCTCGGCTCTTCAGCTGCACAGAGCTGAGGCGTCTCAGAGCAGCAGCAGCCGCTGCCGCTGGGGGGAATCCGCCTGCAGCTCGCAGCCTGCTGGAGCCCACTCTAAGGTAAGCCTGGGACTGGGGCAGGGATGCCAGCAAAGCTGGGAGTATTTTCCTGGACATGTTCGGCTTTTTGGAAATTCCCCCCGGATGGGGATTAGAGGACCAAAAAGCCGGGCATGTCCGGGAAAAACCAGATTATGGTAACCCTAATGTCAGGGCCTAACTCCCATTGATTGGGATGTGAATTAGGTACCTAGGAGCTTTGAATATCCCATTATGTGGCTATCTGCATACCTTTCAAAATCTGCCCCATTTTCCATCCTTTGTATACCGATCAGATGCAGTCATAGAATATCAGGGTTGGAAGGGACCTCAGGTGATCATCTAGTCCAACCCATTGCTCAAAGCAAGACAAATCCCCAGATAGTTGTTTTTGTTTTGTTTTTTCACCCCAGTTCCCGAAATGGCCCCCCTCAAGGATTGAACTCACAACCCTGGGTTTAGCAGGTCAATGCCAAACCACTGAGCTATCCCACCGCCCCATGCAATGCATTGGGCATATGTGGCTGAAACCAGAATGAATCCTCTATGTATACAAATTGCAAAGGGGGAAAACAAATGGTTTCCTGGGCCTATAGTTAACAGTTCTGAATAGATGTCATAGCTAGAGCTAGGTACGGTACAGAGGAACTGCTGGTGATAGCTGGCATACTCACTTTCTGAGAGGGGAATATCAATGACTGTAACCTTACAGCTGCCTCCCTGGGGTCCAGCAGTGCCTGTGGGCACCAGTCTGAGAGAAGAATTGCTTAGAGGCAAAGTCAAAGACACTGAAGAAAGAAGCCATATATATATATATATATATATATATACACATACTCTGTCTGTGGGTAGTTCAGATGCCACTGCACGGATGAGCATAGTATAAGTGTTTAGAGGCAAAGAGAGGGAGAATAGCATCACAGAGACTGGCTCCCCTCTGTGGGCCAATGCTCACTTATATCCAGCTTCAGAAGATGCACCTCAGTCCCATTAAAAATGAGGATCCCAGTTCCCCCTTCTGTAGCCCAATAGTTCTGCTGTGAACAACATCACTGCAGTGATAGTTGCTAGGGCACTACTAACAATAAATAAATAAACAAGCATGCCACTGTGTGGTGTTAACACATGGGAGAGTCCCCCCAAGCTATGGTCCCCTCCAGGGTATAGAATTTATTCAGTCCAGTTGTTGTAGGCCAACTACAATTAGAACAAATTAAACAAATGCTGCTGATCTGTCTGGCTCACCTTCCCACCCCCTGCTTCTGCGAGAGCTGCCTATCTAATTTCAAACCTCTAAGTGACCTGAATTATTCTGATCCTGCGCATGGTTTCCTGTCTGCAGAAACTTAACTGCTGTGTGTTAATTAATTCAAAGCTAAGGTAGGGTTACCACTAGGTGACAACCTGGGATTAGGGGATCTTATTTCTAAAAGCTCCATCCTCTTAACAGAAAGCAGAATGCCAACAATGATCCAGAAAAGTAGGGTAGGTAGGGTTTTTGGGCCAGGGAGCAGGGCTCTACCAGCATGAAGGATAGGGGTATTTGCATTCTCTAAATGTCATGAGGACTACCCCAAAGGAAACTAACCAGCTTTTCCTGCCTATGATGTTAAAGTTATGTTATCAGCTTTGTGGGAGGCATTGGAAACAGACAGAGGCAATGTTTTCTAAGTAGGGCGACCAGACAGCAAATGTGAAAAATCGGGATGGGGGGTAATAGGAGCCTATATAAGAAAAAGACCCAAAAATCAGGACTGTCCCTATAAAATCGGGACATCTTGTCACCCTATTTCTAAGGGAGGATTTGAAATCGCCACCATTGCTGTCTGCCTGTTGCTCAGTCTGGCTGTAGAGATTCTGTCTCCAGTTATTTTAATCTTATACACTATTAAACTGAGTTTATCGATGATTCGGAAGGGTCCAATTCATCAGTTACACAGCCCATGTTCTGGTGATTTATACAACAACAACATAAATAACATTACTTGGTTTTTAACTTTCCAAGTATTCTCTCTCTGTTTTTTGTTAAAGTTTTACAAGACTCCCTGGAAACTAAACGCAAAATGGTACCGTGAAATGCGTGCCAATGATAGTGTCCAAAAGCTGATTACTGATGTCAAGGACAGTAAACCACACAGCCTTTGGATCAAAGGACTTGATTAGATTTGGCATTCTGGCCACTGTAGGGGCACAAGTGGGTGTGACCTGATTCAGGCGTCTATAATTTATTGTGAAATGCCAAGAACCATTTGGTTTCTTTACAGGCCAAATAGGAGAATTGGCAGTGGAAGTACATTTACGCAGCACTCCCTATGTCAATAAAGACTTGATAGTCTTTTCTATGTATGAGTTTGCTTGTTCTGGGTAAGGATATTGTTTTTGGGCTGATATATCTCCTCCTTTTACAACAATAGTGACTGCCATACATTAGCAAAGGCATCTACATGCTTGTGAAGGAACGCCTGTAACTCAGGTTGGTCTGGATGATTAGCCACTATTTTGTTTAAATCATACCCCTCAGGTTCAGAGTTCTCCACTGGAGATACCATGCCACACTTAGGCATGATTACTGTTGAGTCATCCTTTTCCTGTTCTACGGTAACACACAACAATTGGTCACCCAAATCAAGAACGCATCCCTGTTTGTATAGGAAATCCGTTTCAATAGGCAATTCCTTGGCTTTGCTAATTTTATCAATACAAAGGTATGAACCTTTCTTAGGTGACCTATCTGTACTTCAATGGGTACAGATTGGGAAGTGTGGTAACAACCTGATTACTTGCAAAAGTTGCAAGTGCTTTGAGGATCTAGGATCCTTAACATGGATAATACTAATTGCTGCCCCAGTATCTATAATAAAATTCCTGTGGCGGCTCCCTATCACTGCAGATACTGTGGGTCTCCCTCTTGCATCGCTGCCTAAAGGGGCTATGACTAATACTCGGGGCCAATTGGCATTATGCCAAGTAATTTGTAGAGTATGCAGACAAATATCTACAGATTTTCCTTCTATCTCTCCGGAGGCTGTCCACCGGAGAGAAGGAAATGGGTCAACTGAGGCCACTGGATGGTTCAAGGGTGCCGGGCCTTGACCTTCCATCATTAGCTCATTCACACGGGCTCGGAGTTTCCAAATATCCCATCATTGAGCCTTAAGCGTCTGCTTAAACGTCATTACAACTGAGTCCTCATCTTTGACTTGGGTCTCTGCAGGCGTGAATTGTTCTGTGCAGCATCTGAAAAGAAAGGAACACGGTCCCGGGCCCCTATATGGGATTCAAACGCATAACCCCTGTCGAGGGGCACACCCACTCAAAGGTCCAGGGTTACTACGTGGGTTAGGGTTATTTTGCCAACGATGGTACCTAGGGAATTTAGGAACACCTTGGCCTAACCCTGGGGGTTCCTCAATCCTCACAGTGCGATTAGCTTGTGGTTCCTGAAGTATTGCAACAGGAATACCCTGGGGGGTGTAGAGGGTTCACGAAATTTTAGGAACCTAGGCAATGTTAATGATTGCCCAAATGTTAATAAATGTCCACCCAAAGGGGCTGGATCTCCTGATCTATATGATGCCATGTAACCCTTGGTTGTTGTATCTCTGTTGTAACCTAGAGATTACTACATCACAGGCACTAGCTACCCATGTCACTTGTGACACCACATTTTTTAGTCCCTGAACAATTACATTTTCTAAAGGCACTCCATCTTTACTATCAGGGGCGGACACTAACAGAGGAGAGGATATTTCTCCCCTTTTGCTCTGCTCACCTCATCCTTTACTTCACTACTTGCTTCCTCTATGAGGACACTCAACTCCGCCTCCTGTGGTGCCACCCTGAGACTTCCTTTCTACCAGCAGACTGCTGGTAGCTTCTGCACTGCTAACTTCCTCTTTTGACTCTCCCGGTGGGTCCTCAGACCCAATCTTCAACTTCGCTCCTAAAGGTACTGTATCAGCCTGAGCTAACTCTCTTGCCCTACTTCTAGTAATTGGCCCTGCAGATTTTTTTTATCTCCGTCGGTTCCACCATGTGAATAGGGATGGGAACCGATTCTTTATCCTCCTTTAACACATCTTTTTCAACTCTCTAATTCTTTTTAACAGCCGACCACGGTCTGATTTATAGCCGTCCAGCGATTTTAAGCTGGCATCCAAAGTTTGCTGGGCTTTCCTGAGTAACTAATTTTTTTTTATTTAATTGCTTTCCCAATGAAGTATAAGCTACGAGCAGACATTTAACAGCTATTTTCTTCACCAGTTTAGCCTCTCTTTTTTTTCTGCTTCGTTTCTACATTAAATACATCATTTACAAAACTGCCTGGGTTACAATGCTTAGATATCATCTTGCTATTCCTTAGCTGTTCTAAATTTCCTCCATGTTCCTGAATGTATTTTCTGGCAAAGTTTTCTAAAGCCATACTGCGAGCAAGTCCAACAGACTCTACTCTTGCCCTTGCTCCACTCACCTTAACACATAACATAGAACTCATTTGAATTCTAACACTTCACTAGCTTATGTAATAAACTATCATGAACACTTTGTTGCTTTACTTTGTAACTGAAGGCGTCCCTTCACAGAAACAACAGGAAATAATACCCCAAACTGGTTTTCCACCTAGTTCAATAAGTCCCAAGTAAATGATAGAGGGGTTGGGGGCGCGTTCCCCTCTCTTCCCTTGATGGCTCGTAGCTGATCGAGAGGTCTTTTCCCTCTGTCGGGACCTGCCAAACAGCTGGGGAACTGAGGCAGATGGATCAGAGGTGCAGCCCGGGAGAGTTGTGGGGACTGAAGAACTATACAAGTTCTGAGTTATTGCGGCCTCTTGGCGGCAATTAATACATATATTTATCAACTCCCCCGCCACCACTTAGTGTGGGTCATCTGTCCCGATGCTACTGCTTATATCTTATTGGTACCATTTGTTACAACTTCAACCTCCAACAAAGCCCCATTAAATAATATCATTACTTTATCTTGCAAGATTAAATTCAAAACTTATAAGTTAAAACTTTAAGTTAAACGACAATACAGAATGGAAAAACTGGGCTTGCTGCCAAGCTGCAGCCACAGGAAATCAGGTTCTTGTGTTCTTAAGAGTGAGTTAGCAAGACACACAAAACTTGCTCTTCAACTCTCTGTAACTTTAACTCTTTACTTATGTCTCAGGTGAGATTCTCAGGGGTCTAAGGATGCCTGGAATCCCTGAAAAATCCTGTCACGCACTCCGAGACTCCTGGCTGGCTCAGCAGTCTGTAGCCTGATTTAGGATGTACTGATAATATTAATTTGGATAATATGGAAATTTAATGTATTAATTTAATTTTATTTGATTTTAATAATACTATTAATAATTATAATCATCAATATTAATTAGTATGGGTTTTAGGCTTGCCAATCTGTTTGATCAGAAGATAAAAGTTCTTGTCCTGAATCAGGCTCCACAAAATTTATAAAGGACCCTTGGGGGTATGACAGGAAGCTCACACTGAGACAGATATAGCCTTAAAGACTTTTTATTAAAATTAATAATAGTAAGTAAATGGTAAAATACCCAGAGTTACAAAGTTACAATTGCATTACTGCTATTCAAAAGATACATATGATAATATAGTATTATATGCAACAAAGCTTTGGTTAACATACTTACACCCTTCCTTGATAACCTGGTGGTAAGAGACACAGGAACAGCCTTGCGGTTCAGGTTTTTCAATTCTTGAGTGAGGGATGCAGTGCTTAGAAAATGCTAAGAGCTATCAAAACTAAATTAGGGTTTACTTGACTAACAAACTTAAATCAAAACCTAATAAACAAACTAAGAATAAAACTTAGGGAAACCAAGCTTAGCCTAGTTCCTTTGAAACTTAAAGTTTAAGAAGAACAAGTATAGCCTACTAATAATAGCAGTCATCGTAAACAGAGTGGAGGAAGTAAGTGAGAATAGAGTAAAGTGAGAATGGAGATGGAGTAAAGTGAGAAACGGAGTACTTTATTGAGGTGGGTTACCTCTTTTATAGGGCAAATGCCAGAAATCCTTCCTCTTATGTCCAGATTTCATTCCTCACCCACAGAAGTGTTCGAGTACACTTACACCACAAGAGACTGATGTGCGTACATACCTGTCATCAATACGCACATACATACTAGCCTATGGGGTATCTGTTAAGTTTGTGGGTACAACACTGAAAAAAACCCTATGCCATTCTCCATTGTCTATTGGTCTAAATAAAAGGGCATAGGTACTTTATCTATTTGGGTATAGGATAAACAAGATAAAGATTAACTTTGCTTTCTGAGTAAAAGGTCTTAATATAGATATTCTAACTTTGCTTTAGCTTACCATACAGGATATGTCCTGTAGGTCTCTTGCATTACAGACCAACTTATTTTTAATATACATTTATAAACCTACTTCAATAAACCAAATACTTAAACTATAAGAATATATATATATATATATATATATATATATATATATATATATATATATACACACACACACACACACACACACACACACACAAGCAAGTTCTGGCTGCTAGTTTTAAATTAAATGAATAGAAGGAGGGTTTATTAAAATATGGACAGATCTTCTGAATTTGGGCCTCCATCTTCCAAAGGTCTGGCAGGGACCGAGAATGCTGCTGTCTGTATATGGTAAGTCTACACTGCAAAAAAAACAAAAAACCCACAGAAGCAAGTTGCCAGGCTGGGACAACTGACTCAGGTTTGCTCTTTGAGGCTAAAAATTGCAGGGTAGCCATTCCCATGCTCAGACCCACCCCACTCACTGGCTTTCAGAACCCAGCTCCAGCATAGTACAAGTCTACACTGCTCTTTTTAGCCTTGTAGCATGAGCCCTGGGAGCCCAAGTCAGTTAACCTGGTGTGGCAGAGTGCTGAGACCTGACAGGTGGGTTCACCCTCTGATCAGGGTAGCCTCAATTAGTTCTCCCAGTGAGGGCTGATTGAATAATTAGGTAATCAGAAGGAGAGGATGGGGAGGTAATGAACTAATTAGCCCTCAGCTGGCTAACCTGATAAAAACCAGGAAGGCAGTATTATGGGGGAGGACAGGGCTATCTGAGTCTAGAATGAAAGAGCTTCCCTAGGGAGATCTCTTTTCTACCAGGGCCCTAGTAAAAAGGGGGTGAAAGATGCATGGATGTAAAACTGTGATGTTGCACTATACTGGTGGTGGTAGAAGGGTTTAGAATAAAATACAAACTGAACTCTTAAAAAAAAGTGGGTCTGAGCAGTCTCTGGGGCATCTGAGAACAGGGACAGAGCATTGCCTGGTCAAACCCAGGCTCTGAGACTCTGGGTTGTTTTGGAGGGGTTTTTTTTGTTATGTAGACATACCCATAGTCCAGTATTCTGCATTAAACAGTTCTTCAGGCCCCAGATACACCAGGTCAATTGGGCTGGATCCAAATGTCATTGAAGCAGATGAAAAGACTCCCACTGACTTTGGTTCTGGCCATTATGAGTTGGGGGGGAAGCTCCTTCCTCAATTCCCACAGCAGGCTATCAGCTTATACCGTGCAGCATATGCTGTGGAATAACCACTGGGCATGTATAAATGCTACTAAGCTCTCTCTGGTTCTTCCCAGCTTCCACTATATCCTTACTGTTTATCCCACACACCCAAAACACAATCCTCTACAGCAGCATTAACTCACAGCGTCACTTTTGAATGGGAAAGTTCCTGGAATCTTGTATTCAGTCAGGGCGCTTCAGTGCCAAACAGAACGTTGACCAAAAAAAATGGAAGGAGCTCAGAGAAGAGCTCCAGAAATGATTAGGAAAGTTGAATGAGGAAAGATTTAAAAAGTTAGGAAGTTATGACTTGTCTAAACAACAGCTAAATGGTGGGGAAACGTGGCAAATGTCTATAGCTACTGGAAAGGTGTAAACACTCTAGAGGGAAAGGTATTCTTTACAGTGATCTACAGAGCTCTTTTTCAGCCCTCCCAAGGAAGATAGAAGTGCAAGCAAATATAATTTTATATATTTTATATGTGGTACTTAAAATGATGTCAATATACAAGTAAATGGTGTTGCCCTTGACTTCGTGGCAAGTTGCCCATGGGTCCCGATGGTGTCGCAAAAGGTACAGTGGTGTATAAAAAGATATGGTAAAAGCAACGACTGTTGTTCAGCCTCCCTGAAATCCTGTGGGTGTGTTAATCATTGCGATCTCTACGGGGCCTTTTAGTAGACTTGTTCATCTTTTTTCCTTCTTTTGTCAACAATGCCGCCGAAGCAGCAGGTGTGGCACTTCAAAAAGAAGCCAATTAGCTGTGAATTCTAAGGTCACAAAGTCAGCTGTGGCATACACACCACCAGGTAATTGAAAAGGTTTCCATTTATCTCCATCACCAGATCACGGAAAAATTAGTGACTCATTTGTTATTGCAAACATAGGCAGTAAACAACTTCAAGGGATGCTTAGAGCTTCCTGCCCCAGCTTTCTATATAGGGGAAGTATCTAGTACATTCCAGGCAGGCAAAGAAATGCAGTTCAGGATTTTGTCTTCCCAGGGGCTCTAACCAGACTGGATTCCATGAGGACATAAAAAAATCCAGTCCAACTTCCTCTACTATTTATGTCAAATGGATGAACTGACTGAGAAAATTCCCTTTCAGTGTCTGACATGAGTGCACGGCTTGCTCACTGGGATTTTTCACCGGCCACATGCAAATCCTGCACTGGATTGTAATGCCTCTTAGGAAGTGGATGGGGTTAGATAGTGGCCCTGGGAAGAGAAGCTCCAAGGAGTGTAGGAGTTGCCATAGTAGATCAGATCATACTTCCACATCTCCTTCCATCCCGAGGCAGGTTTTCATTTTTTCCTTTAAAACAGAAATAACAACAAAAGCAAATTTAACAAATCTTGCCATGTCTTTCCTGGAAATCACAATTGTAAACGGCACCATCACCATGTCTTGCTCTCAAGGGTTGGTAGTGGAATGACCTCCGGTCACCAAAACTGTGACACTGATGTTAAAACATAAGAACCTTTTGCTTTTGTCCTGATAGGGATAAAGTGCTGAGACCAGGACTGGATGTAAGATGCACAGATTCATAGAGTTTAAGGCCAGAAGGTACCATTAGTTCACTTAGTCTGACAACCTGTATAACACAGGCTACAGAATTTTACCCAGTTACACTGTATTGAGCCCAATAACTTATGTTTGGCTAAACATCTTCCAGAAAGGCATCTGGTCTTGATTTGAAGACTTTCAAGAGATGGAGAATCCACCACTTCCCTTCAGAGTTTGTTCCAAATTTGTCTTATTTCTAATTTCAATGTGTCTGGCTTCTGCTTCCAGCCATGGGTTCTTATTATTTCTTTCTCTGCTCAATAAGGGTCAAACCACTTAGGCAGCTACCGAGGGCGGTGACTTTTTAGGGATAGCTCCAGCCCACAACTTTCCTCCCCATCCAGGGGAGTGGGAAAGTCTTCCCCTTTAGGGATGATCCCAGCACTATGTCTACACTGCACCTAAAGCATTGAAATGTCTAGCTCCAATCCTGGCCTAGCCGGTCAGGTGGAATAATTGTCATGAGAGCAACATTTCATACCGTTCAGATGAGGGACACAACCTCCAAAGTAAAAGTCAACTTTATTCTCATATAAAGTAAGAACATGAACAGTCTGTTTAAGCACATCATTTGGTCAGATGTTATCAAGACATAATCCCACACAGTGAGCATGCCCTGACCACCATGTTTTAAACCTGGCATCCCAGAAGATCACAATTCTACTGGACTTTTGTTACAGAGCATAGATGTCAGGGGCACATGGGGTTGATGGCGGGGGGGAAATATGCAGTTCATTAATTCACATTTGGTTTTAATGTGGACATCTGGACAACCCAGGTCATTGAATTAGCTGCTTTCAGCCTTCCATTTTCCAGCACATCAGATAGATTTGTAAAGGGAAAACTTGTTAAACGATCTTTATTGTCAATGCACAAAAGTGGCATCAGACAGAGTCAAAAGGTGTTTGTGCGTGATGCAGGAACCCTGCAGATGTTTGGAAAGTAGGCACTTCTGAATATATCTGAGCAGCTCTGAAGGCATTTGTGCATGGGACATCAGATTTTCTCACGAGCACCAAGTGAACTTTCGCTGCTTCCCACATCTATATCTCTTTCAGATCATTTGGAGATTTCACCAACTTCCCCTTCCCCAGTACTCAAATGTTATTTTTGATGATTCTGGATAATTTGGTCTCATGCTTGTCAGGGAGGGGCCTGAACCTAGACCCAACATCTAAACACCCCCAAAATGTTGTGAGAGTTCAGTTCATCATTAGGATCTGAATCCAGGTTTTGCTGCAGTAGGGTCATCTCTAATATATAATATAATGGTTGGTTGCTGTCAGAACCATTACACAAGCAAGGAGAGAGACTTGGGGCCTGATCCAAAACCCACTCAAATCAAAGCAAAGATTGAGTTCAAAGAGCTTTGGTTCATGACCTCAGGGCCGCCCGAGGGGGGCAAGTGGGGCAATTTGCCCCGGGTCCCACAGGGGCCCCCACGAGAATATAGTATTCTATAGTATTGCAACTTTTTTTTATGGAAGGGGCCCCCAAAATTGCTTTGCCCCAGGCCCCCTGAATCCTCTGGGTGGCCCTGCATGACCTTGACAGATTAAGGCAATTTACCTTTAGTCCGTTTAGACTGGATGCAACAAAACAAAACAGCTTTACAGCCTTTTCCTCCTGGGCCAGAGGTAGATCCAGCTGTTAAATTTTAAGATTCTGGTTCCAGTTGGCTTTTCTTTCTTTAAACAGCAGCTGAATCTTGATTCAAACTTTGCAGCTGTCCTCCATCAAAGGCCATCCCAAACCTCTGATCCAAACCCCCGCCCCAAACTTTGGAGATAGTCCAATCAAGTTCCAAAACGTAGTGGATCAGGCCCCTCTCTAATTATTAGATATTCAAATATTGTTTCTGAACATGGGGCTGGGGGGGTTCTATGCCCCAATACTGGAAACATAGAGAAGAGATGTTGGGTTTTTTTTTCTGAGTGTGAGGGATGAGGCCACTTGCCAACAGAGGAAAGAAAGAAAGAGAGAAAGAAAGAAAAAGAAACTTAGTTGTGGCTTCACTCTAACCCACCACATCCTTTTTTCTCCCAACATGTCACAGTGATAGGTCGACAAACTTGTGAGTCCTAAAGTAAACATGATGACCAAAGTCCTCTCTTCTGGAGGCAATTAGATACAAGATGGTGAGGAATCTCCCCACTTCAAGGCAATGCCTTCTGGCCATGACCAGTATCCACTGGGAGACCCAAAGGGTTCTACATATGGAGCCAGCTGAGTGGTTTGGGCCGAAGCAGGCTGTCTTGTAAATGTTTAAGCTACAGAGAGCCTACCCCCAAAATACATTATAAATCAGTTCACGTGGTTGGGGCAGGGGAGTAAGATTTGAGGCTCGGCCATTGAATGCTAGTCACATCTCTGGTTTGGAACCCTGACTGCAAATGAAAAGATTCTCTCATGCCACAAGGTGTGTCCCTTCCTTTGCATGTGCCAGTGGAGGAGAGACACACGGGAGCAGGACTTTACCAATTCACAGAGTCCTCCATCCAGTGGCTGGACCTGCTATGTGTATATTCTGTATCCTACCTATGACTGAGACCCCACAGGGGACCCTCCAGGTCTGTGGACAATCTCATGGGGACGGGCTCTCTCAGCATGTGCTGTTGTGGTTGGAAAAACTCTGAGGATGGCTCGCCTGGTGGCATTTTGACATTTCTAGTCCCGGCGAGCAGAAGTGAAGTAAACATTTCAGAACCTCAAAAAGCTCATTTCAGATTTGTTTCTAAAACGGGGATATTTTAGGGGCAGGGAGATGGATTTTATTTGATCCTCACAGACTCATCCATCTCTAATGATAAAATCCCTTTCTGCCTCATATCTCTGTTAGGGACCAAATTTATGAGGTGCAGAGCAGCTTCAGCTCCCACTGACCTTACTGGTCCTTTGATGGAAGAAGGGGCAGGTATTCTGGGTAGAACTTTAACTCAAGATCCTATGGGGGGAATTTGCTCATACCACCCTCCAGCAGTTGGGATTTGCTTTAATCTCTTTAGTTTGACGTCATACCCAGTATTCCCAATATTCCTCAAAAGCCAGGAGGACCATATAGTAAGGGTACAACACTGTTCTCTGAGACTCTGCGGTGTCTTCTTGGGGTTGCTGGAAACATCCCTTCCTGAGAGTGAAGGAAGTAGACAGAGAGTGTCTGAACCACTGATTTTTTTAACACCTTAATGGATTCCTGTAAAGTATATAAAATTATTTTTAAATTAAGTTTAACGTCTGAAAGGGGAATCATCTGAGTAATTACTGTATGCTTGAGGAGACACACTGGTTTTTTGTTCTTTTCCCTCTGTTGTTCAACACAATAAACAGATGCCCAAATCCCTTGTGGCGCCGCTGAGCCCTCACTAATTGCTCTAGATTACAGCCCTGTTGGCACTTGTTCTGCAGAATTGTGGATAGAGCCCAAGCCTTCTTTGCTCCTGTTTTGTTCTGAACACGCGGATCTGGGTCTCCTGAAACTATCTGTCTATTTTCCAAAGAGCAAAACTAATTTTGTTGTTGTTAACTAACAGCCTCTTCAGCCTTTGTGTGTCTATGGAGCTGATTGAATACCCATGAAACTCAGCAGGGGTCTTTCCACGAACTCCTCCAGGGGTCCTACGTTTGCTGGGGTTGGGGCAGGAGGGAGCGGTTTTTCAGTCACACCATGGTGCTGATGGTGGAGGACTCTTCTGACTTCCTCTGCTTGCTGGGCAAGGACTTCAGGTACTCAAGGTGCCGACGGGCATCTTCTTGGTTCTGCCGGACATAGTAGACCAGGTACGAGATCACCATGGCGAACCAGCCGAACATGGTGACCAGCATGGCTATGTCCGTGGTCTTTTTGTAAACGCTGCAGAAGTCCATGTCTGTGACCACTTGGAGGAAGGGCTTGCCAACGTGCTCCTCCTTAGCAGAGGAGTCGCAGACGATGCTCCCAGAGGACCCAGCAACCAGGTCCACTGTCCTGATCAGCTCCTGGAGCCTGCAGTCGCACAGCCAAGGGTTGCTGGAGAGATTGACCTTGGCCTTCAGATTGCTAAAGACATCCTTATTGACTGACACCAGCTTGTTTGAGGACAAATCCAGGGAATGCAAGTGCTCCGACAAGCCCCGGAAAGCCCCACTTTCTATCCTGATGATGGCATTGTGAGACAGATCCAGCTCCAGCAGGACCGGCAAGTTCCGAAAGGCGTCAACGGGGAGGAAGGCAATCTGGTTGAAATCCAGGTAGAGCTTGTTAGTGTCGTTGGGTATGTCCTTAGGGACCTCTGTGAGTTGAGCGTTGCTGCACCGGAAGGTTTTGTAACCGTCCTCTTCTGCGTGGTAGCAGCCCTTGGGAAAGGTAGTGGCCGAATGGAAACAAAAGGTCATCAGAACAAAGCTCTGGAGCAGCAGCCACATGGTAACCGAGTGGCGGAGGAACCAGTCTACTAGAGGCATGGTGGGGTGTCTGCATAATCACATGGCCACTTGCTTATCAGCTGTGTCTCTCTCTCAAGCGGGCCGCTGGATTCATCGTATCTGAGTAAGAGATAGCAAGGGGAAAATATAAAACATGCTAGGCAGGGAGAAACAGTGTGGCTTTTATGTGATCCCAGTCCTTTATTCTCTCCAACTGGTGTCTCATAACAGCACCCACCACTGTAGTACCCAAGCACCCCTTCCTGTTACACAACAGATTAATTATGGCTTCCGACATGGAGATCTGTCCTTGACACATCAGAAGTGTCCAGGCCCAGAACTCGAGCCACTGAAAAAGTAGCGTGTGCATGTATTGTAGGGCATGGCTCTCCAACCTGGATCTGTGGTCTGCATTTCCAAGCCCTTTACCTGAATAACAGCCACACCCAGCAACTTCTGTCTGGAGATCCCCATCTCACCGAAGCACAGAGAAGTGACGCGACTTGCCCAAGATCATATTTATTATTATCGATGTGTATTACTGTGATGCTGAGCAGTCTCAGTCGCTGGCCCAGACCCCCTTGTGCTAGGCATTGTACAAACATACAACAAAAGGACAGTCCTGGCCCGCAAAAGGCAGATGAGTGGCAGAGCTGACTCTAGAAGCTAAGGTCGTCTTGCCCTCCTAGTCCCATGCCCTATCCACAGAACCAGGTCAGAACTGGGACATCCTAGCAGGTTGCCGTGGAAATGACAGTGATGCCTGGGAGCAGAGAGAGGCAGGAGAATCAGGGCTGTTCACCTCCCTGAAAGGCCAGTGCTCCTGAGCTGTACTCCTTCCTGGCCCTAGGAAGAGCACCAGTTTTGGCCCAAAAATGGGTATTTCATTTCTCATTTCCATAATATGGATAAAGGCTCAACACCGTTGCCCCAGGCGTGCCCAGTGTCTGCTCCTCCAGCACACCCCCTTCTGAGTCTAGTGAACCTACATGCATAGTGCTTTGCACTGCACTGCATGGTGACTGAATGCATCTGCACATAGGGGCACAACTTGTGGAACTCCTTGCCTGAGGAGGTTGTGAAGGCTAGGACTATAACAGGGATTAAAAGAGAACTGGATAAATTCATGGAGGTTAAGTCCATTAATGGCTATTAGCCAGGATGGGTAAGGAATGGTGTCCCTAGCCTCTGTTTGTCAGAGGGTGGAGATGGATGGCAGGAGAGAGATCACTTGATCATTACCTGTTAGGTTCACTCCCTCTGGGGCACGTGGCATTGGCCTCTGTCGGTAGACAGGATACTGGCCTGGATGGACCTTTGGTCTGACCCAGAACGGCCGTTCTTATGTTCTTATGATGCTTCCCATTGAAATCAATGGCAAAACTTCACCGAGATTGGATTAGCCCCCTGCTGAGTACATTTGCACAGCTCAGTGGACGCACATCTCCTCTTCACAAGCTGCCGATGCTACAAAGAATTTACAGGATTAAGCCTGAGCCAAAGCCGGGGTAAAATCCTGACCCCACTGAAATCAATGTGAGTTTTACCACTGGCGTCAGTGGGGCCAGGATTTCACCCTGGGACTCCAGGTGGGGAATAAGCAGCAGCGGCAAAGTCCTGTGTTCAGGCAATCATCCTCTTAATAGAGACTACAAGGGGACCAGAATGCAGAAATACTTGAGACAGAAGCAAAATTGGCCCCCAGAGTTGTCCAGGATTTGTCTGTTGCTCTTTAATTATGTGGTCTCTTACAAATTGATTTGGGGGTACAAAGATTCATCTACAGGGCTGCTATCACCCTGCTGGGGGAGCTTGCAGCTGACCTTTCCGAGGTTTTTAATGCCAACAAACTCAAACAAGCAATTTCCATTCATCTCTCCAGGAAGATGCAAGCATAAGCAAATACTTCGGTGGGTGCATTTGCTTTTGATCCTGGTCCTAGCAAAAATTAGCTTCCAGGTTGCCTTTGACCCCAACCCAGCTGGTTCACACACTGGGAAGGCTGGCTTTTGGCCAATACATCCCGTTGTGTCACCAAGTTTGGGTGGCCCCCACGAAGTGCTGTAATCGCATTCTCCATCCAGCTCTTTATTCCAAAAGGGAAGAACGTCAGCAAGGGAGAAACAAAAACAGAAAAAGGAAACTTGCTTGAGCAGAACTTGCAAATATGTTCCCAGGGTGGATACAGCAGATAAGGGTCGCTCTGTGAAATCTACCAGCCTGTCAACACCAGCCTCCACGCTGCACAGAAAGAGCCCTCATATTTTTGAGCCTGACAGCAACTTCGATATCACACCAGCACTAACAATCCAAATGAGACACAGAAACTGTTGCCTGATTCATCCCATGATTAAAGGAACCTACACGAAAGGGTGCCCACATAGTCACTGAATTTAAAAACACGGGGGGGGGTCCCCCAAGAATGGTTCAAATGGGGCAAGGAGTGAGGCACGCTTTGAAAAGCTGATGTGGGCTGCCTGGTGAGTTGATCTCTTCCAGATACAGGCCCCTCAAGATCTATACCCTGCTGCTCCCAGAGCTGGCTGCCTTTTACAGAGGTTTTGCTAAAACCTGCAGCAGCAGAATGGCAAGGGGAAACCTGGTCTGCAAAAACAAGCAGACAAATGCAAACCAGACTTCCAAGCTGGAAGCAAATGCTACAGACAGGGATGTATTCAGCAAGGAGTTTGTGCGGACAGTGGCAGTGTTAAGGCTGAGAAATTTCCCTAGGTGATAAGGGCCCAGTGCTTCTAGGCCACTGGCTGTACTGGGGTGGGGCTGAGGAAAAGACATGTTACTAAACGAACTCTTGGAAGAATTCTGGCTGATTAACCAGAATCCATCTGGAACTTCCAGTGGAGACAGGGGCTTGTGGAGGGGTGAGGGGCATACGGTATTTCTGATCCCTGAAAGGTTGCAGACGCAGACCGGATGCTAGCCCTGTACTCTCACCTCATTCCTTCCCACCCTTTATTCTGCATGATTTGCCCTGCCATGAACCAACGTAGTGCCCTCGCTCCCCGGTCTAGTGGTAGCTGCGCACTTCACACTAAGCAGTAAGCTCTGCTCCCTCTTCCCACTTGCCCACCCACGGAGGGCTAATTGCCGCGTGGAAGGGATACAGAATCTATCCAAGCAGTTTATTGTTATCATGGTACCAGATGGCTCGGTGAACTGGTGTTGGGCTATAGAGAATTTCACTGGTTCGAATCCATCCCAGCTTGGTCGTGAGTGAGGATTTTTAACCCCTGATGCCTGCTCAGAGATTTGTGCAAAAGCAGCTTGGTGTTCCCATTGGGCAGAGGGTCCCCATTATGAAATCCACCACCACAACTGGCCCCTTATTGGCAGCCTCGGGAGGGACGCCAAGGAACGAATGGGCTGTGCAAACAACTCTCTTCACTGCAGAGATTCAGAGATTCTAAGGCCAGACAGGAGCACTGTGATCATCTAGTCTGATCTCCTGTATAACACAGGTCAGAAAACTCCCCCAGAATAATTCCTGTTAGAACGAGAGCAGATCTTTTAGCAAAACTTCCAGTCTTGATTTAAAAATTGCCAGTGATGGAGAATCCACCACAATCTTTGGTGAATTGTTCCAGCTGGGGTTCTCGACTCAATTTCTGCCTGGAGAGTTGTCTATACAGCAAACCCCATCATCAGAATTGTCAGTGTTGCTGGTACTTCCATCATAGAATCATAGAAATGTAGCACTAGAAGGGACCTCGATAGGTTATCTGATCCAGCCCCCTGCAATGAGGCAGGACTACGTATTATCTAGACATGATAAGTTCGCCAGCTCAGTAATGGGGCCACATGTGGAAGTTTGCAGACTCTCTGCCTGGACTTCTCCTGTTTTTAGGATGACTAGTCTCCAGGGCTGTCAACCCAAGTCTAAACGTCTATGAAATGTAAATGTCTAGATATTATAGAGTAGCTTAGCCCAAGGGATCTCAAAGTAGGCGACAGACATTCAGCACTTGCATTCACCTATATGCTGCTTCATTGTTTTTTGCTTGCATGATTTTTTTTTTTAGCAATGATCAATGAAACTTTCATCCCAGTTTTCATTCCTGCAATCTTAAAGGAAACAGCATTGTGTGGATGTACAATGCCTCCTGATGGCAAAGATGGTGATTAATAATTAACTGGCAATGCTTAGGTATCTTCCAGCCACACCCCACGCCAGTTCTGAGCTTCTACATTTAAATGTGAATCTGAAACCTGCATGTTGATAATCATCCCCCACAGACATGCTGTTTGGATGGGTTTGGGTTTCTCAGTGCCTGTCTCAGGCTGCAGTGCAGCTTTACGGGGCTCCTGCTGGGAAACCTCTGTAAAATGGCAGCTCCCCTGAAGAAAGGCACCAGCACTATTTGCAGTGGTGGAGGCCACGAAGCAGCAGCAGGTGTTTTTAAATACCAGTATTGAAAACTCATCTCTTGACATATTAGTTCTTACTTAGCCAGTTGCTATTTAATGATCTCTGATGATATGACTGCAGCTCCCTCTTCTCTGGGACTGACCAAACAACCTAGCAACAGCATCTAAGAGCCTTCTTTGGCCCTCATTACCATGGCATCTCAGCACCTCACAATTTTTCATGTATTTAGTCTCATCACATCTCTGTGAGGGAGGGCAGGGCTATTATCTGCATTCTGCAGAGGGAGAACGGAGGCCAAGAGAAGCTAAGTGACTTGTCCAAGGTCACACAGAAAGTCTGTGGCAGAGCAAGGACTTGCATGCAGGTTTTCAAAGTCCTAGGCTAATATCTGAACCACTGCACCATCCTTCCCCTCTAACTTTGGCCCTCATTCCTAGGTTTGCACGGGAGAGGAGCATTCAGCATCATTCGAGTGGTCAGAGGACCATTGACAGGTTCAGAAGGGGACACATCCAGACGTCTTTGGTAGAAGAAGGGGATACTGCCCAGTGGGATATTTTAGCTGGGGAATGTGAAGTGAATATGGAAAATAGAGGAGACCTGGTAACCCCAAACACTGACTGTCTCGTGTTGGTGAGGAGCCCTTTATCTCCTGATAGCTGCAGCCAGACAGAGCACGGAGACCAAACAAGGCATATATTCCGATGAGTTGCAAAGCGTATCGCTGCACATCCAGCAGTGAGGTGCACCTGTGAATTATTCCTGAAATCCCCAATCTGTCCAGTGTTCAAATGAAGTCAAATCCTTCCCCCCCCCCTCACCCTTGTGAGCAGTGAAAACAGGCAGAAAGGGGTAGTGTAATAGACATGCTGAATCACTTTTGCATTAACCCTTCTCTGGCTGAGAGAAAGAAAGAAAGAAAGAAAGAAAGAAAGAAAGAAAGAAAGAAAGAAAGAAAGAAAGAAAGAAAGAAAGAAAGAAAGAAAGAAAGAAAGAAAATATTATTTAATGTAAAACAAATATAACTGCAATACCTGCTGCCTTAATATTCCACTGCCCTTCAGGAAGAAAATTGCTTTTCTACAGCCACCCAGTGATATTCAGTGGAAATCACCTTGCAGATCAGAAAACCTTCTGCAGGATAAGTGGAACAATACTTCTGTATGTTTTATCAGGCAGTTTGCTCTTGAATTTCCTGAGATGAACCAGGGAAGTTGTGTCCCCCGCCCCTCCCACCTCCCGCCTTTCAAGCAAGCAGATCGTTGCCAGCAGTCAATCCCACTAATAGGAGAGAGAAAGAAACTGTCCCACTATTATCATATGATCAGCAGCATTTATTACCGCCTTAGATGTGCATGGAACAGAAAGTCGAGGCTCCTCCAGGGACTTACCATGTAAAGTTAGACCGAAAACACAACGGCAGCGCAGGGAGCATGGTTGGGGGAGTGGGGAGCATCGCTGGACTATACAGCTGAGGGGGGACAGCACCCTGACAAGGCACAATTTACTCTGGAGACAGGGAGACAGAAAGACTGCAAATTCTCTTGGGCAGGGATTGTGTTTCTGTACTGAGAGTGTCTAACATACGCATGGGTGCTGGAATAAATCACAACAGCTCTGTGATCTGGGGATTTTCCACCTTTCGAATAAATGACAAGAAGAAAAATTACTCTCTCATCTTTCCTGACTATTCAAGCCCTCTAGCTGCTCAGGAAAGACGATGCCATTTTCCCCATCACCAGAAGAGGGCGTCAGATCTGCTCCGGACCTAATACAGTGAAGTCTTGAAGCTCTGGGGAAAAGAAACCCTGAGAATGTATGAACGGGATCCCCCCCTCCCCCCCCCTCAATGAAAGTTAGGGCAGAAGAGGAAGACCCCTCCCTGCTTGCAGTGAGGAGAAAGCAAATCCGCCAGCAGGTTAACCTGGGATATATTTAAAATTGCACCTCCTGGGGTCTGGATGTACGTACAACACTCAACTCCCCTCTCTTGGGTAAGCTAAGATTTCATCTGATTTCCGAATACTGAGACTCAGAGAGCAGCTGATCTAAACTTAACACACACAACTTCTTCCCTCCCCCGAGTCCAGTTATTTGTTTGTATCAATCAGCAGACTTCCCCCCCCCTTCTCTTTTTTTTACCTTTCGCTTTTGATTTGAAACATGTTTCTCCCTGCCCCCCACTCCCCACCCCTCCCGCCGCCTTTCATTTTCAAAGCCGTTCTCAGAAGGTCAAAGCAGCCAAGCAGGTTTCTACCTAATTCTTCGGTTTTACCTTGTATAGGAACTCGTGAAATAAGATCTTGAGAGGGTTCTGCCGGATGACTGATCACAGGGCCGGATTCTGATCAGTGTAACTAGGAAGTTAGGGAAGTCACTCCGGATTTACACCTGTGCAACCCAGAGCAGAATCTGGCCATCACGCTTTTTTCCTGAACCAATCTAATGTTGTCTCGTTCTTTCTTTCCTTCTTGGTTTGAGCATGTCTGAGGCAACCCCGAAGCCTCATCTCTTACCCTATTGCATTAACCGCGCCAAGTGAAATTGACTCACCTTTTGTCAGTTGCATCTTTCTGCATCTACTCAAAGTCCTGGAACTGGAGAGGGAAAAGAGACAGAAAAAGAAAGAAACCAGCTACGATTTCGACAAAAGCAGGCATCACAGCAGCTCCTGTTTTTACGGTACCCCTCCTTGGCTTAGGTGTCTCCGAACTGGAAGCAGGCTGAAAGCTGGGGGATCCTGATCTTTGGAAATAGGTCTCTATTCCAGCTCATGAGGAGGGGGTGGGGGCTGCAAGGTGCAGCCAGATGTGCAAAGAAAGAGGAGCGATAAAAAAATAACCCTTCCGGCTCAGCACCGTTATATAAAGAAATCGCAGGCAAAGCTACAGATGCTAGAGGGAAAGAAGCAGGTGCCCAGATGCTGGGGGTGTGCGTATCTATCTGAGACTCTGTATGTGTGTGAGAGAGAAAAACCGGTGGATTTTTCCTCGCCGGAGAATGCTATCCGTCCTCAGGGGACTGAAAACTCCGCCTGGAGAGAGAGAGAGAGTGTGTGTGTCTCCATGCAACCAGGGGGAAAAGCCCATTAGTTTTTGGCGAAGCAAAGCACTCAGACAGTAGCTGCAGGGTTCATTTTAGCAGAGTCAACTCAACACCCCTTTTCTCAGAGATCTATCCAGATATCTGGCCCCTGTATACTGGCAAATGGATTAGATGGAGATTTTAGCTACCTATCCTCCAATGATGGGAGGCAGAGGTAGCAGAGGATTAGGTGGGTTAAACATTTCTTAAAAAAAAAAAAAAAGATCTGTACCAAGAGCAATGCAGAGTAACCCTGAGGATCAGAGGAGTTGTTGTAAGATGCAGAGAACAGGCTTTGTCTGCTTCCTTATTTTCCCATTCAGCTATGGAGATCTGCTTTCAACCCTTTCTAAAGTGGGGAAGTCAGGAAAGACCCAAGATGGATGGTGGATTTAACTGGCTTCATATCAGTGTTGATATAGCTGCTCTTAGAATAAAGAAAGAAAAGTTTCCCTACCGATCATCTATATTTAGGTTTACCATATCAGTAAGTGTGGATGCTTTTACTGGTAGTTTATTTCACCCCCGCTGAATGAAACAAGCTATATTGGGAAAAGCACAGTATTGCTGGTATAACTGCATCTACATTTGGAGCACACGCCTCGTTAACACCCTTGACGGACATAGCTACGGTGGCAGAAATCTGTAGTGTAGGGTAGACATAGCCTTAGATTCATATAATCTATCTTTGAGGGCAGCAGGGACTGTCTTTTTGTTCTGTGTTTGTACAGCACCCAGCACAACTGGATCCTGGTCTGTGACTGGGGCTCCTGGCCACTCCTGCAATATAAATAACTAAAATAATATTGGTATTTGATTTCCTCAAGGCCAGGGGTTTCGGTTCCTTCCGTGCTTTAGGGGTCCTTCGAGGACTCACTCCATCCCATCTCGTGAAACTTTTAGCTCTCGGTTTCCACCTCGTTCCCTCATCTCACCATTATTTATTAGTTGGGTTCTGGTAGCACCTAGAGGACCTGTAGGCTGGGCGCTGCACAGACACACAGTGAGAGACAGTCCCTGCCCTACATGATAATGATAATACCTAGCTCTTATGCAGCACTTTTCATCCATAGATCTCCAAGCACTTTGCAAAGGAGCTCAGTGTCATTATCACCATTTTAGAGATGGGGAAACCGAGGCACAGAGCAGGGAAATGACTTGTTCAAGGTCACCCTGCAGGCCAGTGGCAGAGCTGGGAGTCTCCTGAGTCCCAGGTAACCTGAGTCCCGGCCTAGTGCTCTGTCCACACAAGTCTGACAAAGGGTGGGAGAAAATAAATGTTATTTTCGCCATTGTACAGATGGGGAACTCGGGCTCAGAACGACTGGCCTCATTCTCAAAGGTGCTGAGTACTTGCATCTCCCGTAGACTGCAAGGGCATTGATGAATGCTGAGAACTTCTGAAAATCAGCCCATAAGTGGCTTGACCAGGGTCACGCAAGAAATGTAGGGAAGAGCCTAGAAATGAATGCAGGTGTCCTTAGCGCCTGTGCTGTGCTTTAACCACAAGACTGTCCTCCCTCTGCCAAGCCTTGGAGTTGGTGTGATGCTGGAAGGTGCTAATAGCTGCTACCAGTGGAGTCTTGGATCCAAAAACAACCAGATCTCATTAAAGCCAGTGGGTGGTCGAGCACTCTCTTTCAGGATCAACAGAAGGCGCAATCAAGCCCCTTTATGTAGCAAAGAGAGTGGCAAACAGTGGAGGCGACTGCCCAAAGACTAAGCCACATTAGGTCAGAGCTAAGCCATGTGAACTGCAGGGTTTCCAAAGTTGCAAACGCAGCCAGTAGCATATTGGATGCAATTGGCACGTGCTGGAGGCAGAAAGTCAGGGACAAGGAGTTCTGAGCATGCCCTTGAGAGGAAGCAGAAAGACAGAGCTTCTTGGGCACAGAGATTGCTGGAGGGGCAGACTTGGGGACTAGGAAATGGCCTGCTGCTGTTTGTTCCTATTGTGTTCAGGGAAACAGGACTTTGTGTACGTTTTTTATAAAAAAAAATTACACCAAGAGTAGACCAGACTCATACTACCAATTTCTCATCCTAATGGCAGCAACCCTGCAAAACCTCACTCAGCTCAAAGGGATAACAGTACCATTGTAGTGTGTTTAAAACTGTTAAAATTGTAGGCTATCACTTCAAATTTCAGGGGGTTTTCTTGGTCCTGCTTGCAGGAAGCCTAAGATTAGTCAGTCATCAGATAGTCAGTCTACAGAACAGTGGGGTGAGCTGCGCCTCTCTGCTTTCAAGAGTAGCCTGCTTTGTCTCTTTCTGTTTTGGGTTCCCTTGTGTTATTGTTCTGAATTCTAAGCAATGAAGTGGTGTTACATTGCAAGCTTTCAGCAAGAGTCTTTTATGTTTTTAATCTAACTTCTCTCTGGGTGTAAGCTGTGGACATAACAACCATAACCTTCACAGGTGCTATGAGGGCTTGCGTGGCATTGGACCCCAGGACAATTTACACACTAAGCAAGAAGTCTACCATAATGAATAAGCCACACTCAGCTAGCACACACTATGCCTTCCTTCAGTCTGGCCCCTGGTTGGTGCACCATCTTCTCCATTGACCTCCTCTGCCTCTGGTTTCATTGACTTGCTGTCTGTGATCAAATCTCATCACCTGAGGGCAGTGCTCTGGGAGCAGGGTGGACACAGCAAGAGGCCACCTCACCATGGAAATCCATTCCACTAGCAGACAGAACAAGCCCAGATTGTCCCGCCTTCAGAAAGAAAGACAAGACATTTCCTTCTCTGCCAAAGTCGTCTTGCACTAACCATGTTGGGAGAAAACATCCAGTGTATAATTCCCTGGAGCTGAGCCATGGGAATAAAGGATAACAACAAGAACCACAAAATGCCGGGCACATCCACAGACCCAGCTGATGTCATAATGCCACAACCAAAGGGAAAGTGGAGAAGGCAGTTGTTCAGACTGAATTTAGCTTCAAATATTTGTGTAAGTGCCCAGATATCACAGTGATGAGTGCATGAGGGATAGAGGGATGCGTATGGGGTGGGCGGGTAGGTCAATAGACAGACCTATAAAAAATAAATCATTCCAGCTAGAGAGAGGCCTGCCTGCCAGTTCCTTTGTGATCCCACAGGCAGCTCTGCGCCATTGCCAGGTGAAGCATAGTCACATTGCTACAGCAGATCCTTAACCTTTGACCGAATAACAACCCCATGACGGAGCCAGCTGCTTCTCCATGCATGCCCAGCATCTCCTTGCAGACTGCACCTGTGTCCATCTGCATTTTCCTTTTAGCCCTTCAGTGTCATTTCTTGTTTGGCAAACACACCCAGGCGTGCAGGGTCAGCCCTTGGGGAAGCTCCTGCACTCACGAGGGCCTCTGCGGTGCCTGTAGGTTTGTTCTTTATCTTCCACATGGAAGGTCCTTCCTTTGTGTTGCTCTCCAGTCCCTGATGTGCTGACAGCCTCTGACACAAACTGCTGAGCTTGGACTTGCTTGGCCACATGGCCCAGGTGTAGGGACACCTGGGGGTGGAGGGAGACTGGTAGATCAGTAGTCTCCAGTATGGATCTCTGGCCATATAGCTCCCAAGAGTCCTGTGGGACTTTAAAAAAAAGTCTGCACATATAGGACTGGGTGCCAGTGTGACTGGTTATATCCCTGGTACCACCCCAAATAGGCCCTGCATCATAGAATCATAGAATATCAGGGTTGGAAGGGACCTCGGGAGGTCATCTAGTCCAACCCCCTGCTCAAAGCAGGACCAATCCCCAACTAAATTATCCCAGCCAGGGCTTTGTCAAGCCGGGCCTTAAAAACCACTAAGGAAGGAGATTCCACCACCTCCCTAGGTAAAATGAAGTTACTCTAGGCATCCTGCAATTGACTACTGAGTGTGATCATTATTGATCAATATCATTATGAAATCCCACCTATTTGCTTGGAGTTATTTTTTATTATTATTTTATTATGTTTACTAGCTGGTGAAAAAAGGATTCCGGGAACTCTCAATTTCCCCCCAAACCTTTGGACTGAGATGATGCTTATTGGTAAAGTTCAGATATACAGATTTTTTTCTCATCCCTTTTGATTTAGGAGAAAACTCTCTTCTCATTAGAAGGAATTAAGGGCCATGTGGGATACTACAAGCACCCAGAATTTGCAGCCACTGTGGGCTGCTTTGCTAGTTGAAGTCCCTTAACTTCAGAGTGAAAGGCACTGGAGTGACTTCCCTTAGGTCACTGCTAATCTTGTCCAGATCCTTTCCCATTCCTGGGAGCAAGGGAGGGGCATTTGATGAGCTGTGTGAGCTTGGCTTGGTTTAAGGACGATCTTAAATTCTTCATTTGCCTTTCGTTGCAGGGAGCAAAAAAATTTAATCATGCATTTCCATTCTCCCCAACTCATCTAAAAAAAAAATAAAACTCCTGCAGCCAGGACCATCTGATGATGCAACATGACTGCCTAGAGAACTAAAGAGAGAAAGTGCATGTTTATTTTAAAGACACGCAGTGGGAGCTGCATTGCATTGAGCAGCTCTGAACATTAGTCCCCCCATTGCCCTCTACTGGATGGAATCAGAACCTCTCCCCTGTGTGTCATAGGCCCTGTACGGCTAACAGAGATTTTCCTTTAGCTTTTAGGGGATTGTGCTTTTGGATCAAGAAGAGCTGAGTTCTAGCCTTGCTCTTGCTGCAAAGCTCTAAGAAGTCACTGGATGTGACACAGTGAGAACCATGCAGTTGCTAGTGGGCACTGACTTGTTACGACAGCTGTCCCGTTGGCACCAAAGAAGGATGTGAGGCCATCGCACAGAGGAGGGGGCAAACTCTGGGCTCCTGGGCACTGGCAGGAACCAGGTGCATTAGAGAGGAGAAGTCACTGGCACTGCCCCCCCCCCCCCTGCAGTGTCTCATCTGCTTGTGGCTCCTCTTTCCCTGGGGGGGCTGATCTGCAGTGCAGACAGGACAAGGCACGGTGAGACAGACGGAGCCCAGCAGCCTGCTTGGTAACAGACCCACCCCTAAGCATCAGAGGAAATGCACGGCCATGTGCAGCCTGCTCTGGCCTCAGAATTAAAGCAGTAATGATGCTGACAGCCTAGTCCTGGGTGTTTTATTTAGCACCGGAAGCCAAATCTAATGATGGGGCTAATTAGCCTCATTAGCCTCCTGGTGCCTGGTGGGTGTTACGGGTCCCATTAGTTGCATTGCGGTGACTCCAGGCCGTCATTGTTCCTGTGATTCTGGCTGCTCTCCTACGTAGCAACGGGCGGCCTGGTGTGCTCTGTTTATTCCACTGCAGGCTCCTCAGAGGAGTCTGACTCAGAGGCAGGTGGATTGTCGCCTGCTGCTGCAAACTGGCTCCCAGGCCACCACGGTGCTTTTTCCTACATGCTCTCAGATGTCGTCACGCTCTCCCCCAGGGTTACTCGAGTTGTCCTGGAGGCCCCTGCTGCATTCATCGCAGCATGGAGGGAGTGTTACCCAGTTATTGGGGGTCAAGACTCCTGGGTTCTATTCCCAGCTCTGGGAAGGTCTAGTGCTGAGAGCCAGAGGGGCAGACTGGGAATCCAGGACTCCTGGGTTCTCGACTCACCTCTGGGAAGGTTTAGGGCTGAGGGGGGCAGACTGGGAGTCAGGACTCCTGGGTTCTATTCCCAGCTCTGGGAAAGAAGTGGGGTCTAGTATGAAAGGGGAGGCAGAATTGGGAGTCAAGACTCATGGGTTCTGGTGCCAACTCAACTTGTGGCTGCAGGGAAGCCATTTTGTCTCTCCCTGCTTCAATTTTCCCATGTGTAAAAGGGGTGGGGTGGGGTGATCATACCCACCTCGCAGAAGGGCTGCAAAGGCAATGAATGAGAGTTTGTGGGCTCCCTGGGAATGCATGGATACCAGTCACTGCAGAAAGGTAACGTGTGGTTATTAACCCAAGTATGGGGTGTGAAACAGAGACTGTGAAACTCACAAGGGCATATTACAAACCCTGCCACCACCCGCCCCAGCAAATCAGAGCTAAAAGCTTTTTGGAAATGTGAGTTACCCCTTGTCTATGCTGGGATTTTAGCCCCCGTACTGCTGATTTGTAGCCATGCTGTAAGGTGCAACTGATTCAGTTGTGTCTACACTGGGGGCTTGCACAGTACAGGTTAAAACCCCAGTGTAGACAAAGGCCTAGTTGGTTCAAACACAGAGAGCGGATCCTGGGGGCGGCTTTGTACAGCCACTTTGCTGCACGGGCTTCATAGCCTGCACAGGAACAGCCGAGACGCCTTGGCTTGGCCGCCCTGCTCAGGGCATTATGCCAAGCAGTGACTTGACACCACTCCCTGCTGAGCCACCTGCTGGCGACACACTGGGACCTGCATTCTGTTTTGAACATCCTTTAACCGAGCCAGTATCTCTTGATTACTAGAGATGGATTGTGATGTGCTGGCAGAGTGCTTGGAGCTGTACGAGATGCAGACCCTTCCTTCTCACAATCTGAGCAATGTTTGTCTCTAAAATGGTGATGGTGTCTGCTCTAAACTCTCCCGCCACGGCTTGTCATTTCCCACCTTCCTGCCCTTTGCTCTGGGGTGGGGTGGGAAGTTGCTTAAGACCCGAACAGAGATCCCTAGAGAAGGAGAAATGAGCTCAGCAGGTCCTGGTATCAGCAGAAATCAGGGTCCCCTCTTCCCCTGCAAGCACTGAGTTAAAATAACCCCACCCAGCTTCCAGCAAGGCACACAGATAAGCTTCCACCCTGAGTTACCCACCACATTCCTGTCTCCCTTGGGACCAAATTCACCCTGCGTGTAACCCCACTGAATGCGAAGCACTTGCGGTCTTTGCCTGGCTCCAGGCCACCGAGGTAGCTCCTACACTCGCCGACATGAAGCCTCCCCTGATTGTTTCCTAACGTTTCCTCTTGGCTGGGCCTTGAGCTGGCCTCATGCACAGGGCAGCGGGACCAGTTCCCATCAGCGCAGCTGAAGAGATACGGACTCCTAGGTCCAGCCTGTTGGGTCCTGACTGAGCTGCTGCTCAGGTAGCACAAGGTGCCATCGGGGCGGCCGAGGTGGGTTCCACTGAGGGGCGACAGCAATGCCGTGTGTGCTCACCAGCTGGCAGGCACGTCACTGGCAATGCCTGGGCTGGGGGCCTCCCCCCACGCTACCCTTGGCATGGGGGCAGGTTTGGGCAGCAGGGTGGAGGAGTGCCCCTTATGGAAGAAGGGGCTTAGAGCAGCCTTATGTAAAAGCGAGGCCCTGAGCACCAGAGCCTGCTGGCAGGGGCAGGCCGTGTGCTCAGCAATGTCAGTGGGAATCATGGCCTTGGCAGCCTCATGCCAGGCAGGGTGAGGAAACAGCTGGGGTGGGAAGGTTTTATCTGCATTCCAGCGAAGGGAGCAGCAGGGTTTACACACGGAGGGGAGCATTTTGCAAGAACTCAGGTGCCCAGGGAGATCTGCTGTGCTGAGCTTGTAGCTTTGCTGCGTGCCTGACACTGCCCCATTGCCCCCACGGATGGCCTTGGACTCCCCTACCCTGGTTAGCATCCTCCCCACTTCTCTTTTGCAGCCTCCAGTCCTCAGAACATTGGCTGGGGGTTTCACAGGAGCCGCAGGGAGCTGGATGCCGAGTCGTTTACTTTAGCTGAAGACACCGCACTCGCAGTCCCTTCCAAACTGCCAAGGACACCCGAAGGTGTGCCGAAGTGAGGGCAGTAAAGGAGTCTACTCCTCCCCCAGAGGGTGCTGCCATTCTGCTGGGAACAGCCATCCATCTACAGAGCACAACCCTGGGCTCCCTCACTGAAAGCAATACAGTGTGACTGCCCTGCGTGTGGGAACGTTCATCCGTAGGGTCCACCTCCCAACTCACAGCCCATCCCCGAGCACAACTCGGGGATGCTGCTACTGAAGGGAGAGGCCTTTTGGTGGCCGGGGGGCCATGAGAGACTGGCTGAGCCCCTCATGCAGTCCCCTCACTCTGCCCTAGTGGTCTGATCCCCGCCTTATCAGCCTGAGAGCCCCAGTGAAATGTGACGTTCAAAACCAGCTCCGCACTCTTCCCTTGGGCGGTAAATCAGCCTGGACATTCACGGGTCAATACTTACTGCAGCGTCACGATCTTTGATGCTATTTTGCCCTAATATATAAAATATCGTTTTTGTTGGTTTGGTTTGTTTGTAGAGGTCCAGACAGAGGGATGCTGACAGAACTGTGGCGTGGGGGAGCTCCCAGGGGTGAGAGAGCGGGGGCGGGCTGTGGGGCAGGAGCCCAAGGCTGGGAGAGTGGTGGGACTATGGGGCAGGATTGAGGGGTGTTGGCAGAGCTCTGTGGGAACACGACTGGAATACGTGTTGTAGGGAAAGAAGGGACGTTCTCTGCTGCACTCTAACAGGCTCAAGAGCCAGGCCCCTTTCAGGCTCCATTCCCTTGTCTCTAACTGGCGAAGCTGTGAAACTGGTCAGGGTGACATCTGTAACCCTCCCCCCTCCAGCAGCTTGGCGTTCACGTATCATTTACTCGGCAAGAAACCCGAGCCTTGCCAGGCCACCTGATCAGGGTCGGTACAGCAATGCGCCGGGCTCTGAGTCTGAGAGGTGTCAGGTAGATGCGCCTCCAAAGAGGAAAAGCAAATGGCGGTGAACCTGTCTGCTTCATTACAGCGAAGGGAAGGAGCCAGGCAGTGGAGAGAAACACAAAGCCAGGGCAGAAAGACGGACTTCGCCATCATGCCAGGCTCCATCAGCCAGATTTGTAAACTATTTTTAGGTGCCCTAAAGATGCAGATAGGTCTAGTGGCACCGAGACCACTTAGAGATTAATGAGGCTGCTCTACAGCCTTAGCAGATAGGTATCTGGTGGGATTTTCAAGTTGCCTATCTGCATCTTTGGGGACCTCCCGACCTTTACAGATCTGACCCTGGGAAGCTTTCCAACAAACCTGAGCTTGGTCTCCAGCCAAACGCAGGGTGATTTAGGATTCAGATCTAGGCTTCCCAGAAGCTGGGAATGGGCGACAGGGGATGGATCACTTGATGATTCCCCGTTCAGTTCATTCCCTCTGGGGCACCTGGCATTGGCCACTGGCGGTAGACAGGACACTGGGCTAGATGGACCTTTGGTCTGACCCAGTCTGGCCTTTCTTGTGTTCTTTTGGAGTCAATGCCGTGAAGTCATCGGCATTATCCTGCAGAGTAGAAATCACAGGATACTCCGTGATGTGAGAATCAGCCTAAGGCTTTCAATGGGAATTATAGCTCGTGCTCAAGTGCTTTGCTGAATCGGGACCTGAGTGGTCCATTTCCAAAGTTTTGGTCCAGCTCGGCCCACAGCCTGCTTGCAGGGAAGGGATGGAGACAGCATAGCTATAGATGGAGAGAGAGATGGATTGGTTCCCCCAGCACCACAAGGCAGCGTTGAAGCAGTCCACAACTCAAATTGTCAGGGGCCCAGTTCTCCAATGTCCTTCCACTCGTGTTACCATGTACACCAGGGTGAAGGGCGTATAAAATTATACCAAGTCAGATTGGTAGCATGTAGCATCTGCTTTGCACTGGTGTATGTGAATATGCAAAGTGGAGGGCAGTGACGAATTGGGCACCTCGGGCCAGATATTCTGAAGCACTCATGCCCAGATTTCACTTCTGGTCAGGTTTGCAGTTCCATATGTAAGTGGGGGAATGGTCCCGCTCCATCCCCTTAAAAATATCCAAATTGCTGAGCTTTTTTGGAGATCTGGCCACTTAGTTTGGCATGTAAATGGCCAGGGCCAGCTCCAGGCACCAGTAGAGGAAGCAGGTGCTTGGGGCGGCCAATGGAAAGGGGCGGCACATCCGGGTCTTCGGCAGCGGGTCCCTCACTCCCTCTCGGAGGGAAGGACCCGCCGCCGAATTGCCGCCAAAGAATGAAGTGGCGCGGTAGAGCTGCCGCCGAAGTGCCGCCAATCGCGACTTTATCTTTTGTTTTGTTTTGTTTTTGGCTTCGCCGCTTGGGGCGGCAAGTAGCCAGTTGGAACACAGGCAAAATCTTCTTTTGTGAAGAGTTTTGTGCAAAATGGTTCTTTTTTTTTCTTTTGCATGGAAAAGAGAACTTTTTGATGAAAGTTTTCCAACCAGCTCAGCTGAAATGACTTAGAGGGATTTAGGGAGCCAGGTGTAATTAACAGGGTAGGTATCTTATCAGATAAGAACCCTGCTCCTTAAGAAAATGATGCAAGTGTCATAGCAATTTTAATGATCACAAATTGGGACTGAGCCATACAGGGAGCTGATAGTCTCCTATAGGAGACCCAAGGGCAGGGGAAAGGACCGGGCTTATGCTGAACTGTTTTGGAGAATTGAGACTCATCCCTGAATAAAAGAGACTGAAATCTTGCTGGTGCTGCTGGTGGAGTTTTTTGATGCACTGGCTCGTGAGCTGGCTCCACTGTCTGACAGACAGAAAACCAGCCAAGATGCTGCTGCCTGGATCACATGCCAAGTCCCACTCAAGAGAGACCTCAGGGCCCACTTCCACAGTGAGGCATCCAAATGTTTCATTAGCTTGTTGCTTGTTGGAAGAGAAAAAAAACAACCACTCCTTCCTACCTTAGGGATTTACCAGAGACTTTTCCATCCCTTCCTCCCCCTACTGCTCTCTTTTTCCATCTGCCACAGCCATATCCCCTACAGAGAAACCCCCCAGCTGGTAAAATCAAAATGGGTTGAAATAATAACAGCCTCACCCTCCCTTCCCAAATCCGCCAGCCTAGTGATAAACAGAGAGGAAATAAAAAATGATCACAAGCGTTCTTTGGTTTATTGCCTTCATTTGCCTGCTCCTAAACGCTCGATAAATTACACCAGTGGAAACAGGCAATAGGAAGGAATAGCTCAGTGTTAGAGCTGGTGGAAATGAGATCGTCTTCAGCTCTTGTGCGCAGATCACAGCTAGTTCGCTGGTCACTTTTTCTGATGCATAATTGTCACACATCCGTTCCAGCTCCGGAGTCTCCCACAAACTGTTTGGTGCCAGCACTCATAAGAACATAAGAACGGCCATATCGGGTCAGACCAAAGGTCCATCTAGCCCAGTATCCTGTCTACCGACAGTGGCCAATGCCAGGTGCCCCAGAGGAGTGAACCTAACAGGCAATGATCAAGTGATCTCTCTCCTGCCATCCATCTCCATCCTCTGACAAACAGAGGCTAGGGACACCATTCCTTACCCATCCTGGCTAATAGCCATTAATGGACTTAACCACCATGAATTTATCCAGTTCTCTTTTAAAGGCAGTTATAGGCAATGCAGTGAAGTCGTCGGCATTTGATGATTGACCTGTTTGCAGTTCACCGCAGCTGAGTCATGTGGCAAGGCTTCTGCTCCCTCATTGGATGACATCTGGATCATATGACACTCTGATTGATGACCTTGAGTGCATAAACTGCTCCTACTCACCCCCAATCATTCACTTTCCAGGAAGGTTTTTGTGGACAAGTCATCACTCCTATGAGTATGCCTAAGAGTGGGCAAAACTGGGTCACGTGTGTCTGAATCCACACGGATTTCAATGGCGTTACACACCAGGAATGAATTTAGCCCAATACCTTTGGGGGGATAATCAAGGGCTGTCTCCTAGGAGTCTGGTATAGACTGAGCTGTGCATTTCAGCATATGTAGCTATTCCCTCTAAAGTCTAAATCATGGGTTCTAAGCCCAGGAAGGTTAAACTGTCGAGGAGAGACAACCCTTGTGTGGGTTCCAGATTGTTAATAGGATGGGGATCCCAGCTACTGGGGGAAGGGGGGGATCCTCAGGAGAAGGGGTGGAGTCCTGGTATGGAAAAGACTGAGAATCTCCATCCACCCCTCAGATCTCTCCCTGGCTTCCAGCCGCTGCTCCCTGTTGCAAGGAAGCCATATGTGACAGTGCTCCTGTCTGGAGACTTTACGTGGGTTCTTGGTTGTTTTCCTTCATCTCCCATGAGAGAGGCATTAGAAAGGAATGTGCATGTGGTGCTCTTTGTACTTAGGGATACAGCACATGTAGGGGGACAGACCCCCGGCCGGTGTAAACTCACGCAGCTCCACCAAAGTCAACAGCACCGCACCAGTCTCCACCAGCCGAGGACCCAGCCCATCGTCATTAAATAGCTCTCGAGGGCTGAGTTTTGGCTGCTGAGAACAGAAACTAAGTCTCAGCATATGTGAGGAGTTGAGGGGTTTTAGCTCTCTTTACAATGTGGACATGTGGGAAGGAGGGGAGTGATTTTTTTCTGAATAAGTACCTTGTTATTATACACCTGCTCCCAGCGAGCAGCTCCTGTTCCTCCAAATACAGCTGATAATACAGCCCCTATTCAGCAACACGGCGGCCGTGTTTGTTCTCTATTGTATTGCTCCTAGTATGCCTTTCCACGGCAGACTCTGTGGGCTATTTGTCTGTGGCAGGTCACCTAAGGTACAGCCAGCGCCCTGTGCACCCATTTAATAATACAGGGGTTTTCTTTTACAGTCCATGGTATTGGGTCTATTGGAGTTTATGGATAAACATAGTTAAGATACAGCTGATAGACCATCCTTCTCATTGCACGGCCTTTACAGTAAATCCGACTTTACGGCTGTGTAAGATAGCTGGGCCAACTCCCCAGACAGCAGGATTTCAGTCCCTTTGCTTCAGGGGTGAGTGATTTCTCCAGATCAAAACAGCTCAACGTAAACCCAACAACTAGGCCAGACCCCATCTCCCACAGATCTCACTGTCTAGCTGATCTCAGGCTGCCCTTTATATCTCCCAGCAGGGCCTGGTTCTGAGTCGCATGCTCCCGTCACGTGGCCCCTGGACTCATGCCCTTCACGGGGGGAGCTGGGCTACACCTGGATCAGGTGAGGCTGAGCCCTAACCCTCTTGAAGGGCCAGTCCCCCCCCCGCCCCAGCTGCCCATGAAGAGTCGTGGTCGTATGCAGCAGCGGAAGGGGCGTGGTATCTCCTTTGCAAGGCGTTTTCTCTGCTCTAGCACAGGAGCCAGCGTGACACATAGACACATACTTGTGCATGTCTGAGCAGTGAGATGTGAGCTCTTCTGAGACCATTAGGTGTTGGAAAGGGAATTCTCCCCCATATTGGCAATTAACTTTCCAATCTGACCAACAAATACAAAGCTATAAGGCCTAATATTTAGATGGTCCCTGCCCCAAAGCGGCTTACAATCTGTTTGTTCTGTGTTTGTACAGCACCTTGCACGATGGGGTCGTGCTCCAGGACTAGGTCCCCTAGGTGACATGGTAATACAAATAATAAATGACCAGCAGACAAGTGACTATAGCATCATCAACAATCCCTTCCAGGAATTCCTAGTCCAGGCCAGGCCTTAGGGATGCATTGTGTAGCGACACACGGGGAATGGTTTGGGCAAGGATATCCCTTGACTTGGCCCAGGGGAGGGTGAATCCCACCAGATCATGTGACACCCCAGGTTCGGTTGTGACATCTCCTCTTTTCAATAGGAACCTGTCGTGACAATACTTTCCTTTCCCACCGCCCCACACGGGGTCTGGGAGCATTTTGCACATATTGATTCAGTAACTCCCTTCTGAGACAGGGCAGTATTGTTATCCCTGATTTACAGGTGGGGAAACTGAGGCACCAAGCAGGCATGTGACTTGCTCGAGGTCACCAAGGGTATGGCTACACTGCACACTAAGCCTGGGCTCTGACTCAAGCTAGATCTGAAACCGCCTTCCATCCACACACAAATCAGTCAGGCTTGGGTCAGCAAGCACTAAGGACGCAGGTCTAGAACCCTGCTGGGGGGGAGGGTGGTCAGAGCCGAGTTCTGCCCTGACTCAGGTCCAAGCCCTGTCATTCTGCAGTGTGGACGCCGCTCAAGCCACAGACCCGAGTCAGGAGTTCTGTGTAGTGCAGTGAGGATGTGTGAGCACGGCCGTGAGGCCCAGGTCCAGCCATGGTTAACACAGGTTTACAATGCTGTGTGGACGCCCAAGCGTGGGCTGGGAAACACCAAGCCCCACAGCCCCGAGCTGAGTGTGCAGCGTAGACACGAGTAGAACCCAGGCGTCGTCCTGCTGCTGTAACTGCTAGGCAACACTCCCTCTGGCTTCACTTACAGCTAGTCCATTCTAACCCAAAGCATTTTCTCCCCGAACCCCAGTGAGTGTGCAAGCCCTCAACGCACCACGGTTTTCAGAACCCTGGAGAACGACAGCCATTGATGGGAGCCAGGCTGCTGAGAACCGAGCGTCCTGCTCATCCCCTCTGCCAAGGAGAAAGAGCCAATTGCAGAAGCGTTGCCCATTGTCAGAAGTGTCACTGCGGGGGAATGTGAACCCAGCTCCTCCATCTGTCCATGCCACCGGCGAATGATTTCGATGCGTCGCTGGGCCACTTTGTGCTATAAATAAAGCAGATCAGGGAATGAATTAAACATATGTCCCTGCAGTCAGGTTATATTCCATCCTGCAAAATGTATAGGGCAAGCCCTTCAAAGCCCAGAGCAACAGCTCCCCTCCCAGAGCTGAAAACACAGCCAGGGAATCTTACAGGGAACTCCTCCACCAGACGTGGTTCCTCTCCAGAGCCAGAGATAGGACTCAGGAGTCCTGACCCATATTCCCCTTGGGCTAACCACCAGATGCGACTCCCTGTCCAGAGCCAGGAACGGAATGTAGGAGTCCTGATTCCCAGGCCCCTGCGGTAACCACTAGACCATCCTCCCCTCCCAAATCATCACGCACAGAGAAAAAGACAAAAAGGAAATGTTATGGAGCTTGTCAGGACAATCCCAGCAGCTGGGCGATGACATCGGCAGAATGCTCCCTGGACTATGCCCTTACAGAGCCTGGCATGGTGAACATTCACTGTAGATTGGGGGTGAAATGAAGCCCAGTAACTAGATTGTCTTTATGCGGCTCCAAAACCACATTGTACGCTTTGTGTATTTATATTCCTTTCCTTTAGCTCCACTAAAACGATAAACTATTTACCAGGTGACCAGCCTGGATCTTGGCTCAGTTAAGAAGAACAAAAACTGACACTTGCAAGAAAAACCAAAAAAACCCAGCTGTGTATGAAGAAAAGGTGATGAGGTCCCTCCAGTCTCTCTGTCAGCTGTGTTGTTTCAATATAAACCTCTCTTCCTCTTCCCTAATGAGCCTTGTTCATTTAAGATCCTTGCGATCTAAGAGCATTTGGGAATGTTCACAAGAAGCTGTCCTGGAAGAAATAAACGACCCTTCAGCCTCTGAGGCGATGAAGGTGGGTCTAGATTTCTCAGCCAAAAGGAGCAGGCCAGAACAGGTCGCTGCTCTAACATGTGGTCAGCAAACAGGCTGGAATCCAGAGCTGCAGAGGAGAAGGGCTTTGCGCCTTGGGACAATTGAGCCAAGACAGAGAGGAGGGAGTTTAGGGGCTTCAGAGTCAGAATATATCCCTGACTCCAGGGACTGGAGGAAGGAAATGTCCCTGCAGTGGAGTCTCCACTCGAGAATACCTCAGAACAAAGTGCTTTGGGAGGTACCTGGGATACAAGCAATGAGGCAGGTACATCTACACAGACATACCTGGGATACAGAGCAGTGATACAGGTGCATCTCCATGGACATACCTGGGATACGGAGCAGAGAGGCTCCATCTGGCAGTGGCCTGGGTCCAGGATCATACAAATCAACTCTCTTTTTGTTTAGACAGATGAAAAATGGAGCAATTAAAGGCCCAGGTGTTTCCTCAGCAGAATCTCATTAGGATTTCCCTCTATTCCCCACAGTCCCACTGAGAGCCTGGCTATTTTTAGCATGCTTGGCCCATTTCCAGGGAGGTGGGGAAGTGGGGAGGGGGGGTGGCTGTCAGTAGGCACAAACAGTTTTTGATCTCCCCATGCTAATCCCTGGTCTCCTGGCAACGGGCGAAAGTGTGTGCTTCTGAGATGCCCAGAGTTCCCCTGCTGAGAGCTCATCATGGGGGCCACAGGGCTGCTGTTGCCTGGGAACTGGGGAGTGTTTGCTGCTAGACGGGGGGGAGTTCTTGTGATTGAGACTCTCTCTCACCCCCTGGCAAACCCGCTGCTCTACTGTGATTATGGCAGCAGCTAGAGACCCCATTGAGCTGGTCACTGCACAGACACGCAATGAGAGAGCTCATGGTCTAAATAGACAGAGGGTGGGAGGAGAAACTGAGGCACAGCAAAGGGAAGGGACTTGCCCAAGGTCACCTAGCAGGATGGTGGCAGAGCCAGGAATAAAAGCCAGGAGTCCTGACGCCCCACTCACTGCTTTATCGGTTGCACCACACTGCACCTTTGGGGTATTTCTCTGTGGTCATTCTTCTTCCACCTGCAACCACTCCAGTGCCCCATTAGTTCCAGCCAGAGAAGGGGGGGGGGTTGAACGACCTTTCTTTGCAGCAGCCTCCGTGCCGACCCGCTCTCCACCCCCACCTGCCCTTGACGGTTAAGCGAGGCGGCCATCCGTCACCTTCCCCGCGCTCCCTCGCTGGGTTTGTCTCATTCAGGAGCAATGTTTATTCCAAGCAGGTCTGCAGCCAGCTGGAAGCGGCCCTATCGCAGGAGCAGCGTGTGCACGTGGAGCAAGTGAACGGCTCCCCCGTGGGCATCCCTGAGCGCCGTCGCCTTGCTGCCTCATGAGAGGGCTCGAATGCCGCAGCAGCATCTGTGGCAGCGTAGCGCACCGAATACAGTGTGACCCCCAGCCTGCGTGTGCCCAGGGTTAGGCAGGGCCTGGGTTTCGTGATGCCTCCGGGGACTCTCTGCTCCACCCCTATTCCTGCAGGAGGCCCTAACTGCCAATTGGACAGGACGGCTGCACCCTTCCAGCCCTTAGGTTGCTTTCCTGGGGATTTTTCCCTTCCAAATAAGGCCTTTCAGTGAAATAACTGGAAATTGTTGGTGCCCGTGAAAGTGACGGCACTGCCCAGACTTCGCTCAGTCCCCACACACAGCTGCACGGATGCCCCTCAGCCCTAATCCCTAGCTCCTTCGTTATTGCTATTCAGTGTCCTCATGCCCCTAGTCCTGGCATAGGAAGGTGGGCCTGGCCACACTGGCCCCGCATGGGGACGTTCCCTGCAGGCTCCTTATTAGTCTCTCCTGTCTAATGACCCACAGGGAAGGTCCCGTGTTGAGATTTGATTTGTGGACAGTTGTCCCTGGAGGCGGGTCCTCCCATCACCCCCTACTGCGCCGTGTAATGCAGCTCCCTATAAAGCTGACCGTGGCCAGTCCGACGCAGGACACTACCAGCCAGGCACTGGCACGACCCAGGCTGGTCATGTATCCATTAGAAGGAGCCATCAATTGCACCTCGTCCTGGAGGAGGAAAACCGTCTGCCATATGAGCAGCTTCAAGTTCTGGGAGGGCTGGGCGGGAGCAGGGGGATCAGTCAAAGCCAGGGGCTTTGGCTCCGTTTCCCCTTTGCTGGGAAATATTCGCTAGCTGCAGGCAAGATGCCTTAGGGACATTTCAGTCTGTCCCACTGGAGAGAGAATAATGCATCTCATTTCATGGTGCTCGTAAGGCTGGTGCTAGGAGTGGGGGCGGGGTTGCTGGGAACTCATTGCTCCTCATTTATTAGCAACCCGAGTTCCTGTGCTCAGGGAAAAGGGGCGAGTCTGGCCCCTCCCTCACCCTCTCTCCATCCCTTGCTGCACCTGGGATCTCCAGCCCCCATGTCTTCTAAACAGGCACAAAATTAATTCTGGAAGCAGAAATCCCTCCTTGGTTTCTGGGTGTTGCTAATGTCAGCAGCCAGGGAAGTAGGTTTCTGCCAATGGTGCCACCCCACATAGCATGACAAAGGGTTTCCTCCAGTGTCAAACCACAGCAGGGCACGGGCTGCTATTCCCTACAGCAGGGACACACTGGTCATTGGCAGAGCTCAGTGCCTTCAGCCACATTTTACAGAGGGAGAAACTGAGGTACGGAGACTCTCCCAAGGTCGGTGGCAGAGGTGGAACTAAAACCCCAGTGTCCTGACTCCCAGTCCAGTGCCTTGTTCCCTGCATCATGCTGCTCCCTGACCATGCTGCTGTTTCCAAAGAGCAGCTTTGCCTCACTCTTTCTGGGTCTGTCCCAATCGTGGGTCCGGAGGGGCCTCCCCTCCCGCTGACTCTTGTTCCGGGCCCATCACCCAAGACTGGCTTCACCCTGACACCGAGGCACCTGCAGAATCAATCTTGTATCACCACAGATCCAACTGCTGCAGGCTTCTCCATGCCTTCTACCGGCACTGCTAGGAGAAGCTCATGCCCCTTAGATTGATATGTCCAAGGGCAGAGAATCACCCATGGAGACAGAGAGATGGTATTAGACAACTTTGTTTAGCTTAGCAATTCCCCGGGCCCCAAATCCCCTGCTAAATATAAGGACCAAGTGGCTCAATCTTTCACATTATTCCCCTGCAAGATGAACGAGCCAAGGCAAAGGGTGGCTGTGGGACCTGGTTGTCGCTAGGCACCCGTCTGCACCCAAACGCTGACGTTGATCCCCGGTGCCATTCCAGACGAGATGGAGAGGGGCTGGGAACGGCTCCCGAAAGCAATATCCTCCATTTCAGCTGGCTAACAGAATTCATCCAGCTCAGTGCCCTAGGGGAAACGACAGCAGCATAGCTGATGGGATCCTAGGGCAGTTAGGAGAACTGGGAGCCTAGATGCCATGGTGATGGGTGCATTATACTCGTGATAGATCGCTAAAGACAGAGCAGCACAGGGAGCTAGGGACAGACAGATGAGATATCTAGTTATAGACAGACCAAGATACAAGGATCTGCCACTGGAATGCAGCCACTTCTGGGGAGAATGCAGCAACGACTACTGTTTAGAACAGGAAGTGAGGAAGAATCCCATACCCAACTGAAACCACGGAATACAATGTCAATGACCTCAGCTGGAATCAGGCCAGAGCACCAGAACAACACATACCCCTCCCTGGTTTGGGGGGACTGCCCTAGGCCAGGGCAGGTAGCCAGGACCGCAATTTAACACCATACTGGAGAGGTGGCACCCACTGGGCTCAGCGGGAAGAGCATCCAGAGCCGGACCCCTGCCATGTCTTCCTGCAGATGGCTGGGATTCCCTCACAGGGCTCCCATCCAAGTGCTGACCACGCTTGGCCCAGCTTAGCGTGTGAGGGCTGGTGCGGCTACAGGCCACGTGTTGCATCACTCTCCCCTTTGTCCTCCTCAGCCCTATTGTTACTGACCAAGAAGTTAATCTCCAGCCTGCAAGGAGTGAACCATCCCGAGAACCGGCCCCCAGCCCCCGGCCCTGTTCCCACTGGGCAGCAGGAGCCAAAATTTGATCTGCTAAGGACAGCAGCAGCCGCACCGAATGAGTCCCAAGGTGTGATGGCCTGGACCCCAGTGCAGGCAAGCTGGCGAGGCAGAGCTAATGCCGCTCTCTCATGCAATCGAGTGCAGAGCGCTAAGCCTGGCAAAGGGGGAGGCCTTGGGGAGCCAGCTGCTTCCTCTGCCCTGGGCAGGCTGGGGAGGGGGGAGTCAGAGTTCAGCGCTGCCCCGATTCCTCCCCCAGGGTGACGTCTGTCCGGTGGGGAATCCCTCTGCTCTGCACTGGGCAGCCAGCAGCGATGCAGGAGCCTGCAGGGCAGGGGGCAATCGCTGTGTGCGGGCCAGCCCTCCTTAAACTGAGGGCGATGGATCCTGGCCCTGAACAGAGGGTTTGTCCTTCTCTCCCGCCCCTTCTCCAGGGAGAGATGGGGCTCCCTTTACATCCCAGGAGCACTGCTCCTGCCTTGCCCCCCGGGGGAGCTGCCATGCAAGACCGGCTGTCTTTCTGCCCTCTCCGTGGGGACTCTGTGGCACTGTTACCCCGGCACAGGGAGAGACAATAGCACGGAACCCCGGCGTCCTGCATGGCAGCATGGAGCCCTGGCTCTCTGAGGCCTGGAGAGCACTAGCCATTGCTGTACATCCACACGGCCCTGCTAGTGCCGAGGGCTTTCACTCCGCTAGTCACAGTTCATTATAGTTATTTATTTTCCTCGATGGCCACTTGGCAGCCTCGTTACGGGCTCCACGAAGCCCCCGGCAGCTGCCAGAAGATCAATCAGCCCCCGGTGCGAGCCTGCCGGGCGATACCATCCCAGCACAGACCTTCGCTCTGCACAGAAACGGGGCCGCAGCCGGTTAAAAATAGCTGATGATGAGACTTCTCGCTGCAGCGCCGCTGCTAAATATAGCAACCTATTGACCCAGACTGCAAGCAGCGGCAGAAATGGCAACCTCTGGGGAGGAGGTGGGGACGGGGACATGGGGAAGTGTGGCCACTTGGGAAGGAATGCAAGCAAGGAAGCAAGAAAGGGACTGCTTCGGAGTGAGGATGGGGGAGGAGGAACATAGGGCAAGGCTCTCAGCTGGCATAAAGCAGGAAAACTCCACTGAAGCGCTAGGGATGCCCTGGTTTACCCCAGTGGAGGATCTGGCCCATAGAATTGGGAGGTGGCATGAGGTCCTCATCTCTTATCCCAATGCTGATGCATTGTTAGGAGTCGTAGCCTGGATGTACCGGAGACGCTCATTAGCAGAGCAGGGGCACCACCCTGGGAAGACCTGGGACACTCGGTTCTCACCCTTCACTTCCAAAAAGCTGCTGTCCCCAGCATGAGCCACTGACCTCATTCCACTTGGCTGAGTCCGATGAGCCAACGATGCACAGCATGCTGGGAAGGCGCCGAGGCCCTTTGGGGCCAAGCCAGCCGGCTGAATGCTTGTAGAGTCACATGGGGAGTCAGCCACCGCTCAGTGGAGTCTGCAGAAAGGCTCCCCGGGGACTCTAAAGGGCTTTGGATCGTCAGTGGGTTGGGGCGGGGACGGTCTGTTTGTTCTGTTTGTCCAGCCCTCAACCCAGTGGGGTTCTGGTCCACGACTGGGCTCCTGAACCTACCACCCCACAAAGAATAAACAACAAAGAGCAACATATTTTTTTCTCTGCTCTAGCACCTCCTCCTGCTCCAGTGCCCTTATCCAGCCCATCTCTTCTGGCCTCTGGTTGCCAACAGCCACCTGAACTAGATGCTTCAGCAGTTTCCCTCTAGCAGACATTTATGGACTACCCTGGCCAGGGGTGAAGTTCCTTCCTGACCCCATGCAGTTAGTGGTTGGGCTGACGCCCTGAAGCAGGAGAGTTTATTTTCCTCATACACTTCTTGTATTTCACTGTAGATGTTCTTATTCTCCATAGAAACGTCTAATCCTGCAAGGAATCTGACAAAGCTCCCAGCCTCAGTGAGACCTTGGGGCAGGGAGGTTTTCAGTGCACTATATAAGGAGAAGAAAACAGAGCAAAATGTAACAAACAAAGGAAACCGATCGATGTGTAGAATCTATTTTCCCATCTCCCAAGAGCCCATGACCCCTCCCTATTGCCCCACCACAGTGAGGCTCAAGGTCTTTGCAATAAATCCGGACGTCTTTACCCAGGGCCTCCCCCTTAGCTGGTGTAAAACAACCCAGCTGCACTGAAGTCCATGTGGCAGTGCCCATTTAACCAGCTGTGCGTCCGGCTCAGAATCCGTGCTCTTTGCTTCCACTATGTGGGTGCTGTTATGGTACCGCTCCATGATAGAACAACCCCCATACCCCATCTTCACCTCCCCACCCAACCCCTTGACCTGAAGGAAGAAGAGTGGGGGATGGCTAAATTGGGGGGGAAATGAGGGCCCTTCTCCCCCACCCCTCAGGAGATTAAAAAAAATTCTCCTTCCTTTCCCTGAACCCCAGCCGCTGCCCCAACACTTGTGGAACCCTGGCATGCGGTTGCAGGTGTGGGGTACATCTGGAGGAAGGTGGTTTCCTCTCATGGCAAGTGCTAGCAGATTGCTCAGCATACATATACCCAGAGAGAGAGACTCCTGGTGCTTTCACACACAGGCAGCTGAGCCAGGCTGCCTGATAAATCACTGAAGGGGATTAATATTTATGGGATTTAAAAATAGCTGCCGCATTGAGTTTCCCACTCACGTGCAGAGCCAGCGGGATGCGGGGAAGCTGCTAAATTAGATGTCATAGTGCAGAGGGATTCTGCTCGCTCAGGCAGGAGAAGGGATAAAAATAGATTCTGCGTATGTGTATGTGTCTCCTACACAACAGGGCAAACTCCACTGGGAGCTCCCTCCCCCAATCAGGCATCCCTGTCTTTGAGCAAGCTAGTGCCTTCCCCTGCTCTCCCAGCTCTGCTGCAAACACATCCTCCTCCCCTGCGCCATCCCCTTTGTTCTAGCACCAGGTCTGTTTTCATTCATGCACTGTTCTTGCTTTTAGAGCAGAGATACTCCAAGCCAATAAATAATTGAGCAGGGAAAGGTGTAGGTCTTTCACACAAAATTGGAGCCTTTCTGCTGATCTGTGATAAAAAGCAAAAACAAATTGCAACATTTCAAGCTCTTGGAATGTCTCTGAGAAGATGTCTACCAGCTCGAAGCAGAATCCAGTGCCTAGGTCCTCTGCTCTAACTTCACACTCCCTACCCAAGCCAGGAACAGAATCCAGGAACTCTGGCTCCCTCTTTCCCATGGCTCTAACCACACCCTCTACCCCAAATCAGGGATAGAACCCAGGAGCCCTGACACCCAGCCTCCTAGTCTAACCACTAGCCCCCACACCTCTCCTCATAGGTGGAACTAGAACTCAGGAATCCTGACTCCCAGTCCCCTACTGTAACCATAAGAGCCCACTCCCCTCCCAGAGTTAGAACTTGAACCCAGGAGTCCTGATTCTCAGGCCTTCTCTCAAAGTCAGCATTAGAACCCAGGAGTCCTGTGTCCCTGTCCTAGTCCCCAGTTCTACCTACAGAGCTTCCTGAGGGACGATCGTGGTCTAACCTCCTGCAGTTTCCAGCCTGCTCCCCTGAACAAAAAATTGGGGGGTTAGGTCTGTGTGGGATCCTCAGCAAGTGAAATAAGCAAATAAAGCAGATTAGCCACTGCAGGGGATGTAGCCTGGCAGGAACAGGAGAGTTTGCAAAGCAACAAAGGTTGGGGGAGGAGCTTCAGACAATATCATAGAGGCTATACCGAAAAAGACACATGAACTGGGGGCCTGAGTCTCCTCTCTCATGCTGGTGTAACTCAGGAATAACTCCATTCAGTCTATGGCGTTTCGGGGTAACACCAGTGTCAGAGGAGCATCAAGGCTAGGCTAGGTCAGACCATAGGTCCATCCGGTCCCAAGTCCTGCCTTTGCAAGTGACTAATCCTGATGCTTCAAAGGAAGGAAAAACCCACAATGCATCTGGCCAATCATGCAAACCTGCACATGGGGAAAAGATTCCTTCTTGCCCCCTGCAGTGACCAGCTGATGCCCTGAAGCATGAAACTGGACCAAGCTTCATATATAACAATGTTGTTATTGGAAGTAAAATTGTCCAGCCCCTTTTTCTTAATCGAGCTGTAGTGTGTCTCTGACCTCCCGGACCAGCCGGGCTCAGAAGAATGGTGCTTGGTAATTGTGTCTATTGGGTGGAGCTCGAGTAAACAGTGACACAATCGTCCCTCGCAGCAGGAATGGTTATCTAACCCTCCAGCTCCCTAAGGCCGGGATCACGCCCCTGTGTGCACATGGCAAGGGCAGGAATTAAAAAAAAAAATCTCACAAAGGAAACTGAGTCCAAAATGTCAGCAGGGAAAGTAAATGAGCCAGCTCCTCATCTCAGTAAATCTGCATGCGCTGCTCGACTTCCCCAGCTGAGGGTCTAACCAAACCGCATTGAAAGAAAGAAGGGATGGTTGGGGGGTCAGGGTGCTGGCTTGTGACTCCAGAGACGTGCCTGGAGTTCCCTGCTCTGCTCCAGATGCCCTGTGTGACCTTGGGTCAGTCTGTCTGGTCTCAGTTCCCCTCTGTACCATGGGATACTGGCCCTGCCTTGCCTCCCAGGGGCGTGTGAGGGTAAATACTTCAAAGATGGTGAGGGCTGTGCAAGACAGATAAACAAAGAGCAGCAGGCTGAGGGTGGGGCACAAGGCCCATTGGAGAGAGTTCCCTGCCAGAGGGAGGGTGACGAGGCTACGTCTACACTTCAGCTTATGTCGGCAGAATTTGTTTCATTGCTCCTTACTGCCCCTCCTCTGGCTGTGCTGCGGTCAGTCAATAATATTCCACTGAAATCAAGGGGGTGGGCTTGGGAAGATCCCCAGCTCTCAGCTGGTGAGTCCAACCTGGAGGTAGCAGTGCTGCCACACCCCCTGGCTTGAAGTGGTCTCCATTATATCCAGAGTTTACGGTTTGGTTCAATGGCTCTCAGCACCCCCCCACTATAAATATTGCTCCAGCGCCCCTGAGCTGCAGCCGTAGCCAGCTCCACCAGTGCGTTCAGCCTGCAACTCTTGACAGCACGGCCGACAGACCAAGTTTGCCCATCTGCTGCCTCCTTTAAAAATACGTACACGGGAGGCCTCCTCTGCTGTGCCCATACATTGCCAAGGCCATAAACAAGCGGCTGCTGTGAGGAAATCGCTGCCTCAGGGAGCTCACCTCTCTGCACTGCCACGCAGGCCCAGTCTTTGATAAAATAGGCAATCCTGAAATTAGTAATGCACGCTCCAGCAATTCCTAGCAGCCCCTTAGAGCTTAGCCCAGCAGTGCCCATAGGGCATATTGCCATCTATTGGCGAACCCTGAGAATGCAGCAGCTCTACAAGTCCGGCAGGGAGAGCCAGCTCCTTCGGGCAGGCGTCCATCACTGTGGTTATATTGATTTCAAGGGAACGCGATTAGTTTACACCAGCTGAGGATTTTGCCCAAAGTCCCTTCAAGGAGCATTTATCAGAGACTCGGACCAATTATTTCACAATCAAGAAGCGGGGCTGGAATGAGGGGTGCTGGGGATACTACCGCACCCCCTGGCTTGAAGTGGATTCCAGTATATATAAGGTTTACAGTTTGGTTCAGTGGCTCTCAGCCCCCTCGCTGTAAAAATGGTTCCAGTGCCCCTGCAATCAAGCAAAACCAATCCCAAATAACCATCATTTTAAGCAGATCTCATAGAATCAGAAGGGACCTTGAAAGGTCATTGAGTCCAGTCCCCTGCCTTCACAGCAGGACCAAGTGCTATCCCTGACAGATTATTTTGCCCCTGATCCCTAAATGGCCCCCTCAAGGATTGAACTCACCACTCTGGATTTAGCAGGCCAATGCTCAAACCACTGAGCTATTTCTCCTCCCCCTCAGCTTTTCATTTGTTCCTGAATTTTGCTTAATAGAAGAAAACTAGGAGCTACAACTCCAGGAGAACCAGCGCCCTAGCATCATGGAAGCCACCCAAGTCAGAGACAGTTGAGGGTCCTCATTTAGCAACATTACAAGGAGGAGAAAGTATGCAGGAGAGAGATTTAAAGTAGGGGCGACCCAGGCGTGCCCAGGTCTAGTGGGTATGGTACTGCCCTAGGGATCAGGGGAGCTGTCTTCTATTCCAGCTCTGCAACTGACCTGCTGTGTGACCTTGGGCAAGCTTTGGGCCTCAGTTTCCCTTCCTGCCTTTTGCCTATTCACGTTGTAAACTCTTCATGGCAAGGACTGTTTCTCATTATGAATAATACAGGGCCTAGCGTCATCGGCCCCTGATCTCAGTTGGAGCCTCTAACTGCTACTATAATACAATTAATAATAAACAGGGAGGGCAATAGCTCTGGGTTTGCCCAATGAGGGCAGCTGCAGGAGGTGCCAATGTAATATCTCTGTAGTGCTAGAGGCTGTCATGGAGATTTCCATTCTGTACATCCAGCGTGCCATAAAAATGCAGCCACCTCTGGGTCACCAGCTTAAATCCAGCCCACATCAGCAGTAACCAGAATAGTATTTCCATTGCATGGCACTTCAGTGAAGTAGCTGTGATGGTTTGGAGGGTCTCAGTCCAGCTCTCAGTGGAGAGTTATTCACATCACAGAAAACACTAGCCCAGGCAGCACTACATCGTGATGTAATGGATGATATTACAGATTAATCACGCAGGCGGGTTAATTAGGCAGTTGGTACAAATAAATCTCCCAGATCAAAATGGTCACGTCAAGTGTAATTAATGTGGTGGAAAGAGCTGTGCTGTCATACAAACACACTCATTTGCATGCACAGTCACACACACAATTCTCGCACCGACATACATTCACAAACGTATTTACTCACTGACCCCCTAGGTACATGCTCAGATGATGAGCCCGAGCCGCGGCGGCCACGCTGCTCACTCAAGCATAGCTGGTATGGGGATGTCTACCCAAGCCGCTGCAGTGTAGTAGATGTACCTTTCACACACACACACATTCACTCACACACATATTAAACTGACTCTGTCTCACACACACACAAATGTAATTTACTCCCGTACTCACACACTAACTTGCACAAACACACTCTTCTCACACACAACCCTAAATTAAGTATCAGAGGGGTAGCCGTGTTAGTCTGGATCTGTAAAAAGCAACAGAGAGTCCTGTGGCACCTTTAAGACTAACAGATGTATTGGAGCATAAGCTTTTGTGGGTGAATACCATGCCATGCGTCTGACGAAGTGGGTATTCACCCACGAAAGCTTATGCTCCAATACATCTGTTAGTCTTAAAGGTGCCACAGGACTCTCTGTTGCTTTTAACCCTAAATTAAACCTTGCTCCCCATCAACAGCCATGCTTTTTTGGCTCAGGTTGCTAGTATGACTCCAGCTGACAGCTCGGAGACAAAAAATGAGGAGCCAGACACCTTGCATGTGCTCCTGAGCAGCTGACTGGGAGCTCACACTCAGCAGTTAGAGGGCTATAACGTGGCAGAGAGGCATTGAGTGCTGGTAACAGCACAGGAAAACCTCAATTACTTCTATTCAGAGCACCACCGGAAAGCTCGCCATGTTGTTATGTTTGCTGCTCGAATTCCAGTCAAAGAAAACAAGGTTTCTCTGGCTAATTATTGCACAGGGGGGGTGCTGTGGGTCAGGGCTGTGGTGCATCTGCAGAGCCATGTGCAAGACCTTAGCACAGCATCCATGGGTCTCTCTCCAGCCATACAGAGCTCAGAGTCCCGCACTCTCAGGAGCTGCACCTTCACCTACATTCATCTGATTGCTGCCTGTGTTTATAAAAAAGGAAAGGAAGTGACTGGTAACAGCAGCCTGGAATCTGAGCTGCTCTGCTGGGTTAGTTCTCGAGGCAAAGTGGGTAGGAGGGTCTGAATGCTTTTCCAAACTCCTGGGTAGTGGTTAAAATGGCAATCCACGTGCGCTAGCGTTAACTCCTCTAGGCCATCAGAGCCCCCCTGAGCGGTAATTAGGGGGACACCATGGTAAGACAATTACAACCCCCCCTCCCAGACATGTAGAGTATGAGTTTCAGTGGGAGCTGCTGGGCACGCCGCACTTTTGAAAATCAAGCCACTTTATTAGGGTGCCTAAATGTGGATTTAGGATGGAATTTTCCAAGGCACATCTGGCAGTTAAGCTCCCAGTTCCCACACCTTTGAACATCGCTCTGGAGGGTCGGAGGAAGAGACAGGCAGCTACCTTGGGGTAACGAGGAAGAACTGCTGAGCTCCAGTGACTCTGGCTCACACGCACCATACTCCACCAAGCCCCACATGTGAGTTTAGGAAGGGATTTTCTCTCCACCATTGCAGGGACCTCAAGTGTTTGAGCTGGCTACCATCAGGAACTGAACCAAGGCATACCAGTGCTAAATGCAGGAGCTGGAACAGCGTGAGCCAAAGAGGTAGGTTCTGCAGATGTAGACTGTAAAAGATTTACATCCCTGTGGATCAGACACACAGGGGAATGTGTAAGACATTCTGACCAGTGAGTTACATTTGCTTTTCCTCACTTTCCGCTGCAGCAGTGATTGATCAAGTCACAGATCAATGAATATGGGGCACTGATGTCTTCAGCTTTCTGTTCCTCCCTCTCTGATCCTGGTCAGTTAAGGCAGATACTACAGTAACCTAGCCCGTGCCAGGGAGAGAAGCAACTCATCCTGGGAGCTGGTTTCCAAATAACAGCATGGCCCCCTCTGCTGCTGCTTGGTGGGAAAAGCTCACACGCTGCACAAAACAAATATAGCCAGCATGCAAATGGGCCATGCATACGGAGGGGCTGTAGCGGCAAGGTACTTAGCTTTGATTATTTAGCAGACTAATGCTATTTAGCAGACTCCCTTGCCATGCACAAGCCAAAGAATTCAGAGTGGAGACCGGATCCTGACCTTGGTCCCCAAGATGTCACAGTGTATACAACTATTATAGGATTATTAGACATTGGTAGTGTAACACCGACAGACCCTGGTCATCAGCAGGTGGGATTGAACCTGGAACCTCTGGAACTTAGTGCATGAGCCTCTACCACATGAGCTAAAAGCCAACTGGCTGTTAGCAGACTCATTTTATCTCTCTCTTTAAGTAGTCTCAGTGCCACTAGATGGGACAGAACACCAAACCCAGGAGGTGTGTGGGTTACAGTAGCACAATGGGTGCCACTGGTTATTCACAGACTCTCTCAGACCCTGATCTCCTGTTAAGCACTTAGAATCATAGAATATCAGGGTTGGAAGGGACCTCAGGAGGTCATCTAATCCAACCCACTGCTCAAAGCAGGACTAATCCCTGCTTTTTTGCCCCTGACAGATTTTTGCCCCTAATCAGCCCCCTCAAGGATTGAACTCACAATCCTGGGTTTAGCAGGCCAATGCTCAAGCCACTGAAGCACCTACTTAACTTTTTGCAAGTGAGTAGTTCCCTGGAAGTCAACAGGACTGCTCATGGGTTTAAAAATGGGGCACATGCTTAAGTGTTTGCTGGATCAGAGCCTCAGTTTGCAGCTGGCTATGAACATGTTATGCCTACCCCTGTAGTATTATACTTGCACCCCACAGAGTATGCTACATTACATGTGATTATTATTGCTATTAACAGCTGATGTTCATTATTGTATGTTATTATAGCACCTCTCATCCCACAGGATTCCCAAAGTGCCGTACAGACAGTATGTACATGGCACTATTGAAGTGCAGCCACCACTGGGGTGGAGGCCAACAACCAACTAACACACAACACAACTGTGGGAAGGGGAAACACTTCAAGGCCAACTCCCCACTCTTAAAGAAGGGCAATGGGTTCTTTAATACCCAAGCAGAGAGGACAGGGCTCCAGTTTTTAAGGTCTCATCAGAGAGACTCAGCTAGAAAACTGCCTGGGACACACAAGTTAAGCATTGGGTGGGGTCAGGGTGTCTTTTAAAACAACCTTAAAAATCCAGACTCTGCTCTGTGTCGACATGAAAGAACCCATGAGGGACTTTTCATAAGATCAAGAGTTTGCCCCAGTGTCCAAATTTCCTTCCTCCCCATTGTCTATTTCTGCCAGTATCTGGAAGCTAGAAACTTGGACATTTTGGAAAGGCTGGTATCCTGGTCTAAGACTCAGGCAAGCTGGATTCAGTTCTACCACAGACTCCTGGAGTGACATGGGCAAAGTGATCTAATCTCTCCAGCCCTCAATTTCCCCCTCTGTACAAAGCAGGTAACTGTCCTTCCTTTGTATGTCTTGTCTAGTTAGACTGTAAGTTCTTTGTCTCTCATTATATATACGTACAGCACCTAGCACAATGGGGCCCTCATCTCAGCTGGGGCCTCTAGGTGCTACCACAATAATAATTATAACATGGGGGAGAACATAAGGACTGAAGTGAATGGGAGCAGGAGAGCCTTTTGGAGGAAAGTGGAGAAAAAGGAGAACTGTTTAGTGAGTGCCTGCCTTCACTAAAGTGTGCTGCACTCTGTGCCCAGCAGCCCAAAGGGCAGGGATGGCTCTTCATACAAACAACACAAGCAGCTGCCTGGGAGCTCTCTCGTTTGTGGAGGGGGGCAATGTCCCATGTGAGCTCTGCAACTTACGGGGGCTCAGAAAGGCATGAGTCAGCTCAGCCCTGAGAATGCTTTGCAGCCCTCACAACTTACATGTCACGGAAATCAAGACTGAGCATATGAAAAAAATACAGGACAAATGATTATTGGGCAGCTACCACAATTCATTATTGATGATGCAAAATCATACTTAGTATTAGTATTACAGGACATGCCTAGCATCCTCAGCTAAGATCAGGGCCCTGGTGTGCTGAGTTAGACTGGAAGTTCTGTGTCTCTGATTATGTATATATACAGCACTTATCACAATGGGGCCCTCATCTCAGCTGGGCCTCGAGGTGCTACCATAATAATAATTATAACATGGGGGAGAACATAAGGACTGACGTGAATGGGAGCAGGGGAGCCTTTTGGAGGAAAGTGGAGAAAAAAGGAGTGAGGCAGTCGCTGCCCCAAAGAGTTCCCAGTCTACATAGATAAGTGGGAAACAGAGGAGAGAGACTTGCCCCCAGATCACTAACATAGGCAAGAACTGACCCAGATTTCCTGAGGCTCAGTCCACTTCGCTATTCATAAGGCCCATCTCACCTCTCTATTCAGCACAAAATCACACACTTATATCACAGTGTCTGCTTCTTTGCAATGCGTAGTTGAAACACAGGACAAATAGAAGCTGGCCATGCAAACACTTACACATGTGAATAACTTTACTTATCTGATTTCTCAGGGCCCCCCGTTCCTGCGATTGGATCCTCATGCCCACACAGAGCCCCGTTTGATTTCAGTTGGGCTCCATCTGGGAACAGAATCCACCCATGTTGTTTCCATTACAAGCTCCAGGCTAGCTCATGGGAGTAAGATATGAGAGTTTGAAGGGGCTGAGCTCACAGAACATGTAAGCTTTTCAGGGCAGGGACTGTTTTGCCACTGTCCCTTGCAAAGAGTGAAGCATGCGCTTAGCCCCATTGAATTCAGTGCATTTACTCACACACAAAGTTTAAGCACACGCGTACAGCCCCAATTCTGCAAGCACTTATTCCAACACTTAACTTTACTACTACACTGATTTCAGTGGGACTATTCATGGTGGGAAAGTGAAGCCTGTGTAGGATCAGGACTGTAGTCTTTGCCAGCCTAATGCCTTACCTGTGTGTACCATGCAGTGTCGGGCACGCGGCCGATGGTCAGCAAACCATAACTGAGTAAAAGGACACGCCTGGGCTGCTGACAATTCACGAGAGATTCACAGGCGCTGCAAACAATAACAAGTCAGAGAATGAGAACCAATGCACAGCAATGTAATAAAAATGAACAAGCACAAAAAACCATCTGCAGCGAGCTGACAGGGAATGTACAGCAGCCGCCCCCGCCCAGCGGCGGCCCTCAGGGGCCATGGGACATGTGGGAGTCCCGAGCGCCCCAGGGGAACTACATTTCCCAGCGCGCCCCGCGGGCGCGGGGGATGCTGGGGAGGGCGGAGCTGCCAGCTGCTGCTGCTGCTGCTGCGTTGTCCGCGGCGGCGGCGGGGAGTGGAGCCGGGCTGCGGGGAGAGGCCCCCGGGCCGAGAGCCGGCTGCGCAGCGCGGTGAGCACCGGGGCTGGGCGGTGTGGCAGGCCTCGGGTCTGCAGGGGGGCAGAGATAGGGGGCGGGGCCAAGGAGAGAGGCGGGGGAAAGGGGGTGCAGGGACCTGGAGGGGGGTGCAGGCATTCAGGGGAGCAGAGACCTGTCGAGGGGCAGAGTTGGGGGGGGTGTGCAAGCCTTGGGGGAAAGCCCCCGTGATGGGAGGGGCAAGGGGCTCGGGGCTCAGGGAGTGTGGGGGTGCTGGGCTCTGGACGAATGGGGGGATCTGCTGTCTAGGGACATGAGAAGCTGGGGAGCCCGCTGGGAGCGGCGCCTGCTTCCCCCTTGGGGGAGTGGGGCTGGGAGCCTGCCAGGGCGGGATGGCAACCTTTGGCTACGTTTTTTTGTGTGCGTCTGGGGTTAGGCCCTTGGACCGTTTCTTAGCACTCCAGAGGGTATTGTTTCTGTCCAGCTGAGTTTTTGGGGTGACCGGGACCTGGGGGGTAGGACTGGGAGGGAGCTTCCAGGCTGCCTTTAACCAAACTGTGCAGGCAAGCAGCACAAGAGGGGTCTCCAGGGGAACAATCGCTCTTTGGGGAGCCTGGAAAGCAACAAGCCAACTCTCAGCACCCTGGGATTTCAGCAAGGAGAGGGTATCAAGTATCAGGGGGTAGCCGTGTTAGTCTGTATCTACAAAAACAACAAGAAGTCTGGTGGCACCTTAAAGACTAACAGATTTATTTGGGCATAAGCTTTCATGGGTAAAAACCTCACTTCTTCAGATGCAGCGGAGGGGGGTTCCTGGAGATGTGAGCACATTCCCGGCATTCAGCGGCAGCATCCCAGGCTTTCTGAGGGGGGTGATGGAAGGGAGGTCTCCAGGGAGAGGTGACTTGCTGGCTTGGCAGCCCTAGAGTCTTGGCTATCCACAGAGCAGATACAGTATGGGGAAGTCTCCCACAAATCCCCAGTCACATCCCCCCACAACTACTGACCTGTAGAGGCTCTTTGGTCCCTGTGTCTGACAGCATCTTTTGGTTCTCCACTGAGGCTGCCATCTCTATTGTGATCTGGGTCTTTGTCCAAAGACCCAACTGCTCTGCCAGCCTGAGCTGGATTTGAACTGGTGACCTCGAGGTGAAAGACTCAGTGTCCCATCCCCGCTTTGTCCTCCCCTCGCTGACTCTCTCAAAGCCTCCCAGCTGAGCTGTCGGATAAAATCAAATTGTGCGACTAGAGCAAGGCGTCCGCTCCTGCAGCAGTTTCCTATAATACAATGTAGTGGAATGAGCTGGCGCAGCTAGGAAGCAACAGGTCCCTAAGTTGCCACGAAGAGGTTAATAGTGGGAGGCATATGGGGAAAGTGCAGACTGGAACAAATTCTTCTGTGCAAACAGAGGTGGGGGGTGAAGCTGGAGCTGGGGGGGGGGGGGGGAGCAGAGGCCTTCTGCAGTTCATAGGCAACGCAGCCCTCAATACCCGCTGCCAAGAAGCCGTGGGGATCTCCGCGCAGCTGCGGGAAATCCCCAGCAGAGGCATGTGTGTGGCTGGGACCTTTTCTTAGGGAGTCTGTAGGCTGAGAGAAGCTGGGGCATGAGTCCCATATGGTGGGTTCACTTCTGGCTTGGGTACGTATTTCCCCTTCCTCCTGCATCCCAAGCAGCACTGAAGAGGCCTCAGGGCACACACATCTCCAGGACAGCCTGCAATCTTCGCTTTACTTAGATTGCCAGCTTTCTGGGGCAGGGACCGGTTTTATTCTGCGCTTGTACAGCCCCTAAGCACCACAGGATCCGGGTCCTTGTCCATGCCTGGGAATCCTAGGTGCTACCACCGTACAGATAAATAATACTATTGTGCAGCCAGATTGCTATTTCCACGGGGAAATCCAAGCAACTGGCAGCTGTGCTGTAAGCTGTGGGAGCCCCTGTGGTTCCAAAGAGAGAAGATCATTGAAAAGTGATGAAAAGTCCCAGGTCCCCATAGTGGCTCAGGGAATAAAACTGGATGATCTGAGCAATAGCAGTCGTCTGGGAACTCCCATTGAAAGCTTGTATGTGCAGTGTTTGATTTGATAACAGCAAACCATGTTCAAATGACAGCAACCACAGATGGCTGCCAACCCCTTCTCCCCACATCACCCCACAGTCATAACTAGGGATCCGGATATTCCCCCAATGCGCAGGATTGTTCAGATGATGTGTTCTGGAAATGGCACTTGGAAGCTGCAAATTATGGATCCAGATTTGATCCCGCTTGTATATTTTAATTCAGGCCCTTTGCTCTAGGTAACAAGCTAAAGAGGGCGCAGGTGGGAGAGACTGGCAAAAGTAGAACTAGTGTGAGCGGTTAAATGTGGTCTGAGCATGGGACTGGGACCCCCTGAGTCCTTAGCCTAGCTCTGCCATTGATTGCAAGTGACTTCCCCTCTCTGGAGAACCTTGGCGTCATCTATAGAACGAGGCTGCTGATGCTTTGGGATGCTGTCAGATGGGGATTGATTAGATGGCATCTATTACTGTAAATGCGTAGAGAGCTCTGTGCCTCTGGGATGTGATCGGTAATTATCGTTCCAGTCCCTCCTCTAAAAACCTGTAGACCCTGGTCCTGCTACCCAGTGGAACAGACTGACAGTCTGCACACACTCAGCTTGAGCAAATGTTGTGGCACTCGTGGGTCATGTACAAAACATCGCCATTCAAACCCATGGGCTTTTTGCAACTTAGCATTCCCTGAGCTCTTTGTGGATGTAAGGCAGGAGCCTCATCTCACTGATGCTGGTGTAAACCCCAGATGATCCCATTGACTTCACAGGAGTCATTCTGGGCGTCCCCAGGGTGACTGGGGTTGGAATCTACTGTGTTCTACTCCAACCTGTCTGGAAAGCACTTCATAGCACACCCCACACCTGATTTCCCCATGGCCTCACCCCTCCTCTAGTCATTCCTACCTGTGTAAAGTGGGCGTAAAAAGACAATGCCAGGTGCTAAGAAGTGGATGATGCAGCCCTAATGATCTCTTGGGGTTTTCAGTATCATCCTATCACCTAAATTAGACTTACCCTGGCTCTAATCAACTAATATTAAGTGCTTTGAAAATGAGCATGATGGTGGTGTAAAAGGACAGAGCTATAGAGTCCATCTGGCAGGGGGTGGAGGTGCTGGTATGTCTCTTGGCAAGTGGGGGGGGGGGCATTGCCCATTCCCATATAACGCTGCAGCGAACAGGCACTGTACACCTCAGGCAATGTGGTAGGATGGTCCCCACCTTCTAACCGATCCTATGGCTGGCAGGTGTGTTTGGAAGGGCCCTTCAACTGGGGCGCTATGGAGAAGAGCGGGTTTTAGGAGACCACGTCCATCTCCATTAAGGAGGGTGGGGAACTTGCTAGCTCCCCAGTGGCCAGCCCACGCATATTGAAGGCATCATGTCCATCCGCCCAGCGAATGGCTCACTGCCTCATTGGCCCATTAACAGCCTGATCTCCCAGATACTGTCTTGCGTAATGTGTTGGTTGTTTGTCGTCTGTGTTGGTTCCAAAGGCCCCTCCCTTTGGAGTCCTTGACCCAGCGTGGCCTTGGCGTGGGCTGGTGCAACTCCTGCTGGCTTCAGCCAGAGTCGCAGGGTTTAATTTGGCTCTTGTTTAGAGTGCCACTGAAATATAACGCAGGAAGGAAAGCAGCTGAATATGGGCAAAATGTACCAAATGCTAGAAATCTCAATACTCTGATGGGTGAACTAGAGTGCCTGGCATTAAATGAGGATATTGATATAATAGGCATCAGGGAAGCTTGGTGGAATGAGGATAATGATGGGACACGGTAATACCAGGGTGTAAAATATATAGGAATGACAGTGTAGGTTGTGGGTGGGGGAGTGGCATTATATGTTAAAGAAAACATAGAGTCAAATAAGGTTCTTACATAAAACAAACTCTACTCATCTCCATAGACAGAAATTCCATGCTTGAATAAAAAGAGTAGAGCAGTAGGAATACACTACTGAACACCTGACCAGGGTGGGGACAGTGATTGTGAAACGGTATGGGAAGTTAGAGAGGCTACAAAAGCAGAATAATAATGGGTTAGGAAAGGGATAGATAATAAGACAGAAAATATCATATCATATATATATAAATTAGTGGTGCGCCCACACCCTGAATATTGTGAGCAGTTTGGGTACCCCATCTCAAAAAGGATATGGTGGACCTAGAAAAGGTTCAGAGAAGAGCAACACAGATATTCAAGGATATGGAACAGCTTCCATACATGGAGAGATTAAAAACTTAGGGCTGTTCAGCTTAGAAAAGAGACAGCTAAGGGGCAATATGATAGAGGTCTATACAGTCATGAATGATGTGGAAAAAGTGAATAGAGAAGTGTTGCTTATCTTTTCCCATAATACAAAAAACAGGGGGCACCCACTGAAATTAACAGGTGGCAGCATGAATACAAACAAGGAAGTACTTATTCACACAGCAATTGCCATGGGATGTTGTGAAGGCCAGAAGTATAACTGGATTCAAAATAGAATTAGGTAAGTTCATGGAGGATAGGTCCATCAATAGCCACTAGCCAAAATGGTCAGGGATGCAACCCCATAGTCAGGGTGACTCTAAACCTCTGACTGCCAGAAGCTGAGAGGGACAAGGGTGGATCACTCCAACTGCCCTGTTCTGTACACTCCCCTGAAGGCCTGGTACTGTCTACTGTCAGAGACAGGATTCGGGGCTAGATGGACCATGGTCTGACCCAATATGACCGTTCTTATATTCTTCTTGGGAGTCACTTTTCTGCCCTCCGAAACGAGCTCTGCTCTTCGCCAGCACAAACTTCTCTCTCCTTCCAGCTGAATGTTTGCTTTGGGCCAGAGCTGCATCTGATCCTTTGTGGTGAGGAGGAGAGTTGATGACCCCAGCGCTTTCTAGGATGTGGGGACTGCAGACAATAGCTCAGACTCTGTATGGCACCCCAGATCTTACTGCTGCCTCTTTCGCGTGTGATCTGTGCGCTATGCAGGGTTCCCTGGGGGAGATGCGCCCGCAGGGCCTCCCTGCCGTGCAGGGTTCCCTTGAGGAGATGCACCCGCAGGGGATATACGCCCCCTTGCCTCCCTAGACAAGCTGCAGCATAGTAAACAAATTGCATTAAGGGATGTAAGAGACTTAACCCCTTGTGAGCAGCAATGTAGTGCCTCCCTGGGCACCACACCTCTCACAATTGACATGTCACGCAGGGACTGCCTGGCAGGATGCATGCCAGTTAGTTCAAGGGCGTAAGAAGTTAAAGGAGGTGAGTGGATCTGGCTGTCAGCTGGAATGTTAGGGGGGATTCAGTTTGCTGAACGGGACTGGTACAAACTCAGTGGCCATATGGTCCCACTCTCTGTCTCTGCCATTCATGCAGAGAGCAGCAGACCATGTGCTGATCAAGCAGCTAACCAAAGTCCATCCGACTAGGGGTGAGCAGAACACGCTCAAAGGGATTGTCTGTTACATTCTGGCTGCAGGCATCATCCCTCCGCTGCTTCGGCTGGAGCCAAAGGCATGTTCCCCTCAGCCCCAGCTTGTAAATCGGGTCCCTCTTCTGTGCAGGAAGGATGGCACTGGCTCTGCTCTGGGTACAGCCTGTTGCTGATCTCCTGAAAGGACAACAGGAAGTTACATTTGAAGCGTTTTCCCTTTTCTCAGAGACTTCTCTGTGAGTTTGGGGATGAGGGGGGTAATTGCTGAGGTTAAAACCAGGGGTTGGGCAGGCTTCCCATCGTCCGTGTTGACTGTGCACCTCAATCTTGACCCACAGTACTTATCAATATACCTCAGTTATTCAGCACCCCCTGCATTTTCATTCCTGGTGTCCCCTACACAGCTCTGTCATTGCATCTCATTCCTGACTGCAGCCCCCCCCCCCCCCCCCCCCCGCTGTTCCAATCCCAGCCTCCCCCTGCGTAGGCTGCCCAGACATCCCTGTGTGATGGTTTAGTGGCAGGGAGAAATGGCCGTTTGGGACTGGGCTGAGATCTGCCAAGTTGGTTCCATCTGTGACTTAAATCAGGATCAGAACCTGGGTCCCAGAGATAGGTTAATGGCAATTTCTCAACACATCACTTGGCTCCTTCAGATGTTGGTTTCCTTTCAATATAGCAGTGTCTCCATCATCCCTTAAATCTTCGCCGTGTAATCCTGCCTCTGATGGTCCTCTGGTGAGCAAAGGAGCAAATAATGTTCCTGTGGAGAAGGGTTTAAAATATTCATTTCAATGGAAATTGTGACTTCTTCCACTTTGGTGGAGATTTCAGCCTCTCGTACATTATTATTTGTATTGTGGTAGCAGCTAGACGCCTCCATTGAGTTTGGGGGGCCCCTTTGCACAGGGTGCTGCCCCGCCCCCCCCGTGAGATTGGAGCCCCGTTGCACTGGGTGCTGTATTAACATGAAGAGAGGGACAGCCCCTGCTCTGAAGAATTTGCAGTCTGACTAGACATACAAAGGGGGGGGGCACAGGAGCGCAGAGGTACAGAGAGAGGAAGTGACTTGCTGGGGATCCCACAGCAGGTCGGTAGCAGATCTGGCAGCAGAATCCAGACGTCCTGGCTCCCGCTCCAGTGCCCTGCTCGCTCAGCCATGCAGTGATTCACTTTCTTGTGACACTTCCCGTCTATGACTCTGAGGGACAAGTGACATCAGTGGTGACATTTGTCAGTTTGCTCTGGCCCAGCACAAAACTGAGAATTGACTTGCTCCCCCGTCACAAGAGACACCAGTCAGCATCATTCTCAGTTGAGCGGCCACAGGACAGGAATCTGCCTGGCTCCCAATCTCTGTCCTGCCCCTTGAGTGCTGGGCTTTGAGAGTGTGAAGCCAGGGAGCTGGCTGTGTCCTTGCTAGTTCCCTGGGTCAGCAAGGTCCCCGCAGGGTCGGTGGCTGACAAGACAAGGAGAAAACTGACGATGCTGTTTGGTTTCTTCTCTGTTGAACTGGGGCGATGTTGCCAGTTCAGACGCTGGCCTGACAGCCCTGCAGATGGAGATCTCTAGCCGCAGAACAGACAGCTTCCTTCCCCCACCGGCCCAGCCTGAGGGACGTTCCAAACGAATAAGAGGCTAGTTCAGTCTCGGTGGTCCATTCAGTGCTAGGCCTCCCAGCACGGCGGCCCGTTACCGCCCATCCTGAGCCGAGCCCCACAAGGCGCTAGTCAGCCCAACATGCCTACCGCTGACCTGGGCTGAGTCAGGCTGTCAGCGGGTTGTTTTGTGTGTGTGACGAGGTTGGGTGTTGAGAATTCACGCACTAGCCTCTGTGAGCTGGGTTCGTATCTAGTGTGGGTCTGAGGTGAAGGAGAGGCAGCGTAGCCCCGTTGATAGAGCGTGGGATGGAGTCAGGAGACCTGGGTCCCGTCCTCTGGTTGCAGTTTGAGTCTGAAGGGATGTGTGTGTGGCAGGCCAGAGCTGGCATCGGCAGGGGGCAGGGCTGGGATAGTCGGGGGGGGTTTGTGAGTTGAGGTTGAGTGGCATCGCAAAGCATGTGCTGGGAGCCCGGGGCTGGGAGAGCAGGGGGCTGCGGGTCGGGATTGAGGAGCATTGGCACAGCTGGGTGTGCTGGGCGCCCAGGCCTGGAAGAGCTGCGGCGGCTGTAGATCCGGATTGGAACGCGTCTCAAACCTGGACTGGAACAGAGCAGGTAGAAGACGCCATAGACTTGTCTGTCACTGAGATCGGTCTAGCTCCTACAACTGCTTGGACTTTTCTCCCCTTTGGGTGGATGCTCTCCATTGCAACAATCCCAACCTTCACACTCAGCCTGGTGAAACACTCAAGTCTTTCCACCCCTGAGAAACAGCTGGGAAATAGGAGCTTAGCAGTCATCTGCTTCAGAAGGGGGAGGGGGTTGGAGCAAAGTTTCCATCGCTTTTCTCATGGGCTTTGTTTTTCCTGTAGGTGAACAAATCCCATCTGTAAAGCTAATAAGCTGTGTTGTGGGGGGAGGGGCCGTTGGCTTTGATTGGTTAGTAGCTCTTAAGTAAGCTTGGAAATAAGATGCAGAGACCTGTAAGCCGTGGAGAGACTGGGTTTAGGGATGACTTCTGTACAAGAGATGTAAATATCGATCCAGGAACAGAGGGGTGTCCTGGATGAAAGGGGTGACGGGGAGTATTTTAGGCAGGAGAAGAGAGAATTTGAAATGGAACCTGCAAAATTTTTCTGATATTACTCAGTGGCTGACATCCTCAGTGTGCCGTGATCCCTATGGTGTCCACATGAAGTAGATTTCAACCAAGTCTAATCCACATTTTACAAATGGGAAACTGAGGCACAAAAAGGAGACGGGGCCCAAATTTCAAAAATGCTGCCTTAGTTTGCAACTGCCCTGATTTTTCATCGGGGGTGGAGTTGGATTTTCAGCCGTCTCTGAAAATCAAGCCAGAATCTCTACAAGCTAGACACCCAGAATACTGAAGCAGCTGATAGCATGTCGTTTGGCCTAAGCGCTCGATTCTAAGGTCTGTAGGAGTCTGCCCATTGACTCCAATGAGCTGTAGATTGGGCCCTACCTGACCTGCCCAAGGGTGAAGATGGGGGTTAGCATCTGAGCTGTAATTGGGATTCATGAGTTCCTGCCTCCTAGCCCCATACTCAGACCACACCTCTGTCTCCCACTAGAGTATCGATGACTGGCCCCTCCTGGGGGATGTTCTGTGATCCAGGAAAGTGGTGATGAGAAGCTGAGCAATTAGCACATTTGGGGTGTCCTGTCTGCAGGCAACAGAGCAGGTCCAAAGTCCTCTCCAAGCATAACCACTTGTCGGCCTGTGGTGTCAAGGTTTCTAAGTGGCAGAGAAATTGGTGTGTCTGTCGGATAGCAGCCCTGCCTTGCGCTGGATGGCTGATGCTGAGCAGCGTCCGTGGGTGACTACAGGAGGCCTGAAGGACACAGCACGGCCAACAGCAGTTGCAGGAGGCATAGTGTTTGTTCTGTGTAATAACCCTTGTCAAGGACAATAAAAAAGATAGAGCTGCAGCCTGCAAAATAACCCAGGCCCAGGATTCTATGTAAGGAAACTTGGAACATCTGGCTTCTGTGTAAAGAACACAATAGGTCTGGCTGCAACCCGCCTCCCACACAACGCGGGCATGTGAGCTGGAGAAGAGCAGCAAATCGGTCTCCCAGCAATGGGAGCTAAACCAGCAACAACACTAGAAACTTACCAGGAAGGGAGAGCCTGGCTTGTCTAGGCCTTTTTATTTCTGCATCTGTTTCTGCATCTGTACTTCAGTAGCTACTAAACTTTGAATGAAAAAGTAGCGTGCTCCTACTAATGCAAAAATTGGTCAACTTTTTGAAAAATCGGCCAAAAAGCAACAAAGCAGCTTTGGAATAAAGGCTGACAAATACATAGGAATTAATGTTGGGCAAGGATGGGCAAAAATTTCCAAATGTTGACCCTGGCCTTGCATACACCCTCAACATAATGCATGTGACAAGTCCCACGTGCTGAAGTGTTTGCAGGATCAGGGTTTTATGTGCCAAACAGTTAGGCACATACAGATTTCAAGGCCAGAAGCAACATTTCTAATAGTCAAGTCTGACCTCCTGTATCTCACAGCCCCAAAACTCCCTCCCAGTGATTCCTGCATTGAGCTCAGGAAGTGGTGATGGAGGAGCTGGAGCGAGTCTCTTAGCAAGACGTCAAGTGATGGAGAATACTCCCGTTGCTCTGTTGAAGGTGTGGTGGCACCTTGGTGCTCGGCACCTTTGGGAGACAGATGGCGATGAAGTTCCTTGCTTCAGTCCCACAAAGGTCTGAGCTAGGGTGACCAGACAGCAAGTGTAAGAAATCAGGGGGGTGGGAGTAATAGACATCTGTATAAGAAAAAGCCCCAAATATCAGTACTGTCCCTATAAAATCGGGATATCTGGTCACTCTAGCTGAGCCTGAAAATACTTGCTGACTTGGCTTAGCAGTGACTTCATTGCTCAGTACCACGAGTTATCCCACGGTCTGGGAGCAATATGCTCACAGGATTGGGCCCATCATTAGCACCTTTTGGCTGTCTCTGGAATCTGAGGTTTTTTTGGTTGATCTTGCTCTGACTGAATGACATCACAATCTGCCTTCCAATTGGAGCCAGCTTTGGAGTGTACCGGCTGGACAGCAGCTGGCTGAGATCTGCTGAGGGGTGAGTGGAAACCCTCATTTCCTGTTCGCTTTGTGATGGTGGTTTTTATCCCTGTAGGGTGGTGGCAGCGTTCGAACCTTGGCCACAGATAGGCCTGTCCAGCTCCGTTCTGCTCCCGCTCCTTGTGTGTTTCGTCATTAGCTGAAAGTTCAGTCAGCGTGCTCTGTATTGAATCCTGGGACTGGTGTTTGCTGTTGAACCTGTTTCATTATGCAGGCGAATGCGTGCAGCAGCCCTAGGCCCTGAGGTTTCATGGATTGCTGGGTATGGCACCAAATCCAACCTCAGTCCAGCCATTGACAATCTTTTCCTTTCCAGCAGTGAGTCTCTCTTTCTGGCCTTATCAGAATCGCTTTGAAAATGCTTCTTTCCGTGCTGCTCCTGGGGTCTGCACGTTCTACCCCACGGCAGGGTGGGAGCCTTCTCCTGTAGGGCACCCCCTGGTGAAGCAACCTCCCTGCATCGTTACCTCACCATGGCTTTTCTAACCTCGCTGTCAAAGGATCTCGCTCCTGGAGCTCTTCATTTCTCCTTCCCGTTGCTGTAATGACCTCTCCAAAGATCATTGGGAGACTTTTTTTTTTTTTTTTTGGTCCTGCTTACGAAACAAGAGCCCAGTTCTGTGATGTGGGTCAGTGTGGTGAGGCTCCTGCAGCCACGCAGAATCCTATGGCAGTCAATGGGGCTAATCCTAGGTGTAAGGTTACACACACCTAAGACTTTGCAGAATCGGGGCTGAAGTTTTTCTCAGGACATGTTATGGCCTGGATCCTGCAAACCCTTAAGCATGTGGGTAACTATGCTCCAGATTTTGCAGGACCAGGGCCCTAATGTGTCCTGCAAAAGAACATTTGGTCCATGTTATGCTGTGAAATTACCCATTTGGCTCTTCACAGGCAGAGTCACAGGACTGAAATCATCCATATGCCCCGGTTCCACCAGAATATACCACCAGCGTTAGAAATATCCCCATTGTAGAGATGTTTCTCATTTCCTGGCACCTTCCACCTGAATCTCAAAAGTGAGTGGATTTAGCTCCCACACAAGAGTATTGTCTCTATTTTATAACTAGGGTAACTGAGGCAGAGGGCAGTGAAGTGACTTGCCCAAGGTTTTGTGGTGAGAGGGTGGCAGTGTCTGGGACAGAATCCGGTAGACCTCCTGTCGGCTGCTTTACCTGCAAGACAATGCTCCATCCTGGGCTGGTCTTGGCTGAGTAGCAGGGACAGGGAAGGATGGGGCCGTTTGCATGGAGGATTCTGGTTAGCTTCCAGCTTAATGGAGTGGCAGAGTCTGCTGCCTCCCTGCGCTGACCTGCCTCTTGTTCTTCTTGGTTCAGTTCAGGACTGTCTAGCCGACGCATGAGCCAGCATGAACGTGGGGACGGCTCACAGCGAGGTGAACCCCAACACCCGGGTCATGAACAGCCGGGGCATCTGGCTCTCCTACGTGCTGGGGATTGGCCTGCTGCATGTGGTCCTCCTCAGCATCCCCTTCTTCAGTGTCCCCGTGGTTTGGACTCTCACCAACATCATCCACAACATGGTAAGGGGGCGCCACGGCTCACTGGCCCCATGGGGAACCCCCAGCTGGGCTCGATGGTCACATGGGTGGTTAGCTGCCGAGGGATCCTACAGTGAAATCAAACCCCAAGTCCTGAGTTCCCACCAGTGTGTGGGATGCAATCTGGCTGACTGAGCAGCCACATCCCAGGCTCAGCCCCCTTTCACCTTGAGGTCATGGGTTCAAATCCAGCCCAGGTGGTAACAACCAAATGTTTGGTGTTCACCGTCCCCTGCGTGAATTGATTTTGGGTCTCAGACCAGCTCCCATCCGGGCAAGTGTCCGCATCACCAAAGCCACCCGAAGAGGCCCCCGCAGGAGCGGGAATAGGCTGTGGGGTGTAAACTACTGTCTGGCGCCCGGACACATGGAGAGCAGTGCAAGATGGGGGAGCCTTGTGTGACGACTGTCCTCTTGGCTGACTCAGAGGGTTGAACCAGCAACCTCCCGGGTTGGAAGTGTGAGTCTCTACAGCTTGAGCTAAAGGACCAAAGACTAGGAACTATGACAGCCTCACATCCTCCGAGGGTCAGGCCCAGAGGGGGACCTGCTGCCCGCTGGTTACGCTCACTTTGCTGCTGCCCAGGAATCCTCTGGTGTTACTGGCAACAAAGGGAGAGGCAGGAAGGGCAAGGTGGGTTTTTGTACCCAGGAGTTGGAGGGTTTATAAAAATCAGCTGCTGACTTGTGAGCTGACAGTGGGCTGGGCCCAGATGAGAGGACCAGGGTGCAAAGCCCAGGGATGGGGTGGGGGTTGTTGGCCATTTGTCTGAGTCTAATGATACTGTATCTGGAGCAAGTGCATAATGTGAACGGGGGGGGGGGGGGGGGGGGGGGTCACTGACTCGAGTGTATCGTAGAAATGAAACAGTCAGTTTTCCTCATGGGTGTGGGCTGGGGTGTGTGGGTTTTTTTTTATTTTTATTTATTTATTTATTTATTTCCAGGGGATGGGTTTGGGGATGTGGGTGAGTGGACGCACTGCTGCCCTCTGCTGGGACATGACACAACCGCAGCCGTTCAGCGGAACCTTTTCCTCTGGGGCTGAGAAAAACGCCCCATGCTTTTCACTGATGATATATTCTCCCCCTCCGGACTCCCCTCTTGTTTTAGTCTGTTTGTCTCCCTGAGATCAGACCGTGGCTCCATGCAGCAGCTTGCTCCCTGATTTCCAGGTCAGAGAAACCCAGACGTTAGCACAGACGCAGCAGCTGGTCTATTTGTGCCCTATGGTTAAAGTGATTCTCGGCTTGAGATTAATCAGAGACCGGGAATTGATTCCCTCGCAGGGCTCCTGACGCCCCATTCCATAAAAACCATCCAGATCTCGAGCAATCGGCAGCTGGAGCTGAGAGCAAAAGGGCTGAGATCAGCACTGGTGCGCTCTGCTCTCGTGCCAATCAGACCTCCTTGCCTTGACCTCTGTCCAGTTAAGAGTGGTGAGTCTTAGGAGCAGGAGGCTTTTAAAGGGCCAGCAGCAATTGTTCATAAACAACAATCCCAACGGATTTGTCGTTGGCTTCTCCAAGGATTTGTTGCTTGTGTGTACCTGGAGCGTGTGTCACTGGAATCTTTCCAGGAGATTGCTTAAGTTCCGGTTACAATAATACTCCGCTTTTATCTAGTGCGTCTCACCGGTGGAGCTCACAGTCCTTTACACAGGAGGTTGGTGTCATTATCCCCATTTTGCAGATGGGGAAGCTGAGGCACAGAGAGGCTGACTTGCCCAAGGTCAGAGCTGGACGTAGGGTTCCTGAGTGCCCAGGGCAGTGTTCTGTCCACTGGACAGCCCTGCCTCCCCATAAATAACATTGCTACCCCTTTGCCGTCCTCTAGAGCCGCACCGTTTAGAATCTCAACGCTCACTGCAAACAGCAATGCGTTACCCTTCTCCCCCCATGGCGTGGGGGTCAATATTATCACGCTTTCACAACTGAGGGAGCTGTGGCACGTAGGGATGAAAGTCAGTTGAGGTTAGAACTGGGAATAGAGCCTGGGAGGTGCCACTCTCAGCACCCCCCCCCCAAACGTGCATCGCAGGGCCGGGGGCAACGAGTCTGTAGCTGTTCCATTTCAAAGGTTTTCTCCTGACCGACAGGCAGGAAGCACCTGGTATGGTCTGTGCAACTGTATGGCCATGTTCACGCCTAAGTCTGTGCAGCAGGAAGAGATGCGATACTGGAGTTTGATTTCGCTCCATATGTATTCTCCTCTGATGCCGGGGATCTGCATTTCCTAATGTGACCGTCACCATCTTGGCCAGGGCACCAGGGAGCTCCAGCGCTAAAAGCAGGAGCTGCTACAGCTTGAGCTCAAGAGCCCAGGCTTCCTAGCCGGGCTGTAACCAGCTCATCCTGTGGGACCCTAATTGCCAATGCCAAAAAAAAAAAAAAAATCTCATCAGATGACAACAGCTCCCCCTAGTGGCACAGCCCTGGCTTGCAAGTGTAAGAGCTTTCCTAGTGATGAGTTGTGGGTGGCTAAGGTCAGACGAATCTCTCCAGACACCTGGTCTCAGAGGGCTGCACAAGTTTTACCTTCTGCTCGTGTTTGCTACAGAGTATGTACATCTTCCTGCACACCGTGAAAGGAACGCCCTTTGAGACACCGGACCAGGGGAAAGCCCGGTTGCTCACGCACTGGGAGCAGATGGACTATGGGGTGCAGTTCACGGCATCGCGCAAGTTCCTGACCATCACGCCCATCGTGCTGTGAGTACTTTGGGCGGGCGGGCTGGTCACAGCGGCACCCTGTCGAACGAAGCTAAAGCCCTCCATTGGCCTCCAAAAACAATGCTAGCTTGGGGGCCTAAAAGCAGATCCACATATGTTGCAATACCAGATTTATTCACAGTATCCATAGCCCACTTGTGTCTGTGCTGCTGTCCACCACTCATGGCGTGGATGTCTTGGGGATCTGCTTTGAGCTTGTGTCCAGGTGCTATTCAGCCTGGGTCAGTGCCCATAAAAAGCAGTTAGAAAGAGACCAGTGCAGCCCTGATGCGCTTCGAAGGTTCACTATCTCACAAGTCACCAGGGCTGGCACTGATTAACATTAACATGATTTATGTGTATTATGGTAGCAGCTAGGAGCCCCAGTCACAGACCCAGGGCCCCATTGTGCCGGGTGCTGCACAGATACAGAACAAAAAGACTGTCCCTACCCCCAAAAGTGAACAGTCTACGTATAAGACAAGAGACAACAAGTGGCTACTCTAGGGATGGTTTGGGGCAAGCTCTATGAGACAGTATGGACCAGAACGACAGGCAGTGGTTTCAGCCCACCAGCAGCCTGACTGTTGCCAAGTTACACTCACTAACTGACCCCACCGCTGAATCTTGCCCCCAGACCAGGGGCATTGGATTTGGCCTCATGGCAAAAGGGATTTGGCAGAGGGCGATGAGATGGCTTTGTGGATTTTTATGGGGAATTCCTCCCCAGCACAAGGGGCAGCAAGGGAGAAGCATGAAGGTGCTCGTCTGACAATCTAACAGGTGGGCAGTGCAGGCTGGCACCCTGGCTTTACTGGAAGCAGGTGTCAACCTCTCAGAAGGGAATGAGAGAGAAGTAGGGTGGAGAGGCCGCGAAGGGCTCTGAAAGCGAAGACAAGTAGTTTGCGTTTAATGTGATGGAGAAATTCTTCAGAGCATCCAAAGTCTGCAGAGTCCCAGTGGAGTGACGTGTTGGAGTCTGGATCAGACTGTAAAATCACATCACCAAGGGGAACATCTTGCTTTTCACCCCCCTCTGTCCCCTGGCTCCCCTGCCACCCACATTTCAGTTCTGACTCATGTAATCGCTACTGGGAAATGTTGTTTTCCAGCCATCTACAGTGCGAGGGGTGGAGGGTAGCCTCCATCACCATCGACTGAAGATATTTCTGAAGGGCCAGTCTCTGCCGTGTCTGTTGCCAAAAGCACACACAAGCTGCTGCTGCAAAGATGCTCAGCTGTTTAAAGTCTTTTGGGACCAGAGCTCATGGCCAGAAGGAGAGAGAGAGACTGAGATCCCCCAGGGTGAGACTAAATCCACTTTGGAATCGGGGCTCACTAGCTGCTAGAAACCGGATCCTTGTTTTTTTATTTTGGCTTACCCGGCTTTGCTGTGTTGTGCTAATCTGAAGCCCTGTCTGTCTGCCCTGAGCTGGTGGCTAGATTCAGAGGTGGGGTCGGCTAGTGGGTGTAACTTATACACCAAGGGAGCAGTATGGGTTGTAGCAGGAAAAGCAGTCAATGAGTCACTTGCAACCAATATCTCTCCTCAGATCGTCACTGGCCCCGGGGAGTGATGGAAGCTGTGGGTAGCTGTGATTCAACTTCCGCTTCTCTCTCCCCTAGGTATTTCCTCACCAGTTTCTACACGAAATATGACCGGATACACTTCATAATCAACACCATCTCCCTGATGAGCGTCTTGATCCCCAAGCTGCCCCAGCTCCACGGAGTCCGGATCTTTGGGATCAACAAGTACTGAGCCCCCGGATGAAGTGAGCTGAAGTCGAAGGGGAAACCCAGTCGTCTTAGTCCTCCCTCACCCCCCCCCCCCCCCACCGGGATATAATTTCACAGCGGCTCTTTAAATGCAGTATCCAATAGACGTGTATACCGCATGCAGGATCCTCGTGCCCAATAAATCTAAGCAAACTCTGGAGTAGCAGAATCCTGAGTAGAGTTTAGCATGGAGCCAGGAGACTGGGGGGTGGACTTCTTGTGCTCCAGTATCATGAGTAGATGCAGATAGACTGAGACGTTGAGGTACAAATAGGTCAGTTTCTGGGGAGACTCCCATCCCGAGGCCAATACACTGAATGGAGAGAGCAGGGGTGAGGAGAAAGATTTAAGAGCTAGTAGTTATTACTATGGCAAATGCACTTTAAAATACATTGGCCCTTTTTGAGGTTAGATGCACTCGCAAAGGGCTACGTGGGGAAATTAAAGGGGGGCATGGCCAGATTTCCCAGGTGTGAAAAATTAGTTGGCCACTTTAATTTTGGGAGGTGGATTTTATTCTTAAACCTCTCTCCTCCTGCTGGGGAGGGAATCCTTTTTTCTAGTGAGAAAACAGGAAGGACCTTTCCCGTTTTCCAAGGTACCGTTTGTATGATTCGGGGGGAAGGAATTCGATTCCAAGTTGTTTCTGTTAATTTAAACTATAACCAATGTCTGTCTTTGTTTAAAGTGGAAGTAGTTATATTTTAAAGCGTGTGTGATGGGGGGGTATTCTCCCCCATCACATGCAGCCCTGCAGTGTTACCCATAATCCTACTGCCACACAGGGCTAAGAGGTGTGATGGTGCTGCTTGTTAGTTGTGTGATTAAAAATGTTAACACTGCCCATCAGAGTGATCGGAGTCACTTGACTTGGAGATCGGGGAGGGGAAAGGCTGATGACGGACAGGTTTGCGCTAGGTGAAGGATGGAGTGTCGTCAGGTACGGTAATGGGGTGTTGGTACAGGCAGAGAGGTGACCATGATTGGTTTAAATGGGTCTCGTTCTTCCACCCCCTTTGCCCAGGACTCCAATGTCTAAATCTAGATCAGTGGCATTTGCCAAATATCAGTGGTGGGCACATCTCAGCATGTGACAGCCCATGCAGAAAACCGTTCTCGGACTTCTGGTTGGGCCTGATGACCTGTCAGCAGCATACTATGGGCCACAAGCGAGGTTTAAGGAGCTGTAGAACAGGAATATTGTAATAGTGCTGCGTTGCTGAGTGAAGGCAGGAGCAGACGGCAAATGTGGCTGGCCGGCAAGAGGGCAACGGGTCTGACCGGTCACTGAAGCATTTAACTTATCAGTGGCATAGAAAATCCAAGCTGTGCAGTCTGTCGCATCCCCAGACCATGGCTGCAGAAGGTTAACCGCCTGTCCGGGTCTGGACAGTGAAGGTGTTTGGCACAGCAGGGAGACAAGCAACTCTTGCTTTGCTGCCTTCTTCATTATCCAGATTGTTGTACTTGTTTAAAACCAAAGCCCTGCTGTTCTGCCCCTGAACTGGTGGCTAGATCCAGAGGTGGGGTACGGCACATGTCAGTTAGTGGGTGGAACTTGCACCCCAAGAAAGTGAGGGGCAATGGGGCATTGCAGGGGGCAGTTAAACCACAAGGGGAGCTAACCAACCTTCTGTTTCTGACTCGTTTTGATTTTGTTTATGCATCATGAGCTTATTTCAGGCTGCTCAGTGGAGCGATCATGTTTTCTGCACCCTGCATTGCTGTGTGGGAGGGAACCCTACCTAGTAGAGCATGTGTGTGTGTTTCTACTAAGTGGCTGTTAGCAGATGAGCTAGTTGTCCACAGAGTCAGGAGCTGGTTTGGAGGACAATGTGGGATTTTTAATTTAATTATAATCTGCAATAGAAATGCAATAATCCCAGTGTGAAAAGAGATTGTTGAATAAAGTTTTGATAATCATTGTTTGGGGTAAATGAGAGGCTTGTAATTAGTAGATGGGGCGAGGGGGGGGGCAATTTCCAATATAACAGGGAGGTTTGGATAACCGAGGATGAAGCATAGTTGCAACACTGAATCTCCCCCCCCCCCCCCCCCCCCTCAAAATTGCCAGCTAGAGCGAAGGATCAGCAGCAGAATTGGCCCCAGTGGCTGGGGTAGCTGTCCACTCTTTGTAACCGCAGCATTTTCTAGGGGGTCAATATGCTGGTTGAACTATGCCTTTGTTTATATTTTTCATGATACCCTTGCACATTCATGAAGGTGATCTTTGTTTGTTAGTGTTTTGATTGTCTGGAGTTTTCTGACAATGTAAACATTTTAAATAAGACATTTTAGTTCCTGCATTAGCCAGATGTAGCTTTGGAACTGAGCAGGCAGTACAGTGGATACTATCAATAGAGTTTAGACCTGATCTAATGGTCCAAGACAGGACTGGGAGACAGGAATTCCCAAATTTGAATCTCGGCCCTTGTACTGACTCCTCACCTGCCTTTGGGTGAACTGCTTAACCTCTCTGCCTCAGTTTCATCATTTGTACCCCACTGAGGGGGGAGAAATAACCTACCTCACAGGGCTGTTGTGAGGCTTATTTAGCCATTGTCTCTTAAGTGCTTCAAAGACGGAAATGCTACTGTAAGTATTAGTGAAAAGGAAGATGGTGAGAAGAATTAGCTGATGGAGGAGAAAACCTGCTTTGGGTTCTTGAAAAAAGGAGCCTGTCAAATGTAGGTTAATTTATTTAATACAAGGCTCTTCCTTTTTTTCTTTTTTCCCATCCCTGACATGGGAGTGGATTGTTGCTTTGGTTACTGTACTGTATACCCCAGGACTAGTGCACTTTTCAAGCTACTAGCCTGTGACTTCTGGAAAAAATAGTTTCAGGCTAGTGCTATTTTCTGATGAGAATGTCTGAGTGGATTCAGAAATGAACATTGTAGATACGTGCCTCAGATGGAAATGGGGAGACTGCAGGTTTCCACTCTGCAGTGATAGTACCTTCACCCAGACTGCTGGGATGATGTGCCTAGTCTAAGGTGCACACTGCTGGACAAATTCAGGTCTGGCAGGCCACAGAATTATAGTGCTGATGCTGAACCTTCTCCAGTGAAAGAGACGGAACATGTAGCGTGGTGTTAATCTAGCTTTGGGGACAAATAGAAACCTAACTAGAGGAGACAAAATAATTACTTTAAAGGTGGGAATCTCAACCCAGAGAAGTGGGGCAGGAATCACTTTATCCTTGTGTTTTGCAAAAAACCCACCATAAATAAAAAGGACTTTTTTTTTCTTTATTTGCTTAAAACCATTATTCCCGGATACATGTAGGTTTTGCCTTTTCTCTCCCTCTCTCGTGCATGTAAACTATGCAAAGCTGGAGTGATTTTGTAGCAGAAATGTAAGCTGACGCTAGGCACCAGACCCGTGGCCGCTGTGGAGTGGTGAAGCTCGGCAGACCTACATCAGCTGGGGTCTGGACCTGCACTGTTTGTGGGTTCAGTGACACTGGTCATGTCCAATCAGATCTGTTAAATTAACGCTGAAATGTAAAGCTACTAAAAATAAAATCATGAACTCTTCAGTGGGGCAGTTTAAACCCTGGAGTGTAAGTTTCCCTCAACCGGTTTACAAAGACGTGATATTCATAGACAAGTCTAATGATTTCTCTTTTATGAGCATTTCAGTGAAAACAGTTTCCGTGAAGCTCTTCAGCATGTGCTTAAGACACACAGAAGTCAATGGAATTTAAGCACACGCTTAAGTGTTCTGCTGAATCGGGGCCTTACTTGGCTCAAGTGAGAGGGGAATCAGGCCCTAGGATTTAACAGTTTAAAAGGGATTTCGGTTAACTTTTAAAAAGCGCGATGCATAATTATGTGTCAGAGATCTATTCCCCCCACCCCCGCCGTGTGCAGGGGTGGCTTCCATTAAAATGTCACTCAGAAGGGGGAGTCTGAGTATGCAGTGAGTGGGAACAGCCCCCTTCACTAGGCACTCGTAGGTGATCTGGGAGACAAAGCAATGAAATGCTAGTCCAGACATTACAGAACAAACCACACTGTAGATTTCCTGAAACGTTGCATTGAAACCACTTTTATAAAACAGGGGTGGGTGTGAAATGGGCCAGACATGGCAGCTCTGACTCAGAAGACAAATGATGAAGGGCCACTCAGGCCATGGAGAGTTGGAGAAAACAGCACACATGCCAAGGAAGCTCCTCGGGGATAAAAAACAGCTTTGGGCAGAAGAGGGATTGCGTGCACCCCCGGGTGGGGAAGTTTGCAGGAATTTAGAGTCTTGAGCATTTAAATATGGCTGCAGCCAAGTGTGGTGGTGATCCCAGAGTGAAATTCAACCCTTGTGTAAAGCGCCTAAGTGAACTAGACCCTGGACTCCCCTTGACTTTCAATGGGATTTAGGTGCCTAACTCACTTAGGCCCTTGGGAAAATCTTCCTCCAGGCCTTGTGCTGGCTCCCTGCATAGCGGGAGGTGTGAATTTCAGTACAGCCAATGCTTTTCATTGGAGTTTTGTCTGCTGCGGATACAGAGAAACAATAAAGAAACCAAGGGTTTTAAAATCTATCACAATAGACCAGTTCACAGACATTGGCCTGACTCAAGCCATTCGCGTTGCCTGCTCTTTTTGCTGCGAAGCCTTTTTCCTCAGCTGTTGAGAGAACGGTGTGCTTGTCCATACAGCACAGAAAGATACAGAACAGCAGCTTGGAGTCGCTGAGTGAAGGCCCCAGTCTTGCAATTGGATTCCAACAGCTGGATCTTTAACCCAACACTATACAGCCCTTCCACATGATCCAAGTGCAAGATTGGAGCCTTCTTTCCCCTTCCCCCTGAGACCTAAGGCTGTTCAGTCAATGAGGATTTATTTAAAACAACAGCAGCAGCAGTTTAAACATAATTTAAATATTAAAAGAATGGTACTGGTCCTCAAAGAGAGGACAATAACTGGGTCACTGTTGGCAGTAGCACACAGTCAGAGTCTCATATGATTTTCTTTAATAGCAGTGAGATATATTGCTTTGATTTACCATCGTGCATAAAATAGAGATATATTTTTAAGTGTGTGCACATAATAATACACTCTTTGGATCAATTTCAGTGAGCTAAATCAGTTTTGTATGGAACATTCTTACGTTGTACATAGAAGTTTAGTTGTTTTTTCCAGTTCCTTCTCTTTTTTGGGTATACAAAGAAGTTTCATCTAGAGGAACTTTCTAAGACAAAGTGTGAATATTATTTTTATTACTCCTTTGTACAGTATTCTAAGAGAAACTAATAAAGGTCAGTATTCATGTAACAACCTGTGTGGGCGCTTTACATTTGATATGTATGTGAAGAGATTTCATTTTAATCGCAAACTGTACTGCCAAGAGTGAAAAAACAGTAAATGGCAAATGAGTATCAGATAGCAAACCTATGCCGGTAACTTAATCTGCCTTTTCCTAGCCCCTAGCAGATAAAGGCATAACAAGATCTGAGAGTTGGAGGCTGAGGTGTGCAAAGTGCAAATTGGAAATAAGATGCATATTTTTACCAGCAAGGACAATCAGTCGTTGGAACAGATCCATGTGAGATTAGATGGATTCGCCATCACTGGGAGTTGTCAAATGGAAAGTGGTTGTCTTTAAAAGATGTCCTCGTTCAATCGCCACTTGTTGGGCTGGAGGCAGGAATCGCTGGGAGAGATTCTCTGGCCTGTGCTATGCGGGAGGTCCGATTAGATGGTCAGAATTGGCCCTTTTGGCCATAAAAATCTAGGAACTGGAGGCAGTCACCACCCCAGGCCCACATAGAAAGGGCTAAAATGTATGAAGTCCTGGTTGGGAAAATCGTCTGATCTTCAGTTTGAAAATTGGTAGGTGAGTTGGTTGGTTTCCGGCTGATGCACAGATTGGGAAGATGCTTACAGACACTCAGCTCAACTCCCTGCCTGCAAAGGCAACCCCCAGCCCACAATAAAGCTGGACCCCATCCTCTGCTCCCAGGGCGTATTCAACTTGCCCTCTCAGGAAAGGCCTGGAAGCAGCGATAAGCCTGTTGCAGCAGGGCCTGAGTGTTGGCAAATCCAGGCTGTGGCAAGCCATGGAGAGTGGATTCCATGACAATATCCTGCTGCCAGCTCGCTCCAGTTTAACTGGGGCGGGGAGGCAAATTCAAGGGTCCCAGCTGCATGCAGTGGTATCGTGGCAGCAGAAGGGGGTGGTCCTGAGAAAAATCCCCCAAAAGTTCCAAAACAAAACACGGCCCTCACATACTTCTCTCCCTAGGGCGAGGGTCAGAGAACAAGGACAGGACAGATGTTAGTCACGTTGCTTAATGCATGACGGGCAGGTACTTGCATACTACAGTGCTGAGGGCAGCAGGAGAACCTACGTAGAAAAAATGCAGCAGTCCAAAGCCCTGGCGTGCTTTGCAGGTTACAAGTCAGCGCCTTGAAATGAATCAGAAATGCATGCACCCTGCAGATCTCTGACAGGTACGATGGGGGGAGGGGGGGGTTTACAATGCATCAGGCCATTGAGTTAATGGGTGGATGTAAATCTCTTGAGAATCCACACCAGCAATGCAGAGCAGCTCAGATGATGCCTCCATGAGCGTGGAGCCTTCTGGCTCACATCTGGTGCAAGAGAGAAGTTATTGGTGCCAGGAGAACTGAGCAGCCTGGGAAGTTACACTCAGAGGAACAAAAACAACGAGGAGTCCTTGTGGCACTTTAGAGACTAACACATTTATTTGGGCCTAAGCTTTCGTGGGCTAAAACCCACTTCATCAGATGCACGCAGTGGGTTTTAGCCCATGAAAGCTTAGGCCCAAATAAATGTGTTAGTCTCTAAGGTGCCACAAGGACTCCTCGTTGTTTTTGCTGATACAGACGAACACGGCTGCTCCTCTGAAACCTGTCACTCAGGAACGTGTCTGATCAGACTCGGCTGGCAGCATGTGGGGGAAGACAGGAAGCTCTACCCAGCGCCCAGCCAGGTTGGTTAGTTGTGTGTAGGGGGGAGGGTGGGCACCTGGCTCATTGACATCAATATTTTCTCAGTTGTGGGCTGGAGCCATAACCCTTAACCAGGCCCCCTGCTTAATGGAGATGCCTCCTGGCTTATGTCATTTGGGCTCCTGCTGGTTCTGGTCTGTTTGTTCTTCTCACACTGGGATATACATGGAGCCAGTGCATGAATTTGCCTCATCCCCTGCCTGATCCTGGATGTTGGCTTTGGGTGACATAGCTGGGTCTATGTGGGGGACTACACCTCCCTGTGGGACTGGTGGGAAAGCAGCAGTAACTGGGTGCTGTACAAACAGACAGACGCTGCCCAAAGAGTTCAGAGTCTAAGAGCCTGATCATGGAGAATGCGGAAAGGAGTATCATAAGTGTGCACGCTGGTTCCTGAGCTTGATTTTCACCTCCCTGCCCAGCTGGAGATTTTTTTTCATAAGTAAACGCCCTTCACACCGCCTCTGCCATTTGAGGTTGGGGGTCCAGTTTTTGCCCGTTTAAAGAGTCAAACAGTCTGCAGAGGGGATGAGTTAATCTGTCTAGGTTCTTATCTTATATGATGTCCCTCCAAAAGTAAACACATAATTTTGTATATGTAACTGATGGGGTTTAAAACATGCAATCCACAACTCCACTTCTGCCCATTTGCTTCTCCCACAAGGCTCCATACTGAGCAGTGCATGCTGCTGGGGCCTGGAGTTGCTGTAGATGACACCCTAAAGTGGCATTGTAGAACTCTGGAGGAGGCACTTTGTCCAACTCCACTGTACAGCCTCTGGGCCTGACATAGGACGAGCAATGCCAAACAGGAGTTTGCTGCAAGTACAGAAAGTTTGCCAAAATGCTGAGATGGAAAAAAACAACGAGAAGCTGCTTGGAGGCAGAACTGGAAACAAGCACACACTTCCCATACATCACAGGAAGTAGAGAGTAATCGGGGGATTTTTATTTCAACTGCTGAAAAAATGAAACTATAAGAGGCCATGCTGAGATGACGAAACATTGCTGATTGCAGCACTAACAAACAGTTCTGCCAAGTTTGTTTCTAAGATGAGACATCATTTAAGGACAAGAAACACACAAGGGGTCGGTATGTTGCTGTGGGAGTGAGTTTACAGTAAGAGAGGCGCAGGCACACAGGCTGCCTGTTAGTTACTTCTGAGACCCTCCTTTCTTCCAGTCTTCAGACAGCGTGGTAAGTGTTTAATCAAGAGACTGTAATAATGATGCAAGCTTAGGGTAATACTGATGGGGGAGGGCTATTCCTTTTTCCACTGGAGTGCAAAAAAAGACCCTGTGCCGGTTCCTGCTCTGATTTCTAATCAGTGCCTTTCTGCTCTTTAAACAAAGCCATGCTACTGGAGTGTTGGGTTTTTAAAAGAACCACCACTTATGGGCTATGAGTAAAGCAAGTTATGTGTAACATTGGAAGAAAAGAACAGTGATTTTTTTTCCAGGAGGGGTGGACAGTATTAACCTGAAGTATAAATGTGGGGAGGAGCAACCCTTCCTTCCTTCTCCATAGGAGCTGAATCCTAGCCGTGAGGGGAAATTTCACTGGGCACAGAGAAAAAGCATGTAACTTTCTTCTGTCTGGGCAAGTTTAGTTTTGTAAATCACTATCATATTACTTTGTCCTGAGTCACCATAGAACATACCACATCTTTCTGAGATATCAGACACGCACTCAGGAATTTCTTCCACATATGCACTGCTTCTTTGCACAGATAAACAGTTATCTTCCTCATCCAAACATTTGGAGAAACTCTCCATAGGCAAATCCTTGCCCCTAGTAGACACAGGTTCAGGATTATTTCTTTCCTGTGACTGGTTTATGTCATCAACTTGATTGAACAAAGCTTTAATATCATCCCCAATCAAAAGATCCTTAGGCAATAACTTTCTTACCCCAGCTATAACTTCACATTTAACACCATTCCATTCAAGATGGAGTCAGGCTAAAGGCACACTTACAGTAAACTCAGAGGATTACAATATTCACTCTGACAAGATCTGCTTTAACAAGAGTGATGTTAGAAGCTATAATTTGCCCTAAACAGCTTTTACCATTGACTTTTACATTCTCTGCGCAAGTTATGGGGTTACCTTCACCCAAGCTCACAGTAAAAGCATTTACATAAAAGGTGGCAGTGTTGGGGTAAATTTAGTTACACACAGACAACGGCTTAGAGTCAAACATACCAACACTGTTACAAACTGGATAGATTCTATCCCCATCTTTGCTGTCTAGAGGAGCTGTTTTTTCAGGATGACAGTTATTCAGTATGTTCATTTATTCTCTTGAGTAGGAGCTTAAGTCTGTCCACTTTTGCCTTAGCTTCTAGTTCCTACAATCGAATATATGCCATTTTTTGTTCATGTTCAAAACCCAGGCATTCTCCTTCCATATCAGCTATTTTTTGCTTTTGGTCAAGTTCTAGCTGCTGGCTTTGCACTGCAAGCATTTTCGCTGGGTCTGCTTCCTTATCACTGGCAATTAACAGATTTTTCAGTTCCTGCTCTGCGGCCTTTTGCTTAAAATACCTCTGTAAACACAATTCTTCCAGGCTTTTTCAATCAGGATCTTGATCATGGGTCACTCACTAACTGATTTTTAACCCTTAAATTCTCCAATATCAAAATTAAATTTTGACAAGCATGCGGTTCTGATCCAAAAACCCAATTAGCCTGCGGTAATGTGTATCCACGCACGACTATGCCACTGTGACCGGGGTCCGAGTGAGGGACCAGCTACGGTCACTCAATTAGGGTGAACGGCAAAGAATGGGGCAGCCAAACCCCCAAAAGCTGGTGGATATTCCAATACTTAGATTTACCAAGCCAGCATAAAACAGCTTCTTTATGACCTTACTGGTTACTAAGAAGTCCAAACAACACCGTTCCCTTCAAGTGATCCAGCCTCAGGCCTCCATCCAGGTACCCACGTCAAATATGATGAAAACTTCTGTAAATCTTATTTCATCATATAAAAGAAAAGGTTCTACCAATCCCAAAGGATCAGACACATTACCTCCCAGGTTAATGAATGTTTCAGATCTTACACGCTACAGCCAATTCTTATTAACTAAACTAAAATTTATTTAAAAAAAAAAAAAAAAAGAGCATGGTTAAAAGATCTATACACATGCAGACAGAAGTTCAATTAATTGAGGTTCAGATTCACAGCAGAGAGGGTGAGCTTTGTAGTTGCAGAGTTCCTTTAGAGTTCAGGTCATAGTCCAATGTCCAAATCTCATATTCAGGGCGTACCAGCATAACTGGGACCTCAGTCTTGTGACTCAAACTTCCCCTGATGAAGCCTAAGTAGATCTGAGATGACAGAATCAGGACCCCAGGATATTTTATACAATTTAATGTCCTCTTTGACAAGTTGGGATTTCCTCAAGAAAAAAAGGTCATTAGGATGACTTTGAAGGAGGTCCATCACGAGTACTTAGTTATAGGAATTAACATAAGGCCATTTGCTTTTTTCCTCCACCATTCACGGTACATTTCAAAGAGAGATGAGTACCGAGGTATCCCATGTTTACAATTCATTTAAACGCTAGGATGTTCTTTTGACCTCTGAATTATCAGAATACAGCACAGACAGGGACTGTTGATTACATTGTGGACCCTACTCATACATATTATTATATGCAGCATCCATTAATCAGACTTTGTTAACCCACATCTTTGACTGCTCTGCCTTTCTGAGTCTAGTGCAGGGGTAGGCAACCTATGGCATGCATGCCAAAGGCGGCACATGAGCGGACTTTCAGTGGCGCTCACACTGCCCGGGTTCTGGCCACCAGTCCGGGGGGGCTCTGCATTTTAAATTAATTTTAAATGAAGCTTCTTAAACATTTTAAAAATGTTATTTACTTTTACTAGTGAAAGCTTCCAGGTTCTATTCCCAGCTCTGCCACTGACTCACTCTGTGACCTTGGGCAAGTTATTTCTACTCGGTGCTTTAGTTTCCCTCTCTGTGAAATGCCAGTGACAGCAACCTGCCTTTGTGCTCTTGGATCTACTGAGGAAAAGTACCTGCATAATAGCTAATTATTGCCCTCCTTAGATCATAAGCTTTTTGCAGCAAGAAATTTCTCTAGCTCTATATTTTGTGAAATATGGACGTTGATGGTTCAATCTGAATGCCTGCTGGTGACATCTGGTTTTAAAGATAAGGTATAGTGGTCTGCTAGAGTCCCAGCACTGGGAGAGGACAACATTGTCTGGAATCCTCTTCAACTAATCTGAGATCATTCAAGAAATTTCATTTGTATTGTTCACCCATCATGGGGGAGTAATGATCAAATTCCTTTAGAAACTAATTTCATTCTCTGACCCTAAACAATTTACATGATCAAAAACATGGGCAGCGGGTATAATAGGCCAGGGCTGGCGCTGTTGGTGCCGCCAGATCCCCGGTTGCAGGGTTTTGGAGGAAGTTTTTGATTTATTATGCCCCATGAAGGTTTCGGGGCGGTTCAGGAGGCGATATATGCTATTCAGTTTCCCGGGTTCATCAGTAATCTCCCTGGATTTGAGAGAGATTACTGACGAATCCAGGAAGCTGAGTAGCAAATACCCCTCCTCAGCCACCCCAGAACCTGCATGGGGCATATCAAAAGTGTCTTCGGACAAGAATGAGAGGCTTGGGGCCTGGAGATGGGAGGTGCGGCTGGGGCTCCTCTGAGCAGGTGGGGGGGTCGGGGACTTGTGGCTCCAGCTGCGGGGGAGGGGGTCTCAGGGCTCTGGCTGTAGGGAGGGTTCCTGGGGGGGCACAGTCAAGGGCTAACCTCCCCTAAGGGGGGCTCCACTCCCCACCCATGATCAGAAAGTATACCATGTGACAGGATACGATTAAACAAACCTACTTTAGGAGATCTAGGTCCTGTTCACAACTCCTGAACTGACTCACTGTATCTGATCTTGGGCAAATCATGTCTCTCTCTCTAACTGGGTGTAACAGCAGCAGCCCAGCCCAGAGGCCGTTTGTGGAGCTCAGGCCTGGTCTACACGGCCTTGTGTCGACCTAGCTGTGGCAATGCCTTCACTTAAATTTGGCTCCCACCACTGTGCATCGCTACGCCAATTTAGTAACACCACCTTGCCAAGCAGTGTAGAGTCACAGTCAATGTAATTAGGTCAATGCAGTGTCAGTGTAGACACTGTGCTGCTTACATCGACTGTTACTGGCCTCCAGGAGCAGTCTCACAATGCTCCCCCCGACAATGCAATCAATACAAGCACTGCTGTTGAGGACACACACTGCTGACACAACGACCCCAGTGTGCACTCACACAAGTGATATAATAATGACAGTGGCTGTATGCCAGCGTAAGCTAGATCAACAATGTTGGTCAACATGGCCTTAGGTTTTTTGCTTGTTTTTAAGAGCTCTGAGCAGGTAAAACTTGCTGTCAAAGAGCAAAATACCTTGCTGCAACCTCCAGTTCAGATTTCAAATGTGTTTGCTTCACTTGTCTTTGCCTCCTAAGGTAAAAAAGTACATTTTGCTTCAGTTCAAGGTACATCAGGCTGCAGACAGGATGTTTCACAAGGCAACCAAAGACCTGGCAAAGCAGGTGGCTCCAGATGGAGATCTGTTCCCAGTTAGCAGCCTTATTGACCAAGATCACTTCAGACCCCTATACCTCGTTCGAAATAAACCAAAAAAGAGATTCTGGATGACTCGTCACCGCTACTACAAAACAGGAGTTCAGCTCAGTGACATTCTGGTACCTGGACAGGACAGCAGAAATCTAGGTAATGCCAGTCTTCCCACGTTATTTACCCGTCCAGTGTGGCAACACTGCCTGCAGCATCCTGGGCTTGAGCGGCTGTTTTCTTTCAGTGACTGGCCAGGGAATTATGCAGCTTGTGTCTGAGCTCTGTCAGGCCACATCCTTCCTGTGCGCACAGAAGCTATGGGCCATAATTACGTATTAATGGTACAAAGAGAATGTGTTAACTCTTGCAGGGTTTCTCTCTCCCCCCTCCCCACAGATATCCAGGATTCACACTCAATCACTGTTGAGGATTGCACCGATGGCAGAGTAGAGTGGACTATTAAGCTGCCTGAAGACTTTGTGAGTACGGAAATGACGCTAGATGCTGGCAGCTACCAAGTGAAGTCCATCAAGGTGAAAAGAGCAGAGGTCAGCCCAGCAGATCTCGAGTTTCTACAAGGAGAAAGGTGAGGCTGGCAGAAATGGGGAGAAGGAAGGAAATCTCTAACTTATGCAGTACAGTAACTCACTTAAAGTCATCCTGGTTAACGTTGTTATGTTGCTGATCAATTAGGGAACATGCTCGTTTAAAGTTGCGTAATGCTCCCTTCTAACTTTGTTTGGCAGCTGCCTGCTTTGTCTACTGCTTGCAGGAAGAGCAGCCCGTTGCAGCTAGCTGGTGGGGGCTTGGAACCAGGGTGGACCGGCAGCCCCCCCATCAGCTCCCCACTCCCCTAAATTCCCTGTGTAGCAGCTGCCTGCAGTTCAGCGGTGTCCCTCCCCCCACTGCCATGTGCTGCTCCTGCCCTCTCCTTTGGAGCTGCTCCCGGAGACTCCTGCTTGCTGTGCCGGGAGGGAAGAGGGGGGCTAATGTCAGGGTGTCCCCCTCCCCCCTGCACCCCCGCTTACCCCATCTTCCATAGAGCAGGGGGGACACACCAGGGCTGCGGTCTCAGCATGCTGATCTAATTAACAAGGCAGTGTACTTAACGGAAATGCACATATTGCCCTCCATTCCTGCTGCTTTGCAGAGTGAGAGAGTTAACCTTTGAGGGCTCAGCCAATTGCTAGTTCATCATTTAGCAGTAAGGGAAATATCCTACCCTCTGACTCCTCCATCTCAACCAAGCTTCACAATCATCATCACTGTGTACCAGTATTAAATTGTTTGTTTAAAACTTATAGTGTGTGTGTGTGTGTGTGTGTGTGTGTGTGTGTGTATATATATATATATAGTCTTTTGTCTGGTGAAAAAAATTTCCCTGGAACCTAACCCCCTCATTTACATTAATTCCTATGGGGAAATTAGATTCCCTTAACACTGTTTCGCTTGAAGTCGCATTTTTCAGGAACAGAACTACAACGTTAAGTGAGGAGTTACTGTAGCTACCCATGGGCCCATGTCAGCTGCTGAGACTAGCTGTAACAGGGCCACATCTCATTTCCCCTGGCTGCACCTCTCACCAGTACTATGAAAGGAGATGGAATAGAGGCTTCCATGGCTCTGTGCAACTCAGGGATTCTGCTTAGATCAGAGGAATTCCCTGGTGGACACTTAAGCCAGCTTTCCTCTTGATTTCTGCCCCCAGAGTGGCAAATCCAAGAATAAGGGGAGCCGGTATCAAGACTCTACACTAACCTACAGAAAGAAACTCAGTAGTGATGCAGAGTCCACTTTTTTTTTTTTTTAGGAAAATCAACATGGACCATTCCATCATTAGGGATTTAAGGAAGCGCAGAGAGAACTTGTATGTGATCAACGAGGCTGTACAGGCTTTGGAGGAGAGCACATTATACAAGGCCAACACCATGGAAGGCAACATTCTGAATGACATCTGTGTCCATTTTTCATTAAAGGTTCAATTTCTATCTAGATTCAGGAAATGTGTGTGGGGGGGGAGAATAGCCCCCTCTTTTTAGCACATCTCTGTGCTGTGTGAGCTCACTAACTCCTCTTTCCATGAACCAGGGCACCAGAGGCAGCAAGCGTGTCATAGTTATCCCTAAGGACTGTGTCCTGGCGTTCAGAATCAAGCCGCTAATTATTCAAAGTGAATCATGGGGTAAGTATCATCCAGAAAACTCCAGCTCATCCACTAGGGGGGAAAAAAGCAATACACCAGAAATGAACTTCCCAAGATGTAACTTGTGTGTTACAGATATTTGGTAGTGGTATTTGCAGGCCTAAATACTGCTGGTCAAAATCTGAAGGAAAAAACAAACAAACCTGAGGCATCAAATAACTCTTCAAAGGTTATAAATGGTCATTTCCCTTTTTCTATCTTCCCAGGCATTTCCCATCATCCGGATGATGAAACATTTGTTGCAGACGGTAAACAGAACATTTTGCCATCTTCATTTGTGTTAATTCTCTCTCTAAAGCGTGATTTTTAAATCAGTTTAGTTAAAATAGTGTAACTTTGTGTATGGACACTCATATCAATTTAATCCTGGCTTAGAGCAGTTTACCTTGCACCAGTACGTTTATAGGGGCAAACTAAATTGATATAGCCAGTTTTAAACCATTGCAGGGCCTTGCACCAGTTTAATCTGTTTTTAAACTCTCTTAAGTTAAACCAGTGCAATCTGTATGTAGACAAGCCCCCAATGTTGCTAATACGGATGTGGCTGAACCAATCTTAGCAACAGTGGGAATTTTTTTGAAAATTTCCAGTGTAAACAAGGCTAGTCCAGAGGGATTCTTTTAGTCAGTTCATGACAAATTAAATTTATTAACAAGGATAATGGCTTTCCTCAAATATACGTAGCCTTTATACTGACACAGTGGAGTGGAGTAAAATGGAGGTAAGATAAATGCACGTTGGTGTTGACAACAATTCATAATTACAAGAGCTCAACTTCAATGATAATTTTTCTTCAGCTCTCTGCCTTCACAGGTGCAACAGCAGAATCTAATTACTCCCCAGGTAGGTAGCTCTTTATAACATCCTCATCCAACATCAGGATACAATGTAGACAAATCCTTTCAGGGTGGTTCTGACCTTATAAGTCATTGCTCAGGGAAGCCACCTAGAGATACGTAGATTTCCCAGACTTTTCACTCTGCAGAGCACTTCATAACAAAGAAATCCTCTCACAGACCCACCTCTTTTGACATCCCACTGCTTCATTCTCAGAACATTTCACTCTAAACTACCAGAAAGGTCCCTACAGACTATGGAAATATCCACAAGCCAGCTTGAAAAATATTACTCCAGAGCTTGATGATGTCTGCACCACATAGGTTATAAAGATTTGTTTCTGGACTGTATACTGAGTTTCAGGGTCTGACTGCTTCCCAACTTTGCACCTTTACAGTCACGAACGCCTGTGCAAAATGCATGTAAAATGCTACCGATTCAGAACTTACTCATACCCACTGAAATGTTTTACATCCATTTTGCATAGGTGTAAGTGGTGCACACATTGTTTGCACAGGTGTAAGTGATGACACAAGGTTCAAAGGAGTGGGGAATCATGCTCACAAGGTACATTCTTGTCATCTCTCATACAGAGATCTCATATGCAGGATCTGAAATTTCACCAGATGCCATGAAAATCAAAACCGTTTAAGTGGCTTATATAAGCCAGTGACAATTTATGTTGACTTTCATGTGATTTGGGTATTTCTCACTTATCAGAAAGCAGCATCAGAATGTCCGTAAACAAAAATTTGATGTCATTGTGTAACAATTTCATCTCTCACTGTACTTGTCAATGTAAAGTGATGTAAACCTGACAATCATCATACACAATTCCTTGACAAAGCAACGGTTTATGCTGCTGTGCATTTCATATAGGCTACCCTTAAACTGTGGCTTGGAAATATTTTAATGGACTAATCTTTTTTTCAGTGAAGGAATTAGAATGAGGTGACTTGTATTCTATTCTAGGCTTGGTTATTAACTCATCATGTGACTTTGGACAAGTTATTTCTGTAACGTGGAAAAATATTCACTTTAATAAGAAAACGTCTCAAAATCGTAGGATGGCAGGCATTACTGAGAACAAAGTAACATGGGATTCTCTGAATATTCACAGAAGCCTTTCCAAATCTAAATTTTGAGTCCTGTCTGACACTTTTGAACTGGGACTAGCAGGTAATCCTGCATTCTGACTCTCCTCCGTTGTTTTCAGATGGAGGAATGGAAGGCCTGCAGAGCGACGTTGAAAAAGAATGTGCAAAGCTCTCACAGTTGTCCACAGATCTGCGTGCCAAGTTCTTAAAATCAATCATAGCGGTGATAATAAACAGCGACCTCTTGCAAGAACTCACACTCAAGGTAAAGCTCCTTTTTTCAGTCATTATGGGTTTAGAGACACACACACACACACACACCCCCACTCGGAGTTCCTTCCTATCCTGTGACCATCTGTCAGTCCAGCACCTTCTGATCTGGCCCCCATCGCCATATAAGTAGATAACTAAACGCACAACCCCAGCCTTGCTCTGGAGGGAAGATAGACAGAATGACTCGGTAGGCCTCTTCCATCTAACTTCTATGAGTATCTTTTAAAAAGGAGCACAGATATTCCTACATCTGAATATGCCAATGGACCATTTCATCCAGTATCCTGTATCTTACAGCAGCAAATGTGAATATTCAACTCCCCTAATCCCCAGTTGTGCTACAGTAGATAGCTGAGGTTAGGAAAAATATGGTCATCCAACACCCCTTTCCTCCCAGCACAGTCAGATGCATACTTCAGTACATCACTTGACCACGCTGGATTAGTTTCTCTCAGTAGCCTCCAACTCTCAGTCCTGAAGCTTTTTTCCCCCCTCCCCTAACCTGCAGCTAGAAGAGGCTTTTGAAGATGCTGATAAATGTGAGCTAAAGAGTGAGAATCCAGACTTGGAAGACTTGCTAAACAATTTACAGGATTCTGCAGGAAGCATAGATCTTTACCTTGTTGGGCCAGTTCTCTACACTCTACACGCACTTGGTGGTAAGAATAAGTTCTGGGTATTTTAATGGGGGCACCCAACCACAGCAGAATATAAGAAATGAGTCTGCCTATGAAGAACAGAATGAATGATGAAGGCGAACTCACATGGTTCAGACATTCCTTAGATTCTTGGCTGGGCAGGGTGCAGAGTCTGCTGAGAATTTGGACCTGCTTTTGGCAGCCATTGCCAGCTAACACAGTGTACCATTTGCCAGACATAGCATTGTGATGGAGTTTGCATCCCGTTATGGCATCCTATTGAGGCACCCACTTGGAAACACAATGCATTGGGGAACCCAGAACATAGCACACAGAGGACCTGAAACCTCAGCAAGAACCTGAGGAAGGGTGGTTAAGTAACAAGAGTGGGGGAATCAGGACTCTCTGGTTCTATTCAGTTTTGCCGCAGCTTGTTCTGTGACTTTGGGCAAGCCACTTCCTCCCTTGTCTGTGCCTCTGCTACCCCATCTGTATAACGGGAATAGTAATTTCAACCACTCACCCCCTCACAAGGATAGTAAAACTTAATTTAGTCAAATTATTGAAGTGTTTTGAGATCATCAGAAGGGAGTGTAGACAACTGATGATTATACACCTGGGCTTGTCCACCCTCTGCACTTGCCCTCTTACCGCCCAGAAAGAAACCCTTTTCTCACATGATTTCTTCTTTTCCAGAGCTAACTGAGGATCAGTTACTGCGGCTGGCACAGTCTGTGCAGAAGCAGATTGTATCCAAACAGCTCGAGCTGGTGAGAGAGAACGCCAGTGAAATACAGCACCACACATCTCTCAATGAAGTCTTCCCTTTTGTGGTTTTAAAGCAAAGCTATGATTAGATCAGGGCATAAGTAGCAACACCACAGCTTGAAGTGATGCAAGGAGGAAGGGTTACTACAGGCTTCAATCAAGGCCCGGATCATAACTGCCCACTTTCAGAGAGATCCACTAAAACACGGAGGCCCAAATTTTCTGACACTGAGGGCCGCATGGCATCTACCCAGGAAGCCATGGGTGGCACCTAGATTGCAGATACAGGATATGCCTAAAAAACTGAACAGAAGCAACCCTACCAATTGTTGGAATTTTTATTCTACTTAAGAGATGAACAGAAATTACTTTGTAATTTGAATTCAGCATGTTCTAGCTGTGCTGTTGCCCAGTGTAACGGGGTTGCACTCACCTCTCATGAGCACCCCTTGCCCGAATGCTCTCTCTCTGTGTTTGTGGTGGGTCTTTGCTGACTCAGCCCACCGGCCAAGTCATACTCTGTCTGTGAGATAAAAGCAAAGCAAACCCTTTTTGTGGTACAAGTCTAACAGGGCTTCTCTCCGTGCCCTCTATAATGTCTCTCTGTTTGTCCGGAATACAGCAGTGCCCCAAAGCTCCTTCGCTGGAGGCAGTGTCTTCGCCTTCCCAGGGCCTTTCTGGCCCCAACTCTTCAGCTGGGCCACTACAGTTCTGTTCCCGTTCTGGGGTGCCTCCAAGTCCAGGCTACTTTCCCAGTGGCTGGGGGGGGGGGGGGGACGGGACCCAGGCCCACCCTCTACTCCAGGTCGCAGCCCAGGGACCCTATAGATAGCAGCCATCCATAACATCCCTTGAAATAAACGGTGTTGCTGCTATAATTCCCTTGGCCACTTTCCCATGGCTCCCGCACATTCTTCACCCTTACCTCAGGGCCTTGTCCTCGTAGAGTCCCAGCAGCCAGCCTGGCGCACCAGCCACTCTCCTCCTGCTCTAGCAAGGAACTAAACTTGCTCTGGCCCTGGAGCTCTTCTTATACTGTCCTGCTGGGCCCTGATTGGCTGCTTCCCACACAGCTGCTCTGGGCAGCTTGGAGGACCTATCTACTGCCCTGTTCTGGGGTGGGGCGTGGCAGGGCCACAAGGCCTCCAGCAGGGGGCCTCAGGGCCCTAGTCGTCCCATCACACCCAGTTTTACCCTCACTCAGCAGTTACTGGGAGAACCTATCTGTGGGTTGCATTTGTATGTCACGCTCCTGCTTTAAAGGCAAAATACTCACTTTTAGGGAACAACTAATCCAGGAAAAATTGGAAATCAATAAGTGTTTATCATGATCTTAACAGAAAATAAGAATCTTAGTTCTAGTAATGCACATTTACCCACAGCACCTTTCACCTTGAAGGATCTCAGAGCACTTTGCAAACTGAAAGACAGAGATCATTTTTACATCCACTGCAGTGACTCCGGTTGAGTTCTGCGGGTGATTTCTGGCAGAGGCTTATTCCTGTATCAGCCAGAGATTTAACATTTTGATTTTGCTTCTTTGTTGTTGCAAAGGTCAAGAGCATCTTGAAGCAAGATTTCCACCTGAAAGACGCTTTCAGCCTGGATGCCAAGCTGGTCTCCTCCCTGCAAGAGGAGGAACTGAACATAACCAAGGCAATGATAGAGCTGGGTGGAGTAACACTGCAGAGAAATGGACCTTCTTTCACTGGGACTGGAGACCTGGCTGCTTTCTCAGCCCTCAGTGCATTGTATGTAGCCTTGTATGCTTTACATCTTCTGTCTAGATCAGAGTAGATAGGACACCTTTCCTCACATTAGAAGGGATGTCAATAGAAAGACTGAAAAAATATTTCCTGAGGTTGATTATGGGAAGTGAGTTTTTCTCTACAAAAAGTATCCCCAATTTTATACACATCCACACACTGTAGCAACCTCACTTTGATCTGGATGAGACTCTCTTCATATCTCCTCAATGCTGCTTCTAGATCAGTAGGTGGGAGAAGGGGATTGTTGCAAGTTGCCTGGCAGCCAAAGGAAGCGAGAAACCAGAACCAAGAATTAAAACAGGTTCTCTCACGAGAACCCATGGCCCAGGATGTCATGAGCTTACCTGCCATATTTTGGCAGAACTGGCCAATGGGAGCTGGGGGGGGGGGAGGGGGGCCTGCGGACAAGAGGAGCTGGAGCTGCTGCTGGCCGCTTCAGGCGCAGCACGGTCCGCAGTGCCAGGACGGGCGGGAAACCTGTCTCTGGCACCCTGGCTGCGCCGCTGACTGGGAGCCGCTGGAGGTAAGTCCGCGCCCCAACCCCAATGTTACATTGCATATGGAAACATCGGGGGGCACAACTGCCTAGAGAACAGTCACTAATTATAACCTATAAGTAATGTAGTAAGCCCTCCCCCCTACTCTACTAGACAGCCTGGACCCAACCTTCTCAGGCCCACTATAATGGGAAGTCTGGAACACTAATTGGAATAGGCATGGTATGCCCATACGAGAGAAGGTGCAGGGCACAGTACTACACAAGGGGCAGATGGAATATCAACACCTTCCATCTTGATTCCTGGCCCTGTCAGGAAGTGTGTCGCCATATGTCCTATGCTTTTCCAGGGATACCTGGGCAGGAGGATCCCAAAAGAAAAGGAATGAAAAAAGGGGAGGTGGAGTGTTAGGATATAGATATTCAGGCCTATCTGTAAACGCCTATACTTTAAGAATGTAGGTATATGTTTATCACTTAGCTAGTTATAGAGGTATAAAAGAATCAAAATCACTGTCTGCCGGTGTCAGGGCCTTTTCTCACTGTGACAGTTTGAGGCCCTGTTCTTAAGCTAAGGCCTTTGGCTAAGCAGTGGGAGCAGCCATAAACTGGAAAGCATCATGTCGTCACACATTTCAAATCAGTCATATTGAACTAAGGCAATCTGGGGCTGTAAGAAAGGGGATCCGATCCATCCCCTCCAGAGAAAGGGAAGAGCCTAGAAGATGTAAAAGGAAATTTAGTTTGATAGTTTTCTGTTTGGTAAGAACTCACTAACCAATAGACATAGTTGGGAAACCCTTATGCCTTTAAAAAGCAACAAAGAGTCCTGTGGCACCTTATAGACTAACAGATGTATTGGAGCATAAGCTTTCCTGGGTGAATATCCACTTCATCAGACGCATGCCTTTATAGATGTAGTTGTGAAATCCTCATTTCTGTATTGTTTTGTCATTATAGTTCCCACTTTGCTATTGTTTATTTGCATGGTCTCGGTCTGGTTCTGTGATTGTTTCTGTCTGCTGTATAATTAATTTTGCTGGGTGTAAACTGATTAAGGTGGTGGGATATAATTGGTTAGCTAATCATGTTACAATAGGTTAGGATTGGTTAGGTAAATTTCAGTAAAATGATTGGTTAAGGTATAGCTGAAAATATTACTATATAAATTAGGGGCAAACAGGAAGTAAATGGGGATTTGAAAATAAGGGGAAAGGAACTTGGATTTAAGCTTGCTGGAAGTTCACCCCAATAAACATCAAATTGTTTGCACCTTCGGAGTTCGGGTATTGTTGCTCTCTGTTCACACGAGAAGGATAGCATAAGGCCACATTAGGTCTAATATAAGTTAGCATAAGTAAGTAACCTTGGGTCAGAAGATTTAGCAATATGTATCTTGTGGTAGACTGTTAGACCACAAAGTAATAGTTCAGGTTTTATCTAGCCAGATTTTGGTACTTTCCTAACAGCATTGCATAAAGAAGCATGGCAATTCCTATTAGCACAAACGCTTGCGACAACCGTTGAACCCCAAAACCGGATAACAGTAATGACAAACATGGACAAGAGGCAAATACTTAATCAAATATGGTCTCAGAAATAGGTGGGTGTAAGAAATGGGTGGTGTGAGTAATAGGTGCATAAAAAGTAACCAAACATGACCCTCAGCAGGTCCTTAGGATGACAGGATGTTGGCTACCTTCACATTTATCTCACCTTAATGGAAACTCACAGCCCTGAGGATTTGAGAGTGTATACACGATGCAAATTCTGCTGTCATCTTTATCCTGTTTTTCTAGTTCTGATAAGGTGGGTGAGGTAATATCTTTTATTGGATCAACTTCTGTTGGTGAAAGAGACAACCTTTCGAGCTACAGAGAGTTCTCCTCCTGAAGAAGAGCTCTGTGTAGCTTGAAAGCTTCTCTCCTTCACCCACCGAAGTTGGTCCAATAAAAGATATTTATTACCTGACCCACCTTGTCTCTCCGATATCCTGGGACAAACACAGCTACAACCCTACAATTTTCTAGTTCTGTAATTTTGATTATGGTATTAATAAAATTCAATGTGTCTGTGTGTGTCACCAATCATCTTCTTCACACTTAATCTTTAAGTAGCTGCCAAAAAACGTACCTGTTATTAGTAACAAGTGCATTTTGCACCCCAAATTAATCATAAGGCAACAAAGGCCAAACAAACTGACCTTTAAATAATGCTCAATAAATATAGGCTTTGTCTGTGTTTCTACTACTATTTGAAAACCTTCTTAGTTACTTTTACATTCTATATCCTCCTCCTTTTTGTACTGCACTGGTGGTGGTTGGGTTTTGGGTTTTTTTTATGGCTGGGGTGTTTTTTTTGACTGTTTGTATAGCAGGGAGCCCTGATCCTGACTGGAGCCTCTGGGCACTGCTACAATACAAATAAAAACAATCCCTTTCTGTAGGTTTATGGCAGATGTTTTTAAACACAAGTATCTATTCACTGATAAGCTGAGCAATTCAAAATATTTTCTTAATGTTAGATTACTTCTAAATTCCAGGTACTTTACGCCTGTCTAATCATATGTTGCACTCCTTCCGAGACCCCTGGGAATATTGTGAAGAAGAGGGCCTGAGGTCCCTGGGGGGTGAATTCAAGTCTGTTGTATAAAGCACCCCATGGGCTTGTCTACCCTAGAAAGTTTCACCACATTAACTATACCCATAAAGTTAAAGGAGCAAACCCTTCCCTAGTTTGGGCAGTTATACCAGTATTAAAGGGCCTATACTGTATAGCCTATTCTGGTTTGGGAAGTGAAATTTGCTATACCATTATTGAGAACCTTTATACTGATATAACTGTCTACACAAGCACTTACATTTGTATAACAATATTGGTTTACAAAGTCACACTTCTAACCACATGGTTATACTGGCATAACTTTTCTAACAGATCAGGCCATATTTACAATATGCCATGACACATGGGCAGAAGCTGTGATCAAAGCTCCACAAGACCATAAGGAGTGTAACACTGATATTGTGGCTTTTGGCATGGGGGTGACTTGCTACCCTGCATCCCCTCACTCCAGCACCAGCCCAGGCCAGGAAAAATTGGGACTCCAACCCAATTAGGATGTTGTGAAGACCAAGACTATAACAGGGTTCAAAAAAGAACTAGATAAGTTCACGGAGGATAGGTCCATCAATAAAAAGCAACAGAGTCTCCTGTGGCACCTTTAAGACTAACAGATGTATTGGAGCATAAGCTTTCGTGGGTGAATGCCGACAAAGTGGGCATTCACCCACGAAAGCTTATGCTCCAATACATCTGTTAGTCTTAAAGGTGCCATAGGACTCTCCGTTGCTTTTTACAGCTCCAGACTAACATGGCTACCCCTCTGATACTTGAGGTCCATCAATGGCTATTAGCCAGGATGGGCAGGGATGGTGTCCCTAACCTCTGTTTGCCAGAAACTGGGAATGGGCGACAAGGGATGGATCACTTGTTGGTTACCTGTTCTGTTCATTCCCTCTCCGGTACCTGGCATTAGCCATTGTCAGAAGACAGGATACTGGGCTAGATGGACCTTTGGTCAGACCCAGTCTGGCCGCTCTTATGTTTTTAACGGAGACTCACGCAAAGCTCTGCACCCAGATGAAAAAACATATCCTAATAATGGCTCTAACGCCTGCAGTACCAACCAGGAGCGCTTACTGTTAGGCGCCACTGCTGCCTTGGGCGGAGGCACCAAGCTCTTCTTGAGACCCGGACTGGAAACTCACTGGAGCAAGGGTTGCATCTTCCTGGGTGTTTGTGCAGTGCCCAGCACAACGGGGCCGCGGTCAGGCTGGGGCACAACCCCCATAACAAAGAGAAGGTGAAAGGGGAGAGGGGCCAGGAGTTCCTCACCCTTTCAGGGACCAGGAGCAGCAGTGGGGCTTGCGGAGTTTCCCCTGAGGAAAGGGGGTCACTGGAGGAGGGGGGGGAGGAATCCTCCTGTGGGAAGGGGGTCCCTGTGGGAGAGGAAGTCACTGGAGGGAAGGGGTCCCTGTGGGGGGGATCTCCCCAGGTGAAGGGGTCTTCCCTGGGAAATGGGGGTCTCTGAGGGGAGGGGGTCCCTGGGGTGAAGGGGAGGCCTTGGGGGGGGAATAGGGGTCTCTGTGGGGAGGGGGTCCCTGGGGTGAAATGGAGGCCTTGGGGGGAATAGGGGTCTCTGAGGGGAGGGGGTCCCTGGGGTGAAGGGGAGGCCTTGGGGGGGGAATAGGGGTCTCTGAGGGGAGGGGGTCCCTGGGGTGAAGGGGAGGCCTTGGGGGGGAATAGGGGTCTCTGAGGGGAGGGGGTCCCTGGGGTGAAGGGGAGGCCTTGGGGGGGGAATAGGGGTCTCTGAGGGGAGGGGGTCTCTGGGGTGAAGGGGAGGCCTTGGGGGGAATAGAGGTCTCTGAGGGGAGGGGGTCCCTGGGGTGAAGGGGAGGCCTTGGGGGGGGAATAGGGGTCTCTGAGGGGAGGGGGTCCCTGGGGTGAAGGGGAGGCCTTGGGGGGAATAGGGGTCTCTGAGGGGAGGGGGTCCCTGGGGTGAAGGGGAGGCCTTGGGGGGAATAGGGGTCTCTGAGGGGAGGGGGTCCCTGGGGTGAAGGGGAGGCCTTGGGGGGGGAATAGGGGTCTCTGAGGGGAGGGGGGTCCCTGGGGTGAAGGGGAGGCCTTGGGGGAATAGGGGTCTCTGAGGGGAGGGGGTCCCTGGGGTGAAGGGGAGGCCTTGGGGGGAATAGGGGTCTCTGAGGGGAGGGGGTCCCTGGGGTGAAGGGGAGGCCTTGGGGGGGAATAGGGGTCTCTGAGGGGAGGGGGTCCCTGGGGTGAAGGGGAGGCCTTGGGGGGGGAATAGGGGTCTCTGAGGGGAGGGGGGTCCCTGAGGAGGGTATCCCCAGGTGAAGGGAGTCGGTCCCTGGGGGGGAGGGGCGCACGCGGGGTTAACCTCTCAGGGAGCAGGTTTCGCGTCAGAGGGGGACACTTTGGGGGCGTAAGGCCCGGGAGACCCCGTGTCTGTGTGACTCGCCCGAATTCGCTAGGCCCGCCCGAGCCCGCCTCAGCCAACTAGAAAATGCCGCGGCGCGCATGCGCCAAGCTCCTCAGGCCTCACACCGGAAATAACCGAATAGGAAGGAGATTCCTGAGTGGAGCCGGAAGTAGCCGAGTTTATGACGGAGATACCCGAGCGGAACCGGAAGTACCCGAGTTGATGACGGAGATACCCGAGAGAAGCCGGAAATACCCGAGTGATTACGGAGACGCCAGGCGGCGGCGGGGGCTGAGCCGAGGCGCGCGGCCCGAGCTGTGACGTCCCAGCGGCGGGAGGCGGTCCCTAATCCCGCTCGGCGCTCGGCTCTCCAGCCTCCTTCTGACTCCTCCCCCCCGCTCTCTGGGCTCGGCTGGCCGGGCCTGGCCTTTCCCAGCACCCCTCGCGGCGGAGCGGGCCGCCTCCTCCCGCGATTGTTGCACCGTCACCGCGAGCGGCGCGAGCTCCGGGCCCGGCTCCCCCCCCACACCCGCCCGCGCCATGAAGCAGGAGGGCGCGTCCCGCCGCCGCCCCGGCGCCGACAAGGCCAAGCCGCCGCCCGAGGAGCCGCCGCCCGGGCCCCCGGACGTGGAGATGCAGGAGGAGGCGGCGGACGGGGCCGGCGGCGCCGCCGGGGAGAAGCCGCCGCCGCAGCGCGAGCTCGACGCTGTCACGCTGGAGGGTGAGGGGGGGGCAGACCCGGAGGAGAGGGGAACGGGCCGGGGGGGAGACCCGGGGGGAGGAGAGGGGAACGGGCCGGGGGGGAGACCCGAGGCGGGGGGAGGGGGGCAGAGGGGAACGATGGGGGGGGGCTGACCCGGAGGAGAGGGGAACGGGCAGGGGGGGAGACCCGGGGGGGGGGGCAGAGGGGAACGGGCCGGGGGCAGGGGGGAGACCCGGGGGGGCAGAGGGGAACGGGAGGGGGGGAGACCCGGGGGGGGACCCAGCAGGGCTGGGCCTCGGTGCCCACCAAATCACAGGGGCTGTTTCCCTCTGCGAGGCCAAAGCCAGCCCTGGTCTCTTCCCTATGGGTCCCTCCCCACTGCTCTGTGAATTGCCCCGTTTCTCTGAGTCCCAGGGGAAGCCTTTGTAGGGAGAGGGATATTTGGGGGGTGATGGTTCGGTTGGGAAATGGCATCCGTACGGCCAAGGTCCCCGTCGCCGCACACCCGAGCACCTGGCCCCTGCTGCCAGGTAGGGAAGTGTCATTGTCGCTATCTCCCAGAGGCACAGGGAGATACAGGGGCTGGTTCTTTAGTGGCGCTAAGCAGTGTCCGCTCCCATTAACTTCAGCTGGAGTTGTGGATGTTCGGCACTCCTGAAAATCAGACCCCAAGTGGCTTGCTTAAGGTGACAGAAGGTCTGTAGTCGATCTGGGTGAATTGAACTCTCGGCCAGCACCGTCTGTGTCCCCTCCACCCCAAGTGGCGCATAAAGTGACTCTAGTGTTTAGCTTATCTGTCAGGTTTCTCGTAAAGTGCAGTGGGACACTTCAGTGTGAAAGCTGCTACCTAAGCATGAGATTCTTATAATAATTGCTCTGTAATTAGGATGAAGGCAGTACCCAACTGGATCAGCCCAACTTCCATCTACTCTGGTTTGTGTTTGCACAGTTCCTGGCACATGCGTGGGGTCCTTGTCTAACACTGGGGCTCCTAGGTACTATTGTAATATAAATAATAATGCTCCAGTATCCCTTCTTATGTCCTGAGGTAAGGAATGGTGTCCCTAGCCTCTGTTTGTCAGAGGATGGAGATGGATGGCAGGAGAGAGATCACTTGATCATTGCCTGTTGGTCCACTCCCTCTGGGGCACCTGGCATTGGCCACTGTCGGTAGACAGGATACTGGGCTAAATGGACCTTTGGTCTGACCCGGTACGGCCGTTCTTATGTTCTTATGAGGTATTGAGGCTTTCTCCTTAAAAGGATATTAAAATGAGCAGGTAGAAGCATGCATCAGTCTTCAGACAGGAAGCAGGGGTATCACCAGTATGATCATTAGGTATTAGGATTGGCCTCCTTTGTGAGAGCACTTGGCAGAGGCGAAGTGCTAGCAGGATTTCCCTGTGCTGATGCAGACATCAAAGAGCATGTGAAACAGCTTGAAAAGGCCGTGTCTGGAAAGGAGCCTCGCTACGTCCTGCGTGCCCTACGGGCTCTGCCCTCCACATCCCGCCGACTCAACCCCAACGTGCTCCATAAAGCCATCAATGGCTTCTTCACTTCCAACAGCACCGTGCGGGACTTCCTGCTGGGCTTTCTGGAGGAGGTGAGTCTGCAATGGGTGCAGAGGAGGCTGCTGAAGTTGGGGTGGTGACTCTGCTTTGGCAGATGCTGGGGCTTTTAGTAGCAGAGAACATGTTGTCGTAATGGAGAGGAGGGGGAGCAGAGACACCAAAGGGAGTGTTCAGACATTACAACCTGACTGTTCAGGAGTTCCTGGGAAGTGACTTGAGGGCAGTGACTCGATCCAGTTCCCAGCTGGCTTGTGTCTGTATCTAAGAAAAATCACAATGGCATTTGCTGGCATCCTCAGCAGAGAGAGCAAAGACTGAGTGGGCCATGGAGACTGACCTTTCCTTTGTTCCTAGAGGCGAATCCTCCAGGTCAAGATTGAGGCACGCTGGGTGGGCAGGGAAATTGGTACGGGCATTGGTGATGGGTATGGCACATCCATGTTGAGTTTCCTCTGTGAATTACTAGAGGACTTCAGAGCTGTGGATCCAGCACATCTCGGTCTCTCTCTCTAGCCTATGGACACAGAAGCAGAGCTGCAGTTCCGTCCCCGGACAGGAAAGGCAGCATCAGCCCCCCTCCTGCCAGAGGTGGAAACCTATCTCCAGCTGCTCCTGGTCATCTACCTGATGAACAGTAAACGATACCCAGAGGTAAAACTCCAGGACTGTCCTGCATGCTGCATTGGGGAGATCCATCCCACTACTGAAACCCAAGGACTGGGTGTGTATGGCCCATGAGGCTGTAGGGTCAGACGAATAAACTGGCAAACCTGGGTGCTCTCCCCATTGCCTCCCTGTTCCCATGAGCTGAGTACAGGTAGATGGTGGCCGAGCTTCAGAGCAGAGAAGCTTTGTGTCCCACCCTAGCCTAGCACAGGTGGAGGCTTAGCAGCTAGCCAGCAAACAAAATACCGCTGCCTCCATTTAGTTACCTCACGTTTTACTGCTCTGCTAGGAGAGCTTCCCTGGAGTTATTTTAACTGCATCCCAAAGGGATTTGCCGAGATGCAGCCCATGGAAGCTACCAATGCTTTAGGGACTGGGGATTTAGATTAATGGAAGTTCTCACAGCCAAAATGCTTCTGACTGCTTCCCCTCCTGTGTTTCCTCACAAGTGAGTGTTCGTTCTCTCTCTCTCTCTCTCTCTCTCTCTCTCTGTAGCTTTATCTGTTTTGACTTTTCTCCTTCCCTTCCCCAGGCCCAGAAAGTGTCTGATGACCTGATGCAGAAGATCAGTCCTCAGAACCGCCGAGCCCTCGATCTGGTGGTGGCCAAGTGTTATTACTACCACTCCCGCAGCTACGAGTTCCTGAATAAACTTGATGTGGTCAGGAGGTAGGACTGGCTGCTGCTGTGTCCCATAGGTCAGTTGCAGTGCTGTGTGCTGCATTCGCCCGGAGCCTGCCTATACAGAAATGAAAGGGCCCTTTGTGCCTAATGGCAGCCGTTAGCTAGGATCGAAACCTTGCTGAGGACATTTGTGCGCTCCCCTTTTGCAGCTTCCTCCCTCCCCCCTGACACCCTCTTTCCTCTCCACCCTCTTTTGAAGTTTCCTGCATGCCCGTCTGAGGACGGCAACCCTCCGTCATGACGCAGATGGTCAGGCCACCCTCCTGAACCTGCTGCTGAGGAACTACCTTCACTATAACCTCTACGACCAGGCGGAAAAGCTCGTCTCCAAATCAGTTTTTCCTGAGCAGGCCAATAACAATGAGTGGGCCAGGTACCTCTATTACACAGGTGAGAGGCAGCAGGGCCACCGCACGCTGCTTTACTGTCGTGTTGTCTAGTGACTAGAGCAGGAAACTGGAATCAGGACTCCTGGGTTCTGTTCCTGGGGCCAGGGAAGGAGTGTGATCAAGTGGTTAGGGCCAGGGTCCGGATTCTGAGGGTTTTCTCCTGGTTCTGCCACTGACCCCGCGACCTCTGGAAAACCGCATAATCGCTGCCTCCATTTCTTCACCTGTAAAATGGGCTAATACTTAGCCCAATGTGTGTGTCACAATTTGCTACAGGATCCACCCCTTGCCACAGAATTGTGTTCCACCATCGACACATCCTGCCCTAGTAAATGGGAAGAAAACACTGGACAACATGCACCAAGGATAAAATGTGATAGTCTTGTCTGCAGGTCCAAAATGATAGGTCTGAGGGGGCTGAACTGCGAGGATAACTGCACACAAAGGGAGTGGTGGAAATGCCAGCACTGTTCACTGCTATCGTGCTCAATTCCACCGTCCCCAACAGCCCCCTCTGCAGCTGCCAGAACCTCCAGCTTTGCCCTGGACTCTTGCAGTGCAGCGTCACCAGTACAAACGTTGGCAAGTGGAAGTGGCAGGGCAAGTAAAACTGAACTGAATGGAAACTGGAGAACGGAGGGGCCACTGTGCTGATCGTGTTAATGTTTATGTTTAATTACATTCAAAATCTCTGTTCTAAAATTTTAAATGAAGCTGCCCCAATTTCCAGACCAGGTGTCACAGACCATGTCCATCTTGCCAGGGAGTGCACTGGGCCTTGGTAGTAATCAGCATGCTAGTGAGCAGAGGTGGGTGTGAGGCTTTGAGAGCTGATGGAAGGGCCATGGATGTGCAAAGAGGTGTTCGCATTGCTTCCCTGGGCAGGGAAGGTGTGAGGTAAAGATTGCTCGCGTCCTGCTGTCCTTGCTGAGAATGTCCCCACTACACAGAGTACATAAGTGTGTGATCTCTGAAAGACTGGAGCTCCTCTAGTCATTTGGAGCTGAGGCAACTGAACGCAGATCTGCTTGTTGCTGACGTGACCTCAAGTGCTCTGTCTCAAACTGCACCAAACTAAAGCAGCCAAACAGCTGGCAAGGCATGGAGCAGTTGGCTTGATTAGCAGTTTGTGCTAGGTAGGGTGAAGATCTCAGTGCCTGGGCTGGGCTTTGTCCGTTAAACCAACTTCTCTCTGAAACAGTTTCTGTCCCTCTGTAACTTCCCTTCCCCTTCCCTTCCAGGTCGCATCAAAGCCATTCAGCTGGAGTACTCCGAAGCACGGAGGACCATGACGAATGCCCTGCGGAAGGCACCACAGCACACAGCGGTTGGCTTCAAACAGACGGTGAGTGGGTGCGTGATCCTCCAGGGGGCACCTCTGGGTGGATGCGTCAGGCATTTGTGCAGGCACCATGCGTAATCAGGTGCATGGAGAGGAGCAGAGACAGGGTAGGATCTGGGTCTCTCACCAGCTTCTTGGCCGGTCTATTCTAATGAAGAATTTGCTTCCTTTGGGTCTCTAGGGCAGTTCTAAGAGATTCCTACTGTTTGAAATGGGCCATCCTGATTATCACCACAAAAGTTGTTTTTCTCCTGCTGATAATAGCCCACTTTAATTGATTAGTCTCGTTAGTTGGTATGGCAACACCCATTTTTTCATGTTCTCTGTGTATATACATCTTCCTACTCTATTTTCCACTGCATGCATCTGATGAAGTGGGTTTTAGCCCATGAAAGCTTATGCCCAAATAAAATTGTTAGTCTCTAAGGTGCCACAAGTACTCCTCGTTCTTATAGTCTCTTGTCTGTCTTTCTGCCTAAGGTCCACAAGCTGCTCATCGTGGTGGAGTTATTGTTGGGCGAGATCCCGGACAGACTCCAGTTCAGACAGCCTTCCCTCAAGAGGTCACTCATGCCCTACTTCCTCCTGACGCAGGGTAAGGATGCTCTGGCTCCTCCCCAGAGCTTCATGATCTGTTGTTGGATGATCCAGGAACCCCTAACTTTCTGTTCTGTGCCCTACCATTTGGTCTAGCTACGGCTTCTCAAATTTTCATGAAAAATGACAAATAGTGACAGCAACAGGTAAATTGCACACTCTTATTTATGCTGTCTCATACTGCAAGAACAAAGAAATTATATGAAACTGAAAGATGTAGTTATAAGGAAATGCGGGTCATAACCTGTGGAACTCATGGCCACAAGACATCAGAGACCAAAGGTGTAGGTTGATTTTTAAAAAAGGTTAGTCATTAGTATGGACAATGAGAACATTGACAGTTTCATTACATAAGACACAGACTTTTTTTTGCATAACTATATTTTCACAAACAAGGGTCACTTTCATGGTTAGATTTTTTTAGACTAGCACAATAGTGGCGCAAAAGATAAAAGTGTACTTTAAAAATGTGTGCTAGTGTTGCTATGGCCAACTTCTGATTCCAGAGCCACACGTGCACATTTTTCAGAATGGAAGATAATTTTCAGTAACTTTGTGCTCCGTTAACTGGTTTGATGACCAAGGGACACTGCTCCTGCTTCCAGTGCCCATGGTCCTGGGTTCTAATCTCAATGGATCCCTGGCTGGGAGAGTAAAATTTACTTTTTACAGTGAGTAATTAACCATTGGAATGATTTACCAAGGGTTGTGGTGGATTCTCTATCATTGCCAATTTTTCAATCAAGACTGGATTTTTTTTAAAGACATGCTCGAGTTAAAAAGGAAGTATTTTGGGGAAGTTCTCTGGCTTCTGTTACACAGGTCAGACTAGATGATCACAGCGGTCCCTTCTGGCCTTGGAATCTATGAAATTGTTGGTCTCCGGAAGTCACTAAGTCATTGTAAATTGAGATAATGTTCTGCTCTTTGAAGGAGCAACATATTTTTAACATTTCATCAATAAAGGGCACTGTCTCCTGTTTTATTTCTGGCATTTATGGATCTAACCTCAAAATTCCACTCACTGTAACCTTTACATGTCAGGAAAGAGTTTGTTGAGTGGTGGGTGTACAGGACTCCTGGGTTCTGTTCCTGCTCTCACTGTCTGACCTAAGCAGATCTTTTCTCTCAACCCTCTCCTATATGTTCCCACAGCTGTTCGGACAGGTAACCTAGCCAAGTTCAACCAGGTCCTGGATCAGTTTGCGGACAAATTTCAGGCAGATGGGACCTATACCCTGATCATCCGGCTGAGACACAATGTGATTAAAACAGGTAAGAAGCTGCCAATGCCATGTTGTTGGGGCCAGGGCATCCTGTCCCGATGCGGTGTGGTGGTGTCGTGGCTGACACTCCAGCATTAGAAGTCTTGGACTAACTAGCCCCTGTGGCTTGCTCCTGTCGTTTAATGCAGCAAAGGAGAGCAATGTGCATTTGAGTCTCCTTGTGCTTCTTGGTTTAAAAGGCCTCTCGCTATCACACCCACTTCCCACCTCACTCAGTGTATCTGTGGCCCCATGACACGCTCCAGCTCCTGTTCCTTCTCTCACCTCCAGGTGTTCGCATGATCAGCTTGTCCTATTCCCGCATCGCACTGGCCGACATTGCTCAGAAACTGCAGCTGGACAGCCCGGAGGATGCTGAGTTCATTGTTGCCAAGGTGGGTCATTGGGATGAAGTACAGTTCAGGGATCAGTGTAGGAAATCTAGCCCTTGGCCCCTTCTCCCTGCGGTGCTCAGGGACCGCACAACTAACCGTCAGATTCCTGAGAGGTTGGTCCTGTAGCTTTCAGGCCCTACTGAACCAGCTCTCTGCTCCTCCAAAAGGGTCTGTCACCAGCCTCTTACTATTGGGATCTGGGCCATCAGCAGCTCCAAGTGCCTGCATCCCAATTAACCCCTTCATGCCAGGGTGCTCTGACCCAGAGCGTAGCCTTATCCCTACCCATCTCGCTACATCTGTCATTTCCTTGAGCAGTCGTTACCAAGGGATGTTGCACCAAGAAAAACTTGAGGTGCTCCCACTGAGTGGAAGAGGGATGTGGGGCTCAGGGCTTGAGAGAACAGACAGACCAATTCGCTGTCCTGTGGGAGCGAGTCTCCACTTCCTGAGTGCAAAGCGCTCACACTGCCATCCGCGGCTTTGACCCCCGGGAACTCTGCGCACGCGAACACCAGCCTTCAAGGTTGGCCCTTTGCCGTGACTGTTGCCTCTGGGCTGTAGGCCATCCGGGACGGCGTGATTGAAGCCAGCATTAACCACGAGAAAGGCTATGTCCAGTCCAAAGAGATGATTGACATCTACTCCACACGGGAGCCCCAGCTGGCCTTCCATCAAAGGATCTCCTTCTGCCTCGACATCCACAACATGTCTGTCAAGGTAGCTAGGCTGCAGCGCAGGCTCTGCCCATTGTCCGGGTGCTGGGTCAGGGGTCCCGGGGGCCACTCTCCTGAGATGTGAGTGCAGCAGGGTGATTTAGACACCTTGGGCTTTCAGCAGCTCCCCCAGCAGGTTCCAGGCCCCTCTGGGGTGATGGGTTGGCTCTTCTCCTTCCTCTCCCTTGCACCCCCAGATCCTTTGTTGGGGCACCAGTTCAAAGCATGGTCCCTCTGCCCTCCATGAGCTCCCCACGTTCTCCTCTTATCTAAACACACCCCGTTCTGTACTCTGCCTGCTAATACAGTGCACTACATTGGGGGTTGGGAGACCAGACTCCTGGGTTCTGTTCGCCACTCTACTGAACTGCCTCTGCAAAATGGGAGAGGAGCAAGCTCCCCCACGTGGGCGCTGGGAGGCCTCATTCATGCCAAACTGCTGTGACAGCCTCTGCTGAAAGGGCCTGATCTCTGGCAAATTTCTCAGCACTCTAGCTCCAGCTGCCGGGAGCGAGAGCTGATTCCCCGGCCTCACGAGGCCTCAAAACATGCGCTACCTTTGTGAGCACATCCTGAGCTCCACTGCCCTGGGAGGTGCAACTGAAGGTTGCTGTCCTGTCAGCGTGTCAGTCGGGCCACCTACCTGGCCGTGCTGGAACTTGCTGATGGAGCAAGGAGCAGGACCCCTGGCTGCCGTGCGTGCTTGGAAATGTCTGCTACAGCCTGGGAGGTGCCTGGGGGTTCCTTGCCTCTGCCCTGTGGCCCTGGCAGTCCCTCACTGATCCCCTTTTGTTTGTGTTTCCAGGCCATGAGGTTCCCACCTAAGTCTTACAACAAGGACTTGGAGTCTGCAGAGGTGAGATCCCACCTGGGTTCTGGGCTTCCTGCCTGTGGGGAGAGGGGGTTGAGCACCCCATTAGCAACCCTCCCTGGGAGTGACACATGCCTCCCAACCAGTGCTGTGTGCCCTCGTCTAGCCTGTGCTGAGACCCCCCCATCCCTGCCCTGATGGGAACCTTTCTGTGGCGAGCCAGTTCTGTCTAGGGCCCCAGTCAGTCCTCGGTGCCAGCTGTGGTTTGGACAGAGCCTTCTCTTCAGTCATTTCACATGAATGGCCATCACTTCCCCCTCTCTCTCCCTCACTGCTCACCTGGCAGCCTCTCCGAGCAGCTCAGTGCCCTGAGCCATCCCAGTCCCACGGCTGCAATTGGCCTGTTAGGAACGTGCCCTGCCTTTGCCTTCCAGGAGCGCCGGGAGCGGGAGCAGCAGGACCTGGAATTCGCGAAGGAAATGGCAGAGGATGACGATGACAGTTTCCCATGATCCTCTGGGGACTGCAGTCTATTTTTATTTTCCCACAGGGAATATCCTGTCTGATAGAAACCAACCTCTGGTGGCTACAATCCAGAATCTGCCTTTCTTTTATAAACTCTCTGCATGTACGTATTGGGGTGGGGAGGGGAGACACCCCCAGGTTCTATATCGCCCTCTGCCTATTGCAGAGGGAAGTGCTCCCCTACAACCATCACCCAAGAGATCAGCATATTAAGGGAAACCCACCCTCCCAATTCCCAATAAAACTTCTTTTAAGGTTGCTTGTGGTGGAAGTCATTGCTGCACCCGGCGTGGGAAGCACACAAGGGGTTAATGAATTAAACCTACTGAGCTCTGTCACCAAACCTCTTAGCCGCTTCTGGGTGCGTCATGTGTGACCTGCTGCTGGGTGGGTGGTGGTTACTGCTACACAGACCATGTCTGAGCCGCAGCTCTCACAATAATAATGGGTTAAGACTTTGTTAAGCTTCAATTATGACTTTTAAAATAAAAGTTGGAAAAAAACCTCGCACGTGTGTGTGGTTTTGCGGCTTTAAGTTTCACGGCGGGGGAGGTGGAACAGCTTGGAAATCCCGAAGCTTTCAGATGCTGATGCAGTGAGAGAAGGGAGGGACCTTTCACAGGGTCAGACCTTCCTCCCAAGAGCGGCAGTCGGGGATTCCTGGTCTCCCTTGCTCTAGTTACTGTAACCAGCTCCCTGGTGGTGGAAAAGGCGTTTTGTAAAAAACGGACTCTGGCCAGATCAAAGGCTCCTTCCGTCAGCTCCATCAAGTAACCCTCAGGTTTCTTCAGAGAGTTTGAGGTCAGAAGGGACCACAACAACCATCTAATCTGACCTGCATGGCACAGGGCTGAGAACCTCAACCACTAATTAGGCATCAGGCATACAGATGATATCACATACTGTGTCGTGCAGCACTGATCCTTCTGCAATTCTCCCTCCCTCTAAGGGGGCTACGGCTTTCTTCATGTGTGTGAAGCGGTGCCAACCTGTGTGCTGCGGAACAAGAGCCAGGGTTATGAGGGCCTACATAACTAGATGAACCTAAGACTCCTTGAAACTGCTCTTTGCAGCCTGCCCTCTGCCCCATTTGTAGGTAATACACCTGACCTCTGTTGTGTATGAACGCAGTGCCCACAAGAGCAGCAAGTACTTCGGTGAGGTCCTCCTTTTTCCCTTGTTTTCCACGTATGTGGCCGTGGTCTGATGCTCTCAGACATCCTCTCCCTCGGCCGTGTCTCTGCTAGAAGAAAATATTTCAAGGCAGCAGCAGGCAGCCCTCAAAACTAGTATTGTGCTGCACTGCACAGAGTTGTTCTGTTCCATAGAAGTTCTTATAACCTGCTCCCCACTCTAGGGTATGAGTGCCATCCAGTTGTGCATTAGTCACATTGCTTAACATCTGTCACAGTGGTTCTCCCTTCTGCTCCCCAGGAGAAGCATGTGTCGGAGAATGGCTTGGTTTGGCAGGTTTTTAGTATCAATGCCCTGGGTTTGTGGGAGAAGACAAACACACCAGGCGCTCGGAGCAGGAGGTGGGCGGTTTGCGATGGTTCTTAGCTCATGGAGGAGTTCATTCCGCTCTCAGGCCAGCCCTGCGAAAGTTCTGGTATCAGCACAGACGAGCTTTATCCTTATTGGGCAGAGTTCCTTGTGCCAGAGGAGGGAAGTTGTTGATCAGGGTTCTTTATCCCACAGCTTTAGGCTCTGTTAGACTGAGGCCGGTGGTCATTACTTCAATACCAATAACTTTGGAATCTTATATGCTAGCCCAGGGTATTTGTGCTGCTGCCTGTATCCAGCAGGGGGTGCTGCAACACCAGACCCAGGCATGTGCACTGTCCCTGAAAGCAAGTGCAGCTGGAAGGATCGCAGGACTTCATTAAAGGCCTGGCCTGAAACAGGGCCAAGATACACAGAACAGCCTAGTTTGCACCAATCTAAACCAGGGCCCGAGGGGCTCCTCTAACCTACCTCACCCCTCTGTGTTTCCCTGGCACCACTTCTCATGATTTACCCTCTGGCAGGACCAATGTGCAGGGAGCCAGGGGTCGCGTCCCGTAAGCAGAGAATGAAACCCGGAAGGGATGTGCTAGTCAGTCAAGCCCTGATCCTGCACCGTGGAAACTAATCATGTCAATAGGGGTAGTGCCTAGGGATTGGCCCAGACTGGAGTCCAGTTTGCCTGGTGCATGCGCAGCACAGGTCCCCAACTTTTGGGCCAAGCTGCTCTAACCACAGGCCACCACTTCCCCCTACTGAGTTGGGAGAGACAGAAGAAGGTCGCCACAGGGGTGTGATGCAGGGAAAGGCCTGGAAGAAATGACTGGGCTGCTAGGAAAGACACGCTGAGCCTACTTGTCAGTGAAGCCCAGCTCAGTGGACCAATCCCAGTTCCTCGCAGAAGAAGCCAATGCTGGAGTGACTCTGGGGCTTGGGTTGTGGCTCCGTGGATGATTTGTGTTTGGTTTCAGAGCCATGGACAGTCCGGGAGTGATTCCCTTTTATACACAACATGGGGGATCTGCCCAATCCCCACCCCCAGCCCCCTGCTAGTCCAGTCCTGCCCCCTCCATCAGAAACTGCCAAGGGAACGCTCCTCCAATGCCACTGTGCCAATAATGCACTTAGTGCACGCTTAGTGTGCACAGCCATTAATGCACTTATTGTGCACAGCCATTCATGCACTTAGTGCACAGCCATTCCTAGAACCTGGGAGAGAGGAGGGCAGCTAGCTGCTCGTGCACTCTGGGCCCCTCTCTGGTGTGAGTAATGTGCCCTGACTACACTGCACCACCAGAGGGCGCCACGTCACTGAAGGATCCCCACTGCAGCCTCTGGCAAGCTGGGCAATGGGTTCAAGCCGGAGGCACGATCCTTAGAGTCCCGCTGGGCACAGACTGTGGGCTCTTCATCAGCCCCATTAGCCCTGAGCCATTGCCGGCTGGGCCTGAGTCTGAGGGGCCGTTGGCCTCCCAGGAGGGCAGCACATGTGCTGCCAGCAGGCAGAGGGCACAACCCGCGGTAGCCAGCAGTAAAGCTACCGGAGCCACAGCCCCAGGTGCCAGGCCAGGCATTGGCGGGAGGGACAGCTCTGGCTGGAGCCCGGCACAGGGCAAGTGGGAGGGCGCATCCTGTAACGGCCCCCCCCGCAATGCATCTCTGCCAGTGCCCCCTGGTAGCCCAACCCTAGGCTCCCCCTAGCTCTGCCAGTGCCCCCTGCTCCTGGCCTGCAGCCCCCTGCTAGCCCAACCCTGGGCTCCCCCCCCCCAGCTCTACCAGTGCCCCTCACTCCCGACTCATAGCCCCCTGCTAGCCAGCCCTGAGTTCCCCCCACAGCTCTGCAGTGCCCCCTGCTCCTGGCCTGCAGCTCCCTGCTAGCCCAGCCCTGGGCTTCCTCCCCCGCCCAGCTCTGCCAGGGCCCTTCACTCCCAACTCATAGCCCCCTGCTAGCCCAGCCCTGGGCTTCCTCCCCCCCCCCCATCACAGTTCTGTGGGTGCCCCTCACTCCCGCCCCGCAGCCCCTAGCTACCCCAGCCTTGCAGCTCTGGCTCGGGTATCACTGAGGAATTCTCAGCCAATGCTGCTGTTCCCCCCAACCCCCACCCCAGCCCCCATAGCCTCATCCCAGGGGTGAGGCGAGCAGGACACGGAGGCTGGCGAACCCCCCGCTGTCCCGGGGCTGGTGTCTCGCTGAACGGGAACAGCCCATTGCCGTGTGGATTTAAAGCCCAGGTCATCAAGGTCGCCTTGTGCCTGGGGCTAAAGGCCTTGCCCCACACCCGATGGAAGACCTGCTCAGGTGCCAGCTAGCCTCAGGCAGAGTGCACAGAGCCAGGCGCTCAGCTGGGAGCCGTGCTGCAACCTGCCCGGGTCAGGGCATGAGCCCCACACCCTCCTAACCCGCCCCTGGCAGGACTCTCGGCTTTGCTGAGGCTGTTGCAAAACCCACTCGGCCTCGTCCCCTCTGTGCCTCAGGTGGCCTCAGTGCAGGGTGGTGCTGAAAGCCTCTCCCCAGCAAAGGCCTGAATGGGGACGGCTGGGGCAAGAAGGTGTGTTGAGGGAAGACCTGGTGGGCGTCATTCCGGCCATGGCCACAGGGGGGCAGTGCAGGGCTGTGCCCCACTGCTCTTAGTCCAGCTGTGGGGGGGGGGAAATGTCCAGGGCCCCTGCGCAGCTGAGAGGCCAGAAGAGAGGCACCTGCCTGGGCAGGGGACAGATGCGCTGAGCCCCAGGAATGGCCAGGGGGTGGGGGGGACCTCCGGCCTGGGCTCTGCCGCAGCTCAGACTAGGCGGCTGCTCCTGGCCTCAGTATCGGGGACACCCCCCAACCGATAAGAGTCTGAAAAGCGAGATCCAGGGGCTGGCTCCAGCCTCCACTGGGCAAGCGCTGCAGCCAGGTCCCATGGACCAGCCAGAGCTGCCCCTCAGGCCCGGCCGGGGCTCCAGGATTGGGTTTTACCCGCCCAGTCAGACTCTTGGAGGAACTGCCCTTGGGGGGTTGGTCCTGCTCTGAGCAGGGGGTGGGACTAAATACCTCCTGAGGTCCCCTCCAACCCCAATAGTTGATTCAATGAACAGCAGTGCTGAAGGGATCCCTCCCATTCAGGTTGAATGCAGGTTGCTCCACCCAGGAGGGGTCCTCTCAGAAAACACATCCCAGGGGCCCGCCTCGCAGCATCTGACATGGGGAGCCCAGATACTCCGGTGATGGGCGCCAGTATAGCCTAGCTGGCCAGATAACAGGGACTTTCATCCTGAAGGGACCTCAGATGCTTTACAAGTCTCACACACTCAGAGGATTCACCTCACCCACCACTAAAATGCAGCCAGCTCTGGGGTAGAGCACTACAGCTGAACAGCACACAGCAACGCTGGATCGTTTCTGAAGGAAGCTGAAATACTGTAACCAGAAGGGAAGATTCGGTCCTGTGCAGTGCACCAGGGCTCTCTCACAGTCCCTGTAAAGCCGGACAGTTTGGTATGTGCCTGTCTGCAGGGGGCAGAGGTCTGGGTTGACTCTGCCCTGGCCATGCCATTAAAGCAGCACTTTCTAGCTCGCTAAGGGATTTATCTGGTCCCCAGCCTGTCAGTCTTTACCAGCTGTAACCTCACCCCCTCAGTGGGGCTAATGTCCCCATTGCACGGATGGGAACTGAGGCACAGTGAGGCTAAGTGGCTGGTCCCAGGGCACACAAGTAGCTGTGAACTCAAGCCAGGTCTCTAACCACTACGCCAGCCTGCCTCCCTTTCCAGAGGAGTCGAGGTAGAGCCCAGGGCTAGCACATCTGGATTTGTTTGCAGTGACGAGCTGGGAGAATGAACCAACCCGTCCGAGTGTGATGGACGTGTCTGTGGTTTCTTCATATCAAGCTCATCCCAGCTCCTCCCACTTGGGAAATCTAAGAGCATCCAGGATTTCCAAACCGGGCTGGGTCACATCCTGCCCTCGCTCCCCCCAGGGCAAGTCAAGAGCAAGGCCCAGGCAGTGGAACCAGGAAGACGGCCTGCAGCTTTCTACGTAACTGCCCCCCCAGGACACACACAAACGTTCTCTCCCTTGGGAATCCTACTTGTTGGCCGGACCCCAGCCCTCTGGGGTGGGCTCAGTGCCTCACAGCAGAGACAGACTCAAGGCCAAAGGCCCATCCTAGCCTGGTCTCAGGAGGGGCCTCCCCGAGCAGTGAGATCTCCAGCCAGAGAGCGATCACTCCAGGAGACATAGCCGCCCCGGCACTGGGGTCAGCTCAAACTGGGCTGAGCGACGCCCTTGGAGAATGGGCTGAAAGGGATGGACCCAGCCCCTTCCCCAGAGAGGGCCCCGTGGGGCCGCGTTCAGGAGGCTGAGTCGCTGCTCTGTGGGCAGGACGGGGTCCCCCGTGTCTATGCACAGCGGGCACAGCAGAGCCGGCGTGTGGGCATTGGGGGCAGGTTGGACGGGAGTCCATTTTCAAACAGAGTCCCCCACACACGCGGGGGTGGGGGGGGCGCAGAGCGCTCCTCTCACTCCCTGGCGCTGGGCTAGCCCCACCTCAACTCAGCCTTGGGCCTAGCCAGGAGCCAGGAGAGCCTCCGGCCGGGGTGGGGACAGGAGCAGCTAAAATGGAGCTCATCGGTGGCAGCTGCGCTAAGAAAGGCCCCGTTTCCCGCGCACATTGGCCAAGCCCGGTGGAAACTCCACCACTCTTGGTAACCATGACAAAGCTCACTCCTGGGCCCTCTTGTACCCATCCCCGTGGTTTCTGGGCGTACGCCCAGTTCCTGCCAGCAGCCGTGACTTCCTATTTCTGACTCACTCTTTTCTTTTTAATAGCCCTAATTCTTGAAAATAAAAGCCTGCTGACTCCCAGCCATGCCCAGCTGTTCACCCCTGAGCCAGCATTTTCCATCTTCACCACTTCCAAGGAGGTGACATCAGTCCATGGGAGACCACCCCGCCCCTGGCCTTCAGTGACCAACACTCCCTGGGAAATTTCACTACCTCTCCCCTTCTTCCTCACCAGGGCCGGATTAACCTTTTGGGGGCCCAGTGCCAAATATATTTGTGGGTCCCCATGGGGGCAATGGAGCATGGCGCAGGGGCGTCGGCCAGCCCCTCGCTGCAGGGACCAAGGGCATGGCAGGGGCAGCCCCGCTCCGCCCAGCCCAGTACGAGGGCACTATCTACAAACCGGCAGTTGCCAGACGCACTGTGTCCTGCCCGGCCCTGTGCTGCCAGCCTGCCCCTTCCCCTCGGAGGGGGCCCATGCCATGCCACACAGCCCCCCCGCCCAACACTCCCGTGACTCCCTCTGGCCAGAGCCCCTGCCCACAGCCCCACCACAACTGTCCTGCGTCCCACACAGAACCCCCACTCCCTAGTGCCCCAACACACACACATCTTCCCCACCCCCTCACAGCTCCCCAGACGCTTCAGAGACCCATTCCCCCACCCCTGCCTCCCGGCCGCACTCACCAGCCCTGCTCGGCGGTGACTGTGTCTGCTTCTGCACCAGTCCCAGGCAGCTCAGCCCCGGGGAGACAGGCGGGGTCCCACAGGTGGTGGGAAGCAGAGACTGCCCGGAGCCGGAGGGGCACTGGGGTCCGGCCAGGAGGCAGAGAGGAGTTCCCAGCCGGCCGGCCGGCAGGCCGAGAGGAGCAAGTAATGGGCGGGGAGCAGCCAGTAGGCTGGTGGGGTCTCGGCCCAGTGCAAGCAGAGCAGGCCGGGGAACCCTTCTGAGCATGGGCCCGGCTCCATGGCGCCACTGTGAACCCGGCACTGTTCCTCACAGCCCAGCTTTGTGCCACAGCCTGAAATCTCGCTGCGGAAGGAGGAGCTCTTGAAAGCTTGGAAACTTTGCCACCAGCCTTCCCATGAGAGGCTATCGGGAGATTCTGCCTCCCATGAGGTGAAATTCCCCCTGGGCGCCAGCTCTGCAGAGGTGAGGGCTCTCCCGCCCGGCTCCAGTCGCACGGAGCCCCAGACAGTGTTGACCCCCTGCGCAGGGCTGACCATCAGCCAGGAATGTCTGTGGAGCAAACTGAATTCAGCCCTGCAGCCCGTTGAGGGAGCTGGGGCAGAACCTCAGAGCAATTGGCATTCGTAACAAATTCTCTCCAGTCCAGGGAGCAGAGAGAGGCGGAGCCACAGCCCCAAGGCCACGGAGCAAGTGAGAGAACCCAGGAGTCCTGACTCCCCAACCCCTTCTGCTCTAACCCCTAGACTAATTTGGTCTAGTGGGCGGAGTAGGGAATTGTCAGTCAGGTTCTGTAACAGGGACACCTCAAACCTGGTATCAGACCTGCCCCTGCCTCAGTTTCCCCCACATTCCTGAAAGCCGCCAGCCAGTGCATCAGTGAGCCCACTCCCCTACCCCCTCAAGGGTCCATGTTTCAGCCCCTTTCACCAGGGGTCTACTTATTGTTCAAACACAAACTCAGCTCAACACAAATCCAAACAGGTAACCAGCTCATGTGGCCTTGCTCCTCCCCAGGCCTGTGCTACCTGCCCAGGGGGAACCCCAGCCAGCTCCTTGCCCCAGCCAGAGTAGCAAGCCCCACACCTCCCACCTCCTTACGCTCTCCCTCAAGTTAGCTGCTTGTTGGTCTTTCATCTCACCATCTGGGAAGCAGGTGGGGCTCCACCCAGCTCCCTTAAAGGGGCCATCTCAGAACAGCTCTGGTGGTTGAGAGCTGACGGAGCCAGAAGTATACTGATCCACTCGTATACTGACCCACTGTGTGACCCGCTCTGTTCCTAAGTTTGCCCTTTTCCAAAGCAGCAATTCCAGCTCAGAGCACAACAAGCAGGAGTTAGGTCCTTCGGGTTCAGTTAACACCCCATTGAGGTGGATGGCTTGATTCATGCCTCTCAGAGCAATTGCCTGGGGCTGGCTGGCTCAGCTTGCACTCAGCTGGTGTAACGGTTACATGCGCAACCATTAGCTGGTGCAAATCAGCACAGGCCGTTGCCTGTGGCTGACCTACACCCGCCGGGCTCAGAGGTCCACGGAGAGCCCAGGTGGGGGCAGTGAGGGCGGCATCTGAGGCACCGTGGAACATGCCGAGCCCGGCTGATTATCCGAGGTGAAGTGATTTGACCAAGGCCTCAGAGGGGAAGTGTGTCGGGGGGGGGTCAGAATGAGGAGGATCTGATTCCCCGCTCCCCCCCAGCTTTTGCCTCTCCGAGAGGTCATGCTGGGACAGATGGTTTAAATCCCCATGCCGGGATTCGGTGAGGCGGGTTGGACTTTTTATTACTTTGGCACCTGCCCAGAATCCCATTTCCTTGTTCCCAGGCAGGTAGAACATGGAGCTTGCGATTAAACGGAGCCAGAACAATACATTCCAACGCCATCCCACTAAGTGCTGCAGCCGCTTTGCCAAGGGGCTGGGCTCAAAGCCCCTCTCCAGCTCCATTTCCGAGCAATCGTCCCCCTGCCCCCAGCCGGGCAGGAGTTGGTTCAGCTGGCACTGGGCCAGGCAGCCCAAGCTGGAAATGTGCGTCGCGTTTTCCCCACCAGCCTGCCAACAAAAGAACACTGAGGAGTTAGGAAGCAGCGCCCGCGTCAGATCCCCCAAGTCTGGGGAACGATTGCCAGAGACCGGTGCAGGATCGCTCCCGACAGGGCCTTGCCAAGGGGGCTGGAGCTCCTATCGCTGTGGTGCACCTCCCAGGCCCATTCCCCCACCCCGAGCCAGCTAACGCTGCTGGAAAGAGGGGTTCAGAGTCCTCGTGGTGTCTGTATCCCAGCGGCGCTGAGAGCAAGGTGCTGCACACACACGGTGAACCCCTGGCCCGCCGAGATCAATGGCAAGACTCCCAGTGACTTGAATTTCACCCACAGCAAATCCCTGCCCCCAACGAGCTTGTTATCTAAATAGACAAGGCAGGCCAGAGACAGCCACGGGTTTTCCATGTGACCCCAGTCACGTCCCTTACACCAAGATAGCAGCCTTCAACTACCTGAAGGGGGGTTCCAAAGAGGATGGAGCTCAGCTGTTCTCGGTGGTGGCAGATGACAGAACAGGGAGTAATGGTCTCAAGTTGCAGTGGGGGAGGTCTAGGTTGGATATTAGGAAACACTATTTCACTAGGAGGGTGGTGAAGCACTGGAATGCTTTACCTAGAGAGGTGGTGGAATCTCCATCCTTAGAGGTTTTTAAGGCCCGGCTTGACAAAGCCCTGGCTGGGATGATGTAGTTGGGTTGGTCCTGCTTTGAGCAGGGGGTTGGTCTAGATGACTTCCTGAGGTCCCTTCCAACCCTGATATTCTATGATTCTATGAAGATCTTCATAGGACAATTCCTGAATTTTAGGGTCTTGCGTTGAGCATCTACCATCACTAGCCACTTTGGAAAACTGGCCTAAAGCCTTGCTGTGCCTCAGTTTCCCCATGTGATCCTTCCCTATCTCCCTAGGCGGTGCTGTGAGGATCACAATCATTCATGACTGTCTGGGGCCCAGATACCATGGTGTGGGCCCCTCCAGACTTAAGGCATAGGATCTCTCAGCAAGCAGACACATGCTGTTTTAATTCTAGGCGAAGCACATATCACATGAGGGAATGTTAGTGGTTCTACTTGAGGGCAAGTGAACATAGCAACAAGGAGAGAGGAATGTAAAGGTGATTTCTCTCTCTTCATCATGACCTAATTACTTGGTTAAATTAACAAACAATCTACTCAAGTTGCTGGAGAACAAAGCAGCTGCTTCTATTATAAGGATAACAAAGTTTGATCAGGACTGAGATGTCTTGTTAGCTCACAATTAAATCTCTGATGGGGAATAAGAAACGGCTGATCTTTTGGGGAGTGGCTGACTTTGGGGGCATTCTGGGGTTTAAAGAGCAATGAGAATTAATGAGTTTCTATTGATCTTGCCCCAGTGGGCTGGAGAACAGGTCCAGCGGTCTAAGATTGGGGTCCCAAGTAGAATCAATTGGGACCATTTGAAAACCTACATTTTGTAAAACTTGAAAATACAAATCTGTGAAAATACAAATTCTAGGAATGATTTGCCCAAGCGATTTGTCACACTTATTTCATCAGAGTGAATTTTCCCTGACAAGACTATAAATGCCCTGTATTGATGAGAGGTTCAGCATTCGTGAACTGAAAGGGACTAGTGCAGCTTTTGCGTCTGTCTTATTCACATTCCCGGGAACCGTCATAAACTCAAAAGGGGAGGAGATACTGAGAAGATTCCACGCATTTAGAATGAGATCTCTCCAAAGTAAGTACGAACCTTCACTCGACAGCAAGATACCATAGCCACTGATTTCCTAATAGCAAACTGCTTGGATTTATTCTAGGTGAGGGGGCTGGTAAGTGTGATTTGGGGAACAGTAACTTCTACAGTTACCGTTTGGGTTGTTTGATTTAAACAAAAAAAAAATTTTTTTTTCTTCCTTCTTCCTGGTATATTTGCCTATTTATGTATAGCCAGGAAAAGAATAGCTGTGGAGACAAATGCAGAACATTTAAGAGGCATGTGTTTTATACAGGCTGGATTATGTTTTTAACAGGTGGGGTTTACTTACTGCATGTTATGGGTGAGTTTGCCTCGCTACAAAAAATTCTGAGTTATGAGCAGCTGAAAGCAGAGGGGATTTAAATCAAAGTCTCATTCTAACTTTAACTCTAAAAGCTTTAATGTCTAGATTGTGTTTCTTTAGACTAAGCTCCTTGGGCAGAGATTGGGGGAACCAACACACTTTGGGGTGATACTTACATGAGAACAGTTTCCACTGGAAGTTCTCCTGGGCATGGCCTGTCTCTCACTAGGTGTATGTGCAGTGCCCAGCATACAGGGCCCCCAACCTCAGTTGGGGCTTCTGGACTAACCCTACTATCTCCTCTGAACACAGAGAGGGGGCGTTTCTCCCGCTCTGTATCTCCAGCCACAGCTGGATTCCTCTGCACTTACCTGCCTGACTCTGCTCCTCTCTCTCCTTCCTTCGCCTCCAGCTGTTCTGCCACTGCTAGTCAGCACTGTGCTGTGTTTGGGGTGCACCATGCTGCACGCAGCTCCCCTGACAGAGTTCTCCGGGGATCAGGATTTCCAGCAATTCCTGCAGAAGGACCTGGAATACATCCGCAAAATCAAAGGGGACGTCGCCCAGGTGCAGGAGCTTGTGGTGAGTTGCTCGACACGAACCAGGGGGAGAGGCATGGAGGGCAGCAGAGGTCTGGGGTGGGCCATGCAACGCACTCAGAGGTTCATCTATGACCTGCACAAAGGGGCTTCTTGACATCTGACGAGAAAGCTGCAGCTACACGCCTCCCTGGCGATTTGGGGTCTCTCGCTCAGCAGTGATGCTGGGGGCTGCAGCCTGGCTGGAGGGGACTCAGGGGAGAGCTGCGCAGTGGGTTAAACTGTAACAAGGGAGGATGCCAGCAGCCGGGCCCTGAGCACTCAGGGGTGGGGCCCTGACATTCTGATCCGGAGGCTTCATCTCTGCTGAGGATCTCAGCCCCAGGCTCCCAGACAGACAGGCTTCCCCAGCAGCTATGACTTGGGCTGGGCGGTAGGACTTCGCAGCAGGACGAGACGGATTGGGAGATCACTCCGCGGCGTCAGACCCCTTGCTGTAGAGCAGCGTGAAGCTGTGCTGATCTTCCCCAGGGACAGACACCTGACCAGGTCCCCATTACCTCCAGTTGGGAGGGTCACAGACAAGGGCCCTCCTGATCCAGCAAACTTAGCAAACTTCAACCCCCGGCAGGAAACACACAACAGGAGCAAGAGGAACTGTGTGTCTTCGCCTCTCTCAAAGCAAGAACCAGAAACAGGGACCCATCCCTCCCAGAGGAGTTGCAGGCTGCTGAACAAGTGTCTTCTCAGGGACCAGCCTGACAATTTACCCAGCCGCTAGGTAGAGGATCTGTCCACTCAGCCAGTGCAAACTGCAGCCTTCCCCTTCTGGTCACTCTGCCCCTGCCTGATGCAGGCAGAGAGCGGATTTGAGGACGGTGAATCCTCCTCCTGCTTTGGACTGCAGTTTGTTTGGCCTGATCCTCATGCACTTCTGCAGGTCTCCTTCCTCAGGCGAGCAGCCCTGTTTATTCAGTGTTACTCCCACACCGAGGCGTTTGCAGGATCGGGCCCTTAGGATTTGGGCCAGAAAAGTTTTTCGCACTGATGGTGTTAAATTGGGAGGCAGACGCTGGCCAGCCCGCTGGCCCGGGGGATCCGAATGGGCATGTTTCCTGGAGATTACAGCTCGCGCTTGTCAGTATTTTAACCCTGTGGGGCAGCCAGTCTTATTCACATAGCCAGTGGATTTGTTTGCTTTGGTCCAGTTTCCAAAGTCTCGCACGACCACGCCAGCCAATGTGCAGCACTGAGTCCCTCTCCTTTCCTGCTATTCCCGGGGTTGTGCCAAAGGAAAGGACAATGCAAAAATGAAAACAGAAAAACAGTGCTTGGGAAAAGGCAGGCGAGACTAACGGAATCCGAGAAAGGCAGGGCTGGAAGGGACTCCGGGCAGGACCAAGCAAACCCAGACCATCCATGACAGGTGTTGGTCCAACCTGTGCTTAAAAACCTCCAATGATGCGGATTCCACAACCTCCCTGGGAAGCCTGTTTCAGAGCTTAGCTACCCTGATGGTTGGAAAGTTTTTCCTAATATCTCACCTAAATCTCCCTTGCTGCAGATTAAGCCCGTTACTTCTTGTCCTATCTTCAGTGGACACGGAGAACAATTGATCCCTGTTGTCTTTATAACAATCCTTAATACATCTGAAGCCTTACGCAGAGCAGAATAGGACAGTCCCCTCCCGTGTCTTACATACAATGCTCCTGTTAATACACCTCGAAGGGGATTAGCCTTTTTCATAACAGCATCACACTGTTGACTCATATTCAATCTGTGACTCACCCCCCAGATCCTTTTCAGACCACTGCCTAGATCCCCATTCTGCAGTTGTGCATTGGATTTTTTTCCCCCCTCCCTAAGTGTAGAACTTTGCATTTGACTTCAGTGGGTAAAGTTACTCCCAGGAGTGTTTGCAGGGTTGGGGCTGGTGTCTGGAACCCACCCCGGCCATCGCATTCTCGGCCTAGACTGGGGTCCCGGAACAGCAATCGCTAGCTGTCGCCGAGGCAATACTTGGCTTATAATTCCCACCTCCTGACTGTACCTTTGCTTCTCATCCCACCTCAGTGCACGACCCTCCAGCTCTGCAACGAGGAGGAGCTGATGCTTGTCAAGCAGAAACTGGGCATTTCCCAGGCCCCGCTGGATCTGTGTCACAGCAAGACCTTCCAAGTGGTGAGTCTGACCGAACGGGACTACAGCAAGGTCGGGGCGGGGCGGCGGGAGCGATCTGTGGGCTGCGTCCTAAGGGCCCCAGCTTGCTCCCACTGACAGCGGTGGCAGCCGCAGGGTCGGACTGACTCCAGCAGCAGGTCTGTGCCTGGGGCAGGAGTGAGGATCAGCTCCGAAAGGGTTAGGGAGCAGCACGCCGCGGTGCTTCCCGGCCCGGGGGCGAAGGAAAGGCACTCCTACAATGAGCTGCTGGTTCTCAGCTTTGGCTTCTCTCCAGCCACGGCAGCCTTCTCCAAAACAAGAACAATGGAACCACTTCAACCCTGTTCCTCTGCCAGCTTCCCAGAACCCAAACGCCTCTCGGCTACATCCGAAGCCTTCCCAGGCCAGGGCCTGGCTGATAAACCCAACCCTAAGAATAGTCCAGCCCAAAATAGCCGGGTGGGGGCAGCTAGCTAGAAAGAGGGGGAGGCTTCCTCACAGCCCTGGCAAACGCTGCTGTAACTCAGCACTTCCCGGCCTTGGTGATCCCCAGCGCCGGCCCAGCCGTGAGGGAGGGAGAGGCCCAGGTCCGTGCTGCCTCGCTGAGCTTCACGGATCTGTCAGCCGGGGCTGGGGGGAGTCTCCGGTCCTTGCAGGGTCTTGAGCTCGATGGTCACGTTTTCCAGCCCTGCTCGAGGGCCCCGGCAAGGAAGGAACCCCAGGGGAAGCTCCGACCCCTCGGGGGGAAAGGGAACAGCTGGCCCACTGCAGTTACAGTTAACCCCTTCCGTGCTGCACAGTCACCACAGCCAAGGTGTTTCGCTGGGATAGACGCTGCACAGGAAACTTGATGCCAATCGGGTCACTAAAGCGCTAGCGTCCCCGCTCCGGCCTCCTCTCTCAACTCCTTCCTTCTCGTGCCCACAGGATGCCTGCTTCAGCCAGATCCGGGACGGGCTCCAAATCTACCACGGCCACCTCGCCCTCCTCCTCCAGCTCCTGCCGGCTCACTCCAGCCTAGTGGATGCCCTCCAGCTGGACGTCTCAAACCTGTCCACTAACATCCAGCAGCAGGTACACCGCTCCGCTTGCTCCTGCTCCCCCGGTGGGTGGGACCAGGCCCTCGGGGGGAGGGGGGAGAGGGGCCCCTGGGGGCAGCCAGAATCCTGGCGGCCTTCACCCAGATCAAGTGGCTCAGGCGGGGAGCCAGCCAGGGCAGGGCCTGGCAGCAAAGGTGAAGCCAATCCCTGCTTGCCATAGCCCTGCTGCGTTCCTGGGCCCGACGTGCTTGTGCAGGATTGAATGGGACGGGGAGAGCGACCCGCCCTCAGCCTCACAGCGGGGCCTCCCAGGGTGCGGGGAGCTCACCCCCATGCTGGCCCTGACCTGTGCCTAGATTGAGGCTTCGGGCTCCTTTCGCCAGCACGAAGGGCCCGAGCCAGAGCCTGGTTGTCTCAGAGCAAGCCCAAGCTTCCCCGGGTGCGTCAGGCGCTGGCTCCACTGGGCTCCTGCTCATGCTGCTTGCTGTCTCCCGCTCCTTTAGATGGAGGATCTGGGTCTGAACACGGTGACGTACCCCAAGGCCGAGGGCCAGGGCACCCTCCCCAGCCTCTCGTCCGACTTCGACAAACAAGCCGGCGGATTCATCATCCTCGCCAACTTCAAGCGCTTCCTGGAGACGTCCTTGCGGGCCCTCCGCCACCTCACGCTGGTGTGAAGGGGCGCGGGGGTTGGCGCCTGAGAAGTCCCATGCCTTGGGGAGGGGCTCCGGGCTTTGAGATCTAAGGGGGAGTTTTACGGGGGGTGTCTCCCAGCCGGAGGATGCTCTGCTCATCCAGCCTGGATTCTCCCTTATTCCCCCCACCACCTCCACTCTGCAAAGCAACAACCAAGGCTCTTAACTATTGGACTGGGGCATCAGCAGCAGCTGCCCCTCCCTCTCGGGGTCAATGGCAAACCCTGCCCCAAACCCGTTTACTATTCCCCGGGGTTTGAGGCTGGGCATGGTTCTCTTTTAGGGTGACCAGATAGCAAGTTTGAAAAATCAGGACAGGGGTGGGGGTAATAGGTGCCCCAAATACTGGCACTGTCCCTACAAAATCAGGATATCTGGTCACCCTGTGTTATTTAAAGGTTATTTATTTCTCATTCGTGAGCTTCACCACTGGTTGGTGCATCCACACACGCAGCCCCAATGCAAACCCTGCCCGGCTTATTTAATATTTATCACTATTTAATATATTTATAGGGGTTTGGAAGCAGTTGGCAGACGTATTTAAGTGCAACTGGTCTATGGTATGTTTTTAAAGTCAAACTCCATTCCCTTTATAATGACCCACGGGCATCATCACTGAATGTTTTGCAGCATCAGCAAATCCGGGAGCAGGGCCTGGGCTGCTGGTTGTGCATTTTTACATGTGCGTGCAATGGAGTTACTGTTTAATATTTAAACAAACGAGCGTCTCCAGTACCGGGGGGTTTGCTCTTTGGTAGCCAAAAGCTCCTGGCCCAGCTCCCCGTGGGATCTGGGGGAGTAGGACGGCACAGCAGGCTCCTGAATTAGCAAAGTCCTTGGCTAGGGTACTGCTTATGCCTAGCCCTTCTCATTGAATGACAGGGAGGTTTTCCTCCAGGGGAGATTGGCAGAGGCCCTGGAGGTTTTTCGCCTTCCTCTGCAGCGTGGGGCACGGGTCACTTGCTGGAGGATTCTCTGCACCTTGAGGTCTTTAAACCACGAGTTGAGGACTTCAATAACTCAGGCATAGGTTAGGGGTTTGTTCCAGGAGTGGGTGGGTGAGATTCTGTGGCCTGCATTGTGCAGGTCAGACTAGATGATCATAATGGTCCCTTCTGACCTTAAAGTCTATGAGTTTCTGAGGTTTCCAGCTCACCCTCCCAGAAAACCAGCTTTTCTGAAACTTTTCTTATATTATTTTTATATATTTATATTTTTCAAATGCACAATCCACTGTTCCTCCTCGTTCACCCATGAGATTTACATTCATGTCAAACTGATTTTATTTATTATAATTTAACTTAATGATTTACATCTTCATTTTTACTATTAACTGTCATCGCTCCTTTCATTTCAAATGATTTTTTGCCGAGAATGGCTCAAACCTGAATCCTACCAGACTCAAATTCCAGCTACTCTGAATCCAACCAGTGTGAACTGGGCTGGAGGGATTGGCATTGCCCATATGCTTCAAAGCGGTCACCGACAGACAGCCCCCGTGCATTTCGATATGAATCACATTGTACTAGATTAGCGGAGACTGTGCAATTCTACCTCGCCAGATGATCCAGATGAAGAATGTCCATTCTTGAATGGTTGGAATTTAATTAAAAAAAAACAAATGCAAGATCTTCATTGACAAATTCTGGAGTTTTGCCTATTAACTTGGCAAAATGCCCAGCAGAGTGGGATATTTTGTAATTGTCTTGAACTGGTTTATATTTCAATGTGTTGTATTTATTACTGTGTCTGGGCATGGCTCAGACCAAATCGATTTATATTTTTATTTAAAACAAAGAATTAAAAATATTTTGGTACTTTCTAAAACATGTATGTTTGGCTGAATGTATCAGGAGGCGCGGTCCTACGCGCTAACACTTTTAACCAGAAATAAACCAGTCCCTTATCTAGGATGACAGCAGAGAGGCCCCCACGCGGTTCGTTAATAGTTCTCTTTACTTGTTCAAAGTGCACAGCTTCATGCCAGCCCACAGGCCCATCCAGCCCAGCCATGGAGAATTAATCTAATATTAAACGCAAACTGCACCTGAGCTTAACCAAAGCAAGAGACGCAAGGCCTGTTAGAAGGTCAGAGCCGTTTAACCCTTCAGCCCATTACCCAGCTAGATGGGGATTTTCAAAGGGGACCAAGGAGTTGGTGCCAGCCCCCAGTGGGATTTTGGCACCGAATATCTTCAGCTCCTTTGAAAAAGTTCATACCCAAAGCTTCAGGGAGAGCAGGAGCTCCAGCTCCAGCCCACATGGAAGGCAATTCAACAGCTCAAGGACCCTAGGGAGATACATCATCTCAGGAGCAGGGAGGGGAAAGCTGTCACCAGACCAAGGAGCACTTGAAGGGGAGAAGAATCTTTCCCACATCCTCTGCAGTACCCCAAATCCTTGTCCCCCTCCTGAACACCCCTGCGCTTGGGGCATCTGCTCGGACAAGGGCTCTCTATATCTGGAGCACTGTCCAGACACCGAACAAAACCATCCCAGCCCTAGAGAGCTGACAATCTAAGTACAAGACAAGAGATGGAGACAGCCAGGGGAGTACAAGGAACCAGGGAGACCATGCTGGTCAGCATGGCAGGTAGTGAGCTTAGCCACAGCGGCCTCGCCCAGTTTTTGTAGACCTGGAGGCCTCGGAGAGTTTTGCGGGGGGATTTGAAGGTGGATCTCGATCGGGAGCCCTGCCCAAGCGCCAGGGGCAGCAGGGAAGAAAGCACACGGGTGCTAGTTTGAAAAGAGAACAAGTGGGTGACGGAGGCTGATCGGAGGGGGCAGTCGATAGCTGGATGGCGAATGAGACGGGGGGAGGCTGTGAAGGGCCTTGACTGAAGACAAGCAGCGATTGTTTGATGCGATGGAGAAGGGGAAGCCAGCGTGGGATGCAAAGAGAGGGGAGACAAGGGCAAAGCAACGGGCGAGGAGAATGATGGCCGCCGCAGCACTCGGACCAGATACGAGTGGGGCCAGACCCAGAGTGCCTAGGGCAGCCCGCACTGGAAATGCCGCGGTCAGGGCAGGCTGCAAAAGGGAGAGCAGATCCTCCCAAGACTGGTGGGTACCACTGATGTTAAACTCCCCAACCAGCCACACACTGTGCTTCTGATCCCCCGCACTGGTTATCACACAGCCCCCTTATTGCATTCCAGTTCTCTGCCTCCCAATCAGCACCTAGGTCCAGCACAGAGAGAAGTGATTAAAAAACTCTGCTTACGTATACAAAGTGTTCTTCTGACCCCAAAGGATCAGCCCTGTTACCAGGTCACTATAGGTTTGGATCTTACCCAAAATACCAGGCTGCCAGCCAATCCTTTAGTGTCTAAAACTAAAGATTTATTATAAAGAAAAAAGAAGAGACGTTAAATGGTAAAACAGTCACATACACACACAGATCAGGTTCTTAGCAGTATTGGTGAGTTTGCCGACTTGAAATTCCCTCTGGAACCCACCCACAGCTTGGATGGGTCATTCAGTCCTTTGTTCAGAGCTTCAGTTTGTAGAAAGGTTACTCCAGAGGTAAGAAGCAGGACTGAAGACAAAAGGAAGAAGATGCAGCTGCCTTTTATAGTCTCTTGCCGTGCAGTTTGATTTCCTTTGTTCCAAGTACAAGCTGCCCAGCACGTGGCTTGGAAGCCTTAGAGTTCTGTCCATGGGCATGTCCCTCTCAACGGGTCAGGTAGAGCTGATGGTCCTTAATGGGCCATCAAGGAAGCTAGGAAGTGCTGATGCCAAACTGTCTGGGGGGTGTCACCCAGAAGTATAACACACGTTTTGAAATACAGCCATACCTACATGTGTATAACCCACAATACAAAGGTGATACAAACACATAGATGAGATGATCATATCTGGCAGATTATAACATTTCTGCAGATATCTTACATGGCATATCTGGCATAACTCACTGCAATTTTACAATATTGGTATTCATAATATCCTGAAGTGTCCCCCAGATTCCATACAGCGTCACACAAGGCATTCCCCTAATCTCCACTCAGAGCAATCAGAGCCAGCCAATCCAGCCACTCGAGATCGGAATCAGAAGCCATCAAAACGTAACAGGACAAGCTGGTCTGCGCCCCCGAAGGGGTCTGCTTCCCAAACCAGTCCCAGAGGCACCCCCATTGAGTGCAGGTATGGCAAGTGACCTGGCCTCCGCCCCCCACCCCACCTCCTGACAGCAGAATGACTGCACCTAAAAAATCACCCGCTAAGGACAAAAGACCGTCCCCTGCAACATGCTTAATGGCTGGATCAAACTCTCTGGGGCTGAAAACAGCCTTCAGGGGACTGGCAGGCTGAACCAGCTCCGGCACCAAAAGGATTGGTTTGAAAACCATGAGGTTTAAAATAAATATATATATATATATATATATATACACACACACACATATATACACATATATAGCATATGAGGTTCTATTTAATTGACCTTCTGGTTTTTTACCTCTAGGTGCACTCGGATCATGTTTTCAAGCTGCTCTCCACAACCACAACAGCTAGAGGACTTGGGCCCAGACATTAGGAACCTGTGAGCATCTAGACTTTTGACTTTTTAAGAAAGGTGAGGCTCTCCCATGGTCTCTCATCTTCCAGGACCGGGACTTTACGTGAAACACCAAATGTTGGGTGAGTGGGCACCACAGCAGTTTAATCACAATGCCTAGCTCCTGGGCTGCCCTCCCCCGCCCCCCACATCCCAAAGCACGTCACAAAAGCAGAGTCAGGATCATTAGCCCTATTTTTATAGATGGGAAAACTGAGGCACAAAGGTGGGGGACACAGGTTAGGAGACTTTCAGATGGTGAACTCCTCAGAGCAAGGACTATCCTTACCTTTCACTACATCCCATCCCCCAACCCACCGCTGGAACTCACTGCTGCAAAGGCTTGACACGTTATCTACAGCCCCACCACGCAGAGGGGCCTTGGACTCTCTGGGTGCTGCACAGTTAGACTGGGCAGCAAACAGGGCCTCCCCAGCGATTTCTGCTCCCTCTTGGACACTGGTGTGAGTGGGCTCCTCAGCAGGCGCTCTGCCTCGGCCGCTTCTGGCCTCAGCGCAGCGTTAAACCAATGGGGCTGCGGCTGAGGGGATTAAACTTCCAAAGGCCAAAAAAGTCAGCAGGGCGGGAAGACCCAGAGCAAGAACCAGGGGCTGATCCAGAGGGAGATGGTATCAGGGCCAGGCTGCTGCCCAGGCATGTAGATACCAGTCCTCGTGATGTACATCTAACGGAGGCAGGAGGGTTTTCCCCTGGGAAACCAGAGAGCTTTCCACTATTGCTACACTCCCGTCTGACCATTGGCTCAAGATAAAGGGAAGAGGGGGACGCCCCTGTCATTATTCATCAACTCCCAGCTGTTTGGGGAGCTCAGAGAGAGCCCAGGGCTGATTTCTAATGGCCCAGAGGAAATACAGCCCCTCCTGTGCAGTCTGGACCTCCTCCCCTCCCCCAGGGCCAGCTGGAGGCGGGGATGCAGATAAGGGGATTGCTCCTCTGGCGAAGCCTGAGATCACCTTTGCGTTTGAATCTGAAGCAGACCTCCTAGGATAAGTACCCCCAGGCCTAATGCTAATAGAGGTTAAGACCAGGAGGAGCCAGTAGGTCTCCCTTAGTAGGACCCGCTTCTAACACAGGCACCCTGCCCTGAGCCCAATCCCTTGTGTTTGGTTAAAGCAGCTCTTCCAGAAAGGCAGCCAGGGCTGGAGCCGTCCGCCACGGGAATCAGGACAAGCGATGCAGGAAGTGTGGCTACGCCAACGAGACGCTACCCCATGTCCTGGGTAGCTGCAAGCCCCATGCGAGAGCTTGGCAGCTGCGACACACCATCCAAGACTGCCCGGCCAGAGCCATCCCGCCACCCGTGGGGGAGGTTGCCGTAAACTCTGCCATCCCCGGAACTGACAGCCAACTGCGACCGGACATCGTCATCACCAATGACGAGTGGAAGAAGATCGTCATGGTGCCGTTCGAGAACAGGACCCCGGCCTTCCACGATGCCAGAGCTCAAAAGGTAGAGAAATACGCCCCTCTGGCCGACACCTTGAGAGCTAAGGGTTCCAGGTCCAGACACACGCACTGATCGTCGGAGCGCTGGGCGCATGGGACCCCAGTAACGAGCTATGCTGAGAGAATGCGGAATCGGTCAGCGCTACACTCGGCTGATGGGCAGGTCACGGTGTTGGACACCATCAGGTGGTTGAGGGACATCTACCTAGAACACATCACCGGACATCGGCAACACCAGGAGGGATGAACTGGAGGCCGATGAGAAGCGCAGTCAGGAAAGTAAATATTCTCCTCATGGATTGTATTTTCTAAATGGACAACCAACCTAATTCTCAGTTACCGAGGGACAATCTCCACTCATTGATATATTTTGCTTTCCACAAGCAAATCTCTGTACAACTTTTCATGAGGGATGTACCCGAGTACTTGGATTCTAATATCTAAACTGTATTGTTAAATCTATTCACCCAAATTTGGGTTTTTGCTGATTATGTACTCTATGTATCATGTGACTTTTAAAAAACTAACTTTGTATTTGTGGATAATCTAAGCACTACACCCAGATGTACAGACACTCTTTCCCACAACTGTGTATTATATAATATTCAACATTAGCCTGAATAACATTTTTAAATCTAAACCCAGAATCAGGCTCCTCCAGGATTCACAAGACCCCGTAGGCGCCTACAATGGCCAAGCACCTACATTGTGGCAGTGAAAGTTCCCAGCTACCTTTCTGCCTCTGACCATGCGCGCTGCAGCCCCACCCCAGGCGGCTGGATAAGCCCCAGAGTGACACTCAAACCAGGACGGATGGGTGTTCACCTAGCTCCCCTCCAGGCCAGACCCAGCGAGCATGCACCGAGCTCACCGAGCGGATGAGACCCCTGGGGCGAACTTACACACACCAGGTAACAGTGGCAGCAGGAGCAGCTGCCACCCAGTGGTTAGCTACTCAGCTGGGATGTGGGAGACCCCTGGTTCATGTCCCCCCTCCCCCAGAGGGGAGAAGCAATTTGAACGGGGCTCTGCCACCTCTCAGGTGAATGCCCCAACAATGGGGTGAGGGGATCGTCTGATGCAGGGCTCCTTCACGGCCTCCTGTTGGAGCTGTTCCACTTTGGATAATACATAATAAAAAGCCATTGGAGCAGAGGGATTGAATGCTGGGTCCCTCGCCTCCCAGGGGTACGCTCCAAGCACCAGACTCATATTTGCACCCGCTCTCCCTGGGCCAATGATTCTGTCACCAATTATCCAAAGTGGAATAGCTTCCCCAGGCCAGATGGTTGGACCTGGACATCGGCTCAGCTGGCCCCTGACCTTGCAAGCTGGTGCTTTTCCAGGTAATCCTAGCGGAGCCACTCACTCACTTCTCAGCTATGCCACACCAAGGGAACGCCGACTCCCTTCTCGAGCGAGCGAGCCCAACTACAAAGTGGGGAATAACCGGCTGGGCCATCGTCCTGCTGAAAAGGATCTGGGGCTTACAGGGAAGCGCAAACTGCCCACGAGTCAGCAATGTGATGCGGCTGTGAAAAAGGCTAGTATCAGTCTGAGGTGCAGCCACACGCACGTCAGATGTAAGACACGCGAGGTGATTGTCCCGCTCTACTCGGCTCCGGTGACGCTCAGCTGGAGTCATGGGTCCAGTTCCGAGCGCCACGTTTTTAAGAAAACTGGGGAGAGTCCAGAGGAGAGCAACGAAAACGATGAAAGGTTTAGAAAACCTGACCTATGAGGCAAGGTTAAAAAACTGGCCCCCTTTAGTCCTGAGAAAAGACGACTGAGGGGGACCTGATCACAGTCTGCAGGTATGTTCATGGCGGATATAAAGAGAATGGTAGTAATCAATTATTCTCCGTGTCCACTGAAGGTAGGACAAGAAGTAACGGGCTTAATCTGCAGCAAGGGAGATTTAGGTGAGATATTAGGGAAAACTTTCCAACTCTCAGGGTAGCTAAGCTCTGGAACAGGCTTCCCGGGGGGCTGTGGAGTCCCCGTCACTGGAGGTTTTTAAGAACAGGTTGAACAAACATCTGCCAGGGATGGTCTGGGCTCACTTGGTCCCGCCTCAGCGCAGAGGGCTGGACTTGATGACCTCTTGAGGTCCCTTCCAGCCCGTTTCTATGACGTTAGTGAATTACTGAGGAATACTGATGTGAACAGGAGGCAGGAAACATTTCTGCAGAAAAAATTCAGCCTCCAGCCCTGTCAGGTTCCTGCGCTACAACAGCTTTTCCATCGATTGCTACAACTCTCTCTGGAGCCTCCCACAAAGCCCTTTAGCACCAGTCAGCGCACAATGGGCACAAGATGCCGGGTCAGCACCATGGCACAGACCTCTACCGCCTGGACTAAAGGAGTAACTCCATCAGCAGGCAGCAGTGGTAGACTGGTGTCCTCAGCGAACAAAGTCATGTGGGGAGGGACATAACACACAGTTACCTTACAACTACTCACAGCTCTACCATGTGGCTCCTTAAAACTGCAGGGGGAAGGGCGTGGCCTGGTTTCAAATAATGAAATGTACAAAGTAACCCACCAGCATGTCCTGCTCCTGCCTTCTCTTCTGCTGTCACTTTCAATTTCAGTCACATCACGAGTTGGCATGACGTGGGTGACTCCAGCTCGACAAATTCCTCTTTCATTACTGCTGTGAGAGGGATTTATTTCAGGAGTGGGCCGGACTAGTATGATGGTCACAGACGCTCGCTCTTCATCAGCGGAAATTCAAGCACTTCAACAAAGGCGGTCAGGATCGTTATCCCGATTTTACAGATGGGGAAACTGAGGCAGGGGATGTCTGGGTTGCCAGGTACATTACTGACTCGCTGCATAGCTTGCGCTGTCACTTCAGCTCTCTAGGCCTTGCTTTCTCGTGTTAACACACACACACACACAAGCTGCATCACTCTCAACAACCGGCAGCTGTCCTGTGAAAGCTCAGGAGTCAGCCTGGCCTGAAATAAATCCACTCCCCCGCCTGGCAAAAAACTGGCCACTCTGACGGGTTAACACTAGCACAGGCGTGGAGGGGGCTCTCCAGAAGAGACACGGATGGCTCTCTTGCGTCACTTTATGACGGCATGGACTCGGAGCTGAATCTCTTCCTCATTCCTGGTCCTGGGGTATTCTGTAGTTACGATTCTCTCCCCCAATTCCCTGGATTACAACAGCAGCTACTTCCCCAGCTACCAGAAACACTTGCCCGCATCCTATGACATTGCCACAGCCTCCCCCAGACTCCCCTGCTGTAGGTGTTAGGTGGGGAGCATGACACAGGGAGAGTGATGCAAGAGTCTCTATCATTCACTGTCCCATGAGCAAAGGGGTTTCCCTTTTTTTAAACCCCCCCACCACGCCCTCGTAATGTTCCAAACCCAGTCAACCCTGGTGGAAATCAGCTCTGAGAACTGGACACCCCTCTGGGGCCCTCTAAACCACCCCTTGCTGCTGTGGCACGATGAAGTTCCTCAGTGAGTGTGTTCCACTACTTTGTTCAAAGTGGTTTTTAAATGTCCCAAGCGCTGGGGTTCCCATCCCCTTGCTGGGGGAGACGATCCCAGCTCACTGCCTGGACAATATCGCTGATGGCCACGGCCCTTTTGGGGCTCGTCCCACACACACGCTTTAGGAGACATACAGGTATAACGAGCTCATTCATTCATACCCCCCCACCCCCACCCTCCCCACTTATCAGCATTTACGGGAAACCTGTTCTCCAAACCCTGCTCCCTTCCCGTCAGGCAAAGCCGGCTGCTTGGCAGTGAGCTGCCGGGACTGTCCCGCTTTGGGCTGCTGCGGCGGTGGCTCTGGAAGCCCTTCCAAAGCAGGGCAAATATTTGCAAAACTGGCGAGGGTTGGGCTGGTGGCAGGATGTGTGTGCGTCGGGGCGGTCAGAACAGTTTGCCTTGCTGCAACGATAACGGGTCACAAAAGGGGATGCCAGGCAGGGCGCCGTAGAAAGCTGCCACCCTAGAGTGGCAGAGCCTCTGCTAATAGCCCAGGGCAAATGTCTTAGGGGAAGCCATAAAAACCCTCAATGGACCTGCCTGTGCAACTCTGGGCCATCCACAGGAACTGTTTGCTCCCACCAAGTACTAAAACAGGAGCGACACGTCTCTTTCCTCTGCCTCTCAAGACGCTACGCTGAGCCATTCCTGTCTAATTTAAAAGGTGCTGAAGATAAATCTCCTGCAGCAGGGAGTTGCACAGGTTAATTGTACATTACCCAAGAGCAGCGCCCGTTACTCTTGTATCACAGGAAGAAGGGTGGCCGGGGGGCAGGGGAGGGTTCGTTCCCACCCCACCCCCCAGGCTCCAGGAATGACTATGTTATCATTACAGCCACATGCCAATGAGCCTTATCACCCATTTCGCAGTCCTCTCCTCCCTTCGCTACGTCAGCTGGCAGGAGTCTTGCTCAACCGCCCCAAGCACCCCAACCACTTGAAAGCTGCCGCAGGTGATTTACGAGCCCCCTTTATTGCCGCTCCCTCCCCTTCTGAAAAAACGAGGGTGGGGTGAGCCGGTCCACGTTACATAACGAGGTTACATCAGCCCCGGGCTGGATAGCGCTGCTCTCTGAATCCACTTGGCGAAGCCAGCGGACAACGGCCCAGCCTTGTTGCTACACACAGTGGAGCTGGCTCGGCTGGGAAGCCTGCGTCCCAGCTCTCCCTTTCTCGTTCCTTGTCAGCTACCCGGACACACTGTCTTTTCCCTGACATCGCACAATGACTGTGGGCTGGCGGGCGGCTCCATGTGACAGCCAAACAGGAAGGAAATGCTCATCAGGCTTCTAGGACATGGTGCTCCCTTACCCAATCCCACAGGAGCCCAGAGAGCTTCTCAAGGACGCTCTTGAGCTGACTCTGCAGCCAGCCACGCTAAGGCCAATGCAGAATCCCAGGCGATGGCAAGACGCCCACTGGTCTCCAAGGCAGCTGTTCTGCAAGAGCAGTCGCACTGTCTCCCTAAGCACAAACAGCCACTCCCGGACAGAAGTGGGCAAACCTCCCGCGGATTGGTGAACTCTGGGGGCACGCTGCCTGCTTGCTGCTAGGGGTCGCGGGCGTGGAGCAGAGCAGGGACTGAGGCGAAAGCAAACCGTGCTGGTGAGAAGTCCCTTGGTCCCCACTCCCCGCAATCTCTCTGCTCGGCGAGGCCGATTCCGAGATAGGCGTTGAATTTCCCATGCAGGGCTGCGTCAGGGGGATGTTCTGTTCCAGGCTGTGCTGTCTCAGCAACGGCTCACGGCCTGAATCAGACACGTGCGTGAGTCACATGGGGTGTTCAGCAAGGAATCCCAATGGACGTTTCCCGGCAGGAATTTCTGTACATCCTTTTCAATGGAATTGCTTAGCGGTGAATCCGCTTTCCAGGCATGTTGCATGGACATTGCTTTGCATGGAAAGGTCCCGACAGCAGGTTCCAGAACAGGGGTCCATCTGCTCAACTATGGTACAACCCCATGGCTGCTCAGGACAAACTAGAACGACAGACCCAGGCAAAGGGACGAATTCAGAGACTCCACTCATGGCACGGAGGTCTTTGGCCTGGTTCGCTCCAGCTGTGACCAGGAGTGGAGATGATTAGGAAAGGAGCTTACAAGAGTCAGGTCATGCCCTGAGCTAGCCCCTAGCTACTCTTCCCAAAGATGACAATGCTGGTGAGTGCCGGAACGGCCACCTGTATAGGGAGAGTCTCTCGCTGCAAATCTGCCACCCGTCTGACCAGCAAATGGCTGCAGAGAGCAAGGAGGAGTCCGTCAACCTCCGCCCATTGGGTAACATGGCCCAGCCAGCCAGGTGCTAACTTTTCACCTCCCCACCCAACAAGCAGTGGCTAGCCAGTTTCAGAGCCTGGATACTAGTGAGAGGGACCAGCGGCCTGACGCAGTAAGACAGGATTTCTGGGTAAAGGGCCAGTTAACACAGCAGAGATTTGTCGAAATTGGCCAGAGGGGAATCTAACAGACCCTCCCCCAGCCATCAGCGTTTGCACTGGGGCAGACACTAGGTGTAGACAAGGATTGGCACAATTGGCACCACAGCAGCTCACTCCACTTGCAAGCAGGGGTCAATGGTGTCTTTAGCCATACTAGGGGTCTGCACCGGATCAGCTGCACATGAGCCGACCACCGCTGGCTGGAATCGGGCTGAGAGCCCCATGTCGGGATAGACACACGGCAAGCTCCACCTTGCCCTTGAACCTAGGGCACACGGGAGAAGGGCAGCTGGGATGGATCAGAGCCTGGGGACACAGGGAACTTAAGGGGAAGGGCCCAGTTACAGAGATGCTTACAGGGAAAGCCAAGAGTTAATCCTAAAGGAGCCCCTCAGCAACCCTTCTTTTCACTTTCCTGTCTCGAGCAAAACACGTGAGCGAAGAAAAGACAAACCAGCAAAAACTCAGCAAAGCCAACCGCTCCCACTCAGCCTGTCAGTGATAAGGTAATACGCCAGGCAACTCAGCACCCTCACAGTCTGACCAAGCCCAGGGCTGGGCGATTAAAAGGAGCCATGCGCTATTTACTCCAGGCAAACGACTTGCACAGAATCAAAGCTCTGTTCTCCCGGCAGCACTGCCAAGCGAGTGCTGTAACAAAAGGAACTTACAATTACTCGCCCGCATGAGCCACTGTCACACTCACTCATTCACAGGGGTTTCCTAGGATAGCTCAGTCCAGCGTCCCTGACTGCTACCACGAGTCAGCTGGACCCTGACCCCAGACCTTCCAGCAACACGCCATGCGGTGGTTATCAGAAGCGCTCTCCCCAGGGAGGCTCACATTACATTTCAGAGAGTGCTCTGGCTTCCAAGCACTTGTCAGAGCTGAGGGGAAGTCTGTTTACATCCCTAGGAGCTGGGGGCTCTACCTCACCCTATGCATAGATCTTGTTCTCTCCTTAGAGAGGTATTTTTATTTTTAAAATCGATCTTGTATGTAAGAGTCATGAACCGCAGATCTGAAAGCATCAGGAATGGATAAAATATAAATCTGTTAGGCACAAAACAGTCCAAAGGGAATTACAGATGATACAGATTGAGATAATGCTGCTGCCTCTGGGGTGGAACACAGGGCAAGACTTCAGCAAGGGTAAGAATCCTTTCTTCTTGCAAGCAATGTTGGTTTCCTCTGGTTGGAGACGGCAAGCTCCGGACTCCCTTACATTAAGATTGCATTAAATCATTCTACCCCGCTTTCCCGTCGCGATGCATTCCACCAGGAGAGGGGAATGGGCAGCTTTTAGGCTGGCTTCATGAACAGCTGGAAAAAGCAGGCAAGCCCCGCAGCACAATAAGGCTGCGTTATAGGAAGGAGGAGAAAAGCACCAGGCTGAACGGAGAAAGAAGGAGCATTTGAATGTTGTAAGCTGCGCTCGCTCTTCGGTTTACTGTATCTCAGAATCGCTAGTTCCATCCTCTGCTTGGCGACGGGAGAGAAATGCCACAGAAAGCGATCTGCTCTCAGCGGTTTATTGTGGGTTTATTCAAGCCCAGAAGGCTCATTAGACATGGTACAAGTCAGTCGTAGCCCACGACAGGCGTCTTACACGGTGTCAGAAATACACTGGCTGGCAGAAGGGGAATGAGCATTTCAACCTATGAAGGCGTGAGGGCAAATTCCATGCTTGAAATTCCCCTTCTGGCGTCACATGGGATGAACCAGCATTGCCCGCAGACTTGAACTCAGCTTGTGCCACGTGGCAGAAGCGAGTTTGGTTCATCTCTGCCCAGGCTCAGTGAAGGCATGTACTGTGGAGCCGCAGGGATATCTGGATTGATTGGCAGCACCTGCTCAGGACAGGCCTGGGGCAGGGACTGGAGCAGGTCGGGCTGAGGGGCATCGGCAGAACTGTGTGGGGGAAGCGAGCACAGCAACTAGCTGGCTCCAAGCCATAGTATTATTTGCTGTCTTCCACAAGCACTAACTGGCACCTCTTCCCCCTGCGACAGCGGTGCCGTCTCTGCCCTCCCTTGCACTGTTCTAGCGGCTTATCTTAGCAAAACTTAGGAGCCGGGGTAAATCTAGCAAGGATCCAGTTCCGAGCTGTATTCCCACAGGAATCCGGGCACTCCCTGCCGACACACGGGCAGGCGACGTTACGCGATGGAGCTAATCAGAACAGGAGGGAAGCATGAATGATCTGCTGAAACATTTTGCTTGCAGAGCCGTGGCGGCTGCAAAGTTGGACTTTGAAGACTCCCAAACCAGCAGAGGATCGCGCCCGAGAAGGCTACAGAAGAAACCACCACAACACCCCCCTTTTTTATCTAGCAATAATAGTTATGCAGCCCTATAGATTTAAAAATACCACTTCAGAAACCCCTGGGATCTGTAAGTCGCAGCAGGTAGCACCTTTGCTACAGACAAGATGTCGGGTGGCTGCTTTTCAGTTGGGTGTCTGGAGATGAAGGCCCCGGACACATTTGTTTCAGAGTCACTGGTCCATGGATGAAGCGGATAAAGCTGCACGCGCTGGAGGCAGGAAGGCGTCGAGCCGCCGCGGGGTCCCCGTAGCCATTCTTCGGCTCCAGTTCCCGTGTGCAGGATGTTTTGCTCAACAGGAGTCCAGGACTCAGTCACAGCTCCGCAGACCCCAACAGCAAGTGGAGAAATATACCAGCTACTGGGCCCCCAGGGAAACCATCAGTCTCCCGAGACACCACGTCTTGGCACAAAGGCTATTAGGAAAGCCCCGAGCATCTGGGCTTTATGAGAATAAAGAACTAGGTCTTAAAACACTAGGAAAAAAGATCCGAGCAACAGCCAAACAGCGTTCGGCATCAGACGACGATAGGGAGCCACAATCCCGCGTGGGCTGGAGAGAATGGAACCTTTAACACGCCGAGTCCTGGGAATGAGGCACTGCTAGACTCAGAGTCCACTGCAATGGTGTCCCCCTGGCACGGAGAACAGGCGGGATCCATGCAGCCGGAGACGATCCATTGTCCACTTTTCCTAGCTCCCCCGGCTTCTGTCCCGCCTTCCCCTCACGCAGCATCACAGAAGGGCGAGCCGTGTTCACAAAGCAGCAATGGCCTTGGCAGCGACCCGGCGACCCAGGGGCAAGCTGAGATCCGTGATGGCCAGGACAATTTTGGGACTGGACATGGTGGACACTTTCACCAGCTCTGACACCTGCCCAGAGAGAGAGGGGAGGAGAAAAACGGATGCCTCAAGTCAGCGTTGGAGGTGCCAGCAGTCTGGAGAGAGGGCTGCAAAAGCTACCAGCATGCAGGTCACCTGAGCCAAACGGTGGGACATGAGCCAGACTAGAAAAGGGAGGTGACCCTGCTGCCCGCGGGTTACGATACAGGAATCTGAGCCCAAAGATGACCTCGCTGCAACTGGAGGCAACTTATGGGGCTGCTCTTCGGTGCTAGCAAATCAGGTTCTCATAACAACAGCAACGCTTTGCCCATCTCTAGAGAGTCCCATCAGAGGATCTCAAAGCACTTTGTGCCTCACAACCCCCTGCAAGGCGGGGATTAACCCCATTGTTCAGAAGGGGAAACTGAGGCACGGGAGCAGGCACGCTAGGTGCCCAAGATCACACAACGAATCACTGGTAAAGCTGAGAACAGAACCCAGATCTCTCGACTCCTAGTCCCAGGCTTTAAACCACAAGACCAACTTTGCCCCAAGCGACGGGCCGGAGCTGCTGTAACCGTTTAGCCTTCGCTGTTAGGCCGAGGCCCAGGATACTGGCCGGAGACGCTGCCCTGTATAACGGGCTTCCCTGAGTCAGTTAAACGCTAGCAATCACCCAAGTCGCCCACGGTGCCGTTACTGACCCTCCACCTCCCTTAACAGCCCCTCCCCTCCGTCGCGGGGAGGAGTTATAGGCCTGACTAGGCCTCTCGCTGTGCCAAGCGGCCTGCCCCCAGTTCCACACCACAGCAGCCCCAGGCCCGGGCACTGCTGAGTGAAGCAGGTGGGTCTGCCACGTTGGGGGCTGGGTCCCAGATCTCAGCAGGGGCTGCGGAGCAGGAGCAGAACCAGAACTCACCATTGTGAAGGGCATGAATTGCAGGATGCTCCCGCGGCTGCCCTGCTCCAAGCAGTCCACGCACTCCTCCATGAACCACTGGACGAACTGGGTGTGCGTGCCGGCTGTCTTGGCCCCCAGGATAGAGGAGATCAGCAGGAAGAGGTTCGCTGGGGAGGAAGGGAAATGAACGGGTATTTGTAGCCTCAGGACTGGCAAAGGGCTGGGCGGTGCCTTCAACACCCGGGGACTGGGGTCTCCTTCCAAAGGGCTGGGGTGCACCACGCTCACCCACTCATGGGCACCAGCTCTATCAGGGCACCTGACTCTGCCGGGCTGCTCAAGAAGAGTCAGGCAGCAAAAGCAACACTGGCTCATTCAGCACCAGAATGGCTTTACAGCAGAAAACGTACCGAGCCCCTGCGTTCGGGAGGCCAGCCAGCGCTCTGCTGCCGCCGGTGGGCAGGGATCCATGCTGTGAGCCTGCCGCGCAAGGACGCAAGCCAGGTCCACGCCGAGGGGAATCAACAGGAGCAGTGACTATGAGAGCATCCAGTTCAGAAAGGCTTCTCCCTGGGGAGCCCAGACACTGCAACTGACCAGGTGCCTCACCGCACGGCAGGGGGTGGTTCCACCTTCCTCTGATGCAAAGGGAGCTGCGGGCAGGATACCCGACCTGACAGGCCAATGCCTGATCCGATCCAGGCCTACGCTCCTGTACAGCCCGTGCAAGCCTCCTTATCACGCCTGGGGAACAGCTCCCGCTCGGGACTCACCTAGGACTCTGTTGAGAGGGTCCCTCATGCTGACGGTGTGAAGCTGGGAGGCAGACAGCGAACTGCTCATCGAACGATCTGCTGCGGAGGAGAACACACCCCGGTCAGGAGGGTAGCTGGAATAACCCCACCGTGCACCTGCGCTCAACCACAGCCGCCGACGTTCCACCCCAGGGACTGCTGCCCCTTCCTAAGCTCAACCCCGCAAGACCATGGAGAAAACCAAGCCAGACGCGGCCCCGTCCCTGCGGAGAGGGACGGCAGAAAACTCCTGCTGTACAGAGCCCACCTGTGGGTGTGCTTTGCTCTGCCACTTGAGGGGTCTCCCTCCACCCTCAATGGGGGGCACATAAGATGCCTTCCCCAAACCCTCAATTTTGTCTTTAATATAGTGACGCTCAGACCTCAGTGGTTCAGGAGCCAAGTTAGTGATCAACATTACCCAAAAGTGCCCCAGTCGTGTGAATTCATTCTCTCCTTTACTACAATCCTATCGATTCATATTTAGACAGTAGGACAGGAGAAATAGTTAGTTTTATAGATGCAGTGTGTATATAGAATTCTCGCAGTAAATACGTTAATAGCGTAGTGCAAGTTGATAACTTGGTTAAGAACACAGTAAAAGCCTCCTGATTGTGTGATGTAATCATTAACCAATCTAAGTTATTAACCAGCGCTGCAACGAACCGCAAGAGACACATTAAAGAGCCACTTGTGGCTCTCCAGACTCAGTCGGAGAATCACTGCTCTGATACAATCAAAGCCAGAAAGGTCCCTTGAAGCTTTCCCAGCCTTTGGGGGTATTTGGATCCAGGGCTTTGGTCCGGTCCATCAGGCAGAAAGCTGAGCTAAGAGGTTCGGAGCAAGATCCAAATGCGAGGTGTTAAGATGATCTCTGAAGACAACACACATGTGGATTTGAGTTGCCATGTTAGTCCATTGCAACACTGGGGTAGGAGAAAACTTGTTTCTGCTACCACACTCGAAACTCAGACCCACAGACACACCGTTTGCACTCATCACCTGGATTTCTATGTTGATCAGCACACTGAGGGGATTGGTTATTGCCCACTGGCTCCTATCGTTAGAATTACTGTAGGTCAATCGGACGTATCACAGGGTTTTAGGCATTCTGGGATTGGACTAAAAATGCCATGGCTAATTTTTGGATGTGTCACTGTGCTTCACTGTTGCACAAGCCCAGATGCTTATGGTGCTTTCTGAAAGCCAGCGAGGCAGGCAAAGCTTAACCGTGTTTATTACAAAGATGTATCCGTCTTCATTTCCCCAGCAATCCACGTCTGATTTGCTTTGAATAATGGCTCTGAACCAACACTCAGTAAAATCATGATTAACGTAAAGCAGTAGAACATTTCTATAGTGCCTTTTGTGCCAAAATACTTGACAAAATTAAACTGATGCACATCTTGTTCATCACCAGCACTGAAATCAGCTAGCTCTGGGGCCGAACACGGCAGCTGTTTAACAGCCTCACGACAACACTGCATGACAGGGCAGGGTGTTACTGACCACTCACTTAAATGTCATAACCGGGGACAGGAGGGTTCATAGACACGTTGGGCTGAAAGGGACCTTGAGAGGTCATCAAGTCCAGCCGCTGCGCTGAGGCAGGACCAACTGAATCTAGACCATCCCGGACAGGCATTTATCTAAACTGTTCTTAAAAATCTTCGGTGAGGGGGAGTCCACAGCCTCCTGCGCAAGCCTGTTCCAGAGCCTAACCGCTCTGTTCTTTAGAAGGCAGAATTCTATCAGCGGAGTTGAAGTTTGACCAAGACACCAGAGTTTAACACTGCAACTCTCGGGAAAAGACTAGCCAAGGCAGTCTGAACCTCGGGTTTACATCTCAGCCTTCTGAGATCACACAGGACCGGACAGGTAGCTAAGGATGCCAATAAAAAGCACATTCCCATGCAAATTGCTCAATAACTACGGGTAAACTCAGAAAGCAGGATTTCCAAATCACTGCTCCATCAGAGCGAATTTTAAAAAATCCGACATGTCATGGAAAAGGGGAAAAAAAGGCACATCGAAAGGAAGAACAGGAAAGACGGTGAAATAAGGGGAAAACCACACCGAAGGTCATGCATGTTTAAACAGCAACAAAACCATCAGAAACCACCGGTTTAAAGGACACGTGCTGAAAGGAAACTACTCAACAGATTGATGGGCTGGAGAATTGCAAGGGCATCTCTGATTCACTTCAGGCAAATCTGAGCGAGCATACTTCTGACCTGTAACATCCTGCTATATATAAGCCAAGAGCCCAGAATGCATTTCCTGTTGGATCTGTCGCAATGATTATTCATCCATTCATGTTACATTAAAGGAGACTTGCATGGAATTCTTAAAATTAGCTTCATTTTGCTTCTTTAACGAAGGCCGTGGCCAAGTGAAATTCCACACACGTACATTTTTACCTGAGAGGTACCAGTAATGTCAGCTCCTGCCGGCACTAGTTTGGCGGTCTCTGATGCAGACAGAGAGCTCTCCTGCCCCTTACGCAAAGGGCAAAAGTGATGAAGATTTAACAAAAAAACCGCCCGTGTTCCCAAGTGTGTGTGAGACGTTGGCGTTAACCAGGTGTTAAAAAGCAAGGCAGACTTCCTAACACTCATCCCCACCCACGTCCTTCATGCCTCATAAGGAAGCAAATTGAGGCCCAGGCCCAGCCTTTGCTCCTGCTTCCCACCTTTATGGCTTCAAGTCACAAAAGCCTCTTTAGTGAAGTCTCTAAACCTTCCTCGACTCCTCCTCCGTCTAATCCCCGAACTGGGGTCACAGCGCATCCCATGCCGTTGCTTACGGCTTTCTGCAATTCACCTCTAAAGATATTGCGCGGTGTCTGCTGATCACCGTTAAATAACGGCTGCGTTCCAAACAAGAGGTAGCTGCATTGCACCGCTGGGCACAGAGAACGCTGTAAACCCACTGGGTAGTCGCACTCCGTAGAAAGCCTGAATCCATGAGGTGCTGAGCACCCTCCTCTCAGCCGCGTCAGCTGCACAGATCGCGACTAAGACGAACGCTTTGCATCGATACAGCAATTGACACATTCAAACATTAAGCGATTAACCCGTGAGGCAGGCGGGTCCGTATTAATAGCCCCAGACCAACCAGAGGCAATGAAGTGATTGGTTGAGGCCAGGTATTATGGGTGTCAAAGGCAGGAATAGAACCAGGGTCTCCTGATGCCCAGATCCCCAGCCCCCAAGCCACATTGCCTCTGGGAAGCTGGTGCCACAATTTCACTTACTAGGGCTGGACAGAACATTGGGATCCTCCTCGTTGGAGCTCAGCAGGCGCATGAGCTTGGACGGCTGGGTGTCGTCCAGTGGGAACAGGCTAATGTAGTCCTGGGGAGGGGGAAAGCAGAAGATTCAGGCATGGCTGAGCTGGAGCTCACGGCGCACCCCCAGCACCTCACAGCCGCATCCCTCCCCGGGGGCAGGGCGCAGCACGACGGGATGAAATCAAGGGCAAGGCGTGTGGCCAGGTGGGGGATTTTAACACACAGCTCGCACGGCAGCAATCAGAGGTGTGGTTCAGCGCCGTGCACAGGGATCACCGCACACACATGTGCGTGCGAAAACGGTCAAGAGAACGAACTTCACCAGCCAACCCCAAAGTATCCCAGAGATGGCAGCCGTCCCTTTATTAGAAAACCAGCTCTCGCGAAAACAACCCGCCTTCCAGCCCATTCTCAGTGACTGCTTAAGATGGGTTTGCCCAGACGTACACTGTCCACAGGATGTAGATCCATGCACCCCCCCCCACACACACACGTACCTCTATGTCCTCTCGGTGTCTCTTCTTCTGCCTGGCCGATGCCTGGCCCTTGTTGTGGGAGGAGTAGGAGCTCAGGGCGCACCAGACAGAGAGCCTAGCATGAGAATCATGGGAAAGGAAAGCAGCGTGAACTGCAGGGGGCGGTTTCCCTGGATTCAGTATTACCTGAGCAGCACGGTCCCCCCCACCCCCCAGCTCTAAAAGGTTGCGGTACATGTCTGTCAAAGGGCCCCAGGCCGGGTGGTTCTCTTACTTGGCAAGGGCCTTGCCAGGCGGGTCCATCAGGGTGTGCCACTTGGAGGAATCGGTGAGCAGGCTGGGTAGGATGTGGCCGAGCAGGGATAACGTCAGCTGCTGCATGTCCAAGCAGAAGATGGCATAGAGGAGCTCCACGGCCCGCAGCGTGTGCTCCTTGCGGGTTTCCTTCAGCAGCTCCTAGGAGGAGATGGTGGGGGACAAAATCAAGGAGTGGGGAGTGAATTGGCAACCCTGCCCCTATTGCCATGGATACGGGGATCTCTGGCGGCCATGGCTGTCACTCCTGCAAGGAACACACATTACCTGTGCTCAGCAAAAGGGAGGCAGCGTAATGTAATGGTTAGAGCAGAGGTCTGGGAATCAGAATTCATGAGTTCTAGTCCTAGCTTGGCCGTCAACTTGCCACTTCCTCCAACTTTCCCCCCGCCACCACCATCTGTGCCTCAATTTCCCCACCTGTAAACCTGGCACCATTCTACATACAGCCTCCTGCCGCCCATCCCCCAGGATGTACCTTGACCAGGTTGTTGCAGAACCAGTAGACGCCCCCCATGTGCAGCAGCGTGTCGAAGATGTGAATGGAGCGACTGTCGACCCAGCCCTTCTCCAGCACCTTGGTGAACACGCCCGTCAGGACCTCCTTGATGGGCTTCTTAGGGGGCAGCAGGTTCCAGTAGGGGATGGGGTCCGTCCCCGTGGAGGGGAATCGGATCTGCGTCGCCGTCTGCTGCAGGACGTCGGCGCACATGCGCTCCAGGATGGAGCTCATTATCACCACGCTGGGAAGCGAAGAGACACACGGAGGGGGCTGAATGAGAGGGTGCCCCGCACCCACAGCCTGCTCTCTGCAGACACCTGCTTCCTGCAACATCCAGTTTGAGATTTAAAGCTACAAGAGGCAGGAAACTGAGCCAGGGTGGCAAACGTCCATAGCATGGCTCACCTTGTAATGGAGGGACTGGCTCCAGGACAGCTCGACTCCTCCCCTGCCACTCGAGATCTCCCTCCCCTGGAACATCCCTGGGGCAAGTAACATTTGGAAAACACTGATGCTTCTTTGCCTGCAGCAGCTGGAGAGGAGGAGGAGGAGGAGCCAGCCCCATGCGCCCAGCCAGTGCATGGTCGTTCCCTACAGTCTATTCGTCAGAGTTCTGCTCAAGCTAGTATTAGATGCCTCTAGTAACAGAGCCCCCTCCCCGCCGGAGACAAGGCCCCAGCCCCATGGGTCCTGCCTTTCCCCACGTGACCTCCCTCCTCACCGCTCGTTGTAGAACTGCAGTGTGTTCTCGCTTTGCAGGGACGTGGCCAGCTGCCGGATCATCTGCAGCGACTTGTCTCGCTCATCCAAGCCCAGCATGCGGACGTGGGCCACCAGCCAGGCCATGGTGCACACGGCCATGCTGCACACCTTCCCTTTGATGTTATCCGTGATTTTCTGAGGGCGAGACACAGGCAGACAGCTGAGGTTCTGCACCAGACACAAATGCAGCCCCGCCCCCGTTCCAAAGACACCGCTCCGTCTCGTGTCGCTGGGGGGTCCTGAAGTGACAGAGCCAAATCCACCCCGGTGCAACTCCATCCGTTTCAGGGGCGTGGGTCTAGCCCCAGGGCCTTGCCCAATCCCGCTGAAGTCAGGGGAAAGCTTGGACCAGCCCCTTGGTGGCAAGTGCTGAAAGCGAACGGTCATACGCAGCGTTTCTACGGTGATCTTTCTCCCCAGACCACAGAGCACTTGACAGAGTGGGGCGGGGTCAGCGTCGAGACCCCCCAATACAGATGGGGAAACCGAGGCACAGAGAGGCGCAGCACCTCGCCCCAGGTCACAGGGCAGGATTTTGTGTGTCTCCCCCTACCAAAGGGCTGGATGTTTGTTAGTTTCGAGCTCTGGAGGTGTAAATGCCCAGTGGGGAGAGCTCCCAGCAAAGAGCAAAATCTGGACCCCGCAATGCAGGACAAGGGAGATTTGGACTCGGTCCTAAGCGAGAGTTTACACCCGCATCCAACTTTGCTGGCATTAGACACGTGCATTGTGAAGGCTGATACCGCTGAGCGCGTGAGACACAGATCACACACATGGTGAGCGGTGAAATTCCAAGCCTGGTTTCTTTGTTTTAGCTGAAGGCTGGTGAAAGATGCTGGATTGGCCGTTCTAGAGACCAACGTCCTTGTTTACCAAACCCTTCTGGAAACAACCAGCCCAGGGAGGTTTGTGCCTCGGCTCTACCCCAGCAGGGGAGGACTCGCCCAAGGTGCCCGGGGACGAGCCAGTGCAGCAGCTACCTGAATCGACTCGAAGGTGAGCACTCCGTTCTCCCAGGCATTGAGGATCTCCAGGATGGCTGCCGAGATGCTCAGACATGCCTCGTGCCACTTCATTTGCCTGCCGGGAGCGGGAGGGAGAACTGGTCAGGGGCACAGGATACCTTTAAACGCTCACTCACCATGACCGCAACAGCCCAAAGAGGCAAGTCAAGTACTGGCGGCAGCATGGGTCCCACGGGCAAGCCACGCCACTGGCCCTCCGCCTAGGCTGGGTTCTGGTAGCTGTTTGAGAGGGGAATGGGCTCAAGCAAACTGCTCTGTTGGGAATCTAGCTCAGCCCAGGCTGGAGTATGGGTGGGAGTCAGGTCCCCCCCAACACACACACACCCGCCCCCCGCACACACGGGAGCTACGTACACCAGCTTCATTTCCGAGGAGCTGTTCAGCAGAGCGACCAGCGATTCCACCTTGGTCGAGTCGGGCCGGAAGCAGGGATGATCTGGGTTGAGGATTTTCCCCTCCTCCGGCATGCAGGTCTGCATCCAGGTCTCGAAGAACGGCACCTCCCCAGTGGGGCTGGACTCGGAGAGAATCACCTGGAAAGAGGCCCCAAGCAAAGGCATCCTAAGAGAACGCGGAGCAGCCCAGCCAACACACAGCTCACAGCTGAAGCAACAGCAACACATAGTGGCCATCGTGGCTAATGTCAGGTGACTGTTCCTGATGGAAAGGCAAATCCCCGTGGTTCTGGCCAGGTCCAATGAGGCGAGTTACTCTCTGCCCTCGAAGGGTCACTCTCCCAAGGGACTCTCCTTCCCTTCCTGTTGTGCTGTGCACAGACTGCACACTCCACCCCAGAGGTGGCTGTATTTCAGTGACAGAGTGGAAGCAGATCCTACATCAGCCTCTAAAAAGTGCTCTTTGGAAGGCGGACACGACTGCCACTGGGACCTGGCGAATCTGTCCCGAGCAGGGATTCTTGCCCGGCCAACTCCTCAGGTGCAGAGTGGCCCCAAACCCTCCTAGGGTGCGTCCCTTGCTTCCCTACAAACCAATCACTCCAGGTCCCTGGCAGTGTTTGGGGCAAGGACTTCCCCAACACACCTGTGCACAGGAAATCCCGGCAGCGAGGAAGCCAAGGATTATCCTGGGCTTGCAGGAGCTGGGAGGTTTGCATCAGGCTGGCCTCCTCACCTCTGGTTTGCTGGTGTGTGGAGCCTCCCCGAGGCCCCCCCAGCCCCCCAGCCCGCGTTTGGAAGCAGGGCTGTGGGAGGAGCCGACAAGGAGCAGGCTCTGCTGCACAGCAGGCCAAGTAAAGCATGGAAATACCAGAACGCAAACCAGCTGCAATGCAGCCGAGTGCCGGGGACTCCAGCTGAACCCACCCACAGCACAAGGTTAAACCAAAAGAAACCTGGCTAGGGAGGAGACACGCCCCCCCAAAGAGCTGTTTCACTAGCCACCCAATTCCCTTGCCCAGCTATCCGCCCCCTTCATGAGCGTGTGCGACGCGCCAAAGGACTGAACTGCTAGGCTGTAGGCACGGGGAAAGCAGCCCAACAGGCACCAGCATCTGCACTGCCTTCCTTGGCACTGCCGCTTCATTAGTTGTATGGTACCGTCACGGGGGGCCTGTGGGAGCCCCAGATGTAAGGGGTCTGCAGTCCGCGCCCCCCTGCCCCCCAGGCAGTTCGGCTTTTAGACTTTCCAAGGGGGGGGAGACGGCTGTGAATTTCCCTGTTCAGAGTACAGGAGGCTGCTGCCTGGATTGTGCACTGACACAACGGAGCGGGGTTGGATTGTGGAGTACGGCTGGCTCCCGAGCTGCGGAGATCCACGAATATCTGTATATTTCCCTACCGCGTCTACAGGAATATCACTGCGCACTTCCCTAGCTCTCCAAGACATCACAAACAGTAAGCAAGCCCCACAAGCCCCCGGAGAGAGACATTTTAGGATTACTTTAAGCAGCACCAAAATGCAGCCGCCTCTGGGGTGACACGCCATTGCTGTTCAGCAGAACCCAGCCAAGCTGCACAAGGGTTTAGGATGGGAAATAATTAACAACAAAGCCAGCTGAAGTCGCAGGGTGCGTTTACTAGCAATCCTTTGTTCCTTTCTATCCCTTCCCCCCAGGGATCTACCAGGACCTTCCAAACATAGTGAATTAATCCTCACCATGCTCCTGAGAGGTGGGCATTAAAGACTGGGAAACTGAGGCAGAGAGCAGGGAAGTGGCTTATTCAAGGCCACAGAGCGAGTCAGTAGCACAACCAGAAACAGAACCCAGGAGTCCCGACTCGCCTGTCCTAAGCTTTATCCTCCGTAAGTTAGAAAAAGGAAGGTAGAATGGGAATTTGCCTAGGATAGAGAGGTTAACATGTTTAATAGCGGAGAGAGAGTTCCCCGTAACCACCCCTGGAGCTGCTCACTGCTAGAGCTGTCTGTATGGTATTCATACAGACTAGGACAATGCTGCTTCCTTACCCAACTGGGGCCCTGGGGGCAAATGGGTGAGAAACAGACCCCCCAGAATCCAACAGGAACATGGGCATGGACAAGTGAAGGAGCTTGAGCCAGCGTTAGCACCTTCTTTCATGAGCGTCAACAATGTTAACTGTAGTTGCACAGCGCCCCCAGGTGGGCATCTTTATATATTAATCTCTGCCTGAATATCAAAACTAAGCAGGAGGACACAGGATTCAGAGATGGGAAGAGACGTGGTGGATCCCTGAGCCCATCTCGCCAGAGGTTAATCCGGACCCAGTTCTAGGAAACAAAGCAGGAGTGGGAGGGGATGGTTTTTTCCAAGGTTACGCCAAACAGCCGCACTTCGTGGGTCTGACACGAGCGGCAGGGGGAGTAGGAACGTGAGAGCTGCGAAGGAACGGGCAGGTTAAGCCAAAGTTAGGAGCGGCCATTGATTTTCACAGGTTCACAGGCTTCAAAGCGAAAAGGGCTGGCTATGATCATCTGATCTGACCCCTGCAGGACACAGCCCCAGGAGCTCGGCCAGGCACCCCTGCAGCAGATGAACCATTCTGTCATGCCCAATAATGGGGGTGGCCTCAGTTTGGGGGCGCCCAGCTGGCAGCCCTTTGACCTGATTTTCACAGGTGCTGAGCATTCGCCATTCACTTCAACTGGAGTCTTGGGTGCTCAATGCTTCTGGGGAGGGGAAAAAACCAAGCAGGCCCTTGGCTAGCAGCTGAAGTCAGCAGCCACTGACAGACGTTTGGCTGGAAGTTAATTTCATGTATCCATTGACACGAGAGTAGAACGGGAGTCCCCACAGCTACCGGACTCTTGCTCTTTCCAAGCCCAGCCCACTCTTTTCCAGACTGAAAGGAAGCAGGTGAAATTAAATGACCAGATGATCTCTGCACAGATACCCCCAGCGGGTCACCGTCTGTGGCGATCAAACCCACCACCTTTGGATCCAAAAGCAGGAGCTTCTGCCGCCCAAACGAAAAGACCCAGCTCCGTTAGCTGCACCCTCTACGTGACCCAGCCACTAGAGGGACACCAAGAGTCACGGTGCATTAGGCTGAGCTATAGACACGCTGCGTGGCCTGAGCTCATGTTATTCATTCAGGATCTCCTAGCTAGATGGCACGAGCTCAGGCTTCCTGGAGACACCAGTCCGCAGAGCCGCACGGACGGGGGGAGCCTACCTCAGAGCCGTAGGTTTGAGCGACGTGGCACAGCATGAGGAAGGAAATGTCGAACAGCAGGGCCCTGACGGAGGCAGCTTTGGCTGTGGAGGAGAAACCAAGTTGTTACCGGAGCTTTCCAACCCCAGCTCGCCCAGCTCAAGGCCCCAGTGGGATGCTATGGAGGGACCCCCCACACCCCACTGCACTGGCACATGCTGCCTCCCCTGGGGCACCCGGCGCTCCTACTGGCAGGGAGAGCAGGGCAGTGCTCACACCGCCCAGATCTCCTGCATAGCGGCCTCACCTGAGGGCAGGGAGCTTTCACTAACCCCCACCCCACAACCTAAGCCGAAAACCTGCTGCACTGAGCCTGGAGCTAAGCCTTCCCTCCAGCCAATGGAAGGTCAGAGCATTTCACAAGTTTAATCACATGCAAATATATTCAGAATCCTTATCTTGGGTTCTGTGCTCAGACATCATCCCTTCCAAAGAAGGAGGGGCTAAGGGGCACTGGCAGCAGGCCAATCTCCCCCTCCCCCCTCAGGGGGAGGAAAGGGAGACTCATCTCCACGCCCCCCCAGCACAGAGCCCCTTGACCTGCGACTGAGCGGGGGACGAGCTGCGGGGGCTGCACACGTGAGAGGATAAAGAACCCCAGTGAGCCCTGCACCCAGCCAGAGCGAATCAATGCCCCCTTGTGCAGGCAGTCCCCAGCTGGGACAGTGCTCGCTACTGTTACCCCACGGCGTTAACCCTGCCAGACCGGGGTGCTCTCTGAAAGGGCCCGGGCACGGCTCCTCCACACTCAGCAGTAAGGGGCTCTACTGTTCAAGCTGCCATGTCACACTTACAGCCTTCTCCGCTGATGTGCTTGGTAAATTCATTCAGCCTGAAGAGAGGCGGAGAAAGAAGCAATGAGGCGCCGTAGCCGTGGGTTCGGTCTCTGTGGCTGGTGAAACTGAAACCTCTTTCCCCCCAGAGCAGGGCAGGCTGCCCACGCACGCTGCCCCCCGCCAACCCTCCACGGCAGCTCAGGCCCAGCTGGGACCCTCTCCCCAACCAGCACCAGCCTCCCAGTTCCCACCGGCTCCTTTCTCTGCTGGCCCCATGGCGCAGGCCCCGTCCAAAGATGGAAGGGGAAGGAGACCAGACGCTGGGCTGGGACTCTGTAGGTCTGGTTTCAGTTCCCAGCTCAACGACGCGTCCCCTCGTCACTTCATCTCCCGGGGCCTCCACTGCCCAGGGTCCTTGCTCTCCCCCACCCGGTGTCTGCCCGGTCTGGTTAGCCTGGGAGTCCCTGCGTCCGGGACTGTCTCCCTGTGTCAGTGCAGCACGCAGCACACCCTGATCTCGGCTGGGGCCTCTAGCCGCTGCTGCTCCAGCCATCAATCCTAGCCGAGGAACAGCACGTGCCACATCTGACCTGGGTGCACTGAACAGGGGAATCCAGGCTAACACAGGAGATGGCACACTGCACACGCACACCTGTTCTAAGAAGCCGGTACCCCCACATCAGCCTGACCCACTATCACGCCCCAGCTGCATTGGCTCTTTGGTTCGCACTCTCTTTTCATATGCTTGAGTGGTTTGAAGTTTTGAACATGTGCAAAGTAAAAATAACTCCAAACCCCCAGCCTGGGTTCTGCCCAAGACTGGTCTGACGATAGTAACAATTCTCAAGAATGAGTCCAGCTGACAGGCAGGACTTTAACGTGTCGAAATAGGAAAAGGCCCTGCTTATGTATATTACTGTAGTGCTCGGACACCCCACTTCGGAGTTTGCTGGGTGCTGCACAGAAAACTAATGAGAGGCATCCCTCTGCCCCAGAGCTCGCCATCTAAATAGACTAAGCCCTTGTATACATTAGGAGCGCTTTGTTGCTCCAGGAACACCAGTATATTCACACCAGGAAAGCACGGCTAGTGTGGACGCAGTTAAAGCTGCGCTTTCCTGGTACAGTAAAAGCGCCCCACACAAACGAAACAGGCGATATCGGTAAAAGCGCAGCGTTGTCAGTAAAGCTGCGTCTACACTAGGGGCTCCTGCTGGCACAGCTAGGCGGCTCAGGGATCACATCCCTGACTGACGTAGCTACCCTGGCAGAATTTTGTAATGTAGACATAACCTAAGGGATGGAGGGGAAACTGAGGCACGGAGAGGGGAAAGGACTTACCCAAAGTTGCACAGCAAGTCCATGGCAAAGCTGGGAATAGAACCCAGGAGTCCTGACTCCAAGTGTATTCCCTGCCCACTGGGCCCAGCTGCCTCAAGTTGGCTTAGCACGTGCACTCCCACATCAGCTGGTTTTAAAGTAAACGAGTGCAACCCCACAATTCTAGCTCGTTATTTTTAATGCACCATCCAACAGCGCAGCTTTTCCCCTGCCCGCCTGGGGACAGCAAAGGATTGTTTGTTTTCGATATCATGGCAGGGGCAGGTGGATTTTGTGCCAGGGTGGTATGTTTCCAGCACAGGAGGCTAACAAACCCCCCGCATAACGATCTGAGCTCTGAACATCCGCAGACCCATCTAGGGATTGCTGAAAAGCACCGATTAAAGACACGTTCTCAAAGCACCACAGGGCGCTTTGAGGTACAGCTCCCACTGCCAGCCGAGACCAATGCGTGGCCAAAGCCGTCTGCGTCGCTGCACCCATCACGTGAGAGGACCTACAAACCAGATTGATCCAGCCTCGTCGTATCTCCTGCATGTTTGCGGCCACCAGCTTCCCTCATTTTGCTCAGAGGTGGGAGGTCTGAGGCACAAACATGCTACACGGCTGCCCTGGCACCCCGCGCCCAGTGATAACCCAGCACAGACAGTCTCTCTGGAGTCACTCACTTGATGAACTTCCGAGCAAAAGATTTCAGCTTCCCCGTCGCTGCCGCAGCTGCCAACAGCAGATCCAGGCTCTTCCCAGAGAGCATGTGGCCCAAGACGCCGAGTAGCCCCTCGGGGGATTTGGAGTGATCTGCATCCATGGTCTAGTGAAAACAGGGGGGGCGGGGAACAAAGCAGTTTTAAACAGTATTATAAAGCGGCTGTAGAACTCTGGGCACGACTGGAGCTCTCTGATTGGCTGTCGGTAATGCCATATGCAAGTCAGTCATCATCAGAAGACATGTGGTTCTGGTCTACATGAGAAAACGAGAGAGGGATCAGACCTGCCAGACAGCGCTCTAGCATTGCTCAGCCACCACCCAAGGACAGCTGTAATTACCCATAATCCACCACCTGCTGCAGCTCAAGCGGGACCTGTGGAACAAAATGTATTTGCTGATTCCGAAGCTTGGGCTCCTACGCGCTCTTGGGGAGCGTGGCGGCCATAACAATGCAGGGAAAGACTGCGTCCGCCTGCATGAGCTGTGTGCATGTTATCCAGAGAGAAAGGAGCTGGGAGCAGGACGGTCACAGAGTTCTCTGCCTGAAAAGGCCTGAGTCATGCTGTTACAGCCCAATGCTTTCACATGCTGCATAAGGTCACTGCTTCCAGACGCAGTTAAAGGGATGGCTTGGCATGGGGAACAGCCCCTCTGACTCTTACCGCCACTAGAGCGGAACAGGACAGCAGTCGATCCCAATGGCGCGGCATAGGGCTGCTGGCGGCCAGCCGCCCCCAGTGAGCCTGCCCCCAAGGCTGGCTAGAGGTGCCGCCTTTCCCCCAGCACTGGGAGAGAACCTGGAGCATTACAGCCGCTCACGAGCGATCAAGGGTCCCAGCAGCGGTCTGGGACGGGGGGCACTGGGGAAGTTACCTTGAGGATGTTGGTGACAGTGGGCTCGGCTCTCAGGATGAGCCCCGGGTTGGGCTGGATGTTGGCATTCTCTGCCGATTTCAAGCGTGGCGCATGCTCCCGGTCGGCCGTCCTGGGGGGGGGATATGCATGGAGTTGAGGGAATCAGAGAGGAGGAGCCCCCTCTTCCCCCTGCTTTCCAAACAATGCGATCCCCCACTCCCTTCTCCAAGAGTGCCATCTACACCAAGAGGGTCAGGGTCAATACAGCCCGCGGGAATGCAGCACCCACGCCCCTCCCCACGTAGGGAGCCTGTGGCCAGCCAGACCAGCAGTTCTGAGCCGAGGAGGCAGTTCCCTGGGTCGACAAGGCCCCCTTCCCTCCCAGCCCCCATAGTGTGCTCAGCAGAGCCCAGCAAAGCCCTTTCTATTCAAGCTGGGATACCTAGAATCTTTTAGCCCCCGTCTCACTGGCTCTTTCTTTAGGGTTTTGATGGCTGGTTAGATACAAGCTGTCCCGTTAACTTCCTCACAGCGGAATAAAGACACTCAGAGCCCCCAGAAGCCAGTGATTCCTGGGGGGAAAGGGATGGCAGCAAGACCCAGCTGCTATCAATGTGCAGGAATTTCACAGGGGAACTCCCAAGGCAGCAGAGCTGGGGACCTACCGTTTGGCGACCAGGTTGGTCATGTGGGCCTCAGACAGCAGTCCCTGCTTGCTACACTCCTGCAGGAGCAGACTGGTACAGTCACAGCTGGAATTGAGAGAGATGGAGCTAAGGGCACAAGGAATCACACACACACACGCTCACTGACCCGCGTTAGGGTGGGAGCGGGAAAGCAGCTACTTCAGAGAGGCCAGAGCTTTCATGCGTCTGACCAAAGCAAAGGAGACAGCATTGTGAAGTGCGGGGTCAGGACTCCGGGGTTCCAGCCCCATGTTTAGGCAGACGTTGGGAGCCTAGTAACTCAGACAAGAGACGGGCTCAGAACTGAGTTCTCTCTCTTTGGCGTTATCAGGCCACTGTACCACTGGGCACGTTAGTTCTGTCAGAACGGGGCTAACAATATTTACCCACCTCACAGAGGGGCCTGCCAGCTTGTTTGTTTGTAAGGTGCCTCGGAAGCGGAGAGCGTTATGAACATGGGACTCAGCTGTTAAACACTTGCTGTTGGGAGGGGAAATGAGGCACGGGAAACTTGGGGAGAGAAAATCTGCCCTCCAGACTGTACGCCAGCCTCAGGAACAGCCAGCGGGAAACGTGCCGGCAGTGGTTCAATACCGCCTCAACGGCTAAGAGCAAAGCCAGGACGCTGTAACCAGGCACTGAAGGCTGGGCTGGGCGTTCTGCCACAGATCCAGGTGCTCAGAAACCAGGGATTAAAAGTAAAATTGGATCCAAGTTTTCTACTAGGTGTTAAGCCCAGGACACAGGCCAGTTTTACCCATTCGGGGCTGTGGGGCTCCTCCAAGAAGAGGGATGTGCTGTCCCCATGGTTCTGTGTGCAGCCCAATGGTTCTCAAAGGAATCCAGCCGTTCCCACAGCAGTGAGGAGGAGGAAAGACCCTGCACATGGCATACAACAGCCGGGCCTTTCCACATGCTTAGGCCCTGTCCCCTGGGTGCTCCGAGGTCAGGCGCAGACACAGGAGGGAGGAGGACTCACTTGCATCGCTGATCAGCTTTGTCCAGCAGAGGGGTGAGTTTCAGCAGGAACTCAAAGGCACAATTCACGTCCTCGGTGAAATCCTGCAGCCACACAAGAGGCAAGCGCTCGCTCAGACCTCGCTTCACAAGGTACATGAGATTCTTTCAGCTCAAGCAACAAAGCCACTTAGAAACTTGGGCTCGATTCTTCCCCATCGGCTGAATAACTCTGCACAACTCCACACTGTGTTGGCCGGTCAGTGTGACGTTAGCAAAGGGACGGATTAGCCTATGGTGCTTCCGGGACACGGGGAAGGCTGGGCAGCCAGAGTCTGCTATTCAGAGGTGCCGGCTCTCACTGCGGTCCCAGCACTGCAGGAACACAACCCTCAGCACCAACGGGAGCTGCAGACGCTTGCCATGACAGTCAGGCCCCGCCCTCCGATCGGGCATTACAAGCTGACACCCACTGCTCAGCAAGGAGAGGGGGGAGATTCTCAGGAACGGGCTGGGCTGGTGTTTTATTGTGGAGTTCCCACCCCTCGAAACAAAATCACCCACAGCGATAGTAAAAGAGCGCTGGGGTAGCGCAGCCAAGCAGGGACGACTTGTGACCACTGGCTATAAACCTTCCCCCACCGTGTGTCAGCCTAGACCAGCTATTACAGCGGGACCCCATCCTCCCATCGCACCCCTGAGGCCAGGAGGTGTCTCCTCCCCCGGTGACGTCTCGGCTTTTAGCCTGTAAGCTCCTGGGGGCAGGGACTGCCCTTGGCCACATGGCCCCAATGTTGCCGAGACTTATGGTTACGGACATGAGGGGTCCTGCTGACCAATCAGATCGTTCCTGGTGCAAAACTGAGCATGGGCCTATGTCTCTGAGGGAGCAAGGTCTATATTTGCACAGTGTCTAGAACAACAGGGCCCCAAACTGGCTGGGAGGGGTGAGGGTTTATACAGAGCCCCTGCTACGGTGGAGGGGGAAGGAGGACCCTGGTATGGGAGGCACACACAACCCCAGGCAGAGGGGCCGAGTTTCAGAGAGTCCCTGAAATAGAGGGAGGTAGGAGGGTGGCACTCAGGAGTTGGGGGAGGGATGCAAGGAGCCCCTGGTGTGTACAAGCTCAGACAACACAAGTTACAAAGCACGTGACCTCCCAGGCTATTAGACCGTAAACTCTTTGGGGAAGTGACTGTCCGCTACTCTGGGATTGTACAGCGCCTAGCACAACAGGGCCTCCATCTCATCTGGTCCCTGGGCACCTCCATTACAAACATGATCTCTGTGTGTATTGTGTACACACACACACACACACACACGCGCTACTGCACTGTAAATGATCCATACTAAATACGAACAGTCACAGCAACTCACCTTCTCTCCCTGGGGGTATTTCTTTAGTTTAACCAGAACCTGAGGGATCTGAAAGAAACAGTTGTTTCAAACATTCAGATCTAGCCCAAGAGATCCCGGGTGCAGAGAATCAGGCTCATGCAGCACGACACATGGCTCCCACTCAGGAGTCATGGCAGAAGACACCCACCCTAGAGGAACCCCCCCCAAGAGCTGCCCCACAGATCCATCTAGTCAACGCCCTGGGACCATCTGGTCCCAAGGAAGGTGGGAGGGAAGCCCCCTAGTGGACATTTATGGGATCGCCCGCACAAAAGGGAAGCGTCACAGTTTCTTCCTAACCCACCTCCCCATCACTCAGAGCGGGCTTCGGCCCTGAAGCAGGAGCATCTGTTCATTTCCACGAAGTCCCCGATTCCCTTCACACCTGTCAGTCCCAGCGGAGATTACAGGGGACGAGATGGAGGAATACGAAGCTGTAACGTGTTGAGCTTGTTCTGGGGAATCAGTTCCTATCCCCCGTCCTTTTTTTTTTTTTTTTTTACAAAGAGCGGACAAGAGCTGGGACAGGGGATCCAGGGCCATCTGCTGCTGTTTACATTGGGGAGGGGGGAAGAAAGAAGCTGAACACATAACCTTTCCGTCTGCCAAGGACAAAGGAGGAATGCGAAAAAGCAACAGCACCGGGGGCTTAACACAACACTTACTTCCCCCTCTGATCTAAACCGGACAGTCACTTAGCATTTCGAAGGCATTCTGCAAGCATAGCCTTCCTGGAAGGCGATCACTCCTGCTTTACAGATGGGGAAACTGAGGCGGGCATGGCCAAAGCAACATGGCAGTGCTAAGAACAGAACCCAGGTCTCCTGGCTCTCAACCACGCGCGTTAACCACCATCCCCACACTGCACACTGGGACCAAAAGCTCCGAGGAGAAACGCATGAGGCATGGGTGGGAGGAGGCAGAGAAGCTACTGAGATTTGAACCTTGGGATCATCGCCACGTTGCTGAGCCAGCTCTCAGCTGACAAATAAGATCAGGGCATCTCTGCATACAGCTGGATCAAGTCAAGCCGATGTCATGTCCTACAAGGGCGCAGGTTCTCCATTAAGCCAAGACCAACCGCGCCCCACAGCCAGGAACAAAGTGAGACGAAAGCTGTTTTGCAAAACTAAAATAAGCCCGACAAATCAATGTTTGGTGGCTTGTGTAAAGGGCTGCTGCCTGGGGGCTCAGCCTCCGAGCCTGCGATTTAACATGCTGTATACAGCTGGGGCATGAAAAGGGTCCCCGGGGGGACGCAGTGGGAGAGGAGAGAGAATTGCTGCGCCAGGTTTTGGCGCTCAGCAGGGTCCCGGAGGAGCCAGGCAGTGGCAGACTCTGGGCTCTCGGCAGGGGTGGGATGCAGGACAAGGGGTTACCTTAAGGAAGGTGAAGGCCGTCCATTTCAGCTCCTCCGTCCCCTCCGGGGACTCGATCAGGCCCACGAAGCAGGCTTTCCAGATCTCCAGCACAAAAAGCGGTGAAGGAATGCGCTACAAGTGGGATGGAACAGATCTCAGACCCAGAGAGTCTAAGGTATGCCAGCCACTCCAGCCCCCACCCCATACACACACCCTACTGCGTGGGTCGTCAGCGGGGATCAAACCTGGAGCCTCTTGATTTAAAAGCAGGTGCCTCTGCTGCTTGAGCTGGAGGAGTAACTCCATTCACCAGAGGCACAAGCAGACTCCTACACGGACCAGCCACGAGGGTAGGGCAGAGACCCACCCAGCACTAATGGGGGTGACACACAACTGGATTTGGAGGGAGTCGTACTTCCCTGCATTTCTGTGCGAGATCAGGGGCCAGCCTCAGCCTCACCCCCTCTGGTGCAAGACGAGAAGTGGCCTGCCAAGGCCAGACAGATTCAGCACCACAGCTGGGATTAGAGCTCACGAGGCCTGGCTTCCAGTCCCCCTAGGCCACGCTGCCTCTCTGAGTCAGGATTCACCCAGTACAGGGAGGAAACGAGCTGCTGCTCCTTCGCTGTACCTGCATCCGCTTCACCATCATCAGCTGTTCCACGAGAGGCTGGGTCTCTCCCGTGAGGTTCATGGTTCCTTCCAGCAGCACCACGGCATGCACGGTGGGGAAGCCGGTTTTGTTCAGTTGCTCGGAGTGGGCTGAGAGCATGGTGGGTATGCTGACAAAGAAGAACAGTGGTAATCGGGCAGGGGGCTCGAGTGATGGTGGGGGACACCCTACACCCGCCAGAGCTGAAGGTCATTGGGTTTGAACCCTCCCCTATGCTGCTGCCACGTCTGGGTCAGGACAGGCGACGGCCCTTAGACTCTTCTCTGGTTTGACAGATGAACCTTTGGGCACTGGCTAGGTCATTGGTGTTTAACACCCTGGGCGCTGGGCTTGTTCACATGGGGAAGTGAGTCCGGAATAAGGTCGGGTGAGAGTTTAAAGACTCTGACTAGCTCCCTGCATGGACACTCTTAGTACAGAACAGAATCCACGTGGGCCTTATTCCAGAATCGCTATTCCGGCCATGTTCCCATGCAGACAAGGCCGGAGAGTTAAAGGGGGAGGGGCTGCTGAGGGGGTACCATGAATAGGACTTCCAGCCTGCAACGCAACTGAGTTCCACCTAGCCCGGCATCCTCCCTCCCCGCTGCCAGCTCCCAACCCCTCCATCGACTCAGGGGCAGGACAGGCTGTACAATGGGCACAGGAGATGCCTGGGAGGAGCATGAGGCTCTCTGACCTCTTGGGCTTCTTCTGGCCAGCAGCAGAGGAGCAGGGACGCAAACAAGGGCGAGAGCAGAGTCCACAGGCATCAGCCGGGAGCCCTCCTGGGATGTGACAACATGAGCTGCCCGCTCATCCCCAATGCTGCTCCCACAGCTACCCTTGCTGTCCCAGCCAACAGGCAGAGCAGGTGCATGGATCCCCCCCCCCGCCCCCAACTCGTCACCCCAAGCGCCCGGAAGGCAAAACAGTGGGGCTACCTCTTGATCAGGGAAATGCACTCGTCTGCCTGGCTGCGCAGCTGGGGGTGGCTGAGGCTGCTCAGATTCTCCCCCAGTTTGATCAGCGACTGCTCTATGGTGCTCCACGAAGCTGGAAGGAAAAGGGGGGGGGGGGCGGGAAATGTAAGATTTTCAATGCGGGGATCCCAGGGAGTATCTGAGAGTCCCGGCAGGTCTGTACAGCGGAGAGGTCCTGGCAAGGGCTGGGACTTGCCTAGGAGCTCAAGGGAGTAGGCAGCCAAATCCCATTGGATTTCATTGGGAACGAGGTGCCCGACTTCCACAGGCGCCTGTGGGAATCGCAGCCGAGATCTGTTCTGCCTCAGAGTCGCTCTGGGACACCGCTCGGCTTTGCATAGCACCTCTCCAGGTGGGCTGGGGAAAGCCCTACTACAAGGGAGCGAGTCTGCAGCAGCCATTAGCTCCCACAGCCTTCATGCTAAGCCGACTCCTCTTCCAGGGCGGCGGGGACCAGAGGGCAGGCAGCACGGGTGCCATGTCAGGGAGCAGGTGGCTACAGCGATTGAGACAGCAGAGGAATGGGTGTTGGAGCAGCAGGGACAAAGAAGGCTACGGGAGCAGGAAGCAGTGATGGCAGGGCTTGGCTGAGCCGGGGAAAGGAGAGGAGGAGTGGAAGACCATCCCACAGGGGATGGCAGCGAGAGAGACAAGGGGAGGGAAGCTCCGGAGTTCAGGTCTGGCCATGGCAGAGACACCAGCAAGACAAGACAAGGTGAGGGGGTGGGACGGACGGAGCGACACCGGTAATGGCCCAGCGACATACACGTCTCTTCCAGCTTGCCGATGTGAATCAGGGCCCGGTTTTTGGCACTTCCCAGGATCTTCTCCAGCCGCTCCAGGCACATTTTCAGCTGGTTCTCAGCAGCCGCCTGGTCCAGCATCTCTTTGAACTTCTCCGTATAGAAGGCCGCGCAGCGCAGCATCCAGTTGAGGGCGCTCATCAGGGCCCGGCATAGGCCAATGCACTCCTCCGCTTTGCCATGGCAGCTGAGAGAGGGGGGCAGAAGAAAAGAGTAGGTTTGAATGTCTCATGATGGGACCTTCCCCTTATTCCAGCTAGCCAGGCTCCCCCACCACTGCAGCATCCAAACAGCTAACAATCCTACAGAGCGAGGTCGGCTTAACTACATCCCGCAGGGCTGTGAGAAAACCACCCCCTGTGCAACGTACTTACACTGACCTAAGCTCTGGTGTAGACACCGCTAGGTCCATGGACGAATCCATCTGTCAACCTAGCTACCACCTCTCGGAGAGCTGGATTTACTACAGTGAGGGAAGAACCCCTTCTGTTAGTGGAGGAAGGGTCTGCACTACAGTGCCACAGGGGTGCTGCTGCAGCGTTTCTAGTGTAGACACACCCAAAGGGAGACGCTCAAGGTCACACAGGGAGCTGGGGAATTGACCCCAAGCTCTGCACCTTAACCACTGGACCATCCTTCCTCCTATTCATGTGGCTGAATTTCATCCACCTGTTGACTGTTTTTCCCTCCTCGACTCGCACAAAGCACTTTGTCACGCTTATAACCTCCAGTATGGCTGAAAAATCTCACCATCTCGGGGTGTTCCTGGCCTCTCCGGTCTTTTAATTAAAGGGATACTTTTCTAAGTCCCCAATTGAATTATCTTGCCAAAAGTGATCAGCATTGATCAACAAACTATGGGGTGGGAGTTCTCCTTCTGGAGCACAAATCAGAGGTTTGGATCTAATTAAATGGAGGATCAAATTAACCGGGGACTGGATGAAGCGGCCAGCTTTGTATTTGGCCAGCGGCAGCTCCTTGTCAACAGTTGGTGACAAATTAATATTAATTGTTGCAATTCTGCTTCATGAAATATAAGAGCAGCTATTTCCGCTTTCCTACCCCATCTATTCACTCCCCTGCACAGACTAACCTCAGCAATATCGTTGATGCCTTTAAACAGGTTTAGTTGGGTTTTAAGGTAAACTACAAGCATTCTGGGTTTGAGAGAAACGGTTTAATGCCCCGAATCATCGACAGAACATCAGCCCCTCGCTCGCTCTCTGGACACAGTCTCAGCAGCGTCACAGCAAACGCCTACTGACTAGCAAAACGCAAATGCTCAAGGTTGCAAGAATGGCCAGCTGTGTTCAAAGACAGAAGTAGGAAGGGCTGCAACAGTGAGGTGCATTGGCAGTGCTGGGTGTGCACAGCCCAGGACCATGGAGCAGGAGGTGCCGCAGGTGAGGACTGAGATGCATTAGCAGGGATATCATCCCTCACATTGGCGGTTTAAGCCTACCTCTAACTACTGGGGCTGAGGAAGAAATTTTTCCGTGGACGCAGGTTACCCCATAATGCCAGATGCAGGGTTTCTTGTACCTTCCTATAAAGCAGGCACTGGCCATGGGCAGCAACAGGACACTGGCCTGGACAGGCCACTCTGGCAATTCCTATATTCCCTGTGTTTAGCGCAGCTGTGTGGGGCGTCCAGGACTAGACTAGCAGGAGGGCTGCCAATCAAGGTGCACAGGCAGAGCTGAGGGAAGTGACCTGCCCAGATCCTACACCACGGGCTGCCAAACTTTTGTTTGGCATGACCCCATTGTAACGAACCATTTCCTCCTGGGACCCCAGACAGCAGGATGACGTCATTTTCAAGGGCAAAATGGCATCCTCCACAGGTGAGGTCACATTGCATGGACGATGCCATTTTGCTCTACAAAATGGCGTCCCCCATGCAGCGTGACCTCATACATATGGTGCATGTGAGGTCATGCTGTGCAGAGGATGCTACTTTGTAGAACAAAATGGCGTCCTCCATGCATCGTGACTTCGCATGCATCATACATGCGAGGTCACCAAGTGCCATCCTCCGTACACTAGGGATCACTGCGACCCCACTGGCTGATGGCACGACCCCATTTGGGGGTGCGACCCACAGTTTGGGAACCGCTGTCCCACATATCCACTACTCCTGGCTCGTCAGTGTTATCGATCTTTGCCTTTGAGGGGCATTAGAGCAACTCCTCCCACAGCGTCATCACACAGCCCTTCAGAAGAGAGCACAATGGAACAGAACAGCAGCATGGTACCTGAGCCGATCACAAAACATATCCATGATCTCCAGCAGGGACTGGACGCAGAGATCTCGGGAGAAGTCATCGAACTACAACACAGGAATACAAGGGGATTTTGAAACCAGACGCATTGAATACAGATTTCAGTTTTTAAACAGAAACATTAAAAGATAGTCTGCGTCCCACTCTGGGATAGGACAGGGCTCCCAGCCAAGAGTTTTTATTGGCAGCTAGTTCACAGCTACTCAGAAATGAAGGATGTATTAACAGGAATGGCGTAGGCAAGACACAAAGTAATTCTACCACTCTGCTCAGCACCGATGAGACAGTTCTGGGCACCACGCTTCAAGAAAGATGTGGACAAATTGGAGAAAGTCCAGAGGCGAGCAACAAAAAATGATTAAAGGTCTAGAAAACATGACCTACGATGGAAGAGTGAAATAAATGGGTTTGTTTAGTCTGGAGAAGCAAAGACCGAAGGGAAACATGATAACAGTTTTCAAGTACGTAAAAGGGTGTTATAAAAAGGAGGGTGATAAATTGTCCTTCTCCACTAAGGACAGGACAAGAAGTACCGGGCTTAAATTGCAGCAAGGGAGGTTTAGGTTGGACATTAGGAAAAACTTCCTGTCAGGGTGGTTAAGCACTGGAACAAATTACTTAGGGAGGTTGTGGAATCTCCATCATAGGAGATTTTTAAAAACAGGTTAGAGAAGTGAATCTCAGTGGTTCATCAGCCAAATTAGTGATCAACATTACCTAGAAGACCCACAATCATGTGAATTCATTGTCTCATTTACTATAGTACTATTCCGATGTAAACAGTAGGACCGGGGAAATATTTATATACATTATTCTCATAGCAAATAAGTTAATAACTTAGTGCAAGTTGATAACTTAATTGGTTAACAACACAGTAAAAGCCTCCTGATTGGTTAATAATTAAATCACACAGTGTTTTAATATCACGTGCTGCGAAGAGCCGCAGGAGACACATTAAATAGCCACTTGCGGCTCACGAGCCTTGTCTGAGTATCACTGGGTTAGACAAACGCCCGCCAGGGATGGTCTAGAGAATACATAGTCCTGCCTCAGTACAGGGGCCTGGACTTGATGACCCATCAAGATCTTTCTAGTCCTACATTTCTATGATTCTAGGTCAATGTTTCTCAACTGGTGGGTCGCGACCTGCCGGGAGGGGATCATGAAAGGCAGTCAGGGGCCACCAAGGGTTGGAAGTTTTATTACAATCTAAAGTAAAGAAAATCTCACTCCCCCACTGCCCACATGTTCTTACCCTTCACGTGATCTCTGTCAACCTTAGAATATATGGAGATAGACCTATCTCATAGAACTGGAAGGGACCCCGAAAGGTCATCGAGTCCAGCCCCCTGCCTTCACTAGCAGGACCAAGTACTGATTTTGCCCCAGATCCCTAAGTGGCCCTCTTGAGGATTAAACTCACAACCCTGGGTTTAGCAGGCCAATGCTCAAACCACTGAGCTATCCCTCCCCCCAACCTAACCTCTCAACTCTCACTCATAAATATTAAAGCATTATCATCATCGAACCTTTATTCCCTTTATTTCTATAGTAAACATAAGGGCTTGTGAAAAATTTCTGACTGAGAACAAGGGCTCCCCACCTTAAAAGGCTGAGGAACACTGATCAGGTAACTTACTCTAGCAACCACTAGCATTCTTTCATATGAACCACTTTTTACCCATAGCACCCTGTGCTGGGAGTGCATTTCCCTCCGTCACTAAAACACAACGTCTCCATGGACAGATTTTCAGAATGGTTCATTGCCCAGTAAGAGCGGCCAGACTGGGTCAGGCCAATGGTCCGTCTAGCCCAGTATCCTGTCTTCCGACAGCGGCCCAATGTTGCTGGCTTTAAGTATTAACGCCACCATTGCTGGAGTTGTCGACTGCTGTGAAAAGGATGTGCCAGCATGTGGTTTTAAATGTGTCGTACCCACATGGTAGATGGATTAGGCTTTTAAACTTGTCTTGCAAGGAACTGCGCGCAGTTTCCCAAAGGAAAGGCAAAGTGGTCTCTTTCCATTGATGGTGAACAGCCTGTTCCACATAGCAGGGACATAGAAATGTAATCTCTTTGGTTTGTGCCATCTGATCATTGCTGACTCAGCAAAGGATGTCATTTTCCGCTTGACCTATATCTGGTAGGAGTTAGTAGGACAGAAATGGATGCATAGATTGTAGGTAAAATGAAAGACAGCATCCGTCAAGATCTACCTTACTGATGGCCGTCAGGACGGTGGAATAAGATACCATCTAGGAACAAAAAAGACAGATCAAGAAAGTTATTAGCTAACATTTTAAAATGCAATTGCTGTTGCCAAGGAATAATGAGGTCATTTTACAGCTGCGCTACTTGTCTCTTAAAAAGGGGCTTTGGCAGTGACCCAGCACAAATTTAAAGAGACATTTTTAGGTGATCACTGATTTGCTTTACACAAACTTCACATTAAACTACAATTTTAAATAACAAGCTAAGGAAAGCAAGAGTGTCTGGCAGCTGAGGCACTGTCTAGAGGGCAAGGGATCTCTATGCCCGCCTGTATGCACAGGCCACCATCAGAAGCTTCGTTGCTTTGGCACGTACTGATCAGGGGGACACTCCGCCACTATCTCCTTGCAGAGGAGAGAAGCATGATTGAGTACCACACTGGGAGACAGGAAATTCTGAATTCCAATCCTGGCTCACACACCGACTCCCTCTGTGGATCTAGGCAAGTCACTTATCTTCTGAACCTTGGTTTCCCAGGAGCAACAAGTCCCCCAACTCGGGGTTGGGAAGGGTAATTCCTCAGTGTCTGTGAGGCACTTTGAAAAGGGGAAGTGCTACGGAGGTTGTTACCTGGGAACTGATTGCATATTTCAGATAGGACAAGATCAGTGGGTTGGGTGATGGGCCAATCATGGCCTGTTCAAGAAGAGCTTCTGAAATGAAAACAAGAAAGGCCGGAGATTTCAGTTCAGCTAACACATGATCTCTCATTGTCGGCACATCCCACAAGCAGGAAGGGAGACAAAGAAAATACTGCTGATCCCAAAGATTTAGCACGACACCTTCTTTAAATTAAACCAATCCTACAACGGTCCGTTCCCAGTAGCAGAGGACAATAAATAACTTAGGAAGCATAAAGCATCCTGCCGCTAACTCAGCTCTTGCAGAGAATCTTGGGCCAAAATGGACCCCACTATCTGAAAGTTGCTGTTATCAAGGTGCATCACCCTTCTTAGACTCATAGCGTTTAAGGTCAGAAGGGACCATCATGATCATCTAGTCTGACCTCCTGCACAACGCAGGCCGCAGAATCTCACCCACCCACTCCTGTAATAAACCCCTAACCTATGTCTGAGCTATTGAATCCTCAACTCATGGTTTAAAGACTTCAAGGTGCAGAGAATCCTCCAGCAAGTGACCCGTGCCCCAGGCTGCAGAGGAAGGTGAAAAACCCCCAATCTGCTCTGGAGGAAAATTCCTTCCCGACCCCAAATATGGTGATCAGCTAAACCTTGGGCATGTGGGCAAGACTCACCAGCCAGACACCCAGGAAAGAATTCTCTGTAGTAACTCAGATCCCACCCCATCTAACATCCCATCACTTACTTCCAACTTACTGGGGCCCAATGATCTGGGAGAAAACCTCTGCTCACACACATCTCTTGGTTGTTGCCACAGCTGGGTGGCTTTTGCTATTGGTTCCTGACTCTCCAGGCCTGGCGAATGGCCCTTCTGCTGAGAATGCCCGTGTGCTTTTGGCGCCCGCTTCCCCGGGCAATTCCCCTGCCAGAGCCTGGGTTTGGCAGCTCACGGGTGCAGTGCATGTCCTATCTGTTCAGGCAAGCTTTTAATTGACCATTTGAACTACTGCAGCAGTGCACGGAGGCTGCCTCACAAAGGCAGACCCATATTTTGCAGCATTTGTTTTAATTAGTCTGAGGCAGCCAGACGCTGGAGGTGGAAGCTGCCGTTTGGGAATCTCTAAATAAGTGCATCCCTCACTTTCTTGGAGGGCAATTGCTCAAAAATAATGCACCAGTCTGGATCCCCAGACGATAATAAATCACAAGCACTGAATCAGAATTGTTGGCTGCAAGACACATCCTAGAGCTTGCTCAGCAATTACGGACACTGGGAAACTAAATGCATCTTTCTGCTCACCAGAGAGAGAGAGAATTCTAACGGTAACTTTCCCCTTCCCGTCATCCTGTAACCAGGGAGCATGACACAACCCAGGCGAGACATTATGATCCATCGCGAATGTATCACTACAGCTCCGCCAGGCTCGCGGCCAGATATTTTTCTTCGGTCTTTGGATTTGAAAGCAGAGTCTGAACATTAAAAAGCACCGTTCTAGGGCTAATGCATGGGGGGTTTAAAGGAAATCACCTCATCCGAAATTACGAACAAGGATGATCATCAGAGCTCTTCCACATGACAAACCAGTCCTCCCTGGACTCCCACAACCCTGTCATTATTTGTATTAAGGTAGCACTGCTAGAAACCGCAATCGAGACCAAAGGCCCATTTTATGGACACATCGTAAGAGACAGTCCTTACCCTACACAGACGAGACAGGCCGTGGGTGAAGGGAATACAGACTCACAGCGAGGGGAACAGACTTGCCAAAGGCTGCACAGCAGTGACAGAACCGGGGCTAGAACCAAAGTCTCCAGAATCTGCCTAGTGCCTTTCCGCTGCCTCCCATCCCCCTGCCACCCACACCACTCAGGTTAGCCTCTTCATAATGGGGAATCACTGGGTCACCTGTGCTGCCTCATTTCTACACAAACTCTACAGATGACAGAGAGACTCTGTTATAACTGATATGGGCCAAAAGTTTCAAATACAGGAGCGTAAACTCAAGCTCCCGCATGCAGATTTAGGCAACGACATGGAAGTGCCCTGAATGTCAACAATTCTGAACGGCTGCAGTTCCCCTGCCCCAGCAGAGCTGAGGTTACGTGGCTAAATCTGGACGTAGGAGCCTAACTTTAAGTACCTGGGTTTGAAAATATTAGCCACCCACCGTGCCCAAACGGTGCTAAATACAGTCAAGGCCTAGAAGAGGCAGAATCTCTGCCCTGAAAGAGCTTACCATCTAAGAAGATAAAGTGCAGACAAAGGAGTGAAGACAGGAAACAACAGGCAGAGAGGAGCGTAGGGCTGGGAGGAGGAATACACAGCCGCTACGGGTGGCTGAGCTCTGAAGCGGGTTAGTCTCTCGATATAGGTGCATTTTTACGGTTACCGTCTACAGAACTTGAGGGGGAGAGGGGTTAGCTATATCCTATCACAATGCTATCTGAAGGATTTTTATCTTGGGACTGATTTGCAGTACACGACAGTTATAAGTGGTAACTCAGAGTCACAGATCTTCCATGTGGATCATGTGGTACCCAGTAAATTCTTTTGTATGACAAGTATCAGATCATGCAGGGCTTTCAAAACAAAAGCTATTCACCACTGGTGAATGGGGAGCTTTCTATAATTAGGGGAGGGGAGCACTAAATGATAAATTTCTGCAGCTCTCAAAACACTACCTTTCTAATCCTAGTAGTTCTAAAGAGCACACGCCAAATATAAATACAGCGTCGTCTTCCTGAGCCTGCAGACTGCCTCAGTGCCACTGCTCAGAGCTTTTCCAAGCAGCAGCACAGCAAAAATAATAGAACACTAATCAGTTTCACAACTGTGAAAATAATCATGGACATTTTACTCTTCTGCTGCCCAAGATGGCTAACAGCAGAAGCAGAAAATGGAGCTACTCACAGGGGACAGTGACTGTAGCAGAAGAATACACCCTCTGCAGCAGCTGAGAAGATGGGGTCGGGTAGAGTAGCAGATACCTCACTTTACAGTAGGCTTGCAATTGGAGGGCAAGCAAAGCAGAACTCTTTTCCATCCCAGCAGGCAAGGTGAGGCTTCAAAATTTAGCAATTACCCTCTAGCCAGAGAGTAAGATTACAAAAATGGTACTCTCAGGCAATGTCCAGGCATAGCATTACAGTACCCTCCTTCTACCCAGCAGGTTTGAGCTGGACTTTTCACCCACAGCCCTGGGACCTTACTGGTGTCCCTGCAATCCAGATTCCACGCTAGTCCTCTGGCCAGTAGGTGTCTGGTAAATTCTGTAAGACTATGTTAATCCACCAATAAAGAACTTTTGAAAGGAACAGAAATGGGATCTCACGAGTGAAACAGAGAATTCCCCACCTCTCACTAAACAGAAAATGGACCCAAATGAATGGAATCGCATGTGGGGAAGATATGATCTAAGGTTACGGGAGAGCCAACCCTCATCTAGCATAATTAGGACATTCAGTCCAGTTCTCCATGTTGGTTTGAATGGGGAATATTTCCCTTGAAAACCACTCCTTTACATCAACTTGAGAACAAGTGATTTGTGTTAGTTTACACAGGTCTTTCAAACACACACCATATACAGGAAAAACTAACAACGTTACCATAATTGGCATAAAAGCCTGGCAATTATTTTACCTATGTATACTCAGCAGGTACCACCATTTAGCAGGATTTGTGTCAATCTCCCTTCTTGAACTGGGATGAGAAAAACAAATTCTAATGAGATCTGTGGGTCGGAAGATGCTTTCGGTTTCTTAATAAACAATAATCCCTAAGGCTTATAACAACAGAAGTACCTAGTTCTTATACAGCACTTTGTATCCATAGATCTTTAAGTGCTTTACAGGGGAGATAAGGATCATTATCCCCACTGTACAGGTGGGGAAACTGAGGCATAAGGGGATGCCTGAGGTCTCCAAGCAAACCAGAGGCACAGCTGGGAAGAGAACCCAGGTCTCTTTAGTCCCCATTTAGTGTTCGATCCACTAAGCCAATCTGCATCTCACAGTGTCAGTAATAGCTCAGCGAGTTATTGCAGCCAACAATCATGCTATATACTCCACTCTTCCTAAGATTTACATACTTGGCTTTAAGCACATGAGTGGCCCCAGTGAACGGCTCCACACATATACAAGTCTTTGGAGGGTAGGAGCCTTCGTTTCCAAGTTTCCTGATGGGAGTTTTTCAGCCCTGATAACTAGGGTAAGTTTCAACACCAGCAGAGAAATAACACTGAACATAATACAAGTGCTGCAGTTTGCTTTTCTGGATCATACGTTTGTCTCACTTTGTACCACGCACATAACGCAAACAGACATGTGCACCCGAGCAGTCAAACAAAACCAAACCCTGACCTGCCAAGTTAAGTATGTCCCACGTGGCTCCTTTGGGGAAGAATTTCTTCATGTTTATGGCCCACTGGTAATCACTCCACCGCTCTTTCCAGGCCTGGAGAATGGCCTGTTTTAGATTGACAACCTTCATCTTTCTGTTCTGAAAGGGAGAGAGAAGATACAGCAGCTTGTTCGCAACAGCATTTCGCACCCATTCCTCTCCTAGATTTAGCTCCCCCGCACATCTCCCCTGGGGCTCTATACATTAAACACATCTTTTATTTCTATAATCAAAGATTCATTTAGAAGGAGGCAGGGCGGCCTGGTTCACGCAGGAGGCTGGGAGCCAGGACTCTATTCCCATGATAAGGGGGAGACTGCAGTCCACCGGTTAGAGCAGGAGCAAAGGCTCCTGGGCTCTAGTCACACTGGGAGGGAGCACAGGGTGCTGGGGGGGGGCAGGACTCCTGGGTTCCCTTCCCATTCCCAGATCTGGGGAACACGTGTGCCCTAGTGTTTACAGCAGGGGAATAGGAGCGCGGACTCCTGGGTTCTGCTCCCAGCTCTGGGAGGGGGCAGGCGCCTGTGGCTAGAGGTGGAGGAGTGAAGCCCACCCCCCCCCCCCAGTAGGGCATCCCAGGGGGAGGGTGTGTGAGTCCGTCTCCTATTAGCACCCCCTGAACTTGCTTATGGGGGAGAGGGCAGCCCCCCCCCGGAAATACACCCAGAATCTCCCCCCCGGGCCCCCACCTGGAAACACACCCCGCGGGGGGGGGGAGGGGCTCTCTCACCTTCCAGCCCTCGCAACCAGCACCCAACCAGCACCTCCTTCAGCCCCTGGGCTCCGCCATCTTGGCACCCACCAACAACCCCTCCACGGATTGGCTGGAAGAGCACCGCGCGCCGCGGAGCTTGCTGGGAGTGGTAGTTTTTTGAGCCTGGCTGCACTAGCGTGAGGTCGGGGGGGGGGGGGGGGGGGTTAATACTTACAAATACCGGTCCTAGGCAGAGACATCGGGGCCGCCCCTCTGGCATGGGGGGTGGGGCTAGGGTGACCAGATGTCCCGGTTTTATAGGGACGGTCCCGATTTTGGGGTCTTTTTCTTGTATAGGTTCCTATTACCCCCCCACCCCCGTCCTGATTTTTCACACTTGCTGTCTAGTCACCCTAGGTGGGGCGGTGGTGTTTTCCAGCCTATAGAAAATGGTCGGGTTTTTTTTATTTTACTGTTATTTGGGGGGTTATTTATTGGTGCCCCTTTGCCAGTTGGAATCTATAAACAGACATTTGTGCTGGCCCCCGGCAGCTTGCGGAGAAATGGGGCTGAATCCCGGGGTGGGCGCCGCAGCCAGAGGGGCTGTGACTCGCCCCCATTCCACCCCAGGAAAGATTCAGCAGGCATCGTTAATTACGGTTATTTACTCTTTATTTACGGTAGCGTGCGCCAAGTGCCAGGCCCTTCCCAAACACCCAGGAAGGCTGGCACCTGCTCCCACTCTGAGGAGTCGTCTCTCCTCCAGTCAGTGGGTTTCAAACCATGGCCCCCAAGTAACGGGCTGGGCACTGGCGTTGTCTTTGCGCAGAGCTCTGGGCAGGGCACGTGGGGCATTGGGGTCGGCTCGGCTCCCCTCCTTTCCAACTGCTACACCATGTTAAAAGATGTGACATGTTTAATAATTCACTCAGTATTACTTTCCCCAATTTCAAGATCCGTAGATTCAAAGGCCACAAGGGACTATTGTGATATAGTCTGACCATCTGCGTAACATGGGCCAGAGAACATAAGAACATAAGAACGGCCGTACTGGGTCAGACCAAAGGTCCATCTTGCCCAGTATCCTGTCTTCCGACAGTGGCCAAATGCCAGGTGCCCCAGTGGGAATGAACAGAACAGGTAACAGAACAGAACATCCCCAAATAATTCCTAGAGAAGCTCTCTTAGAAAAAAAACCATCCAAGCTTGATTTTAAAATGGCCAGTGATGGACAATCCCCCGTGGATGTGATAGGGACTGGGAAAGGAGGTGGGGGCCAGGCCTTGAGGAATGGGAGGAGAGATTTCCTTGTACTCCCGTCTGTGTCCATCTGTTGTCTCTTGTATTATACTTACATTGTAAGCTGTTTGGGGGAGGGATTATCTCCTTCTGTGTCTGTACGGAGCCCAGCACCATGGAGGGGTGGTAGGGCCATACAGATAATAAATAAGAAGATGAGGGGGGAGGGCTATCCACAAGAGGGAACATTTGGGAGCCCCTTTCTGAGATAAATTGGAATACTCCAGTATTTGTACCAATCCTTTGCACCTCTCTCTACTTACTGCAAATACAGAGGTACCGTTCTTTCGTTCTTTGGGACAACTGGCAGGCTTGTAAGGGGAAAGCGCTTTCTTTCCAACCTGGCACTCACATCTCTAGCCAAGCCCTCCGGCTGAGGGAGGCCATCTGAAGGGGCAGACCCGGCAGATGGTTTTGGATCATCTTCATTCCCTTCGCCGTCTCGAGGGGATGTGGCAATGCTGGGCTGGAAATGCTCTGCTACTGCCACATGCACAATCAGAATAGTTGTGCAAAGCCGCAGATTGACTCACGTGCTGGGACCCGTTGTCTACGCGGGCCTCACCAATCAGATCAAGGCAGTGTGTTGCCTCCCCAGCCAGGCTCGAGCTGGGACATGTTCTCCTTGGGAGCTGCAGCTGTGCGTTCGAGGAGGCGCTGCAGCTGGCAACCCCGGCGCTGAAGTCAGAATCAAAGCCACCTTCTTGGCTACCTGCTCCCAGGTGCATCCCAGCACAGGCTGGCTTCGGGGCTGATGGGCACCTGATTCATTCTTCATTCCCCAGCCCCAGCTCCTTTGCTGTTTACTGCTTCGTTGAGGCTCCTGGTCAGAGTGATTTGGGTAGGGGGTGTTGACTTAGATCCAGGATGATCCTGTGATTAGGACAGTGAATTGGGACTCCAAAGAGCTGCCGGGGGGCGGGGGGGGGTCCCTTCCTGTGACCTGCTGCGTGACACGCTCCCCCCCACTCCTAGTCTAGCTAGACTATAAGCTCGTTGGGGCAGGAACTGTGCGCAGAGCAGTCTCGCTCTCACTGCAGGCCTCGAGGAGTTGCCATTAATACACATGATAGATAATAACAGGAGCTAGTCCAGGATCCAGGACTCCTGGGTTCATAGATTGAAGTGGCAGCGTCTCGGTTTCCCAGTCTTTGGAAAGGGGGTCACCACGCCTGTCTCACATCACCCACTGCAAACACAAACCTCTTGGCGAGGGGCTAGAGGGAGGGCAAATATTATTGACACACCCACGATAGGCGCACTGCGGCCCCCCAGAATTCCACGGCGGAGCCCAGATCCTCCGGCACCAAAGCCCAGGCCCGGAGCCCGGAGGGCTTAAGCTAGGGGAGACGCACCATTGGTTATTAATGAGACAGGGGCCTATGACAGCAGTTGTGTCATTCTGATTCAATCTAGTAGGGCAATGGTCTTTCTCTCTCACACACGCACGCACACGCCAGATTAGTGCAGCCCCTTCCAGATCTCCCCCGAGCCCCACAGCTGCATTTTGCCAGCAGGGCCCATCCCCAGACGTGCAGTGGCCTTGTGCCCCGTAGCAGGCGCCGCAGGGGTGCAGCTGGGTTGTCCGTGCCCACGCACCCTGCTCTTTACTGCAGTGGAAGCTGCACGGGGGAACGCTCTGGACTTGCGGTAGCCGAAACAACAGGGAACTTTCCCCCCAGGATAGGGGAAGCAGGAGCTGTGCTGAGCTCTCTCTCTTCTCTCTCTTTCCTGGCATCTGTTTCTCCCCACAAAGTGCCACCCACCTTCCCGGGCTGGCTGGCTGGTGTGCCCAGATCACCTGATCCCCCTCCCACGAAACCCAGGGTCTCCCAGTCACGTGCCCTGCACTCGCAACAGAGAACGGTGCCATTCGCCATCTGCCAGGGTAATTGGGCAGCGGCTTGGAAGGGAACCTGGAGGAGGAGCTGCGTCCCTGCCACCTCCATGCGGGGGCTCTGCACTTACATTGCTGCAGACATGGGCCAGGCCAGGCCCTGGTACCGTGGGTGTGCAAGAGTGGGGGGTTTGGCCCCTCACTCCAGCGTCGTCCCCCGAGGATCCTGCATTTCGCGGGTGCAGAACAGGCCCCGTTGGCTGAGCGAATTCCACCCGGCGTCAAGGCGAAGTCAAGAAGCAGATCGGGCCCAGCTCAGAGTCAGGCCTGGGTTGTGATGAAAAGGCCTCTGGGCGCAAGTTCACAGCCTGGTTTTCAGAGGTGCCGGACACCTGACACTTCTGTTGGCTCCGGCGGGACCTGCGGGCGCTCAGCACTTCAGACCCTGTCTCTCTGCAACGACAGCTGAAGCCAAGCAAGTCTGACTCTGACCTAGTTCCCAGCTTCGCCGTAGGAGCAGTGGACTGAGCTGGGGGCCATCAGCCAGGACTCCTGGGCTTTATTCTTGGCTCTGCCACTGACTCCCTGCATGACCTGGGGCGAGTCCCACCTCCTCTGACCTGCAGTTTCCCCATCGGCAAAGTGCTGACAATGCTGCCGACTGATCGCTCCCTTTGTGGAGCGCTGGGTGTCTGCGATGAACGGCACCATGGCCGCGCACAGCTCGGCAACCAACCGGTGGGCGTGGCTGAGTCACCAGTGCCCCCTGCTGGATGGAATCGCAAACTTCTCGGCTGTGTGTCATAGGCCCTTCACCGCTAACAGAGATTCCCCTTGAGCGGCCGTGCAAGGGCTTTCAGTGCTGCTCTGAGATCTAGCCCCAGGCAGTTCCGAGTCCCCGTGAGCTATCCAGGAAGCTCCTTGCTCCCATGAAAGTGGCAATCCACCTCTTCGCCTTTCTTTTCTTCTCCTGCGGCTGTGCAATATGTTGTTCTTTTTCTTTCCCCAGCGGCAGGGAGCGGGTGACAGAGGCTTAGAATAATGATCAGCCCATGTGTGGTTTCAGAACCCCTCTTTCTTCCCCTCCAGGGTCTTCGTCTGCTGCCCTGGGACACTCCCATCCCCAGCAGAACATGGCTGGGAGAGCCTGCGTAGGGAATCGTCAAACAGCCCTGTCCGTCCTGAAGGCACGGCCTGGCCTGTCTCTGTTCACTGCACATAACCTTGCCTTGTATTACACCACAACCCCGAGGCCCGCCCAGGGCCCTGCCGGCCGGGCAGCGCGCAGGTGGAGAGACCGCCCCGAGCCAAGTGCTCATAGGCTCACCTGACGAGCGTTGTGATCTCCCTGTTCCACAGGGGAACGGAGGCACAAAGGACTCCCCTGAGCTCACGCGCCAAGTCAGAGAGAACCCAGGAGTCCTGATCAGCGCGCTGCCCCCGATCCCATAATAACCCTGCTCAGAACGTGCCCTTCCGCAGCGAGGATGTGAATACGGGACCCAACCCCCAGCCACAGCGGGGCCGTCCTGGGCAGCCTCAGCGGAGAGGCCTGTGGCGACGCCTCGCCTCTACCTGGGGCGCGCCGGCAAGGCTGGGGGACGCTGGCCCTGCCCCGGCTCCCCCCAGCCAGCGTGGAGTGTCTCTGGGTGCCCACTGGGGTACAAGCAACAGCCCTGGCCCCAGGCTCTGGCATACGCCAGCTCCAGACACAGCCTGTGGGAGCCCGGCCCTGCCCCAAGCTGACCCCACCCGGGCACTGCCCACACATGAGCAGCCGCTGCCAGTGCCGGGGGGGGGGGCTGTAATCCACAGTGTTACCCCCCACTCCAAACTGTTCCCAGCCACGGGATTCTGCACTATGGCCAGCAGAGGGTGCTGAGCAGCTGGGCTCCCCCGGCCATCCCTGGCACCCCGTCCGTTGTACCCGCCCCCCCCCCCCACACACACACACACAGGGCCCTTGTTTATTGTTCAGCTCAGCTCCTTCCCAACGAGGCGGTCGAAGCCGGGGCGGGCGGGGGGCTCTGCGGAGAGGCAGCAGCTGTCAGCTGAGCTGGCGTCGGTCCAGCATGGCTCTGTGGGGGCCATTCAACAGGCTGGGAAACAGCCTACGCTCGTGCCACGGCACCGCCAGCCCAGCCTGGGCCGGAAGGATCCGCTTGCCCCTGGCGATGCCAGAATCCGCAGCCCCCGCTCGCCAGGGCTTCTGCCCAGCAGCCTGCTTGCCCTGTGCTGGCTTCATCTCCCCAGCACCCCTCAAGCCCACCCCGCAGCCCCCCGCTATCCCAGCACCCCCCACTACCCTAGCCCTGGGCTCCCCCAGCCCCCCAGCTGTACCAGTGCCCCCCAATCCTGACCCACAGCCCCCTGCTAGCCCAGCACCCCCCGCTACCCTAGCCCTGGGCTCCCCCCAGCCCCCCAGCTGTACCAGTGTCCCCCAATCCTGACCCACAGCCCCCTGCTAGCCCAGCACCCCCCGCTACCCTAGCCCTGGGCTCCCCCCAGCCCCCCAGCTGTACCAGTGCCCCCCAATCCTGACCCACAGCCCCCTGCTAGCCCAGCACCCCCCGCTACCCTAGCCCTGGGCTCCCCCCAGCCCCCCAGCTGTACCAGTGCCCCCCAATCCTGACCCACAGCCCCCCGCTATCCCAGCCCTGTGTTACATGGATCTGCACAAACTGGGTCTCCAGACAAGTTCAGCGAAGACATTTGTCCTCTGTCCAGGGCTAAAGGCGACCGATCACCCGGCTGTGCCATTTCAGTGGCAGGTTGGAGCCCAACGCCTGGGCAAGCCGGGCCTAGAAGATCAGGTGCCCCTGGGGCTGCCTCCCCCACACACACGTTCTTTGCTAGGCGGGGGGGGAGGGGCAGGCATTTACCCCAAGTGACACTGGCTTTTGGTCCCTTTGTTGTACGGCTTCCGCTCTGGCTCTAGGACCTATTCGCTGAGCTGCAGGCACCACACAAAACTTGCCAGGCCCTGCCAGCGTGGCGGCGGAGGGACCCAGTGCCAGGAGGGATCCGTGCTGGGGGGAGAGGTCATGGCAACGGCAAGAGGAGCTGAAGCAACAGGGAAAGAATTTCAGAATAAAAGGGGCGCCGGGTGCCAAATAGGGGACCCTCCTTCCCCACCACACCCTTGGGCCCCTTGTAGCTTTGAGGGCAGCTGGAGAGAGAGAGGAGAGGGAATTGTTACTCAGGGTCCTGCATTTATGGAAGCAGCTCAGGATCTCAAAGCGCTTTGCAGAGGTTCCACCGTATCATGATGCTACAGATGGGGAAACTGAGGCAGGGGGGACTCACCCATGCGGTCACAGTGACAGAGGCGGGTGCCCGCTAGCACCACAGCCGGGTACAGGGGTCCTGACGAGACTTAGTCCCTGCCCCCGCCCAGCGGTGCTCAGCTTCAGGGATGGGATGCGCTTGCCTTCAGAGACGGGAAAGGCCCAGCCCCCTGAGTCTCACCCAGGAGAGAGCCCGTCTGGGCTGCTGCGGTCCGGCCGCTGGCTGACCCACCAGCCCTTTGGGTGGCAGCCATCCCGGAGCATTGGCAGCCTGCGAAAGAGCCAGGGCCCCAAAGCACAGGAGAAGGCCGGGGGGGTGAGCAGCTTGGGAGCAGCTGGCCAGCGTCAAGCGTGTTCCGCAGAGTCAGCAGCCGAACAGCTGGGGGCCGGATGCGGAGCACGGGGGTAAAATATTTGGGTCGTTTACAACATCAGCGTCAGAAACAAAGACAGAGGCACCGAAAACGCGAAGGGCCCCGGAAAGGGCCTGGAACCTTTTGTGCCTAGTGCAGGGAGACCCCCACCCCACAGCATAGCGCCCCCTAGCACGGCTCTGGGGTCAGCCCTCTCTCAGAGGGCAGAGCGCCCCCTATCGAAACACCAACCCTGCTTTCGGCTGCCCCTGGGGTTTCCCTGGCTGCTCCCCCATGCCAGCACTGAGCCGGTCCCCGAGGCGTGTGCCTTGGCCGGCCTGGGCTGTAGGGGAATGAGCCGTGCTGAGGTTACCCTGCTGGAGAGCTGTGGGTGCTCAGGGCAGCGCCCAGTTCCCGGGGGCTCCACTCCTGTTCAGCACGTCGCTCTGGGCGGGAATTTCCCTGGGACCCTTCGCGCCTCCTTAACTCCTCTGGCCGGCAGGGTGACACCCCCTCTCACCCCAGCGCCACCACTCCCAGCCCCACACGGGGACGAGCCAAAGGGGCTGAAGTGGATCTGGCAGTGGGGGTGGGGTCCTGGGGGCTGGGGTTTCCCAGCACTAACCAGCCAAGAGGAGCTGGGAGCGTCAGTGTCCAGGTTGGGGAGGGAACCAGATCTCTGAGCCCACCCGAAATGGACCCCAGCTATGGCCTCTGGAAATGGAAATGATGCCCCTCAATCCCGACCCGCAGCCCCCTGCTAGCCCAGCCCTGGGCTCCCCCACACCCCAGCTCTGCCAGTGTCCCTCAATCCCGACCCGCAGCCCCCTGCTAGCCCAGCCCTGGGCTCCCCCACACCCCAGCTCTGCCGGTGCCCCTCAATCCCGACCCGCAGCCCCCTGCTAGCCCAACCCTGGGCTCCCCCCCACCAGCTCTGCCGGTGTCCCTCACTTCCGACCTGCAGCTCCCTGCTAGCCCAGCCCTGGGCTCCCCCCCACCCCAGCTCTGCCGGTGGCCCTGACAAATGCACTGACTTGCGGTAACCTCGGCCCCTGCCCCCAGCGCTGAGGCAGTGAAGGGCACCTCGCCCTTCACTGAGACTTCGGCAGCAGCGGCTGCAACGCCAGGCCGGGGGGGCGGGGGGGGGGGAATGGCACTGGGTGGGCTGAGAAGCGCGGGCGGGGGGAGGAGTGCTGGGTGTTGTGCTCCGCTCACAACTCAGTAACTCAGGACTCCTGGGTTCCGTCCTCAACTCTGTCCCTGACTCGGCCTGTGACTGTGGCTGATGAACACCCGCCATTGTGACGATGTTTTGCCCCAGCCAGACACCTGCCTGCTGCTCCCATGTGCCCCTGGGACAGACGAGGAAACTGGGACAGATTCAGAGACTTGCTCTCAGTAGCTGAGCTGGGAATGGAACCCAGGAGTCCTGGATCCTGGCCCCTCGAGTCTAACCCAGCAGGCCCCACTCCTCTCCCAGAGTCAGGGAGAGAACCCAGGAGTCCTGGCCCCTCGAGTCTTACCCAGCAGGCCCCACTCCTCTCCCAGAGTCAGGGGTAGACCCCAGGAGTCCTGGTCTCGGTGCCCCAAGACCAAGCCCTGCTGGAGGGGAGAGCAGGGGACAATCCTGGCTGCCAGCAAGGCCCATGGGGGGTCCCTGTCTCTAGGGTCCATGGTCGGGATTCTCCATTTCTCCTGGGGGAGTGGGGGCGGCCTTTCCCCGCGATGCTCAGCCTCCCACGTCCCAACTGCAGGCCTGGTATGGGGGGTGAGGGGAAGAGGGGACATTTCCCCCCCCCCCCCCCGATCTTCAAGGGCCTCCAGATTATTGTCAGGCCAAAATCACCAATCCCAGCAAAACCCTGACCCAGCAGCCAAAGCTTCCGCCCCAGGATTGCCCAGGCCCAGCAGCCCCGGGCGCCTGGAGGGCAGGTTGGGTTTTAAATAGCAGCATCCAGGGACCCCAAGATACCCACTGGCCCCCCAGTAATGGGGGCCTAGAACCGGCCCTGCCCAGGATGCCAAGCCCTTCCCCAGGGGCTCAGACCCCTCTTCTCACCCCAAGCTGAGCAGGGACTCTGGGTGGCAGGAGCAGGTGGGACCCTGACACCCCCAGCCACCGCTGGGCTGCTCCTTGCAGCCAGCCCCCCCGTGCCTGGGGTCATCCCCGGGTTTGGTCCGGGCAATCCCGACCCACAGCCCCCTGCTCTGCCAGCCCTGGGCTCCCCCACCCCACAGCTCTGCCAGTGCCCCCGCAGCCAGTGCCCCGGTGCGTGGGGTCATCCCTGGGTTTGGCCCCGGCAGTACTAGGACAGGAGAGCTGGTAGCAAGCAGGCGCTGGCCTGGGTCAGCATGTGGGGCTGCGCCTGTCACAGAGAGGCCCTGGTCCCTGGGGTCCTTTCTCCCAATTCCTGGGGGTGTTTGCCCCTGTCTCCTGGTCAGACCCCAGTGGGGGGCCTGCACCCAGCCTCCTTGAATTGCTCCTGGTGGCTGGAGAAGTGGCTTCCGGGCTCCACCCCAGAGCGGGCCGCAGCGACCCCAGCCACGGCAGAGCCCTGTTCCTTCCCCAGCTGTGTTCCTGGCCCCGCTGGGCCACGGCAGGGAGGGGGTCGGGATGCCGGGGCCTTTGTCTCCCAACCCGGCTCTGGCTTAATTACAGGGAGAGAGCGACCCCGCCCTGAGAGAAGAGCTCGTTTAGCAGCCTCCTAATGAACCTGTCTCCCGGGGAGGTGCTGACCCCGCCGAGACCCAATTCCGCACCACGCTCCACTTCCCGGAGCCGAGGCCACGCTGGAGGAACGGATCAGAGACGCAGGCGCCCGGCAGGTTCCTATTGCAGTGGGTGAACTGGGGGGGCCACAGGCCTATCGGTGCCCCTCAGTGCCGACCCACAGCCCCCTGCTCTGCCAGCCCTGGGCTCCCCTACCTCACAGCTTTGCCGGTTCCCCTCAATCCCGACCCACAGCCCCCTGCTCTGCCAGCCCTGGGCTCCCCTACCCCACAGCTTTGCCAGTGCCCCTCAATCCCGACCCACAGCCCCCTGCGCTTTCCATTTGCACCTCCCTCAGGCACATATGCTGGTCTGCAGTCGGGCATGGGGTACCTGCTCCCACACTGGGGGAGGGCCCTGTCTCCTGCTGCCCCCACCCTTGTGGGGCACAAGCAACCATTCACGTTCTAGTGCAAGATGTGTGTTCTAGAGCAGGGGGCGCATGGTTATTCTAGAACGGGGTGCATCTACCGACACATGTTCTAGCACATATGCCCATTCTAGAGCAGGAAGGGCCTGGGGCGAGTTGGTCTAGAATGTCGATGTTCTGGAGCTGTGCGTTCTAGAGCCAGGGAAGGGTTGTTCTGGAGCAGGGCGTTCAGGAGGCCTGTATCCCCGAACCGTCCCCTCCCGAGGGGGTGGGTTCTAGCCTGGGCATTGGCTGGTTTCAGGACCCGCTTCGCTCCTGGCCTGCGGGGGATGGGGCAGGGGCATCTCTCCAAGAGTTGCAATGCACAAGCTGTGGGGCAGGCTCCAGTTCCCTCTTACCCCCCTCCCCAGGCCTGGCCACATGGGCCCCATTGGGTCCCTGCCTCCTGTGCTCTGGTCCTGGGCTCCCCATGGGGCCTTTTCCCCTCTGTTGCCCACCCCTGGGGAAACACAAACCCTGCCTCTGGGCTCTGAGAGTGGCTCTGGGCTCAGCCCTGCCCCACACTAGGGGCGGGAGTGTCGGGCTTTGGGCTGGGCAGGACCAAGCCTGGATGCGGTGAGCGGTGCCTGGGAAAGCAGCCCGGGCCAGAGGCAGCCCGCCAGGCCCCTCCACCTCGGAATAACTCCCTGAGGCTCCAGCCAGGGCCATGCCTAGATCCCCCGCCCGCCCGCCAGGTACAGGGGCAGGGGAGGCGCCGGGAGCTTTGCCAGCCAAGGGGACGTCCGCTCCAGCAATCGCACTGATGAGAAATAACAAAGGCCACTTAATTCCCAGCGTTAATTATTCATCCAGGCCCCGCCGAGCAGGGAGCCACAAATCCCTCTATTCTGGAGCCGGGATTAAGGGGATTTGGGCAGTGCCTTGCCGGCTTGTGGAAGTGACTCCTGGAGAGGGCAGCCGGCGCTGGAGGAGCCCGGGTGGGGCCAGGGGCGGGGAGGGGCTGGTGGGTATTAATAAGGACAGATTTCCTGCAACCAGGGCTACGCACGGGGCCCTCGGCACGTCTGACAGCTGCAGGCCGGGAGTGCCGCTGTAACGGGACACTTGTTCTTCCCTGTCGGTGGGGCGCTGGTTCGAATCCAGCCTGGGGCGGTGGAGAGCAGAAGGCAGCCCTGTCCAAATGCTCTATGGAGGGACCCGGGTCCGACCCCCAGTGCGGCTGGGATGGGATGCCTGGGTGGAGGGACCATGCGTCCCATGCAGGCAGCAGCCCGGCAGGCCAGGTCCGTCCGCAGCGGGGTGGGGACCCTGGGGGTGAATGAGGCTGCCGGAGCCCACGGATTGCAGGTGCAGGGAGCTAGCAAGCTGCAGAGGGAAGCTGCCCTCCCTCCCCCAGGCTGGCCGGCACCAGGGGACGCGGGCAGCCGGTGGCAGGGCTGGACAAAGAGCTCCTGAGTCCGTCCCTCGGGCAGGGCACTGCAAGCTGAGCACTGTGGGCTGCCTGTGCCCGGCTCCCAGCCCACTCTGCCCAAGTTTTCTGCACACTGCCCAGGCCGCCACAACCGATCACACTCAGGGTGTCTCCCCCCCCCCCCGCCCCTGTCCTGGGGAAGCGCTGCCCTGCCGGGGTCCTGCCGACACCTGCACCCGCCAGGCGACAAGGGGCGTGGGGGGGGCTGCAGTTTGGGATTGAGGGGCATGGGCAAAGGGGGCCGGAACAGTTCCCGGGGGGGGGGGGGGGGGGGTTTAGCTGCCAGTTCCCTTTTTAAGAATGAGGCCCCTCCCCCCATGGCTGGGAACGGAGCTGAGGCATCTGGGGGGAGGAATTCGTGCTTCGGGGAGCCCGTCGGATTCTCAGCCAACATCCCCCTCCTGGGACCAGCCTTGGCAGGGAGCCCTGGACCAGCTGCATCCAGCCCCCCGGCAGACGGCGATGGGCTCCCACGGCCCAGGCAGAGCAGGGCTCCGGCCGTTCTCCTCCTGCAGACATGGGGAATCCGGTCCCGTGGGGAGCTGGACCCAGCGGGGTCCCCCAGCATGGGGTCGGGGAACAAGGGCCGGCCCTGGGGGCAGGGGGCGCTGCCCAGGGGCCCCAGGATCGGGCGTCCCCATGCTGGAGATGAGTGATGGGCGAGCGAGCCCTTTGCCCCCAGGTGGCTGGTTCGAATCCAGCTCCGGGTGATGGGGGCTCTGGGCCGTTCCCCTCAGCCCCTGGTGCCAGGCCTGGCAGAGCTGCCCCAAGCAGCTGAAGGAGACAGAGCCCCCCCATGTGCCTGTGGGGCAGCTACAAAGAAGCGTGAGGCTGCCTGTGCCCACAGCTCGGGGCCTGTGTGCAGCGCACTGGGGGCCTGGATCCCTGCTCGGGCTGGGAGCCAGACCTTACAGCACAAACTGTTAAGGGTCACCAGCACAGACCCCACTCCCCTCCCAGAGCCGATGATGGAACCCAGGAGTCCTGGCTCCCAGCCCTGCTGCTCCAACCCACCAGACCCCACTCCCTTCCCAGAGCCGATGGTGGAACCCAGGAGTCCTGGCTCCCAGCCCTTCCCTCACAACCACTACCCCCCTCCCGGGGCTGTCTCCCTGAGACTAGACCCCGCATTCAGCGACTCAGATTCTCTCATCCCTGGCCTGGGAGCCGTGGTGGGGAGCTGCAGGCTCTGGAAGAGATGGATGGGGGCAGGGGGTGAGGGGGGCTGGCTGCAGTTCCCACCAATGCGACTCTCCCAGGCTGGAGTTTATTGGGTGTGAACCGTTTCCTTCCCAGGATGAGTTCCCAGCAGGAAGCAGGGCATGCTGGGCTATCACTCGCCCTCCCACCCCCCAGGTCCTGCCCCTGGTGACCATGGGCCCTTAGGCAAGGCCCGCCCTGCCCTGTGCCTCAGTTTCCCCATTAGTAACAGGGGCAAAGCAGCCTCCTGGCAGAGGCATGGGTCACATGCCATTTTACACCCTGTTTTACAAACGGGGAAACTGAGGCACTGAGCAGGCATGGGACATGCCCTCGGTTGAGCAGTTAATCGGGCAGAGCTGGGAAAAGGCGTCCTGGCTCCCAGCCCCTCCCCTCCCCCCACCTTTGCCCCATGCACAAGCTGCTGTCTGGTTCCTGGCACGTCTCCCCCAGCTGCGTCCGGCGGCTACAGCCCCCAACAGCTGATCCCCCAGGCATTGTGCAACATCCTGGGTGGCTTCAGGACAGAGAATCAGCCGGCTCCATGCAGACGCCAGTGCCACGGAAACGGCCTGTCCCGTCAGGGCGCCCCAGGTCTGGGCATCGCTGGGCGCAGGCGCAGCCTGGCTGCCCAGAGCCGCAGTGCAGAGCATGCTGGGAGGTGCGTCAGTTCCGCTTCTGGGCATGTTGAGCCTGGGGGGCAGGGCCTTCTGGGCACCCCAGACCCCGTGGGGAAGGGAAGAGCCACTGTCCCCTGCAGAGCCACCCAGAATCATCCTGCTCAGGGTCCCCACGTCACCAGCGTTAGCCAAACAAAGCCAGGGAAACTGAGGCACAGAGTGGGGGACACGACCTCCAAGGAGCAAGGAACAGAAATTGGGAGTCCGGGCTCCCAGAGGTGGCTGGGAGAGCGACCCTCGAATGATGCTGCTGAGCAGCTGCTAGGCCCCACCCCAGAGATGGGCGCATCCCTCTGTGTTTGGCATGGACGATGCAGGAGAGATGAGCTGTTCCTAGCCCCGCCGGCTGGTGGGACAGTTGCAAAGGGAAGCAGCTACTACCCTGCCTCCTGGTTTACCCTGTTTGGTGGATCCTTGCAGCAGAGGAGAATGCCGGAGGGACCCGGTCGGGATGTGTCTCTCTCCAATCCAAGATGCACTCGCCCGGAACAAGCTCATTAAAATTTATCCTGCAGCTCCGCATTCGCGGGTCTGTCTATATATAGCCTGGGCCCCGGTGGAGCGGCCGGTGCAGACGGGGCTGCTGGTTCGGTCAGGAACCGCGCCGGAGAGGCTGGATTTTAGGATCTGTGTCCTGAGATCTGAGCCCACTGTGGGTGATAGGAACAGTGACCGTGGCCCCACACCTCACCCGACCTGCAGCCCCTGCTAGCCCAGCTCTGGGCTCCCCCACAGCTCTTCTGGATGCCCCTCAATCCCGACCCACAGCTCCCGCTAGCCCAGCCCTGGGCTTCCCAGGCCAATGTCCTGTGCCAGCCTGCGGATGCACCCAAAGCAGTTTGGAAAGTCATCAGTTTCCAGTCCCAAAACCCTGTAACCTCCAGCTTCCAGCCTCCTCCTCTCATAGCCGCCCCCCTCCCCCTCCCAGCGGATGCTACCCTAAGGCCTGGCCGATCCCTGATGAAACCAAAGGGCCCTTTGATGGACAGCTGTCTATCATCTACTGGGGGTAGGTGTCGTCCCAGCTGCTATCTAACTGGGCAGGAGGGAGGCTGGGTTTCTGGGCCTGAAACACCTTGGCAGCAGCCTCAGGAGTGAATTTGCAGTGACAGCGAGTGCCAGTCCACAGGCTTCAGGGCCAGAGCTGAGAGGCAGGGCTGTGGTCAGGAAGGAATTATCTTTCTCTCGTCTCTGCCCTTATGGGAGGGTGCCGAGCAGAGAGGGTTCTGGGAACCAGGACTCCTGGGTTCTATTCCTAGCTCTGTTCCCATGTGAATGTGGGTGGCCCCTTCCCCACCACATGCCTCAGTTCCCCACCCCCAATATGGGGCTAATGATCCTGCCCTGCCCCTGGGGTCTCAGCTCACTAGTGCAGACAAAGCCTTTTGTGATCCATGGAGGGGAGGCCTGGGGTCTGGGCTGGGCTGAAGCTCATTGGAACAGCCCACGTCCCGGGGGGCAGGGCAGTACGTGCTAGGGGAGCCCTGGGGACACCAGACTCCCCCTTGCCTTGCTGAGCAGGCCCTTCCCCAAAGGATGAGCTCAGCCCCGGCTGGTCCCTTATCGCAGCCAGACGCTGCCGCAGACGCAGCTTATTTGCAGAGGATAAAGTGTACGGTACAGCGAGGACTCGCAGGGGGGGAGCTGCACGGCCTCACCCCCACCCCCACACTGGCTCGCTGCCTCCAGCACAGGGAGGGGGCCGGAGAGCCGCCACAGCCCCTGTCGGGGGAAGAGGGTACCAGCATCCAGCTGCCAACCTGGTGGTGGGGATTGCTAGCAACCCCTGAGCCCGCCCCGCACAGCTGGACCAGGAGAACCCTCAGCCCGCTTCCCAGGGGGACTCTTTGGGCCGGCCGGCGGGGGCAGCACTCCCTGCACGCAGGCAGACGGGGATGGGCGGCGGAGACCAGCCCTGTGGGTGGCACGGTGCCAGGTTCCCCACCTGCTCTCTGGCAGAGGCTCCACGCCCAGCCCCTGCCCCGTGTGGTGTGTCATGGGAGGGAGGGTGGCAGGACACCCATTGGTCTGAACCAACTTCCCAGGCAGGGCCCCATTACCTCCTCCTGGGCTCCCCCATTACATACCGGGGTCCCCGGAGTGTGCTCCCATGTGCCAATCCACCAGGTGATGAGGTGGCACTGACCCTTTAAGGGCAGGCATTCTGGGACTTGTAGTGCCCAGGGTCCATTCCTGGGTGGGAGGAGCTGAAGCAAGGCCTGCTGGGAGAGGAGACAAGGTATAAAAGCCAAGAGACACGAGTGTGTCAGTCCTGTGGGTAGTGGTAGTCTGGTCTGGGACAACGCCTTGAGGTGCTGCTGCCCCTGGGATGCCCTGATCCAGGGAGTGGGGGGTCTGGGGGCGTTGAGGGAGGTGCAGAGCTGTGTTGGGAGGGTGGGGGTCTGCTAAGCAGGTTTGCCTGCCCCCAGGAGAGGAGAGCTAGTGCTGGGGGTGAGGTGACAACGCTCCCTGGGCAGTGGGGAGGGGGGGGTGTTGAGCCCCTACTTCTCCGATGGGGAGAATGGAGATTTTGGGAACATCCCCCCCACACACACACACCTGGCCTGTGGCTGGCTGCGGAGGGTGCTGGGTCTCGGTAAACGTGACGGGAGCCTGGGCCTGCGTCGCTTCCCTGTCTGGGCTGGGCGGGGAGGCAGGTAGGAGAAGAGCGGGCTGAGGTCGGGGGAAGCTGCCCAGAGTGGAGCCCAAGGGCAGGGGCAGCAGCCCTGGCTGTGGGGTGGGTGGCGATTGGCATCCAGGCTGCTGCACCACTGAGGGAGCAGAGGGGGACCCCTGGTTGCGAGGACCCCGTCTCCAGCACAGCCCCTTGCTCTCCCTCCCCCCTCTTCCACCCCCACTCGCCAAGGCTGAATTGCTGCTGAGTCAGGGGCCCCGGAAACACAGGGCTCTTCGCAGTCAGGGCTCTGGTCTCTCCGAGTCACGTGATTGCAAATCCTGTGTTGGCCTCTCCCCCGCCGGGCGCGTCCCCCGCAATTCGGCCTGGCCTGGCACTCGGAGAGGGGCCTGGGGCTGCAGAACAGGGAGGGCAGGGCAGCCCCCTCCCCTGCTGTATCAGCCTTGCCTCCCCGCCCCGCCCTTAACTGGGGGAAAAACATTCCCCGAGCCCCAGCAAACTCCTTTGTCGTGATATTCACCAGCTCGCCGAAGGTTTGCTGCCCTGCACTCAACGTCGCCTCCCCTTGCCCTGCACACACCCTGCCTGCCCCTTCCCCTCCCTCCTGAGCAAGATCTGAGCCTGGAGGAGCCATGCGTCCCCAAGGCCTGTGCACAGGACACCTGGTACTGAGGTGCGCCCATCTCTCTGCCCACCCGCAGACTGGCCTTCCTCAGGGCCGCACGCTGGACCTGTGCAGTTTTGGAGACGGCAGCTGCCAGGAAGGGGTGGGAGCCAGAGCTGGGAATGGTTTGGGCTGCAGGGAAAGGGGATCAGTGCTGTGTGTCTCAGGGCATCACCTTTTAATGCCCTTCCCATGCTGGTCGGTTACATGCTGGCCCAGACGCCCACCATACGGGAAACAGCCATGGATTGCTGCACCCAGCCCCAAAATGCAGCCACTTCTGGGGTGCATTACGACGGCTCTTTAACCGCGCAGGGCGACGCTGGGTGGCAGTTCAGTCCGGGAGGAGAGGAAGGGGCCGTGTTCAGCTGACGCCGCAGCGGGGGCTTTGGGGTGGTAAAACGGAATGGGGCGAGTTGGTCTATGGGCGGGACACCGGAGTTCACACCCCTGCTCCCGTCACGTTTACCGTCTCACGCGACGGAGGCACAAAGCCCCTCTGATGGTGGTGGGCCGGGGGCCCGAGCGTTACAGCTCAGCAGAGCCTTGGCCTCATAAAGGCTGAGCGCCACCTGTGCGGCCAATGGGAGCCTCTAACCTAGACTCAATTGGGGGCGTAGCAGCTGGCGGCCCAGTGTGGACCCTCTATGAGCCAGTCCCCGGCCTCCTCAGCCATGGGGCTGGCAGGCTGGATGCACACTAATGCCTCTGACCCTGTGCAATCTTCCCCCGCCCAGCCTGTGGGTACCCCCGGGGGGGCAGGAGAGCTGACATCTTCACCACAACAAGGGGATTGTCATTGCTCCCCTCTGAGATCATCGCTCTCCCCCGAGCAACCTCCGAGCGCTGGGCTCTGATCCCGGCCTCTCCTCCTGGCGTGCGTTTATCCCCGGCTGATTTATGTGCATGGCTGTGGGGCGGGAGGCTGCCTCTCTGTGCGTGGGTGTGTGTCTGTCTCCGGCTGTGCATGCAGAGGCCTGTGTGTGCATGGTGTGTGTGTGTGTTTGCATACAGCAGTGCACTTATCTCTGCACGTGTGCACGCCACCTACGTCTCTACATCTCAGGGCATTTGTGTGTGCCTGCATGCCCAGGTGTGAGCATGCATGTGGTTTGCATGCTTCAGTGTCTGTGTCTCTGCAGCTGTGTGTTTGCACACCATGTGTGTGTCTGTATCTCTGTGCGTGTGTGTGAAATCACTCTTGTCTGGTTCCAGCCTGCCCCACGTTTCTAAACTGTCCAGCCAGTTTCATGGACTGCGGGGCAGGTTCTTCTCTCGGTTACACTAGGGGAAGTCGTGAGCCCAGAGAAGGCTCTGGATTTTCCCTGGTGTAAGTGAGACGAGCATCTGCCCTTTTCTGTCTCCGCACTCCTCCCAGGCACCTCTACCTAGCTAGCCCCAGCTTCCTTGAAGCCTGCCTGCCTGCTACTGGCAGGAGAACCCCTGCCCTCTGGGCCAACCTCCTAGGGTGACCAGACAACAAGTGTGAAAAATCGGGACGGGGTGAGGGATAATAGGAGCCTATATTAAAAAAAAGCCCCAAATATCAGGACTGTCCCTATAAAATCGGGACATCTGGTCACCCTACAACCTCCCCAGGCCTTTCGACAGCTGTCCCCGCTCTGTGGCCACCAGGAGAGACACTGGACCAGTGGAGAAGTAACATTTACCTAGTGCCAAGGATTTAGGTGGTGTCTAACCAGAGCCGGAATTCAGCTAGGCTGGTGAGCTGAGAGCACCGCCGGTCATACTGCTGATATTGTCCCAGTGTTTGCTAGTACTTCCCTGGCGCTCGGTCTGGATCCACCTGGTGCTTGGACTTGCCCTTAAACTCCAATCTCTGTGCTGCCAGGACTGTCTCCTGTTTGGTGTATGTGCAGAGCCCAGCACAACCCTCCAAGGTGCTACCATAAGATGACTCCTCCTCAGAACTCCAAGCTCTGGGCATCTTCTCATGAACAATCCAACGGGATTTCCCACTGGGCTGCATAATCTTTTGATGGGGTCCTATAGAAATGACAAATGACCTACGGAATTTAATCCTTTCTACAGTAGGATGGGCGTGGGGTATTTTTTTTTTTTTTAACCATCCTATTGATTTCCACAGCAGGGGGGGAACCCGCCGGGGGACATATTGGGAGCCCATAGGCCAGTGATCACTTTGCGTTCAATTTGGCTGGGCTTCTCCGGCAAGAGCCGCTGGCAAAGCTGACGACTAGAGAGGGAAAGAAGAAGTCGATGTTCAGTGGCGCACATGGCAGCCTTGGCCAGCCCAGCGGCTTAGCTCCTTCTCCTCCCAGCCCCGGTCTTCCCGTTATGAAGGTTTCTGCTTTACATGGTTGTTCTTTATTCTCATTAATGAAAATTAACCTGCATGCTTCCTGTCTTCAAAGGGATTCATAAACATTAGCTAATCTTGACTACGCCCCAGGAGCTGCAAAAAATCTAGGCCCAGTGAATGTCTAGACTCATCAGGGGATAGATCTCCCAGGCACCGTGCTCGGAGCCCTGAGAATCTCCATTCAGCTATAAGCCAGGTGGGGAGGTTTATGGTTATTATCCAACTAGCAGCAACAGCTGAGAGCTCCCGTCATGCACCAGGCCCCATAGTGCTAGGCGCTGTACGAACACAGACCAAAGGGTTGGGCGCTCCCCCAAAGAGCTTACAATGCACAAGATGCCAGACAACAGACAGACGGGAACACACAGTAAAGGGACCGTGGCATGCAGTGGAGCAACTCTTATTGCAGCCAGTAGAGGGCAGCACTGTGCATGCACCACACACATTCCCTTGGGAAATAGCCACCTTAGATAAATGGGGAAACTGAGGCACCTAGACGCAGGCATCAGGGAAGGCACTGGGAGTAGGACCAGGAGTCCTGCATTCAGGCTACTCCACTAGACCACATTGGTTAATGCGGTACAATAACTGGGTTGTTTGTGTCCTGGAGCACATGACGGGTGCAGTGAGATGGGGTGGGGGCAGAGAGGCTGGAGGAGGGCCAGGGTGGGGGGGGGGGTGCAGGGAAATGGGGGGTGCTGGGGATGTAGGGCTGGGGCCTGGGGAAGGCTGGGGATGAAGGGGAATGGGGTTGGGGGGGGCAGGGGCTGGGGGGCAGGGAATGAGGAGGGCAGGGAAATGGTGTGTGGGGGCAGGGGCTGGGCCTGAAGAGCAGGGAATGGGGGGGCAGAGCAGGGGAATAGGGTGGGGGTGCAGGGACTGGGGTGCAGGGGAATGGGCCTGAGCAGGGAATGGGGTGGCACAGCAGGGGAATGAGGGATGCAGGGGAATGGAGTGGGGGCGCTGGGGCTCGGCCTGAGGGGCAGGGGATGTGGGGCACAGGGAATGGGGTGGGGGCGCAGGGGCTGGGCCTGGGGCACAGGGAATGGGGAGGCTGGGGGGTGCAGGGAATGGGGAGGGGGTGCAGGGAATGGGGGGCTGGGCCCAGGGCGCAGGGGCGGAGCAGGGCCAGGAATGGGGGTGCAGGGAATGGGGTGGGGATACAGGGAATAGGGGGCACAGGGGAATGGGGTGGGGGGTGCAGGGAATGGGACGGGGGCTGGGCCCAGGGCGTAGGGGCGGAGCAGGGCCGGGGAAGGGAATGGGGGGCGCAGGGGCTGGGCCCAGGGCGCAGGGGCGGAGCAGGGCCGGGGAAGGGAATGGGGGCCACAGGGGAATGGGGTGGGGGGGGCACAGGGACTGGGGGGCTGGGCCCGGGGCGCACGGGCGGAGCAGGGCTGGGGAAGGGAATGGGGGGCACAGTGGAATGGGGTGGGGGGGCGCAGGGGAAGGGAATGGGGGGCGCAGGGGCTGGGCCCGGGGTGCAGGGGCGGAGCGGGGCCGGGGAAGGGAATGGGGGGTGCAGGGGAATGGGCTGGGGGCTGGGCCCGGGGTGCAGGGAATGGGGCGCAGGGGTGGAGCAGAGCCAGGGAAGGGAATGGGGGGCGCAGGGGAATGGGGTGGGGATACAGGGAATGGGGAGGGGGGGCGCAGGGGCGGAGCAGAGCGGGGGAAGAGAATGGGGGGCGCAGGGGCTGGGCTGGGGAAGGGAATGGGGGGCGCAGGGGAATGGGGTGGGGGGCGCAGGGGCGGAGCAGAGCGGGGGAAGGGAATGGGGGGCGCAGGGGAATGGGGTGGGGATACAGGGAATGGGGAGGGGGGCGCAGGGGCGGAGCAGAGCGGGGGAAGAGAATGGGGGGCGCAGGGGCTGGGCCGGGGAAGGGAATGGGGGGCGCAGGGGAATGGGGTGGGGGGGCGCAGGGGCGGAGCAGAGCCGGGGAAGGGAATGGGGGGCGCAGGGGAATGGGGTGGGGATACAGGGAATGGGGAGGGGGGGCGCAGGGACGGAGCAGAGCGGGGGAAGAGAATGGGGGGCGCAGGGGCTGGGCCGGGGAAGGGAATGGGGGGCGCAGGGGAATGGGGTGGGGGGGCGCAGGGGCGGAGCAGAGCCGGGGAAGGGAATGGGGGGCACAGGGGAATGGGGTGGGGGGGGCGCAGGGGCGGAGCAGAGCCGGGGAAGGGAATGGGGGGCGCAGGGGAATGGGGTGGGGGGGGCGCAGGGGCGGAGCAGAGCCGGGGAAGGGAATGGGGGGCGCAGGGGAATGGGGTGGGGGTACAGGGAATGGGGAGGGGGGCGCAGGGGCGGAGCAGAGCGGGGGAAGAGAATGGGGGGCGCAGGGGCTGGGCCGGGGAAGGGAATGGGGGGCGCAGGGGAATGGGGTGGGGGGGCGCAGGGGCGGAGCAGAGCCGGGGAAGGGAATGGGGGGCGCAGGGGAATGGGGTGGGGGGGCGCAGGGGCGGAGCAGAGCCGGGGAAGGGAATGGGGGGCGCAGGGGAATGGGATGGGGGGGGGCGCAGGGGCGGAGCAGAGCCGGGGAAGGGAATGGGGGGCGCAGGGGAATGGGGTGGGGATACAGGGAATGGGGAGGGGGGGCGCAGGGGCGGAGCAGAGCGGGGGAAGAGAATGGGGGGCGCAGGGGCTGGGCCCGGGGCGCAGGGGCGGAGCAGAGCCGGGGAAGGGAATGGGGGGCGCAGGGGCGGAGCAGAGCCGGGGAAGGGAATGGGGGGCGCAGGGGAATGGGGTGGGGGGGCGCAGGGGCGGAGCAGAGCCGGGGAAGGGAATGGGGGGCGCAGGGGAATGGGGTGGGGATACAGGGAATGGGGAGGGGGGGCGCAGGGGCGGAGCAGAGCGGGGGAAGAGAATGGGGGGCGCAGGGGCTGGGCCCGGGGCGCAGGGGCGGAGCGGGGCCGGGGGCCGGGCGCAGCGAGCCGGGCGGCCGGCAGGGAGCGGCCTTTCGCCGGCGCAGGGGGCTGGGGCCGCGGCAGGAGCCGGCGGGGCGGGGCGGAGCCTGGCCGCGCCGCGCTCCGCAGCCCGCTCCCGGGGACACGCAGCCAGAGCCGCGCTCCCAGCCCCGGATTTACAGACCCGGCCCCGCGCGCAGCCACCGGCCCGGGGCCGCCCGGGCCCCCGCAGCCGAGCCGAGCCGGGCCGGCCCGAGCCGAGCCGAGCCGCCGCTTCCTGCCGGGGCAGGGGAGGAGCAGCCCCCCCCGCCGAGGTAAGGCACTGGGGGGGTGCAGGGCAGGATCTGGTGGGGGGGCATTGCACGGTGGGGGCTGTGCGGGGGGGTCCGTGCATTGCAGGGATTAAACTGCAGAGTCACAGGCTGAGCCCCCCACCCCCCTCCTGGACAGCAGGGCTCTGCCCCCCTGCTCGGGGGGGGGCTACCCCCCACTCCCCAAGCCAGTGCCCCTTCTGCCCCCCACCCCCCCATGTGCTGTCCGGTTTCCTGGGCTCTCTCTTGCCCCCTGCCCCGGGCCCTGTCAGTGCCAAGGCCCGGGCTGGGGAGGGAGTAATTAACACCCCCCCCCCCCCCCGCAATACACACACACGCACACCCTTGGATTTTGCTCCGTGTTGTGTTTCGTACTAATTCACATACATCCCCCGCCCCAAGCCCGGATCCCTCGATCGCTCTGGTTCCTTCCTGACACCCAGGTTTAATCCCCCCCCTGCCCCACCCCCCGTGCTGGCATTAACCTATATTTTCCTCTCCAGCAAGTGGAGAGCGCTGGCCTAGCTGGAGGGGCCAGACAGACAGACACACGCACTGCCAGACAGCGCCAGCCCTTTAAAACCTGGGTTTGTTTACGGTGTGCATAGCTCGCCCTGCGCGGTGCCAGGCTGGGCTCTGGCACGCGGGACCCCGGGCGCTGGGGCCGGGTCCCCCAGCCGCACAGACACGGGTGCAAAGCGCCTCTAATCTCCCCTGGAAGGGTGGCAACATGTACTCCGCTTGCCAGCCGAGCCTGGGAAGGAGTTGTTTGCAGCACAGGGGCTGTTGGGGAGCAGGGGGGGTGGGTTAATCTGGTTTTGGGGGGGCACCCTCTCTCTCATTGCGTTTCTGACTTGGAATATCCCCAGCTTTCTACTGCCCGGCAACGGTATTTTTGCTTTTAAAGGGGGTGGGGTGGGGCGCAAGGAGGCCAGGACCTGTGTGCGATCGACCGTTGTAGGGGGGAGAATGTTGGGGGGCTGCTGGAGCAAAGGGGGTGAGTTGGGGAGGGGGGCGGAGTGGGGAGGAAAATATGGGTAAATATTTTCTTAAAAACCAGGGCCATTTGGCATGTGGCTGGCTGATCACAAGTCAGGGGGGTCCTAGGGGGGCTGCGTGGGTTTCCGTTATGCTGGCACGGCCCTTTTCTGGCAGAGCCAGACGGATTGAACTTGCAACTCCTCTTTGGTGGCAGGGAGGGGTAGGAGTGAGCAATGTTCCCCTTCCCCCCCCCCCACCGCCCCCCACTTGTGGCCGGGGATCAGTGGGGGGAGTGGGGCGTACTGCTGGGCTGCGAGGACCCGTGCAGTGGGGTTCCCCTCCCCGGCCCAGGGAGGCTCCAGACGGGCGGCACGGGCGTAGCAGCGACAGCCGTGGTGTCAGCGGCCAAGTCTGCTTAAAGGAGGGTGACAGCCGTGGCCAGCGGGCTCCGGGGGCGGGGGTAATGTGGGGGCCCAATCCGGTGCGGGGCTGAGTGCTCTGGGGACACATGCAAGGTCAGGCCCTCTGTAGCATGCCCCCAGCCATCCCCTGGCCCCGGCCTGCTGGATTGAACGTCATTCGCTCGCCCCTCAGAAAACAGGGACCCCGTCAGACTTCAGCCAGGTTCGTCCTGCGCTGGGCAGCTGGCCCGGCTTCGCACGTGCTCCGCTCCCGGGGAACCTGTGGAGGGCGCTCTGCTCAGCCTGGCCCCACCCCCTCTCCAAACTTGGCAAGCGGCGGCGGGAATGCATTTCATTTTTTGCAGCGATTTTGTGGTTGCGGGAGCTGGTTTGGGCTGGGGGGCAGGTGACCTGTGACATCAGGACGTCCCTTCAGCGTGTGAACGGGCCTGCTCTGGTGAGCGGACTGGGCTGGGCCAGGCATGGCACTGCTGCCACCCCCAGAAGTCCGGGATGACTTGCTCAGGATCTTGGGTGACCCTGGAGGGGGCTAGCAGGGGCAGGGTGGGAGGTCAGGCCAGGGGCACAGTCACCTGTGGGCTGGAAGGAGCCTGCGGCTGAGGGCAGGGTCTGATGCTTTAATCTGGAGCTGCTCAGCAAAGCACCCAGTATGTAGCTGTCTCCACCCTGCGGTCCCTCCCCCACCATCCCCGGGTCCCTCCCCAGCTTTATTGCCTTCCCCTTGTCATTGTGTCCATTGCCACATACACAATTAATGGCTGTGCTGGAGCTCTCAGGAAACCCAGCTGACTGTCCTGTCAGCTGGAGGCCACCTCTGGCGATTGGGGGGAGGTCTGGCTTGTTCTGTGGTCATTGGTAGAAGATGAAGGGCAGCTGCTGTTGGAAAGTCGTCATAGTAGTTTATAACCTGGTAGCGCCAAAAGTTCCCAACAGTGAGCAGGGCCCTGTCGAGCCAGGCGCTGCCCAGACACAGTAACCGAGATTGGGGCGCCGTCACGCCGGGCGCTGGCCAGACACGCAGTAACTGAGGTTGGGGCCCCGTCGGGCCGGGCGCTGCCCAGATGCAGTAACCGAGGTTGGGGCGCCGTCGGGCCGGGCGCTGCCCAGACGCAGTAACCGAGGTCGGGGCCCGTCGGGCCGGGCGCTGCCCAGACGCAGTAACCGAGATCGGGGCCCCGTCGCGCCGGGTGCTGCCCAGATGCAGTAACCGAGTTCGGGGCGCCGTCGCGCCGGGTGCTGCCCAGACACAGTAACCGAGTTTGGGGCGCCGTCGCGTCGAGCGCTGGCCAGACACGCAGTAACCAAGGTTGGGGCCCCGTCGCGCTGGGTGCTGGACAGACACGCAGTAACCGAGCTTGGGGCGCCGTCGCGCCGGGCGCTGGCCAGACACACAGTAACCAAGGTTGGGGCCCCGTCGCGCCGAGCGCTGGCCAGACACGCAGTAACCGAGGTTGGGGCCCCGTCGCGCTGGGTGCTGGACAGACACGCAGTAACCAAGGTCGGGGCCCTATTGCGCCAGGCGCTGGCCAGACACGCGGTAACCGAGGTCGGGGCCCCATCGCTCTGGGCGCTGGCCAGACACGCAGTAACCGAGGTCGGGG